>NC_066580.1:373653526-374978526 GCF_024323335.1 Lathyrus oleraceus
TGGTGCATGGGCCTGTATATGTGCATGTAAGGCCCAATTATGGATGCTAAACCATGCTGAGATCAATTGAAATGGAATTGGACGTGCAATTTGGAAGGAAATGGCTTGCACATTAAGTTTCATCATGAAATGTTAAAATGAACATAAAGAAAGAGCTCTTCGAAACTCACATATGGAAAGTCCAAAAAAGTAATGTGAGTAATTGTTAGAAAGCCCTTGAAATAAGGAATAAAAGTAATGTTGGGAAAAAATTCATTTGGCATTTGGAAATTAATGAAAACTGGCTGTGAAAGTTTGGGTACAAAACATGTTTAAGTCTCCTTTGAAAATTTTCACAAAAAGCAAGCCCATTCAAGCCCCTCTTTTCCCATGATGCAAGCTTCAAATGAAAAAACCTCCACCATAAAAGTTGTATATATTTTCAATATGATCAATTTATACTCAAATTATGCATCATTTGATTTTTCATGAAAAAGTTATCGGCATTTTAAGTTGGGCACTTTTTCAAATTCAATGACTTAGGTCCAAGGTGACCTATAATGTTTTGTATTATCACATGTATTTATTTTAGTATTATGATATTTTGTCCAACATAACATTTGAATTAGACATCTTATGCTTTCCAATGCATTTGGTATCACCTTAAAATCATAAAAATTAAGGAAGTTAGGTCCTTGGGAAGTTGACCCAAAATTAGGGTTTTAGTTAAAATGACCTATAATGTTTTGAAATGAATGATGACCTTACAAGTTTCAAATGGATTTTTGATAAACATTAAAGTTGTTGATATGGTTATTAAGAACATTGAACCTCAGCTTAGTTAGATGACTTGACTGGTCAACTTTTCAAAGTCAAACTTCCAATCTTGATGAATAAATGATTGAAGGGCCTAAAATTGGCTCACATATGCATAAAATGATAAATGAAAGAACTTCCCTTGATTGAATTTGACCATAGGTTGAGATTGCTTCATGGGCAAGGCACAGTCAAAGCACAGTGAGATTAGGGTTTCCTTGGGAAACAATCTTCAAGCCCTTTGGGTTATCTTGATCAAATTGGAAAATTGAGATACTTGGGAGACATATATGATTATTAGGAACTTTGTGGACCATTTTCATGCTTTTTCTCATCTTCATCTAGCCACTTCATTGGGTTTAGGAGCTTCCTAGGAGCATGAGAGCACATGATCACTTGAACTTGAAAACAAAAAGAGTTAGTGACATATTTTTGTGATTTTGGTTAGTAATAAAAATAAGAAAAGCAATAATATACAATACAAGTATGCTTGGTGGTCTCAAACCACTCACACAAGTCCCAGCCCTAGGGTTAAGGAGCCAAACATGCTATGATCCTTGAGGCAATGCACTTGTGCAATAACACGATGCCATGAGGGATCTTAGGGTCAAAATTAGGGTCTTGCAGATGCCCCTATTTAAGGTTATTCTAGCTGGAGATATGAAGGTTAAAATCTTCCTCTCGACGAGGTAGAATGGGCTTAAATAATAACAAAGAGACGAACTTAGGTCCCTAAGAGATCTCATGATGCAAATGCATGTAAAAAGCAAAATCTTCATGGTGAATAATTGCCACAAAGGAAAGAAGTCAGGAGAATCCAAAGGTCCAATAGGAGTAACACACTCACTAAGGAGACAGAGACTCTGGGGGAATAAAGGAAAAAATGCGTGAGCAGGTCACGACTTGAAAACTTGCTGGGAGACACAAAGGGATTCCACGAAAATAAATCGGTGGAAGGCCTCGAGCTGACGCAAAGATGCATGTATTGGGCAATATGCCAATACAGCAAAACTATCCACAAAGGATACATCGGATAATAATCCGGACTCATACGGAGATATCCACAAAGGACTCAACTGAGGAGGAAACAACGAGATATTACCGGCTGCTGGGTAATAAACTCAAAGGGAGACATGTTATCAAAACCGGTTACTAGGTGAGAGAAAAACATGCTCAGGGAGAAAGAATATCTAACACCGGTATAAGGGTGAGAGATATCAATCATCCGAAACATCTGAGGAGGACCTAAAATGCACATCTCAACTCAGGAAAATCTGACTCCACAGGGGACAAAAAGTCATAATAGGGAGCAGAAGGAAGGAACATCGAGGATACCGATTACTGGGTATATAATAGGTAACCAACCAGGCGTGAATTGGAAATATATCCAAGACACTCATCATCCGAAAGAAGGACTGAAAAAGCAATCCCGACTTACAAGATGGGCATTCGATTCCGCAAGGAAATACGAATCTTACTAGACTGGGGAAGAACAAAGACTTCGACTGAAGAGCGCATGAGATATATTATCTATTACTGTCATAACGTAGATAACATACTCGCATGGAAGATTATCCACAACCGGTTACTGGGTTAATAAAGGATAAGTCAACCGAAAAGAAAGGACATCGAGATACCAGTTACCGGGTATAAAATGATGACCAATCAAAAGGAGAAACAATCATCACCTAAACAAGGGTAGATGAAAGACGACTCGCAAGGGATAAATTTCCTAACAAAAGCAGTTATCCAAGAGATATGTCACCAGTTACTGAGTGGTATACTCCAAAACGAAGGAATATCAATACCGGTTACTGGGTAAAGATAACCAACAAAGAGGGGATTACATCTACCGGCTACTGGGTAGAAAACCACATAAATAGGACTTACAACTATCGATTATTGGGTAGAAAACCACAAGATTCGTTGGGGAAGAGATGGACAATTACTGGTTACTGAGCAATCTAACAACTGAACCACAAGGGAAAGCAGGGGATAACAAGAAAGGATAGTCAATCCATGAACAAACTAGAAAGACACAATCAAACAAGACTCAACCCGATGAGGATATAACTCAGGGGAGTAATTCCATCCCGATACACAAATGGGGAGGAAACTGAAATAATAATCATCCACGAGGGCATATCTCAGTGGGGAAGGAAGAAGGAAAGATAGACACTTTCTGCCTATGGGGCTGACTCTATATGGAGAGATCAGACACAAACATCTGCTTGGGGAAGAACATTTCACCAATAGCAGGAGATAACAAGCAAAGATATATGGCAAAGAATGCAATCATGAATATCTGAATGCTATGATTATGCATGATTTGTGTGTGATTAATGCTGACAGCCAGACATCTCTAACACAAACAGGTCCACGAATCAAGAACGAACATCCGGCACAACATCTCAACAAGAAAAGCGAAGCCTACTGGAGAATTCAGCTCTGCTGAGGATGAATAAACACTGGAAGACACCGATCACAGCTGGGGATGGGCAAAGTCACATCTTTCAACTACAAGAAATAAAATTCCACACAAGGGTAGTCCTCCAGGGTCAACAATCCTGACAAAAGGAAGGTATAGAAGAAACTGTCGGGGACCTTCCATCAGTTCTCGGGAACAGGTGGCTGAATATCAATAATATCCGCTGTAGAAGAAACTCTACTGGGGAACTTATCAAGGAATGATGTGAAATTCTGTAGGGAACAAACACCAACCAGATACACATCAATCAAAACACTCCCTTCTAACTGCTGGGGAGGAAACTCTGCTAAGGGAAGAAAGAACAATTTACTCCACTGGGGATAAACTGCAAGCATTCTCCAAGGAACTGCCTTGGCTGAGGGAATCGGAAATGAATCCTTCGTCAATACGTGACATGCTGGGGATGAAAAAGGAAACAAACCTGTCATCGATCGCTCTAGGAAACTTCCTGCTGAGGAGACAATTATCTGGAAAGATAGCTCTACAGGGAACACATGTTTACTCCGCTGAGGGTTTCTACTCATGCTGGGGAAAGACAAAGTCTTCGTGAGTAGAATATCATATCATCTTTTATCAATCTCTAAGGGATTTTACATCAGTCCACACAAGGAGTGACAACCATATAATTGATAAAAACAAATGCTAGTGCCTGATATAGAGAGATCTAAAAGATCAAGGCAATAAACTGGTACAAAAGGGATCATCCATATATCCACCAACCATGGATCGCAAAGACTCCGTAGAGGAAACACACATGTATACATAAACAAATTATTCGGGAACTGTTTGGATGAACATCCACTGATTCTGCTAGGAGAAAGCAATCCAACAAGATAGAACAAACTACTGCCATCAGAGAAGACTTCTCATATCAGAGTCTCTGGGGAATTAATGACTTTTTCAGCGCTTGACGAGGAGACAATTGAAAGCTGATGAAGAGGATATAAACATGCCAGAATATGAACAAATGTCTTACCCTTTGGTGATCATACTATCCTTGGGAAAGCACTGAGGACATTCCATTTATCCTTTCAGTCATTGTAAATGTTCATTTTGTTTAAAACAATTTATAAAAAACTTTATTTGTTTAAAGCAATGATATTCATCAATTAAATCATGCAAACATTTGTTAACAGAAACAAATAAGAGTGCAAGGAATTTGATAAGGCCCAAATTTATTTAATGGAATGGTAGTCCGCAAATGGCGAGACTCCATGGATCTTTACAAATTTGAGATTGGTGATATACATGGAAAAAGGACTACATTGAACATAATGACCGTTTCTCCACCAACTCCGAATCCACTGTATTTGAAGCTTTAGTTGATGATGACTGAAAGAGGACCTTTGACAGATAACAATTGTAGAACAAAGTCTTGTCAGGATGCAGTTACTTGCCAAATCCCTAATTTTTGCCTAGATTTCCCTAGGGTGAGGTACTCAATCTAGCGGGATATAAACTCATTTTTTTTCATGTCTCTAACTTTTGCCTGGATCGCCCTTTCGAGTTTTCAATCCACCGAGACGCTCATTTTTGCCTAAGTCGCCCTTTCGGGTTTTCAACTTAGCCAGCTAGTCTGTTTTTATTTTGGGCGAAGTATTTTTTGACTACATCTGAATTCACAGGACGAGTGAAATCCTCCCCATCCATAGTTGTAAGCAACAAAGCACCGCCTGAAAAGGCTCTCTTTACAACGTATGGACCTTCATAGTTTGGAGTCCACTTGCCCCTGGAATCGGGCGGAAAGACAAGACTTTCTTGAGCACGAGGTCACCTTCTCGGAACACACGAGGCTTGACCTTCTTATCAAAGGCTTTCTTCATCCTCTGCTGATACAACTGACCATGGCACATGGCAGTTAATCTATTCTCTTCAATCAAATTCAGTTGGTCATAATGACTCTGAACCCACTCAGCCTCAGTTAACTTGGCTTCCATTAAGACTCTCATTGATGGGAGCACAACCTCCACGGGGAGCACAACCTCCATGCCATATACAAGAGAGAAAGGGGTTGCCCCTGTTGAAGTGTGAATCGATGTACGATAGCCATGCAAAGCAAATGGCAACATCTCATGCCAATCTTTGTACGTAACAACCATATTCTGAATAATCTTCTTAATGTTCTTGTTAGCAGCTTCAACAACCCCATTCATCTTGGGTCTATAGGGAGAAGAATTATGATGTGCAATCTTGAACTCGCTACACAGCTCTTTCATCATCTTATTGTTCAAGTTAGATACATTATCGGTAATGATCTTGTCTGGCACACCATATCGGCATATGAATTGATTCTTGATAAACTTTACAACCACCTGCCTGGTTACATTTGCATATGATGCCGCTTCAACCCACTTGGTGAAGTAATCAATGGCTACAAGAATAAAATGGTGGCCGTTCGACGCCTTTGGTTCAATCATGCCAATCATGTCAATTCCCCACATGGAGAAAGGCCATGGTGAGGAAATAACATTCAGAAGTGTCGGGGGAACATGAACTTATCCGCATAAATCTGACACTTGTGGCATTTCTTCACATACTTGCAGCAGTCAGACTCCATTGTCAACCAATAATAGCCTGCTCTCAACATCTTCTTTGCCATAGCATGTCCATTGGAATGAGTACCAAATGAATCCTCATGGACTTCAATCATCAACAGGTTTGCTTCGTGTCTATCCACGCATCTAAGCAGAACCATGTCAAAATTTCTCTTGTAAAGCACATCACCATTAAGGTAGAAACTGCCTGATAATCTCCTCAAAGTCTTCTTGTCTTTAACAGATGCCCCAGGCGGGTAAATCTGACTTTGGAGAAAACACTTGATATCATAATATCATGGCTTATCATCTTTCACCTCCTCAACTGCAAATACATGAGCTGGTCTATCCAAGCGCATCATAGTAATATTGGGGACTTCATTCCAATACTTCATTACAATCATTGAAGCAAGCGTAGCGAGAGCATCCTCCATCCGATTCTCATCTCGAGGAATATGATGGAAGTCAACCTTGGTAAAGAAAGTTGAAATCCTCCTCGCATAATCTCTGTATGGGATGAGGCCAGGATGATTCGTCTCCCATTCATCCTTAATCTGATGAACAACAAGGGCCGAATCACCATAAATATCAAGATGTTTGATCCTAAGATCAATACACTCTTCCAAACCCATGATACAAGCCTCATACTCCGCCATATTATTCGTGCATTTGAACGTTATCCTTGCTATAAAAGGAAAATGAGTGCCTTGAGGAGTAATAATCACTGCCCCAATACCATTTCTATATTGATTAACAACACCATCAAACACCATACCCCATCGGGAACCAGGCTCTGGCCCTTCATCGAGCGTACGCTCATCACGATCTTTCATCTTCAAATACAGAATATCCTCATCAGGGAAGTCGTATTGCACATACTGATAATCTTCAATCGGTTGATGCGCCAAATGATCAGCCAAGATACTACCTTTAATAGCTTTTTGAGCTCGATACTCAATATCATACTCGGATAACAACATCTGCCAACGAGCAATTATCCTAGTTAAAGCAGGCTTCTCAAAGATATACTTGATTGGATCCATTTTGGATATCAACCAAGTTGTATGATTCAACATATTCTGGCGTAAACGTTTAGCGGCCCAAGCCAAAGCACAACATGTCTTCTCAAGCATTGAGTACCGAGACTCACAGTCAGTGAACTTATTACTCAAGTAGTATATTGCATATTCTTTCTTTCCTGATTTATCTTGCTGACCAAGGACACAACCCATGGAATCGTCAAGCACAGTCAAATACATAATCAATGGTCTCCCTTCAACAGGCGGAGACAGAATCGAAGGCTCAGACAAATACTCTTTGATACAGTCGAAGACCTTTTAGCAATCCTCGGTCCAATCATGACGCTGATCTTTCCGGAGGAGCTTGAATATAGGCACACATGTGGCAGTCATGTGGGATATAAATATCGAAATATAATTCAAGCGGCCAAGAAAACCTCGGACTTGCTTTTCAGTTTTGGGCGCAGGCATCTCTTGTATTGCTTTGACCTTGGCAGGATCAACCTCAATACCTCTCTCGCTGACAATAAAACCCAATAACTTGCCGGAATGGACTCCAAATGTACACTTGTTCGGATTCAAGCGGAGTTTGTACTTCCTCAAACGCTGGAAAATCTTCAACAAGTATTCTACATGTTCAACTTCCATTTTCGACTTTGCAATCATATCATCAACATATACCTCAATCTCCCTGTGCATCATATCCTGAAACAAGGTAGTCAGAGCACGTTGATACGTGGCTCCGACGTTCTTCAAACCGAAGGGCATCACTCCATAACATAATGTTCCCCAAGGTGTGATGAATGTTGTCTTCTCCATATCCTCGGGTTCCATTTTAATCTGATTATAACCGGAAAATCCGTCCATAAATGAGAAGACATTGAATTTAGCTGTATTATCTACCAACATATCAATGTGTGGTAGAGGAAAATCATCTTTCGGACTAGCCTTATTCAAGTCACGGTAATCCACACACATTCGGAATTTTCCATCTTTCTTAGGCACAGGAACAATATTGGCCACCCATTGAGGATATGTAGAAGTCACCAGAAACCCCACATCAATTTGTTTATGAACTTCTTCTTTAATCTTAACCTCCATATCGGGATGAGTTCTTCTAAGCTTCTGCTTCACAGGTACATACTCAGGCTTCGACGACAAGAAATTTTGCACAATATCAGTATCTAGACCAGGCATGTCTTCATACGACCAGACAAAGACGTCGACATATTCTCGTAGCAACTCGATCAACCCCTTCTTAACAGACTCTTTAAGGAGTGCCCCAATCTCCACTTCACGAATGCAGTCTTCAGACCCGAAGTTGTCTGTTTCCAGATTCTCAAGATGTGGCTGAATGATCTTCTCCTCGTGCTCAAGCAAACGGGTAATCTCATCAGGAATCTCTTCAACATCATCTTCTTCTGCCTCAAATACAGGGAACTCAAAGTTGGGAGATGGTGTTGGATCATTATGTTCAATGGGTTTGATTAACCTGCATAATGATTTTGAGTATAAAAACGATTTCAGAATTCAAGCAAGGCCAATCATTATGCAGATGAAAAGTTGATTTTATTTTCTTTTTTAGGGTTTTATGGTGATCACCAATTTCATGCAAAAAAGAAAAAGGGAAAATAATTTGAGAAAACAAACATTTAACATGCGATTATTGAATGAATATCATTGTATTAATCAAATTATGCCAACAATGTCCTCACTTCTCCTTTTTGCATGGGAGAAGGGTTTTTAATCAAAATGAACATATTACATTGACTTATGATAACTGTTGGAACATCAACATCGACCCAATTATTGCAGATTCCTCCAGGTATGACAAAATTGCCAAGGTCTTCCTCTTCATCATCTTCAACAATGGGAGCAGGTTCCTGATCTTCAACGGTGTGGATGAAACCTCCACTCGGGAACAACCCACGATCATTAGAAACACCAGAAGAGTACCCTATGCCAGCCCGGGACTTGTTATCTTCCAACTTGATCATTTTCCCCAAACCGGTAGTTGCACCATGCTCAATGGCCAACTTCGCATCATTATAGGAGACAAATGAAGAAAGTCCTTTCCTAGAAGGCTCAGCAATAGACAAGTCTTGGAACGGAGTCCCTACCTCATTCTCAGCATCAATATAGGAGAAGGAAGATTAATGGCTAACCAAGAGATCCTTCTCTCCCCCTATCACCACCAACTTCTTGTTCTTCACGAACTTCAACTTTTGGTGTATGGTGGATGTCACGGCGCCTGCCTCGTGAATCCATGGTCTACCCAACAAGAAGCTATAAGACGGATGAATATCCATGACCTGGAAGGTGATTTGGAAATCACTAGGTCCAATCTTGATCGGGAGTTCCAATTAACCAATCACAGTTTTACGCGATCCATCAAACTCCTTTACTACCACTCCACTCTGCCTCATGGGAGGCCCCTGATATGAAAGTTTAGCAAGAGTGGACTTTGGCAACACATTAAGTGATGATCCTGTGTCCATCAACACATTGGACAGGGCATCGTCTTTGCAATTCATTGATATATGTAAAGCCAAATTATGGTCTTTTCCCTCCTCGAGAAGACATCATCACAGAAGCTTAAATTGTTGTAAGCGGTTATATTTGCAACAATGTTATCAAACTGCTCTATTGTGACATCGAGGTCCACGTATGCCACGTCTAACACCCTCTGCAAAGCTTCACGGTGTGGCTCGGAATTCATCAACAAAGATAAGACAGATATCTTTGATGGAGTTTGAAGCAATTGATCAACAACATTATATTCACTCCTTTTGATCAGCCTCAGCATCTCATCACCATCCTCTTTCAAAATGCCAGACTGACCAACCAGGATAGGAGTATTATTATTTTTAACAGCAACAAGGTCAACACCCTTCACAACAAGAATATAATTATTTGAAGAAGAAGTCCCCACAGGACCGGCAGGATTATCAGCAGTTATCTTCACAATGTCTTCGTGGGATTTCGGCTGAGCCGAGAAAACACGACCACTACAGGTTACTCCACTAACATCTGAAATACTCACCACATAAGTTGAGGGCAATGACACCTCCTTTCCATCCTCCAGCATGACTGTGTTATATCGGTAAGGAACAACTTTATCTGATACATACAGGATAGGGCCCGCTGGCTTAATGACAAGAGCTGGAGATACTTTCTTTTTGCTGCCATCATATCTAATAACAACAAGCTCAGGAATTTTAAACACGGGAGTGATAACATCGACTTCATCCTCATTACGATTCTGAAGTATTTCAATCATCCCTTGGTCCAACATCTCTTGGATGTCCTTTCCCACTTGACGACATCCTCTCTCATTGATAGTGCACACCTGGCACCTGTCATGATCATGCTCATAATGGTTGTGTTCACACAACAACTTATGCATCTCAACTAAGGATTGCCTTATGTCATTCACATAAAGGACTTTATACTTTCCAGGGCACCCCTGAACCATGTTAACAGCTGCCTTCCCATGCTCGGGCAATGGGTTCTTCTTCACATTCGGACCTACATCCTCAAAAAACCATATCCCACTTCTCACAAGGTCTTGCACCTTGGTCTTCAATGGAAAGAAACTCTCCACATCATGTCCGGGAGCTCTGAAATGATACACACAATGGAGTTCAGGCTTGTACCACCAGTGAGGATTGATTGGTACAGCGGGAGGATCTCGTGGAGTTATCATCTTTCTATCAATCAAGGAAGGATAAAGCTCAGCATATGTCATCGGAATCGGGTCGAAAGTTACCCTTTTCCTCTCGTAGTTGTTGGTGCTGGTGTTATTATTGTTGTGAGGCTGGTAGGCCTGTTGTTGTTGATGATGTTGTTGTTGTTGTGGTTGTTGTTGATGAACTTCTCTGAAAGCAGGTGCTATATGAGCCACCTGGTGTTGGTTGACAGTTGGACGTACATCCTTCCTCCTCATAGAGGGTCTTCTTTTAACATGAGAGGACACAACATGAGTCTCTCTCTATTTCTTCCTAGCAAAGCCTCCATACTTCTTTGCTGAGGAACTGTCATCTCGAGATAAACGTCCTTCACGGACCCCTTCCTCTAGCCTCATTCCCGTATTCACCATTTCGGTGAAGTTTGAGGGAGCACTAGTAATCATTCTCTCGTAATAGAAAGAGCTCAAAGTCTTTAAGAAGATCTTTGTCATCTCTTTCTCCTCCAGGGGTGGCACTATCTGAGCTGCCCGTTCTCGCTATCTCTAGGCGTATTCCTTGAAGGTCTCCTTATCCTTCTGGGATATTGCCCTCAATTGGTCCCTGTCTGGATCCATATCCACATTATATTTATACTGCTTTACGAAGGCCTCGCCTAGATCGTTGAAAGTGCGGATGCTTGCACTCTCCAGCCCCATGTACCACCGGAGCGCAACACCTGTCAGGCTATCCTAAAAGTAGTGAATCATCAGTTGGTCATTGTCAGTCTGTGTTGACATCTTGCGAGCATACATCACAAGATGGCTGAGCGGGCATGTATTTCCCTTATACTTCTCAAAGTCAGGCACTTTGAATTTAACAGGAATCTTCACGTTGGGCACCAGGCACAACTCAGCAGCACTTTTCCCAAAGAGGTCCTTACCCCTCAAAGTCTTCAGTTCCTTGCGCAGCTCAAGGAATTGGTCTTTCATTTCGTCCATTTTCTCATATACGTCCGGGCCCTCAGACGGCTCGGAATGATAAATGGTGTCTTCAACACGGGGAAAAGTGTGTATAACAGGAGGTGGCACAGACAAGACCGGGCTAGATGTCGGCATAGAAGCGAGAGTAGGAGCAAAACCCTTTGGCATGAAATTAGAAGGCATTCCCCAAGGGAATCTGGCTGGCATAGTCAGAGCAAAGTGGGCTGTCGCGGCAGGCACAGTTGAAGTAGCTATCTCAGATATGACCGTCCTCACGGGAGGAGTTCTAGGAGTTGGTGAAGCTTGGCTTTGTGCGGCCAGAACTGACTCCATCATGGCAGTCAGTCTAGCGATCTCTTCCTTTAAGTCCCTATTTTCTTGCTCGATATGTTCCATTATCTTCGGAAGATTTGCTCTGGTATTATACCGGTGTGTTAGCTTGTCTTCAAAATAAATGAAGAGCAAAGAGTTAGACCATTGATCAAGAGCTTAGAACAAAACCTGCTTATGCATATGATACATGCAATGTTTGTGCATATGGTTTATTTTTAATCGGAGGAACTTTTTAAAGACCTATTTGCTAACATTTGGAAAATATTGAACATTTAAGACATATATGGAATACTCATGGCAATAATATTTGGAAACTTTTTACACCAAAGAAGTAGTACAATTTTGGTAACCAAATACAATACAAGAGGAAAGGAGAATGAACATCCTATGGAGCCCTAGAAGAAATCATCCAAAGCCTTCGAGATCGGAAGATAAGTAACACGGAGCCTCCTCACCTCTCTCTCATAAGCTGCTTCCATATCGGCCTTCTCCTTGGTGAGTTGATCATACTTCCTCTTCCAAAACCTAGATGAGTGAGGAAGAAGAGAAGTAACCACATCATCAGGCTCATCGATAACCTAATGCTCTAGAAATTCTATCACTGCATCCTTATCTTTGAGCTGCTGAAGAATTTCCTCACGCTTAAGAACTCAAGCACGCGAACGGTCTTCGTCTCTCAACTCCTTTACTCCTTGATTAGGGAGGGTTGAAGGCCCAACCATAACCATAGGGGTAGGTCTCGGATATCCGTACGGCATGCGGTACTCGAGAGCTCTCCTCCTCACCCAAGCGGTGTAAGGTTCCAAAGCAATACAATTCTTTGAACCAAGCTCATTCCTCCATTTCCTATGAATCTTGCGCCAGGCGCGAACCATCCTATCCTTCGAGTTTTGGGGATCTTTACCCTCTTGAAAGAATAAGCCTTCCAACGAAATGTTTTTAGGTTTATCCTTAAAGGGGAACCCAAGCTAACGGCGAGCCAAAGCAGGGTTGTAGTTAATTCCACCACACGTACCAAGAAGAGGTACATTGGAGAATTCACCACAAGAGTCAATAATCTGAATGCCATCATAAACATGATTATACCAAGAGATATCATCATTAGTGAGAGACATAAGTCTCGCAGACCACCGTAGACATCCCTTATTCTCCTTGAAGGCAAGCGTCTGAGGCAAGTGCGAAATAAACCACTTGTACAACATAGGCAGACAACACACAATGGAACCACCATCCTTTGCATTCCTCATGTGCAAAGAGAAATAAGTGTCACCCAGCAGAGTCAGAACAGGATTAAGAGAAGAGAAAATCCTAATAGCGTTCACATCCACAAAGTTGTCGATGTTGGGAAATAACACTAGCCCAGAGATGAGGAGTAGAAATATGGCTGCAAAAGCTTCCTTACTCAAGGCCTTCCCAAACAAGGTAGCTTTGGCAATCAGGAAATCAGACGAGAGACCTTGAATTCCACCTTTGGTAGTCATATTAGCAACAATGTCAGATATATCCATATGAAGCATATCAGCAATCTCTTGGGAAGACGGAACCTTCTCCAAACCACTGAATGGCAACTGATCAAGAATCGGTATACTCACATGATAGGCATACTCCTCAGGTGTAGGCAAAAGCTGGAAATCCGGAAAAGTGAAGCAACGATACAAAGGATCGTAGAACTGCACCAACACACTCATCAGACCTTCATCCACTTTAGTAGAAAGAATAGACAGAAGCTTCCCATGGCGAGCTTTGAATTCCAAGGGCTCTAATACATAAGATGTCAAACTCTTTAACTCTTTCAAGTCGGGTTGTCTGAAACTGTACTTCTTCGTATTCCTTCTTTGCTTATCCATGTCTGAAAATTTGTAAATAGACCTCTTAAGTTCCTTGAAAACTTCTATTATTGATGATATGGATGCAAATGAATGCATGAATGCATGAATGTAACAATCACACTCAAGGATCAAGCAAGTCACACCACACAAAGGTCATGGGATGGCTCACGTCATCGTCAATATCAATCATCCATTTTGGTGGATTATGGTTTACACCTTTATCAACACCCAAGTTCCATTGATATTGAGGATATACGAGAAAGGATCAACCGCGAATCAAGGGTTTGTTGAGAGTCACGAGCATGGGGTCTCGGTTAAGAACCACCTAATGGGAGTGTACTATGGTTAAACCTGACAATCATGTTCTAAAAGGGTCCCCATAGTCATCATCTCATCTTTCGGATATTATCGCATAAAATGACTACTCATATCCCAAAAATATTCTCAAGAGAGACTCTTATGAGTGTAGTATCGCGTAACAATCGCCTCAAGTCTTACACTTGAACGACCTTCGCACTACGTCCTAAAATAGGCCAAGATGAGCTAGGTATCTAAGGTCCTTGGCTTCTAAGGTTTATATTGGAAAGAGTAATGCCTAACCACGACTACTCGTGTGACATTATTGATCCCAACAAGACCTCCACCAAGTGAATGGGCTTGCAAGTTAACTTGCTAAGGAATAACTCCATACAAGTCAACAAGACTATGCCATTCTCCTATCATAAGTGCACTCGAGTTTGGGTATAGAACTCATCTCACAAGAAACCACCAAGAATGCAAGCAATTAATATATAAAGCAAATCATACATTACAAACAATACAATCATCCCAAATTTGCACAAAAATATGCCACAAATAAATATAAACATACAACACATACAAGCAAAAAGTAGGCTAAACCCACTAGGAAGTTTACTCCCCATCAGAGTCCCCACTTTTCTGTAGCGGGGTTTTCGTTACCTTTAGGTTTATTGACTAAACCAAAAGCGAACATACAATTCGAGTCGCCACCGCACTTTATTTATCCAAAGGAAAGGCTAAAAAGCGAACAAAAGCCAAGGTAAGAAGTTTTTCAAATCAAAAATTAACAAAAATGTCAGAGATCTGGGTAAGGGGGTTGGTTATGAAATGGGAAGGTTTTACGCACCCAAAACATCCTTAGTACTCTAAGGGAACCCTTTTTGCAAATATGTGTTGTAGGTTGGTATTTGTGAAAAGGTTTGCGCAAAAGATTGGAGGGATGAGAAGAGAATAGATTATATTTACAAATTTTGTTGTTTGAATGGATGAACCCATTGCCTACGTACCATCACAGAGGAGGATCAAAACCTCGTAGTTCGGGGTAAAAAATCTCAAAGATTGGTGAATTGATTTTAATCAAAAGCCTTAAGGTCTTTTGTTATCAAAGGGAGAAAACTCAACCTAAACTAATAATCCACCATGTGAGGAAGGCTTCAACATACTAGTAAGGGGTTAACCCTATAATAAGTATGGAAGACTTATAATCCAGTCACTAAGGATGAGGTGAGGCTTACATCAACCACTATGATAACTCAAACCTATGACTAATGTTTATGAAAAGGTTTAACAAGAGTGGCCATTGGAACCACAAAAACAACTTGAAGTGAGTTATATTTACAAGTTAGATTTATTTACCAAAATGAAGTTAAAGTAGGGATTAAGATTTATTTACAATAAATACTTATGAAAATCGTTTTGAAAAGTCAAAGGCATAAGGCCTAGGTTTCTAATTTGAAACAATGTCAAAGTTTGAAAGAAAAGATTTTGGCTTGGTTAGAGTCGGGAGAAGAAGAGAAGGGTTAGTCCTAAAGCAATACAAAGATAAGAAGGGAAAGATAAACCCTTAGAGTTCCTTTTCTTGAAGTCATAGAGATGACTCAAGATGCTTCTTTTTTTTGGACTTAGCAAATAATCAAGCAATCAAACAATTTGAATTCAAGCTCCTAGGATCTCCACTTGGCTTGTCTCTTATCTTGGCTACTCATGACAATGGTCCTCTTTTCAAAATCTCAAGATGGGATCCCTATCACACAAGAGCAAACATCAAAAATTTCACAACACAAATAAGAGGAATGGACAAAGAATAAGTTTGGATGAGAAGTCCCTTTCAAGTCAACTTTAAAATTTAGCATTCTAAAGGCATGAGGCCTAGTTGCTCTTCAACAAGTTTAGCATTCTAAAGGCATGAGGCTTAGTTGCTCTTGAATTCCTTTAAGTATAGGTATGTCCTAATTCTAAGTTCTTTCTCCTTTTTGCATTAGGTTCACACAAAACAAAGATAAAGCAATCACAAGACAACAATATATTTATATACAATAATGAGCTCAAATAAGCAAAAGACAAATGACATCAACATAAAATATGTGCTCAAGTGAGCAAAATGAAAAACAATATGAATAAATGATCAAGAAATAAATGGCATTAAAAGTAAAGGGCAAGAAATTAAATGCTCAAATTAAAGTTAGTAATTAGTATGGTTATGTTAGTTTGTCATAAGACAATGTAGCGCTATGTTAAGCAATCGTAAGTGGACTAATGTAGTAGTCACACTTATATGAGGCCGGTCAACAAAAATATAGGCAAATAAACACAAGTTAGAGATCATGACTAGTAAGCCAAGCTCCACAAACTTGCCATGCCAAAACAAAAGGGGAAGGGCCTTGTATGGACTTTAGGTTATTTGCTTGACCAAGAAGCAAACTATCTTGGACACAAAGTGTAACACCCTTCTAAAATACCCCAAATATTTAATTAAAATAGCAATATATCAATCAGAGTAATTATGCAATTAAGGGTGTCACACAATCATTTCACACCATTCACCATAATATTCAGTCATGCTCATTATTTAATTCAAAACATAAAGCATTGCACAATACGCAGCGGATAGAGATCAAATCGATCATTCAAAACATGTAACACATCACATGTAAAATTATTCAACAAGGTAAAACATCCCGTCCCGATGTTACATCTATCAGAGCATGACCCACTAAGGAGATTACACTAGACTCCAAGCACTAGCTTCTACTCAATCACTGCTCGTTACCTGAAAACATAGTTGTAAGGGTGAGTTCCTCAATCGATATAAAAAGCATTATAAAATATCATGTAATGCTAAGTAAATAACACATTAATCACCCTAATCATATCACACATTCGGTAACGGCACATCAACTCAAATATCATACTCAATACCAACACAATTCATACTCATACCCAATGCCAATACAAACACACGTATAATATTGGAATACATCCATTCATATTATACGCCATACATACATTATGCAATGAGACTCCATGCATGCGGTACCGACTATTCGTGAACATATAGTTCACCTCACCGATCAAATCCAGATACGGCTACCAAGCCCACTAGTCCCACTCATTTGAGACCTAGTGACTCACTCACTAATTCCTCACCACGAGAATTAGCTACCACCCCAAGGGCCATGCTATGCACGCTAATTCACCTAGCATGCAAACATCAACAACAGTCCATAATGACTAACTCACTAATTCCTCACTATGGGAATTAGCTACCACCATAAAGACCACAATATGCATGCTAATTCACCTAGCAATGCAACATCATTAACAACAATCCACAATGGACATATGCTCACACTCTAAGCCATAAAACAGTCCATTCACCAACACATGCATAATATATACATTCACAACATTATGCATATTTTCACACATCATCAGCACATGTATCAAAACATCATATCATGTCAAATAATTAATCACAGTATTAGCACACCCCACTAATACCTATACTGCTCGAAACAGCGGGAATTAATCCCTATTACATCATACGCCAATATAGGCCAAACACCAATTATGTTCACAACATTAAAATATCCATTTTTCCAATTTCCAACAGTGTTAACCGGTTAACGCCCTGGGTTAACCGGTTAACGCATCACAGAACACGCTTTCTGGCAAAACTCAACAGTGTTAACCGGTTAACGCCCTGGGTTAACCGGTTAACGCAGACAGAACAGCAACTTCTCAGAAATCACAACAGTGTTAACCGGTTAACGCCCTCGGTTAACCGGTTAACGCAAGCAAAACAGCAATACTTCAAAATTCCTAACAGTGTTAACCGGTAAACACCCTGGGTTAACCGGTTAACGCAAGACAGAAAGCTGTTCCTGCGCTAACACGAAGCCGAATGCAGAATTCTCCGCATTTTCCGCCGTTGGAGGACTTCCGGACCTCCGATTCCGATTCCGTAAAAAGCTATACGTTCGGGAAATCACAACTCACACAAATACAGATTCAATTACAGCTTTAACATAACTTATCCAACACAATTTTTCAGCATTCAACATCCCAATTAGGGTCAATTCAACGGTTTATCACTACCCATTACATGTTAACCCATAATACCCATTAAACGACGATAAACCCCCCTTACCTGAGTTAATCCGGCGAATCTTTAAGCTCCAATCTTTTCCGTTCTTCAACCCTTGCTCTCTTGCTCTTCCTCTTTGCCCTTTTCTCCCTTTTCAGCCGCTTCTCTGTTTTTCACGTGAAACCCTTCCTTTACCAAAATGGGACTCTTTTTCTTATTTCCAACTTATATATATTTTCCAATAATTATTATTCCAATAATTATAATAATAATAATCCAATAATTCCAATTATTTAATTAAATTAATATATATAATATTAACTTAAATTAAATAATTATCTTATTTTTTATCGGGGTGTTACAACTCTCCCCCACTAAAAGAGTTTTCGTCCTCGAAAACATACCTCAAGCGAATAACTCAGGATAAGACTCCTTCATCGGACTCTCAAGTTTCCAAGTCACATTGCCACCTGCTGGTCCTCCCCAAGCTACCTTTACCAAAGCAATCTCTTTACCCGCAACTGCTTCAACTCTCTGTAGCACCTCAAATTTGCACCTATCATTGTACATACCATCTCATTATTAGGTCATAGCATATCATAATCCATTGCATAGCATTTGCATTGTCCCCAGTTGCCTCAAGAGCAAGCAAGCAAGATTTAGGTCAAACTGATCAGGAGATCAGTCAACCAAGCAAGCAAGGTTGTTTCTCAAGGAATCAAAGCCCTAGGGTTTGTCCAACAAGTTCACATGACTTGGAGGTCTATTTGAAGTGTTCAAGTCAAGGGTTGAAGCCTCAATGGTCATCAGTTCAATGCATAGCCAGGCCAAAACCCTAGGAGGTCAACAATCAATCAAAGCAGTGGATGGTGGCCATTCTTGTGGAATTTGGGCACCATGATCAATCATCAAGAGTTCATATGTCTTGGGACATCTTTTGAAGTCAAAGTCTCAAGGAATTAGGGTTTGGAATTCATCAGAAGTGCCCAGTCAAGTCCAAAACCCTAGAAAGTCAAAGTTGGTCAACTGTGGTTGATTCTTTGGTTCTGATGGATGGAAATGGTTTGAAGGAGCTTATTCATGTCCTAATAGACCTTGTATGTCATGGCAATCAACATCATGGAAGAATTTGAAGCCAATCAGAAAATTTCCCAAAATAGAAACTGGACCTGTAATTTCAACTGCCAAAAATGGAAACTTCTTGATCCTCAACTTGCATCATGATACAAGCTTCAAATGAATTTTTTCCCAACATGAAAGTTGAAGATCTTGTTCTCCTATTTTCAAAAAGTCCAAGAACTCTCAAATCCCATGTGTGGTTGTCAAGATATGATCAATTCATTTTCATCAATTTTTGAACTTCAAAGAGGCATATCTCTCAAACCATAAGGCCAAATTTGGTGGGGTTTTTTCCTACAAACCACATTTTTCATCCTCTTTCCAAAAATATAAATTTCATGTCCTAAAACCTTGCCAATCAAAATGGCATTTTTTGACCTATTTCATTAAAAATCAAAGTTTGACCAAACTTTGACTTTTTGTTTCTTTGACTTTTTGCACAATTGGCCAATTGGGATTCACTCTATATCATATTTGTGACATGTTCCAAGCTTAACTTCATGTTCATTTCATCATCATGCTACCATTTTAGGCCAAAGTGCAAAATGTGCAAAATGTGGCAATTTGGTTCATTAAGTAAAAACAAGTGTAGCAATCCTTCAGCAGACAAAAAACAGCAAATTTGTTAGTCATGAGCAGCTGGTTTAAAGCCCAATTCGTGTACAGTTCACACCTCTCTTTTCACTTATGTGCATTTTAGCATTTTTGCATTTTGGATTCATTAAGTAAAAACAAGTTAGCATTTCTTTGAGCAGACCAAAAACAGTTGAATTGTAGGCCATTTTGCAGCTGGCCAAGGGCCCAAAATCGTGCCCAACACGCACCTCCATTTCCATTTGCTCCACTTAGCAAAATTGCAAATTACCTCATTAAACAAAAACCAACTTAGCACATGGATTAAGGATGGTAAACAGCACATATAAGTGAAATTCTCTGCTCATTCCAACCCTAAGATAGCAGCTGCAAACCAGAAAAACACCTCATTCCCATCTTCTTGCATTTTTGCTCGAGCACCATTTTCTACTCAAAACCTCAAAGCACACAAGGAACCTTCGCTTCCTCCATCACTTGGGCCATCTGGTGAAGCCTTTTGAACCGTCAACTACCAACTGGAACACCTTTTTAAGCACTGCATCTTCAAGCTACCAACAATGGTGAAAGGAAATCTGAAGAGTTCCATGCACCTTTGAGCCAAACCACTTCAAGATTCCATCATTGTAGAGCATCAAGAGGATCTGTTTCAAGGAAGATCATCCAAGCAAGCACTGTTCCATCGAATTCCTTCAAACAAGTGAGTTTTTCGAGTGTTTTGTTTTATCAAATGATGCTATGCTTTAGGTAGGCCCTGCTTCACTGATTCTAAGGAACTATAGTTTGCTTGAAATGATTGAGTATTGCTTGAGATATTTGGAAATGAAGTTTTGTGTTCAATGACAACTTGCTCGATGCTTGCTGTTCAGCATGTTTCAATGGATTTTACTTATGGATTTGTGATGTTTATGCTTTGCTGAGTGTATTGCCATGCTTAATTTGGACTTCTGGGTGGTTTGATTTTGTTCATGTTGGAGTGATGATGATGAATACCCTGTTCGTTCATGTTTTTTATCTGCCCAGAATTCATGATTATGTTGGTTTATGTTTGTTTAAATCCTGCATGAATCATTCCCATGCCATGCCTTTAAGTGATGCTTGCTTCGAATTTTGTCTGTTGATTTTGGATAAATGGATGCATGCTGATGTTTAGCCAAAACCCTAGGGCATAAACCCTGAATTTTAAAACCCCAGAACTTGAATATCGATTGGCTGTTGTTGTTGTGTGTACTGTTACATTGGAAGCTAGCCAATTAGAACATTTCGCTTGGCCATTCAAAACGCTGCAGTTTAGTTAAGTGGCACACTTATTTACAACTTTGCCACTGTGTTGACCATGTTTGACTCGTTTGCCATATATTGTGATCATGTTACATCCAATTATTTCCTCATCTTCAAAAATTAATTTCTCACTCAATTTTCATCCAAAAATCATGAGAATTTTTCCATCATGTTCATGAATGTGTCTAGTATTTGATTTTGATTTTTAATCATTTTTTCATTGGCTGGATTTTAATTGGCAATTGTTTCCCCAACATGTATGCATAAATGATATCTCTTGCCATTTCAATTGTGAAATACTCATGATGCATCCTTTGCCTTTGAAATTTTTTGTGGAGAAACTAGACACATTGACCTTCATTTTGATATAAAGTTTGTGGATTTCCCATTTGTGGTTTGCTGGATATGATTTTTTGAAGTTGAAGTGTACATTTGGTGTCACAACATGAACATGCATTTTCCCTAATTTTGTTGACATGCTTCCTTGCATCCAATTGACCCCATTTTTTGCATGAATCATCTATCACATGTCTAGTTCATGTATGAATTTTCTTGGAATTAATTGTGCTGTTTTCCATTTGATTGTGAATTTTCTTCCCTGCCTAGTCCATGATTGACTTTTTGTGCTATATGTTGCCAAATCATTTGGGAAATTCTCATACCATATTGTATGATCATGAAATTTCATATGTGATAATTAGACATCTCAAGCTTTGCATTGGTGTTAATCTCATTAATTTCTCATCTGTTTTCTATTTGATATGATTTTTTGAAGTTGACCCATGCTTGTTGACTTTCATTGTGCATGCTTGAACTTGGTTTGACTTCATGATTTTAATTGACTGCCTTCCTCTCATCCAAATGCCATGAAATTTTACATGTCTACCATGATAGATGTTAGGATTGAGTGTGATTTATTTGATGATTTTTGAAATTGTTTGAGTTGACTTTTGATGCAAGTCATTCTGTTGACTTTTGTGTGCTTTCATTTGCCTTGCTTTGATTTCTTTGGTCTATGAAATAACAATGATGCATGATTTGAATGTGGGCCCAATTGTGATAGCTTCTCAAATGTTTGACTTTGGTTTTGGTTGACTTTTCCTTGCTGCCTTGACTTTTTTCTTTCACCCTTGACCCTAGGCTAGCCCTAGTGGTCTATTGTGCTCACTATTGAGTTCCTGTTTCAGGTTGAGCACCATTGCCATTGAGATCATACAAATGTGATTGGTTTTGATTACATATCATGTACTAACCTTTGTTTTGCAGGTGGTTTGACTCATGTGTTTGAGTCTTGCTTTGCACAGTTGACCTTCTGTAGTTGACTGTTTATCCATTCCTTTTGGTTTTAACTGTGGAACTGTGAACTGATCTGTTTGACTTTTGCAGGTACTTTAGTTGCTCAAGTTCTCTGAACTTGATTTGCCTTGCTTTTTAGCAAATTGCTTTGAGGTATAAATCTTTCTTCTCCATGTAGTCTGGAGTCCCGGTCTGTTATTTTGACCGGGCAAACTGTCTGAAGTCCTCCTTAAGAGGCAATGCCTGTGTGTGTTTAAAATTGTCCCAAGCAGGAAAAGTCCTTCAAGTAAGGCAATTGGTGGAAGGTAGGGATAAGTAGCCTATCCCCCACTATTCAGTGTGTCCTCTCTTTGCTCCCATTACATGGTTGAAGCATCGAGATAAAAACCCAAGATCTAATCGAGTCAATAATGGGGAAAGAGTTCCATCTTTCTGAACTCCCCCACTTTCTATTATTTGATGCTCTCCCTGATCAGGGATAGAAGCAATGAGGCACACCCCTCATCTCCTTTCATCTGCTTCACCTTAGCCCCTCAATGGCAAGGTTAAGAGCAACCTTTGACCCTATTCCAGCTGGCCCTAGTGCCTAACCTTTTGCTTGAGCCTCTTGTATGCATATAGAGTGTGCTTCTTGTGATTGTGATTGCCTGTTTGCTTTGCCTCTTTAGGTGTAGCTTAGACTTGCCCTTGTGCAAGGTAGGTTGTGCTTGACTTGCTTCCTGTGCAAGTCAAGTCTGTGTGGCTTGCTTCCTGTGTGAGCCATGCTTAGAGCTGTTTGGCCGAACTACGGCAACTCTGATTCTCATGTCCAGATGAGATACGTAGGCACGAGACGCGATGTCTTGCCGAGTTTGACTAACCACTAACACTAATTCTCTTCTCTCACCCCTGTTGTGATTGAGATATCCCTTTTCTCTTGCCCTAGTTGCAATCGAGACTTTGCTTTTTCCTGTGTCTGTTCAGGATAGGTTGGCCCTTGTGCCATTTAGCTAGAAACCATAACTTAGGGTTGATTTTGCATGACAACATCTAGGCTCGAGTCGTAGTCTTTCTAGTGTTGTGTCTCCCTCTGTTATCTGGTTAGGCTAGATCCTTTATCCCTGCGTAGGGGAACTACATCGCCCTGATCTTCATACCAGATGAAGTATGTAGGCAGGAGATTGAGCTGATCTCTCCGGGCGCCTTTTCTTTTCTTTTGTGTGTGTTTGACAGTTATAGGCTGAGTCCCCGACTCCCTATTAACTTGTTGTGTTGTTGTGTGCTTGGAAGCCGATGTAAGTCCATCGAGTGGCATTTGGGTTCCAGTGTGGGTGTGTTTAGGTTCGGATGCTGACATAAGTCCAGTGATTGGCAGTCGGGCTCCACGTTTGCCTGTGTTTTGTTTGTTTGTGTGCGTGTTAGCCGAGCTACGAATGCTCTGATTCTTCTCTCGTCCGAGAAGATACGTATGCATAGGATGCGATATCCTAGCGAGCATGTGTCGTTTCCCCAGTCCGAACTACTTCGACTCTGATGTCTATGTCTGATAGACTAAGTAGGCCCAGGATGCGATATCCTGCCGAGTCAGTTTCAGTCAGTCTCTTTTGTCTCTTTCAGCCAGTGTGCGTGAGTATTTGAGCAGTGTTTAGCAACCAATTTTCCTTTCTAGTGTGCGTGGATCCCGTAGAGTACTACGGATGCGTAGGGGGCCTAATACCTTCCCTTCGCATAACCGACTCCCGAACCCATTCCTCTTTGGTCGCGAGACCATGTTCTTTCCTAGGTTTACTTCAAGCGTTTCCTTTCCCTCTTTTGGGATAAATAACGCACGGTGGCGGCTCTGTTGTTTCTTTCTTTTCCCGCCGGTTTTTCGCGTGATGCGACAGATGGCGACTCTGCTGGGGATCTAGAGAAGTTGACCTGTGCTGGTCCATCTTCCCTGAGCGAGTCTCTCCTAGCGCTCTCTAGGATTAGGGTTTTGGTTGCTTTCTGCTTGTTGTATTTTATTGCATTCATTGTATATATGTACATTTATTGTTTGCATTGATTGTGTGCATTGATGTTTACATTCATATTCATCATTTGCTGTTGCCTGGCTAGTTATCTGTTTTCCTTTGTGAGATGAGTTCTATACCCGGACTCGAGTGCACTCTAGGATAGGAGAATGGCATAGTCTTGTTGACTGGTGTGGAGTATTCCTTAGCCAGTTGACTTGCGAGTCCATTCACTTGGTGGAGGTCATGTTGAACTAATAATGTCACACAAGTTATTTGTGGTTAGGCATTATTCTTTCAATCATGTGCCGCAGAAGCCAAGGACCTTAGTTTACCAAACCCATCTTGGCCTATTTTTAGGACCGTAGTGCGGAAGTCGTTCAGATGTCAGTTCTGATACGATTGTTACGCGATACTACACTCATAAGAGTTTCTCTTGAGAATATTCTTGGAATACGAGTATTCGTTCCTCCGATAATATTCGAGAGATGGAACGATGATTATGGGAACCTCTGATAGAACATGTCTGGCAGGTCTAAACCCTAGTACACTCCCTTTGGGTGGTTCTTAACCGAGACTCCATGCTCGTGACTCTCAACAAACCCATGATTCGTGGTTGAGTAGTTCAGATATTGTTAATATCAATGGATCCCGGATCAGGTTAAAACCTAAATCCATCAAAGCGGCTGGTTGATATTAAGAATGTCTGAACCGGTTCACGTACCGTTAATATCAATGGAACTTGGGTGTCGATAAGGTGAAAACCTAAATCCACCAAAATGGATGATTGATATTAGGGATACAATGAGCTTTCCCACGACATTTGTTTGGCGTGCTTTGCTTGATCCTTGAGTGTGATTGTTGCATTCGTACATTCACGCATTCATCCGCATCCATGTCATCAGAGAAAGAAAATTTTCAAGGAACTCAAAGGAGTTTATTTGCAAAAATTTTCAAAAACATGAAAAAACCGGGAAATTTTTTCACCTGATATATCTGAGGAGATATTTTCATGTATGATCAAGATGTTTAAATATTTCAAAGTTTGCAAATAAAACCCTCGAGTTCCTTTGAAATAAAAAAACAAGCATATGCATAAACACTTCATGCATCATTTGCATCAGCAGGTTCTGTTCCGGTCTCCCGTCCTGTGGTCTGACCCTGCGATCTTCATTTATTTTGAAGACGCACTTTGCCGGTATTATACCAGAGCCATCTCTGCCAGATTGATGGATCATCCTGAGCAAGAGAATTGTGAACTCGGAGAGATATTTGCCAGACTTTGTACTGTTGATGGATTTATTCCTGGTTAACCGATCCCGGGCTGGCATTGACTACTGTTTTGGGGCATGCAATGAGCAAGGACTGTTCAAGAGTGGAGGATTCATCCGTGACGATCAACCTGAAGAAGAGGCTGCTGCTATCTTGGAAGAGGATG
Source organism: Lathyrus oleraceus (assembly GCF_024323335.1). Taxonomy (NCBI): domain Eukaryota; kingdom Viridiplantae; phylum Streptophyta; class Magnoliopsida; order Fabales; family Fabaceae; genus Lathyrus; species Lathyrus oleraceus. The sequence continues at coordinate 373,679,258 of NC_066580.1, forward strand.
CTGCTATCTTGGAAGAGGACGCAGAGGACTTGAACAATTTCATCATTCCTGGTGGTGTCTGCCACAATTGGGTCATTGTGGGCTTTCCTACAGTTTTTTTCATAAGTCAGAGTAACAATCACTTTGTTTAAAAACCCTTCTCCCATGCCAAAAGGAGAAGTGATGACATTGTTGGCAACATTTTGTGCAATGATATTTTCATTCAAATAAATTCATGTTAAACATTTGTTTTTCCATTTGTTTTCCCTTTTCACTTTTGCATGAAATTGGTGATCACAAAAAACCTTAAAAAAAAAAAAAAAAAAAAAAAAAAACAACAAGAATAAAAGCAATCTTTTCATCTGCATAACGATTGTCTTGTTTGTTTTTCAAAAAGATTTTCATCTCTAAATCATTATGCAGGTTGTTTCTCAAACCCATTGAACATAATGATCGGACGTCATCTCCCAATTTTGAATTCCCTGTATTCGAAGCGGACGAAGATGATGTTGAAGGGATTCCCGACGAGATTTCCCGACTTCTTGAGCAAGAAAAGAAGATCACTCGGCTGCATCTCGAGAATCAGCAGAACAGCCAACTGGGGCATCAAAAAAAAAAAAATCAAAAAAAGAAGTCAATCAAAATCAAAAGAAAAAAAAAACAAAAGAAAGATAGCACCCTCAAAGTCCCAAGTTGACTGATGCTGAATTCAAGCAAAAACAAGAGATCAACTGCCATGTGTCATGGTCAGTCATATCAGCAGAGAGTGAAAAAGCATTCGACAAGAAGATCAAGCCTCGTATGTTCCGAGGGACATTATGCTCAAGAAAGTCTTGTCTTTCGTACCCGATTCCAGGGGCAAGTGAACTCTACAAGCTATGAACGTCCGTACGTTGTCAAGAGAGCCTTTTCAGGCGATTTTCAGACACTTACAACAATGGATGAAGAAGTTCACTCGTCCTGTGAATTCTGATGCAGTCAAGAAATACTTCGCCTAAAAACAAGAAAAGCAAAAGCTCGATAAGTCGAACACCCCAAAGGGCGACTTAGGCAAAAAGGAGCGTCTCGGTGGATTGAAAACCCGAAAGGGCGATCCAGGCAAAAGTTAGAGACATCGAAAAAAAAAAAAAAAGAAATTGCATCCCGCTAGATTGAACACCTCACACTGGGGCAATCTAGGCAAAAATTAGGGATTTGGCAAGTAACTGCATCTTGACAAGACTGTGCTGTACATCTGTCATCCGTCAGGGATTCTCGATTCGTCGTCGACTGAAGCTTTGAATACATCGAAAATTCAGAATGGTAGAGGAAAGGTCATTATGTTCAATGTAGCCCTCTCCAATATACATCACCGATTTCAAATTGGTACAGATCTATGGAGTCTCGCCCTTTGCAGACTACCATTCCATCACGTCAATTTGAGCTTTTAGCCAATTGTTTGCACTCTTATTTGTTTTAACTCAACAAATGTTTTGCATGTTTTAAATGATAAAGTATCATTGTTTTCAAAATAAACAAATTTTTCAAAAAAAATTGTTCTTAAACAAAGTGAACATTCACAATGATGGAAGAATACTTAGGAGACCCACAGTGCTCTCCCGGGGGTGGTATGATTACCAACAGGTAAGACATTTGTTCGTATCTCGAGCATGACTGTATCTTTGTCCTGCAGAACCTCGTATGGTCTCTCCTCAGTGAAGTTGCCCGATGCAGTGTTGGTTGAAGTTGTTTACCTTCATGTTTCCGGCAGTACAGATTCTTACTCCAAATCCCTGTTAGCTCTATTATGGGGCATCCCCAGTAGAGTGTTGTTTGAGCCCTACCGTGGGGCATTCCCAACAGGGTTGCTGTTGAAATACTTTTGTGGGGCAGCTCCCCTAGCAGAGTGTTTACTGAAGACTTCAACTTTCCTCTCTCCAACAGAGTAATCTTCCTCTCTCCCCCAGCCTGGGTGTTTTTCTTTGAAGATGCAGTATTTGGAGGATCGACATCCCCATAATCCGGCATTCCCTCAGATGGATCCCTCAGCGGAGTTGTTGGCATGATGAGCTCTCTCAATGCCTATGTATCCTCATCAGAGATCTGGTTGCTTCTTGGTCTCCCTGATTCCCAGCACAAGTTGTTGCGGCGCGTACGCCTGCATGTTGAACTCTGTTCTCCGGTTGTGACCGACGATCCCTCCGGAAGCCTCTTGTGGCTCTTCCTCCCCTGCAGGATGGTGACTTTGGTTTTCTCTCCGGATGATTGATTCCTGGACCTGCATGTTGAACATGTCTGTTTGTCAACATTCATCATACATTTTAGGTATAAAACATACATGCATAATCATAGCACTCAGGTACTCATGATGCAGCTGTTGCCGTGTATCTGTTGATGGTTGTCTTCTGCTATTTGGTAATACAAATCTCTCCAGTAGATTTTCCTCAAGCAAATATGGGTGTGTCCGATCTCTCCATGTAGAGTCTACCCCTTAAGCAGAAAGTGTCTATCCTTTCCTACCATTTCCCCACTGAGATACATCCTCGTGGATGACGGTTGCTTCCGTTCCCTCCCAACACACATTGGGATGGGTTTTCCCTATTGGGTTCTTTCCTCATTAGGATGAGTCTTGTTTCAGTCTGCCTTTTTGGATCAATCCTAAAATTGGCTTTCTGTTGTCTCTTGTGCTTCCCTGGGGCATAAATGAATAGTCGCTCACTAACCGGCACTCATTCATCTTATCCTCAGCAGAATTTGTTGGCCTCTACCTACGAACCGGTAGCTGTAAGTCCTATCTTTGTGGTTTTCTACCCACTAGCTGGTAGTTGTAAAATCCCACTTTCATCCCCTTGTTGGAGTTAACCCTTTGTGCTCATCCCGATGATGACTGGTTACTTTTCCGTGGTTTTCTACCCACTAGCTGGTAGTTGTAAAATCCCACTTTCATCCCCTTGTTGGAGTTAACCCTTTGTGCTCATCCCGATGATGACTGGTTACTTCTCCGTGGTTTTCTGCCTACAAACCGGTAGATGTAATTCCCTCTTTGCAGTTATCAGTATCCGGTTTGTGATATTGATATTCTTTCCCCTTTGGATACTTGCCTTGATCAAGCAGTATTGTCCCCATTGGGTCTTCACCTTCTTTTTGGATACTTGCTCCAAGTTAGCAACTTTATCCTCACCTGATTGGTCATCTTTTGCATACCTAATCTGGTACCCAGAGGCCTTTCTTTTCGGTCGATTATTCATTTAACAACCTACAACCCGGTTATGGATAATCTTCCATGCGAGGTTATTATCTACGTTCTGACGGCTATAGATAATATATCTCATGCGCTCTTTGGTCAATCTTTCGATTGTTATCACCAGCAGAGTAAGATTCGTATTCCTTGTGGAATCGAATGTTCATCCTTTAACAAGTTTGCCTTTGCTCACTTCAGGATGTTTTCGGTCGATTATTCATTTAACAACCTACAACCCGGTTATGGATAATCTTCCATGCGAGTGTATTATCTACGTTTTGACGGCTATAGATAATATGTCTCATGCGCTCTTGGGTCGAAGTCGTCCTCCCCAGCAGAGTAAGATTCGTATTCCTTGTGGAATCGAATGTCCATCCTTTAACAAGACTGCTTTTCTAGCCCTCTTCAGGATGTTGAGTGTTTGGAACACAAACCAATTCACGCTTTGGCACTCAGGCCAACTTTGCCGGTATTCAGACCGAAGGAGTTTCCGACGATCAGGTCGATGTACTTATGCTTTGCCGGTATTTAGACCGAAGAAGTTTCCGACGATCAGGTCGATGTACTTATGGCATTCAAACCAATTCACGCTTTGGTCGGTCACCCGTTTCATACCTACAACCCGGTATCCATGGTGTTCCTTCCTGTTTGCTCGCTGTCATGACCTTGATCCCCGAGTGGAGCGGTTTTCATGAAATATTTCCCCAGCAGAGTTCATCCCACCAGTGGATTGGACAGGTTTCAGTAGCAGGTCGATACCTGCATCCCCAGCTGAGTTGATTCTACTCGTGAATTATGTGGGTCGTCCCCGGCGAAGTAACAGATATTCCCCGAAGTAGAGTTCATCATATCTGAGGATTGTGTGAGCCTTATCCCCAGAGAGTTTCTTGGTTTATCTTCCCCAGCGGAATAGTGATTTCCTCAGCAGAGCTTTCATTTCCCAAGCGGAATTTTTGTGGATTCATTGGACTATCTCCAGCAGTTTACCATTATTTTCCTTAGCAGAGTTGCTTTCTCACTCCCCAGCGAGTTGCTTTGTCTTCCCCTAGCGGATTCGTACTGTTTCTCCCCAGCAGTCGTGTTGCTTTCCCCCAGTGGGTTTATTTTGAAGATTCCTCAGCACAGTCGTCCTGTGCATCTCTCCCCGCAGAGTTCTCATCATATTGCATTGCATATAGTTATCATTGCATCCTCAAATTGCGTAGCATTTCCATTCCAGATGGAGCATTACGCCATAGAAAAATTCAAACATATGCATTCATGTGTTTAAAACCGCATCAGACCACATCCCCGGCAGAGGCGGATCATTTTTGTTCGACATCAGCACCAAGTCTGCTATAGTTGCTTCGACAGCATTCAGAATTGATTATCCCCGCAGAGGTTTATTTCCTCACCCGATGGTGACAGAAGTTTGTTTCTCCCCAGTGAGACCCCCAGCAAGTGATCAGCCTTGCCTTGACATATCAGATGCTATCCTTGTGATACCAGTAAGTGTCGTGTCAGCACCCGCGTGTGTTCTTTTTGGTGTCGGTAAACGCCATTGTTTTCGGTGTCGGTAAACATCGAGTTCCACCCAGTCATCGGTAAATGTCTGGTCATTTTTTTGGTGTCGGTAAACACCATTGCTTCGGTGTCGGTAAACATCGAGTCTTTCTTTCAGTCATCGGTAAATGTCTGATAATCCCCAACAGAAATCCCCAGTAGAGTCATCTGTAAATGTCCTACCTAGGTTTCCAGTTGCAAATTCTTGTCTGTCTCTCACCATAAATGTCTCACCCCAGTCATCGGTAAATGTCTGGTCATTCTTTTTGATGTCGGTAAACATCATCTTTCGATAAACATCGTGTCTCATCCCAGTCATCGGTAAATGTCTGGTCATTCTTTGTTCTCTTGTCAATAAAATCAGAATCCCCAGAAGTCGTCGGTAAACGTCTTGTCTGGTATCACCACAAGGATTTTGTTCCTCCCCAAGCGGAGATGCCATCGGTAAATGGCCCGGTTTCTTCGATATCGGTAAATATCGAATTCCCAGTTGCGGCAACCATCGGTAAATGGTCTTGCTAAGTTGACATCGGTAAATGTCCAGTTTCTTTGAAGCCACCATCGGTAAATGGTCTTGCTTCCTTTTCTACATCAAATTATGTCCCAGCAGCCATCGGTAAATGGTCTGGCTGAAATTGATATCGGTAAATATCAAAGTTTTAACCATCGGTAAATGGTTTTGTTTTTTAGAATTTTGTTTTCCCCAGCCGCCATCGGTAAATGGTCGTGCTGAAGTTGATATCGGTAAATATCAAGTTTCCAGTTTCCAACCATCGGTAAATGGTTTTGCTTTTCTGAAGTTGTCATGCAGTTGTCATCGGTGAATGACGTGGTTTTTGTATCATATCCAGTCGGTGCAAATTTCTACGGTTCTTTTGTATTCAATCCCTGTTTACCCTGAAAGTCTGACAGCCATTGCTATCATCCGTTCGGGTTCCCAGCTGATTGAATAGGGGCAGCTGTAGCACCTCAAATTTGCACCTATCATTGTACATACCATCTCATTATTAGGTCATAGCATATCATAATCCATTGCATAGCATTTGCATTGTCCCCAGTTGCCTCAAGAGCAAGCAAGCAAGATTTAGGTCAAACTGATCAGGAGATCAGTCAACCAAGCAAGCAAGGTTGTTTCTCAAGGAATCAAAGCCCTAGGGTTTGTCCAACAAGTTCACATGACTTGGAGGTCTATTTGAAGTGTTCAAGTCAAGGGTTGAAGCCTCAATGGTCATCAGTTCAATGCATAGCCAGGCCAAAACCCTAGGAGGTCAACAATCAATCAAAGCAGTGGATGGTGGCCATTCTTGTGGAATTTGGGCACCATGATCAATCATCAAGAGTTCATATGTCTTGGGACATCTTTTGAAGTCAAAGTCTCAAGGAATTAGGGTTTGGAATTCATCAGAAGTGCCCAGTCAAGTCCAAAACCCTAGAAAGTCAAAGTTGGTCAACTGTGGTTGATTCTTTGGTTCTGATGGATGGAAATGGTTTGAAGGAGCTTATTCATGTCCTAATAGACCTTGTATGTCATGGCAATCAACATCATGGAAGAATTTGAAGCCAATCAGAAAATTTCCCAAAATAGAAACTGGACCTGTAATTTCAACTGCCAAAAATGGAAACTTCTTGATCCTCAACTTGCATCATGATACAAGCTTCAAATGAATTTTTTCCCAACATGAAAGTTGAAGATCTTGTTCTCCTATTTTCAAAAAGTCCAAGAACTCTCAAATCCCATGTGTGGTTGTCAAGATATGATCAATTCATTTTCATCAATTTTTGAACTTCAAAGAGGCATATCTCTCAAACCATAAGGCCAAATTTGGTGGGGTTTTTTCCTACAAACCACATTTTTCATCCTCTTTCCAAAAATATAAATTTCATGTCCTAAAACCTTGCCAATCAAAATGGCATTTTTTGACCTATTTCATTAAAAATCAAAGTTTGACCAAACTTTGACTTTTTGTTTCTTTGACTTTTTGCACAATTGGCCAATTGGGATTCACTCTATATCATATTTGTGACATGTTCCAAGCTTAACTTCATGTTCATTTCATCATCATGCTACCATTTTAGGCCAAAGTGCAAAATGTGCAAAATGTGGCAATTTGGTTCATTAAGTAAAAACAAGTGTAGCAATCCTTCAGCAGACAAAAAACAGCAAATTTGTTAGTCATGAGCAGCTGGTTTAAAGCCCAATTCGTGTACAGTTCACACCTCTCTTTTCACTTATGTGCATTTTAGCATTTTTGCATTTTGGATTCATTAAGTAAAAACAAGTTAGCATTTCTTTGAGCAGACCAAAAACAGTTGAATTGTAGGCCATTTTGCAGCTGGCCAAGGGCCCAAAATCGTGCCCAACACGCACCTCCATTTCCATTTGCTCCACTTAGCAAAATTGCAAATTACCTCATTAAACAAAAACCAACTTAGCACATGGATTAAGGATGGTAAACAGCACATATAAGTGAAATTCTCTGCTCATTCCAACCCTAAGATAGCAGCTGCAAACCAGAAAAACACCTCATTCCCATCTTCTTGCATTTTTGCTCGAGCACCATTTTCTACTCAAAACCTCAAAGCACACAAGGAACCTTCGCTTCCTCCATCACTTGGGCCATCTGGTGAAGCCTTTTGAACCGTCAACTACCAACTGGAACACCTTTTTAAGCACTGCATCTTCAAGCTACCAACAATGGTGAAAGGAAATCTGAAGAGTTCCATGCACCTTTGAGCCAAACCACTTCAAGATTCCATCATTGTAGAGCATCAAGAGGATCTGTTTCAAGGAAGATCATCCAAGCAAGCACTGTTCCATCGAATTCCTTCAAACAAGTGAGTTTTTCGAGTGTTTTGTTTTATCAAATGATGCTATGCTTTAGGTAGGCCCTGCTTCACTGATTCTAAGGAACTATAGTTTGCTTGAAATGATTGAGTATTGCTTGAGATATTTGGAAATGAAGTTTTGTGTTCAATGACAACTTGCTCGATGCTTGCTGTTCAGCATGTTTCAATGGATTTTACTTATGGATTTGTGATGTTTATGCTTTGCTGAGTGTATTGCCATGCTTAATTTGGACTTCTGGGTGGTTTGATTTTGTTCATGTTGGAGTGATGATGATGAATACCCTGTTCGTTCATGTTTTTTATCTGCCCAGAATTCATGATTATGTTGGTTTATGTTTGTTTAAATCCTGCATGAATCATTCCCATGCCATGCCTTTAAGTGATGCTTGCTTCGAATTTTGTCTGTTGATTTTGGATAAATGGATGCATGCTGATGTTTAGCCAAAACCCTAGGGCATAAACCCTGAATTTTAAAACCCCAGAACTTGAATATCGATTGGCTGTTGTTGTTGTGTGTACTGTTACATTGGAAGCTAGCCAATTAGAACATTTCGCTTGGCCATTCAAAACGCTGCAGTTTAGTTAAGTGGCACACTTATTTACAACTTTGCCACTGTGTTGACCATGTTTGACTCGTTTGCCATATATTGTGATCATGTTACATCCAATTATTTCCTCATCTTCAAAAATTAATTTCTCACTCAATTTTCATCCAAAAATCATGAGAATTTTTCCATCATGTTCATGAATGTGTCTAGTATTTGATTTTGATTTTTAATCATTTTTTCATTGGCTGGATTTTAATTGGCAATTGTTTCCCCAACATGTATGCATAAATGATATCTCTTGCCATTTCAATTGTGAAATACTCATGATGCATCCTTTGCCTTTGAAATTTTTTGTGGAGAAACTAGACACATTGACCTTCATTTTGATATAAAGTTTGTGGATTTCCCATTTGTGGTTTGCTGGATATGATTTTTTGAAGTTGAAGTGTACATTTGGTGTCACAACATGAACATGCATTTTCCCTAATTTTGTTGACATGCTTCCTTGCATCCAATTGACCCCATTTTTTGCATGAATCATCTATCACATGTCTAGTTCATGTATGAATTTTCTTGGAATTAATTGTGCTATTTTCCATTTGATTGTGAATTTTCTTCCCTGCCTAGTCCATGATTGACTTTTTGTGCTATATGTTGCCAAATCATTTGGGAAATTCTCATACCATATTGTATGATCATGAAATTTCATATGTGATAATTAGACATCTCAAGCTTTGCATTGGTGTTAATCTCATTAATTTCTCATCTGTTTTCTATTTGATATGATTTTTTGAAGTTGACCCATGCTTGTTGACTTTCATTGTGCATGCTTGAACTTGGTTTGACTTCATGATTTTAATTGACTGCCTTCCTCTCATCCAAATGCCATGAAATTTTACATGTCTACCATGATAGATGTTAGGATTGAGTGTGATTTATTTGATGATTTTTGAAATTGTTTGAGTTGACTTTTGATGCAAGTCATTCTGTTGACTTTTGTGTGCTTTCATTTGCCTTGCTTTGATTTCTTTGGTCTATGAAATAACAATGATGCATGATTTGAATGTGGGCCCAATTGTGATAGCTTCTCAAATGTTTGACTTTGGTTTTGGTTGACTTTTCCTTGCTGCCTTGACTTTTTTCTTTCACCCTTGACCCTAGGCTAGCCCTAGTGGTCTATTGTGCTCACTATTGAGTTCCTGTTTCAGGTTGAGCACCATTGCCATTGAGATCATACAAATGTGATTGGTTTTGATTACATATCATGTACTAACCTTTGTTTTGCAGGTGGTTTGACTCATGTGTTTGAGTCTTGCTTTGCACAGTTGACCTTCTGTAGTTGACTGTTTATCCATTCCTTTTGGTTTTAACTGTGGAACTGTGAACTGATCTGTTTGACTTTTGCAGGTACTTTAGTTGCTCAAGTTCTCTGAACTTGATTTGCCTTGCTTTTTAGCAAATTGCTTTGAGGTATAAATCTTTCTTCTCCATGTAGTCTGGAGTCCCGGTCTGTTATTTTGACCGGGCAAACTGTCTGAAGTCCTCCTTAAGAGGCAATGCCTGTGTGTGTTTAAAATTGTCCCAAGCAGGAAAAGTCCTTCAAGTAAGGCAATTGGTGGAAGGTAGGGATAAGTAGCCTATCCCCCACTATTCAGTGTGTCCTCTCTTTGCTCCCATTACATGGTTGAAGCATCGAGATAAAAACCCAAGATCTAATCGAGTCAATAATGGGGAAAGAGTTCCATCTTTCTGAACTCCCCCACTTTCTATTATTTGATGCTCTCCCTGATCAGGGATAGAAGCAATGAGGCACACCCCTCATCTCCTTTCATCTGCTTCACCTTAGCCCCTCAATGGCAAGGTTAAGAGCAACCTTTGACCCTATTCCAGCTGGCCCTAGTGCCTAACCTTTTGCTTGAGCCTCTTGTATGCATATAGAGTGTGCTTCTTGTGATTGTGATTGCCTGTTTGCTTTGCCTCTTTAGGTGTAGCTTAGACTTGCCCTTGTGCAAGGTAGGTTGTGCTTGACTTGCTTCCTGTGCAAGTCAAGTCTGTGTGGCTTGCTTCCTGTGTGAGCCATGCTTAGAGCTGTTTGGCCGAACTACGGCAACTCTGATTCTCATGTCCAGATGAGATACGTAGGCACGAGACGCGATGTCTTGCCGAGTTTGACTAACCACTAACACTAATTCTCTTCTCTCACCCCTGTTGTGATTGAGATATCCCTTTTCTCTTGCCCTAGTTGCAATCGAGACTTTGCTTTTTCCTGTGTCTGTTCAGGATAGGTTGGCCCTTGTGCCATTTAGCTAGAAACCATAACTTAGGGTTGATTTTGCATGACAACATCTAGGCTCGAGTCGTAGTCTCCCTAGTGTTGTGTCTCCCTCTGTTATCTGGTTAGGCTAGATCCTTTATCCCTGCGTAGGGGAACTACATCGCCCTGATCTTCATACCAGATGAAGTATGTAGGCAGGAGATTGAGCTGATCTCTCCGGGCGCCTATTCTTTTCTTTTGTGTGTGTTTGACAGTTATAGGCTGAGTCCCCGACTCCCTATTAACTTGTTGTGTTGTTGTGTGCTTGGAAGCCGATGTAAGTCCATCGAGTGGCATTTGGGTTCCAGTGTGGGTGTGTTTAGGTTCGGATGCTGACATAAGTCCAGTGATTGGCAGTCGGGCTCCACGTTTGCCTGTGTTTTGTTTGTTTGTGTGCGTGTTAGCCGAGCTACGAATGCTCTGATTCTTCTCTCGTCCGAGAAGATACGTATGCATAGGATGCGATATCCTAGCGAGCATGTGTCGTTTCCCCAGTCCGAACTACTTCGACTCTGATGTCTATGTCTGATAGACTAAGTAGGCCCAGGATGCGATATCCTGCCGAGTCAGTTTCAGTCAGTCTCTTTTGTCTCTTTCAGCCAGTGTGCGTGAGTATTTGAGCAGTGTTTAGCAACCAATTTTCCTTTCTAGTGTGCGTGGATCCCGTAGAGTACTACGGATGCGTAGGGGGCCTAATACCTTCCCTTCGCATAACCGACTCCCGAACCCATTCCTCTTTGGTCGCGAGACCATGTTCTTTCCTAGGTTTACTTCGAGCGTTTCCTTTCCCTCTTTTGGGATAAATAACGCACGGTGGCGGCTCTGTTGTTTCTTTCTTTTCCCGCCGGTTTTTCGCGTGATGCGACACTCTCGATCCTCGATCCTCATAGGTGATGTTTCAACAGTCAGGTTATCTCTCACCTGTACATCATCTACTTTGACCACATGCGACGGATCAGAAATGTACCTCCTCAACTGAGACACATGAAAAACCTCATGCAAATTCGCAAGTGACGGCGGTAAAGCGATACGATAGGCTACCTCCCCTATCCTCTCCAAATCTGATAAGGACCAATAAATCGAGGTGTCAATTTCGTCGACTTCAAAGCTCGACCAACCCCAGTTATCGGAGTAACACGAAGAAACACATGATCTCCCTCTTGGAACTCAAGTGCCTTCCTCCTCTTGTCGTGATAACTCTTCTGACGACTCTGAGTAATTCTCATCTTCTCCTGAATCATCTTAATCTTTTCCGTAGTCTGTTGAACAATCTCCGGTCCAACCACAGCACTCTCACCGGACTCATACCAACATAAAGGCGTCCGACATCTCCTACCATACAAAGCTTCAAACGGTGCCATACCAATGCTCGAATGAAAACTATTGTTGTAGGTAAACTCAATCAAAGGTAAGTAACAATCCCAAGCACCTCCCTTTTCCAAAACACAAGCCCTCAAAAGATCTTCCAATGACTGAATCGTCCTCTCAGTCTGACCATCAGTCTGCGGATGATATGCAGAACTCAATCTCAGCTTAGTTCCCAAAGCCTTCTGCAAACCTTCCCAAAACTTCGATGTAAATCTAGGATCTCTGTCCGAAACAATACTCGACGGAATACCATGCAAACTTACAATCTTCTCAATATACAACTCGGCTAATCTCTCTAACGGATAATCCATTCTGATCGGAATGAAATGAGCCGATTTCGTCAATCTATCAACAATCATCCAAATAGCTTCAAAATTCTTACTTGTCCTCGGTAAACCAGAAACAAAATCCATACTGATACTGTCCCACTTCCACTCTGGAATAGCCAACGGTTGCATTAGCCCAGACGGCTTCTGATGCTCAATCTTTGACTTCTGACAAGTCAAACAGGAATAAACAAAACTCGCAATTTCTCTTTTCATTCCCGGCCACCAAAATAACTTTTTCAAATCATGATACATCTTCGTAGCTCCAGGATGAATACTCAGGCCACTACGATGTCCTTCCTCAAGAATACTCTTCTTAAGCTCGGTAACATCCGGAATACACACCCGATTACCAAATTTTAAAACACCATTCTCATCAACTCTGAATTCACCACCTTGACCTTGATTCACTAGAGTCAACTTATCAACCAAAAGCATATCGGATTTCTGACCCTCTCTAATCTCATCCAGAATACCACTCGTTAACTTCAACATTCCCAATTTAACACTATTGTGAGTACTCTCACATACCAAACTCAAGTCTCTAAACTGCTCAATTAAATCCAATTCCTTAACCATTAACATAGACATATGCAATGATTTCCGACTCAATGCATCAGCCACTACGTTTGCTTTACCCGGATGGTAGTTCAAACCAAAGTCATAATCCTTCAGAAACTCTAACCATCTCCTCTGTCTCATATTCAGCTCTTTCTGATCAAACAAATACTTTAAACTTTTATGGTCACTGAAAACCTCGAATCTTGACCCGTACAAGTAATGCCTCCATAACTTCAGAACAATTACCATGGCTGCCAACTCTAAATCGTGTGTCGGATAGTTCCTCTCATGAACCCTCAGTTGTCTCGAAGCATAAGCTATAACCTGCTTGTTCTGCATCAACACACCACCCAAACCCAACAATGAAGCATCACAGTAAACCTCAAATGATTCCGACGAACTCGGTAATATCAGAATAGGAGCAGTAGTCAACCTTCTCTTTAACTCTTGGAAACCTTCTTCACATTTTGAGTCCCAAACAAACGCTGGCCCCTTTCTAGTCAACATCGTCAACGATAACGCCAACTTAGAAAATCCCTCAATGAACTTCCTATAATAACCAGCCAAACCAAGGAAACTTCGAATCTCAGCAACAGACTTCGGAGCTTCCCACTGAGATACCGCTTCTATCTTAGAAAGATCAACAGTAACACCACCTCTTGAAATCACATGACCAGGAAACTAACTTCTTCTAACCGACCACACCGGTGCACCCCACAGTGACACACTCGGACGAATAAATTTCTTATCCAACAGATCTTCCAACCGACTCTTCAATTCAGTTAACTCAATAGCAGACATACGGTACGGAGCCATCGACACCGGCCTAGTACCAGGTGCCAAATCAATCGAGTACTCAACTTCACGCTCTGGCGGTAATTTGTTCACTTCTTCAGGAAACACATCAGGAAAATCACACACCACGGCTAGATCGCAATTCACCAGTTTATCTTTAGCCTCCAAAGTCGCTAACAGCATAAACAACTCTGCCCCATCTGCTACTGCCTCATTCACCTGCCTTGCTGACAGAAACAAACTCTTTCCTTCCTCAATCTCAGGAAAGATCACAGTTTTATCAAAACAATTGATATAGGCTCGGTTAAACACCAACCAGTTCATACCCAGAATAACATCAATCTGCACAAGTGGAAGACACACTAGGTCCATCCCCAAAGTCTCTACCAAAAATACTCAAAGGACAATTTAAACAAACTGAAGTAGTAGTCACTGAACCCTTCGCAGGAGTATCAATCACTATACTTCCATGCATGTCAGATATCTCTAACTTAAGTTTCACAGCACAATCCAAAGATATAAAGGAATGAGTCGCATCAGTGTCAATAATAGCTACAAGAGGAAAGCCATTAATATAACACGTACCTCGGATCAAACGATCATCTGCAGAAGTCTCAGAACCCGATAAAGCAAAGACCTTGCCTCCCGACTGGTTCTCTTTCTTCGGCTTAGGACACTGTGGACTGATATGACCCACCTCTCCACAGTTGAAACAAGTCACAGTCTTCAGCCGGCACTCTGCAGCCAAGTGACCACCTTTGCCACACTTAAAACACTTCTTCTCAGCACTGGTACACTCATAGAAACGATGTCCAGCCTGACCACATCTATAACACTTAGCAGGGGCACTGGAGTCTCCCCCACTAGGTCTCTTCATCCCACTCTGTCTCTGGAAACCTTTGCCAGCTGCATACGGTTTCCCACGATCATTCTGATTCTTGCCTTTCCTATCAACCCTCTGCTGATAGCTTTCCGCTCTGGCCTTGGTATCCTGTTCAAACATTCTGCAACAGTCGACCAAATTAGAAAACACTCTAATCCGCTGATACCCAATAGCCTGCTTGATCTTGGCACGTAACCCGTTCTCAAACCTCACGCATTTTGAAAATTCTCCAGTAGCCTCATCATAGGGAATGTAATACTTCGACAGCTCTGTGAACTTAGCAGCATACTCAGTAACAGACCGATTTCCCTGCTTCAATTCTAAGAACTCTATCTCTCTCCTTCCTCTGACAGCCTCTGGAAGGTACTTCCTCAGAAATCTCTCTCTGAACACCGCCCAAGTGACCTCAGCACTCCCGGCAGCTTCCAACTCAATGCGGGTAGCAACCCACCAATCATCTGCTTCTTCTGACAGCATATGCGTACCGAACCTGACCTTATGGTTATCGGCACACTCAGTCACTCGGAAGATCCTCTCGATCTCCTTCAACCACTTCTGAGCACCATCTGGATCGTATGCTCCCTTGAACATTGGAGGATTGTTCTTCTGGAACTCACTCAGTTGACGAGCAGCTCCCATTCCCACAACATTCGGATTTCCCCCAAGTACTCCAGCTAGCATACCCAGAGCCTCAGCAATCACAACATCGTCTCTACTTCTTCCAGCCATCTCTATTCTGAGAACCCAACAAGATAAAACAATAAGTACTGATAGGGGTATACAACACCTATCCCGTACAGGGGAACAAAATAATTACGACTCGACTCGACCAACTATGCTCTGATACCACTAATGTAACACCCTTCTAAAATACCCCAAATATTTAATTAAAATAGCAATATATCAATCAGAGTAATTATGCAATTAAGGGTGTCACACAATCATTTCACACCATTCACCATAATATTCAGTCATGCTCATTATTTAATTCAAAACATAAAGCATTGCACAATACGCAGCGGATAGAGATCAAATCGATCATTCAAAACATGTAACACATCACATGTAAAATTATTCAACAAGGTAAAACATCCCGTCCCGATGTTACATCTATCAGAGCATGACCCACTAAGGAGATTACACTAGACTCCAAGCACTAGCTTCTACTCAATCACTGCTCGTTACCTGAAAACATAGTTGTAAGGGTGAGTTCCTCAATCGATATAAAAAGCATTATAAAATATCATGTAATGCTAAGTAAATAACACATTAATCACCCTAATCATATCACACATTCGGTAACGGCACATCAACTCAAATATCATACTCAATACCAACACAATTCATACTCATACCCAATGCCAATACAAACACACGTATAATATTGGAATACATCCATTCATATTATACGCCATACATACATTATGCAATGAGACTCCATGCATGCGGTACCGACTATTCGTGAACATATAGTTCACCTCACCGATCAAATCCAGATACGGCTACCAAGCCCACTAGTCCCACTCATTTGAGACCTAGTGACTCACTCACTAATTCCTCACCACGGGAATTAGCTACCACCCCAAGGGCCATGCTATGCACGCTAATTCACCTAGCATGCAAACATCAACAACAGTCCATAATGACTAACTCACTAATTCCTCACTATGGGAATTAGCTACCACCATAAAGACCACAATATGCATGCTAATTCACCTAACAATGCAACATCATTAACAACAATCCACAATGGACATATGCTCACACTCTAAGCCATAAAACAGTCCATTCACCAACACATGCATAATATATACATTCACAACATTATGCATATTTTCACACATCATCAGCACATGTATCAAAACATCATATCATGTCAAATAATTAATCACAGTATTAGCACACCCCACTAATACCTATACTGCTCGAAACAGCGGGAATTAATCCCTATTACATCATACGCCAATATAGGCCAAAAACCAATTATGTTCACAACATTAAAATATCCATTTTTCCAATTTCCAACAGTGTTAACCGGTTAACGCCCTGGGTTAACCGGTTAACGCATCACAGAACACGCTTTCTGGCAAAACTCAACAGTGTTAACCGGTTAACGCCCTGGGTTAACCGGTTAACGCAGACAGAACAGCAACTTCTCAGAAATCACAACAGTGTTAACCGGTTAACGCCCTCGGTTAACCGGTTAACGCAAGCAAAACAGCAATACTTCAAAATTCCTAACAGTGTTAACCGGTTAACACCCTGGGTTAACCGGTTAATGCAAGACAGAAAGCTGTTCCTGCGCTAACACGAAGCCGAATGCAGAATTCTCCGCATTTTCCGCCGTTGGAGGACTTCCGGACCTCCGATTCCGATTCCGTAAAAAGCTATACGTTCGGGAAATCACAACTCACACAAATACAGATTCAATTACAGCTTTAACACAACTTATCCAACACAATTTTTCAGCATTCAACATCCCAATTAGGGTCAATTCAACGGTTTATCACTACCCATTACATGTTAACCCATAATACCCATTAAACGACGATAAACCCCCCTTACCTGAGTTAATCCGGCGAATCTTTAAGCTCCAATCTTTTCCGTTCTTCAACCCTTGCTCTCTTGCTCTTCCTCTTTGCCCTTTTCTCCCTTTTCAGCCGCTTCTCTGTTTTTCACGTGAAACCCTTCCTTTACCAAAATGGGACTCTTTTTCTTATTTCCAACTTATATATATTTTCCAATAATTATTATTCCAATAATTATAATAATAATAATCCAATAATTCCAATTATTTAATTAAATTAATATATATAATATTAACTTAAATTAAATAATTATCTTATTTTTTATCGGGGTGTTACACAAAGCATCTCACTTGATCATGGATCAAGTTGAGTTTGGTTTAGATCAAAGAAGGTTAAACCTCTCATTTGTCAAGACCAGCCATAAGACATTAACTCATTGGCCAAATGATGAAAAAAATGGGATGAATATGAAATGGAGGGAAAGAGAATTCAAGTATCAAATTCAATTGATCAAATGTGAACCAAGTCATCATCAATCAATGCCAAACAGAAAAAAATGAAGATTACAAGTCAATAAGTCAACCATATTTTTTTGGTATTTTTTGAATTAAAATAAAATAATCAAAATATGGTCAAACCTCAAATAAATTCTCATAGGTCTAACATGGTCAAATAAACTTTGACAAATTTTCTCAACAATTTTAGAAATCAGAAACTATTTTAAAACAATTAAAAACAATAAAAAATAACACAATATGAATTAAAATCTCAAATAAATCTCAAATCAAATAAGAAATTGATGAGACTATATTTCATTGACTTATCATGATCCATAGGTGTTAGGAAAATATTTTTGGATTTTTCAAATATCAGAAAGTATTTTAAAATGAATTAAAACTATTAAAAACCAAATAATTCACAAAAAATATTAAATGAAATCACAAAAATATTTAAAAATCAAAATATGAAACTAGATTTTTCAAGAAATTTTTTGGAATTGGTCTCATATTTTTGTGACTTCAAATAAATTTTTTATGAATTTTTGAAAATAAAAGCAATTAACTGAAATTAAAATGAAAAATAGAAAAGATGAAAAATCCAGCGCCACGGGATCAAGCTCATTAAATGACGTGGCGTGAATCAAAGGCTCAGAGGCTAGGGCGCATTGTACACTTGAGTCAAGAGCGCGACATAATGATTTAAAACAAGTAAACATAAGGAATGACCACGATTATAACGTGGAAGCATGATCCAATGGTTCTGAAGATGCACACGTGGTATAGTCGGTGGAAACCACCATCTTCTCCGGTGATCCAACAATCTCCGGCCACGAGTTGCAGAGAAATTTTTTGTAATAAAAATGAAAAACAAGGACATCAAAATGAAGCTCAAGTGATGTACATCACCACTGTATCCATGGATCTTCCTCACTCTTCCTATTTTGAGAGAAATGTGAGATGGAAGATCATGGTGTGTCAACTGCAAATGCACGAAATGAAGAATTGAGACCACCATTGGCCTGCCTCAAGTGTGAGGACTTCAGAAAACCACACAAACCAAAGAAAACTACATTGAATTGCAATATCTAGATCCAAAAAGTTTGAAGTTCTACCTCTGAAATGGAGCTCTTAAGGCCACAAATTCTTCAAGATCTTGATCCCTTTTTGCTCTGGAGATGTAATGGAGATGATAGGCTAAGGAATTGAGCTTCGAAAATCAACTAATGATGTTGAATTTCAAGCTTGAAAAAGAGAGAAAAATCTGAAAATTCCTTTGGTATTGGTTGGGATTTCAGTGTTGCAGCATTTTAGGTCTCCACAAGGTTGCCAAATGAATGAGTTTGAGTGCTTATTTATAGCTGAAGAGGGCTGAGTTCATGATTCCCTCGTGTGCATGGTAATTTGAAACTTTGGTGCATGGGCCTGTACAGGCGCATGTAAGGCCCAATTATGGATGCTAAACCATGCTGCGATCAATTGAAATGGAATTGGACGTGCAATTTGGAAGGAAATGGCTTGCACATTAAGTTTCATCATGAAATGTTAAAATGAACATAAAGAAAGAGCTCTTCGAAACTCACACATGGAAAGTCCAAAAAAAGTAATTTGAGTAATGGTTAGAAAGCCCTTGAAATAAGGAACAAAAGTCATGTTGAGAAAAAATTCATTTGGCATTTGGAAATTAATGAAAACTGGCTGTGAAAGTTTGGGTACAAAACATGTTTAAGTCTCCTTTGAAAATTTTCACAAAAAGCAAGCCCATTCAAGCCCCTCTGTTTCCAGATGCAAGCTTCAAATGAAAAAACCTCTAACATAGAAGTTGTAGATCTTCTCAATATGATCAATTTAGAGTCAAATTTTTCATCATTTGGATTTTTCATGAAAAGTTACCGGCATTTGAAGTTGGGCACTTTTTTAAATTCAATGACTTAGGTCCAAGGTGACCTATAATGTTTTGTATTATCACATGTATTTATTTTAGGATTATGAAATTTTGTCAAACATAACATTTGAAGTAGACATCTTAAGATTTCCGATACATTTGATCTCACCTAAAAATCATAAAAATTAAGGAAGTTAGGTCCTTGGGAAGTTGACCCAAAATTAGGGTTTCAGTCAAAATGACCTATAATATTTTGAAATTAATGATGAACTTCCAAGTTTCAAATGGATTTTTGATGAACATGAAAGTTGTTCATATGGTCCTTAAGAACATGTTTGCTTTTGTGGTCATCTTCATTTGACAAATACATCAAATATTATAGCTCATTGAACCTCAGCTTAGTCAGATGACTTGACTGGTCAACTTTTCAAAGTCAAACTTCCAATCTTGATGAATAAATGATTGAGGCTACTCAAGTAGGCCCACATATGAATAAAATGATAAATTAAAGAACTTCACTTGATTGAATTTGACCGTAGGTTGAGATTGCTTCATGGGAAAGGCACAGTTAAAGCACAATGAGATTAGGGTTTCCTTGGGAAACAATCTTCAAGCCCTTTGGGTTATCTTGATCAAATTGGAAAATTGAGATACTTGGGAGACATATATGATGATTAGGAACTTTGTGGACCATTGTCATGTTTTTTCTCATCTTCATCTAGCCACTTCATTGGGTTTAGGAGCTTCCTAGATGCATGGGAGCACATGATCACTTGAGCTTCAAAACAAAAAGAGTTAGTGACATATTTTTGTGCTTTTGGTTAGTAATCAAAATAAGAAAAGCAATAATATACAATACAAGTATGCTTGATGGTCTCAAACCACTCACACAAGTCCCAACCCTAGGGTTAACGAGCCAAACATGTTATGATCCTTGAGGCAATGCACTTGTGCAATAACATGATGCCATGAGGGATCTTAGGGTCAAAATTAGGTTCTTACAAGTATATGACAATGTGCTTTATTTGTAATTGGGTAAGGATGACCCTTTGGAATATCCTGAGTTACTTGAATCATTCTTGGGCAAAACATTTTCCTTTATTTCAAAGTACAACCACGATTCAAGCATGGATCTGTTGCGGGGTATAGATCTGATGAAGAGACCATACCCAAAATTATGGATCAACCTCCACAAGATAAGGTATATATATATATATATATATATATATATATATATATATATATATATATATATATATATATATATATATATATATATATATATATATATATATATATATATATATATATATATATATATATATATATATATATATATATAAACCCTTTAAAAAGTATAATGTTTTTGTATATATAGATTAATTATCTTTTGGTTTTTTTTCTAGAATTCATCTAAGTTGGTTGAGATGGTACCAGAAAAGATAGAGGTCGAGTATTTTCAGACTTTCTAATATGTGTTTTAATCTGTATTTCAAACATTTTTCTTGAAAATTTCTTTTAAATGTTTACGAATAATCCACTTGAATCATCTTATAATATTTTTTTATTTCTCTGTACAATAGTACTTTTTTACATATATTTCATTCTTTTGTCACAATATCATTATCAAATTAACAATCCAAGTTTCTATGTGTCCTCTCTTTCAGTCGGCGATGACTATGATCCTAATTTGTTGATGGTGTCATTGCTCCTACCATAACTCCAACTCCAAAGAAGTGCAACGATGCCATTAGAAATGTAACTGAATAATTCTTACAATGGTTTGAAGAAAGTGTTTGTAGAATCTTATTTTTATTTATAATTCAATTACATTATGTGAATTTTGCATTTTTCGATTATATAAACATGAAAAGTACCATTCCATAACAAATGTAAGTTTCATATTTTAGTATTTAAAATGTGTTGTGTTTGCAATCCGTGCCATACTTAACTTGATTGGGAAGCATGATATGTTAAAATGATTTTGCAACAATGCTCTGTCTATATATAGCGAAATTGGTGATGATATGACCTTATTGACTGCAATGTCAGCAACTAATCTATTTGAGGAGGATTAAACATATTTAAACTTTTCTTTTATATACAACCGTATTTTGCAACACCAATTTAAAGTTTTTCTTTTATAGTGTCATTTTTTGAATCTTTAAATTGTCTTAACATTGTTATTATTTATAGATCTCACAATGGAAAACAATGGTAAGCTATGAAAACATGATGGTGTTGTATCCAGGGAGAGAAGAAAGCTTATCGTTGACATGAAATAGGAATAAGAACAATACACCAATTTCATTCTTAGATTCCATCAGAACATCACTTTAGACAAATTCTTCCAGTCATACTGAGAGCAAGTTGTTTAGACGTAATTCATGCATCGTTAAATTCATCGTACAATAGGATGAATGTCAAGTTCTAACTCTAACTAAAAACATGATATTGAAGAATGGTGAAAATGATGCAAATGTGGAAGAAATTGCTAATTTCTTAATTTGGCTTTTGCTAGTTGGTGAAGGGAAGCTTTGTGAACCAAACAAAGGTTATAGAGAGATCAATATCCCAATGGAGCATTTGTTATAATATGGAGACGACACTATCAAGACAATTGTTGAGAGTACATACCCAAATTTAATGGCCAACTATCAAATCCTGAGTTTTTGCAAACAAAAGAAATTTTGGCTCCCACCATTGACATAGTTGATGAGATTAATGATTACTTATTGAATGTGAGTCCAGGTAACGTACATGAAGCTAGTGGAAATATACCGAACATATCGCATGCTCGAAGATACAACAGAGTCACCGCCGAACTTTATTTATCCTAAAAGAGGAAAAGGAAAATATCGATAAAATCCAAGGGAAAAGAGAAATAGGCTAGGGAGTCGGTTATGCAAGGGGAAGGTATTAGAACCCCTCACGACCATGGTACTCCGTGGGAACCGTTTTGATTGCTCTTTGCTTAGATGGGTGTTACTATCTTCGTGTACCTGCAAAATAGACAATGGGTTAGGAAAAGAGTGCTCAGGAAGGATTGGGGCCCTCATGCCTACGTATTCTTATAGTGCAATGAGAAAGTCAGAGCCTCGTAGTTCATGGAACCAGAGAAAGAAAAGGGGGGGGGGAAGCAAGAAAAGTGCTTGCCAAGTATTTGCATCCTCGTGCCTACGTATCCTTATAGTGCAATAAGGAAGTCACAGTTTCGTAGTTCGGATGACTAAGACTGAAAGAAATATATGATCGGGGTGGTGTTTAAATCGAAAAAGGCTAAAAACTGAACGAAATGGTGTTTAAACAAAAGGAAAATGATTGGGGTGTTTGAACTAGAGGTTAAGAAAAAAGGGTGGTGTTTAAACCAAAGAAGCAAGAGTGGTGTTTAAACCAAAAGAGTGGTGTTTAAACCAAAGATTGGTGTTTAAACCGGAAAAGAAGCAAAAATGGTGTTTAAATCAAAAGAGTGGTGTTTAAACCAAAGGTTAGTGTTTAAATCAAAAAAGAAGCAAGAGTGGTGTTTAAACCAAGAGAGTGGTGTTTAAACCGGAAAATAAGCAACATATGGTATTTAAACCAAAAGAGTGGTGTTTAAACCAAGAGTGGTGTTTAACCCAAAAGAGTGGTGTATAAACCAAAGGTCAGTGTTTAAACCGGAAAAGAATAAAAAATGGTGTTTAAACCAAAGGTCGGTGTTTAAATAGGAAAAGAAACAAAAGTGGTGTTTAAACCAAAGAGTGGTGTTTAAACCAAAGATCAGTCTTTAAAATAGAAAATAAACAAAAGTGGTGTTTAAACCAAAGGTTAGTGTTTAAATTGGAAAAGAAGCAAAAACGGTGTTTAAACCAAAGGCCGGTGTTTAAATCGGAAAAGAAATAAAAGTGGTGTTTAAACCAAATAGTGGTGTTTAAACTAAAGATCGATGTTTAGCCCGTAAAAGAAAGGGTGGTGTTTAAACCAGAAGGAGCTTGGGATGAGAGTCACATGGCTAGTTGCAGACTTGATAGTGAATTGACTTGACTTGCACTAAAGTCTATGAATAGAGGTGAATGCTCCAAGCAATTGGGTCATTCGTCCTGCATCCAAAATATTCAAAATAAGGATAGGAATTCTCCCTCTCACCCATTCTCTATTGCTTAAGGCTCATGACATGAAATCCTTATCAATGTATGACAAGTTGTTGAAACAGGTCCTCGGGGATGCTCTATAGAGATGAGGTAGATGGTTTATACCTTGACTTGAGCTTGAGGTCTTGTACTTGTTGCGAAGCTTGAGCTCCAAAGTAACCGAAACAAGTCCCATTAAGTGACCAAGAGACTTATGGTCACTTGACAAACACAAAGGGAATGTCTGCAAAGTCACAGGATCTAGTTGATCAAATGTAATTTGACCAAGCTAAATCAAAAGGAAAGATATGGATAAAATACACAATGCATGATCATACAAAAACAAGCCTAAGATCTCATTGTAAGCTAGCCCAAGAGTAATCCATGTGGGTGCAAAAGTGTAATAAGCTTAAGTATCATTTTTAGGTAGCCCAAGAGAAAGCCACGTGTGTGCTAACCTAAATAAATGAATGTGATCCAACAAGATGACAAGATCACAAGTTAAAAAGTTCAACATGTGAACAAGTTGTAAGTGGTTAAGAGGTCAAGAAGTCTAAGGTCACTCCAAATCAAGCATAGGTCTAAGTCGTAAGTCCAAAGTCTTCAACATCACTCCATGTCAAGCATGGTTCTTAAGGATCAAGTCTACCCATTTTTTCATGTTTTGATGCATTGAGATTGTCAAGCAAACCAAGCACAAGATAAGAAGTATAAGATGAACAAGACAAGATGAAATGTATGATGTGAGAGGATGAATAATGAGACATAAAAGTAAATTGCAAGAATATAAATTGCAATAATATAAAGTGTTAGAGGTTTAGAAGAAAAATTCAAGTCATCACATTGGGATCATCTATCAACAAGTCAAAGGACTCATACATATGCTACACTAAGGGATAAACTATCACTAACTCAAAGTGTCAAAAATATGATCAAATAATCATCTATCAACATATTGAATTAGAGAATATTGATTCAACCAATGGACCATCTATCAATGATTTGAAATATTGAAAATCTCATCAACCAAGCAATCACTCAAGCAAAGTCAAAAGGATGACAAAATTTGAATTAAAAATGAAATAAAAAGGATTTAAAATGGTTTAAGATGGAACATAAAGAGAAAATGAAAAACAAATATCAAAATGTAAAAGAAATGGATGAAAAAAATTATGAGAAGTCAAGAATATTACAAATGAAAAGATCCCAAAAGTTGGATGCAAAAATGTTTGCAAATGATTGAAAATAAAATAAAAAATGAAATAAAAAAGAAAATGGGAGAAAATTAACAATTAAATGCAAAAACGATTTTAAAAATTATAAATAAAAAAAATGAGGAAAAATATATTTAGGGATTTTCTATAAAAAAAATGGATCAAAGTGAATTAAAAATGAGTGAGAAATTAATTGGAAAAGAAATAGAAAAATAAAATGAAAAGAAAATAAAACAAAATAAAAGGAAGAGAGCGCCAACGGCTATGTGATTTGAAAAAATGTGTTGCCGCTATCCCATTGGCTAGGAGATTTGAATCATGCACATAGAAATTTCATCTTAAACCTCCCTTTGATTTCGGCAACATCATGAACTTGGTGTTTTTGGCCAAAAACTCACAGGTTTCAGCAACAACATCCATCATCATTCATGTATCTTTGCTTCAAAACCATTGTTTGGATCTGAGCAAAGAGAATTTGCTCAAGAACAAGAAGAAGCCTAGTTCTTCAAAGTAAAATCAAATGATGGATACGTAATATAAATTCCAGGTAGTTGAGGGTTTTGATCAGTGAACCAAGGCAAAGAGACTAATAACTTGTTTGCTCAAGGATTTAACTCGTAGATACCTTTCTAGTTGAACCTTCGAAGGTCAACAATTCTGAAATTAGAAGTCTGGTTCCAAGGATTTTCAAATCACGGGAATGCTTCAGTTAACTTTAAATGATGTTGATGATGAGTTTTGGGCAAACATTCGAAGCAAAATGAGCTTGATTCGATGGAACAACTAACTGGTTTTTTGTGGTTTCAAGCTCAAGTGTAACAGGTTTTGTTTGTCTTTTGAAAGCTTACCAATAAAGTAAAATCACTCCCCTATTTGTAGGAAATGAAATGGGAAGCTCACATATGCCAAATAGATCTAGAATTCGTGTGAGCTAGGGTTGACATTTGAAAAATGAAACTCGTGTGAGATGAGGATTGAAAAGCATGAATTGATGATGAAACCTGGTCGTTTTATGTTGAGTTGCACGCATTTTAGCATCAAAAACAAGTTTCACATGTGCAAGTGGTTCCAAAATGGAAATGACCTGTAATTTCAAAATCTGGGCTTCGTGCAAAATAGAGTCCATGGCACCATGTTTAAAGCTAGGCCAAATGAAATTCACACGCGCGTTTTTTTATTTTCTTTATGCCTTTTTTTCATCTCATTTCAATGAATCCAAAGTAAAAAGAAACACATCAAAAGGAGGCTTGGGGTGAAAATGTCAAATGTTGAAAGTTGAGGTCATGACTTGCCTTCTAGGTCAGGCATTTGGTCAAACAGTCTTGCCATGTTTGGGCAATTTGAAACCTCATGTTCATGCTTGAATAACTTTTGATTCCCTTGTGCATTTTTAGCTAAACTTGGGCCAAATGATCTTTGTTATGAGCTTAACAAAATGTACAAAGAAGTTTTCCATTTGGGTACTTGAGCTGGAAATGGCATATGTGTAAAGTAGGTGTCATGACATGATTTTGGGCCAATTTGGAAACTTAGCCCTGTACAAAATTGAAGTCCTTAGGGGTTGAATTGATGTGTGAACCTTGAAGAAAAGTTGTAGAGGAACACATTAGGAACATTTGGCTCAAAGAAACTTGTCAATTGGTTGAAAATTGAAGAAGTTATGGGGTTTAGACCAAAAGTAAACCATACTTCCAAATTAGGTCAACCAAACTTGTGCCAACTTGTTCAAACTTGAAGTTCTCTTGCATCCCAAGCTAAAATGATGATGTAATGAGCATCCCTTGAAGAGAACTTGATTAAAGCTTGAATGATCTTGAGGATAGCTTGAAGATTGAGTGATGTGGCATGGAAATAAACACATGAACCAATCTTGAAGCAATGAATCAACCTTGAATGTTTCTTGACCAAAATGACTTTTGTTTTGTATTGAATTGAGGCATGATCACCTATATGAACAAAGGAAGAAACAAGTACCATCTCTTATTAATGCTTTAGTTAGTTGATGAGTAAATCAAAGTGAAAAAACCCTAATGTTAAGACCAAACAAAGAATGTGACCATGCTTGTGAGCCAATGAGCAAATGCAAAAGGTCGTGCGATAGTTATGACGATGCATGATATGATTCCATGTATGCAAATGAAACTAAGAAAAAGGTAGGACAATGTAGGGTAAATTTTGGGGTATGACAACCGCCCCTATTTAATCATCTAAAACCTGAAGGTTCGAATTGCGTTTAGCTTTTCAGGTGTTCAAGGTAGAAGAGGATTAAATACAAAAATATCCGAAATTTTTTCCTGTTGAAAAGGAGTTCTGATAAAAGGTAAGTGTAAGGAATGGCATGTAAACTTGCTAGTTTGATCTGTTGGGGATTGACTAAAATATTTTGCTAGGGAGATAGATCCTCTGCAAAAAGAAATGCTTAATATGCATGATATATGCAATGTATGATTGTTTGTTCATGATGCATATTTAATACGAATTATTGGGTAGCAGGGTGAGGCTTTTCTAGTGAAAGGTAGACTTTAACTCGTAGATATATACCCCATAAAACGTACAATGAAGAACTTCTTGTTACTAATGCTGCTGAGAAATTCCAACTGGCTAAGGACTCCCATCTGGCTCTTCTAGGGAAGACAGATACATGATCTAATTGAGCAGTTATGGGTTCGTGAGGCAAGTGCTTACTGTAGACTACCGATCATCCACTGGGGAATATTCAATAATCGAAGCAATGCATATAGTGTTTCTCTTGGTTTAGCTTTTATTATTCTCAAAGTTTTATAGCATTATGCAATCAAGATTGGTAGTTATTTTGCAAACGAAATGCAGAAAAATGAAAATAGAAGTAATTGAATAACGACTAAATTTCATTGATTGTGATTTTTTTTACATATGAGGTGTGTACAAGGATGCAAAAATCCTTAAAGAAGAGATTGTAAAAAAATTGAAAAACAAGGTAAATGGCAATGGGAAATTTGTTTGATTTTCCACTAATTATAATATTGATTGTTATTCACTGTAGCACTAGGCTCCAACACTTTGCTTTGGTTGATGATGATTGGATTGATCCAATACTATTTGAGGTCAAGATGATGTTGAGATAAGCTCAAGATATACATTCAAATGCCTTTACCCCTAACTTTTGCATGGAATTTTTACTTTTTCGTCGACAAGGATGCCCTTTTTTTTTCCTTAGTCACCCTTTCAGGTTTTCAACTTAGCGGGCTTGTATATTTTTTGTTTTATCCCTAACTTTTGCATGGAAATTTCTTTTTTTGGTTCGATCGTGATAGCCATTTTTTCCTAGATTCGTTCTTGCAGATCCTAATCTAGCGGGCTTTGTATTCATCATTTTTTTCTATGCATAATATTTTTTTATTGTATTTGAATTCACCGACATCGGCAGGTCCCCATCCATTGGGGTGAGAATGAGAGCCTCTCTTGAGAAGTCCTTTTTGACAATGAAGGGTCCTTCATAGTTGGGAGTCAACTTGCCTCGTGGATCCGAATGTATAGGAGGGTATCTCTTGAGCGCGAGTTCACCTTCTTGGTACACGCGAGGGTGAACCTTCTTATCAAAAGCTCTTTTGAGGCGTCTTTGGTACAGTTGACCATGGCAGATGGTAATCAAATTCTTCTCTTCAATGATATTCAGCTGATCATATATGGATTAAACCCATTCAGCTTCATCGAGTTTTTCTTCCATGATGACTCTTAGAGAGGGAACTTCAACTTCAATAGGAAAAACAACCTTCATTCCATATACAAGCGAAAAAGGGGTTTCCCCAGTGGAAGTATGCACCGAAGTTCTATAGCCATGCAAAGGAAATGGGAGCATCTCATGCCAGTGTTTATACGTCTTGACCATCTTCTGGACAATCTTCTTGATGTTCTTGTTAGCTGCATCGACGATGCCATTCATCTTGGGCAAGTATGGTGAAGATTTGTGATACTCCATCTTGAATTCTTGGCACAACTCACTCATGATTTTGTAGTTGAGGTTACTGGCACCGCCAGTAATAATGTTGCTAGGAACACCGTAACAATAGATTCTTTCTTTCTTTATGAATCATGTAACCACTTGTATTGTAACATTCACATAGGAAGCAACTTCAACCCACTTTGTTAAGTAGTCAATGGCTACTAGGATAAAAAAATGACCATTATAAGCTTTCGGTTCGATCATACCAATCATGTCAATACCCCATATGAAGAAGGGCCAAGTAGAAGTTAAAACATCCAAAGGAGTCAGAGGAACATGGATCTTGTCACAAAATATTTGACATTTGTGACATCTTTTAACAAAATTGTAATAATCGATTTCCATGGTTGTCCACTAATAACCATCCCGAAGGATCTTATTGGCCATGGCGGGCCCTTTAGCATCTACACCTTCACAACCCTCATGTATGGACCTTATGATCGTGCTTGCTTCGTGTCTATGCACGCATCTAACCAACACAAAATCATAATTCAACTTGTACAACACATCCCTATTCAGGAAGAACTTAGTAGAAAATATTCTCAAAGCCTTATTATTAGTGATGGATGTTTTATCGTGATACTCTTGTTTTTTTAGATATCTCTTGATGTGATAGAACCAAGGCTTATCGTCAGATTCGGCCTCTATTTCTAGACAGAGCGCTGGTTCACCCAAGTTGTCAATATGGATGACATGTGCTTCATTTTTTCACTTGACTTTAAACATGGATGCCAGAGTAGCCAGAGCATCGACCAACTGATTCTCTTCCGATGGGATATAATGAAAAGTGATTTCATCAAAATAGGGAATCAGTTTTACCACATATTCTCTAAATGGAATCAAATTCTTATCCCGAGTTTCTCAGTCTCCTCGAACTTAATTGATCACTAAAGCAGAGTCCCCATAAACCTCAAGAATCTTTATTCTCAAATCAATGGTTGCTTTGATACCATAGATATATGCCTCATATTCCTCCATGTTGTTGGTGTATTCAAAGTATAATCTAACGGTGAACGGGATGTGGAAACCCGTCGGAGATGTGATAATTGCCCATATCCTATAACCTTTTGCATTAGAAGCACCGTCGAACACAAACATCCTTCGCAATCCTGGTTCGGGTCCTTCGCCAGAGTCTGGAATATTGCAATCTCAAATGAACATGATGTCCTCATCAGGTAAGTCAAATTTCATCATCAGGAAAGTCAAATTTCATCGGTTGGTAACCCTCCATGGGTTGATGGGCAAGGTAGTCAGACAAGATGCTCCCTTTGATAGCTTTATGGGTTACATATTGAATGTCATACTCGGTTAACAACATTTTCCAATGGGCAATTCTTCCACTAACAACGGGCTTTTCAAAAATGTACTTTATTGGATCCATTTTGGATATCAACAAAGTTGTATGGAAAATCATATATTATCTTAGGCGTCGAGTTGCCCAAGCTAAAGCGCAACAAGTTTTCTCCAATAATGAGTATTTGGTCTCACACTCAGTGAACTTCTTGCTCAAGTAGTAGATTTAATGCTCTTTTCAGCCCGTGTCATCATGTTGACCCAGTATGCAACCCATTGATTCATCTAGCACGATAAGATACATGATTGGCGGCCTACCGGGAACAGATGGTTTCATGATCAATGGTTCTTGCAAGTACTTTTTTATTTTTTCAAATGCCTCTTGACCATCATTATTCCACACGATCACTTTATTATTTCTTAGAAATTTGAAAATTGGTTCACGAGTAGCCATCAAATGAGAGATGGACCTTGAAATATAGTTAAGTCGTCCAAGGAAACCTCAGACTTCCTTTTCTGTTTTGGGAGATGGCATGTCTTGAATTGCTCTAACTTTATCAGGATCAACCTTAATACCCTTTTGACTCTCAATGACAAAAACTTCTTCCACGGCTCTAGCTCTTGAAAACTGTAAGACCCCATGATTCATCAACTCTTAGACACAGCCCTTGAGTTCTTCACACTTATATGTCACAGTTGTCATGAATACCAGCCAAAACACCATGCTTTTGTAAGTTTGTTGAGATAACTGATAACGGAGTCTTCAAATCACCCATTAGATTAACCACTTCTATTTATTCTTCTTCAATAATTGCGTTAACTGTCGGACTACCATGATTGTGCAATGGATTGGTCTTCACATTTGGCTTATCCTCACTGAAAGACATAATATCTTGATCAATAAGTTATTGCATTATGTTCTTGAACATAAAGTAGTCTTCGGTTGAATTCCTAATATAGCCTATATGGAAAGCACATAACACAGTAGGGTTGTATTTTGGATGATAAGGAAACACTTTCGGGGGGATCTCTTTAGGAACAATGGCCCATACATGCACCAGGTAGGGCAATAACTGAGTGCATGACACATGGATCTTTGTATAATACAAAATTATGGGATTTTGATTATGATTTTGAACCTGATTATGGAAACTCTGATTCTGAATTTTGTTGTTCTGATATTGTCTTTGAGGAGGTTGTTTTTGTTGCGGATCTTGGGGAGGTTGTTGGAACTGCGATTGATATTTGAAAGGTTGTTGTTGGAACAGAGCGGCGACTACATATGGATAAGGAAAATACAGTTTAGGGGCCATATGAGCATGGCATTGAGGAACATTTTCCATCACATCATTTGTTTCTCCTTCCTTCTTCTTTGCATAACCACTAAGAGGCTTTCCGGCTGTAGATTGTTGATTACTATTACCGCCAGTGATCTTTCCTGACTTGAGCCCACTTTCTATTCTTTCTTCAATCACGACTATATCATCAAACTTGGAAGATGAACTACCAACCATTTTCTCATTGTATAAACCCTAAAGAGTTCCCATAAAGATATCCACTAACTCAGTATCTGACAATGCAAGTCTAACTCTTGAAGTCATCTCACGCCACCTCTGCAGGTACTCTTTGAACGTCTCACTAGACCTTTCTAATTGATTCTATAGATACAATCTTGTAGGAGCTATATCTAGATTATACTTTTATTAATTCTAGAATGCCTCAGACAAATATTTCAATGTCCTTATCTTCCATGGTTCCAAATTCATGTACCAATCCAATGATGTCCCAAATACGCTGTCTTGGAAGAAATGGATTAGTAACTCATCATTGTAAATATAAGAAGCCATCTTCCTGTAGTACATAGTGATGTGACTGCGAGGACAACTCAAACCTTTGTACTTGGGAAAGTCAGGCACCTTGAATTTATGCGGGAGCACAACATTCGACATTAAGCACAACTTGTGAGGGAAAAGATTCCTAATCCTTGTTTTAATGATGTCAAACCTTTTTAGTTGCTCATAATGTGTACTTTGGATGGTGTCATCATATCATAGAATACATTCATCATCTAACATGCTCAAAGTATAAGTTCAACGTGTCCATGCATATAGGAGCATATCATAGGTGTGAATAATGCACTTGATCATCGTTGGTACCTTAGGTTCATAAGAGAATGGTTTGAATTGACCAAAATACATCTCAAAAACTCATTTTTGACAGTTTAAGAACTTTGAGTTGACTCATGACATGGAGAGGTAGAACTATGAGTCGACTCATGACTTAGAGCGTAACTCTCGGGTATGAACAGGTCGAGTCTGTGAGTCGACTCATGACTTGGAGCGTAACTCTCGGGTCTGAACAGGTTGAGTGATAGGTCGACTCAACTCTGAAAAAGCCTGTTTGAGTTGACTAATCCCTTGTTTGAGTCGACTCATTGCCTGTTTCATTTGAACCATGTTGCCACGGGTCTGAACGGGTCAAGTCATAGGTTAACTCAACTCTGAAAAAAAACCTGTTTGAGTCGACTCATCCCCTGTTTGAGTCGACTCATCGCTTGCTTCACTTGAGTAGTTTTGCCTCAGGTCTGAACAGGTCGAGTGGTTGCTGTTGGTACTCAATTTTTTGTTGTGTATTTTTGAAAAATTATTCTGTTATGTCTGTTACTTGGTCCATGCATCATATATATATTCTAGAGTCTCTTCTTCACAAAACAGCAAGAAAAGTGAAAGATATACACTAAAGTCCTCTTCATCTTCATTCCTCGTTACATTTCTCAATAACTACACATAACAATTTTTGTTGATCATTGTGCATTACTGTGGTGATAACATCCAAATAGGATTGTGTAATCTTAGTTTGGGTAGAGGCTTTGAATGGGTTTTTCTTGAATAAAACCATTGGGGTTTTGTCCTCCAAGAATTGGGGTTTTTTGCACTAATCTTTGCTTCATAGATTCAGTCGAGTGAAAGTTTTGAAGAATAGTGGGTTCGTTCAAACAAGTAACGGTAACCGGAGGATTGTGAAGGAAGGTTAGGATTCAAGCATCTTGCGATTGAAGTCAGCCGAGCTAGAATTTTGGAGAACATGGAGTTCTTGCAATAAGGTAGCTACAACCAGAGGTTTCACACAGATCCGATCGAAATCAATCGAGCTAGAGTTTTGGAGAACATGGAGTTGTTGCAATAAGGTAGCTACAATTGGAGGTTTGTTCGGAACACTTGAAGGACTTGGTTAAACTCGAATCAAGGGAGAGAAGTGAATAGGATCTGCAAAAACACTTGGGGTTCGTTGGTGGTGATCATTTCTTCTCTTGTATTAACTTTTCAACTTGTTAATAAATATATCAATTCTAGATTTAGAATTGGGGGCAGACGTACCCTAAGCGAGGACGAAAGGGGAACTGCTTAAACAAATCTAGTGTTGTTCTCTCTTTCTCTTAACTCTTTTAATTATGCAGAAATTAAGTCTTGTGTGAAATTAATAGTAAAATTAATCTTGCTTACTTGTTGTGCATAGAAGTTGTTCGATAAATTGGTGCAATCACTCTGATTACAACTAAGTAAAATTCTGCACATTCAATTTGAGTGAAATTAAGACTTGGTGTGGAGTGCACACCAAGTGTTTGATAAAATTAACCTCACACAAGTCTATCAATATTTTACTTGTTCTCTTATTGTGTTAACTCATCATTAGTGGTAACTATATCAAGGATTGGGGTAATTAATTGATTTATTTAGGTAGTAGTTGATTATCTCTATCTTAGTTATTCCATTTGGTTTCACGCATATCCGATCTTTCCATTAACGGATCGTTTAGACGATTGTGGTCTAGGGAGCTTTCGCAACCTTTAAAAACAATTTTAAAAAGCGCTAAATTTTAAATACTGGTCATTCAATCCCCCCTCTAGATTGGTACTATCGTCTAACACAACTCTCTAGCATTCAAACAATGAGTAGAGAAACCTTTAATAGCACGACCTTTACTCTAAAATTTGATAATCTGCAAGCCTAGGCTGATTCAACCCGAGGACCCTTTGAGTGGCAACCCTTTGAGGGGGTTGAGCAACATTATGAGTAGGTGGTGGTTGTGGCATGAACTGCGGATACATCTGATACCACAAGGCAGGATTCAGAGTTTGAGTAGCAGGGGTGCCCTTTTGAGAAAATTGCCCCCAGGTTGTACATTGGGAGAAAATAGTGCCCCATAATGAGCATACTAAAGTGTATAGTTGTTCAAAAGTAGTTAAACCATAGTAGTAGACATATAAGGGTTCAACTGAGTTGGTTGAGAAAGAATATGGAAATTTATAGGAGGGGCCCATATACTCGGGCTCATAGTCCTCAACATTGTCAACATTCACAGCAGGATGACGAGTCTCTTCAGTTTGGACCCCCTTGAGCGGAGAAATAATTTGGCATCCCCTACGGGAAGGCAGCCGAATTTCCATTAGAAGAGGAAGCAACAAAGGGCTGGTACGACACAAAAGGATTCTGACTAGTAAATTGTGGAGTGGAGTTATGAGGCCTTCCCCACGGGTAGGCAACATCAAACCTATTATGGCTAGCCTGAAAGAGAGTTTGGCTTACAACAACTAGTTGAACAACATTGTCAACGAGATCCACCACAACAAGAGTGTTGTTAGTAAAAGTAGTTACGGCAGTAGCGTCGGTCGGATTGACAACAGTAGCATTGTCTCTCTGAGCTTGGAGATGTTCCAGAATGGTACCCATCTGACCTTGTAGCTGAGCTAAGGCCTCCCTGGTTGCAGCATTCTCTTGTTCATATTCAGACATGATTCTTTGTTTGTTGGCTCTAGTGTTATACTGGTGTCGAGTTGTAGTCTTTCTAAAGAGGATGAAAATGGGCGTAAGCATTTTTTTGGATAGAAAAGTACATATGAATGAATGATATGTTATGCAAAAAGATTTTGATTATTATGTTTTCCAAATAATATTTTCCAAGGATAACCAAAAGAGTTATATGATGTGATGATGATTTATGATATGCAAATGATATGCAACAACATGGTACATTCTGGATAATCGGAACATTCTGCTTGATGTCGGTTCAAAGGTTCGATGTTACATGCAAAGCAGGGTATATATGAGCTTAGTTTCCTGGAAAAAAAACAACATCCCACTCATTGATGTGTAATAATCTCCAAAGGTAATCCATAAAAGGCTTCCTAGAGTCATGGATACAAGTGAAAATACTTTGTTGTAATTAATTCTCACTGAACAAAAGGACCCCTAAGTGAATCTAGTCTGGGTGTGGGTCTCGTGCTAACCCAATGCACGAAGTGTAGGTCAACACGACTATCCACGAGTCTATTGTGTGTGTATACTCAAGCTTGGGTGTAGAGTATCTCTCAAGTAACAATCAGCTGAATCCAACAACAATAAAATACAAATATCCACAATGGGTTATGATCATTCACCATTTATGTTATGTATTTTGTCACTTATTCGGCGAGAAACCAAGTAATTTGTATTACTTTGTTTTAATTAATGTTTTATTGAGTTTATTTCTTTCACCGATAGCTTATTTTACTGTTTCATCATTATTTAGTGTCATTTCTATTTTTATCGCATTTTACGCTTTGGGTGTGTGTATTTTCTGCGTTTCAGGTCCAAGTAAAAGACCCAAAAGACTCGGTGCGAGAAAGTGGAGAAATCTGGTGTTTAGGGAAGGAAATGGCCAAGCTATAGGAGGCCTGCCACGACCACCCGTGTCACCTGACACGGGTTGTGTCAGCTTTCCTGAGCTTGAAAAAGGAATTGGAAAATCAGTAGTGCAACACGACCACCCGTATCAGCTGACACGGACCGTGTTGGTTCAGGCGCTGATTCTTTTTGCTCTTTTGTTTTTTTACCAAGTATTGAGCTGAAAGGGTGTTTTGGGAATTTCCAACCAGTGCCAATGAATTTTCACTATTTAGGAGAGTTTTTACGAAGAATGAAGGACTTTTGGACAACACGAAGAGTTGTTACGCGATTGAAAATTGGAGAGATCAAGGAATTCAGAGAGCGAAAGATTTTCATGAACGGACACAATCAAAGATCCAAGCTATCCAAATACTTGTAATGTCTAATTTTTATCTTGAAATTATTTTTGATTAATATAAGTAGCTAAACCCCCCAATGCTAGGGGGTGT
Source organism: Lathyrus oleraceus (assembly GCF_024323335.1). Taxonomy (NCBI): domain Eukaryota; kingdom Viridiplantae; phylum Streptophyta; class Magnoliopsida; order Fabales; family Fabaceae; genus Lathyrus; species Lathyrus oleraceus. The sequence continues at coordinate 373,715,303 of NC_066580.1, forward strand.
CCCTGATTTGAATCTGTAATGACTTTGAGTTTGCATTTGCAATGACAATATTGTTTTCAGAATTACCATAATATTTTGATGTGTTTAATGCTTTCTCTTTCAGAACAATTGAGATTGTTGTATGATTATCAATTAGGCTGGACCGTCATTGATAATGCTTTCATAAGATTATTTTGCAGTAGATATCACCTAGGACTAGGGATCCCCTATATGAACCAGATTATTCTCGATATATTAAGCCTTAATTTCACCGGTAAATTTCTATGGATATGGAGATTAGGGTTGAATAATTAAAGGTTTTCTCAACAAGGCCTTGGGAGAAAATACCCTTGAGAACTGATAGTAATTAATTGATATTTGTTGATGCAATAGTGACTCAGAGTTGTTACAGGGACAAATTACGCACCTTCCATGGCATGTTCCTTTACCTTGAAAACCCATTTTACAGCATTATTTATTTTAGTTGCAATTATTTTTAGAAATTTTAATCATAAACTCCTAGCACAAGTTTTTGTTTAATTGAACAACAATTCTAACTCAATATTTGCGAGCAGTCCTTGAGATCGAAATTTGGGGAACTTTCCCCATTATTACTATACCTACAAAATAATACACTTGCTATTTTTCCGATCAAGTTTTTGGCGCCGTTGGCGAGGACTGCTAAAATATAGATTTTAAATTTAGTTCAATTGAAATTTTGTTGCTCTGCAACTAAAATTTTAATTCTGTCATTTAATTTATTTAGACTTTTATCAACTATTCTGCCTCTGATATTTTATGCGAGGTAACACCTCAGCTGAATTTCCTTTTAACGGAGAAATCGGAAGAACTTTGCGTGCAAGACTCAGACAAGTTAGATTAGAAAAGATGGAATTGGATAAAGAACAATCAATTGTTCATTCAAATCCAGATTCAGAGCCGGAAAAAGAGCCAGAAAGAGAGGCCAAAACAATGGGTGAAAATCCCCCACCACCGGAAAAACTGTTAGGTGACTACGGGATGACAAATGCACCGGGTGGTAGGCTAACTATTGTAAACCAACCGGTGAATGTGCCAATCTTCCAGCTGCATCCCAACACTATTAATCAACTTGAGAGGAAACATTTTTCGAGAAAGATCAACGAAGATGCGAATAAGCATTTACAAAGGTTTCTAACTATGAGCATCACTCTAAAAATAGAGGGGGTACACAGAAGAGGCAAAGAAGCTACGAATATTCTCATTCACCCTAGACGAAGATGCAGAAGAATGGTTCTACTCATTACCTGCTGGGAGTATTACCACCTGGGAACAAATGAAAATCTCTTTTCTGAATGAGTATTTTCCAACTTCAGTTTTCCTCAGGAAAAGATACGGCATCATAAAATTCAAACAAAAAGAAGGTGAATCACTTAGTGATTTATACAAACGATTCAAGAGTATACTTGTTGCTTGTCCTACACACAACATGGATCAGATAGAGAAAATTGAGATATTTGTCAATGGTCTCCGACTGAAAACTAAACAACTGATTGATACAGCATTCAGTGGCTCATCAAACTTTTCAACAGCCACAGGTATTAAAAAGATCTTTGAACCAATAACTGCAAATGAGCACTTTGAGTTATATGATAGGTGTTCAAGCAAATCTGAAGGAACTATTGATCTAAAGCATGAAACTAATAAAATAAGAATCGAAGACACAGTTGCTGCAGAAGTGGAGAAAAAACTAAAGGCTATGAATATTTCCCAGCATGTAGCTAAAGTTCAGCCAGTCCAAAATGTAAGTTGTGAAATTTGTGCAGAACCTCATTTGACTGTATAATGTGTTGCAACTGCGCAACAAATTGAAGAGATCAAATTTATCAAGTAGAACAACCTTTACTCTAACACTTATAATCCAGGGTGGAAGAATCATCCAAATTTTTCCTGGAAAGATCAACAAGGGAATGTTCCAAAGCAGGGTCTCATTCAATATCAAAACCAACCACATCAGTACCAACAACAACAACCATACCCACAACAACATCAGCAATATCAGCAACAAGCACCCAAAAAGGCTGAATGGGAACTTGTCATTGAAAAGATGGCTGCTCAAAATTCCTAGTTCCAAGAGGAAACAAGAAATAATCACAGGAACATGACTGCTTCCATAAAAAATCTTGAAATTCATATGGGTCAAATAGCACAACAAATAACAAGATCTCGAACACCAGGTTCCTTACCAAGTGAAACAGTACAAATCCAAGAAATCATGAGAATGTTAATGTTGTCATGACGAGAAGTAAGAAGGCTGCTAAAGATGAAAAAGTTATACCACCCGGAAAGCCAAGTGAAAATAAAAATAAAAAGGAGACTAAACTTGTGATTAAGTTACCATATCCTCTGAGAGCAACAAAAAAGGAACCTAGAGAGACAAACTTTGAGAAATTCATGAAAATGTTCAAAAAGATAGAGAGTCATATGCCTTTGTGTGAAGCACTCGGGCGAATACCCAGGTACAAAAAATTCATGGAAGAGGTGATCACCGAAAAAAGACCAACAACATAAGAATCGGTAGTCTGGAAGGAAAAGTGTAGCGCAATATCACTAGGTAAGAGAATTCCAAACAAAGAAAAGGATCTTGGAGCGGTCACATTATCATGCACTATAAAAGATATAACTTTCAAAAAGCTAGTCTGAGTTTGATGCCATTATCAATCTATCATAGGTTGGGTATTGAAAATGTTTGTGATACAAGGACAAGTCTGAATTTTGCAGATCACTCGATAAAGAATGCATATGGGATAGAAGAAGACGTACTGGTGACAATAGGGGAATTGAGTTTTCTTGTTGATTTTGTGATCATAGACATACCTGAAGATGATGAGACACCTATCATTATTGGTCGACCATTCATGCGGACAAGCCGATGCAATCTCGACATAGAACATGGCACGTTAACTTTAAAAGTTTATGATGAAATAAGCTTGAATGTTATTGAAAACAAGAAGCTAGAGGTAGAAAAAGAACATCACTATCAAGTATGCATGATCAGGACAGATGTGAGAAGGCAAAGTAACATACCAACATCAGAAAAAGACGCAAGAAGGCCTTCTCCATTACCACCACCTCCATTAATAACTCCGAATGAAAATATTTTCCTTGTTCCAGTCCAAAAGAAAAAATAAAAAAGGAGAGGCTTTATCCTCAAGGATGAGGGATTGGTCTGGTAAAGAATGTTTATCTACACGGATAGTGTGGTAAACCATCAAGCCATGCGAAGTTAAACGAAGCTCTTAGTGGGAGGCAACCCACACTTTTACTTACTGGTGCATTTTTGTTTTCGTTATTTGTTTTGTTTTGTAGTCAGGTGATATACAGTCTCTCAGCAAAGGGAGACAGAATAAGCCATGCTGAAAGAAATTCAATCCATGATGTTGCATTTCCCTCCTCCGCCTCAATGAGGGCATTGTAAGTCAACCCTCTCTCTTTCTTGTTCTAAAATATTGAGGCCAATGTTTAGTTCAGGTTTGAGGGAGGTTTACTATTTTCTGTTTATTATTGTTTTTGTTACTACGTCGATTGTTTATTTTGATTAAGTGTTATCAAGTAACACAAAGTTGCTGGAGTTTAGTGTTTGAATAAGTGACGAAGTTTATTAATAATAGATTATTGATTACTTCCAGAGAATCACCTGCAAAAATGTTAATACTATTGAAGATGATCTGACACAACTTTCTTTAGCTCAACTAACAGAGGAACCATGTACATCCCAACTTAAGAGGGAAACTACACCATACTAGAGGTATTACGGAAATTATTTACCAAACATGGTGAGAATTAAAAGCCAAACACAATATTCATCATGAGAGATAATTCAGGTATGTCTCTATCACTCGTAGTTTGCGTAAGTTCTCTTCGAATTTCACTACATTAGTATACACACTAAGGAAAGTCTTTTCTTTTAACCCTGAGCCTTTCAAGCCAAACTTATTAATTATTAGCCTTTGTTCACCCAATTTGAGCCTGTATCCCTTTGTTTGTATATATCACCACATGAATGTAACCCACGACCCAAACACTTCCTTACCTTGCTCAGAGAAAGTGTTATGTTCTTTAAGTTGTGTTCAATTCTAAGTTTGGGGTAGCCCCATAAGAAACTGAAAGTAAGGTGAGTGCGGAAAAAAATGACCATCGAAAAAAAAGGAAACAAAAGAAAGAGAAAAGAAAAGAGAAATTTGATGGAACAAGAAAAGCACTCACCGAATGAGAAAAACTCAGTTGGGTATAAAACCGAAAACAAAAAGAACTGAGTAATGGAACTGAAAAAGAAAAAGAAATGTAAATGATATGTTAGAATAAACACAGTGAAAAGAATAGTGACATTGATTCTGAACCCAAAAACCATTTCTAACACTTTCATATCCCACCTTAACCCAAGCCCCACTATAACCTGAAAGACCTCGAGAGTGTGTGTATTGTGATGGTGAGATGAAAGGAGAATTCGTTCAAACTTACGAGTCGGTAGTGCATACTAAGAAATCATGAGTGAAAATACTATAGCCTCGAGAGTCTAGGCGAGTGTGTGAAACAAGCTGTCAAGTAATGTAGTACTCCTATGTGGAAGTGTGGCGGAACAAATAATTGTGGAAATCTAGGGACCCTGAAAGAAGAAGAATGAGTAAGTTGTGAAAGATATCAATAGTATTTTGGTAAGAATTGATTCTTCAACTATTTTTGGGGGTGACATAAATTGCTCGAGGACAAATAATGAGATAAGTTTGGGGTTGTGATCAGCTGCCATTTATGTTATGTATTTTGTCACTTATTTGACAAGAATCTAAGTGATTTGTATTACTTTGTTTTAAATAATGTTTTATTAAGTCTATTTCTTTCACCGATAACTTATTTTACTGTTTCATCATTCTTTAGTGTCATTTCTATTTTTTCCACACTTTACGCTTTGGGTGTGTGCATTTTCTGCATTTCAGGTCCAAGTAGAATACCCAAAAGGCTCGGTGCGAGAAAATGGAGAAATCTGATGTTTCGAGAAGGAAATGGCCAAGCTATATGAGGCCTGCGACGGGCACCCGTGTCACATGACACGGGTTGTGGCAGGATGATAGCCTTACAAGAATTCAAGAAAATGGAAGGATCAGTGGCGTAACACAGGCGCCTGTGTCAGTTTGCCTGAGCTTAAAAAGGAATTGGAAAATCAGTGGTCCAACACGGCCACCCGTGTCAACTAACACGGGCCATGTTGGCTCACGCGCTGATTTTTTTTACTTTTTTGTTTTTTATCAAGTATTGAGCTGCAAGGGTGTTTTGGGGATTTCCACCCAGTGCCAATGGATTTTCACTATTTAGGAGATTTTTACGAGGAATAAAGGACTTTTTGGACAACACGAAGAATTGTTACACGATTGAAAATTGGAGAGATCAAGGAATTCAGAGAGCGGAAGATCTTCATGAGCGGACGCAATTGAAGATCCAAGTATCCGATTAATTGTAATGTCTAATTTTTATTTTGAAACTATTTTGAATAATATGAGTAGCTAAACCCCCTAATGCTAGGGGGTGTCCCTGATTTGAATCTGTAATGACTTTGAGTTTAAATTTGCAACGACAATATTGTTTTTCAGAATTACCGTAAGATTTTGACGTGTTTAATGCTTTCTCTTTCGGAATAATTGAGATTGTTGTATGATTATGAATTAGACTGGACCGACATTGGTAATGCTTTCATAAGATTATTCTGCAGTAGATATCACCTAGGCTAGGGATATCTTGTATGAACCATATTATTCTCGATATATTGAGGCTTAATTTCACCAGTAATTTTCTATGGGCATAGAGATTAGGGTTGAATGATTAAAGGTTTTCTCACCAAGGCCTTGGAAAAAAATACCCTTGAGAACTAACAGTCATTAATTGATATTTGTTGATGCAATAGTGATTCAGAGTTGTTACAGGGACAAATTGCACACCTTCCCTGGCATGTTCCTTTACCTTGAAAACCCTTTTTACAACATTATATTTTTTAGTTGCAATTATATTTAGAATTTTTAATCATAAACCTCCAACACAAGTTTTTGTTTAATTTGAACAACAATTCTAACATAATATTTGCGAGTAGTCCTTGAGATCGACATTCAGAGAACTTTCCCCATTATTACTATACAGGCAAAATAGTACACTTACTATTTTTCCGATCAGGTTAGCAAATGAATATCAAAATAAACGCAATAAACAAACATGATGATAAAAGCGGGAAAAACATGAAAATAAACACCCGAGAAAACAAGACAAAAATTAAAACTAGGCCCGACTCCTTCTTGCAACTAGATTGCAGTCCCTAACAGAGTCGCCAGCTGAAGCTAGCTAGAACGTATGCGTCGCACGGTCGAACATACAACAGAGTCCCCACCGAACTTTATTTATCCCAAAAGAGGGAAGGGAAAATATCTATAAAACCCAAGGGAAAAGAGAAATGGGTAAGGAAGTCGGTTATGCAAGGGGAAGGTATTAACACCCATCACATCCATGGCACTCTATAGGAACCATTTTGATTGATCTTGCTTGGATGGATGTTACTATCTTCATGTACCTGCAAATAAGAAAATGGGTTAGAGAGAGTGCTCTATGAGAATTAGGGCCCTCATGGAGACGTATTCTCATAATGTAATAAGAAAGTCAGATCCTTGTAGTTCGTGGGACTAAGAATGAAAGAAAGATATGACCAGGGGTATTGTTTGAACCAAAAAAGGCTAGAAACTGACTGAAGTGATGTTTAAACCAAAGGAAAATGATTGTGGTGTTTAAACCAGAGGTTAAAGAGGTAAGTGTTTAAACCAAAGAAGTGGTGTTTAAACCAAAGTTCGGTGTTTAAACTGGAAAAGAAGCAAAATGTGGTGTTTAAACCAAAAAAGTGGTGTTTAAACCGAAAAAGAAACAAAAGTGGTGTTTAAAACAAAGGTCGGTGTTTATACCGGAAAAGAAACAAAAGTAGTTTTTAAACCAAAGATTGGTGTTTAAATGAAAGGTCGGTGTTTAAATCGGAAAAGAAACAAAAGTGGTGTTTAAACCAAAGAGTGGTGTTTAAACCAAAGGCCGGTGTTTAAATCAGAAAAGAAGCAAGAGTTATGTTTAAACCAAAAGAGTGGTGTTTAAACCAATGGTCGGTGTTTAAACTGGAAAAGAAGCAGGAGTGGTGTTTAAACCAAAAGTGTGATGTTTAAACCAAAGGTCTTGAGATGGAGAGCCACGGGGCTAGCTGCAGACTTGATAGTGAATTGACTTGAATTGCACTAAAGTCTATGAATAAAGGTGAATACTCTGAGTAACTGGGTTATTTGTCCCATACTCAAAATAATCAGAATGAGGATAGGAATTCTCCCTCTTACCCATTCTCTATTGCTTAAGGCTCATGACATGCAATATTTGTCAGTGTCTGACAAGTTGTTGAAACAGGTTCTTAGAGATGCTCTATGGGGATGAGGAAGATGGTTGATACCTTGACTTGTGCTTGAGGTCTTGTACTTTCTTGGGAAGCTTGAGCTCCAAAGTAACATAGGCAAGTTCCATCAAGTGACCAAGAGACTTATGGTCACTTGAGAAAGACAAAGGGAATATATGCAAAGTCAAAGGATCTAGTTGATCAAATGAAATTTGATTAAGCTAAATCAAAGGGAAGGAGATGGGTAAGCACAAAATGCATGATCATACAGAGACTAACATAGGGTCTCATTGTTTGGCAGCCCAATAGTAAGCCATGTGGATGCAAGAGTGAACTAAGCCTAGGTCTCATTGGTAGGTAGCCTAAGAGTAAGCCATGTGTGTGCTAACCTAAACAAATGAATGTGATAAGCTGAGGTATAAGGCAATAGATAATAAATAAGATGACAAGACCACAAGTTAAAAAATTTCACAGGTGGGTAATGTGTAAGTGATCAGGAGGTCAATGAGTCAAATGTCACTCTAAATCAAGGATAGGTCTAAGTCCTAAGTAAAAATCCAAAGTCTTCAACATCACTTCAAGTCAAGCATGGGTCTTAAGGATCAAGTCTATCCATTTTATCATGTTTTGATTCATTGAGATTGTCAAGTAAACCAAACACAAGATAAGAAGCATAAGATGAATTAGACAAGATGAATAATGTATGAAGTGAGATGACGAATAATGATACATAAAAGTAAATTGCAAGAATATAAATTGCAAGAATGTAAAGTGTTAGAGGTTTAGGAGTTAGAGTTTAGGTGTTAGATGTCAGAAGGAAAATTCAAGTCACCATATTAAGATCAACTATCAAGATGTCAAATGACTCAAACATATGCTACACCAAGGGATAAACTATCAATAACTCAAAGTGTCAAAAATATGATCAAATGATCATCTGTCAACATTTTGAATTAGAGAAGATTGAACCAACCAAGGGACTATCTATCATTGATTTGAAATGTTGAAGATCTCATAAAGTAAGCAATCATTCAAGCAAAGTCAAAAACATGAACAAGGTTTAAATTAAAAATGAAATAAAAAAGTTTTAAAATGATTTAAAATGGGAAATTAAAGAGAAAATTCTCAAACCACAAGCAAAATAATGAATAAATGGCCAATAAAAATACACAAAATCCTAAATATTACTCATGAATGGATTTTAAAAGTTGGATGCAAAAAGGTTTGAAAATGATTTAAAAATAAGTTGATAAAGGAAATTAAAAAGAAAAATGAAATAAAATAACCAAAAATACAAAAATGATTAAACAAAATATGAGAAAAATTGGATCAAACTGAATTAAAAATTAGTGAGAAATTAATTAGAAAATAAATGAAATAAAATAAAATAAAATAAAATAAAGTGAATTAAGGCAGGCGCCAACGGTCAAATGATTCGAAAAAACGCGTTGGCGCAATGTAATTGGCCGAGATTTGAAATTGGCACCAAAACATGCGCAACTTAACTTCATCTTCAACCTTTAGCTTGACTTGGAAAATCCATGAACTTTTGTTTTTAGTAACACCCAAGCATGGAGTTAGCTTCACAACACACCATCGTTCATGTCTCCTTGCACCATAGCTATTGATTTGCTCTGAGCAGGGAGAATTTTTCTCAACAAAAAGAACCCTAAGTGTTTAAAGTAAAATTAAATGAATAATTAAAAGATAAACGAATGGTAATTGAGCACTTTTGATTAATGGAACAATGTGAAGAGAGTGAAAACTTGTTTGGTCAAAGATTTAACTCGTAACTACCTTTCTAGTTGAAGCTTCGAAGGTCAACAATTGCAGAAATAGGAAGCATGATGCAAGAGGTTCCAAGGAAAAGTGATGATGTAGTTAGCTTCAGATGATGTCGAGGAAGCTTATTGGGCGAAGATTTGAGGTTGAAAGAGTTTGAATTTAAGAAACCACAAACTAGTTTTGAAGTGTTATCGAGTTCAAATGAGGCAAGGTTTTTCTGGTAGTTCAAGCTTGAAAATGAAGGAAAATGACTCCTCTCTTTATAGGAAATGAAATGGGAAGCTCACACATGCGAAACAGATATGGAATTCGTGTGAGCTAGGGTTGACATTTGAAAAATGACACTCGTGTGAGATGAGGAGTGAAAAGCATGAATTGATGATGAAACACGGTTATTTTATGTTATGGTGTATGCGTTTTAGCATCATAAACAAGTTGCACATGTGCAAGTGGTCCCAAAATGACAAATGACTTGTAATTGAAAAATCTGGGCTTCGTGCAAAACAAAGTCCATGGCACCATGTTTGAAGCTAGGCCAAATGAAATTCACTCGTGTGTTTTATCATCTTCTTTCATTTTATGATCTTCTTTATGCCTTTTGTTCATCTCATTGCAATGAATCCATTGTAAAAATAACCACATCAAAAGGAGCACTGAGGTGAAAATGGCTAGTGTTGAAACTTTAGGTCATGCCATGCCTTCTAGGTCAGGCATTTGGTTAGACAATCTTGGCATATTTTGGGCATCTTTAGACTCTAAGTCCATGACACCATAAATTTTGATTCCGTCGTGCATTTTGAGCCAAACTTGGTCCAAATGATCTTTGATATGAGTTTGACTTAATGCACAAAGAAGTTTCCCAATTGGGTGCTTGAGATGGAAATGGAACATGTGTAAAGTAGGGGTAATGACAAGGTTTTGGCCCAATTTGGCAACTTACCCTCCTTTCCAAAATTTAGGTACTTAAGGGTTAAATTGATGCTTGAGCCTTGAAGCAAAGTTGCAGAGGAATGCATTAGGAACATTTGGATCCAAGAAGCTTGTCAATTGGTTGAAAAATGAAGAATTTATGGGGTTTGGACCAAAAGTAAGTCACACTTGCAAATTAGGTCAACCAAACTTGTGCCAATTTGTGCAAACTTGAAATTCTCTTGCACCCCAAGCCATAATGATGATGGAATGAGCATCCTTTGAAGAAAACTTGAGTAAGGATTTAATGAGCTTGAGGGTGGCTTGAAGATTGTATGAAATGACATGGAAATAAACACATGAACCACCCTTGAATTAATGAACCACACTTGCATCTTTCTTGACCAAAATGACCTCTTGTTTTGTCTTGAATTGAGGCATGATCACTGTAAGACCCCAATTTTGGCCCTAAGATCCCTCATGGCATCATATCATTTCATTGCATTGCCTCAAGGATCATTGGACACCTTGCTTCCTTCCCTATGGGTGGGATCTTTCTTGAGAGTGTTTCTTGATCACCAAGCATTGCTTGCATTTGTATATCATTGCTTTTCTTTTAATCACTAACCAAAAATGTACAAAATATGTCATCTAACATTTGTCTTGCAGCTTAAGCAGTCAACAGGTCAAGGCAATTCAAGTGAATCTTTTGTGCAAGAGTTGAAGTTTCCATTGAGATATGGATCATGTGATCATCATATGGAGCTTATGTGAAATATAGGTTCATTTTGGAGCAAATTCCCAAGTGGTTGAGGCCCCAAATTCATCAGAACAATTTCAGGTCATTTAAGGGCCAATGCAGTCAACTGTGGGTTTTGAGTGTGGAAATTGAGTTTCTTCATCCCATTCATGTTCCAATCATGCTTATTCATCATACCAAAGTTCAAGGTTGAAGAATTTTTGGTCAAGTCAAAAGTTTCCAAAAATGGAAAATGACCTATAATTTCAACTTTCCAAAAATGGAAAGTTTTTGGTCCAACTTCAACTCAAGTTTCAAACATCAAAGAAGCTTCAAATGAATTTTTTCCCAACATGAAAGTTTAAGATCTCTCTCTCTCATTTCCAAAAAGTCCAAGATCATGAGCATCTGATGAATGGTTGAGGAGATATGGTCCAATCATTGCCAAGTGTACATGGAATTTCAAATGGCCATATCTTTTGATTCATAATTCCAAATTGAGTGGCTCTTCTTGCATTTTGCTTCTCATGACATGAAGTTTCCAAACCATTCATCACATTGCATGAATTTCTATCACATGGTCATTTGCTATTTCAAGTCAATTTTGGAGGGAAACTTGAAAATTTAAAAATGGTGCATCATGAGAACTTTCTACCATTGCCAATGTGTTTAAAAAATGATTTTAAGTAAAATTTATCATGATCATGTTACTGTTCACGTATGCATTACTCCATGCACCACCAATTTTCAAATTTTGCCAAAACACCTCATTTTCACTAATCACAAGTTAATCATGTTTAATTTTAATGAGGATTGAATTAGGACAGAGTATAAATAGAAAACCCTAATAGAATTTCAGGAGGTTAATCACTTTTCACCATTTTTGAGATCTAGAAATTTTTCCCTCCATTTTTTCTCTCAACCAAAACTTGAAAAATCTTCAAATAACCTTGCAATATTCTTCTATATTCCTGTTCTCTGGTGTGAATTGAGTGCAGATCAAGTGTTAGATTGTTGAATTCGAGCAAGAATTGTGCATAGCAAGCTCAAGAACATTGCCATGGCAGCTGAGATTTGAGCTAGATCTACACGGTTTCAAGCTTCCTTTTCTTCATCAATCATCATAACAAGTGTCCTGGAGTTGATTTGGACCATTACCAGCCTTGAATCGTGCGAAATCCAGAACCTGCTCTTCAAGAGGTAGGTTTTTCGAAGCTTTCAATTCTCAAATTCATTACCATGATAATGTAGATCTCATGACACTGATTAATCTGATGGAAATTTCATGTGAAATGGTGCATTATTGAGAGAGATATGTGTGATTGAATCTTGGATGTCCATTTGTTTTTGCTTCGATTTGCATGAATCATGTTGAATTAAGATGTTTTAATGCTTGATCTGTAATCTCCATGGAATAACGGTTCGTTTGGTATAGGTTTTATTGAATTATGCAAAAATTTGTTTGAGCTTCATAACTGTTCATCACCGTCTTCGCGAGGAAGACGGTGTTTTCCTCCGTCCATGGCTGTTTTCCAGATTAGCGTCAGCCTTGCGTCCACCTAGCGTCCACCCTGGTTCGCTAGGGTTTTTGCCCAAAACCACTGCGTTTCAGTCATTGGCGCGCGCTTCCTTTGAAAATGGACATGGTTCGATTCTGGCCGAAGGCAGTTTTTCAAATTTCATATCATTTATCAATTTCCCTCCATGTTTCATGCTATGTTTCATTTTCATTTCAAATTTGTTTATCCAACTTTAAAAATTCATAATAAATTCAAAAATGCTCCAAAAAATCCCTGGTTTTTTTTCCACTTGATCCTTAAGATGTCCCCTATTTGATGATGTTAAATTTTGAAGTTGTGCATGGCTGGATTTTGGATTATGCTAGACTTTGTGATCATGTGTACATTTGTGACCTTGCTCCATTCATCTTATGATGAAATGCTTGATTTTAATCCAAATGCTATGAAATTTTGCATGATGATTCTTGACATGTTAATGGATGTTTTAGGCTTGGTTTGGTATTTTTCTCATTTACCATTTCTGTTTTATACACATGTTTGCATGGTGTGACAATTTGTGTCACACATTTGGTTGATCAACTTGTGCAATTTCATTTCCCTATCAAATGACCTCTGTTGATTCTGATTTTTTGTATGATGATGATGTTTGATGTGTTGTATGCTCATGATTTTTTCCATAATTATTTGAATCATTTCTGTTTTGATTTGGAATTTTCATTCTCAATGTCCAAATGTATGCTTTGAAATTGTCCTTGACTTCTCTTGCACATGAAATGCCTTTGCTTGATGATTTTGTTTTGGTCCTTTTTAGGACATGTTAATATGTGTTTGAAGTTGCATTGTGTTGAATATTAGCTCCTGTTTTGAATTTTTTCTTCACCTTTGACCCTAGGCATTGACCTAGTGGTTTGTACTTACATGTGAGCTTTGAATTTCAGGACCAAGCACCTAATCTCCATGGTTGATGTTGCTCCATCATTTGAATGTTGATATTTGCTATTGATTGCTAAAATTTGGTTGTTTTGTAGGTTGATGATAATTCACTTGAGTTTTCCATATGGCTTATTTGTTGTACATTGGGATTGTCTGTTTGTTGTTGACTATTGTCTGTTTGTCTGAATGTTGTACTGATTTGTTTAGCTGTTTACACAGGTACCTAAGTTGCTTTAAGTTCATTTGAATTTTGCTTTGCTTGTGGTTGGAATACCACTTAGGTATTTCCCTTGATCTCCATGTAGTCTGGAAGACCTGCTGTTATTGGCAGGCACCTGTCTGAAGCCCTCCTTAAGAGGCCATGTCTTTGTTTGTTTAATTTTGTGCCAAGCAGGTTAAGTCCTCTTAAGAGGAAATTGGCAGATAAAAGGGATGTGTAATGCATCCCCTGCTATTCAGTTGTGTCATTCATTTTGCTCACACCATGTGATGATGCACTTTGAATAAAAAACCCAAAATCTTGTCCATAGAGTCAGTCATTTGTGGAGAAGAGTTCCTTCATTCTGAACTCCCACACCTTCTATTTGATTCAAACTCTCCCCGGCCAGGGATAAGAGCTATGAGGCATAACCCTCATCTCCATTTCATCTGCTTCACCCTAACTCTCAATGTTAGGGTTAAGAGCTCAAACACCCATTTCCAGTTGGCTTGTTTGTCAAGGTCGATGTGACCCCTTGACTAAAGCCCAACCTTGCTTGAGCCTATTGATTGTGTATAGTGTGTGATAATTGACTTCTTGTTTGCTTATTTCTCCATCTGTGCATAATTGTTTGTGTGTGCCTTTGTGCATTGTTTTCATCTTTGAGCATTAATTGTACATCATTTCATGATCATTGTTCATACTTTGTGACATTTTGTTTTGGCCATTGAGGAGTCAATTGTAAGTCCAGCTATTGGCAGTTGTTTCCTGTGATCTGGTAGGAGTTGGGACTAAGACCATTGATTGGCATCCCATTTCCTTGGAGTCGAGTGTAAGACCATTTATTGGCAACTTGTTTCCTCTTGCTTATTGCATTTGTTTTCTTTGCTTTGTGAGACTAGTATAAGTCCATTGATTGGCATCTGGTATCCATGTTTTCTTTGTTTTGTGAGACTAGTATAAGTCCATAGATTGGCATATGGTATCCATGTTTCTCTGCTTTGTGAGACTAGTGTAAGTCCATTGATTGGCATATGGTATCCATCTTTGTTTTGTGAGTCTGGTATAAGTCCATTGATTGGCATCTGGTTTCCATTTATTTTGGCTATCTCTGATACCATGTCTTACTTGCTTATTGCTTTGTTGCCTATTCCAAAGGATGGTACTTGCTTGGATCATCTACATATGATTTCAAGAGGTGAACTCCTAAGAAGTTTTAATCCTCATCCCCACCTTTTGTCTCTTTGCAACCTCCACTTGCATTTGCAACCCAAACCAGGAAACTTTGTGCAAACATTTTTTAATTGTTTTCAAAACTAGAAACCTGGGCCTTAAGCCTTTGATTTTCAAACTTCATTTTCACAATACTTCTCTTGAATCGAATCTAATGCCAACTTTGACCATCTTTGTGAATACTTCTAATTGGTTAATTTCACTCACTCAATTGCTTTTTGTGACTCTTGTCCACTTCCTAATCAAGTTTTCATACATTAGCCATAGATCTGAATTATCATAGTGGTTGATGTGAATCTCACCTTTTGTCCTTAGTGATTGAATTGTAAGACTTCCATACTGAAAACAGGGTTAACCCCTCTAGTATGTCGAAGCTATTCTCACATGGTGGACTTGTGGTTGTTTAGGTTGAGTTTTCTCCCTTTGATAATGAAAGACCTTAAAGCTTTTGTTTAAAATCAATCCACTTACTTTTTGGAAATCTTTTAGCCGAACTACGGCGTTTTGATCCTTATCTTTCATGAAAAGGTACGTAGGCAATGGGTTTCATCCATCCAAACACAAAAATAATAAAAATTGTATATTCTTTTCTCATCTCCCCAATCAATGTTTGCACAAAATATTTCATAAACAAATAATGATACAACAAGTTGTGAAAAGAGGTTCCCTAGGAGTACCTAGGATGTTGTGGGTGCCTAACACCTTCCCACAACATAATTACCCCCTTACCCAGATCTCTGACCTTTTATTAGTTTTCTCTGTGTAAAACTTCTTAGGCTTTTGTTCGCTTTCTAGCCATTCCTTTGGATAAATAGAAGTGCGGTGACTCACAACAAACCCGTGATTCATGGTTGAGTCGTTCAGACATCGTTAATATCAATGGAACTTGGGTGTTGATAAGGTGTAAACCCTAATCCACCAAAATGGATGATTGATATTAAGGATGATTGAGCCGGTTCATATATCGTTAATATCAATGGAACTTGGGTGTCGATAAGGTGAAAACCATAATCCACCAAAATGGATGATTGATATTAAGGATGCTATGAGCTTTCCCATGACCTTTGTTTGGTGTGCTTTGCTTGATCCTTGAGTGTGATTGTTGCATTCATGCATTCATGCATTCATCTGCATCCATATCATCAGAAAAAATGACAAAATTTTCAAGGAACTTAACGGGTTTATTTGCAAAATTTTCAGATATGGAAAGACCAAAAAGGCATACAAAGAAGTACAGCTTTAGACAGCCCGATCTGAAAGAGTTAAGGAATCTGACATCCTATGTATTAGATCCCTTGGGTTTCAAAGCTCGTTATGGAAAGCTTCTGCCTCTGCTGACTACTCAGGTTGATGAAGGGTTGATGAATACTTTGGCGCAGTTCTATGATCCTCTGTATCACTGCTTCTCTTTTCCAGACTTTTAGTTATTGCCTACCCTCGAGGAGTATGCTCATCTTGTGGGTATTCCGATTCTGGATCAGGTGCCGTTCAGTGGCTTGGAGAGTATTCCTACGTCTCGAGAGATAGCTGACATGTTGCACATAGATGAATCCTTGGTTAAAGCCCATATGACTTCCAAAGGTGGAATTCAAGGTCTTCCTTCTGAGTTCCTCATCGCTCAAGCTACTGTTTATGGGAAGGCCATGAGTGAGGATGCCTTTGAAACTATATTTGTGCTTCTCATCTATGGATTGGTATTGTTCCCCAACATCGACAAATTTGTGGATGTGAACGCCATTAGGATCTTCTCTGTTCTTAATCCCGTTCCGACTCTGTTGGGTGATGCCTATGTCTCTTTGCACTTGAGGAATGCAAAGGGTGGTGGTGCTATTGTGTGTTGTTTGCCTTTGTTGTATAAGTGGTTTATTTCTCACTTACCTCATTAATGATGATATCTCTTGGTATGATCGTGCATATGATGGTGTCCAGATCATTGATTCTTGTGGTGAATTCTCCAATGTGCCTCTTCTTGGTACATGTGGTGGGATTAGCTACAACCCTATATTAGCACGTCGTCATCTTGGGTTCCCCCTAAAGGATAAACCTAATAACATTCTGTTAGAAGGTGTGTTCTTTCAGGAGGGTAAAGATCCCTAAGGCCTGAAAGCAAGGATGGTCCGCGCTTGGCGCAAGATTCACAAGAAGGGTAGAAGTGAGTTGGGTCCGAAGAACTGCATAACTTTGGAGCCGTATACGACTTGGGTAAGGAAGAGAGCATCAAAGTATCTCATGCCTTATGATTATCCGAGACCTACACCTTTGGTTGTGGCTGGGCCTTCAACCCTCCCTAACCAAGGCGTAGAGGAGTTGAGAGAAGAAGACCTTTCACGTGCCTGGATCCATGAAAGAGAAGAGTTGCTTCAACAGCTTAAGGAGAAGGATGCTCTGATCGAGTTCCTCGAACATCAGGTCATTAACGATCCTGATGATACTTGGACTTCTTTACTCCCTCAGTCTTCCAAGTTCTGGAAAACGAGGTATGACAGACTCGCCAAAGACAAGGCGGATATGGAAGCAACATACGAGAGAGAGATTAAGAGGCTTCGTGCAGCTTATCTTCTGGCATCTCGAGCTTCTAGGGATCCATAGGATGTTTATTTTCCTTCTCTCTTGTAATATAATTGACAATTGTTGTACTTCTTTGTTCAAATATATTTGATGAGATATTTTCCATATGCGATTAAAATGCTTAATATTCAAAAATTTGCAAATAATACCCTAAAAGTTCCTTCGAAAATAAAAATAAATCATATGCACGAGCATTGCATGCATCATTTGCATAAGCAGGTGTTTGTTCCGGTCTCTTTGTCTATGGCCTAATTCTGTGCTCTTCATTTATTTTGAAGACAAGCTGACTCATCGGTATTACACTAGAGCCAACTCTGCAAGATTGATAGATCATCTTGAGCAAGAGAATCGTGAGCTGAAAGAGGAAGTTGTAACACCCCGATAATAATATGGTAATTATTTAAATTAAGTTAATAATATATTTATTAATTTAATTAGATAATTGGATTATTATTATTATTATTTTGGAATTATTGAATTATTATTATTATTGGAATAATAATAATTTGAAAATATATAAGCTGGAATAAGTAAAAAGAGTTCATTTTGGAAAATAAGGTTTTCACGTGAAACTCAGAGAAGCGGCTGAAAGAGGCAGAGCAAGAGGAAGAACCAGAGAGCAAAGGTTGGAGAAGAGAAGAGCTTGGAGCTCAAAGATTTGCCGGATTAATCAGGTAAGGGGGGTTTATCGTCGTTTAATGGGGATTATGGGTTGGCATGTAATGGGTAGTGATGAACCATTGAATTGACCCTAATTGGGATTTGTTGAATGCTGAATAATTGTGTTGGATAAGTTGTGTTGAAACTGAAATTGAATCCGTAATTGTGTGAGTCGTGTTTTCCCGAACGTATAGTTTTCTAAGGAATTGGAATCGGAGGTCCGGAAGTCCTCTAACGGCGGAAAATGCGGAGAATTCTGCATTCTGCTTTGTGTTAGCGCAGGAACTGCTGTTTTGTCTGCGTTAACCGGTTAACCCAGGGTGTTAACCGGTTAACACTGTTAAGAATTGAGAATTAGTGCTGTTTTGCCTGCGTTAACCGGTTAACCCAGGGCGTTAACCGGTTAACGCTGATAAGTTTTGGGCAGTAACGTGTTTTGCCTGCGTTAACCGGTTAACCCAGGGCGTTAACCGGTTAACACTGTTGCAGTATGGAAAAATTGTTAATTTAAATGTTGTGTGCCTAATTGGTGGTTGCCTATATCAGTGTGTGATCTGGTAGGGATTATTTTCCGCTGTTTTGAGCAGTATAGGTATTAGTAGAGTGTGCTAATACTGTGTTCAATTATTTGAGATGATATGATGTTTTGACAAATGTGTTGATGATGTATGATGATATGCATAATGTTGTGAATGTATATAGTATGCATGTATTTGTGAATGGGCTGTTGTATGGCTCAGAGTGTGAGCATGTGTCCATTGTGGATTGTTGTTGATGTTGCATTGCTAGATGAGTAGCGTGCATAGCATAGCCTTGGGGCTGTAGCTAATTCCCATGGTGAGGAATTAGTGAGTGAATCATTGTGGAATTGTTGTTGATGTTTGCATGCTAGATGATTAGTGTGCATAGCATAGCCTTTGGGGCTGTAGCTAATTCCCATGGTGAGGAATTAGTGAGTGAGTCACTAGGTCTCAAATGAGTGGGACTAGTGAGCTTAGTAGTCGTATCTGGATTTGATCGGGGAGCTTGAACTATATGTTCAAGAATAGTCGGTACCGCATGTGTGGAGTCTCATTGCATAATGTATGTATGGCGTATAATATGAATGGATGTATTCCAATATTATACGTGTGGTTGTGTTGACATTGAGTATGAGTATGATTGAGTTGATATTGCCGTTGCTGAATGTGTAATCTGATTTGGGTGATGAAATGTGTTATTTACTTAACATGACATGATAATTTATAATGCTTATTATATCGATTGAGGAACTCACCCTTACAACTATTTTTCAGGTAACGAGCAATGAGTTGAGTAGAAGCTAATGCTTGGAGTCTAGTATAGTCTCCCTAGTGGGTCGTGCTCTGATAGATGTAACATCGGGATGGGATGTTTTAACTTGTTTTAAATGTTTTATTGTTGGTTATGAACCATTTTACATGTAATGTTTTACATGATTGATGAGATTTCTATCCGCTGCGTTTTATGCAAATGCTTATGTTTTGAATTAATAAAAGAGCATGACCGTTATATTGGTGAATGGTGTGAAGTAACTGTGTGACACCCTTGATTGCATATTACTCTGATTGACACTTTGTTATTTTAATTAAATAATTGGGGTATTTAGAAGGGTGTTACATTAGTGGTATCAGAGCATAGTCGGTCGAGTCGAGTCGTAATTATTATGTTTCCCTGTACGGGATAGGTGTTGTGTAACCCTATCAGTACTTATTGTTTTAGCTTGTTGGGTTTTCAGAATAGAGATGGCTGGAAGAGGTAGAGATGATGCTGCGATTGCTGAGGCTCTGGGTATGCTAGCTGGAGTACTTGGAGGGAATCCGAATGTGGTGGGAATGGGAGCTGCTCGTCAACTGAGTGAGTTCCAGAAGAACAATCCTCCAATGTTCAAGGGAGCATATGATCCAGATGGCGCTCAGAAGTGGTTGAAGGAGATCGAGAGAATCTTCCGAGTGACTGAGTGTGCCGATAACCAGAAGGTCAGGTTCGGTACGCATATGCTGTCAGAAGAAGCAGATGATTGGTGGGTTGCTACCCGCACTGAGTTGGAATCTGCTGGGAATGCTGAGATCACTTGGGCTGTGTTCAGAGAGAGATTTCTGAGGAAGTACTTTCCAAAAGTTGTCAGAGGAAAGAAAGAGATAGAGTTCTTAGAGTTGAAGCAGGGTAACAAGTCTGTTACGGAGTATGCTGCTAAGTTCACAGAGCTGTCAAAGTATTACACTCCCTATAATGAGGCTGCTGGAGAATTTTCGAAATGTGTGAAGTTTGAGAACGGGTTGCGTCCCGAGATCAAACAGGCTATTGGATACCAACGGATCAGAGTGTTTTCTGACTTGGTTGACTGTTGCAGGATTTTTGAACAGGATTCCAAAGCCAGAGCAGAGAGCTATCAGCAAAGGGTTGATAGAAAAGGCAAGAATCAGAATGATCGTGGAAAACCGTATGCAGCTGGCAAAGGTTTTCAGAGACAGAGTGGGATGAAGAGGCCTAGTGGGGGAGACTCTAGTGCCCCTGCTAAGTGTTATAGATGTGGTCGGGCTGGACATCGTGTCCATGAGTGTACCAGTGCTGAGATGAAGTGTTTCAAGTGTGGCAAAGGTGGTCATTTGGCTGCAGAGTGCCGGTTGAAGACTGTAACTTGTTTCAACTGTGGAGAGGTGGGTCATATCAGCCCACAGTGTCCTAAGCCAAAGAAAGAGAACCAGTCGGGAGGCAAGGTTTTTGCTTTATCGGGTTCTGAGACTGCTGCAGATGATCGTTTGATCCGAGGTACGTGTTATATTAATGGCTTTCCTCTTGTAGCTATTATTGACATAGGTGCGACTCATTCCTTTATATCTTTGGATTGTGCTGTGAAACTTAAGTTAGAGATATCCGAGATGCATGGAAGTATGGTGATTGATACTCCTGCGAAGGGTTCAGTGACTACTACTTCAGTTTGTTTAAATTGTCCTTTGAGTATTTTTGGTAGAGACTTTGGGATGGACCTAGTGTGTCTTCCACTTGTGCAGATTGATGTTATCTTGGGTATGAACTGGTTGGTGTTTAACCGAGTTTCTATCAACTGTTTTGATAAGACTGTGATAATTCCTGAGATTGAGGAAGGTAAGGATTTGTTTCTATCAGCAAGGCAGGTGAATGAGGAAGTAGCAGATGGGGCAGAGTTGTTTATGCTGTTAGCGACTTTGGAGGCTAAAGATAAACTGGCGATTTGTGATCTAGCAGTGGTGTGTGATTTTCCTGATGTGTTTCCAGAAGAAGTGAATGAATTACCGCCAGAGCGTGAAGTTGAGTTCTCGATTGATTTGGTACCTGGTACTAGGCCGATATCGATGGCTCCGTACCGTATGTCTGCTGTTGAGTTAACTGAATTGAAGAGTCAGCTGGAAGATCTGTTGGATAAGAAATTTATTCGTCCGAGTGTGTCACCGTGGGGTGCACCAGTGTTATTGGTTAAGAAGAAAGAAGGTACTATGAGGTTGTGTGTGGACTACAGGCAACTGAATAAAGTGACGATCAAGAATCGGTATCCTTTGCCGAGGATTGATGATTTGATGGATCAGTTGGTTGGTGCGAGTGTGTTCAGCAAGATAGATTTGAGGTCGGGATATCATCAGATACGTGTGAAAACTGAGGATATTCAGAAGACTACTTTCAGAACAAGGTATGGACATTATGAGTATTCTGTAATGCCTTTTGGCGTGACTAATGCGCCTGGAGTATTTATGGAGTATATGAATAGGATTTTCCATCCGTACCTAGACAAGTTTGTCGTGGTGTTTATTGATGACATTTTGGTGTATTCGAAATCTGAAGAAGAGCATGCTGAGCATTTGAGAGTGGTTTTAGGAGTTCTAAGAGCAAAGAAGTTATTTGCTAAACTGTCCAAATGTGAATTTTGGTTAGAAGAGGTGAGTTTTCTTGGTCATGTGATTTCAAGAGGTGGTGTTGCTGTTGATCCTTCTAAGATAGAAGCGGTGTCTAAGTGGGGAGCTCCGAAGTCTGTTGCTGAGATTCGAAGTTTCCTTGGATTGGCTGGTTATTATAGGAAGTTCATTGAGGGATTTTCGAAGTTGGCGTTACCGTTGACGATGTTGACTAGAAAGGGGCAAGCGTTTGTTTGGGATTCAAAATGTGAAGAAGGTTTCCAAGAGTTAAAGAGGAGGTTAACTACTGCTCCTATTCTGATATTACCGAGTCCGTCGGAACCATTTGAGGTTTCCTGTGATGCTTCATTGTTGGGTTTGGGTGGTGTGCTGATGCAGAATAAGCAGGTTATAGCTTATGCTTCGAGACAACTGAGGGTTCATGAGAGGAACTATCCGACACATGATTTAGAGTTGGCAGCTGTGGTATTTGTTCTGAAATTATGGAGGCATTACTTGTATGGGTCAAGATTTGAGGTTTTCAGTGACCATAAAAGTTTAAAGTATTTGTTTGATCAGAAAGAGCTGAATATGAGACAGAGGAGATGGTTAGAATTTCTGAAGGATTATGACTTTGGTTTGAATTACCATCCGGGTAAAGCAAACTAGTGGCTGATGCATTGAGTCGGAAATCATTGCATATGTCTATGTTAATGGTTAGAGAATGGGATTTAATTGAGCAGTTTAGAGACTTGAGTTTGGTGTGTGAGAGTACTCACAATAGTGTTAAATTGGGAATGTTGGAGTTAACGAGTGGTATTCTGGATGAGATTAGAGAGGGTCAGAAATCCGATGTGCTTTTGGTTGATAAGTTGACTCTAGTGAATCAAGGTCGAGGTGGTGAATTCAGAGTTGATGAGAATGGTGTTTTGAGATTTGGTAATCGGGTGTGTATTCCGGATGTTACCGAACTTAAGAAGAGTATTCTTGAAGAAGGACATCGTAGTGGCCTGAGTATTCATCCTGGAGCTACGAAGATGTATCATGATTTGAAAAAGTTATTTTGGTGGCCGGGAATGAAAAGAGAAATTGCGAGTTTTGTTTATTCCTGTTTGACTTGTCAGAAGTCGAAGATTGAGCATCAGAAGCCGTCTGGGCTAATGCAACTGTTGGCTATTCCAGAGTGGAAGTGGGATAGTATCAGTATGGATTTTGTTTCTGGTTTACCGAGGACAAGTAGGAATTTTGAAGCTATTTGGGTGATTGTTGACAGATTGACGAAATCGGCTCATTTCATTCCGATCAGAATGGATTATCCGTTAGAGAGATTAGCCGAGTTGTATATTGAGAAGATTGTAAGTTTGCATGGTATTCCGTCGAGTATTGTTTCAGACAGAGATCCTAGATTTACATCGAAGTTCTGGGAAGGTTTGCAGAGGGCTTTGGGAACTAAGCTGAGATTGAGTTCTGCATATCATCCGCAGACTGATGGTCAGACTGAGAGGACGATTCAGTCACTAGAGGATCTTTTGAGGGCTTGTGTTTTGGAAAAAGGAGGTGCTTGGGATTGTTATTTACCTTTGATTGAGTTTACCTACAACAATAGTTTTCATTCGAGCATTGGTATGGCACCGTTTGAAGCTTTGTATGGTAGGAGATGTCGGACGCCTTTATGTTGGTATGAGTCCGGTGAGAGTGCTGTGGTTGGACCGGAGATTGTTCAACAGACTACGGAAAAGATTAAGATGATTCAGGAGAAGATGAGAATTGCTCAGAGTCGTCAGAAGAGTTATCATGACAAGAGGAGGAAGTCACTTGAGTTCCAAGAGGGAGATCATGTGTTTCTTCGTGTTACTCCGATAACTGGGGTTGGTCGAGCTTTGAAGTCGAGGAAGTTGACACCTCGATTTATTGGTCCTTATCAGATTTTGGAGAGGATAGGGGAGGTAGCCTATCGTATCGCTTTACCGCCGTCGCTTGCGAATTTGCATGAGGTTTTTCATGTGTCTCAGCTGAGGAGGTACATTCATGATCCGTCGCATGTAGTCCAAATAGATGATGTACAGGTGAGAGATAACCTGACTGTTGAAACATCACCTATGAGGATTGAGGATCGAGAGTTGAAGCAGTTGCGGGGTAAAGAGATTGCCTTGGTGAAGGTAGCTTGGGGAGGACCAGCCGGTGGCAATGTGACTTGGGAACTGGAGAGTAAGATGAAGGAGTCTTACCCAGAGTTGTTCGCTTGAGGTATGTTTTCGAGGACGAAAACTCTTTTAGTGGGGGAGAGTTGTAACACCCCGATAATAATATGGTAATTATTTAAATTAAGTTAATAATATATTTATTAATTTAATTAGATAATTGGATTATTATTATTATTATTTTGGAATTATTGAATTATTATTATTATTGGAATAATAATTATTTGAAAATATATAAGCTGGAATAAGTAAAAAGAGTTCATTTTGGAAAATAAGGTTTTCACGTGAAACTCAGAGAAGCGGCTGAAAGAGGCAGAGCAAGAGGAAGAACCAGAGAGCAAAGGTTGGAGAAGAGAAGAGCTTGGAGCTCAAAGATTTGCCGGATTAATCAGGTAAGGGGGGTTTATCGTCGTTTAATGGGGATTATGGGTTGGCATGTAATGGGTAGTGATAAACCGTTGAATTGACCCTAATTGGGATTTGTTGAATGCTGAATAATTGTGTTGGATAAGTTGTGTTGAAACTGAAATTGAATCCGTAATTGTGTGAGTCGTGTTTTCCCGAACGTATAGTTTTCTACGGAATTGGAATCGGAGGTCCGGAAGTCCTCTAACGGCGGAAAATGCGGAGAATTCTGCATTCTGCTTTGTGTTAGCGCATGAACTGCTGTTTTGTCTGCGTTAACCGGTTAACCCAGGGTGTTAACCGGTTAACACTGTTACGAATTGAGAATTAGTGCTGTTTTGCCTGCGTTAACCGGTTAACCCAGGGCGTTAACCGGTTAACGCTGATAAGTTTTGGGCAGTAACGTGTTTTGCCTGCGTTAACCGGTTAACCCAGGGCGTTAACCGGTTAACACTGTTGCAGTATGGAAAAATTGTTAATTTAAATGTTGTGTGCCTAATTGGTGGTTTCCTATATCAGTGTGTGATCTGGTAGGGATTATTTCCCGCTGTTTTGAGCAGTATAGGTATTAGTAGAGTGTGCTAATACTGTGTTCAATTATTTGAGATGATATGATGTTTTGACAAATGTGTTGATGATGTATGATGATATGCATAATGTTGTGAATGTATATAGTATGCATGTATTTGTGAATGGGCTGTTGTATGGCTCAGAGTGTGAGCATGTGTCCATTGTGGATTGTTGTTGATGTTGCATTGCTAGATGAGTAGCGTGCATAGCATAGCCTTGGGGCTGTAGCTAATTCCCATGGTGAGGAATTAGTGAGTGAATCATTGTGGAATTGTTGTTGATGTTTGCATGCTAGATGATTAGTGTGCATAGCATAGCCTTTGGGGCTGTAGCTAATTCCCATGGTGAGGAATTAGTGAGTGAGTCACTAGGTCTCAAATGAGTGGGACTAGTGAGCTTAGTAGCCGTATCTGGATTTGATCGGTGAGCTTGAACTATATGTTCAAGAATAGTCGGTACCGCATGTGTGGAGTCTCATTGCATAATGTATGTATGGCGTATAATATGAATGGATGTATTCCAATATTATACGTGTGGTTGTGTTGACATTGAGTATGAGTATGATTGAGTTGATATTGCCGTTGCTGAATGTGTAATCTGATTTGGGTGATGAAATGTGTTATTTACTTAACATGACATGATAATTTATAATGCTTATTATATCGATTGAGGAACTCACCCTTACAACTATTTTTCAGGTAACGAGCAATGAGTTGAGTAGAAGCTAATGCTTGGAGTCTAGTGTAGTCTCCCTAGTGGGTCGTGCTCTGATAGATGTAACATCGGGATGGGATGTTTTAACTTGTTTTAAATGTTTTATTGTTGGTTATGAACCATTTTACATGTAATGTTTTACATGATTGATGAGATTTCTATCCGCTGCGTTTTATGCAAATGCTTATGTTTTGAATTAATAAAAGAGCATGACCGTTATATTGGTGAATGGTGTGAAGTAACTGTGTGACACCCTTGATTGCATATTACTCTGATTGACACTTTGTTATTTTAATTAAATAATTGGGGTATTTAGAAGGGTGTTACATTAGTGGTATCAGAGCATAGTCGGTCGAGTCGAGTCGTAATTATTCTGTTTCCCTGTACGGGATAGGTGTTGTGTAACCCTATCAGTACTTATTGTTTTAGCTTGTTGGGTTTTCAGAATAGAGATGGCTGGAAGAGGTAGAGATGATGCTGCGATTGCTGAGGCTCTGGGTATGCTAGCTGGAGTACTTGGAGGGAATCCGAATGTGGTGGGAATGGGAGCTGCTCGTCAACTGAGTGAGTTCCAGAAGAACAATCCTCCAATGTTCAAGGGAGCATACGATCCAGATGGCGCTCAGAAGTGGTTGAAGGAGATCGAGAGAATCTTCCGAGTGACTGAGTGTGCCGATAACCAAAAGGTCAGGTTCGGTACGCATATGCTGTCAGAAGAAGCAGATGATTGGTGGGTTGCTACCCGCACTGAGTTGGAATCTGCTGGGAATGCTGAGATCACTTGGGCTGTGTTCAGAGAGAGATTTCTGAGGAAGTACTTTCCAGAAGATGTCAGAGGAAAGAAAGAGATAGAGTTCTTAGAGTTGAAGCAGGGTAACAAGTCTGTTACGGAGTATGCTGCTAAGTTCACAGAGCTGTCAAAGTATTACACTCCCTATAATGAGGCTGCTGGAGAATTTTCGAAATGTGTGAAGTTTGAGAACGGGTTGCGTCCCGAGATCAAACAGGCTATTGGATACCAACGGATCAGAGTGTTTTCTGACTTGGTTGACTGTTGCAGGATTTTTGAACAGGATTCCAAAGCCAGAGCAGAGAGCTATCAGCAAAGGGTTGATAAGAAAGGCAAGAATCAGAATGATCGTGGAAAACCGTATGCAGCTGGCAAAGGTTTTCAGAGACAGAGTGGGATGAAGAGGCCTAGTGGGGGAGACTCTAGTGCCCCTGCTAAGTGTTATAGATGTGGTCGGGCTGGACATCGTGTCCATGAGTGTACCAGTGCTGAGATGAAGTGTTTCAAGTGTGGCAAAGGTGGTCATTTGGCTGCAGAGTGCCGGTTGAAGACTGTAACTTGTTTCAACTGTGGAGAGGTGGGTCATATCAGCCCACAGTGTCCTAAGCCGAAGAAAGAGAACCAGTCGGGAGGCAAGGTTTTTGCTTTATCGGGTTCTGAGACTGCTGCAGATGATCGTTTGATCCGAGGTACGTGTTATATTAATGGCTTTCCTCTTGTAGCTATTATTGACACAGGTGCGACTCATTCCTTTATATCTTTGGATTGTGCTGTGAAACTTAAGTTAGAGATATCCGAGATGCATGGAAGTATGGTGATTGATACTCCTGCGAAGGGTTCAGTGACTACTACTTCAGTTTGTTTAAATTGTCCTTTGAGTATTTTTGGTAGAGACTTTGGGATGGACCTAGTGTGTCTTCCACTTGTGCAGATTGATGTTATCTTGGGTATGAACTGGTTGGTGTTTAACCGAGTTTCTATCAACTGTTTTGATAAGACTATGATAATTCCTGAGATTGAGGAAGGTAAGGATTTGTTTCTATCAGCAAGGCAGGTGAATGAGGAAGTAGCAGATGGGGCAGAGTTGTTTATGCTGTTAGCGACTTTGGAGGCTAAAGATAAACTGGCGATTTGTGATCTAGCAGTGGTGTGTGATTTTCCTGATGTGTTTCCAGAAGAAGTGAATGAATTACCGCCAGAGCGTGAAGTTGAGTTCTCGATTGATTTGGTACCTGGTACTAGGCCGATATCGATGGCTCCGTACCGTATGTCTGCTGTTGAGTTAACTGAATTGAAGAGTCAGCTGGAAGATCTGTTGGATAAGAAATTTATTCGTCCGAGTGTGTCACCGTGGGGTGCACCAGTGTTATTGGTTAAGAAGAAAGAAGGTACTATGAGGTTGTGTGTGGACTACAGGCAACTGAATATAGTGACGATCAAGAATCGGTATCCTTTGCCGAGGATTGATGATTTGATGGATCAGTTGGTTGGTGCGAGTGTGTTCAGCAAGATAGATTTGAGGTCGGGATATCATCAGATACGTGTGAAAACTGAGGATATTCAGAAGACTGCTTTCAGAACAAGGTATGGACATTATGAGTATTCTGTAATGCCTTTTGGCGTGACTAATGCGCCTGGAGTATTTATGGAGTATATGAATAGGATTTTCCATCCGTACCTAGACAAGTTTGTCGTGGTGTTTATTGATGACATTTTGGTGTATTCGAAATCTGAAGAAGAGCATGCTGAGCATTTGAGAGTGGTTTTAGGAGTTCTAAGAGAAAAGAAGTTATTTGCTAAACTGTCCAAATGTGAATTTTGGTTAGAAGAGGTGAGTTTTCTTGGTCATGTGATTTCAAGAGGTGGTGTTGTTGTTGATCCTTCTAAGATAGAAGCGGTGTCTAAGTGGGGAGCTCCGAAGTCTGTTGCTGAGATTCGAAGTTTCCTTGGATTGGCTGGTTATTATAGGAAGTTCATTGAGGGATTTTCGAAGTTGGCGTTACCGTTGACGATGTTGACTAGAAAGGGGCAAGCGTTTGTTTGGGATTCAAAATGTGAAGAAGGTTTCCAAGAGTTAAAGAGGAGGTTAACTACTGCTCCTATTCTGATATTACCGAGTCCGTCGGAACCATTTGAGGTTTCCTGTGATGCTTCATTGTTGGGTTTGGGTGGTGTGCTGATGCAGAATAAGCAGGTTATAGCTTATGCTTCGAGACAACTGAGGGTTCATGAGAGGAACTATCCGACACATGATTTAGAGTTGGCAGCTGTGGTATTTGTTCTGAAATTATGGAGGCATTACTTGTATGGGTCAAGATTTGAGGTTTTCAGTGACCATAAAAGTTTAAAGTATTTGTTTGATCAGAAAGAGCTGAATATGAGACAGAGGAGATGGTTAGAATTTCTGAAGGATTATGACTTTGGTTTGAATTACCATCCGGGTAAAGCAAACTAGTGGCTGATGCATTGAGTCGGAAATCATTGCATATGTCTATGTTAATGGTTAGAGAATGGGATTTAATTGAGCAGTTTAGAGACTTGAGTTTGGTGTGTGAGAGTACTCACAATAGTGTTAAATTGGGAATGTTGGAGTTAACGAGTGGTATTCTGGATGAGATTAGAGAGGGTCAGAAATCCGATGTGCTTTTGGTTGATAAGTTGACTCTAGTGAATCAAGGTCGAGGTGGTGAATTCAGAGTTGATGAGAATGGTGTTTTGAGATTTGGTAATCGGGTGTGTATTCCGGATGTTACCGAACTTAAGAAGAGTATTCTTGAAGAAGGACATCGTAGTGGCCTGAGTATTCATCCTGGAGCTACGAAGATGTATCATGATTTGAAAAAGTTATTTTGGTGGCCGGGAATGAAAAGAGAAATTGCGAGTTTTGTTTATTCCTGTTTGACTTGTCAGAAGTCGAAGATTGAGCATCAGAAGCCGTCTGGGCTAATGCAACTGTTGGCTATTCCAGAGTGGAAGTGGGATAGTATCAGTATGGATTTTGTTTCTGGTTTACCGAGGACAAGTAGGAATTTTGAAGCTATTTGGGTGATTGTTGACAGATTGACGAAATCGGCTCATTTCATTCCGATCAGAATGGATTATCCGTTAGAGAGATTAGCCGAGTTGTATATTGAGAAGATTGTAAGTTTGCATGGTATTCCGTCGAGTATTGTTTCAGACAGAGATCCTAGATTTACATCGAAGTTCTGGGAAGGTTTGCAGAGGGCTTTGGGAACTAAGCTGAGATTGAGTTCTGCATATCATCCGCAGACTGATGGTCAGACTGAGAGGACGATTCAGTCACTAGAGGATCTTTTGAGGGCTTGTGTTTTGGAAAAAGGAGGTGCTTGGGATTGTTATTTACCTTTGATTGAGT
The DNA here is from genome assembly GCF_024323335.1 of Lathyrus oleraceus. NCBI lineage: Eukaryota > Viridiplantae > Streptophyta > Magnoliopsida > Fabales > Fabaceae > Lathyrus > Lathyrus oleraceus. The sequence goes on from NC_066580.1 coordinate 373,745,209, forward strand.
TTACCTACAACAATAGTTTTCATTCGAGCATTGGTATGGCACCGTTTGAAGCTTTGTATGGTAGGAGATGTCGGACGCCTTTATGTTGGTATGAGTCCGGTGAGAGTGCTGTGGTTGGACCGGAGATTGTTCAACAGACTACGGAAAAGATTAAGATGATTCAGGAGAAGATGAGAATTGCTCAGAGTCGTCAGAAGAGTTATCATGACAAGAGGAGGAAGTCACTTGAGTTCCAAGAGGGAGATCATGTGTTTCTTCGTGTTACTCCGATAACTGGGGTTGGTCGAGCTTTGAAGTCGAGGAAGTTGACACCTCGATTTATTGGTCCTTATCAGATTTTGGAGAGGATAGGGGAGGTAGCCTATCGTATCGCTTTACCGCCGTCGCTTGCGAATTTGCATGAGGTTTTTCATGTGTCTCAGCTGAGGAGGTACATTCATGATCCGTCGCATGTAGTCCAAATAGATGATGTACAGGTGAGAGATAACCTGACTGTTGAAACATCACCTATGAGGATTGAGGATCGAGAGTTGAAGCAGTTGCGGGGTAAAGAGATTGCCTTGGTGAAGGTAGCTTGGGGAGGACCAGCCGGTGGCAATGTGACTTGGGAACTGGAGAGTAAGATGAAGGAGTCTTACCCAGAGTTGTTCGCTTGAGGTATGTTTTCGAGGACGAAAACTCTTTTAGTGGGGGAGAGTTGTAACACCCCGATAATAATATGGTAATTATTTAAATTAAGTTAATAATATATTTATTAATTTAATTAGATAATTGGATTATTATTATTATTATTTTGGAATTATTGAATTATTATTATTATTGGAATAATAATTATTTGAAAATATATAAGCTGGAATAAGTAAAAAGAGTTCATTTTGGAAAATAAGGTTTTCACGTGAAACTCAGAGAAGCGGCTGAAAGAGGCAGAGCAAGAGGAAGAACCAGAGAGCAAAGGTTGGAGAAGAGAAGAGCTTGGAGCTCAAAGATTTGCCGGATTAATCAGGTAAGGGGGGTTTATCGTCGTTTAATGGGGATTATGGGTTGGCATGTAATGGGTAGTGATAAACCGTTGAATTGACCCTAATTGGGATTTGTTGAATGCTGAATAATTGTGTTGGATAAGTTGTGTTGAAACTGAAATTGAATCCGTAATTGTGTGAGTCGTGTTTTCCCGAACGTATAGTTTTCTACGGAATTGGAATCGGAGGTCCGGAAGTCCTCTAACGGCGGAAAATGCGGAGAATTCTGCATTCTGCTTTGTGTTAGCGCAGGAACTGCTGTTTTGTCTGCGTTAACCGGTTAACCCAGGGTGTTAACCGGTTAACACTGTTACGAATTGAGAATTAGTGCTGTTTTGCCTGCGTTAACCGGTTAACCCAGGGCGTTAACCGGTTAACGCTGATAAGTTTTGGGCAGTAACGTGTTTTGCCTGCGTTAACCGGTTAACCCAGGGCGTTAACCGGTTAACAATGTTGCAGTATGGAAAAATTGTTAATTTAAATGTTGTGTGCCTAATTGGTGGTTGCCTATATCAGTGTGTGATCTCGTAGGGATTATTTCCCGCTGTTTTGAGCAGTATAGGTATTAGTAGAGTGTGCTAATACTGTGTTCAATTATTTGAGATGATATGATGTTTTGACAAATGTGTTGATGATGTATGATGATATGCATAATGTTGTGAATGTATATAGTATGCATGTATTTGTGAATGGGCTGTTGTATGGCTCAGAGTGTGAGCATGTGTCCATTGTGGATTGTTGTTGATGTTGCATTGCTAGATGAGTAGCGTGCATAGCATAGCCTTGGGGCTGTAGCTAATTCCCATGGTGAGGAATTAGTGAGTGAATCATTGTGGAATTGTTGTTGATGTTTGCATGCTAGATGATTAGTGTGCATAGCATAGCCTTTGGGGCTGTAGCTAATTCCCATGGTGAGGAATTAGTGAGTGAGTCACTAGGTCTCAAATGAGTGGGACTAGTGAGCTTAGTAGCCGTATCTGGATTTGATCGGTGAGCTTGAACTATATGTTCAAGAATAGTCGGTACCGCATGTGTGGAGTCTCATTGCATAATGTATGTATGGCGTATAATATGAATGGATGTATTCCAATATTATACGTGTGGTTGTGTTGACATTGAGTATGAGTATGATTGAGTTGATATTGCCGTTGCTGAATGTGTAATCTGATTTGGGTGATGAAATGTGTTATTTACTTAACATGACATGATAATTTATAATGCTTATTATATCGATTGAGGAACTCACCCTTACAACTATTTTTCAGGTAACGAGCAATGAGTTGAGTAGAAGCTAATGCTTGGAGTCTAGTGTAGTCTCCCTAGTGGGTCGTGCTCTGATAGATGTAACATCGGGATGGGATGTTTTAACTTGTTTTAAATGTTTTATTGTTGGTTATGAACCATTTTACATGTAATGTTTTACATGATTGATGAGATTTCTATCTGCTGCGTTTTATGCAAATGCTTATGTTTTGAATTAATAAAAGAGCATGACCGTTATATTGGTGAATGGTGTGAAGTAACTGTGTGACACCCTTGATTGCATATTACTCTGATTGACACTTTGTTATTTTAATTAAATAATTGGGGTATTTAGAAGGGTGTTACAGAAGTCGCCAGACTGAGCGCTCTGATGGAGTCTTTCCTAGCTGCTCAGAATCAGCCGTCTCCGCCACCTGCAACTCCTCCCCAGAGAACTGTGATTTCAGAGATAGTCTCCTCGACAGTGCCAGCTGCCAGTGCTCATTTTGTGCCAACAGCCATGCCGCCCGGGTTCCCGTGGGGGATGCCTCCTGGTTTTATGCCTGATATTCCTGCGCCAACATTTGCTTCCATGCCGGCATCTAGCCCGGTCATTGCTGTGTCTCCTCCTGTCGTGCATACCGTTCCTAGGGTAGACGACACCATCTATCATTCTGAGCCGTCTGAGGGCCCAGATTTTCATGAGAAGATGGATGTTATGAATGACCAATTTCTTGAACTCCGCAAGGAATTGAAGACCCTTCGAGGAAAGGATTTGTTCGGCAAGTCTGCAGCCGAGCTCTGTTTAGTTCCCGGTGTGAAAATACCTGTCAAATTCAAGGTCCCAGACTTTGAGAAGTACAAGGGGAACACCTGCCCGCTCAGCCACCTGGTCATGTATGCCAGGAAAATGTCTACTCAAACGGATAATGATCAGCTGCTGATTCATTATTTTTAGGACAGTCTGTCCGGCGCAGCACTGCGATGGTATGTGAGTTTGGACAGTGCAAACATTTGTTCCTTCAATGATCTTGGCGAAGCCTTCGTCAAACAATACAAATACAACGTGGATATGGCTTCCGATCGGGATCAGCTCAGAGCCATGTCCCAGAAGGATAAAGAGACATTTAAAGAGTACGCCCAGAGGTGGCGAGAGCTTGCAGCTCAGATTACTCCTCCGCTGGAAGAGAAGGAAATGACCAAAATCTTTTTGAAGACTTTGAGTTCATTTTACTATGAGCGGATGATCGCTAGTGCTCCCTTTGATTTCACTGAAATGGTGAACATGGGGATGTGATTGGAGGAAGGAGTCCGTGAAGGACGGCTATCCAAAGATGAAGGCTCTTCTAGAAAGCGATATGGGGCATTTGCGAAGAAGAAAGATGGGGAGGCACATGCTGTGCAATCCCATATCAAACCCAGAAGACCCTCCGTGGGGAGGAAGCCTGTGCGTTCAGCCAGCAACCAGCATCAGGTGGCTCACATAGCACCTGTCTTCAGAGACAACAATCAGCAATATCAGCAACACAGTAATCAACAACCACAGCAGCAGTATCAACAACAGCATCATCCTCAACAGCAGGCTTACCATCCTCACAACAGTAATCAAGCTAGTACGAGTTATGAAAGGAAGAAGATCACTTTCGATCCTATTCCTGTATCATACGCAGAGTTGTATCCCTCTTTGATAGAGCGGAAACTGATTACTCCGCGAGACCCTCCAGCTATACCGGTCAACCCGCAGTGGTGGTATAAGCCTGATCAACATTGTGTTTACCACTCCGGTGCTCCGGGTCATAATGTGGAAAACTGCTTTCAGCTGAAGACTAAGGTTCAAGACCTTATGAGATGCGGTATTCTGAGCTTTGAGGATGCAGGTCCTAATGTTAAAAAGAACCCACTGCCCGAGCATGGGAAGTCAGTTAACATGGTCCAGGGTTGCCCTGGCAAATACAAGGTCAAATATGTAAGCCATATTCGAGAGTCATTGGTTGAGTTGCACCGTCTGCTGTGTGATTACAGTCATCTGGAGCACGACCATGACAAATGACGTATGTGCTCTGTCAACTGTTTGGGTTGTCGCCAAGTGCAAAAAGATTTGCAAGAATTGTTGGATGATGGGACCATTGAGATTCTTCAGAACAGGAATGTTGATGAAGATGAGCCAGAGGTGAATGTGATTTCTCCTGTGTTCAAGATCCCTGAGCCTGTTGTCATTCGTTATGATGGTAGCAAGCAGAAGGTTTCTCCTTCCCTGATTATCAAACCTTCCGGTCCAGTGCCTTATTCTTCTGACAAAGCAATTCCATTCTGATACAATGTTGTCTCTGTCGAAGATGGGAAAGAGGTGCCCTTGCCTTCTCCATCTGTTGTAAACATAGCTGATGTCAGTGGGTTGACCCGTAGCGGTCGTGTGTTTTCTGCACCCCCGAAGCCTCAGGCTGTTGCTGATTCTGTTGAGCGTCCAGTTGGGAATGCGGTTAATCCTCCGAACCCGGCACCTGTTGCTAAACCCTCATCTGTATAAAAGACTCCTACTTCTTTTGTTGGCCCTAGTGGCACCGTGAATGAAGATTGTGATGAGATGCTGAGACTCATCAAGAAGAGTGAGTACAATGTTGTAGACCAGCTTCTACAAACGCCGTCCAAGATATCCGTGTTATCTTTGCTTCTGAATTGAGAACCCCATAGGGAGGCTCTGCAGAAAGTTTTGGACGTGGCTTATGTTGATCATGATGTCACTATAGAACAGTTTGACAGCATTGTTGCAAACATCACTGCTTGCAACACTTTGAGTTTCTGTGACGCTGATCTCCCTGAGGAGGGAAGAGACCACAACATGGCTTTACATATATCCATGAATTGCAAGAGCGACGCCATGTCCAACGTGCTGGTGGACACCGGGTCATCTTTGAATGTATTTCCGAAGACCACTCTCTCTAGATTGTCATATCAAGGGCCTCCCATGAGGCAGAATGGTGTTGTTGTGAAAGCTTTTGATGGGTCGCGTAAGACTGTGATTGGGGAAGTTGATCTCCCAATCAAGATTGGACCAAGTGATTTCCAAGTTACCTTTCAGGTTATGGATATCTATCCATCTTATAGCTGTCTCCTTGGTAGACCATGGATTCACGAGGTTGGCGCCGTGACATCCACCCTACACCAGAAGCTGAAATTCGTTAAGAATAAGAAACTGGTTGTGGTAGGGGGAGAAAAGGCTCTCCTGGTTAGCCACTTGTCTTCTTTCTCATACATTGATGCTGAGGATGAAGTTGGAACGCCTTTCCAAGCTTTTCCTATTGCTGAGCCAATTGAGAAGAAGTCTCCTTCATTTGCTTCCTATCGAGATGCGAAACTGGCCATTGAATGTGGTGCAGTTGCTGGTTTAGGAAAAATGATCGAGCTTGAAGATAACAAATCCCGGGCTGGCATTGGCTATTCTTTTGGGGTCTTCAATGACAAAGGGTTGTTCAAGAGTGGAGGTTTCATCCACGCCGATCAAGCTGAAGAAGCTGCTGCTATTCTGGAAGAGGATGCAGAGGATACTGACAATTTTGTCATCCCTGGTGGGATCTTCCACAATTGGGTCGCTGTGGATGTTCCTACAGTCATTCATAGATCAAAGTAAAGCTTCACTTTGTTTAAAAACCCTTCTCCCATGCCAAAAGGAGAAGTGATGACATTGTTGGCATCATATATACAATGATATTTCATTCAATAAATTCATGTTAAACATTTGTTTTTCCAATTGTTTTCACTTTTTGCTTTTTGCATGAAATTGGTGATCACAAAAAACCCTAAAAACAAGAATAAAAGCAATCTTTTCATCTGCATAATGATTTGTTTGTTTAAATTCTAAAGTTTTTTATTATCCAAAATCATTATGCAGGTTGATTCTAAAACCCATTGAACATAATGATCCAACGCCATCTCCCAATTTTGAATTCCCTGTATTCGAGGCAGAGGAAGATGATGTTGAAGAGATTCCTGATGAGATCACTCGTCTCCTTGAGCACGAAGAGAAGATCATTCAGCCGCATCTTGAGAATCTGGAAACAGTCAACTTGGGGTCTGAAGATTGTGTTCGAATAGTGAAGATTGGGGCACTTCTTGAAGAGTCTGTGAAGAAGGGGTTGATCAGTTTGCTACGAGAATATTCCGATATCTTTGCTTGGTCGTATGAAGACATGACAGGTCTAGATACAGATATTGTGCAACATTTCCTGCCTCTGAAGCCTGAGTGCGTGCCAGTGAAGCAGAAGCTCAGAAGAACACATCCAGATATGGCAGTGAAGATCAAAGAGGAAGTTCAGAAGCAAATTGATGCGGGGTTTCTGGTGACTTCTACGTATCCTCAATGGGTGGCCAATATTGTGCCTGTGCCTAAGAAAGACGGAAAAGTCTGTATGTGTGTTGATTACAGAGATTTGAATAAGGCTAGTCCAAAAGATGATTTTCCTCTACCACACATTGATATGTTGGTAGACAATACAGCTAAATTCAAAGTCTTCTCGTTTATGAACGGATTTTCCGGTTATAATCAGATCAAAATGGCACCCGAGGATATGGAGAAGACAACATTCATCACACCTTAGGGAACATTCTGTTATCGAGTGATGCCCTTCGGTTTGAAGATCGCCGGAGCCACGTATCAATGTGCTATGACTACCTTGTTTCATGATATGATGCACAAGGAGATAGAGGTCTATGTTGATGATATGATTGCTAAGTCACGAACGAAAGTTGAACATATTGAGCATTTGTTGAAGCTTTTTCAGCGTTTGAGGAAGTACAAGCTTCGTCTGAATCCGAACAAATGTACATTTGGAGTCTGTTCTGGCAAGTTATTGGGTTTTGTTGTCAGCGAAAGAGGTATTGAGGTTGATCCTGCAAAGATCAAAGCAATACAAGAGATGCCTGCGCCCAAAACTGAAAAGCAAGTCCGAGGTTTTCTTGGCCGCTTGAACTATATTTCCAGATTTATATCCCACGTGACTGCCACATGTGCGCCGATATTCAAGCTCCTCCGGAAAGATCAATCCCACGATTGGACCGAGGATTGCCAGAAAGCTTTCGACAGTATCAAGGAATATCTGTCTGAATCTCCGATCTTGTCTCCGCCTGTAGAAGGAAGACCTTTGATCATGTATCTGACTATTCTTGAAGACTCGATGGGTTGTGTACTCGGTCAGCAAGACGAATCAGGGAAGAAAGAATCTACTATATACTACCTGAGTAAAAAGTTCACTGATTGTGAGTCTCGATACTCTATGCTTGAGAAGACATGATGTGTTTTGGCTTGGGCTGCTAAGCGTTTACGCCAGTACATGGTAAATCATACAACTTGGTTGATATCCAGAATGGATCCAATCAAGTACATCTTCGAGAAGCCTGCTTTAACCGGGAGGATTGCCCGTTGGCAGATGTTGTTATCTGAGTATGATATTGAGTATCGAGCTCAGAAAGTTATCAAAGGTAGTATCTTGGTTGACCACTTGGCACATCAGCCGATTGAAGATCATCAGTCTGTTCAGTACGATTTCCCAGACGAAGAGATTCTGTATTTGAAAATGAAAGATTGCGATGAGCCTACACTTGATGAAGGTCCAGAACCTGGTTCCAGATGGACAATGGTGTTTGATGGCGCTGTAAATCAGTACGGAAATGGAATTGGGGCAGTAATCATTACTCCTCAGGGAACACATATTCCTTTTACAGCAAGGCTAACTTTCAAATGCACGAATAATATGGCTGAGTACGAAGCCTGTATCATGGGATTAGAAGAGTGCATTGATCTAAGGATCAAGCATCTTGATGTGTATGGTGATTCGGCCCTCGTTGTCAATCAGATCAAGGGTGAGTGGGAGACGAATCAACTTGGTCTCATTCCATACAGAGATTATGCGAGGAGGATTTCAACGTTCTTTACAGAAGTTGACTTTCATCATATTCCTCGAGAGGATAATCGAATGGCAGATGCTCTTGCTACGCTTGCTTCAATGATTATAGTGAAGTATTGGAATGAAGTTCCCAATATCACCGTGATGCGCTTGGATAGACCAGCTCACGTATTTGCAGTTGAAGAAGTACAAGATGACAAGCCTTGGTATTATGATATCAAGAATTTCCTCCAGAACCAGGTTTACCCGCCTGGGGCATCTGTGAAAGACAGGAAAACTCTGAGAAGGTTGTCAGGCAGTTTCTACCTCAGTGGTGAAGTGTTGTATAAGAGAAATTTTGACATGGTTCTGCTCAGATGCGTGGATAGACACGAAGCAAACCTGTTAATGACTGAGGTCCATGAGGGTTCATTTGGTACTCATTCCAATGGAAATGCCATGGCTAGAAAGATGCTGAGAGCAGGCTACTATTGGCTGACAATGGAGTCTGACTGCTGCAAATATGTGAAGAAATGCCACAAGTGTCAGATTTACGCGGATAAGATTCATATTCCTCCGACACTTCTGAATGTGATTTCATCACCATGGCCTTTCTCTATGTGGGGAATCGACATGATTGGCATGATTGAACCGAAAGCGTCCAACGGACACAGGTTTATTCTCGTAGCAATTGACTACTTCACCAAATGGGTTGAAGCGGCGTCGTATGCTAATGTGACCAGGCAGGTGGTCGTGAAGTTTGTCAAGAATCAGCTGATTTGTCGTTATGGCGTGCCTGATAAGATCATTACTGATAATGGATCTAACTTGAACAACAAGATGATGGAGGAGTTGTGCGCTGAGTTCAAGATTGCACGCCATAATTCCTCTCCTTACAGATCCAAGATGAATGGGGCTGTTGAAGCTGCTAACAAGAATATCAAGAAGATTATCCAGAAGATGACAGTCACGTACAAAGATTGGAATGAGATGCTGCCATTTGCTTTGCATGGGGATCGTACATCTGTCCGCACTTCAACAGGGGCAACCCCTTTCTCTCTTGTTTACGGCATGGAGGCTATTCTCCAAATAGAGGTGGAGATCCCATCAATGAGAGTCTTGATGGAAGCCAAGTTGACTGATGCTGAATGGATTCAGAGTCGTTACGACCAACTGAATTTGATTGAAGAAAAGCGATTGACTTCCATGTGTCATGGTCAGTTATATCAGCAGAGAATGAAGAAAGCATTCGATAAGAAGGTCAAGCCCCGTGTGTTCCGAGAAGGTGACCTCGTGCTCAAGAAAGTCTTGTCTTTCGCGCCCGATTCCAGGGGAAAGTGGACTCCAAACTATGAAGGTCCATATGTTGTTAAGAGAGCCTTTTCAGGCGGTGCTTTGATGCTCACAACTATGGATGGGGAGGATTTCACTCGTCCTGTGAATTCAGATGCAGTCAAGAAATACTTCGCCTAAAAAGAAAAGCAGAATAGCTCGCTAAGTTAAAAACTCGAAAGGGCGGCTTAGGCAAAAATGAGCGTCTCGGTGGAAAACCCGAAAGGGCGATCCAGGCAAAAATTAGAGACATGAAAAAATAATATTTGCATCCCGCTAGATTGAGTACCTCACCCTGGGGCAATCTAGGCAAAAATAAGGGATTTGGCAAGTAACTGCATCCTGACAAGACTTTCTGTTCCACAACTGTCTTTTCGTCAGAGATTCTCGCTCAGTCATCATCAACAGAAGTTTCAAATACATCGGATTCAAATTGGTAGAGAAATGATCATTATGTTCAATGTAGCCCTCTTCCAATATATATCACCGATTTCAAATTTGTACAGATCTATGGAGTCTTGCCATTTGCAGACTACCATTCCATCAAATCAATTTGAGCTTTTATCCAATTATTTGCACTCTTATTTGTTTCAATTCAACAAATGTTTTGCATGTTTTAATTGATAAAATATCATTGTTTTCAAAATAAACAAATTTTTCACAAAAACAACTTTTAAACAAAGTGAACATTCACAATGATCAAAGGATACTCAGGAGATTCTCAGTGCTCTCCCAAGGGTGGTATGATGTCCAACAGAGTAAGACATTTGTTCATATCTCCAGAATAACTGTATCTTTTTCCTGTAGAATCTTTTATGGTTTCTCCTCAGCGAGGTTGCTCAGTGCAGTGATGGTTGAAGTTGTTCAGCTTCATTTCCCTCGACAGTACAACATTTTTCCTCCTAGCCTCTACTAGCCCCATGGTGGTTTTCATCCCTAGTGGAGTGTTGTTCTAGCCCTATTGTGGTTTTCATCCCCAGTAGAGTGTTGTTTGAACATTTTTTGTGGGCCAGTCCCGAGCAGAGTGTTTGTTGAAGACTTCAACTTGCCTCTCCAGCGTTATTCTCTCCCCAGCATGGGTGCTTTTCTTTGGAAGATTCGGTATTTGGTGGGTTGACATCCCAGCACTTCGTCATTTCCTCAGATTGATCCCCAGCGGAGTTGTTGGCATGATGAACTTCATCTATGCTGTCTATCCCCATCAGAGATTTTGTTGCTTCCTGGTATCTCTAATCCCTAGCATGAGTTGCTGTTGTGGCGTTTCTGCCTGTGCATTGAACTCTTTTCTCCGGTTGTGACTGATGATCCCTCCGGAAACCTCTTGAGGCCTTCCTCTCCTGCAGAGATTGGGTGATTTCCTCATATCTTTGATCCCCAGCAGAGTTGCTTGTGTGGCAGAATCTACTTGCGTGATCTTTTTTCCCTCAGTGGATTCGTCCTCATTGGAGTTGTTGACAGTATCCCCAGTACAGTTGCTTGTGCGGCCAGATTCTACTTTTGTGTTCTGTTTTCGTAGCAGTTTTCGCCTGTGCAGCGAGCTCTCTTTCCCAGCTGAGACTGATGATCCATCCTTGCAAATGATCCTTGCTGTTTCTTGATCCCGTCAGAATTGGTTATTCTCCGGTGATCCTGGCTTTCTCTCCTGTGGTGTAGTACCAGGCGTTTGATTCCTGGACCTGTTTGTGTTAGAAATGTCTGTTTTATCAGCACTCATCAAACATAAATCACGCATATTCATGCATACTTTCAACATTCAGATATTCATGTTGCATTTTTTGCCATATATCTTTTGTTTGTTGTCTCCTGCTTATGATGATATAGATCTCCCCAGTAGATCACTCCAAGCAGATGACGGGTGTCTAATCTCTCAATATAGAGTCAGCCCCTAAGCAGAAAGTGTCTGTCATTCCTTCTGCAATTCCCCACTAAGATATTTCCTCGTGGATGACGGTTGTTTCCGTTCCCTCCTAACACATATATTAGGATGGGTTTCCTTTTGAGTTCTATCCTCATTAGGATGAGTCTTGATTCAGTTTTCCTTTTAGTTCGATCCTAAATTGGCCTTTTGTGACTGTCTCTTGTGCTTCCCTGTGGTATAAATGAATAGTTGCTTACTAACCGGCACTCATTCATCTTATCCTCAGCGGGATTTGTTGGCTTCTACCTACTAACCGATAGTTGTAAGTCCTATCTTTACCGTTTACTACCTACTAGCCGGTAGTTATAAATCCTACTTTTACCCCCTAGCAGAGGTAACCTTTGTGGTTTATTCTGGTTGTTGGCGGATTTTTACGGTCTTCTACCTACTAACCGGTAGTTGTAAATCCTATTTTTCACGCTTTGTTCCTCAACGGAATCTTTCGGTCTTCTACCCATTATCTTGGTAGTTGTAAACCCTATTTTCTCTCCTTGCAGAGTTAACCTTGTTGTTCATCCCAACCGATGACAGTTACTTTTCCGTGGTTTTCTGCCTACTACCCGGTAGATGTAATCCCCTCTTGGTGGATATCATTACCCAGTTCTTGGTATTGATGTTCCGTCCTCTTTTGGATATTTGCTTTGATTAAGCAATTTTATCCTCAGCAGGTTTTTCTTTCACCATTTGTCAGTGATTGTATCCCCCGAATCATTGATTTTCATCAATGTATTCCCAGTGAGTCAGCTTTCATTCACCGTTTGCCGGTAATGTTTGTTGCCCCTTTTGATTGGTCATCATTATCATACCTAGTTTGTTATCCCGATGCCTCTCATCTCGGTTGATTCATCCTTTAACAACCTACATCCCGGTTATGGATAATCTTCCATGCGAGTATATTATCTACGTTTTGACGGCAATAGATAATATATCTCATGCACTCTTCGGTTGAAGCCTTTCGTGTTTCCCCAGTCGAGTAAGATTCGTTGTCCCTTTGTGGAGTCGAATATTCCCCATTTGTTCTGATGATTGCCTTGCTTGCAATTTATCCCCAGTGAGTCATCTCTCGTCAACCCTTTTGTTGTTGGTAACGATTGTTTCTCTTTTCGGTTGATTTATCCCTTAACAACCTACAACCCGGTTATGGATAATCTTCCATACGAGTATATTATCTACGTTTTGACGGCTATAGATAATATACCTCATGCGCTCTTCATTCGAAGTTTTGTCCTTCCCTCGTTGAGTAAGATTCGCATTCTTTACAGAATCGAATATCCATCCTATAAACAACACTGCTTTTCTAGCTTTCTTCAGGGTGATGAGTGTTTTGGAACACAAACCAATTCACGATTTCGGTCGATTTATCCTTTAACAACCTACAACCCGATTATGGATAATCTTCCGTGCGAGTATATTATCCACGTTTTGACGGCTATAGATAATATATCTCATGCACTCTTTGGGTCAAATCTTTTGATTTTTTCTCCAGCAGAGTAAGATTCGTATTCTTTACAGAATTGAATATCCATCCTATAAACAAGTCTGCTTTTCTAGCTTTCTTCAGGGTGGTGAGTGTTTTGGAACACAAACCAATTCACGTTTTCGGTCGATCTATCCTTTAACAACCTACAACCCGGTTATGGATAATCTTCCATATGAGTATATTATCTACGTTTTGACGGCTATAGATAATATATCTCATGCACTCTTTGGTTGAATCTTTTGTTTGTTTCCCCAACTGAGTAAGATTCGCATTCTTTACAGAATCGAATATCCATCCTATAAACAAGTTTGCTTTTCCAGCTTTCTTCAGGATGATGAGTGTCTTGGAACACACACCAATTCATGCTTTGGTCGGTCACCTGTTTTATGCCTACAACCCGGTATCCTTGGTGTTCCTTCCTGTCTGCTCCCTATTATGACCTTGGTCCCCTGTGGAGTCAGATTTTCCTGAGTGATATACCTTTTTCAGGTCTTCCTTAGATGTTTGGTCGATTGATATCTCTCACCCTTATACAGGTCTTAGATATTCATTCTTCCTGAGCTTGTTACTCACTAACCGGTAACACCTCATCCTTTTGCTTCCTATGGAGAGTCTTTATTAGACGTTCCCCAGCGGAGTTTCTGTTGTGATTTACCCTTTTGCTGTATTGGCGTTTTCCCCAATATATGCAGTTTTCCCCGACAAGGAGGTTCTGTGTGAATCTTTCCCCAGTCTGAGCCCGGATTTTCATGTGAAGTATCCTTTGTGGATAATTTTACTGTATTAGCGTTTTCCCCAATACACGCATTTTTGAGTCAGCTTGAGCCTTTCCACCGGATGTGTCTTCCTTTGGAAATCTTTTCCCCAGTTTGAGTCTTTTACTCCCCATTAAGGTCTCCAGTCAAGTCGTGTCCTTCTCACGCAGTGTCAAGTTCTTATTTCCCCTAATTCAGAATCGTGTCCTGCTCACGCATTCTTTCTTTTTTATCCCCATAAGAGCCCCGTTAGAGTCTCTGTTCCTGGTGAGTGTATGACTCTGATGGATCGTCTTTTCTTCTTTGTGGACCCATATTCCCCAAAGAGCTTGTTTCTTTTGCATACATACATTTGCATCATGAGGTCTCTTAGGGACCAAAATTTGTCTCATTATTGTTATTTAAGCCCATTCTACCGCGTCGAGACGAAGATTTTAACCTTCACTTCTCCGGCTAGAATGACCTTAAATAGGGGCATCTGTAAGACCCCAATTTTGGCCCTAAGATCCCTCATGGCATCATATCATTTCATTGCATTGCCTCAAGGATCATTGGACACCTTGCTTCCTTCCCTGTGGGTGGGATCTTTCTTGAGAGTGTTTCTTGATCACCAAGCATTGCTTGCATTTGTATATCATTGCTTTTCTTTTAATCACTAACCAAAAATGTGCAAAAATATGTCATCTAACATTTGTCTTGCAGCTTAAGCAGTCAACAGGTCAAGGCAATTCAAATGAATCTTTTGTGCAAGAGATGAAGTTTCCATTGAGATATGGATCATGTGATCATCATATGGAGCTTATGTGAAATATAGGTTCATTTTGGAGCAAATTCCCAAGTGGTTGAGGCCCCAAATTCATCAGAACAATTTCAGGTCATCTAAGGGCCAATGCAGTCAACTAAAAAGTCAATTGTGGGTTTTGAGTGTGGAAATTGAGTTTCTTCATCCCATTCATGTTCCAATCATGCTTATTCATCATATCAAAGTTCAAGGTTGAAGAATTTGAGGTCAAGTCAAAAGTTTCCAAAAATGGAAAATGACCTATAATTTCAACTTTCCAAAAATGGAAAGTTTTTGGTCCAACTTCAACTCAACTTTCCAACATCAAATAAGCTTCAAATGAATTTTTGCCCAACATGAAAGTTGAATATCTCTCTCTCCCATTTCCAAAAAGTCCAAGATCATGAGCATCTGATGAATGGTTGAGGAGATATGGTCCAATCATTGCCAAGTGTACATGGAACTTCAAATGGCCATATCTTTTGATTCATAATTCCAAATTGAGTGGCTCTTCTTGCATTTTGCTTCTCATGACATGAAGTTTCCAAACCATTCATCACATTGCATGAATTTCCATCACATGGTCATTTGCTATTTCAAGTCAATTTTGGAGGGAAAATTGAAAATTTAAAAATGGTGCATCATGAGAACTTTCTACCATTGCCAATGTGTTTAAAAAATGATTTTAAGTAAAATTTATCATGATCATGTTACTATTCACGTATGCATTACTCCATGCACCACCAATTTTCAAATTTTGCCAAAACACCTCATTTTCACTAATCACAAGTTAATCATGTTTAATTTTAATTAGGATTGAATTAGGACAGAGTATAAATAGAAAACCCTAACAGAATTTCAGGAGGTTAATGACTTTTCACCATTTTTGAGATCTAGAAAATTTTCCCTCCATTTTTTCTCTCAACCAAAACTTGAAAAATCTTCAAAGAACCTTGCAATATTCTTCTATATTCCTGTTCTCTGGTGTGAATTCAGTGCAGATCAAGTGTTAGATTGTTGAATTCGAGCAAGAATTGTGTATAGCAAGCTCAAGAACATTGCCATGGCAGCTGAGATTTGAGCTAGATTTACACGGTTTCAAGCTTCCTTTTCTTCATCAATCATCATAACAAGTGTCCTGGAGTTGATTTGGACCATTACCAGCCTTGAATCCTGCGAAATCCAGAACCTGCTCTTCAAGAGGTAGGTTTTTCGAAGCTTTCAATTCTCAAATTCATTACCATGATAATGTAGATCTCATGATGTTGATTAATCTGATGGAAATTTCATGTGAAATGGTGCATTATTGAGAGAGATATGTGTGATTGAAATCTTGGATGTCCATTTGTTTTTGCTTCGATTTGCATGAATCATGTTGAATTAAGATGTTTTAATGCTTGATCTGTAATCTCCATGGAATAACGGTTCGTTTAGTATAGGTTTTATTGAATTATGCAAAAATTTGTTTGAGCTTCATAACTGTTCATCACCGTCTTCGCGAGGAAGACGATGTTTTCCTCCGTCCATGGTTGTTTTCCAGATTAGCGTCAGCCTTGCGTCCACCTAGCGTCCACCCTGGTTCGCTAGGGTTTTTGCCCAAAACGACTGTGTTTCAGTCATTGGCGCGCGCTTCATTTGAAAATGAACATGGTTCGATTCTGGCCGAAGGCAATTTTTCAAATTTCACATCATTTATCCATTTCCCTCCACGTTTCATGCTAAGCTTCATTTTCATTTCAATTTTTTTTATCCAACTTTAAAAATTCATAATAAATTGAAAAATGCTCCAAAAAATCCCTGGTTTTTTGCCACTTGATCCTTAAGATGTCCTCTATTTGATGATGTTAAATTTTGAAGTTGTGCATGGCTGGATTTTGGATTATGCTAGACTTTGTGATCATGTGTACATTTGTGACCTTGCTCCATTCATCTTATCATGAAATGCTTGATTTTAATCCAAATGCTATGAAATTTTGCATGATGCTTCTTGACATGTTAATGGATGTTTTAGGCTTGGCTTGGTATTTTTCTCATTTACCATTTCTGTTTTATACACATGTTTGCATGGTGTGACAATTTGTGTCACGCATTTGGTTGATCAACTTGTGCAATTTCATTTCCCTATCAAATGACCTCTGTTGATTCTGATTTTTTGTATGATGATGATATTTGATGTGTTGTATGCTCATTATTTTTCCCAGAATTATTTGAATCATTTTTGTTTTGATTTGGAATTTTCATTCTCAATGTCCAAATGTATGCTTTGAAATTGTCCTTGACTTCTCTTGCACATGAAATGCCTTTGCTTGATGATTTTGTTTTGGTCCTTTTTAGGACATGTTAATATGTGTTTGAAGTTGCATTGTGTTGAATATTAGCTCCTGTTTTGAATTTTTTTCTTCACCTTTGACCCTAGGCATTGACCTAGTGGTTTGTACTTACATGTGAGCTTTGAATTTCAGGACCAAGCACCTAATCTCCATGGTTGATGTTGCTCCATCATTTGAATGTTGATATTTGCTATTGATTGCTAACATTTGGTTGTTTTGTAGGTTGATGATAATTCACTTGAGTTTGCCATATGGCTTATTTGTTGTACATTGGGATTGTCTGTTTGTTGTTGACTATTGTCTGTTTGTCTGAATGTTGTACTGATTTGTTTAGCTGTTTACACAGGTACCTAAGTTGCTTTAAGTTCATTTGAACTTTGCTTTGCTTGTGGTTGGCATACCACTTAGGTATTTCCCTTGATCTCCATGTAGTCTGGAAGACCTGCTGTTATTGGCAGGCACCTGTCTGAAGCCCTCCTTAAGAGGCCATGTCTTTTATTGTTTAATTTTGTGCCAAGCAGGTTAAGTCCTCTTAAGAGGCAATTGGCAGATAAAAGGGATGTGTAATCCATCCCCTGCTATTCAGTTGTGTCATTCATTTTGCTCACACCATGTGTTGATGCACTTTGAATAAAAAACCCAAAATCTTGTCCATAGAGTCAGTCATTTGTGGAGAAGAGTTCCTTCATTCTGAACTCCCACACCTTCTATTTGATTCAAGCTCTCCCAGGCCAGGGATAAGAGCTATGAGGCATAACCCTCATCTCCATTTCATCTGCTTCACCCTAACTCTCAATGTTAGGGTTAAGAGCTCAAACACCCATTTCCAGTTGGCTTGTTTGTCAAGGTCGATGTGACCCCTTGACTAAAGCCCAACCTTGCTTGAGCCTATTGATTGTGTACAGTGTGTGATAATTGACTTCTTGTTTGCTTATTTGTCCATCTATGCATAATTATTTGTGTGTGCCTTTGTGCATTGTTTTCATCTTTGAGCATTAATTGTACATCATTTCATGATCATTGTTCATACTTTGTGACATTTTGTTTTGGCCATTGAGGAGTCAATTGTAAGTCCAGCTATTGGCAGTTGTTTCCTGTGATCTGGTAGGAGTTGGGACTAAGACCATTGATTGGCATCCCATTTCCTTGGAGTCGAGTGTAACACCATTTATTGGCAACTTGTTTCCTCTTGCTTATTGCATTTGTTTTCTTTGCTTTGTGAGACTAGTATAAGCCCATTGATTGGCATCTGGTATCCATGTTTTCTTTGTTTTGTGAGACTAGTATAAGTCCATAGTTTGGCATCTGCTATCCATGTTTCTCTGCTTTGTGAGACTAGTGTAAGTCCATTGATTGGCATCTGGTATCCATCTTTGTTTTGTGAGTCTGGTATAAGTCCATTGATTGGCATCTGGTTTCCATTTATTTTGGCTATCTTTGATACCATGTCTTACTTGCTTATTGCTTTGTTGCCTATTCCAAAGAATCGTACTTGCTTGGATCATCTACATATGATTTCAAGAGGTGAACTCCTAAGAAGTTTTAATCCTCATCCCCACCTTTTGTCTCTTTGCAACCTCCACTTGCATTTGCAACCCAAACCAGAAAACTTTGTGCAAACATTTTTCACTTGTTTTCAAAACTAGAAACCTAGGCCTTAAGCCTTTGATTTTCAAACTTCATTTTCACAATACTTCTCCTGAATCGAATCTAATGCCAACTTTGACCATCTTTGTGAATACTTCTAATTGGTTAATTTCACTCACTCAATTGCTTTTTGTGACTCTTGTCCACTTCCTAATCAAGTTTTCATACATTAGCCATAGATCTGAATTATCATAGTGGTTGATGTGAATCTCACCTTTTGTCCTTAGTGATTGAATTGTAAGACTTCCATACTGAAAACAGGGTTAACCCCTCTAGTATGTCGAAGCTATTCTCACATGGTGGACTTGTGGTTGTTCAGGTCGAGTTTTCTCCCTTTGATAATGAAAGACCTTAAAGCTTTTGTTTAAAATCAATCCACTTACTTTTTGGAAATCTTTTAGCCGAACTACGGCGTTTTGATCCTTATCTTTCATGAAAAGGTACGTGGGCAATGGGTTTCATCCATCCAAACACAAAAATAATAAAAATTGTATATTCTTTTCTCATCTCCCCAATCAATGTTTGCACAAAATATTTCATAAACAAATAATGATACAACAAGTTGTGAAAAGAGGTTCCCTAGGAGTACCTAGGATGTTGTGGGTGCCTAACACCTTCCCACAACATAATTACCCCCTTACCCAGATCTCTGACCTTTTATTAGTTTTCTCTGTGTAAAACTTCTTAGGCTTTTGTTCGCTTTATAGCCATTCCTTTGGATAAATAGAAGTGCGGTGGCGACTCTATCTTTGTATGCTTTGCTTTTGATTTAGTCAATAAATCATAAAGTGACGAATACACTGCTATAATCACTTACACTAACAAGGGAGTAAATAGGTACCATCTGTTATTGATGCTTTAGTTAGTTGATAAGTAAATCAAGGTGAAAAAACCCTAATGTTTAGATTAAGCAAAGAATGTGGCCATGCTTGTAAGCCAATGACCTAATTCAAAGGCCATGCTAAAGTTATGATGATGCATGATATGATTCCATGTATGGAAATGAAACTAAGCAAAAGGTAGGAATGTTAGAAGAAGATTTGGTTATGCATCTATACCTTGAGTTTTGATGATAACAAAATTGTATTTGTGTGAGAACAATTTTGGTACCCTAATGGTTTGCTATTGTGTAGCTTTAACAACCAGTTCTGATTCTGAGTATATGATGTGCAACGTCATTAGTTTTTGAAACAATGAGTTTCAAATCCGCTTCTGTGCCAGCTATTAGAAGTTATGAAAGATGTTCAATGTTGTT
Organism: Lathyrus oleraceus; assembly: GCF_024323335.1. Lineage (NCBI taxonomy): Eukaryota > Viridiplantae > Streptophyta > Magnoliopsida > Fabales > Fabaceae > Lathyrus > Lathyrus oleraceus. The sequence goes on from NC_066580.1 coordinate 373,764,847, forward strand.
GCTGCAATGATCTTTCTGCTTATGTGTTAATTCACTCCTGAGAAGCTTCTAAGGAGACCCTATGTTGCTGCTGCAACATTATCTCAGTTTGTGCTTTTGGATGTGACTCTAATCACACAACTTCTTAAGAGTGGCAAGCTTCTAAACTTATGTTACATAGCTGAAGATTCTGAAGATCTCAAGCCAGAAGTTTGAGGTTATCAAGGCTTTGACTATAGATTCTAAAGACTCTGAAGACCTCAAGCTAGACTATTGACGATGTCAAGGTTCTGACCGAAGATTTTGAAGTTTCTGAATTCAACTTTATGTTTATTCATTTCATGCTTCATCAAATTTCGTCAAAAGCCAATGAACTTGAAGATAAGATCAAATGGGAACATGGTAAAATAGTACGTAGTACAAACCAAATATCCTCTCCAGTACCTGATATCATGGGCAAAACACAGTACTATACATCACATTTGTCATTGATTTTATGGGCAAAGGACAATATGCAGTATTACTCCTTTCACCATCCAATAGTAGATAGCCGCTCTATGAGCTTTCCCCGTTTTATCCTCTAACGGTCTTCTCCTTATGATATAGTAAGACTTGGAGACTTAAAGAAAACTTCAGTGATATAATATTTTGACAAGTCTATTTCTTTGTGAAAAACTATCATTCTTTTGTACATATTTTTTCTTTAAGTAATTGTTTATCATTTCTGTAAAATTTGTTTGTATAGAAGTATCTTGTAACACACAAAAATATTATTCAAACTGTTTGTTTGATTTCTTGAGGAGGTTATCCTTGAGAAGACAAATAAGGTTATTCTTTGTGAATCCTTAAGGAGACTAGGATTTAGTTGGATCCTTGAGAAGACAAATAAGGTTATTCTTTGTGATTATTATAATCTGTTGATTATAGTGGATTAAGTCCTTGTGTATAAGAAAAAATCACATTGGCAGGTGGATTGGAGTAGCTTTAAGTTTCAAGCGAACCAGGATAAAAAATACTTGTGTTTTAATCTCTTTGTTATTAACTTGTTAGTGATGTGTTCTTGTTTTGGAAAATGCTTTTGCTTGTAAAACCCAATTCAAACCACCTTTTCTTGTGTTTTTTACACATTTAAGGAAAATGGAGGGTAACTTTTTGGGTATGACACGAAGTACGAGGAAGAGTAAAATCAACGAGGTTTCCTCCTTCAGATCTAACAATGAAGAAATTAGGGTCAGCGGATCCTAAAAAATTTGAGGTCTTTGCCATTGAAAATTTGACTTATTCTGATTTGTAAAGAACAATAGTAGAATAATTAGAGAACCCTGCAGGATCGATTAAGCAAAAGGTTAAGTAAAAATCTCTAAACTATGTTATCATAGGGAACAAATTGTTCAAGAAGGCGACTGGGGGTGTTCTGCTCAAATGCCTTGGTGAAAGTGAGGCGTATTTGGTTGTGTCCAATATTCATAGGAATTTACTAGCCTACTATACTAAAATATTGTATCAAATTCTCTAAAGGTTGTCAAGAGTGTCAGGTACATACAGACATTCAACATGTCCCTGCAAGTGAATTACATGCAATTGTGAAGCCATGGCCATTTAGAGGTTGGGCATTAGTTCTAATTGATGAGATTCACCCAACATCATCTAAAAGTCATAAGTATATTTTGGTGGGTATTTATTATTTTACAAAGAGGATAAAGGAGATTCCCTTAGTTAATGTCGACCAAGAAGCAATAATCGAGTTTATTCATAAACATGTCCTTTAAAGGTTTGGAATTCCCAAGACCATTACGACTGATCAAGGATCGGTGTTCATTGGTTGAAAGGTGCAGGAGTTCACCTCTGAGATGGGGATTAAGTTGTTAACATCGACACCTTATTATGCTCAAGCGAATGGTCAAGTCAAAGCGGAAAATAATATCATATTGGTTTGATTAAGAAACGTGTGGGGAAAAATACAAAAAGTTGGCATAAAACCTTGGATCAAGTTTTATGGGCATGTCGAATGTCTCTTAAAGAGGCAACAAATATAACTCCCTTTCGATTGACTCATGGGCATGAAGTTGTTTTACCTGTCAAAACCCATGGGCATGACGATGATCATTATTGAAATATGATGTTGGACAATATGGTTGATTTAGATGAAGAAAGCTTAGCAACATTGGATATTTTTATAAGGAAAAAGGAGAGAGTAGTCAAAGCTTATAATAAGAAGCTTAAGGTAAAAACCTTCTCAATCAGAGACTATGTGTGGAAGGTTATATTACCTATGGATCAAAGAGATAAGACTTTAGGTAAATCGTCTCCTAATTAGGAAGGTTTATTTTGAGTCATTCAAGCATTTTCAAATAATGCTTATGATTCGAAGAATTGGCATTTGACCATCGAATCCTAAGGGTAAATGGAAAATACTTGAAAAGGTATAAACTTATGCTACAGGAAATTAGAATAGAAGTAGAATAATGTACATATGTGAAAGGGCCAAAATGGTGTTCATTCAAAGTGCCAAAATGGCAAAGTCATTACAAAATTATCAAAAAACACTGAAAGCAACAAAATTCAAAAGTGCGAATTAAACGGGAATTTTGGATTTAAACTCTTCAAGCTTGATCTTTGATCAGTTGAGTCGTGCCACTAGTTGTTCATGAGTTTCTTCCATAGATTCAACTTCAAGGCCCAGGTTGAGAGATACTTCAGCATATTCGACACCTTTGGTGGCCTCCTAATCAATTATTTCTTGAGTGGGCAATGATTTCTCCCAGGAAAGCTTAACTTTCTACTTTTCCATGTTATCAATTTCTCTGGTCAATTCGAGAATATTGACACGATCTTGCGAAATTATTTCACCATGGGAAGCTTTCTTGTCTTTGTATTCTTGAAGTTTAGCCTCGAGTTTATCAACTTCTTTCTCAAATGCAACACTCGCGTCCCAAGCTACATACATATACTCTTTTGTTTGTTGAAGTTGAGTGGAGTTAGTTCTTTTGAGATTGATGCCCTGACAGACTTGGTCGAAGTAAGCTTCGAAGGTGAACAAGAATTAGACCATAGAATCAGAGACACGATGTTGGTTGAGTTTAGCCAATAACGTTCAAATATTAGTACCAGTCTCCTTCGATAGCATTGAGAAGATCAACCTCAAAGATGTTTTCCTTTAGTTACTGAATCAAAAGGTTCACAGAGTCATAGTATGTGTCAGCTAGTGAAGCATCAGAAGATTGATATGATTTACACATGGTTGGAAGCTTGCGCGATTTTTGGAGCCTTTTTAAAGCCTCCGTCGGATTCTTCCTTTTCAGAGCAAGAATTTCTTCTTTACTCAAAGAGGTGTTGGATAATAATTTATGGATGGAAGATTGAGTTTGTTTCTCTATTATGGTGGCAGATTAATTTTCTTTTTCTGTCGGAATAATTTTGACATTTAGGACGGGTTGTTCTTGTTCCATGATTTCAGGGCTCTTTGGTGCTAGTTGGTCAGAAGACAGATTATCATGAACAAACGTGATAATGTCATCTAGCTCTAAGCCTCTTTGAGGAGACAATTGTTTAGTATTTTCCTCCACCTCAGGATTTGGTTTAGTAGGGGCACCTGCTTCCTCATCGACCACTTTGTTTTCTAGATGAACGGAAGAAAGGTTGGAATCAAAAAGTCCGGCCAATGAATATGAGAGAAGGTTTCAGAAGGAATTGAATGGGGGATTTATGTGGGTTCGTCCACCACATTCTTATCCAGCTTCGACGAATCCTAGAAATGGAAAAGGTTAGTTATTGGAGTTAAAGACAAAAATCAGTGTTGGTGTAAACCAATACCGTAGGGTTATTTTCTTCGATTGCGAGACTTCTGGGTTCGTCTTGCACTTGGTCTGCAGGGATGGATGAATCCTCTTTTTCTTTCCCTTTATTAGAAGGACCAGCAGTTGAGATTGTTGTTTCTTTCGGAGGTTTGGATTTTAAGGTAATGCTCTTTTTACTTGTAGTTGTTCTGGAAGGAGTCTTCAGCTTAGGGAGTGAGAAAATCAAAGTCTTTTCACTATCCTTTGAAGTTTTGACTTCGGCTACATATTTTTCCAGTTTTGGAGTAGTCTACTGAAAGAGTTTGTTTTAGTTGTGATGAGACCATTAAAACCATTAAAGGAGGAGTCAGATACATACCTGTGTTGTGGTAATCTTGTTAGGCTTCTTCTTCTTCTAGGTTTTCATGGTCGAGGGGGAGTCGGGATCGCGCTTTCGATTATGAATAGAAAGAAATGTTAGAACCATTCTAAAGATCTACTAAAGATGGAGAAATAAAAAGCTTGCCTTTTTTGGTTGAGGTTCATCTTTTTTCTTTTCTTCGCTTGCATTAGAAGGGTCTTCGACAACTTTGTCACCTCTTACTGCAGGTTCGTATGTAACAGAAACAAGTAAGAAATTGAAGGTATCAAAAGAAAATTTAAATGATTGAGTATATACCTGTTTTCTTTTCTGGGTTTTCTTGTAAGTTTGAGAAGGTGGTTGACAGCGTCTTACAGAAATTTTGCTCGGAAAGATGGCCTTGGAAGTAGCTTCTCCACCACTTGTCGAATTCCACTGTTAAAAAGAAGAATGGATTGAAGCAGAAGGTGAATAACTCATGAATTTGCTGACAAGCAAAAACCATACAATCTTCGTGTTTTGTCAAAGTAAATTTTCTTTATGACCAACAAATGTCAGCCTCCTAAGAATAGAGCGAAAATGGCAACATTTTGCTGAAACCAAATTGTTTAGCTACTAAATTGGGTTGATAGCCAATGAATCCATAACCAACGATTCCAGTTTCAATTCAAGTAGAAAGAAACATTGGAGTAAAAAAGGATGCCCAAACAGAATTCGACATTGCGGCAGCCTCAGGGGTTACAGTAGGGAATCTGTTTCGAAACCAAGTTGGTCCAACATATCTGTCTATAAAGGGAGCCATATTTGAAACAAAAGTTGTCGACTCAAGACAGAGGTTTATATATTTGTTAAAAGTTATTTGGGAAGGATTGTCATAAGGGGTGATCAAGGCAAGTCCGGTTCCTTCGATACTTCTACAATCGTTTTCTTAGAGCAAAGCCTTCGATTTTGTTATGTGTAGTTTGGTTTCGAAGGTAGCCTTCAACCAAAGTTTCAAGAGCCATAACGGACCAGAGACAAGGTTTGATTTGTTCGTTTCAGGGAGGTGTTTTAGCTTGTAAGAAGCATTCCCAAGTGATTGATAAATATTGGCCAAAAGTAGTTTGGCTAGGGAGGTTCTTTGACCCTCGTGAAGTTGAATTACAAGAGGGATGAATTTTTTGATTGTTTGTAATGATGTTGAGCAAAAAAACATAGTAAGACAACCATAGGGTCAAGACAGCTATGTGCTCTTGGTCGGAAACTTCTTTAGTTTTCTTGTTATGGTGGTCAATTATGAAGTTCTTAAAGCTAAATCGTTCAATGACAAATTCATGGCTACTACATCAAACAAGGTCGACTTAAGCATCCCACAAGGGAACTAAAAGGTATTAGTAGAACCTTCCCAAAAGAAGATCGATGCAAGTAGCATGGACAGGTTATACCTAGGGCTAGTTCAAGAATTTTATATCATGTCGAAGATGCCTAAATCTTCCCATTGTTTTTGTTTTTTGCCTTTGACTTTGTTAAGCCAATGTATTCTTTACTCTGGGTTGGAGGTGCAGAATGGAAGACACACGCAAGTGTCTTCATAAAGGATAGGTCGAGTAAGTGTTCTTTGAACGCTGAAGGCATAGTAACAGGGTAACTCAAAAAATAGTCTTTCACCTTTTCAGTGTGGGTTTTAGCAGTTGGGTATGGTCCTATAAATGATAGCAATTTACCAGAAATATTTAAGGTAATGAGTACCTGATGTTTCCAAGCAACATTTTCTCTTTGGACATTGGCAGTTCAAGGACAAAATACATACCTTCATCATCTTCCGATGGTAAAATCGTGTAAGCCATTGGACTCTTCCCAATATCAAATTTGTTGGATGATGTGTTAGCCACCATTGATAAAGTTTTCAAAAGATGTTATGAAGAGAAATGTTTTTCCGTATGCATAAACAATTGAAAGCGAGAGCGAAAAAGATGAAGAGAAGTGTGGTGAAGGTATTTATAGAATTATTTTCATCCTAATATCCGACACTTGGCATATGCGCGATGATTTAAATCGGTTTTCATGTCTTGAGAAGTGGGAGAGTTGGTAGTAGGTGTATGTATCGGTAAATTCATGATCATCAAGCTATGGATAAGCCTGAGATCAAATAACAAGAGTCGCAACCGCACTTTTATTATTTCCAAGGGAAAAGGGAAAAAGTACGAACAAAACCCAAAATGTAGAAGTTTTCAAATCAAAACTAATAAAATGTCATAGATTTCAGGTAAGGGGGTTGGTTACACAGAGGGAAGGTGTTAGCACCCAAAGTATCCTAGGTACTCCTAGGGAGCCCTTTTTGTGTGCATATGTATTTGGTATAAAGTGATGTTTACATACAAATAGAATGGGGGGATGAGAAAAGAATTCATTAATTATTTTTGTGTTTGGCAAGACCTTCGGTCTTGTGCCTACGTACCAACATAAAAATGAGGGATCAAAATCTCGTAGTTCGTGATATATATTTCAAAGTGGATGCATTGCTTTTAACAAAAGTTAAGTTTGACAGGCACAAAGGCCTAAATGGTTTGAATGAGTTAGTTCTTTTTTGGATTTTTGAAAGTTTAAGTCAAGTATAGTTAGGTTTATTTACAAGTTTGATTTAAGAAAAGAAGTTTGAAAATGCAATGGAATAAGGCCAAAGTTTACATCCTTTTATAAAGTGGTCAAAGTTTGGAACAAAATAATTTCAATCAAAGAAAGTTTTGAAAAAGAGAGGGAGAGATTTTGAAATTAAAGAAGTGGGGAGAATATGAAGAGACTATCCTATGTACAAAAATTAAAAGTTTAGAGTTGAAAAGATCTGACCAAATGGGTAGCAATCCAATAGACAAGAATGTCAATAGAAACCCAGAATTCCCTTGGACTTTTAGAATTAAGCAACACACAAATGCACAATTATACTATCTCGAAGAGCAAGGCATCAAATAAAGATGGCCACATCCAAGCTTGTCCATTCCATGCTCTTCTTCAAAGTAGCCCATGTAACAGATGAATTTCACAAGTCACTGGTTCAAAATAACAGCTTCACAATGATCATGTTGCAGATGAATTCAGAGAGATCTTGAATGATGTATCGGATGAAGTTTCAAATTGCAAGCACTTGGTTTCTTAATAAGTTGGCATTGGCCAAGTCCTTTAGCATAGGAATGTTGCCTAAGTTCTAAGTCCATTTGTCCAAGATCAAGCCAACAGTCCACACAAAACTTTTTTAGGGTTTTTGTTGTTATTATGTACATTAATGGTCAAAGACCACACAAACAAACAAAGTATACACAAACAAAATATATCACACAATATGGTCCAAATGAACAAAGTGAAAATTGCATTAACATAAACAATTAGAATGATATGAATAATGATAAATGTATAAAAGCTAGAATTAAATGACATTAAAGTAAAGGGCTTGGAATTAAAAGTTAGTAGTTAATAGGTTAGAAGTTAGTATTGTTTTGTTTTTGCTTTTCATTTTTAGACATTCTTTGGAGAACACTCAACCCACTTATCACAAGCATGGATTATTGAACCAAGACATCTTCCAAAGGAAGGAAAAAAGGCCAAGTTTCCACACAATACCATGAAAGAGGGGAGACTTACAATCTCACTAACTAGAATGTTATGCCTTTTATGTCACAAATGTAGCACTATGTTAAGCAATCGTAATTGGACTTATGTAGAAGTCACAACTATTTGAGACCGGGTAATAGAATTTTGGTGTTAATGTATGTTAGAGACATAATATTATGAACTATGCTCATGAAACATACCACACACAAAAAGAATATGCAAAAGGTGTGGCCTAATCTCATCCATACTCATGTTAATTTTTCAATCAACTAACTTTAGGACTTTGAGATATCATAGGCCAAATGAGATGAATGCATAAAGAAGGGGAATGAGATAAAGAGGGAGGGGAATAGATGAAAACACAAATTGATCAAAGGAGGACTTTTATCAAATTAATATCATTCATTCATTTTGGGAGATGGAATGTACATCCATCAATCCCCTAAATCCAATGATATTAATTTGACAAAGTCAAATCAACCTTGACCAAGGCCCAACAACAAGAGTCAAACACCAACAAGTCATCACAATTGGTCAACAAATTTATTTGGCATTTATTCAAATTAAAAATACTAAAATAATGTATTTAAATTAAATATGGTTTGTCAAATTCCTAAAACCTCATCAAAACACCAAATAAATGGCCATGAGATTTATCATAGGTCCAACAAGGTCAAAGGACCTTGGAGAAAAAATTTCAGAATTTTAAAAGACTTAAAAGTATTTTTAAACAATTAAAAACAAATGAAAAATCAATTAAATCATGAAAAATATTAATAATGATCCAAAAAATAACTTTAATTCAGAATATGAAAGAGGGAAATATTCAAAAAAAATTGGTGAAACTCTCATATTTTTTGGATCAATATTAAAATTAATATGAATTAATGAAAATAAAGAAATTAAAAGGAAATTCAAATAATCAGAAAAAACGTGGACCACTTGATCTCCCTCATTAATTGAGGTGGCAGATCAAGTGGCCACCAACGCACATTCCATGTGGTCTCTAGTCAACTGAGCAGCACGCGTGGTAATTAGAAACAGCGCTCATGATTAAAACAATTTAAATGGATCATATGGTTGGAGACGTGCCAACACACGGCCAGAGCTGTAGCTCCGGTCTTCTTCTCCGGTGGACCTCACCGGACTGGTCCATCTTCAACCATCACCAGAATAAAAAAGGAGGACATGATCTGAAAGGAAAAATAGCATAGAACACGAATATCACCTCAATTTTGACTAACTCCTCGCATATAGAAAGATATGAGGAATTGGAATTTGAGGTATGTCAACTGAGTTGCTTCAATTTGACCTCTAAGCAACTCAATTTTCTTGCCTACATTGGTAGGACTTCAGACAATCAAAGAATCAAGAGAATTGAGCAAGATTGAGAGAGAATCGAAGAGAAAAAGTTTTCTGAAAATTACCTTAAATGCAGTGCATTTCTTGAGGTTGCTTGCTCCAAACACGATCTGATCACACTTGAGAAGCTAGCAGGAAGTGATTGATGAGTGTCGCATTACGCGAAAAACCGGCGGGAAAAAAGAAACAACAGAGCCGCCACCGTGCGTTATTTATCCCAAAAGAGGGAAAGGAAACGCTCGAAGTAAACCTAGGAAAGAACATGGTCTCGCGACCAAAGAGAATGGGTTCGGGAGTCGGTTATGCGAAGGGAAGGTATTAGCACCCCTACGCATCCGTAGTACTCTACGGGATCCACGCACAAAAGGAAGGAAAAATGGTTGCTAAACATTGCTCAAACACACACACACTGGCTGAAAGAGACAAAAGAAACTGACTGAAACTGACTCGGCAGGATGTCGCATCCTGGGCCTACTTAGTCTATCAGGCATAGACATCAGAGTCGAAGTAGTTCGGACTGGGGAAACGACACATGCTCGCTAGGATGTCGCATCCTATGCATACGTATCTTCTCGGACGAGAGAAGAATCAGAGCATTCGTAGCTCGGCTGACACACACACAAGCAAAGCAAACACAGGCAAACATGGAGCCCGAATGCCAATCACTGGACTTACATCAGCATCCGAACCAAAACACACACACACTGGAACCCAAATGCCACTCGATGGACTTACATCGGCTTCCAAGCACACAACAACATAACAAGTTAATAGGGAGTCGGGGACTCGAGCCTATAACTGTCAAACAACACACACAAAAGAAAAGAAAAGGCGCCCAGAGAGATCAGCTCAATCTCCTGCCTACATACTTCATCTGGTGTGAAGATCAGGGCGATGTAGTTCCCCTACGCAGGGACAAAGGATCTAGCCTAACCAGATAACAGAGGGAGACACAACACTAGAGAGACTACGACTCGAGCCTAGATGTTGTCATGCAAAGTCAACCCTAAGTTAAGGTTTCTAGCTAAATGGCACAAGGGCCAACCTATCCTAGACATGACTTGCACAGGAAGCAAGCCACACACACACCTAACTTGCACAGGAAGCAAGGAGGGTCTCGATTGCAACTAGGGCAAGAGAAAGGGGAGGTCTCAATCGCAACGAGGGCGAGAGAAAGGAATTAGTGTTAGTTGTTAGTCAAACTCGACAAGACATCGCATCTCGTGCCTACGTATCTCATCTGAACATGAGAATCAGAGTTGCCGTAGTTCGGCAAAACAGTTACTGTTGGTTTGTGTTTTTTAAGTGGACAACGTTACTGCACAATCTACCTGATGCTCGACCTTGGGAGACTTACTCATCTGTAGTAGAAGGAGTTAACGTATCCTTAAGAGGGGATGATGTTTGTTTGTGTTTTAAAGAAACAAGCAAGAAAGGAAGTCCTATACGAAGGAACCGTGCTACCTTAATTGACATGCAAACGAGACTACGCGGAGTCTAACAACCTAGGGGAATACAATCACACCACAAGCGCACACAAACATATTCAGCATAAAATAAACACACCAACAAGGGGGCTCAAACATGGGTTAGGTTTTAGTCGAGGGGTCACATCAACCTCAACAAACAAACCTCTGGAATGGGGTGAGTATTGCTCTTAACCTTGCCATTGAGGGGCTAAGGTGAAGCAGATGAAAGGAGATGAGGGGGGTGCCTCATTGCTTCTATCCCTGGCCTGGGAGAGCATTTGACAAGAATGTGTGGGTTCAGAAAGTGGGAACCCTTCTACACATTTGATACTGACTCAACTGTGCAATTGCACAAGATCTTGGGTTTTTATCTATAATGCATCAACACAGTGGTGCGAGCAAAACAGAAGACACACTGAATAGCAAGGGATAGGTTGCTTATCCCTTGGATTCTGCCAATCGCCTCTTCACTTAGGAGGTCTTTGACTCTGTACAAGGACAAATTAAACATACACAAGCATTGCCTCTTAAGGAGGACTTCAGACAGTTTGCCCGGCCAAATAACAGGCCGGGTCTCCAGACTACATGAAGAAAAAGGAATTATACCTCAAGCAAGTTGCTAAATAGCAAAGCAAAGCAAGTTCAAAGAACTTAAGCAACTAATGGTACCTGAAATAGTCAAACTAATCAGTACACATTTCAACAGTTAAAGCAAAAGGAAAAGAATCAACAGTCAACATAGAGGGACCAATGTGCAAAGCACAAACTCAAGTCAAATGAGTCATGCCACCTACAAAACAAAGGTTAGCACATGATATGTAATCAAACTCAATCAAATTTGTATGATCTTTGAGGCATTGTTGCTTAACCTGAAACATAAACTCAATCATAAGCCCAAAAGACCACTAGGACAAGCCTAGGGTCAAAAACAAATGAGAAAGTCAAAACAGCAAATGAAAGTCAACCAAAGTCAAATTCAAACATTTAAGGAGCAAGCACAATTGGTTTCAAACTCATATCATGCATCATTGTCATTTTATAAACCAAAGAAGGCAAAACATGGCAAAAGGGAGCACAAAGAGGTCAACAGCAAGACCAAGCTCAAAAGCAAACATAATCAATTCCAAAAATTATGACATAATTCGTACTCAATCACAATCCATATAATGACATGCATATAAAATTTCAGCTCAATTGGATCATGGGAAGATGGTCAATTAAAATCAGGAAGTCAACACACATTCAAGCATGCACAAAGAAGTCAACAAAACATGTGTCATCTTCAGAAAATCATAACTAAATGAAAACAGATGAGAAATGGATGGTATCAACACCAATGCAAAGCTCAAGATGTCTAGTATGCATATGTGAAATTTCATGATCATACAATAAGATATGAGAATTTCCCAAATGAAATGGCAAGAGGTGTCACATAAAGTCAACAATTGACTAGGCAGAGAAGAAAAATCACAAACAAATAGGAAATAGCACAATTAATTCCAGGAAAAATCACACATCAACTAGACATATAAGAAATGGCTCATGCAAAATTTCACATTATTTGAAAGCCAGGAAGCATGTGAACAAAAAATCAAGAAATTGCATAACATTGGTGTGACACAAATTGTCACACCCTACTTCAAAAAATCATATCTCACACACCACATATGATAAATGCACAAACTTTACATCAAAATGAGGATGAATGAGTGTAGATTAACCACAAAAAATTTCAGGGTCATTGGATGCAACATGATCATTTCACAAAAGGATTGGCAAAAGGTATCAAATAAGCATACATGTTAAGAAATCTAGAGCCAATTAAAATCTAGCCAACCAAAAATTCAGAAAAAATCATGATAAAATAGTAGACATTCAACAGGACATGATGCAAAAAATCCCATAATTTTTGGAGTTGAAATGAATGAATTAGGAATTTTATAAGTTGATGAATCAATTGAGACAACATGAACAAAATAACATGGAATGCTAGGTCAACATGGTTGACCGGTGGCAATTTTGCAATTACCACCCTTACTTATCAAAACGTAGAGTTTAGGGCCACAAAATAGAATGTTCTGATTGGCCAGTTCCTCAATGGAACAGTAAATTCGCAGGGCAAGTAAACAAACAGCCAATCGCATTTCTGGGCAGATTTTCTTAGGGTTTGTATACAACAGCAACATATGATCATCTTCATGGTTCATCATCATCAAACAAATTTCAAATAACAATGTACAAATCGCATGGCAGTGATATGGTGGTGTTCATGCAACGAAAACAACAACAGTAGCCAACACACATGCATACATGAAGCAAGATATTTCTGGAAAAATATTAGGGTTCATCACAACAGCATGGCTTCACCATCTTCAAATCAACTCGAATTTTTTTTTTATGCCCAGAACAACAAATTAAATACATCAATGGGATCATCAGACCACATACAACACAAATATGACAACCAATCTCACTAACTCATCCTAAGCAAGGCAAATCGAGTGAAAATAAGTTTGAGCACACAAATGGAAATTCAGATTTCTCACGCATATCATAACCATTTTGAATGATACAAGTTGCAATGGATTCAGCGTGGCAAGAACTACAAGAAACATAGCATTATTTTGAGAAAAGAGGAACTCGAAACCTTACTTGAATTTGAAACAAATGGTGAATCAGTGGTTGTTTGAGTGATGCAGCTCGAAACAGATGAACACGAAGCTTTGAAATGATGAATCCTTGAGGTAGGTTAGCTCAATGATGCTTGGAAACCCTCAAAACTCGATTTGCCATTGTTGTATGCTTGGAAAAACAGAACTCAAGATGATCTTCCAGCTGGTGTTATATGCTTGCAAAGAGCTCACAAAGGTGGCTAGAGCATGGAACAATGAAAGAGTCCTCGAGTTCTTTGAAGCCTTGGCCAGAAATTCCAAATCGTGCCAATTCCAAAATGAGAGAATGAGAGTGTTTTCTGTGCTTGGAGGCTGTTATTCTAGGTTTAGAAATGTCAGAAAATGGTTTATATATGACTGTTTAAGGTTGCTTAATCATGTGCTAATCCAAGTTAACTTAAATGAAGTGATTTTGCATATTTGCTAATTTTGACCATATGGAAGTGGAGGTGCAAGTTCTGGCCGAGTTGGGCTTGCAAACAAGTCTCAAATAACAATTAAAACAATTTCCAAATGGCCACTTGTGCTGAAAAGCCTTAATTCAAAAAGTCAACCATTGGTCAAACTTGAATTTTAATGAAACAAGTCAAACAATGCCATTTTGATCCATAGATTTTTGGTACATGAAATTTATGTTTTTGGAAAGAGGAGATGAAATGTGGTTTGTAGGAAAAAACCCCACCAAAATTGGACAAATGGTTCATGAGATATGGCCCTTTGAAGTTCACAAATTTTTGAAATTGAATTGATCATATCTTGACAACCATACATGGGATTTGAGAGTTCTTGGACTTTTTGAAAATGGGAGAACAAGATCTTCAACTTTCATGTTGGGCAAAAATTCATTTGAAGCTTGTATCATGATGTAAGTTTAAGATCAAGAAGTTTCCATTTTTGGCAGTTAAAATTACAGGTCCACTTTCTATTTCTGGAAATTTTCTGTTTGACTTCAAATTCTTCCATGATGAGGTTGGACATGATATATGAGGCTTATATAAGCATGAATGAACTCCTTCAAATCAATTCCATCCATCAAATCACTGATTAAATCCACAGTTGACCAATCTTTGACTTTCTAGGGTTTTGCTTGACTGAAGCACCTTCTGATGAATTCCAAACCCTAATTCCTTGATATCTTGATTCCAAATGATGTCTCAAGATATATGAACCTTTGATGATTGATCATGGTGCCCAAATTCTGCAAGAATGGCCACCATCCACTGCAAATGACTGACTTTGACTTTCTAGGGTTTCTGACTGACTGTGCATGAACTCATGACTTCTGGACATCCAGCCCTTGACTTAAACACTTCAAATGGACCTCCAAGTCATGTGAACTTGTTGGACAAACCCTAGGGCCTTCGCTCCTTGGGAAACCCCCTTGCTTGATTGGTTGACTGATCTCTTGATCAGTTTGACCTAGTTCTTGACTTGCTTGCTCTTGAGGCAACTGGGGACAATGCAATGCTATGCCATGGATCATGATATGCTATGACTTAATATGAAAATGTATGTACAATGATAGGTGCAAATTTGAGGTGCTACAGCTGCCCCTATTCAATCAGCTGGGAACCCGAATGGATGATAGCAGTGGCTGTCAGACTTTCAGGGTAAACAGGGATTGAATACAAAAGAACCGTAGAATTTGCACAACAGGGATCCACCAATGGAAACGTCCACTGGGATCTGATTCTTATTACTGGGTATATATTTTTTGTTTTTGTTTTCAAAGGGTACAGCCACATCCAGACATCGCAATGACGATGAATGGGAAAAGAAATCACAACTAGCTGCCGACGGACAACTAGGAAAAACTCAACGTTTATTGGAACCAACGGAGAGGTAACCAGACATTACGAATGACTGGGAGGAATACAACCATACGTCAACGGGCGACATGGGAAAAACTCAACGTTTACCAAGACCAACGGAGAGGTAAACAACTGGGGACGACCAGGAAAAACTCGACGTTTATCGAAACCAACGGAGAGGTAACCAGACATTAATGAATGACTGGAAGGGATACAACCATACGTCAACGGGCGACATGGGAAAAACTCAACGTTTACCAAGACCAACGGAGAGGTAAACAACTGGGGACGACCAGGAAAAACTCGATGTTTATCGAAACCAACGGAGAGGTAACCAGACATTAATGAATGACTGGAAGGGATACAACCATACGTCAACGGGCGACATGGGAAAAACTCAACGTTTACCAAGACCAACGGAGAGGTAAACAACTGGGGACGACCAGGAAAAACTCGACGTTTATCGAAACCAACGGAGAGGTAACCAGACATTAATGAATGACTGGAAGGGATACAACCATACGTCAACGGACGACATGGGAAAAACTCAACGTTTACCAAGACCAACGGGGAGGTAAACAACTGGGGACGACCAGGAAAAACTCGACGTTTACAGACATCGAAAGATGATGTTTACAGACACCAAAAGGATCAACCAGACATTTACAGATGAATGGGAAAGCTCGACCAGACATCAACGGATGAATGGGAGAAAACTCGACGTTTACAGACATCGGAAGATGACGTTTACAGACACCAAAAAGATCGACCAGACATTTACAGATGAATGGGAAGGCTCGACCAGACATCAACGGATGAATGGGAGAAAACTCGACGTTTACAGACATCGGAAGATGATGTTTACAGACACCAAAAAGATCGACCAGACATTTACAGATGAATGGGAAGGCTCGACCAGACATCAACGGATGAATGGGAGAAAACTCGACGTTTACAGACATCGGAAGATGATGTTTACAGACACCAAAAAGATCGACCAGACATTTACAGATGAATGGGAATAAGAGAAACACAACCAGACGTCAACGGACGAATGGGAAAAACTCGACGTTTATCGACACCAACGGAGAGGAGAAATCTTCACTAGGGAAGGGAGGACGACATTACGAACATCGAAAGATGATGTTTACAGACATCAAAAGAAAACCAGACACTTACGCATGACTGGAAATCACCGAAAGATGGTGTTTACCGACACCAAAGAAACAAACACACACGGGTGCTGACGGGGTATACTGACATTTACAAGATGACCGGGCTAGGCTGAACACTTGCAGGGGGTCTCACTGGGGAGAAGTAGGCTTTCCTTTCACCAACGGATGAGGGAATAAACCTCTGTGGGGATTATCAACACCAAATGTTGACTGGAGCAACTGTAGCAAATGCGTTTGTACAGGTTGAACAAAAATCCGTCTTTGTAGGGGATACGGTTTGATGGGGTTTCGAACACATGAATGCATATGTTTGAATTTTCTATGGCGTAATGCTCCATTTATGAATGGAAATGCTACGCGATTTTTGAGGATGCAATGCTCTCTACATGCAAAATGCAATATGAAACCTGGTTGGGGAGCCAAAAATGATCAGATACTCCGACTCTGTGGGGAGGTTCTGACTGAGGAAATACTCTGCGGGGAGAGCCTTCATGGGGAATGGTGAAGCGACTTCTCTGGGGGAAATACTCAACCAATCTTCAGATAGGATAAACCCTGCTTTGGAGAGTATCCGTTACTCCGCTGGGGGGGGCGACCCATGCAATCCACCGGTAGAATAGGCTCAAACTGGGGATGCAGATATCAGTCTACTACAGAAACTCGTCCAATCCACTGGTAGGATGAACTCTGCTGGAGTGAATAATTCTACCCTACTAGGGACGACCCAACCAATCCATATGTAGGAGAATTACTGCTGGAGATGTATTTCATTGAAACTCGCTCCACTCGGGGAACTTGCTGAGGAAAACCCACACCATTCTGTTGAGGAGAACGACCAAAGTGGGGAGAACAACCATAGTGGTGAGAATAACAACTCTGTTGAGGATGATAACACGTCATATCATACTGGAGACGAATTCCCACAGACCTGCTGGGGATAAGCACTCAAGGCCATACTGGAGATAACAGCATCACAAACCAATTGTTGGGGAACACACAAACAGTCTACTGATAGACTCCGCTGGGGTAACTCCCGGGGAAGATAAATGCTAGGCGCTCAGCGGGGATTCTCAACTGGGTAAATCTGCAAGCACGGGCCTGCTGGGGAGAAGCAATCTTTAGATCTGCTGGGAAAAGAAGGTACTGTCCCAAGACATCTCTTCAGGGGAAAATAACTCTGATAGCTTCAATACGGGCTGGGGAAACGTCTTCCATCCTGGGAAACATCTGCCCCTGACACTCCCACCGGGGACGTGACAACCTTCAGGCTTGCTAAGGAGACACCGATCTCGACTCTGTCGGGGAGATCACACTCTTAATCCTCTTGGGAGACATATCTTGTTTGACAGGGATGTCGGCCAACTCGTCGAACACTGGTATCCATCATCTACCCACAGTGTTGACTTTCCACTTTTAAGAACTCCCAGACTCTTCTGGACTTTTCTGCTCCATCATCTCGTATTCCCAACTCGTCCGTACTTCACGGGGGTTGAACTCCTGGGGTTTATACATATTTTCCAATTATCAGACTTTGAGGAGTCTTCTTGATTAACTCTCCAGGACCGTCGTTGTAACTTTCACCGTCTTTTCACCATTCAACTATCCATTGCCCCTGCACAAGAGATCGTCAGATAAAAGCGTGCCCCAGGTATGCCCCAGGTGTTCTGATATTTCGACACTTAGGTCATTCAGACTTCCGAGTAAGACTTCCAGATTTTAATCTCACAAGCATGCATCGGAAGGGACCTCTATGTTTCAAAATGCAACTATTCTTATCAAACTAAACGGATGTTTTCGTAATCAAAACGGTAATGTCACAAAAACAAAAATTATTTGACTGAACACGCATTTTATTGACTGGAATAAAAAATGGCTCACAATCGAGCAACGCACAGGAAGCAAACCCTGGAAAGAGGTGATTGCACACAAAAAGAAAAATCTATCCTAATGGCAACGTGGAACCATGATCTCATCGGGTTCCAACTTAGTTACACCTCATATGTCCTCAAGACTTTCCGCACTTTCTGTCTTCTGAACAAGGCGCTTCCAATCGGTCTCTGTCGGAGATTATCCAAGTCATCATGAGCACAAATGATCATGCTAGACGCAGCTGTTCGTTTCAATCCCTCTTTTGCCTGGACCGCCCTTTCGGGTTTCAGTCCACCGGGATACCCTTTTTTTGCCCAAGTCGCCCTTGCGGGTTTTCAACTTGCCGGGTGTACAATTCTTTGCTTTTATTATCCCTAACTTTTGCCCGAACCTTTCTCTTTTTCTTGGTTCGCCGGGATGCCCATTTTTGCCTGGACTCTTTTATTCTTTTTGTCCAGTGGGTTTCTTTCACGAAGTATTTTCTAACTGCGTCCGCATTCACAGGGGATGGAAAATCGTCGCCATCCGTGGTCATCAACAACATGGTCTTGTCTGAGAAAACCTTCTTGACCACGAATGGGACCCTCATAACTTGTTTATCCATTTGCCCCACGATCGTCTTGAGAAAGAAGGATCCTTTTCAACCAATTCTTCCACGTGGTACGCTCGAGGTCACACTTCTCAAGCAACAATACGCTTCATTCACTGGGTACAACTGTCCCATAACCAGTAACTGTCAGCCCTCTTCCTCAATTGGACTCAACGTGTCATTCTGAGTCCTTATCCATTCAGGCTTCTCTGACTTCTCATAAATCTGTGAGGAAGACATCGCCCCAAGTAGATGCACATCCCAAGGTTCAGGATACAGACTTTATATTCAATCACCATTGTTGGTGCAACCAACTGTGATTCGGGAAGCACTACCTTATTCACCCTAACTTCCCCATCAGACATCGGAATCCGTTCAGATTCGGGGTCGGGCCCCTCCTCCGGGATCGGTCACTCCCAATCTTCCGATTTGAGTACCTCGAGATGTCCTCATCAGGGACCTCAAACTTCCTTGGTTGATGACCTTTTCCATGGGTTGCTACTAGCTTTTCAAACACATACCTAATCAGATCCATTTTGGACATCCACGAAGTGGTATGAATCAGCATACACTGTCTCAGTCGGCGAGCAGCCTATGCCAAAGTACATCAAGTTTTTTTGAATAGTGAGTGTATTGTTTCACAGTCGATAAACTTTTTGCTTAGGCAAATTGCATACTCTTTTCGACAAGACTAGTCATGTTGACCCAATACGCCCCTCATAGACCCCTCGAGGGTTATCAAGTACCGGATTAACAGTTATTTCTTTCACTGAAGTATCGGAATCAGAAATTCCTGCAATTTATCTTTTTTCAAATGCCCCTTGGCAATCCTTATTCTACCTGACCGTTTGATTTTTCCTTCTCTCTTTTTTGGTTCAGGTAATTCTTTTTTTTTTTTTTTTTTTAGCAGGATCGACCTTGATTCCTCTTATCCGCTCACAACAAGCCTTGGTGGCTTGATAGACATCACTCCATAAGTGCACTGATTTGGACTCAACTGTATGAGTTATCTCAACTAGCCAACCAACTTGCCCTGGTCTACCGGATGCCCCTGTCTGCTTGGGACTTTGCCATCATGTCATCAACATGGCATTTGCTTTCATGATGAGTCATATCATGAAACAAAGTCACCGTAGACCTCTGATACGTGGCACCGGCCTCTTGTGACTGAACGTCATCACCTTATAACAAGAAGGTACTCCTTGTGTGATGGACCTGGTTTACTTCATATCATCTGGCGACAATTCAATCTGGACTTGGCCGAGAAGCCATCCATGAAGATAAACACTGAGACCTGAGCCATATAATCAACCAATACCTCATTGCGAAGTACCGGGAATTCATCCTTCAGATTAGCTCTGTTCACATCTTGGTGGTCCATACACCTTCTCATCTTTCAGCACCAGTTTCCGCTTCACTGGAGGACAGTCTTCTCTTAAGGGTAGCTCGTGCCCCAGGACATTGGTATTCCGCCCTGGTGTATCTAAATACAATCAGGCAAACGTATCAACCTGCTCTTCTAACAGGGCTACCATTCTGTTCTCGACTTGCCTCTGAAGCGGCCTCAACTTTCACTTTCCCCTCTGACCTCGGCGGTACCTGGGATGACAAACTGGACTCGCTTCTCGTGCGATTGAATCACCTTCTCCTCTTGTTTCAACAACCTGGCTAATTCCAGTAGATCACAATCTTCTGCGCCTTCTTCTTTGGCGTGATAGGTCGGATGATCGAAGTCATACAGAGGTGTAATCAAATTGTTATCGATGAGATCAGGATGATAATCACTTTTGAGGTTGGAAACGAGACAAATTCAAAAGGAAATAGAACGAAAATCATTGCCATTTATTTTATTTTATTTTTTTAAAACTGCAAAAAGTGAAAAACAGGGAACGCCGCTTTTAATTACAAAAAACATCCATTTATTACTGATGCAAAATGTTGCAAAATGAAACACATGAGGTGGCCCTTACAATGGACCAGTACGCTTCGGGCAAAACGTATGGCTTTCATGCAAACAAGATTAAAACACAGAAATACTACACTCCTGGATGAGTGACAGTGATGCTTTCGGAGGCCTTCCAGTTGCCTGGTACGCACGACTTTATCCACGCCTCAAGCTCGCGGTTGCTGTCAACATCTTCACCCACTGAACGGGCATGACCAGGATCCAACATCCCCGCACTGACGAAGGTGTAAGGTGGGCGACATCCTCTATTTGATCTAGACGACTCTTGACCCGGCTGATAACCGACCCCAAACATGTCTGCTTTTATCACGATGTCAATAATCCTTCCCCAGCCTTGGGCCTCTTTGTTCTTCACCACTTCCAGAGCTTGTTTATAAGAAGAAATGGACAGCTTCTTCTCTTTCTCGGCGACAAGAGCGTTCTCCACCTGGACGGTTTCAACTGCCAGACTGGGTGCTTTACATCTTTCATTGTCCATTTCTACCTTCTTCATCTTCTGGGTCGGGTCTTCCATCAATACACACCTTTCTGTAGTGACAGTCGCACAAGCATTATCAACAGCAGGGAAAGCTCCATCCTGCATCAGAGATTTTGGGACCATAGCCATTGGACCTTTTAGCTGGCCCTCTTCAATCACTTCTATTCCTTTCTTGACCTTTTTCATCATCTTTACCTTTACTGGTCCCTGCCTGAGTACGGGGTTGACATCCTCATTCATTATCTGTGCCAAGCTGATAGCCTTGGAGTCCACCAGATCTTGGACAATATGCTTAAAAGCTCTGCAACCTTCAATGCTGTGTCCGGGTGCCCCAGAGTGGAACTCACACTTGGCACTCTCATCATAGTTTGCATGCCTCCGCTGCTGTTCTATCGGAATCAAAATCCTCGGTCGAACTAATCCCAGATCCCTCAACCTTTGGAAAAGAAGGGCATAAGTCACAGGTGGTTCCTCAAACTGACGATCCCCATTCTTCTTCCTCACCCGGCTCTTAGCTCCCGGTGTCTTCTGTAGAGGTGGCAGTTGTTGCTGTTGAGCAGGTGGATTGCTGACAAGAGTGGTTACAGTGGCAGCATAAGGATGATAACGATCTTTGCTGCGTTCTTTCTTTGCGGGCGCACCAACTGCCTCAACCTCCTTCTGGGATGGACCACTGTCAGAGGGTTTCTTTGTCGTAGTACCAGAAGGTTTGTTCACTTCGGAGGACGGAGCCTTCTCCTGAACTTTCTCCACTATCAGCCGTTTCTCAATATTTTCCAATCTCTCAGACATGGCTTTCTGTCCCAAGGCAAGCCCTTGCACAACACTGAACAACTCCCTCATCATCTCTTTCAATTCAAGGATGTCGGCGTTGGGAAGATCCATCAGCTTGAATTTGTTGACCCCAGCAGGTTATCTGAATAGATGAGCTATGCGCACCGGTTGAATACTGAAACCTACAAAACAGCAAGTGGGTTAGTATGACTCACACATGCAATGTCTGTCCGTACTAGGAATATTCAGTCCTGTTTTTTTTTTTTTTTTTTTGGTTTCATTGAGACAGATAAAATTTCATCAACAATTCTTTAACATCCGGATGTCTCTCAACCTGAGTCTTAGTTAAAAAAATGATGGACTCTGAGTACGGACGGACATGAGTTGAATGCAGATGAATGTGAGATGATATGATGCGAATGCATGAATGCAGGCCCTTGTGCCACCAAGTCAACTGTAGACCCTCTGCTTTTCTGAATCAGTCAATTTGCGGGACCAAGTCACCATAAATCCAACTTGGGGAGTTCCGGAATAAACGGAACCGGAGACTACATCACTAGCTTCACAGGAACAACCACTGAACGGGTGACAGCCAGATCCTCTGAACCGGTACTCTCAAATTCAACCCGGGGATCCGAAATAAACGGAACCCGCACGGAACCCGCTGATAAACCACGGACAGAACTCCGGCGTCCCAGAAATAAATGTCCATAAATTCGGCTGAACCAAAGTCACCATCACAGCACCACTGGCAGAAATTGTACTTGCATGAATCAAACCCTCCCCTCACAGGTGAATTCTAACAAGGTCATCCTAAGGCGGACAGTGGTCTCGACAATCGGGCAAAGATACTCAACGGGTTTGCCCTCTCGGGTGTGCCGTTGTAGCTCTCTTAAGATCGTCTAAACCAAATATCCGGGAAAGAACGGTCACCGAAGTCAACAGCTCATAAGAGATAATCCGACCTAAGCGGAATAACTCCACCCGGAAGGACTCTCTCAAATGAACCTCGTCCGGCTGTGGTGACACGTCTCCTCATCATGTCGTACAACATGTGAAGATACATGAGACCACGCTAATCCTAGGTGTATACTCAGGCCTGGGTATTGGGCCTCACTCAGAACACCCACCCCAAAACAGAGGAACCACCTGCACAGGATCCAACACGATGACAGTATGATGCATGCAAACAGATATGCGAACAATAAATGCAAACAATAAATAACATGAATGCAATAAATAACAGCACAAAGCAACCAAAAGCCCTAACCTAGAGAGCGCTAGGAGAGACTCGCTCAGGGAAGATGGACCAGCACAGGTCAACTTCTCTATAGTCCCCAGCAGAGTCGCCAGCTGTCGCATTACGCGAAAAACCGGCGGGAAAAAAGAAACAACAGAGCCGCCACCGTGCGTTATTTATCCCAAAAGAGGGAAAGGAAACGCTCGAAGTAAACCTAGGAAAGAACATGGTCTCGCGACCAAAGAGAATGGGTTCGGGAGTCGGTTATGCGAAGGGAAGGTATTAGCACCCCTACGCATCCGTAGTACTCTACGGGATCCACGCACAAAAGGAAGGAAAAATGGTTGCTAAACATTGCTCAAACACACACACACTGGCTGAAAGAGACAAAAGAAACTGACTGAAACTGACTCGGCAGGATGTCGCATCCTGGGCCTACTTAGTCTATCAGGCATAGACATCAGAGTCGAAGTAGTTCGGACTGGGGAAACGACACATGCTCGCTAGGATGTCGCATCCTATGCATACGTATCTTCTCGGACGAGAGAAGAATCAGAGCATTCGTAGCTCGGCTGACACACACACAAGCAAAGCAAACACAGGCAAACATGGAGCCCGAATGCCAATCACTGGACTTACATCAGCATCCGAACCAAAACACACACACACTGGAACCCAAATGCCACTCGATGGACTTACATCGGCTTCCAAGCACACAACAACATAACAAGTTAATAGGGAGTCGGGGACTCGAGCCTATAACTGTCAAACAACACACACAAAAGAAAAGAAAAGGCGCCCGGAGAGATCAGCTCAATCTCCTGCCTACATACTTCATCTGGTGTGAAGATCAGGGCGATGTAGTTCCCCTACGCAGGGACAAAGGATCTAGCCTAACCAGATAACAGAGGGAGACACAACACTAGGGAGACTACGACTCGAGCCTAGATGTTGTCATGCAAAGTCAACCCTAAGTTAAGGTTTCTAGCTAAATGGCACAAGGGCCAACCTATCCTAGACATGACTTGCACAGGAAGCAAGCCACACACACACCTAACTTGCACAGGAAGCAAGGAGGGTCTCGATTGCAACTAGGGCAAGAGAAAGGGGAGGTCTCAATCGCAACGAGGGCGAGAGAAAGGAATTAGTGTTAGTTGTTAGTCAAACTCGACAAGACATCGCATCTCGTGCCTACGTATCTCATCTGAACATGAGAATCAGAGTTGCCGTAGTTCGGCAAAACAGTTACTGTTGGTTTGTGTTTTTTAAGTGGACAACGTTACTGCACAATCTACCTGATGCTCGACCTTGGGAGACTTACTCATCTGTAGTAGAAGGAGTTAACGTATCCTTAAGAGGGGATGATGTTTGTTTGTGTTTTAAAGAAACAAGCAAGAAAGGAAGTCCTATACGAAGGAACCGTGCTACCTTAATTGACATGCAAACGAGACTACGCGGAGTCTAACAACCTAGGGGAATACAATCACACCACAAGCGCACACAAACATATTCAGCATAAAATAAACACACCAACAAGGGGGCTCAAACATGGGTTAGGTTTTAGTCGAGGGGTCACATCAACCTCAACAAACAAACCTCTGGAATGGGGTGAGTATTGCTCTTAACCTTGCCATTGAGGGGCTAAGGTGAAGCAGATGAAAGGAGATGAGGGGGGTGCCTCATTGCTTCTATCCCTGGCCTGGGAGAGCATTTGACAAGAATGTGTGGGTTCAGAAAGTGGGAACCCTTCTACACATTTGATACTGACTCAACTGTGCAATTGCACAAGATCTTGGGTTTTTATCTATAATGCATCAACACAGTGGTGCGAGCAAAACAGAAGACACACTGAATAGCAAGGGATAGGTTGCTTATCCCTTGGATTCTGCCAATCGCCTCTTCACTTAGGAGGTCTTTGACTCTGTACAAGGACAAATTAAACATACACAAGCATTGCCTCTTAAGGAGGACTTCAGACAGTTTGCCCGGCCAAATAACAGGCCGGGTCTCCAGACTACATGAAGAAAAAGGAATTATACCTCAAGCAAGTTGCTAAATAGCAAAGCAAAGCAAGTTCAAAGAACTTAAGCAACTAATGGTACCTGAAATAGTCAAACTAATCAGTACACATTTCAACAGTTAAAGCAAAAGGAAAAGAATCAACAGTCAACATAGAGGGACCAATGTGCAAAGCACAAACTCAAGTCAAATGAGTCATGCCACCTACAAAACAAAGGTTAGCACATGATATGTAATCAAACTCAATCAAATTTGTATGATCTTTGAGGCATTGTTGCTTAACCTGAAACATAAACTCAATCATAAGCCCAAAAGACCACTAGGACAAGCCTAGGGTCAAAAACAAATGAGAAAGTCAAAACAGCAAATGAAAGTCAACCAAAGTCAAATTCAAACATTTAAGGAGCAAGCACAATTGGTTTCAAACTCATATCATGCATCATTGTCATTTTATAAACCAAAGAAGGCAAAACATGGCAAAAGGGAGCACAAAGAGGTCAACAGCAAGACCAAGCTCAAAAGCAAACATAATCAATTCCAAAAATTATGACATAATTCGTACTCAATCACAATCCATATAATGACATGCATATAAAATTTCAGCTCAATTGGATCATGGGAAGATGGTCAATTAAAATCAGGAAGTCAACACACATTCAAGCATGCACAAAGAAGTCAACAAAACATGTGTCATCTTCAGAAAATCATAACTAAATGAAAACAGATGAGAAATGGATGGTATCAACACCAATGCAAAGCTCAAGATGTCTAGTATGCATATGTGAAATTTCATGATCATACAATAAGATATGAGAATTTCCCAAATGAAATGGCAAGAGGTGTCACATAAAGTCAACAATTGACTAGGCAGAGAAGAAAAATCACAAACAAATAGGAAATAGCACAATTAATTCCAGGAAAAATCACACATCAACTAGACATATAAGAAATGGCTCATGCAAAATTTCACATTATTTGAAAGCCAGGAAGCATGTGAACAAAAAATCAAGAAATTGCATAACATTGGTGTGACACAAATTGTCACACCCTACTTCAAAAAATCATATCTCACACACCACATATGATAAATGCACAAACTTTACATCAAAATGAGGATGAATGAGTGTAGATTAACCACAAAAAATTTCAGGGTCATTGGATGCAACATGATCATTTCACAAAAGGATTGGCAAAAGGTATCAAATAAGCATACATGTTAAGAAATCTAGAGCCAATTAAAATCTAGCCAACCAAAAATTCAGAAAAAATCATGATAAAATAGTAGACATTCAACAGGACATGATGCAAAAAATCCCATAATTTTTGGAGTTGAAATGAATGAATTAGGAATTTTATAAGTTGATGAATCAATTGAGACAACATGAACAAAATAACATGGAATGCTAGGTCAACATGGTTGACCGGTGGCAATTTTGCAATTACCACCCTTACTTATCAAAACGTAGAGTTTAGGGCCACAAAATAGAATGTTCTGATTGGCCAGTTCCTCAATGGAACAGTAAATTCGCAGGGCAAGTAAACAAACAGCCAATCGCATTTCTGGGCAGATTTTCTTAGGGTTTGTATACAACAGCAACATATGATCATCTTCATGGTTCATCATCATCAAACAAATTTCAAATAACAATGTACAAATCGCATGGCAGTGATATGGTGGTGTTCATGCAACGAAAACAACAACAGTAGCCAACACACATGCATACATGAAGCAAGATATTTCTGGAAAAATATTAGGGTTCATCACAACAGCATGGCTTCACCATCTTCAAATCAACTCGAAATTTTTTTTTATGCCCAGAACAACAAATTAAATACATCAATGGGATCATCAGACCACATACAACACAAATATGACAACCAATCTCACTAACTCATCCTAAGCAAGGCAAATCGAGTGAAAATAAGTTTGAGCACACAAATGGAAATTCAGATTTCTCACGCATATCATAACCATTTTGAATGATACAAGTTGCAATGGATTCAGCGTGGTAAGAACTACAAGAAACATAGCATTATTTTGAGAAAAGAGGAACTCGAAACCTTACTTGAATTTGAAACAAATGGTGAATCAGTGGTTGTTTGAGTGATGCAGCTCGAAACAGATGAACACGAAGCTTTGAAATGATGAATCCTTGAGGTAGGTTAGCTCAATGATGCTTGGAAACCCTCAAAACTCGATTTGCCATTGTTGTATGCTTGGAAAAACAGAACTCAAGATGATCTTCCAGCTGGTGTTATATGCTTGCAAAGAGCTCACAAAGGTGGCTAGAGCATGGAACAATGAAAGAGTCCTCGAGTTCTTTGAAGCCTTGGCCAGAAATTCCAAATCGTGCCAATTCCAAAATGAGAGAATGAGAGTGTTTTGTGTGCTTGGAGGCTGTTATTCTAGGTTTAGAAATGTCAGAAAATGGTTTATATATGACTGTTTAAGGTTGCTTAATCATGTGCTAATCCAAGTTAACTTAAATGAAGTGATTTTGCATATTTGCTAATTTTGACCATATGGAAGTGGAGGTGCAAGTTCTGGCCGAGTTGGGCTTGCAAACAAGTCTCAAATAACAATTAAAACAATTTCCAAATGGCCACTTGTGCTGAAAAGCCTTAATTCAAAAAGTCAACCATTGGTCAAACTTGAATTTTAATGAAATAAGTCAAACAATGCCATTTTGATCCATAGATTTTTGGTACATGAAATTTATGTTTTTGGAAAGAGGAGATGAAATGTGGTTTGTAGGAAAAAACCCCACCAAAATTGGACAAATGGTTCATGAGATATGGCCCTTTGAAGTTCACAAATTTTTGAAATTGAATTTATCATATCTTGACAACCATACATGGGATTTGAGAGTTCTTGGACTTTTTGAAAATGGGAGAACAAGATCTTCAACTTTCATGTTGGGCAAAAATTCATTTGAAGCTTGTATCATGATGTAAGTTTAAGATCAAGAAGTTTCCATTTTTGGCAGTTAAAATTACAGGTCCACTTTCTATTTCTGGAAATTTTCTGTTTGACTTCAAATTCTTCCATGATGAGGTTGGACATGATATATGAGGCTTATATAAGCATGAATGAACTCCTTCAAATCAATTCCATCCATCAAATCACTGATTAAATCCACAGTTGACCAATCTTTGACTTTCTAGGGTTTTGCTTGACTGAAGCACCTTCTGATGAATTCCAAACCCTAATTCCTTGATATCTTGATTCCAAATGATGTCTCAAGATATATGAACCTTTGATGATTGATCATGGTGCCCAAATTCTGCAAGAATGGCCACCATCCACTGCAAATGACTGACTTTGACTTTCTAGGGTTTCTGACTGACTGTGCATGAACTGATGACTTCTGGACATCCAGCCCTTGACTTAAACACTTCAAATGGACCTCCAAGTCATGTGAACTTGTTGGACAGACCCTAGGGCCTTGGCTCCTTGGGAAACCCCCTTGCTTGATTGGTTGACTGATCTCCTGATCAGTTTGACCTAGTTCTTGACTTGCTTGCTCTTGAGGCAACTGGGGACAATGCAATGCTATGCCATGGATCATGATATGCTATGACTTAATATGAAAATGTATGTACAATAATAGGTGCAAATTTGAGGTGCTACAATGAGGTTGCAAGGCTTTGGATCCTGGAGTTTTTGAATCTCCAACAGTTCAGATTCAAACTCAAATTTCAAGTTGAAATTTATCAGGTTTTCCTTTGGAATGAGAGGGTTTAAATGGGGGGAAAAGCTGGCGCGCAAGGTGTGTTTAATTATGAGCAGAAGGGGCTCTATTTATAGCTGCAACTCATGATATTTGCACCTCCAAATTCACTTTCCAAAATTGGCAATTGATGATGCATAGGTGCATGGGCGTGTACAGGCCCATGAGATCATTGCTTAAGGTCCACAAATGAGTGTGCGAGGGTCTGAAATCAACTTGGATTGCAAGGCAAGTGTGTGTGAAGATTTGAAGTTTGATCTTTGTTAAATTATGATACCATGTTCATGCCATGCACAACCCTAGTAATTCTTGTCCAAAATGAATGAACTTGGACTTTTTGGAAAGGTTAGATCAAGAGGAACAACTTTCATGTTCAACACTTTTCCATTTGGAGCTTGTATCATGATGAATTTTGAGGTGGAAGTTTGGAAATTTCAACATGTTGAAATTTTTTCTAAGTGTCAAGCCATATATCTCAATATTCCACCTTGCTTAACTTTTTATGTGAGCTTCAAATGAGAAAAGTGTCTTCATAAAAGTTGTATCTGATTAAAATACCTTCAAAATTGTCACCAATTTCATGTCATTTGGATTTGAACTGATAGAGTTATGCATTTATGAAGTTTGGAAAAATCACTTGTTCAATGGTATAGGTCAAAAGTGACCTATAATGTAGCCTCATATCACATGCTCAAAAAAGTTGAATTAGCTCTCACTCCAAACATAAAAGTAGAAGTAGACATCTTGAATTTGATTTTTCAACTTAGAAATATTTCATATCATAAAAATTGAGCAAGTTATGGCCTTGGGAAGTTGACTTTGAAATTAGGGTTTAGACAAAATGACCTATAATGTTTCAACATAGAAACTGATTTTCCAAGCAAAACTAGCTCTAGGTCTCAACATAAAAGTTGTTTGGAATGTCATCCAGAGTAACCTTTATCTTGGAATCATTTTCATATTGTGAAACGTTTAGGAGATAGGGTCTAGGGAGACCCAGTTTTGATCAGATGAATTCATCTGGCCAACCACCATCAACCAACTTGCTAACTTTCAATTCTCTCGACTTTCTAGGCTCATGGTGGATCATATATGCATAAGATGATGAAATTTGAAGTGTCCCTTGATAAATTTGATCAATTGACAAGATAGCTTGTTGGAGAAGTTACTCAAGATACCCAGTCAAACCAGGGTTTCCAAGGCAAATCACCCTCAAACTCTTGAAGAAAACTTGATCAATATGACATGTAGTAATCATTGGGACTCATATATGATTCTCATAACCATTCTTGGATCAATTCATGGTTGTGCTCTTTGTCATGAGGGTCTCAAACCCTAGATATGAACTTGATAGATCAATGGAGATTATGCCTTACCTACAAAAGAGTTAGGCAAATGCAAAGACATATTTTTGATATTTTGGTTAGTAAAATGATAAAATACAAGTATGATACAATCCCAAAGTGCTTGGTGATCTATCCCAAAACAAACCCAATGAATAAGGGGTAAGGAGGATGCCAAGGTATGATCCCAATGCTAATGCTTATGATGAAATTGTATGAGGGATCTTAGGGTAAAAATTGGGGTCTTACAGTGTATAAATTCATATGAGTAGGGTAGTTAATGAAGACGTGCAAATGCATGATCTCCTAGAAACTAGGAGCAATTATGGCATTTTGAAAAGTTTTTCTGAAAATTACAAGGCGCAGTAAATTGGTAATGATGATGATGACGTCAGCGAGGAAGTTAAAGCAGTGTCAAAAATACGTTCAAAATGCCACCTTTCTCTAGTTTTGATCTAAAAATCGAAACATGGCATTTTTAACACTAGCATAAGTATGATAGAAGTCATGTGATAATGATTTTATTCAAGTTAAAATGAAGAATAAATGTTCATGGGGACTTCGACAAACGTGGTTGACCTACAAGGAAAATTACCAAAGTCGAAGTCGTAGTTAGACTAGAAATTAAGGACTTAGCAAAATTCAGAGTTTCAAGACATCCTCTACGCAATCGAGTGTAATAAGATAAGATGAAACGGTTACTGAAATACACGTGGAAGATCATCGAAGACAAAGGTTGCATGGAGTGAAACATAGCATGATGTGTTTAGTCGACCTTGCTGACAGTTACCTTAAGTTTAGTATATAAGTAACATTAACTTTGATTTTTTGAGAAAGAGTTTCAGAATGTGCGTATGTGTTCCACCTTTTATGAATTAAAGCTTTTTCGTTATACTTCAATAATTTCTACATCCAATATTTATTTTTCACATGTATTTCGATTTTCATTTACATTTTAGTCATCACCTTTAGTCTTTGTTCCGATTTTAGTTATTGTTTTCAAAACCATACATTTCAATACTTATGTCAAATTACTCAAATTCATGATTCACACAAAATATGTCTCGGGATTTTTTCGAGTAATCCCTTAAGTAAATTGAAACTTGTTTTGTTTACTAAATTTCATGGTAAGCACTAATACATTTTTTTTCCTGCTTCTTTGATTATGAAATTCAGTTTCTTGCTTAATTAGGAAAAATGGCTAACAACCAACAAATATTGAGACATGGTAGAGTGACTCAACATTCTTCAGTTCGCATGGAGAAAACTAGACTCTTACAACCTGTGGTTAGAGAATCATCATTTGCGGCCAAGGGGTCGTCTTTTCAAGGTCATGTATCTTCGTCTCATTACGAAACCCATGTTTCTGTAGTACATGCTTTTATACCTGATGTCGAACCTAATGTTGTCATGCTTGATAGTTTTTTGAGAGGCCCCTCAGACCTTTCACTACTTCCTTTATATGCACACCATGCTGCTAGGAACGTGCGGGAGTGAAAGGTAACAAAAATAATTAAATTGTATATGTTAAACATATGTGCAATAATAATTGAACTATCTGACATGATGTATTTATTTTTTTAGTACTATGAGACGCTGAAATGTATCAACCATGTCAATAAGGTAGCAAAGTTGTCGTAACCTGATGGACCATGGTTTCAGGATGTCTTGCAGATATGGTTATATTAACCATGGTTTATAGTTTACATTTGTTAAGAGATGGCATGTAAATATGTTGCCATTTCATCGTCTAATTGGTGAGATTTCTATCACACTTAATGATGTATCATGCCTCATACATCTTCCGATCATATGAAGATTATTGGATCACTCTAGAATAAGTAGACCTAAGGCATTAGACCTGATGGTCACATATTTAGGAGCTGGTCCAGGCGATGTCCAACAACAAATAAATAACACTAGAGGATGTCATACCATATTATCTTTCATTATGAAATATGGTTATGGATGTTGTGGGTGATGATGCATGGGTTACATATCATGGAGTATGTGTATTGAGGTCATACTTCATGGTTTTGGTTGACACAATTATTTTTGTGAACAAAAGTGTGACATGTGTTAGAGATTGTCTACATTAGATATTTCATTGACTTGGACAAGATTCACGAGTACAACTAGAGAGCATCTTGTTTGATGTACCTTTACTCCAAGTTAACTGAAGGTAGCCAATGAAAGAAAAAAGAGTTGACAGGAAATAATTGTATATTTACGCTAATGTTTTTCACCCTTATTGATATTAATTTCATAATACATGTGCTAGAACTTTACTGATAGTTCATCTAAACTATTTTAAGGCATGGATCCACCATCATTTTCCAAGTCTCTTCAGCTAGGAATATGTTGAATATTACTATGAGAAATTTCCACGTTCCTAATCCATTTTCACATTCATATGGAATTAGGTGACTGATCTGTTCTAAACTGCACTTGACCACATCATGTCGGATAACATTTGTTTCATGCCATACAACGAGCATTGTCATACACATCCCTTTGAGATTATATCGTGGTACTCTAGATGGTTGTCTTGTGGGTCTCGACTTATGTATCCACATCTACCTGAGCGGATATTGCGATAGTTAGGGTATCTATAAAGTATAAAATACCTAGGGACCCCATAGTTGTTACTTCTTCCCTTGTTCTTCGAATAGATATTGATGGCACATTTTCGAACACAGATAAGCACCTTGTGTTATAGGATGTATGTTATGTGTCATATCCTCGTCCATGGAGTATGATATAAATTACATCTAATAGTTATATGGAGTGTATCATCCTTGCATGACGTCAGATGCAGGAGAAGATCCCCATATGTCAGCTCATCAAGATATACTAGCAACAAGCGAGAGTGTATCATGTCATGAATGTATCGTCGATATGTCACTGTATTATTGCTATTGGGAGAGAGAGCATAGCTAGAGGCAAGTTTCAAGAGAGCATTTCTCAGATGGTCACTCTACAGGAAATCTTACTAAAGGCACGACATGTGTTACAATGTAGGACGTATATGATGTAGAGGATGAACATTGGTCTAGATATACCCAGTAGTGATATTTAAATTTGTATTTTGACATTAACATTTTAAAAATTTATATGTTTCATTGTATTTTATGAACGGCTGATGTAAGGTTTATCAACTTTTTTGTTTGACAATTTGATCTTATTATTAAATAATTAATGTGTATAGTTTACTGTGGGTATGAATTACAAATGACTTATAATGTATGGTTTATTAATAATGAAAAATTCCTTCAAATTTACGGTCAAAGGGTGCAAATATTTTCTTAGTATTTGTCCAAATTTTGAAATCTAAACATTTTTTTTTGAGAAAAATGAATTGTCTATTTGATGAAGTGATTTTATTATAAAATAGATGCATCCGATTTTAATCTCCAAACAATACAAATGATATGGTGTAGTGAACACCACCCAATGCACATTCAAGGGCAGGCCCAGGTTGGGCCCAAAGTGTAAAGATACATCCCTCAAATATTCCTTTTGTTTCCTAGTGTTTTATGCTCTTTGTTCCCCCACAATATTTTGATCTGCACCCCATCTTCTTCCTTTCACAACACATGAAATATTTTGATTTGTACCGTATTGTATATTTTTATTATATTTTTGTATATTTAATTAATTGTATCATTAATTCAAACGCAAAAACTGAGATGAGTGGGACTAAAACCCATGACCCTTTTCTCTAAAATGGATAATCAGCTGCTAAATGAGAACTATGTCAAATGTCTGCAAATTAAGTATATATTATTTAATTTATAATTTGTTTTAACTAATGGTAATAATATAAAGATATGTATGTGACTTATACAATATAGAATGTTTGTGAGATCTATCTTTTAGTAAGGATAAATCAAAATTTTATAATTATAAATATGTTAAATACCATTAAAATATTAATTATTAACAGAAAAATATTGCAAGAAGGAATGCGTGGAATCAATTACAAAAAAGTTCAACATAGGCCATGTTTGATGTTTACATGCCCATTGAAATAGGTGATATGATAGATGTGTGCTTTTCTTGGGGGTCATATACATCCTATTGTACTTTCCACTTGTAAACCATTAAACAAATTATTCTTCATTTTACACCTCATATACTTTTTTTCTCATGTTTAATTACATGCATGCAAACACATATTAACATAATCAATTATCATTCTCTAATCTTCTAACGAAACTATATAACTTTTATAACTTAAAGATCACAAAAGAAAAAACTGAGGAGGTCAAAGTATCTAATATTTATAACTTAACACCGATTACATATAAGTCATGCAGATGATAAAATAACTTATTTTCTTTGTAAGCAAATATATTTAAGCTTTTAGATTAATCTATGTTTCTACTTTAAGGCATGTACGATAAAAAAAGTGTCCTAGTTAATGGTCCATATTTACAATAAAAGAAGAGTGTACGAAGCTAGCTTTTAACCCACATGACCCTGCCAATCTATTGATTCGAAAGGTTTATCTCATTCTTTCATATCATATATATATATATATATATATATATATATATATATATATATATATATATATATATATATATATATATATATATATATATATATATGACATAATCATGTGAACACCATAAAGAAATTATGAAATTTTGTATTTTGTCTTGGCATTTTCTTCAAAAATGACAAGTCCATGCTTGTATGTCTTTTAGTTTCAAACTTTAATATTCTACATTGATAACCCTGAATGGAACCGAGCATGTGCAAAAAAAAATCCTGTTTGGGCAGTTGACTATAAACACATTTAAGACTTTTACAACATGTTTGATGTTTCTATTTATAGACTAAGAAATTGTGTTTAGTCTAAAAATATTGTAGATATTCATTGCTAAATGTTTACTTTGAGTGCTAATATGATAAATCAAATTCTTAATGTACGATGATGTAATGGAAAACAATTGCTTATGTTTCACTGTTTCTTTTGTTGGTAAAATCTTTGTTTTATTGCTTTATGTTTGAAATTTAATTAGTTTTATGCTTTCTAATGGTGCAAATTTTTTTTTTCTTTTAATGACAGTGTAGATATCTTATGTGTCAATTTATCTTATTTAATGTAAACTTTCATTTTTAATTTTGAAGTATATATAGTAGAAAGAAAGAGTTTTCGAGTTAATGAGAAATGTTTATGTGCTCTGAGAAAATATATGATAATTGAGAAAATATCATCCCGTTAAAGTTTAAATTATATTTTATTTATCAAAGATTGAGAGAAGTTTTTAATTTAAAAGGGAATTGGAAAACTCTTTTGATAAAAACAATCATAACAAATAGTTATAATCGTAATTCTTTTATTAATTAAAAAATAAAAATAAAAATTTCTTTCTTCTTTATATCACAAGCACTTTCATGATTTCAATTAAAAAAAATTAAATTTAAAATTTAAAATTTTCTCTTTTCATATTAAATGTTCTAAGAATATGAATTTATATGTTTTTCATTAAAATATTTTTCAAAAAAAATTATATTTTAAAATTAAAAAAGAAACGGATGTAAGAAGTCTGAAGAGGACGAAAGTCCTATCACATGCATGTAATATGGTAGTTAGTGATTAGTTTTTGTACAAATAAGAAAATCATTCTCCATCTTTAGGAGGTTCAATTTCATTCCAAAACCTACTTAATAAGATTGCACATCCACACACATACAAAGGTTAGAGAATCACACTGATTGGTGATTCGAATGATGTATGTAATTCTTTTCAACTAATAACTAATAATACTCAATTCGTTTACTTTTTTTGCTTTTACTATATTTAGAAAGGTTAGAGAATCACACTGGTTGGTGATTCGAATGATGTATGTAATTCTTTTCAACTAATAACTAATAATACTCAATTCGTTTACTTTTTTTGCTTTTACTATATTTAGAAAGGTTAGAGAATCACATTGGTTGGTGATTCGAATGATGTATGTAATTATTTTCAACTAATAACTAATAATACTCAATTCGTTTACTTTTCTTGCTTTTGCTATATTTAGATATACTTTCTTGTCACTTTATCTTGACATTAGTTATAAGTTATTCGAGTCTTGGATCTCAACTTGTACCAATAAATCTATCAATTAAGAACTCCAAAGGACTTAACTTGCGTTCTAAATTGATTATTGAGTTCATTTGAGATAATTTGTGTCAATTATTTTATAACTTATAATTCAAAAAGGTTAATATGGAAAATTCTTCAAAGTAGAAAAAGTCCAATCAAAATAATTATCAAAGTAAGGATAATTAAAAATTCAAATGACAATAAACATGAGGTTGTTATTCCTAAGCAAGATCAGGTTTTTAATGCCAGTTCGTGTTTGTATCATGTTATTTCTAAAAATGCAAACGAAACATATATGAGTCTCTCACATTCAACCATAAAATATTAATTTGTCCTTCAATCCCTACTACAAAAAGTAACTTTCGTAACGGAATTTTATATTGGTCAAAATATTCCCCTTGGTAGAATCTATTCACTTAGGTGTTTTTCTTTTATTTTCATTTTAAGTCACTTTTCACCACGGTTAAAACTTTCAACTGTGATAAAAAACGGCGACTGATCATGAGTTCGACCTAGAACCTACAGTTTTGTTTTTTATTTATTTTTAAGCCACTTTTTTCCACGGTTGAAACTTTCAACCGTGATGAAAAGTGGCACATGGTCATGAGTTGGAATCCTAACACCTAGAATTTTGTTTATTATTTATTTTAAAGTCACTTTTTACCACGGTTAGAACTTCCAATCGTGGTGAAAAGTGGCGCATGGTCACTAGTTAGTTTTTACCATGATCCTATGCTCTTTGAAAGAAAAGGCCCCAAATTCCTCGTGGATATTACCACTGAACTCATGAATACCTTGCTCACAAAATTAATTGGTTGTTCACCACCTTCCAATTTTGGAACTACTACTGAGCTCATGGCGTTGTTAGTCATTGGAAGGTACATGAAAAAGGTTTCCCCTTCCCTTGGAGAGTTAGTATCAGAGGCATCACCAAGAAGATTTTTACTTTAAGGAAGGTTTTCTCACATTCATTAAGCCTTTAGAATCTTTACTTCTTCTTCAGAGTGGTGAAAAAAGGAAACGCTTTGTCTCTAGTGCATGATAGGAAGCGAGAAAGGGCGACCATCCACCATGTTAGTTATTGGACCTCTTTGATTGTGGTCGAATTCCTAATGTCAATTATGGATTGGAATTTGTATAGGTTGGATTTTACTCCCCTTTCCCGTTAGCATGAACCCTAAGGACTTTCCTACTTGAACTCCAAATGAAAATTTGTAAAGATTTAGACACATGTTATACTTCCAGATATTGCTCAGAATGCTTTACAGATCGTCACATTTGTTTTATCATTGAGAGTTTTTACGACCATGTCATCTAAATATACTTCAAGGTTTTTCCCTATTTGGTTCAAAAATACAATGTCCAACAATCTTTAGTATGTGGCGCTGATATTCTTTAGGACAAAAAGGCATTACTCCATAGTAGTGATTGTATTTATTTTCGGGCGTATGATTTAGGGCATGTCAGGTTGGGGTCAATAAAGTCTATGTACACTCTCCATTTCCTTGATGACTTATTGACCATTACCATGTTAGCCAACCAGGTAGGATACTTAATTTCATTGATAAGTTATGCCCTCACTCAACTTTTTCACTTCATTATCAACGACGATCCTTCTTTCTTCGCCCATTTTTGCTTCTTTTCTATAATTTGTTTTAAGGATAATCTAAGCGCAAGGAAATGACACATGATATTAACATTTTCCTCGACATATGTGAGGGTCTCCAGGAGAATATATCTACTTTTATTGATTTGGTGTTCTAGTGTAATGCAAAATAATTTTTATGGAGATGTAACATTTGACTTAAACTTTCTCACCCGAGAAACCCATCAGGTAGCCTTTGAATGGTTTTAGGTCATCGTGATCTAGTTGTAACCTTTCAAAGGAAACTTAGTTGAGAACATCAACCGAGATACCAAGTCTACTAGGACATGCTTGACATCTCAATTGAATAATTGCACGGTGATAATCATAGGGTCATCTTTATAAGGAAAGATTCTCACCGTGCCACGATTTGAGAGAGCGACATAGGGCATAAGGGTTTATCTAGGCTTTGGGAGTGAGTCCACCACAATCATCATTAATAATGTGTATTTTTTTGTAAGAGCTTGACTCGCCTCTTCCAGCAAAAACTCTAGGGATGATGTTAAGCGTATGGCAAGTTGGTTATGCTTTCCTTCTTTTTTATGGCTCTTTTTCTCTCCATGACTCAGAGCTTCATGGTCAATTTTAACTTGATGGGCGTGATCTTTCTCAAGAATCATACGACATGCCTTGGACATACCTCTCAAGTGGACTTCTAGGATGAGGCGTTATATCTCATTCTTTACCTAATGGAAGTTATTTGTATGATTGCATTTGACAATATGGTATTTACACCATTTATTTATCCCATTCCCCATCACCTTCTACTTAGGATCTGAAATGGTCTTAGTGTGGAACACTTCTCTCCATATCTATTATTGCTTCTTGTTAAGTTGCATCTAGTTTACTATGGGCTTCATAGGAAGTTTGAAGGTTACTTTATCACAATTAGGTTGGGGAAAGTGGTTCCTGCATTGGCAAGAAGATTTAGGTCCCTTAACATCATGCTCATTTTCACTCTTCTCGGTGTTGCTTTCCTCGCCTTTTACATAACATTTCGCCCTCGCCATAATTTCTTCCATGGAGTGCGCATGTGTTTTAGAGAGGGAATTTTTGCAGTTTCCAACTTTAAGTATCTTTTAGAAGGCTCCTACAAATAAATTTTGGTTGGGGTTGATCCCCTTGATGGTGGCTTTACTGAACCCTTCCAGGTACTCTCTTACCGATCGCTCGTTCCGTCAAAGGTTGCCAATAACTTGAAATTTCTAAGACTGGCTCATCCCATATCTCAAGAGAGAAAAGTTGAAGATATAGAGCCTCTATACTCTCATGTTTCTCACTCTTCATTTGTTGTTGTTGTTGTTGAAGTTTAGAATAATGTTCAAGAGACTTAACTCTTCCATAGAATTATTGTTACTACTGATGATAATTCTTACCATTATGGAATTATAGCTAGGTTGATAGAAGTTTCAAGTGAGAGTGTGATCCGAGTTAGTTTTACTGGGACCCTTGCAAGTTCAGAGTGCAATCTAAGAGGGGGTGAATTATATTTTAATAATTTATTTCAGTTATTTTAGAGATATTCTTATGTTCTTATTTTTTCAGAAATATGTTGATGAACTTATGAAGTAAAGTTCTGAACTTGAATGCAAAAAAATAAATAATACAACGATGTATACTATTTCCCCTTTATAATCAATGGTGCATCTAGACCCCTCATACCCCATGAGATATTCTCACTATTGTTAGATCTTTGTACAAGCATCACACCAAGACTTCTCCTACAATTTTCTAACAACAACAAAGAAGCACATCACTTCCTTGATTTCCAAACACCAACAATTATGGTGGACTTTGAATAAAACCAATTCAAATGACCTTTCTCCAATAATTACCAACACTATGATGATTATCACAAAATAAAAAAGCATTCCGCTTTATATTTACGAGACTTATAAATCACACCACTTTTTATTTATAAAACAAGTCACACATACTTGGTGATCAAATACAACTTTTGAACAAATAGGAATATATGATGTTGTTCTTGAATCAATTCCAATATATAAAATTGATCTTATTTTTCAATGTACAACTCAAATATAATAGCCTTAAATGCTCATAAACGTTTTGAAATGATATGACAATTTATGTAGAAAACATTTCAAGGTTTTGAATGGAGAAAAACACATTTTGAATTGTGAAAGAGGTGAAATCTAAATTTTGAATGACCATTACCTTATATACATCCTATGAAACATCTTAGATTAGTTGTACATGTTGGTAGATGTTTCATGAAGATTTGCATTGGTTTAGAATAACAATGGTTGATGAAACATTACATATTGCAATCTGGAAACGTGTTGATTTTTTTCAAAGTTCTATAGTGTAAAAGGTTTCATAAATTGTGTAACCCATTACACTTAGCTCAGTTTTATAAACTCAGTAAAATTTGAACTTGTAACCGATATGCTAAAGAGTGTAACCGATTACACTGATGTACAAAGTGAAAATTACTTTTACAAAAGATTTGGCATGCAAGGTATTAATGCATGGATGCTTAGAAACATTTGAGATGAAATGAAGAATAATTTTCTGAGCATTTATGGATATACATACTATGAATTACAATCAAATACCTTTTCAACAAGATCAATTCCTCTTAAATCAACATTCAAAGATTTATGTAATCTTCATACTTGAATGAGCTTGAACTTAAACCTTTTATCACCATGATCAAAGACTATTTCCATCATTGTCATCCAAGTAACTTAGTGCATATTTGATCCTTTTGAGATATGTCTTGAACTTTATATTGAGAAGCCTTTTCCTTCTTTTTGAAACATGAATTTGATAATATTTTGTCTTCATCAAAACATCATACTTGGTGCATATTGTCTTCACAAACTCTCCCTTTTTGATGATCACAAAATATATTGATGGGAAATTTTTACTTGACACTTGATTTCTCCCCTTATCTTGTATATATTTTCCTATCTTGCATAACTCTCCTTCTTTTATGAATTTATGTCTTTGTCTTTGGCATCCAGAAAAATTACAAAAACAACCATCTCTCTTCTCCCCCTTTTTGACATTATCCAAAAGAAAAAAACTAAAATTCAAATAATAATATAAGAGAAATGATACATTAAATATAAAGATACACCTTCATTTTTTAAAAGATTTTTAAAATACCGGTAATAAATTGTATGCAGTTCTATTGCAATTTTCAAAAATTCGATAATAAATATAGGGATATCACCGTATTTAATTTTACTTGTGGTTTTGTTGCGGATTGTACAATTTTTTTCTTACGGGAAATACATTACCTGTGAATTTCAGAATATACGCATTTTATATATTTTTTGTTGGATTTTTAAAAGATCGTATAGACACTAAAGTGTAATACAATTACAGTTTATGTATTATAATTATTCTCTTTTTTATACTAAATTTAATAATAAAATATATATAAATTTTGAGTATTTTCTTAATCACAAAAACTTATCCTGTATATGATTTTTATAATAAATTATAATTATTTTTATTTTTATTTTTAAAAATATGATACGTGTCCCCTTAAAAGTTAATATTCTATCCATTATATATTTTTGGATTAAAAATATCGTCTATTTTCAGAGAGGAATATGTATGTATAAATAGATTATTTAATATTGATTTTTTTATTGATTATAATATTTTGTGAGATTAATTTCTTATTTATACTTTTGAATTTTTTTAAAGAATAAATTGAACATATTCAATATCATTTTTTATAATATTTTGATGAGTTAGGTTTTATATATATTTTTTATATGTTTTCTGTATGAATAGTATGACCAACAACACACTTTAATGATTTCTTTTAAAATAATTAAGTTTTTCAAAAAACTAAACTCAAATAACAAATATTTTAAAAATTTACTAAAGTAACCATGTTTCAAATAATTGATTATGGCGTCTGTGCTCTAATTTGGTCTTAGGCTTTATTGTTTCTAGCGCATGTTGTAGTGGCATGTCAATGACAGTAGCGCATGCAGGCATTAGAGCATCGATCATCCCTCTTGGCTCCTATGATGTATTGTGGGAAGTATTGAAGGCAAGTGAATGCGCCGAGGTGTAGAATCGATTAGCGTTATGATCGATCAAGTTATTAAAATTCTCTTCAATCATTGTGTATTTTTATTTGATGGAATAATATTATAATCATTTTTTCTATTTAATATTTTTCATCATTATTTTGTTGTTAATATAATTTAAAGAAACTTAATCAAATACAACATAGGAGCCAAAAAAATGACACATGTTCATCATGCATGCGTCAATACCATTAACACGACACTAGAGCATGCGCTAGATACTATGACAACTAAGACTAAATTATAGTGCATGTGTCATTGTCATTGACATGACATTAGAAGCAATGGCTCTAAAACCAAATTAGAGTGCACGCGCCACTCGCATCCTCTGTTTTGGTAAATTTTTTGAAATATTTGAAATTTGAGTTTTTCTTAATAACGTGAGTTTTTTTTAAATCCACTTTAATTATCCAATACTTAAAATAAAAGAAAAAAAATTAAAATTTGAAAAAAGTTATAATTGACTTTTTACAAAACAAATAACTTAAGTAATTCTTTAGTGATAGATATTTGTCTTGTATTTTTTATGATAAATTATAATGCATATAATTACTTTTTCTTTATAAAATATAAAATAAAATTATGAATTGATTATAAACAAATAGTTCTCTCGTAATTGAATTGTAATGCGAATGTCACTCATTAGTGACTCATTTTCAAAATACAATAATGAACACAATAAAGTTTAAATTTTTTATAATTGTTGTAATTTAATTTTTTCACTTTTTATATTGAAGATATTATAAACATAATAATTATTTGATGAGTTATATTAATTTTTCACTTGTTGTCACTCATTAGTATAGAAATATTAATTTAGTAATTATTTGACAAATTATATTTATCGTGCGTATGATTTTTGTAATTAGTATAATTTTATTATTTTCTTTTTTATTTAAAAATACTTAATAATTACTTATTCATAAAAAACAACGTGAATACAATAAGAAATTATTATAATTATTTTATTTTATATTAAAAATATTTTTAAAAAATTAAAGTTTTAAAAATGTTTAAATTTAAACATCTATCCCATACTTAATTTA
The DNA here is from genome assembly GCF_024323335.1 of Lathyrus oleraceus. NCBI lineage: Eukaryota > Viridiplantae > Streptophyta > Magnoliopsida > Fabales > Fabaceae > Lathyrus > Lathyrus oleraceus. The sequence goes on from NC_066580.1 coordinate 373,807,919, forward strand.
TACATTAAAAAAAAGGTGATAAAATGGTAACATGCGATATACAAACCAACATGTTGTATAACAAAATGTTATCATAAACTTTCAAAACTAGTAATATGTGTCACATGTTTAGAGTCAATTTAAAACGACGTAAAACTAATTTTGCTAGTAATTTTCTTTCTCAAGTTTTATAGGAAATAGGAGATGTGGGGTGTCAGATATCACATTGGGAGTCCCACGTATATTTGCTCTAGAAACAGCTCTACTGATTCTCAAGCTGTTTATGGGCTGGATCACAATTATGTATGGAGTCTCTAGAAAAAGCCTATGTTAATTTAACTCTCAAATTAAACACATCTTCACCGTTCGAAATTCTAACTTGCCACCCCACACTTTTACACTTGTATATGATACTCTCATATTTAGAACACCCTTATCGATATATATTTTTATAAATATTAAAATTGTTTAAAGTTTATCTATCAGAAATTTAGGACTTATTGAAAATTAAAAAATAATACCGGAAATTTTCCAATAAAAAGTAAATATTTTTGAATTTTTTGAAGAAATACAGAATTTAAAGAAAAAAATTAAAAAATTTCAAATTTTTTTTACACTATCGAAAATTTATAAATTCCTGTAAAGTATAGCATTTTCAAAATTTTCGATATACTACAACATTTTTTGAAATTTTCGACAATGTTAAAAAAATTGTTTATTGAATATGAACTACCGAAATTTTAAAAAATTCGGAAAAAGAAGGCAATATCATGTTTTAAAAAAAATCTGGTGTGTTATTTTTTTTTTTTCAAAAAAGCAAATATAAAATTTATGTCAAAAATTTGATATGTTACTGGAAGTTTGAAATGAACTACTGAAAGTTTCGTTCGCGTTTTTACTCATAATTGTCGATGGATAATTTGAGAATTATGAAAATATGTGGGGTGTCAGGTACAAGTGTGAGGTGACAAGTTAAAACCTCTCACCATTCATACACATATCATAGAATAGTCTCGTCCATTATGCTGGTTGTTGGATTTAAAATTATGATAACCAATGTACAATTACTATTCTTATAATTGGTGATTAAAATAAGGGGGTCATAAAATGCATTTAAACCTAAAAAAACTACAAATAAAGCAGATGAATCAGAGCATAGTAGAATAGAGACGTTGTTTAAACATTTTATGACGGAGTTGTTCAATTTTGAACTACAAATGATCGGTAAAACGATTACGTAATGTTTGGTTGCAGTGGACTTGTTCTTCCAGTATGATGAAGAGAAAGTTGACTTGTAATGTTAGCACTTCAACGTCCAAGCCAGTGAGAGATTAATGAGTAATGTGTGAGTGAAAGTGGTTTTGAATCATACATTTTACTTCAAGATATTTTTTATATATGATAATTGATTGAGATGTTTTAGATCTAAATCAAATGTAGGCTTTCTCTTATTAGGATTTTGGCCAATGCATAATGGTTACACTTAAGGCTTCTTATGGCGTGGTAGTAAGAAGTCTTTTAGAGAGCATGGTCAGATTCCCTGCACTAGGGTCGTTACATAGAGAAGTGGAAGAGGTTTGGCAGTCGACGTGGATAACCTAGTGAACAAATGAATTAAATGTGAGTCTCTTCATTGAGATGTTTCGTAAGGATTACTTTGACACATGGCCCTAGGTTTATAGACTAGGGAGTGACACATCTCCCTAGGATTCTCAAGTGTACTTAAATATTGTTGTATTTCTGAGGAGAAGTTCAAACGTTGTTTTTTTCCTTTTCATTTTATTTTATTTTGACCCATTTATTAGTATACCTCACTTTAATATAGAAGGGTGCATTTTAAAAACTTTTTCTCCCTTTTACGCAAACTATAAGTTTCTTTTCTTCTACACAGTTTGATTTTCTTCTCTGAATTTTGGAAACATCCATTTTATCAAAACTTTTCCTTCTTTGGGTCATACATTTCCTAATCCAATGCATCTTTTGAGGCACCTTCTTTAACTATTATCCCCATTTTCCAGCTCTATCAGGTATCATTTTTCTCTTTCATGTTTACAGTTCATTGTTCTCCTTTCGATGTTCAAGTTATGGCTAACATAGTAAATGTACATGTAAATGTAATAATATACCATCTAGTGATGATTGCTCTTCCGTTAGGATAGTGAACCCAAGAATTCCAAATGTTGACCCTTTAGAGGTTAACCAACCTATTATAAACCTTATCGTACTTAGCGATTGCTCAGGGTCAAGAGGGGGTTCCGGTGAAAATGGTAGTGACCCCTCTAGTTTTTATTCTATCATAGGTACATACGATTCTTCTCCAGGAAATGAAGGGATGAACCATGATGGTTATGTTGCTACGGGTGTGGATGATAATCCCATTCCTTTACCATGGTCTATTGTAAATCTAGAACCTAGTGAGGTTTCCTAAAATAAACAGATGATTTGCTGCTTCATTAGATCCTTTTGGGAAGTAAAAGGTTGATATCCTAGTGGTAGGATTGTTAGGGATCATATTAACTTTCAAAATCATTCCGGGGCTTATGATCAACATTATATTTTATATGAAAGCAGTGGAGATATGCTCCGAGAGGAATGCTAGGGTCAGATACTAATTGACAATGCAACTCAATGCAATTGGGTGGATACATAATCGGTATGGATGATCTCCTAATTCAACATTGTTGAGTGTTTATAAGGTTTATTCACATACGTGGGTCGTCGTCTGATTAGTCAGTCTCGCATGTTGATAGTTCCAAAAGAATTTGTATCTTCTTTGATGGATACGATTTCATTATATGAATGATTGTTCTCCAAACTAAAGTTCAAGCTTCCTTTAAGTGACTTAAAGTTAGGGGGTGCTAAGACATCTCTTGATAGCTCTGTCTCAGCTACACCAGGTAGCTTAAGCATTTGCCCAAGAATTCTAATACTAGTGCAAGTACCAAGAAAAAAACTTTCTCTGAATCTAGTTTTCATCACCTTTATTTTGACAATGACCCCTTCGGACGGGAACTGTGGACAAAATCTGATCTCACTTTGCCATCCAGCCAAAGTGTTTGACGTTTACCTTGACAGTTGGAAGAAATTCAACTATTGTTATTTTTTGGTGAACCCCGTGACCCTAAAGGCTCACTCTATCTCTTGCAAGGTCTCAAAATGAGAGACTTCCTTTCCAGACACCTCGGGCTCAGATTTAGTGAAGTGTAAAGAAATAATATTTAAATACTGGGTTTGGAACCACTTCGACCAGAGATCGAGGACTTACTCTTACTCATCCAATTATTTAACCACAGAGGAAGAAACATTAAAGGAAGATTTGGTAGCCTTTTGGGATAATTTGGGCTATAAATATGGGTTGGCCCTTCAAAGGTGCTTTATCAATATATGGGCGCTTGTGGATGTCGTCTCTTCCCTAGAGAGAAAAAAATTGTTTGATGAGGAAAGAAATTATCTTTATGTTTGCCTTTGTCATTCCCATAATATTATACTGATTATCTTTTATCCTTTTTTGCTAATAAAAACGTATCCTTAAAAATATTTTCAAAAGGATGAAGGCCTTATGAGCAGATGAGGTGTTCGCTTCCCTTTCTCCAACTCGTACTCTAGTTCAAATAGATGCGGAAATTGACACGACTCTGGTAGAAAACAAAGCTCTGACCGAGGAGTAGGTGAATATGCTTGAATAATGATGCTCTTACTCCGATAGACGAATCATGAATTTTAATGACCGATCTCACCTATTAACCGAGAGAATGCAAAATGCGATATGGGTAAGGGAAAATCTCAAGGGTGGCCTCTTACCAAAATGTTTGAGTCATCGAGACTGCCTCTAGGGAGATTATTTTGGGCAATGGTGAAGTTTCTCCTTCTACTTTCAAGTTTCTCCAAGTCTTTTTGTCCCATGGGCCTCGCAATTCACATGAGGTATGGTCTTGTATACTATAAGGAGATTATACTTATGCTCAGAACCTTACCGGCATAACTAAATTATAGTTGATAATAGAGACGACATATAACATGCAATAAGGTGTTATTTTAATGTCTCTGGCAATGGCCGGTTATGGTGAGGTAATGGCTTTTAGCAACCCTTCTAAAAACAAGGAGCATTGAAAATGTCAACATGACCTTGTTGTAGTTTCATGAACCCTAATACATTCAGGGAGAGTACCCTAAGACAAAGTTTTTGTTGCTTGTCTTATCACTTTCGTTTTCATTTAATTTCGTATATTGAGTTTCCTTCATAATTGCACGACCTCTCTAAATCAAGTTTTGAAATGATTCTTTTTTAGAATGCATAAACTAATAAATATGTTTGATGTTAATCATGATGCTTTTAGTCAATTGCATGATTCAGTGGAACAAAACACAATGTGTATTACTGATTCAAGTTAGATGGAAAGAAACATCTCAAAGTATTTTCAAAACCATGAAAAAATGAGATTTTGTGTACTTGATTCGAATCAAGTACATATCCTGACTCGAATCAAATTTAACATAGGTAAATCCAAAGTTTTTCAAACTCTCTAACTTGAGTCAGACTTTTAACTTATTTCGAATTAGGCAACTTTGTGATTCAAATCACATGTTGCACTTGATTCAAATTAGACTGGTTTGGGTCACCTTGGTTCATTTGATTCAAATCAGAGTTTACACCAGATTCGAATCATAGAGGTTTTTTCTCATTTATCATTTGGCTCTGTTTGAATTGGTATGAATCAGATTTTCACTTGATTTGAATCACAAGCTTTATGATTCAGATTACATAATACACTTGATTTGAATTAGATGAGAAATGGGTCAAAATCACTTTTCCTTCTTACTCAACTCCACTTGCTCATTTGACTCAAATCATGAAATGCTCTTGATTCAAATCTAACTAAAAATTTCCATATATTTATGTGCTTAATCTCGAACACATATAAAATCATTTTTGTCATGATTTTTCAAAAAAAAAAATGGAAGTCATAAACAACATAGTGATTTTCTGTGAAATCAACACTCTCTCTTTTTTAAAGTTCAAAAAACTCTTGCAACAGAACTCTTACATCTTCAACCTCAAGTTTGATTTTAGATCTTGATCATGAGGGATTTGTAATTGATTAAGGGAGACACCGTCTTGAAACTTATCTTTCTTGAATATTTGGTTGATAATTTCAGGTATCTTGCAAGATCGGGGTTGTTGTCATTAGTGCTGACAAATTCTAGTGAAAAGAATGAGGTTTTTCTCTCTAGATTGCCTTGGTAGTGACTGTGTGGAAGGCTACAGACAAGATGGTGTTCCTCTCAAATCTTTTGATAATTCATCACTCAAGGAATCAGTAGGATCAAAGGGTGATTTCTACACATGAAGACTTGGAGCAGATTGGCGATATTGGAAGATTCAAGAAGCGTCTATCGAGCTGAATTGGTGATTAAATTCTAAGAAACAATTGAGGTTAGAATTCATTAATATTGAATCTTTGTATAAACATACCTCATGGAATATACAAATGAATTAATTGAATACCATTGTGTATCATCATAAAACCATTAATTAGCATTTGTAGATTGATTAAGCATTAATGTGATCAAGTTCCATTAAACATATAGTCTTCATATTTTTGTTTCGAACCTTCCGTGTGCATTTTTGTAAAACCTATATTATTTTACTTTTTTAAATTGGTTGAATTTTTTAATAAGGGTCTATTCACCCCTTTCTAGACCGTTTTTCTACTTCCATTTTCTCACGCAAAAATTGGAAACAAGAGCTAGTCTTTTGATTGTGTCTAATCGACATCCAAAAATTGTGAATATGGCGCGCGATGACGATCCTAAGGGAGCGTATAATAGGGCACATGTTTTCAAATGCTAAAATTATACTTATTAGAAAGAAAACATGAACGTACACTTATTATCAATTGACAAAAATCTATGATGTGTGATGACTTCTTAGCAAGTGTACCAATAATGTCGCAATAATAAAAAGATATCGATTCCACATGGACTGCTATTTAACAAGACAATAAAAGTTGTTCTGAATTAATAAGAAAGCAATCAGGTTTTATATAGAATCCCTTATTTCCCCCTGTTGATGTGTAATGCATTACTTGATAGAGAATGTTATTATATTTCCATGAAGAATTGTAATAATCATTATACCAAATTTCTTAGTGTATAGCTCACTAATTACCACTCGGGGTCTCATATCCTTATTCAACCAGCGTAAGTGAGATTAGGTGATGCACAAAATGTTAATTAAACTACCACTACTCAGGGTCTCCTATCCCTATTCAACCAGCATAAGTACAACAACTTTCCTAGTTCTAGCACATAGACTAACGATCAATATTTCATATGCATCCAAGATCAGATTAAAAGAGTATCTCATATAAAAAGCATTAAGAAAAATCAGAAATTGAATAGAAATATAACTCCAATTATTCATGCAATGACAATTTAAACACATGTCCCAATATGTTTAAAATAATTTCGACAAACGAAACCTAACTTAGATATGTTTAGCTACTCAAAATGATACAATCAAATGCCAATTGATTAGATGAAGATTGTATCTAAAAATCCTTGAAGAATTGGCCTTCAATGCTCTCAAACTCGCCCTCTTGGTGCTTTTTACCGTCAATTTCAGTCTAAAATACAAAACAATGGAAAAGTGGAAAAAGTCCATTTTTAAAGTTCTCTGAACGGGTCAGAAAATCTTAGAAAACAAACCCATTGCGTGCGTAATATATTTCATTCGTGCGCATGATACTTTCCATCACGTGTGTAATCATTCCAGAATGTAGACCTCCTTTTTATCTTTATTTTTCAAAAACCCCATCTCAAAACAAGTTACAAAATTCTATATATGATCAAATTACTGGACAAACGTCTGGATGTAAATTATGCTGAAAAATACTCATGTCTTCATAATTTCTTCACGATTTCTTGGCTTTGCTTTGTTTCTTCGACTTCTTCACTTTATACATATTTCATCTTTAACTCATCTTTAACTCAAAATTCCATCGAATTCATCCCAAATACTCATGAAAATCATGTAATGGCAAACTATAATCACAACCCCAAACTTATTATGTTGCTTGTCCTCAAGTAACATACCTGCAACTGAAAGTTTCAACATAAACCAAAATGCTTACCATTACTAATGAACATATCCTTTGTTTTTTTTATATGGTCATCACTTTCGCTCCCCACTTCAATCAAGATAAATAGAAAAATTTCTTCCAACACAATAAATACACCCGTCTCTCATCTCACTATTATTCCACTCGCATTAACATGGTAATCATACAATCAAAGTACAAAAGCATTTTACCATGAGTTTACAAAATTTCTAACAAAATCAGTCAAAGTCATTTAAACACACACTTTTGGAGGCATTTTAAGGTTGTAATGGGGCTTATGTCAAGGTAGGATAATTTGATTAGGCTTAAACATTTGGAGTTAGGTATCTAGTTTTCCTTATGTTATTGTATTCATTTTCATATCAACTCTTTCTTAATTTATCGGTACTAGAGATTAACATTTTATGGACATTATCATTCTTTTTCTCTTTCTTTTCTCTCTTTTTTGAAGATGTTATTAAAACTTCTTGATCTTCTTTCAAATTTTTTGAATTTTTTGACCAATATCTCTAGTATCCCAACCCCAAACATAAACTTTGTTCACTTCCAAGAGCAACCCCAACCTTATTATTATTCATATGACAAATGAACTAAATTTTATACCTAACTCCAAAGAGAGAGTGGAAAGATTTAATCTTTCAAGTCAAATGGCTAATATATTTGGCTATGTCACCGAAAGAATCGGCTTAGGCTCAAAGTGGTTAGCAAAGTATATAAACATTACACACTGGTTAGCTTAAAAAGGTTAAGAGTTCACCACAAACAAGTGCCTTAGTGTTTATTTATCGAACCAATAGATTAAATCAGAAATAATACAAATTCTAGAAAATAACAATTGTACGGATACTCTTATAAGAAGGAAAAGTAAACAATAGAATTTTTGGGTCAAACCTTACTAGATAAGGTATCTGGAAATTAAGTACAACTTAGTTAGTTTCTCCTTTCTTCATCAACTCTCCATCCACAAGGAGAACTTTCACGATGATCAATATTTTCTTGTGATTTTATTTCTGTTCATCTAGTCACTAGTAAGGTAGCAAATTATTAACTGCAAGAAACAACAGTCACAAACTCATTTGTTAAGTAAAGCATTAGAGAAGTGGTACAAAAAAGAACAGAGTATTGTACTTACTACTCTAAATTTACTTGAGACATTGACTTGTAGGACGTAAATGGAAATTGTGGAGAATAATACAAATTTTGAAAACTCCACATATACATGTCATTGGAGTAGAAAAAGTCTTGCACGTCTTGCATGATGTTGTTGAATTCTTGGTTTTGTTTGGTCCATTATGCCCTCGTCTAATTAGTGTTAATGCTCGAGAGGTGCGACTTCGTTTTGGAAGCATTGCCTGAAACAACAACAATAACACTAGAAAGTGAAAAGAGATTAGAGATGAAAATTTACTATTATAGAGAATTTTTATTCTCTTTTTCTTCTTTCAATCGCTTTCTCATGTTTTTGTCATACTGCTGCTTAATATGACATGCTACAACATAAAAATGATTAATTGAACTAACATGAAATTTAAAATATCAAATGAAATAAAACAATATTTGATGGGTTGCCTCCCATTAAGCGCTTCTTTAAGGTCTTAAGCTTGACCTTTCGATTTTTTATTAGGGTGACATATATAACACGAAAAACTCACCATCCTTCTATTTCCTCTTATTTGATAGGAATTCCATTACTTTGAGGAATTGAAGGTTTTTCTTTCATATTCTCTTTAGCTTTATAGTATAGAACAAGGCATAAATCTCATCCAATACTTCATCTATTTCTCCTCTTTCATCAACCTTTTTGCTAGAAGTAGGAATATTCTTTTGTTGAAGATTCTGTTGTTGGACATCTACGTCTAAAAAATTACTGAATAAGGAGCTTCATCCAAAACTGTATAATCTTCATATTTCATTCTTGTTATTTTTCCACATATATTTTTCACCTATGCTTCTTCTATTCTTGCTACTATTTCTTTATCAGATGGTGTGCATTTTTCTTCTTCTTTCTCTTTTTCAAACCCTCGTTCATCGACTACCTCACATTCTTATTTGAATTCTCTTTCAATTTTCGCATCTCTAGGACTATATAACATATTTTCATACAAATCCCCAGTAGAACTTAGTTTTAATGCTAATTGACTAGATACTTGACCAAGTTTCATCTATAAATTCTCTCTAAATTCTGGATGGATACTTCCATGTCACTTCGCACGGTTTCTTGATGCCTGTTGATTTTCTCGAAATTGAGTTAAGTCATCTTTATAAACTGAGTCACGATTTCTTCAAGTTGAGATGATGAATCCTCATCCCATGAATGATCGGTTTTGATATAAGGTTCTGACTCTGATAAATTTCTCGCATTTTTTTGAATTAGAGTTTTTTATGCAAGTTCCTTTGAATAAGCTTCAAATTTTTCCAAGCTAGCATAAATTTCATCTTGCATGTTTGTCTTGACCTCACCTACAACATAAAAATAAGAATACCTTAGTAGCATTGGACTAGATAAAAAAATTAAACAAGAATAAAAATGAAAATGAAAAGTTAAAATTAAAATTAAAAAGAAATAAAAACAAAAACAAATAAAATCTAATCCTAAAAAAAATTAAATCTAAATATAGAATAATCAGTTAAAAATCTATATCTAAATCCAAATTTAAATCTAAATCTAAAATAAAAATAGAAACAAAAACAAAAACAAAAACAAAATAAATAAAAACAAATAAAGAAATAAAATAAAAAAACTAAACCTAACATATTTTACACAAATATTGCCTTGTTGAAATTTGCAATCCCCTACAATGGCGTCAAAAACTTGATGACTTCTTGGCAAGTGTTCTTATAATGCCGCAGTAATAAAAAGATAATGATTCCACAAGGACTTCTATTTAATAAGACAATAGTCGCGTAGTTATAAAAAGTAACGATTGTAGGGGGGGGGGAGGGGGGAGTTTGAATGCGATAAAATAAAAGTTGTTCTGAATTAATAAGAAAGTGGTAAGGTTTTGTATAGCATCCCTTATTTCTCCCCTGTTGATGTCTAATGCATTACATGAATGAGAATGTTATTATATTTCCATGACGACTTAACACAACCACTATACATAATCCCTTGGTGTATAACTCATTAATTACCACTCGGGATCTCCTATCCCTATTCAACCAACGTAAGTGAAATAAGGTGATGCATATAATGTTAATTCAACTGCCAGTACTCGAGGTCTCCTATCCCTATTCAACCAGCGTAAGTACAACAATTGCCCTAGTTCCAACACATAGACTAATGGTCAAAATATCCTATATGCCATAGATAAGATAAAAAGAGTATCTCACATAAAACATTAAGCAAAATAAGCAATTGAATAGAAATATAAATCTAATTATTCAGGCAATGAAAAATTAAACATATGTTTCAATAGGTTCAAAATAAGTTCATTAAACAAAACCTAACTTAGAGATGTTTAGCTACTCATAACGATGCAAATAAATACCAAATAATTATATGAAGATTGCATCTAAAAATTCTTGAAGAACTGAACTCCAATGGCTTCCAATGCTCTCAAAATTGCTCTCTTGGTTCTTTTTACCGCCACTTTCAATCGAAAATGCAGATCAATGGAAAAGTGAAAAAAAACCTTTGAAAGTTGTCTGAACGCGTCAGAAAAGTGCATGATTTCTTTCTATCACGTGCACGATGCTTTCAATCACGTGCGTGATTATTCCATAATGTGGATCTCCTTTTTATCCTTCTTTTGCAAAAAACCCGTCTCAAAAATAAGCTACGGAACTCCATATATGATAAAATTATTGGACATGCGTCAGAATGTAAATTATGCTAAAATATACTCATTTCTTCATAATTCTTTCACAATTTCGTGGCTTTGCTTTGTTTCTTCAAATTCTTCATTTTTTTTTCATATTTTTTCATATTTATCTCATCTTTAGCTCGAAATTCCATCAGATTCATTGCTAATACTCATAAAAGTTATGTAATGACAAACTGTCATTAGTGTGCCGTCATTGAAGGACCATTTATTCCTACGGGTGATAATGATGTTGTTAAACATCCTAAGGATTGGACGGATGATGAAACCAAAAATGCTTCATATGATTTGAAAGCAAGAAACATTTTTATCTCCACTTAAGCGTATAAATATTTTACTCAATTTCATATCATACGAGTGTTAAAGGTATGTGGAATGCTATCCAAACTCTCTACGAGGGAACATATCACATCAAGAATTCTAAAACCAATATGTTTATATATTTGTTTGAACTATTTCATATTGAACTCGAAGAATCTGTGGATTCCATGCAAACTAGATTCATCCACTTATTCAACAAACTAAGTAAATTGGGTAAAACCTTTTCTAACAAAGATTATACTAACAAAATATTGAGATTTATGTGCAGGGAACGGAAACCAAAGGTTAATCCTATAAAAGAATCTTATGATCTTAGTACTTTGAATATTACAAAATTGTTTGGAAATTTAGTCGAGCATGAAAATGAACTGAAATGACTCGCCGATAATGAAGTAAAGTTAAAAAAGAAAGAGAAAGGTATATAAGAGAAACATGAACTTTCTTTGAAATCTTCGTCATATAAAAAGAGGAAGTCAAAGGAAGAAAGTGATAACTCTGGAAAAGAAGTTTCTAAACAAAAGGAGGTGAGTTTATTCGTCAAATGCTACAATAGATACTTAAAGAGATACAAGCTTAAGCATACCAACAAAGGACTAGTAAGTTTCAGAAATATTCACCCATCTAAGAAAGAACACAGGAAAAGGATGATGATATCACGTGTTACGAGTGCAGAAAATCGGGACATTTTGGTTGTCAAGTCTAAAAAAAAATCATAAAACGAAATATAAGGAATTTTACAATATGAAAGGAAAAATATACAAAGGTCATACAACCTATATCACGTGGGAAGAAGAGCATAAGAGATCATCCTCCAACATAAATAGTATGCACAAAAAATAGTATGCACAAAAAACATATAGTGCACAAACAAGTGACATAAAATGCAAATACATATAAATATAGCAATACAACAACCAAAGTGTTCTAACAAAACATAAAAACACAAACTTAGTCCGAAAAGGAAATTTAAAGACATAACGGAAATATAAAGACATAAGCAATATAGAATACAGTCCTAATCACTTAAAACACAAGACCAAACTTAAAACACACAAAAAATAAGACAGAAAAAATTAAATAAAGTGGCTGAACGTTACAGGATTAATCCATTACACCAGTGTATTAATCGATTAACATATTTAAAAAAGCTGAAAATACGCAAAAAAAAGAGAGACAGGTTAATCGGTTAACCTGTATGTGTTAACCGATTAACACATACCAAAAAATAGTAGCTTTGTATTTTCCAGCATACAATTGAATTTTTCAAAGGGCCACTTTGACATGTTATAATATACCATAATGCAACTTTGAATGTACCAAACATGTAATAAAAATACATGGAACAACATGTAATATGAATTTTTTTAAGAAAAACTCATATACTTAGAAATTTAATAAAGTTTTGAAAATAAATTTTAGAGAGTACCTTTGATTCATTATAGATTATAATGAATAAATATTGAAGAATTAAATGTCACCTTCATCTAAACCGCCAAGCTCTCGCCGAATTTTGTAAAAAGGTTCCTTTGGGAGAGGTTTGGTGAAGATGTCCGCTAATTGGTTATGACTATCTACGAAAGAAACTTCAACATCGCCTTTAAGCACATGATCACGTAGAAAATGATGCCTACTATCAATGTGTTTGGTTCTTCAGTGCATGACCAGATTTTTAGTAATGTTAATCGCACTTGTGTTGTCACAAAATAGAGGGATGCATCCAAGATCGAGTCCGTAGTCTCGAAGTTATTGTTTAAGCCAAAGTATTTGTGCACAACAACTACTTGCTATTATATATTCCGCTTCGGCCATACTAAGAGCAACGCAAGCTTGTTTCTTGCAAGCCCAAGATACTAATGCATTTCCAAGAATGTGACACGTACCACTAGTGCTTTTTCTATCAGTTTTACATCCAACATAGTCCGCGTCAGAATAACCAATTAAATTGCAAATACTCCCTTTAGGATACCATAGACTGACATTTGTTATTCCCTTGAGATACTTCATAATCCTTTTGACTGCGATGAGATGAGATTCTTTTGGATTTGCTTGAAAGCATGCACAAAGACAAACACTAAACATTATGTAATGACAAACTGTCATTAGTGTGACGTCATTGAAGGACCATTTATTCCTACGGGTGATAATGATGTTGTTAAACATCCTAAGGATTGGATGGATGATGAAACCAAAAATGCTTCATATGATTTGAAAGCAAGAAACATTTTTATCTCCGCTTAAGCACGGAAGTATTTTACTCAATTTCATATCATACGAGTGTTAAAGGTATGTGGAATGCTATCCAAACTCTCTACAAGGGAACATTTGACATCAAGAATTCTAAAACCAATATGTTTATATATTAGTTTGAACTATTTCATATTGAACTCGAAGAATCTGTGGATTCCATGCAAACTAGATTGTTGGTTCTAAGTGTTGGCAGCAATTTTGGTAAAACAAAGAGTGTTCACAAGATGTTACATGTGATGTCTTAACATAAGATATCTTGTACCTGCTGGTGGTTAAAATTATAATTATGCAGGACTGTTTCAGGATGTCATACACGATGTCATAACATCTGATATTATGTACCTGCTGGATATTTAAAATGGAATTATGCAGGATTATTCCAGGATGTCAGACCCGATGTCATGAAATTTGTACACAGAACATTCAGTCTGAATGTTATGTATTATGTGATTGCGCATTTAATGGAAATCTATGTTTGATTGAGGAGTTAATTGCAAACACAATCAATCAATGATTACAACGTGATTTAACTTATTTTCCAAAGAGATCTAACCAACTGTCCTAAGAAGATTTGAATGGAAAATAGTTTTAGGGTTTTATGATGTCCAAGCCCAGCTGAATGCTTCTATAAATAGGACATGGAAAACCTGATTTGATAAACAAGAAATACAAAGCGAAATATTGAGAGAAAATAAGGGTTTTAGTCTTGTGTGGTGGTGTGACTTGTAAGCCATTCAATTCATCCATAGATGATTGAATTGGTCTAATTTTTGAGGTGTAATTTGTCACTCAAAGCTTTTAAGCATGAGTGTGTGTCTACTTGATTGAAGCTGCTAAGTAAGATCAAGTGTGTGTCTTTGAAGAGTGTCTTCTTTTCATAAGCAATTCTTGTTTATTATCACTAGTGTGATTGAGGTGGAGTGAGTGGGATCTCATATCTAAGAGTTCTTAGGTAGAAATCATACGGGTAGAGATTAGGGGAAAAAGACTGTAACTTGTGGAGTGTACTGAGAGTCTTTGAACTGATTCTATTTAGTGGATTTCCTTCCTGGCTTGGTAGCCCCCAGACATAGGTGAGTTTCACCGAACTGGGTTAACAATTGCTTGTGTCTCTTGCATTACTATTCTTTATCTTAATCCTGTTTGCATTATTCAGATATTAGTGTCGTAACATTACCTTCGACATCTCATATCTGATACCAGAATTTCAATTGGTATCAGAGCAGGCATCCTGCTCTAGTTCTGGGTGAGATCTAGGGACAATACTTTCTGGTACTATGGAGAGAGATGGAGGATCTGTTCACAGGCCACCAATTTTGGATGGATCTAACTATGACTATTGGAAACCTCGAATGGTAGCTTTCCTAAAATCTCTTGATAATAAGGCTTGGAAGGCTGTGTTAACAGGCTGGGAACATCCAGTACTTACTAAGGAAGGAGAAGCCACAACTGATAAGAAGCCTGAAGAACAATGGTCCAAGGAGGAGGATGATCTAGCCCTTGGAAATTCTAAAGCATTGAATGCCATATTCAATGGAGTAGACAAGAATATCTTCAGATCGGTAAACAACTATGAGGTGGCTAAAGATGCTTGGGACATTCTCAAGACCACTCATGAAGGCACCTTTAGAGTGAAGATGTCTAGATTGCAACTTCTCACTACCAAGTTTGAAAATTTAAGGATGAAAGAAGATGAAAATATTCATGAATCTCACATGAATATCCTTGAAATTGCCAATGCCTCTGGAGCTCTGGGAGAGAAGATGTCAGATGAAAAGTTAGTAAGGAAAATACTCAGGTCACTCCCTAAGAGATTTGCTATGAAGGTGACAGCCATAGAAGAATCTCAAGACATCTCAAATATGAGAGTTGATGAGCTAATTGGATCCCTCCAAACATTTGAGATGGGAATATGTGATGAATCTGAAAAGAAAGCCAAGAGCGTAGCCTTCATGTCAAACACTGAAGGGGAAGATGAGGAAGGTGGTCAAGATATTGATGAAGATCTAGAAAATGAGGTAGCAATGCTAAGAAGACAGTTCAACAGACTTATGAAAAAGATGGATGTAAGATCTAAGGCCAATGTCAAGAACATCACATCTGACATCACTAAATCCAACAATATTGGAAGAAGAACAAGGTCAGAAGAAAAGCCCAAAGAAGGAAAAGGAGTTCAGTGCTATGAATGTGATGGGTAGGGTCACATTAGAACTGAATATGGGACCTACCTCAAGAAACAAAAGAGGAGTCTTGCTGCCTCTTGGTCTGATGAAAGTGAAACAGAAGAAGCTGTAAATCTTGTGACTGCATTGACAGGAAGATGGGGTTCTGATGAAGAGTCAAGTATTGAGGAAGTAACCTTTGAAGAGCTGGCCACTACCTACATAGAGTTGTGTCACAGAAGTGCAGAAGTGTGCAGACAAGTTGAAAGCCAGAAGAAAGTGATAGCTCAGCTGGAGAATGAAAAGGGAGAACATGTGGAAACCATCTCCAAGTTAAAGACTGAAGCTGCACTCTTGAATTCCAAACTAGATGAGATGACCAAGTATGTAAGAATGCTTAAAAATGGATCTGACATCTTAGACAAGATTCTCCAGACTGGTCAAATAACAAGAGACAAATCTGGCATTGGGTTTAATGAATCTAAGGTTAATTGCAGTTACAATAATGGAAAACCTAAATCCAAACCTAAGTGCAACCATATTGATAATAAACCTGCAATGTCACATCACATGTCACAACATCATAAAGGAAGACATCAGAAAGGGAAACACCAAAAATGGAGATGTCATTACTGTGGGAAGTTTGGCCACATAAAACCCTTCTGCTATAAGCTGTATGGTTACCCTCAGTCTGCTCATTATCTACCTAAACCCAAACATTACAGACCTATCAATAAAAAGCAATGGGTTCCTAGGACTAATGTTACAAGTTTGATAGCTCACAGTTCCTTCAGAGTTTCAGCCAAAGAAGATTGGGATTTTGATAGTGGTTGCTCCAGACACATGACTGGAAACAAAAACCTGCTAACTGGCCTTCATCCTCATGCCACAAGTTATGTAACCTTTGGTGATGGAGCAAAGGGTGAAATCAAGGGGATTGGTAAGCTTGATTTCCCTAGAGTTCCTGACCTTGACAATGTCCTACTTTTTAAGGGATTAACTGCTAATCTAATAAGCATCAGTCAACTGTGTGACCAAGGTCTAAATGTAAACTTCACTAGAACTGAATGTCTGATTACTAACAATGAAAATGAAGTGACCATGAAAGGATTTAGGTCTAAAGACAACTGCTACATGTGGAGTTCTCAAGAAACTGGTTACTCTTCAATGTGTACCTTGGCCAAAGAGGAAGAAGTGAAGATATGGCATCAAAGATTGGGCCATCTGCATCTTAAAGGTATGAAGAGGATTATATCTGTTGAAGCTGTTAGAGGAATTCCCAACTTGAAGATTGATGAAGGAAAAATCTGTGGAGAATGTCAGATTGGAAAACAGACAAGGATGTCACACCAGAAGCTCAGACATGACACCACTACCAAAGTTTTGGAACTCCTCCACATGGATTTGATGGGACCCATGCAAGTGGAAAGCCTTGGTGGGAAGAAGTATGCATATGTAGTGGTGGATAACTTCTCCAGATACACCTGGATCAATTTTATAAGAGAAAAATCTGATGTCTTTGAAGTCTTCAAGAATCTTTGTCTAAAACTTCAAAGAGAAAAGGAAAGTCCAGTTATCAAAATTAGAAGTGATCATGGGAAGGAATTTGAGAACAACAAATTTGCTGAATTTTGTTCTTCAGAAGGAATTCAACATGAGTTCTCTTCTCCCATTACTCCCCAGCAAAATGGTGTGGTGGAATGAAAAAATAGAACTCTTCAAGAATCAGCCAGAGCTATGATTCATGCTAAGAAACTGCCCTACCATTTTTGGGCTGAAGCCATGAACACAGCCTGCTATGTTCACAACAGAGTGACATTGAAGAAAGGGACTCCTACAACCCTATATGAAGTCTGGAAAGGAAGAAGACCTACAGTCAAATACTTCCATGTATTTGGTAGTAAATGATATATCTTGACTGATCGTGAACAAAGAAGGAAGATGGATCCCAAAAGTGATGAGGGAATATTTCTGGGCTACTCAACAAACAATAGAGCTTACAGAGTCTTTAATTCCAGAACTAATGTAATGATGGAATCTATTAATGTTGTGGTTGATGACCAACAGACTGATGTCACAGACGATGTCGAGACATCTCTGAATGATTCCCCAGCTGACTTCTCAGACAAAAATAAGGAAAGTGAACCTCTTCAAGTTGAACCTGAAGATGACAAAATCAACAAGGGACCCTCCATCAGAGTTCAGAAGGATCATCCCAAAGATCTCATTATAGGAGATCCAAATAAAGGGGTCACTACTAGATCAAGGGAAGTGATCTCACATGGCTGCTTTGTGTCAAAGATTAAACCTAGGAATGTCAAGGAAGCCTTGACTGATGCGTTCTGGATCAATGCCATGTAGGAGGAGTTAGGTCAATTCATGAGGAATGAAGTATGGGAACTGGTTCCTAGACCTGAAGGAGTAAATGTCATAGGTACAAAGTGGGTGTATAAGAATAAATCTGATGAACAAGGGGTTGTTACTAAAAACAAAGCAAGATTAGTAGCACAAGGATATACTCTAGTTGAAGGAGTGGACTTTGATGAAACTTTTGCTCCTGTAGCTCGCCTTGACTCCATTAGATTATTGCTTGGAGTGACATGTATTCTGAAATTCAAACTGTTCCAAATGGATGTAAAAAGTGCCTTCTTGAAATGGCTACTTAAATGAGGAAGTATATGTTGAACAACCTAAAGGATTCACAGATCCAAATCTTCCAAAGCATGTGTACAGATTGAAGAAAGCCCTATATGGGTTGAAGCAAGCTCCTAGGGCTTGGTATGAGAGACTCACAGTGTTCCTCACTAACAATGGATACAGGAAAGGTGGTATTGACAAAACCCTATTTGTGAAGAATGAAGGAGGGAAGCTCATGGTGGCACAAATATATGTAGATGACATTGTGTTTGGTGGGATATCGAATCAGATGGTTGAACATTTTGTTAGATAAATGCAGTCTAAGTTTGAGATGAGCCTTGTTGGAGAGCCGACCTACTTTCTTGGGCTATAAGTCAAGCAGATGGAAGATTCTATCTTTCTATCTCAAAGCAAGTATGCCAAGAACATTGTCAAGAAGTTTGGCATGGAGAATGCAAGTCATAAAAGGACACCTGCTCCTACACATGTGAAAATCTCCAAAGATGAAAATGGTATCAATGTAGAACAAAGTGTATACAGAAGCATGATAGGTAGTCTGTTATATCTCACAGCAAGCAGACCTGACATTGCATTTGCTGTAGGTGTTTGTGCTAGATATCAAGCTGAACCAAAAGTCAGTCACATAAACCAAGTGAAGAGAATATTGAAATATGTCAATGGCACCAGCGACTATGGGATGTTATATACTCATGAATCTGGATCTATGCTGACTGGTTACTGTGATGCTGACTGGGATGGAAGTGCTGATGATAGGAAAAGCACATCAGGAGGATGCTTCTTCTTGGGGAACAATCTGATATCATGGTTTAGCAAGAAACAAAATTGTGTGTCCCTATCCACTACTGAAGCTGAATACATAGCAGCTGGGAGTAGTTGTTCTCAACTGGTTTGGATGAAACAAATGTTGACTGAATACAATGTCACGCAAGATGTCATGACATTGTATTGTGACAACCTGAGTGCTATAAATATTTCCAAAATCCTATTCAACGCAGCAGGACAAAGCACATTGATATTCGTCATCACTTCATTAGAGAACTCGTGGAAGAGAAAATCATAGCACTGGAGCATGTTACTACTGAAATGCAATTAGCTGACATATTCACAAAAGCTTTGGATGCTAATCAGTTTGAATGTTTAAGAGGGAAATTGGGGATTTGTATTCATGAGAATTTATAGCAATCAAAGGAGTTTGTGGTTAATATCCCAGAGGATATTCCTGACAAAAATAGCAAGGAAACTTGTAAGGAGCTGAAAACTGGGATTAGGGTTGCCAAGGCAAGGAAAGAGGCTTTAGAGGTTCTCATTAGTAGCTTAGAGAATGAAGAGATGGATAAGGTTGGTGAAACCAAGGAGTCAGATGGCAATACCTCAAGTGAGAGGTCCAATTCTCAAGATCAATCTAGTGGCAGTTCTGAATCTGAAGGTGAAGAAGATGCTACTTCCTCAGACTGAATGGTAATGGTCCCCCTGTTTTGAAGACTGTGTGTGCTGTGTGCTGTTATGAAGACTGGTCCCTCTGTTGGTTTGGCTGTTTTGGATGCTGGATAATTTGTTGTTTTTCTGGTTAATGTTTGTAATTTTTGGCAGTCCTTACGGATGCCTTGATGTAATATTTGGGCTCTTTATGAGTTCCATGGATTTCTGATTATCTCAGTTATTGCAGCTGTGTATAATTATGGTTTGTATCTCCTGACATTTATGTTTTAACATTTTATATGTTATAACATCTCTTGTGACATTCTCTGCTAGGCTAATTGACATTTATTTTGTCTAGTTGGTCACCTTTGGTCTATTTTGACTAAAAAGGGGGAGAAGTGATTATGTGGAGAGTTGTAGTTAAATATGTGGATGTGGAGATCTGCAGCTAAACAGATGAACAACTGATGTTGAAGGAGATGTTTGATGTGGGACAGAATGATGTTCTATTCTGTGGAACAACTGATGTTGAAGGAGATGTCTGATGTGGAACAAAATGATGTTCTATTCTGTGATGTTAAAGGAGATGTCAGAATGTGATTCTGAATGTTACAGATGTTGAAGGAGATGTCAAAAGGATATTATGATTGTTACATGTGCTGTTATTACTGAAGGAGATGTCTGTGTTGTTCAGACTTAGGGGGAGAAGAAGTACCCATGTGCATTTGTGTGTTTTACTAGTTGCTATTATAGCTAGTAATTCTGTTTGCTTCTGCTGCTGCTTAAACTGTTGTTATGCTGTTTAACTGCTGATGTTTTTCTTGTGAACAAAATGGATTGTTATATGTTTTATCCAAAATTTGCCAAAGGGGGAGTTTGTTGGTTCTAAGTGTTGGCAGCAATTTTGGTAAAACAAAGAGTGTTCACAAGATGTTACATGTGATGTCTTAAAATAAGGTATCTTGTACCTGCTGATGGTTAAATTATAATTATGCAGGATTGTTTCAGGATGTCATACACGATGTCATGACATCTGATATTATGTACCTGCTGGGTATTTAAAATGGAATTATGCAGGATTGTTCCAGGATGTCAGACCCGATGTCATGCCATATGTACACAGAACATTTAGTATGAATGTTATGTGTTATTTGATTGCGCATTTAATGGCAATCTATGTTTGATTGAGGAGTTAATTGCAAACACAATCAATCAATGATTACAATGTGATTTAACTTATTTTCCAAAGAGATCTAACCAACTGTCATAAGAAGATTTGAATGGAAAGTAGTTTTAGGGTTTTATGATGTCCAAGCCCAGCTGAATGATTCTATAAATAGGACATGGAAAACCTGATTTGATACACAAGAAATACAGAGCGAAATATCGAGAGAAAATAAGGGTTTTAGTCTTGTGTGGTCGTGTGACTTGTAAGCCATTCAATTCATCCATAGATGATTGAATTGGTCTGATTTTCGAGTTGTAATTTGTCACTTAAAGCTTTTAAGCATGAGTGTGTGTCTACTTGATTGAAGCTGCTAAGTAAGATCAAGTGTGTGTCTTTGAAAAGTGTCTTCTTTTCATAAGCAATTCTTGTTTATTATCACTGGTGTGATTGAGGGGGAGTGAGTGGGATCTCATATCTAAGAGTTCTTAGGTAGAAATCATACGGGTAGAGATTAGGTGAAAAAGACTGTAACTTGTGGAGTGTACTGAGAGTCTTTCAACTGATTCTATTTAGTGGATTTCCTTCCTGGCTTGGTAGCCCCCAGACGTAGGTGAGTTGCACCAAACTGGGTTAATAATTACTTGTGTCTCTTGCATTACTATTCTTTGTCTTAATCCTGTTTGCATTATTCAGATATTAGTGTCGTGACATTACCTTCGACATCTCATATCTGATACCAGAATTTCATAGATTCATACACTTATTCAACAAACTATGTAAATTGGGTAAAACCTTTTCTAACAAAGATTGTACTAACAAAATATTGAGATTTATGTGCAGGGAATAGAAACCAAAGGTTGATACTATAAAAGAATCTTATGATCTTAGTACTTTGAATATTACAAAATTGTTTGGAAATTTACTCGAGCATGAAAATGAACTGAAATGACTCGCCGATAATGAAGTAAAGTTAAAAAAGAAAGAGAAAGGTATATAAGAGAAACATGAACTTTCTTTGAAATCTTCGACATATAAAAAGAGGAAGTCAAAGGAAGAAAGTGATAAGTTTGGAAAAGAAGTTTCTAAACAAAAGGAGGTGAGTTTATTCGTCAAATGCTACAATAGATACTTAAAGAGATACAAGCTTAAGCATACTAATAAAGGACTAGTAAGTTTCAGAAAGATTCTCCCACCTAAGAAAGAACACAGGAAAAGGATGATGATATCACGTGTTACGAGTGCAGAAAATCGGGACATTTTAGTTGTCAAGGTCTCACAAAAAATCATAAAACAAAATATAAGGAATTGTACAATATGAAAGGAAAAATTTACAAAGGTCATACAACCTATATCACGTGGGAAGAAGAGCATAAGAGATCATCCTCCAACATAAATAGTATGCACAAAAAACATATACTGCACAAAAAATAGTATGCACAAAAAACATATAGTGCACAAACAAGAGACATAAAATGAAAACACATATAAATATAGCAATACAACAACCAAAGTGTTCTAACAAAACATAAAAACACAAACTTAGTCTAAAAAGGAAATTTAAAGACATAACGGAAATATAAAGACATAAGCAATACAAAATACAGTCCTAGTCACTTAAAACACAAGACCAAACTTAAAACAAACACAAAATAAGACAAAGAAAAAATTAAATAAAGTGGCTGAACGTTACAGGATTAATCGATTACACCGGTGTGTTAATCGATTAACGCGTTTGAAAAAGCTGAAAATACGCAAAAAAAGAGAGACAGGTTAATTGGTTAACCTGTATGTGTTAACCGATTAACACATACCAAAAAATAGTAGCTTTGTATTTTCCAGCATACAATGGAATTTTTCAAAGGGCCAGTTTGACATGTTATAATATACCATAATGCAACTTTGAATGTACCAAACATGTAATAAAAATACATGGAACAACATGTAATATGATTTTTTTTAGAAAAACATGAAAAACTCATATACTTAGAAATTTAATAAAGTTTTAAAAATAAATTTTAGAGAGTACCTTTGATTCATTATAGATTATAATGAATAAATATTGAAGAATTAAATGCCACCTTCATCTAAAATGCCAAGCTCCCGCCTAATTTTGTAAAAAGGTTCCTTTGGAAGAGGTTTGGTGAAGATGTCCGCTAATTGGTTATGACTATCTACGAAAGAAACTTCAACATCGCCTTTAAGCACATGATCACATAGAAAATGATGCCTACTATCAATGTGTTTGGTTCTTGAGTGCATGACCAGATTTTTAGTAATGTTAATCGCAATTGGGTTGTCACAAAGTAGAGGGATGCATCAAGATCGAGTATGTAGTCCCGAAGTTATTGTTTAAGCCAAAGTATTTGTGCACAACAACTACTTGCTATTATGTATTCCGCTTCGGCCATACTAAGAGCAACACAAGCTTGTTTCTTGCAAGCCCAAGATACTAATGCATTTCCAAGAATGTGACACGTACCACTAGTGCTTTTTCTATCAGTTTTACATCCAACATAGTCCGCGTCAGAATAACCAATTAAATTGCAAATACTACCTTTAGGATACCATAGACTGACATTCGTTATTCCCTTGAGATACTTCATAATCCTTTTGACTGCGGTGAGATGAGATTCTTTTGGATTTGCTTGAAAGCATGCATAAAGACAAACACTAAACATTATGTCAGTACGGCTTTCCATTAAATATAATAATGAACCAATCATACCTCGATATTTTGTGATATCAATGAGACACCCGATTCATCTTGATCAATATAAGTTCCGGATCCCATTGGAGTAGACATTGCTTTGCAGTTATCCATGTCGAATCTTTTCAATAATTATTTGCAATACTTGGATTGGTTGATAAAGATGCCATCCTTTAGTTGATTAATTTGGAAACCGAGAAAATAACTCATCTTACCCATCATGGACATTTCAAATTCTCCTTGCATCATCGATGAAAATTATTCACATAGTTCTTTGTTTGTTGAGCCGAATATGATGTCTTCGACATGGACTTGAACTAATAAAGTCTTACCTTTAATTTTCTTAATGAACAAGGTTTTGTTAACTTTACCTTTTTCAAATCATTTTTCACAAAGAAAGTTTCTAAGACGATCATACCATGCTCTTGGTGCTTGCTTTAATCCATAAAGATCTCTCCTCAACTTGAATACATGTGAAGGATTCTTGAAGTCTTCAAAACCCGAGGGTTGTTTGACATAGACTTCTTCATTGATGTAGCCGTTTAAGAATGTGCTATTGACATCCATTTGGTATAAATGAAAATTTAATGAACATGCATAAGCAATTAATAAATGGATATCTTTTTGTAAGAACCCAATTTTGACCCTAAGATCCCTCATGATATCTCATCATGTGCATTGGTTTTCGGATCACACCTTGGCATCCTCCTTACCCCTCATTCATTGGGTTTGCATTGGGAGAGATCACCAAGCACTTTTTATTGTATCATATTTTGTTTTTCATTATTCACTAACCTAAATACCAAAAATATGTCAATGTATAGTTTAACTCTTTTGTAGGTAGTGTGTATGCTCACCTATGCTCCATCAAGCTCATATCTAAGGTTTGAGACCCTCAATGCAAGGAGACTAATCAAGAGATTGATCACATTAACTATATACATCATATATGGATCCCCATGGTCTTCAAATATCATTTTGATCAAGAAATCATCAAGAGTTTGAAGCTTGTTTGTCTTGGAAGCCCTAATTCATCTAGGTATCTTGTGTGACTTCCTCAACAAATTTCTTCATCATTTGATCAAATATTTCAAGGGGTAATTCATATTACACCATACTATACATATATAATCCTCCATGAGTCCAATAAATCAAGATAATGTCAAGCTAGCAAGTTGGTTCATGGTGGTTGACCAGAGAAAGTCAACTGGTCAAAACTGGGGTTCCCTAGACCCTATATCCTACAGTTTTTGTCATATGAAAATGATTCTAAGATAAACTTTACTCATAATGACATTCCAAACAATTTTCATGTTGGAGTCTAGAGCTAGTTTTGCTTGGAAAGTCGTTTTTTATGGTGAAACATTATAGATCATTTTGTGTGAACCCTAGTTAGGAGGTCAACTTCCCAAGACCATAACTTGCTCAATTTTTATGATATGAAAGCCATTAAAGTTTCATAATAAAATTAAAGATCTCCTCTCCAACTTTTATTCTTGGAATAAGTTCAAATTAAACTTTCAAATACATGTGCCAAGAGGAAACAATATAGGTCATTTTGGGTCATTGCCATTGAACAAGTGATTTTCCTCAACTTCTAAAATGCATAACTCCTTCATGACATAGTTTTGAAAGAGCTACAACTTTGATGAAGGAACATTTTCCATTTGAAGCCCATAGCAAAAGTTATTCAAATATGTTTGATTTTCTAAACTCCCACCTCAAAATGTATCATGATCCAAGCTTCAAATGGAAAAGTCTTCAACATGAAAGTTGTTCTCCTTGATCCCACCTATCCAAAAAGTCCAAGATCATCTCATTTGGATCAATATTGAAGGACTTGCGCATGGGTGCAACGCATGGTACCATTTGGAGGATTCTCATGTTCAATTCCATTTCAACATTGCATGGCTTAATGCATTGCTTTCAGCATCACATGTGCACAACTTTGGACCTATTCCAATCATTCTTTGGGCTTTGTACACGCCCATATAAGCTTGCATGATGCAATTGCTATTTTTGGATCTTTAGTAGTTGCGACTTTTATACAAGTCCAATTACGATTGCTTAACATAGAGCTAAATTTGACCCTAAAGGCATAACATTCTAGTAAGTGAGATTGTAAGTATCCCATCTTTCATGGTATTGTATGGAAACTTGGCATTTTTCCTTCCTTTGGAAGATGTCTTGGTTCAAGGATCTATGCTTGTGAATAGATGGTTGCATGTTCTCCAAAGAATGACTTAATCAATTGAAAAGCAAAACACCTCTAACATATAATTAAATTTGACTAACATTTGACTAATTCTTATTAATATTGCTTTACTTTCAAGTCATTTATTTTATGCAATTTAATTCTAAGTCATTTACCATTCATTTGTCATTTACATATCATTTAACTTGTTTATGTTTATGTCATTTTTACTTTGCTCATTTGAGCCATATATTGTGATTATATATATTTGTTGGTGTACTTTGTTTGTGTTTATGGTCTTAGGACCTTAAAGTACCTAATAAACAATAAAAACCCTGAAAACTGTTTGGTGGACTGTTGGATTTGATCTGAACTTTTGGACTTAGGATTAGGCAACATTCCATATGCAAAAGGATTTGGCCAATGCCAATATTTTGATAGAAAGTTATTATGATTTGAGCTTTCATCTGATGCAAGTATTGAGACCCATTTAAACTCATCTTCTACATGGACTTGATGCAACTCTTATTTTGATCTTGTGTCTGATGCATTATTCTGAGTCAATCATGGAGTATTTCATCTGATAGATGAGAAGACAAAGAAGACTATTAGCTATGGAGTTTCTTTTTTGGATGTGTCCATCTTTATTTGATTCCTTGTTCTTCATGATGTCTGATATTGCTAATGGCTTGCTGATTATTGCTTGATTCAAAGTCCAAAGGGAAAGTGGGTTTTCTATATGACATTCTTGTCTGTTGGATTGCATCCCATTGCTCAGATCTTTTCAACTCTTAACTTATAATTTTATGCTTAGAATTAGTCTCTTCATTTCCTCCCACTTCTTAAATTTCAAAATCTCTCCCCCTTTTAAAAAAAACTTTCTTTGCTTGTGATTTCAAACTTAGACCTCATTTCAAAATAGAAACTTTGGTCTTATACCATTGGATTTTCAAACTCTTTTCTTAAATCAAACTTGTAAAAATCATATTGACTTAAAATTTTGAAAGACAAAAAGAACTAACACCAATTCAAACTTTTGGGCCCTTTGTGCCTCTTTTAACTTAAATTTTGATTAAAATAAATCCACTCATTTTGAAATTGTTACCACGAACTACGAGGTTTTGATCCCTCATTTTTATGTTGGTACGTAGGCACGAGACCTAAGGTCTTGTCAAACACGAAAATATAACCAATAAATTCTTTTCTCATCCCCACACTCTATTTTTCTCAAACATCTTTTATACCAAAACACATACACACATAAAAAGGGCTCCCTAGGATTACCTAGGACACTTTGGGTGCTAACACCTTCCCTCTGTGTAACCAACCCCCTTACTTGTAATCTCTGATATTTTATTAGTTTTGATTTGAAAAATTCTTATCTTTGGGTTTTGTTCGTACTTTGCCCTTTTCCTTTGGAAACAATAAAAGCGCGGTGGCGACTCTGGTTTTATTGACGTTGAGCTTATCCATAGCTTGATGGTCATGAATTTACCGCTACACTTCTAACCTTGCAACCTGAGTGAATGTTTCTTCAAAATCAATGCCTTTCTCTTGATTATATCCTTGGGCCACCAACCTTGATTTGTTTCGAACAATTATACTATTCCCATTAAGCTTGTTCTTAAACAACCATCTTGTACCAATGATGTGTTTACCATTTGTCCTAGGAACAAGTTCTCAAACTTGATTCCTTTCGAATTGGTTTAACTCTTCTTGCATAACAATTACCCATTCGTCATCACATAAGCTTTATCAACTTTGGATGGTTCAATTTGTGAAACAAACGCCATATTTAAGCATGCATCTTTGAGATTTAATCTTGTTGCAACGCCTTGACTAATATCACCAATGACTTTATCAATTGCATGATCCCAATGAGTTCTCCATTCCTTAGGTAGATCATTATCATTTCTCTTTTGTTGATCTTGCTCATCTTGATGTTTTGGTTGATTATCATTGTTTGCACTTGAAGTATCTTTTTAAGGGACTTCTACAACACCATCATCATCATCACACAAAATAATATCCTCCTTGGAGGGGTTAGTTTCATCAAAGGTAACATGTATAGATTCTTCAAGTGTTAAAGTTCTTTTATTATGTATTCTATAAGCTTTACTAGTAAGAGAATATCCAAGAAATACACCTTCGTCAGATTTCTCGTCGAACTTACCTAGGTTGTCTTTGTCATTGTTGAGGATAAAGAATTTGCATCCAAATATGTTAAAGTAAGAGATGTTTGTTTTTCTTCCTTTGAAGAGTTCATAACGGGTCTTCTTCAAGATAGATCTTATAATCACCCGATTACTTACGTAGCATGCCGTGCATACCGCATCCGCTCAAAAATATTTTGGATGATTTGAATCTCTAAGCATCGTTCTTACAAGTTCCACAAGAGACCTATTATTTCTCTCCACCAATCCATTTTGTTTAGGAGTCCTTGGTTCTGAGAAGTTATGAAAGATTCCATGTTCTTCACAAAATTCTTCGAAATGAGCATTTTGAAATTCTCCACCATGATCACTTCTTATGGAGACAATTTTTATTGACTTCTCATTTTGAATTTGCTTTGCATATTTCTTGAATTCATTGAATGCATCACTTTTCTGCACTAAAAAGAATGTCCAAGAAAATCTAGAGAAATCATCAACAATAACCAATGTATATACATTACCTGTGAAACTTCTTGTTCTTGATGGACCCAATAAATCCATGTGCAACAATTTTAGTGGCCTTGAAGTGGACACCATATTCTTAGGTTTGAAAGTTGATTTAGTTTGTTTTCCCTTTTGACAAGCATCACAAAATATATGTTTGACATTGTAGCGGTAAATTCATGACCATTAAGCTATGGATAAACTTAACGTCAATAAAACCAGAGTCGCCACCGTGCTTTTATTGTTTTCAAAGGTAAAGGGAAAAGTACGAACAAAACCCAAAGATAAGAAGTTTTCAAATCAAAACTTATAAAATGCCAGAGATTACAAGTAAGGGAGTTGGTTACATAGAGGGAAGGTGTTAATACTCAAAGTGTCATAGGGAGCCCTTTTTTATGTGTGTATGTGTTTTGGTATAAAAGATGTTTGCAATAAATAGAGTGTGGGGATGAGAAGAGAATTCATTAATTATATTTTTGTGTTTGACAAGACCTTCAGACTCGTGCCTACGTACCAACATAAAAATGAGGGATCAAAACCTCGTAGTTCGTGGTAACAATTTCAAAGTGAATGGATTTTCTTTTAATCGAAATTTTGAATTTAAAAGAGGCACAAATGGGGCCTAAAAGAGTTTGAATGAGTTTTAGTTATTTTTGTCTTTTTAAATTTTAAGCCAATATGGTTAGATTGATTGACAAGTTTGATTTAAGAAAAGAGTTTAAAAATGCAATGGCATAAGGCCAAAGTTTCTAATTTGCAATAAAGTCTAAGTTTAAAAATCACAAGCAAATAAGATTTTTGAAAAGGAGGAAATATTTTGAAATTTAAGAGAATGAGAGGAGATGAAGAGACTAATCCTAAGCAAAAATTTAAAAGTTAAGAGTTATAAAGATCTGACCAATGAGAGGAAATCCAATAGACAAGAATGTCATATAGAAATCCACTTTTCCTTTGGACTTTAAATCAAGAAATATCAATAAGCAAATAGCAATATAAAGAACAAGGAATCAAATAAAGATAGCCACATCCAAGCAAGCAACTCCACAGTCTTCTTCCTAATCTTCCAATGTATCAGATGACATACTCCTTGATTGGATCAGAATAAGGCATTAGACACAGGTTCAAAGTAACATTTGCATCAAAAGCATGTAGCAGATGGATTCAAGTGGATCCCAATACTTGCATCAGATGAAAGCTCAAATCACAATAACCTGGTTTCAGAAATGTTGGCATTGGCCAAGTCCTTTTGCATAGGGAATGTTGTCTAATTCTAAGTCCAAAGCTCAGATCAAATCCAACAGTCCACACAAACATTTTTTAGAGTCTTTGTTGTTTATTAAGTATTTTTAAGGTCCTAAGACCCCATACACAAAGAAAATGTACACACAAATATATACAAACACAATAAATGGCTCAAGTGAGCAAAGTGAAAATGGCATAAACATAAACAAGTTAAATGATATGTAAAATGGCAAATGAAATGTTAAATGGATTGAATTTAAATGACATAAAGTAAATGACTTGAAATTAAAAGCAAGAATAATAAAATTTAGTCAAATGTTAGTTGATTAGAAGTTAGTGAAGTTTTGCTTTTCAATTGATTAAGACATTCTTTGGATAACACTCAACCCTTTATTCACAAGTATGAATCCTTGAACCAAGACATCTTCCAAAGTAAGGAAAAAATGTCAAGCTTCCATATACTACCATGAAAGGGGGGAGACTTACAATCTCACTTACTAGAATGCTATGCCTTTGGGTCAAAATTTAGCGCTATGTTAATCAATCGTAATTGGACTTATGTAGAAGTCACAACTATCTGAGGGAGGGCAATAGAAATTTTGGTGTTAATTCATGTTAGAGATATGGTATAATGAACCATACTTCTAAAACATACCACATCCAAAAAGAAAATGATCAAAGGATGGACCTAATCTCATCCATACTTATATTGGTTCGTCTAACACAAAGTTATTCATGAACCAATTAGCCTTAGGATATTGAGACTTTATTGGTCAATGAAAGGGATGAGAAAGAATGGGATTGAATATGAAGAGGGAAGGGAAATGAGACAAACACAAATTGGTCATGGGAGTATTTTTATCAAATTAAAATCATTTATTCATTTTGGGAGATGAAATGTACATTTCATCAATCCCCTAAATCCAATGATTTTAATCCAACAAAAGTCAAATCAACCTTGACCAAGGCTCAACACATAGTCAAACTTCACGAGTCAATAAAAATGGCTCAACATAATTTCTACACAATTAATCAATTAAAAAAAAATTAAAATGCATTTAAATTGAATTATGTTTGATCAAAAACCTAAAACCTCTTTAAAACACCAAATAAATGGCCAAGGTATTTTTCCTAGGTCAAACAAGGTCAAAGGACCTCGGAATTTTTTTTTCATAATTTTTGAAAATTCATATTTTTAAACAAATAAAAATATACACAAAAACAATTAAATCATAAAAAATATCAAAATTAATCCAAAAAATAATTTTAATTCAGGAAATGAAAGAGGAAAATATTTCAATTTTTTTGGTGAAAGTCCCATGTTTTTTGGATTAAAAATGAAATTAATATGAATTAATTAAAAATAAGTAATTAAATGAAATAAACAGAAAATAAAAAAAATAAGGGCCATCTGATCTCCCTCTTTAATTGAGGTGGCAAATCAGATGGCCAAGAGTGCGCGTTCCACATGCACATGAGTTAAACACGTTGCAGGCACAGTAATTACAATGGACGTGTGAGATTAGAAGATGAGACTCAGATCAGATGGTCCTGGACAAGCCAACACACCACCGGAGCCCTAGCTCCGGTCATCTTCTTCGGTGAGAGCCACCGGTCTGGTTCAAGCTCAACTCAAAGGAAAATGAAAAGAGAATACACTAATTTGAAGGATAAATACTCAGGAGCACGAATCTGACCTCAATTTTCTCCAATTCCAAGTATATAAAAAGATACAGGTATTTGAATTTTGAGGATCATGAACTAAGTTGCTTCGATTTGACCTCAAAGCAACTCATTCTTCTTGCCTACATTGATAGGACTTCAGACAACCAAAAATCAACAAGAATGGTGAATAATTGAGAGAGAATCGAAGAAATGCAAATTCTGAAAATTCACCTTCAATGGAGCTTCAGATTGACACAATCTTGCTTTCAATTATACTTGGACTTGCTTTAGATGCTTGTTCGAAGGGAAATGGATCAAGGAAAGGTATGTACTCTTGGAGTTTCAATCTCAAAATAGATGGAGAATTGAAACTCGATTTTCAAACAAAATCTTCAAGCTTATCCTTCAATGGTGAGGGTTTGGGGTTGCAGGTTCAAAGCTTGGGCAAGAGGTCCTTAATTATGAGCAATGAGGGTCTTATTTATAGACCATGAGATTGATTTCCACACACTTCCAATTTTGGAATTTTTTTAAAATTCTTTTTGCATGATCGCATGGGCGTGTGATAGGCTCATCAAGTGAAGCAATATGACCCAAAATTGAGTGAAAGTCATGTTGAATTCATGTTGGAAGGCCATGCAATTATGTATGAAAAGTGTAAGTGGAAAACATCCAAATGGTCCTTCAACTTACACCCATGTGCAAGTACTTCATTCTTTGGACAAATGAGATGATCATGGACGTTTTGGAAAGGTGAGATCAAGGGGAACAACTTTCATGTTGAACATGTTTTCATTTGAAGCTTGGATCATGATGAATTTTGAGGTAGAAGTTTGGGAAATCAAACATATTTGAAAATTTTCTAAGTCCCAAGTCTAATGTTCACTTCTTCCACCTTGAATAACTTTTTCTATGGACTTCAAATGAGAAACGTTCCTTCATCGAAGCTGTAGCTCTTTCAAACCTTTTCAATGTGGTCACAAATTTGACCTCATTTGGATTTTTCATGAAGGACTTATGCAATTCAGAAGTTGAGGAAAATCACTTGTTCAATGGTATTGGCCCAAAATGACCTATAATGTTTCCTCTTGGAACATGCATTTTCATGTTGAATTTGAACTTCATCCAAACGTCAAAGTTGAAGTAGACATCTCGAATTGGATCATGAAATTTGAATGAATTTCATCGCATAAATATTGAGCAAGTTATGGTCTTGGGAAGTTAACCTTAAAACTAGGGTTAAGACAAAATGACCTATAAAGGTTCACCATAAACAGGGACTTTCAAAGCAAAACTAGCTCTTGACTTCAACATGAAAGATGTTTGGAATGTCATTTTGAGTAAAGTTTCTCTTGGAATCATTTTCATATGATAAAAAGTGTAGGAGATACGGTCTAGGGAACCCCAGTTTTGACCAATTGACTTTCTCTGGTCAACCACCATGAACTATCTTGCCAACTTGACATTATTTTGAACTTTGGGACTCATGGGGGATAATATATGCATAATATGATGTAATGTGAAGTATCCCTTGAAATATTTGATCAATTGTTGAGGAAACTTGTTGAAGAAGTCAAAATTTGATCAATTGTTGAGGAAAATTGTTGACGAAACTTCTTGATCAAAATAACATGTGAAGATCGTGGGGATCTATATATGTTGAAGAAGTCAATGTAAAGACAAAGTGTCATACAACATACGATATCAAGTTTCGATGATGACAAAAGACCATCATGCACGTCTACAAACAAATGCAACACATTACCCACTATATCCTTTTCTACGTTCCTCTAAATCTACTATAATCATTAAAAACATGTAGACAAAATGTGATCATGACTAAATGCATGAAAATCACAAATCACAATTTTTTGCAGATTTGAAAGCTTTGAGTCGACCATAGGGGTCAGCTCAAAGCTCACGGGTCAGCGCAAAGCTCAACCCAAACTGGAGGATGGTCAGCGCAAAACTGCTTGCGTCGACCATAGGGTCGGCGCATAGCTCACGGGTCGGCGCATAAACCCCTTGAGTCGACCACACGTCAGCGCATGGCATAGTGATGCTATCCACGGGTCAGCGCATGAAATGTTTGAGTCGACCATAATGGTCGGCGCATGCCCCACGGGTCAGCGCACGCCGACCTATGGTCGACCGTTCGCGCGCCAACTCAGTTTTCTGAGTTATTTCAAATATTTGAAATACTGTTATGTTTGTTTGATTTTGTCTGTTACTATATATAGAAGTCTAAACACTTCTATTAACCAACATTTGTCAATTTGTATGCAAGTGCTCAAGGAAACAAAAAGAGTGAAAAAGGTGTCAAAGATTCATCATCTTCATCCTCAACAGTTCACAATACATCAACTGCACACAATAACGTTTGATGTGATTCGTGATAGATTGAAGGTGATAAGGTTCGTAGCTACGATTGGAGAATCGGGTTCGAGTTGAAGTCTTGGCAGGTTCTTTCTTGAATAAAACCATTAGGGTTTTGTCCTCCAATACCGGTTTGTGTTTGGGGGTTTTTGGGACGAATTGCTTCATTAACATTCAGCTGAGCGAAGGTGACTGATAAGAGAACGTCTTCATCAGTCTAGTAGCGGATTCGGTGTTTGTGTAGTGAAGGATTCGGGTTTGATTCGTTCGTGTTCGTGATCAGCCGGGCCAAGGGGTTGAAGAACGGAAGGTTCCTCAACGAGTGGCAGGAAACGGAGGTCCAGCATCAACGATCAAAGGTCTTGATTCATCTTGAATCAAGGAGCAAGGATAAGAAGTATCATTCAACACATTGGAAGTTCTGTTGTTTACATACTCTGAAATCCTTGTAAAAACGATTAAATCTCACAGGTGATATCTAATTAATCATCTCAATTCTATTTTTAGAATTGAGGGCAGACGTACCCCGAAGCGAGGACGGCGGGGGAACTGCCTCATCAAATCTGCGTCTTCTTTAATTTTCTGCATAATCTGTTTTTCAGCTTAAAATTTAAGTGATTTTAGTTTAAGAAATTTTTACCAAACGCTGATATAAGTTGAGTAAGTGATTAAAACTGCTGTTTGAATACTAAGTACAATAATACATTGTACTAGGACAAATTGATCTACTTACTCAACTCAAGTATCACTTGGGGTGTTTATGCACACCAAGTGTTTGTAAATTTGCTTAAGCCAAAGTTGTCTTAAGTTTACATTCAGTTTAATTTGGTATTTTGTATCATTGGAACTAGGCTTGCTAGTAAGTGAAGTATTTCATTGATTGTGCAAATAATTGTAGTGACTTGTATTCCAATTCATCTATTATCCATTAGCTTAACGCATATCCGGTTTTCCAATAACGGTTCGTTTTAGACTAAATTTTCCTCGGTCGCTTCCGCACCTAAAACATTTTTAAAACCAACTTTTCTTCTAAATTGGTAGCGCCGACTCGAGTTTTTAATTGGGATCTATTCAACCCCCCTTTCTAGATCCGTGCCATAGTCTAACAAGTGGTATCAGGAGCTCCGGTTCACTCCGTGCTTCAAAATACAACGTTGATAGAAAATGGCTAACGAACCTAAAGGGGCTTACAATAGAGCTCCCGTTTTCAATGGTGAAAATTATAGTTATTGGAAAGACTGTATGCGGGTGCACATAAATTCCATAGATAGAAAAATATGGAATGTTATTCTCAATGGTCCAATTGAAATAACCATGACCAATGAGAATAATGAAATAGTGCCTAAGCCTGAAGCACAATGGACCGATGATGATGAAAAGAAATACAACTATGATTGGAAAGCCAAAAACATCTTAATCTCCTCATTAGGGGTAGACGAATACTATCGTGTATCCCATTGTCCTACTGCTAAGGCCATGTGGGATTCACTTCAAATTGCCCATGAGGGGACGAACGATGTTAAATTGGCTAGAATCAATACACTAACACAAGAGTTTGATCTCTTTTTCATGGAGCAAGGGGAAACCATTGCCGACATGCAAAAGAGATTCACTCATCTAATCAATCGATTACATTCACTAGGTAAACCTATTTCCAATGATGTTGCTACTAATAAGATCTTAAGATGTCTTAACAGGGAATGGCAGCCGAAAGTGACCGCCATCAAAGAGGCAAATGATCTTACCATATTGGACTTGACAACATTGTTCGGTAAACTACAAGAGCACGAACAAGTTCTCTTAAGCTTGGAACAACATGAAAAGAAAGATAAGAAAGACAAAGCAAAGGTGAGTGAAAAGAAATTAATAGCTCTAAAGACTTCCTCCTCAAAGTCTCAAGCAAAAGAGCAAAGTGATTATTCATCGAGTGACGAAGAAGACGAAGACAAAAGTGAAGATATGGGGCTGTTCGTCAAACGCTACAACCGTTACGTGAGAAAGAACGGCATCCAACATTCCGAGAAGAACTTAGTAAACTTCCGGAAGCAATCTAAGTTCTCCAAAAATGATGACTCCAAAGGAAAAACAACTAGAGGGTCGTGCTACAAGTGCGGAAAGCCGGGTCACTACAAACCGGACTGTCCGATGAACAAAAAGACAAAAGAAAAAGATTCATACAAATCACATAAGAAACCATCAAAGCCAAGGAGGGCATACATTGCTTGGGAAAGCGATAGCGACTCCTCCGATGATGAAAGCTCTAGTGATGAAGATGAAAATGCAAATCTATGTCTCTCTGCTCATCAAAAGAACAAGAAGAAACAGGTACGACATGCTAAATATGAAAATTCCTCTAGTATGTCTCATCATGAATTGCAAACTGTTTTTGAAAGTTTACACTGTGAAGCAAAAGAGGCCTTTAAAAGGCTTGCCTCAAATAAGAATTTTTTTTCTCATTTAGAAAGAAAAATTCAAGAATCCGAAAGGAAACTTGAGGCACTTAAGGCTTCTATAGTGGAAAGCACAAAAACAAGTTATGAGGACCTTAAAAGTAGAATGATGAACTTTGGGTGTGATACTTGTTACATTTGGCAAGGTGAAGTAAGGAACCTAAAAGCCAAACTTAACAAGGCTCTTGAGCCCAAGATTACATTTGCTATTGATAAATCTAATTTTCGAAAAAGTATGATTAATCCATATCAAAAATACAAATATGTTATAAAGGATGAAGATAGCAAAAGTAATCAAAATGAAAAGTTCTCTTGTCTATATTGTTGCAAGAAAGGCCATTCCATTGCTAAATGTAGATTTAGGAGATTTTTGGTTCCTAAAGGCATTTATCAATGGATGCCCAAATGCAACCATTTTGTTCCTCACCACCCAGGACCCAATAAGCCATTGGGTACCTTCTCTTGTTAATTATCTTATCACAGGTACAATGCCTCGAGACTACTGAGAGAAGATGGGTTCTCGACAGTGGATGCTCAAGGCACATGTCAGGAGACATATCTCTCTTCATTGACTTCGTGGCTAAGAAGAAGGGATATGTAAATTATGGTGATAACAACCGTGGAGCAATACTTGGTAAAGGTAGTGTAGGTAATCCCTCCTCTACTACTATTTCTGATGTGTTGCTTGTCGAAGGTCTTAAACACAATCTACTTAGCATCAGTCAATTATGCGACAAAGGATACAATGTATCGTTTTCAAAAGATTGTTGCAAAATTGTACATAATGATGATAAGAAGAGTATGTTTAATGGTCTTCGTGTGAACAATGTCTATATGCTTGACTTAAATGAAGTATCGTTAACAAGTGACAAATGCCTCGTAACAATGAGTGAAGACTCATGGTTATGGCATAGGCGTTTAGCACATGTTAACTTTGACTTACTCAACAAAGTAGTCTCAAAAG
The DNA here is from genome assembly GCF_024323335.1 of Lathyrus oleraceus. Lineage (NCBI taxonomy): Eukaryota > Viridiplantae > Streptophyta > Magnoliopsida > Fabales > Fabaceae > Lathyrus > Lathyrus oleraceus. The sequence continues at coordinate 373,845,070 of NC_066580.1, forward strand.
ATCTAGTCCTAGGTCTCCCCAAAATTAAGTTCACCAAGGATCACCTTTGTGATGCTTGTCAAAAGGGGAAGCAAACGAGGATCTCATTTAAATCCAAAAATATCGTTTCAACAACGAGACCTCTCGAGCTTCTCCATATGGATTTATTTGGGCCATCTAGGATTAAAAGTCTAGGAGGAAACTATTACGGTTTCGTAATAGTGGACGACTTTTCTCGATTTTGTTGGACTATTTTCTTAGTAAGTAAGAGTGACACATTCGCCGCCTTTGAACGATTTGCCAAGCTTTCCCAAAATAAACTAAATACAAACATTGTTGCAATTAGAAGTGATCATGGAGGTGAGTTTGAAAATCACTTATTTGAAGAATATTGCGGTAACCATGGTATTGATCATAACTTCTCCGCTCCACGTACCCCTCAACAAAATGGGGTTGTGGAGCGTAAAAATCGAATTTTGGAAGAATTGGGAAGAACAATGATCAACGAAAGTGGCTTACCGAAATATTTTTGGGCCGACGCCATTAGTACGGCTTGTTATGTTTTGAATAGGGTGCTTATACGCCCCATTCTAAATAAAACACCGTATGAACTTTTAAAAGGGCGAAAGCCAAATGTTTCTCACTTACATGTCTTTGGTTGCAAATGTTTTGTATTGAACAATGGAAAGGAAAACTTAGGGAAATTCGATTCCAAGGCCGACGAAGGTATCTTCCTCGGATACTCTCAATCTAGCAAAGCATATAGAATATACAACAAGCGATTACTTACTGTAGAAGAGTCTGTACATGTTACTTTTGATGAATCCAATCCGAGAAATGTCGGAAAGGGTAGTGTTTTTCATGGTGCAGGTACATCTACCGAAGACATACTCAAAGGTGGCGAGCCGGGGATTGATCAACCCGACATGGTCAAAATTGAGGAGGACAAAGATGTACACCATGAGGAAACCGAGGTAGTTCATCCGCATTCAAACGATGATCTTCCTCAAGCTTGGAAGTCTTCCAAAGACCATCCAATCGACAACATTATCGGAGATATCTCAAAGGGTGTAACAACTCGATCTAAGCTAAGTAATTTCTGTTATCACTTCGCTTTCGTTTCGTAGATGGAACCTAAAAACCCTAAAGAAGCCCTACTCGATGAACACTGGTTTTTATCAATGCAGGAGGAACTTAATCAGTTCACCAGAAATGAGGTTTGGGACCTTGTCCCTCCTCCGCGAGATCATCGAGTAATCGGCACCCGATGGGTGTTTAGGAACAAGCTGGACGAAAACGGGGTAATAACCCGTAATAAGGCGCGTTTAGTCGCGCAAGGGTATAACCAAGAGGAAGGCATCGACTATGAGGAAACTTATGCGCCGGTTGCCCGACTCGAGGCTATACGCCTTCTCCTTGCCTTCGCTTGTGCAAAGGACTTTAAGCTATTCCAAATGGATGTCAAGAGCGCGTTCCTTAACGGTCACATAAATGAAGAAGTTTATGTCGCACAACCTCCGGGTTTCGAATCCCATGAGTATCCTGATCATGTTTATAAACTGAAAAGGGCTTTGTATGGCCTCAAACAAGCTCCTAGAGCTTGGTATGAGAGACTAAGCAAGTTCCTACTCGATCAAGGTTACTCAAGAGGAAAGGTTGACACAACCCTCTTCATTAAACGTCAAGGAAAGCACTTGATATTAGTGCAAATTTATGTAGATGATATCATTTTTGGGTCTACTAACATGAATCTTGTGAGAGAGTTTTCTGACCTTATGCAGGGCGAGTTCGAGATGAGTATGATGGGGGAGCTCACATACTTCCTCGGTCTGCAAATCAAACAGCTCAAAGAAGGAACTTTCGTGAGCCAGACAAAATATTGTTTGGACCTTATCAAGAGATTTGACATGGCAAAAGCTAAGGCCATAGACACCCCCATGCCTACGTGTACCAACTTGAACAAAGATGAAGACGGTAAGGAAGTAGATGTAAAACGGTATAGAGGTATGATTGGTTCACTCCTTTATCTTACTGCTTCTCGTCCCGATATTATGTTTAGCGTATGCATGTGTGCAAGATATCAATCATGTCCCAAGGAATCCCATTTAAAAGCCGTTAAACGGATACTTCGATATCTATCCGGTACTCCGAAGTATGGACCATGGTATTCCAAAGGTAATGATTGTTCCTTGGTAGGTTTTTCCGATTCCGACTTTGCCGGTTGCAAATCGGATAGGAAGAGCACCAGTGGCACTTGTCACCTATTTTCAAACTCTTTGGTTAGTTGGCATAGCAAGAAACAGGTTTCTGTTGCTTTGTCAACCGCCGAAGCGGAATACGTTGCCGCCGGTAGTTGTTGTGCCCAAATCCTTTGGATTAAGCAACAACTATTGGATTTTAACCTCAAACTTGAACGTATTCCCATCTTTTGTGACAACACAAGTGCTATTAACCTGACCAAGAATCCTGTGCTACATTCTCGCACCAAACATATCAAAATTCGACACCACTTTCTTCGGGATCATGTAGAGAAAGGTGACATCGTGTTTGAACACGTAAATACTGAAAATCAACTAGCGGACATTTTCACAAAGCCGCTAGCCACTGAACCTTTCTTTCATATTCGCCGAGAACTTGGCATTCTCGATATTTCGGAACGGGCACTCTAATCTGCTGTTTACCTTATTACATTTAAAACCTCAATTCTGTACTTCTGACAAATCTTCGTTGTTGTAAGCATAAGCCTACAGTTCACTAAGTCACTCAGACATTAAGGTGATATTGTTCCTCTCTTTCTATCTCTCTACAAAGTCTCATGACTACAATAGTTATATCTCATAATGATGTTGTTTATATATATATTTGATATCTCCCTCTTTGGTTATTTATTGCTGTATGAACTGATAATTATGCATCAAACTGGTCATTGCATGTGCTGAATAGGGAAAAATGGAAATTTGAACTGTATGAGTCGACCGCAGCAGGGCTATGGTCGACGCATGACTAAATAATTTTTGCATTTCTTTTAAAATCAAACAGTATGCGTCGACGCATACAGGGGTATGGTCGACGCATCGCTCGAAAATTTTGTGTTTCTGCAGAAAATTTTAAATCATCCTTCATGCATTCACATTCAAAAACATTCATTAAATGTGCACTTACATTCCATCACCTTTCAAACTACCCACTACTCTGTAACTTGCATCTACCTATTGGCTAGTGTCCTTTGTTCTTCCATCTTCCCAAAACCCTAACCTTTCCACTATAAATTGGGAAAAACCTCTCTCTAGAAGAATCACTCTCAAAACCCTTATTAAACCCTCTCTCTATATCCAAACACCTAGTTTCAAACCTTCTCAAATGGCTTCCTCATCACGCAGACCCTCCGGCAAAAGACCCCGAGAATCATCCGGTGCATCTCTTCCCGTATCTGCTGTATCACTCGTCCCACCTGCTCGTGTCGAAATTTTCAACAAAGACATCGGTAAACGAGGAGTTGTGCAACAACATGCGTTCTACAAACTTGAAGCTGAACGCATGCACCTACCGGAAGTCCGGTCTCTGCTGCAGCATCAAGGCCTCATCAACTTCTTGGAGTGCAACACTCAATACAGTGAAGACCTTGTCCGAGTTTTCTACTCCGGTCTTCATGAAAACTTTCGCGGGCACAAGCTTTCCTCCAGAATTGGCTCTACAAAGGTATCGATTAAATCAAATTTCTGGAACAAGTATTTTGACGTGTCTGTGGATGATGCTGGAAATTCTCTACCTGAGGTGACTGACTCTCACCACATAGATGGCTATGAGTTTAAGAGTGCATTAAATGACATGCTGGCACGGCCATATTCTGATGAGTTTGTGCAAAGTGACTTGTTCCCACGAACCATCACTGCCGGCAAGCTGAACGCCGGAGAAAGGATTCTTCAGTGGGTTGTCTCACGCATCCTGCGGCCGAAGAAGGGCGGTCTCTCCCGAGTCGAACAACCCGAGGTTCATTTGATTTACATTCTGAAAAATAAGATAAAAATCAACTGGCCATACTACATTGCTAGTAGAATGTATAATCTACGTGATTCCGGACGAGGGACTGCTCTTGCCTACGGATCATTCATTCAAGAAGTCATTACTGCCGCCAATGTTAATCATCCGTCTTTCCCGTTCACATCAATCTCACCTGACAAAGAGTTCAGCACAAAAACCATGTCTATGATGGGATATATTTGGTGCAAGGAGCGGAGAAAATATAAGTTTGTTAGAAGAGGATACGTTCCTCCAAGGGCTGATGGTGATGAAAGCGAAGAACAAGACGATGAAGTGGAAAATGAAGAAGAAGAAGAAGAAGAAGAAGCAAGGCACGATGCTGCTTACAATGGTGGAGATGACAGTCCTTCACCCGTTGGCACTCATGACTACTCCGGCTCCGCTTGGGTTCAGCAGCCGGTTACAAATGAAGAAGGTGTTCCACGCTGGGGTAACTGGGGTGATTGGCAACATACGGGCTGGACAACTCAACGTGAATCTTACCAGCTGTGTCACCAAGCTGAGGAAGAATTTCCTCCGTCCCCTCCACAGCAAGCAGATTCTTCAGAGCTGTTGGACATGATGCGAGACATGCAACTTGCCCAACAATCCTTCATGCAAGCCCAGGACGACCGATATGCTCAGATTAACAGTCAACTTCAAACCCAAAATGAGCGACTCGACAACCTCTCCACAAGCCTAAATGGACGGTATGCAGATTTGGAACGGTGTGTCGACAGGAGTCTCAGGCATCTAGAAGGAGTTTCTGATTACCTATCAACTCTGGCTGACCCCAGCAGAAACCCAGGCGTCTGCTATCATCCAGGCCACCGTAACCTAAGACAATAGACCCTCATTTGCATATTACATGTTGTTTGTTGTCTTTGAATGCATTCCTGTTTTTCTCTGTTTTGCCTGTTTATGCAACCGAAATTTCCTTATGTATTTTCTCCTTTTAATTAATGACTATTAGTAAGAAATGATATAAGTGTGATATTATTTCGTTGGTATCTATATCTCTGCTACTACCTGTGAATTTTTTCGTTGTTATCTTGAATAATCACTCTGTCTCTCTTTTTGATGTTGTCAAAGGGGGAGAAAAGTGCTGACAAAATGTCCACAACTAACAGTCTGACAAAATGTCAACAACTAACAGTCGCTTTCGCTTTCTGCAAATAGCCTTAGATTACAAAAGAAAGGGGGAGTGTGCAAAATGTGTCAATACTGCATACTGTTTGTCACGATGATTTATACAGGTTGTCATCATCAAAAAGGGGGAGTATGTAAAGACAAAGTGTCATACAACATACGATATCAAGTTTCGATGATGACAAAAGACCATCATGCACGTCTACAAACAAATGCAACACATTACCCACTATATCCTTTTCTACGTTCCTCTAAATCTACTATAATCATTAAAAACATGTAGACAAAATGTGATCATGACTAAATGCATGAAAATCACAAATCACAATTTTTTGCAGATTTGAAAGCTTTGAGTCGACCATAGGGGTCAGCTCAAAGCTCACGGGTCAGCGCAAAGCTCAACCCAAACTGGAGGATGGTCAGCGCAAAACTGCTTGCGTCGACCATAGGGTCGGCGCATAGCTCACGGGTCGGCGCATAAACCCCTTGAGTCGACCACACGTCAGCGCATGGCATAGTGATGCTATCCACGGGTCAGCGCATGAAATGTTTGAGTCGACCATAATGGTCGGCGCATGCCCCACGGGTCAGCGCACGCCGACCTATGGTCGACCGTTCGCGCGCCAACTCAGTTTTCTGAGTTATTTCAAATATTTGAAATACTGTTATGTTTGTTTGATTTTGTCTGTTACTATATATAGAAGTCTAAACACTTCTATTAACCAACATTTGTCAATTTGTATGCAAGTGCTCAAGGAAACAAGAAAGAGTGAAAAAGGTGTCAAAGATTCATCATCTTCATCCTCAACAGTTCACAATACATCAACTGCACACAATAACGTTTGATGTGATTCGTGATAGATTGAAGGTGATAAGGTTCGTAGCTACGATTGGAGAATCGGGTTCGAGTTGAAGTCTTGGCAGGTTCTTTCTTGAATAAAACCATTAGGGTTTTGTCCTCCAATACCGGTTTGTGTTTGGGGGTTTTTGGGACGAATTGCTTCATTAACATTCAGCTGAGCGAAGGTGACTGATAAGAGAACGTCTTCATCAGTCTAGTAGCGGATTCGGTGTTTGTGTAGTGAAGGATTCGGGTTTGATTCGTTCGTGTTCGTGATCAGCCGGGCCAAGGGGTTGAAGAACGGAAGGTTCCTCAACGAGTGGCAGGAAACGGAGGTCCAACATCAACGATCAAAGGTCTTGATTCATCTTGAATCAAGGAGCAAGGATAAGAAGTATCATTCAACACATTGGAAGTTCTGTTGTTTACATACTCTGAAATCCTTGTAAAAACGATTAAATCTCACAGGTGATATCTAATTAATCATCTCAATTCTATTTTTAGAATTGAGGGCAGACGTACCCCGAAGCGAGGACGGCGGGGGAACTGCCTCATCAAATCTGCGTCTTCTTTAATTTTCTGCATAATCTGTTTTTCAGCTTAAAATTTAAGTGATTTTAGTTTAAGCAATTTTTACCAAACGCTGATATAAGTTGAGTAAGTGATTAAAACTGCTGTTTGAATACTAAGTACAATAATACATTGTACTAGGACAAATTGATCTACTTACTCAACTCAAGTATCACTTGGGGTGTTTATGCACACCAAGTGTTTGTAAATTTGCTTAAGCCAAAGTTGTCTTAAGTTTACATTCAGTTTAATTTGGTATTTTGTATCATTGGAACTAGGCTTGCTAGTAAGTGAAGTATTTCATTGATTGTGCAAATAATTGTAGTGACTTGTATTCCAATTCATCTGTTATCCATTAGCTTAACGCATATCCGGTTTTCCAATAACGGTTCGTTTTAGACTAAATTTTCCTCGGTCGCTTCCGCACCTAAAACATTTTTAAAACCAACTTTTCTTCTAAATTGGTAGCGCCGACTCGAGTTTTTAATTGGGATCTATTCAACCCCCCCCCCCCTTCTAGATCTGTGCCATAGTCTAACAGTCAAAATATTTGATCAATTGTTGAGGATATTACTGAGGAAACTTCTTGATCAAAATAACATGTGAAGATCACGGGGATCCATATATGATGATTAGAGCCAATGTGAACAATTTCTTGATTTCACTCCTTGCATTGAGGGTCTTAAACCCTAAATATGAGCTTGATGGAGCATAGGTGAGCATACACACTACCTACAAATGAAAAAACTATACATTGACATATTTTTGATATTTTGGTTAGTAAACAAATAAAAATGAAGTATGATACAATCAAATGTGCTTGGTGATCTCTCCCAATGCAAACCCAATGGATGAGGGGTAAGGAGGGTGCCAAGGTGTGATCCCAATGCAAATGCATATGATGAGATAGCATGAGGGATCTTAGAGTCAAAATGGGGGTCTTACAGTTGCCCCTATTTAAGGATGTTCTAGCTGAGGAGATGAAGGTTAAAATCTTTGTATCGACTCAGTATAATGGACTTAAATAACAACAATAGAAATAAATTTTGTTCCCTAAGAGACCTCATGATGCATATGATATTAAATGTTAAAAATAATCTCAGTGGGGAAAATGTTGCCACAAAGGAAAAGAATCCGGAGAGACCGAAAGTACGTAGGAGCATAATGCATTCTCTAGGGAAAACTCACTATGGAGACAGAGACTCTGGGAGATAAAAAGTTGTGCGTAGGCCAGGCTATGACTTAAAATTGCTGGGGGACACGAGGGATTCCATGAAAATAAATCAATGGAAGGACTCAGCTGGGGATATAGGAAAAATTTGCAGGGGAAACGAGTAAATCAGGACAAAACTGAAATACTCGATCCAAACAAGGGACGACGATTTAGCTGAGGAAATACACACTCAAACTCACTAGGGAAGAAATGAATTTCAACGCAGGAGTAACAGAAGTATATTATCCATTATCGGTTACCGGGTGTGGAGATAACATAGTCCGACAGAGAGGACACCCGTTACCGGTTAGGGTAAACATATCAAGGATGACTCGCTGAGGGAAATAGGAGGTGTATTTATTACCAGTTACTGGGTAAGAATAACATGATGGGGAAAAACCAAATAAGATTTACAACTACCGGTCACTGGGCAGAAGACCGGAGGAAGAGAATATCCGTCACCGGTTAGAGTGAACATATCAAGGATAAACTCAAAGGGAAGAATATCCGTCATCGGTTAAGATGAACATATCAAGGATAGACTGTCGGGGAAAAGTAGGAATTACATATATCATTTACTGGATAGAATACCGAAAAGAGAATATCCGTCATCGGTTAAGATGAACATATCAAGGATAGACTCCGAGGGGAGAAATAGGAATTACATCTATCAGTTACTGGATAGAATACCAAAAAGAGAATATCCGTCAGCAGTTAGGATGAACATATCAAGGATAGACTCTACAAGGGAAAGTAGGATTTACAACTACCAGTTACTGGGCAGAAGACCATAAATAGGAGGAAACCTGTCATCCGTTAGGATGAATATATCAAGGATTAACCTTCTGGGAAATGAAATAGGGGTTACAACTAATTTTTTAATGGGTAGAAAACCAAAAAGAGGAGAATATCCTTCATTGATTAAGATGAACATATCAAGGATAAACTCAAAAGGAAGAATATCCGTCATCGGTTAAGATGAACATATCAAGGATAAACTACCTAGGGAAACGTAAAACGAATCTGCTAGGGAAAACAAGAGAAAGTAGATTACTATTACCGGGTATTGGGTAAAATTAAAGGACCCACAAATTGAGAAGAATATTACCAGTTACTGGGTAATAGACTCTCAGGGGACCAAAAGCATCGATCTAGGTAAGAGCTAGAAAGAAATGGTCAATCAAAGACTTGACCTGGTGAGGATATAACTCAAGGGGAGTGGTTCCATCCAGATAATCAACTGGGGAGGAAGTTGAAATAATAATCATCCATGAGAAAACAACTCAGTGCGGAATGAGAAAGGTTAAATTCTTTCTGCATAAGGGGCTGACACTTTACAATTGAGGGAGGACAAACACACCCAATCAGCGTGGGGAAATGCTATCACCATAGCAGAGGATCAGAAAAAATAATGAATCTAAAAGCGCAATAATAATGCAATAATGAAATCTATGAATGTATATATATATATGATTGATGATTATGTTGACAAAAATAATCACGAAGGATACAAGTGTCAACGGTATGAATCATCGATACAACACCCGGCTAATCTTGACAGGATGGAGGCACCAACTAGATAAAAAGAGTTGGGGATGGTCATAAAGAATCCATATCAAACGCTTTCCCCTAGCTGGGGAAAGCAAGAGGATCTGCTGAGGATACTGAATCATCAACCCTGCGGGGAATTTTAGGTTAATACCATATCAAATGGGAGACAACCTCACAGAGGATCAAAAATACTTCTCAAGAATCAGTGCTGACGGGGATCAGGGATAACTCCGCTGGCGACCTGAGGGGAAACAAAATATGTACTGAATCTATGCAAACCGTTAAGAATACATACCTACAGAACTCGAATGGGGAAACCAACTTGCTGAACTAGCTGCTTGGGGAAGCCCAACAATGCTTCGCATTTTAGGACTTACCTGTTCTCAGACTGCTGTTGATATTCCTAAATAAAATCGATTGCTCCTTAAAAGTAATTACTTTTATTATTTTTTAAGAAAGACAATTTCTTTTTTTGATTTTTAAAATTCAATTTCAAAATGATCATCATAAAATTTAATTCTATTTGGCAGAAAGATAAATAAGAGTAGGAACAATTGGATAAAAAACTCAACTTTATTTAATAGAATGGTAGTCCGTAAATGACAAGACTCCATAGATCTTTACAAAAGTTGAAAAATGGTAATTTACATGGAGAAGGGCTACATTGAATAAAATGATCACTAATCCTTTCACCGACTTTAATATCCACCGTGCTCTTGGCTTCGGTTGAGAATGATGAATCAGAGTTGACTGACTTCCTCAAGAATGGCTTCAATAATGAAGATCAACCGAATGCAGTTACTTGCCATAATCCCTAATTTTTTTATAAATTTCCCTAATGTGGGGTATTCAATCTATTGGGATATATTTTTTCTGTTTTATGTCTCTAATTTTTGCCTGGATCGCCCTTTCGGGTTTTCAATCCACCGAGACGCTCATTTTTGCCTAAGCCGCCCTTTTGGTTTTTCAACTTAGCGAGCTGTTCTTTTCTTTTTAGGCGAAGTATTTCTTGACTGCATCGACATTCACAAGACGCGTGAACTCTTCACCATTCATAGTTGTAAGAATCAAAGCACCGCCTGAAAAGGCTCTTTTAACAAGTTATGGCCCTTCATTGTTAGGAGTCCATTTTCCCCTAACACATGGTTTAAAAGATAGAATCTTCTTGAGAACAAGGTCACCTTCTATGAATATACAAGGCCTGACCTTCTTATCAAAAGCTTTCTTCATTCTCTGCTGGTACAACTGACCATGACACATGGCAGTCAACCTCTTATCTTCAATTAAATTCAGTAGGTCATACTTGGTCTGACACCATTCAACTTCAGTCAACTTGGCTTCCATCAAAACATGTAATGATGGGATTTCAACCTCTATTTAGAGCACAACTTCCATGCCATAAACAAGCGAGAAAGGGGTTGCCCCTGTTGAAGTGCGAATGGATGTACGGTACCCATGCAAGGCATGTTTGAGCATCTCATGCGAATCCTTATACGTCATAACCATCTTCTAAATGATCTTCTTAATGTTCTTGTTTGCAGCTTCAACAACCCCATTCATCTTAGGCCTGTAGGGAGAAGAATTATGATGTGCAATCTTGAAGTCTTTGCAAAGAGCTTCCATTAAATTGTTGTTCAAGTTAGATCCGTTATCAGTAATGATCTTACTTGGCACACCATACCGACATATAATCTGATTCTTGATAAGCCTTACAACAACTTGCTTGGTTACATTCACATATGATACCGCTACAAACCACTTTGTGAAGTAATTAATAGCCACTAGAATGAAACGATGTCCGTTCAAAGCTTTTGGGCTCAATCATGCCAATTAATCAATTCCCCACATGAAGAAGAGCCATGGAGAGGAAATGAAATTCAAAAGTGTCGGAGGAACATGAATCTTATCTACATATATCTAACACTTATGGCATTTCTTCACAAACTTGCAACAATCAAATTCCATTGTCAGCCAATAGTAACATTCTCTCAACATCTTCTTAGCCATAACATGTCCATTTGAATGAGTACCAAAGGAACCTTCATGGACTTCAATCATCAACATGTATGCCTCGTGTCTATCCATGCATCTGAGCAGAACCATATCGAAGTTTCTCTTGTAAAGCACATCACCATTTAGGTAGATGTTGCCAGCTAATCTCCTCAAAGTCTTATTATCTTTCAAAGATTCCCCGGACGAGTAAACCTGACTTTGGAGGAAACATTTAATATCAAAATACCACAGATTTTCATCCTTGATCTCTTCAACAACAAACACATGAGTTGTCCTATTAAGACGCATCACAGTCAAATTAGGAACTTCATTCCAAAATTTCACCACAATCATTGAAGCCAACATTGCAAGAGCATATGCCATCCGGTTTTCATCTCGAGGGATATGATGAAATTCAACCTTTGAAAAGAAAGTTGAAATCCTCCTCACATAATCTCTATATGGTATCAAACCGGGTTGATTCGTCTCCCATTCACCTTTGATTTGATTCACAACCAAAGCTGAATCTCAATAGACGTCTAAATACTTGATTCTGAGATAAATGGCCTCTTCAAGCCCCATAATGAAAGCTTCATACTCATCCATATTATTTGTACACTTGAAAGTCAATCTAGTTCTAAACGGAAAATGTATGCCTTGAGGAGTAATAATCACTGCCCCAACGTCATTACCATACTGATTAACAACTCGACCAAATAGCATGCCCCAACGGGAACCAGGTTCTGGCCCTTCTTCAAGCAATGGTTCATCATAATCTTTCATTTTTAGGTACAATATCTCTTCATCGGGAAAATCATACTGTATTGACTGATAATCTTCAATCGGTTGGTGAGCCAAATGGTCAGCCAAGACATTACCATTAATTGCTTTTTGAGATCGGTATTCAATATCATACTCGGATAATAACATCTACCAACGAGCAATCCTCCTAGTTAAAGCAGGATTCTAAAAAATGTACTTGATTGGATCCATTTTAGATATTAACCAAGTAGTATGGTTCAATAATACTGACGCAGACGCTTAGCAGCCCAAGCCAATGCACAATAAGTCTTTTCAAGCATAGAATACCGAGTCTCACAGTCGACGAATTTCTTACTAAGGTAATAAATATCATATTTTTATTTCCAGTTTCATCTTGATGACCAAGAACACAACCCATACCCTCATTAAGCACAGTAAAATACATGATCAAGGGTCTCCCTTCAACAGGCGGAGACAAAATAGGAGCCTCAAGCAGATACTCTTTGATACTGTCAAAAGCTTTCTGGAAATCTTCGGTCCAATCACAAGATTGATCTTTCCGAAGAAGTTTGAATATAGGTGCACATGTGGCAACCATATGCGAAATGAAACTTGAGATGTAATTCAGCAGCCAAGAAAACCTCGGACTTGCTTCTCAGTTTTGAGCGCAGGCGTTTCTTGTATTGCTTTGACCTTGGTAGGATCAACTTCAATACCCTTCTCGTTGACAATAAAGCCCAACAACTTACCAGAACAAACACCAAATGTACACTTATTGGGATTCAAGCGAAGCTTGTATTTCCTCAAACACTGGAATAACTTCAACAAATGTTCCCCAGGGTGTAATGAATATGGTCTTCTCCATATCCTTAGGTGCCATCTTGATCTGATTATAACCGGAAAACCCGTCCATAAACGAAATGACTTTGAATTTAGCTATATTGTCTACCAACACGTCAATGTGTGGCAGAGGAAAATCATCTTTCGGGCTAGCTTTATTCAAATATCTATAATCAACACACATGCAGACTTTTCCATCCTTCTTCAGAACAGGCACAATATTGGCCATCCCCCACGGATACTCAGCGGTAACAAGGAAACCGACATCAATATGCTTTTGCACTTCTTCTTTGATCTTTACTGCCATATCGGGATGAGTCCTCCTCAACTTCTGCTTGACTGGATGGCATTCTGGCTTCAACGACAATCTATGCTTCACAATCTCAGAATCTAAACCAGGCATATCTTGATAGGACCAAGCAAACACATCTGAATACTCTCAGAGAAGATCAATCATCCCCTTCTTAACCTCTGGACACATTTGAGACTCAATCTTGATTTCCTTATCATCATCTTCGAATAGCTGAATGACCTTTTCCTCATGCTCAAGTAGACGTGACAATTCATCATACACTTCTTCATCATTCTCTTCCTCAACCTCAAACTCAGGGAAATCAAAGTTTGGAGAGGGAGTAAGATCATTGTGTTCAATGGGTTTGGAAACCAACCTGCATAACAATTTGATATTTTGATTTTAGAAAAGTGAATTGTGATAAAATATTATGCATATGGACAGTTATTATTTATTTATTTATGTTTTGTGTGATTACCATTTTCAGAAAATCAAAAAGTAAAAATAAAAACATCATAGATGTGGATGAATAGAATTGCATTTTATTGATGATAATTTGAAAATGCCCAACAATGTTCAGTTCTCCCTCAGGCATAGGAGAAGGATTTTTCTTAAAATAATGAAAAAAACAAATTACTTAGAGCGATAGACAATAACATGAACATGAACAACAATCCAATTGTTGCAAGTCTTTCCATGCGTCACAAAGTTGGCACAATCTTCATCTTCATCGCCTTCGATCACAACAGCTGAGTGTTGTTCATTACCATGGATGAACCCTCCGCTACGAAAACTCGGTTGCACTTCTTCAGCTCTAGCATTAGACGACCATTGTTGGAATCCCAATACGGCTCGGTTCTTGTTCTCGGCGACCTCTACCATACGACCCCATTGATATGTGCTGCCTGCCTCAATAGCTCTCTGAGCATCCTTGAAAGAACACATGGGTGCCCCAGTTTTCTTTACTTCAGCAATAGACAAGGCTTGGAACAGAGTTCCTACCTATTCCTCAGCTTCTACATATGAAAAGGACGACACATGGCTCACCAACAACGCTTTTTTTCCACACACAATGACAAGCTTGCCATTCTTCACAAATTTCAATTTCTGGTGCAGAGTAGATGTTACAGTTCCAGCTTCATGGATCCATGGACTTTCCAACAAGAAGCCATAGGCCGGGTGGATATCCATTACTTGAAAAGTAATTTGAAAATCACTCAGACGTATCTTCACTGGAAGGTCCACTTCTCCTATGACGGTTTTGCGAGAACCATCAAAAGCTTTGACAATCACGCCATTATACCTCATAGGGGCGCCTTGATAGGATAACCTTGACAGAGTTGATTTGGGAAGTGCATTCAAAGAAGAACCGGTATCAACCAACACATTTGACAATGCATCTTCCTTGGAATTAATTGATATATGTAGTGCCAGGTTGTGATTTCTGCCTTCCTTAGGAAGTTCTTCATCACAAAAGATCAAGTTGTTGTAGGAAGTAATGTTAGCCACAATATGGTCAAACTGGTCCACAATTACATCGTGCTCGACGTAGGCTTGCTCCAACAATTTTTGCAATGCTTCTCTGTGCGCTTCTGAATTCACTAGCAGAGACAACACTGAAATCTTCAAAGGAGTTTGGAGCAGCTGCTCCACCACATTAAACTCGCTCTTCTTAATTAATCTCAATACCTCATCATCATCATTAGGCTTCAATTTTCTGGATTCACCAGACTAACACATTGGAGCACTAACTGGGCTTACTGCAGGTGCATCAACCTTCTTACCAACTGAAATATCTTCTACATGCTTCGGGAAAACGGGATCAAAAACACGACCGCTATGGGTCACCTTTGCAATATCTGCAATATTCATAACAAAATTGGTCGTAGGCAACGTAACCTCTTGACCATTCTCCTCCATTATAGCATTATACTAGTATAGAATAGCTCTATCGGATGCATACGAGATGGGGCCCGCTAACCGTATCACTAACGGCGATACTGATCTATTGACGCTGTTACTACTGATGCTATCAAATTGAATCACTACCCGCTCTGGGATATTGAATATTGGAACAATCACATTGACATCACCTATATCCCTTGATTGTTGAATCTAGATTACATTCTAATCCATCAATTTCTAGATATCCCCTTTGACGATCAAACACCCACGGGGGTTTACACTGCAAATTGCACAACCATGATGGTCGTGCTCACAATCACTGATGGTACACAAGGTCCTATGCATCTCTACCAAAGACCTATGAATACGCCTCACATCGAAGACTCAAAAATGTTTTGGACAACCATCTACCATATTAACAGAGGAATTACCACGAGCAGGCAACATATTGGCTTTCACATTCGGCGCACGGTCCTTAAAGGATACCATCCCACTCTTTACAAGCTTCTGGACCTCATACTTCAACAGGTAACAGTTCTCGATATCATGGCCGAGAGCTCCTTGATGAAAGGCATAGCAGAGTTCGGGCTTATACCACCACAAAAGTGGTTCTGGAATTTGAGGTGGATTTCTTAGCTAGAGTAAGTTCCTGAGAACCAAAGATGGGTAGAGTTTAACGTATGACATATGAATAGGGTCAAAAGAGACCTTCTTCCTCTCGAAGTTTTGTTGTTGTTGATTATTGTTGTTGTTGTTGTTGTTGTAGTTGTTGGTTCTTTGTTGCGGCTGTTGTTGACGTTGTTGTTGAACTGGCACTGATTAACTGTTTGAAAAATACCGGAATAACTTATGAAACTTGATGCTGATGCTGACGTGGTTGCGAATTTCTTTTGACATGAGGCCTCCTCTTCCTCCCTACTGATACTGAATTCGTTTACCCTTCCTTTTTTCTGGAAAAACCACTTCCATACTTCTTACTAGATGACACCTCTTCTTTAGACAATTGTCCCTCTCAAACTCCTTCCTCTAATCTCATCCCCATGTTTACCATCTCGGTAAAGTTATTGGGGGCACTGGAAATCATTTGTTCGTAATAAAACGAATTCAGGGTCTTAACGAAAATCTTGGTCATCTCTTTCTCTTCCAATGGTGGATTAATCTGAGCGACAAGCTCTCTCCACCTTTGAGAATACTCTTTAAACGTCTCCCATCCTTCTGAGACATAGACCTCAGGTGGTCTCTATCAGACGCCATGTCCACATTATATTTATTCTTCTTCACAAAAGCTTCACCCAAATCATTAAACGTGGGAATACTTCCACTGTCTAACCCCATGTACCATCTCAATGCGGCACCAGTCAGACTGTCTTGGAAGTAGTGAATCAATAACTGATCATTATCAGTTTGAGTTTACATTTTCCTGGCATAAATGACAAGGTGACTAAGCGGACAGGTATTTCCCTTATACTTTTCAAAGTCAGGGACTTGGAACTTCATCGGGATCTTAACGTTTGGTACCAAGCAGAGTTCAGAAACACTCTTACCAAACAAGTCTTTTCCTCTCAATGTTTTCAATTCCTTACGCAACTCAAGGAACCGATCCTTTATTTCATCCATCTTCTCATAAACATCAGGGCCCTCAGACGGCTCAGAATGGTAGATGGTGTCCTCAACACGAGGCAAGGCATGAACAACTGGAGGCAACACAAACATGACCGGGCTAGATGCCGACATAGAAGTAAATGTGGGTGTAATCCCTTTAGGCATAAAATTCGGTGGCATCCCCCACGAAAATCTTGTAGGCATAGATGGGCCAAATTGAGTGGCAGTAATAGGAACAGTTAAGGTAGAAACCTCTGAGATGACAGTCCTATGAGGAAGAGGAGTGGCAGGAATTAGAGATGATTGATTCTGAGCAGCTAGAACAGACTCCATCATAGCAGTTATACGAGCAATATCATCCTTCAGTTCTTGGTTCTCTTGCTCTAACTGCTCCATGATTCTCGGATGATTGGCGTGAGTGTTGTATCGGTGAGTCACCTTAGCTGAAGCATAGAAGAATAAATGATAATACATCTGGCGGAAGAAAACATGTTTATGCAAATGATGCATGAAATACAATGTTTTGTTTGTTTTTATTTTCAAGGAACATATTATTTTATTTGCAAATATATAATAACAATAAAAACAATTTGATTGACCATAAAAAACTCTTTTATTCATAAAATTTGGAAGTATTATACCGAGTACAATTTCAGAAACCAAAATACAAACACAATAGAAAAGGAAACTAATCATCCTAAGGATCCCTTAACAACCGTGTTAGATGATCTGGCCGTTGGCGCGTACTTCCTTCGGATGCGCCGGATCTCGTTCTCAAAAGATGTATTCATCTGAGCCTTCTCGAAGACAAGTTGATCAACAATCTTCTTCCAAGCACCGGAAGGTTGAGGCATACTAGAGGAAGAGGGACCCTCTAGCTCTCTTTGTCTCATCACCGCTTGGTCTTCAAGAAGTTCAATAAGCGCGTCTCTGTCCTTTGACTCAAGCTGTAACTCCTCATGCTTTCAGCTCAAAGCATGGAACCGCTCTTCCCATATTCCTTCTCTTGCTTCATCTTGGCGAGTGCGTCTTCCAACTCTTCTACATCTTGGTTAGGGAGAGTTGATGGACCAACCACAACCATAGACATAAGCCTCTCACAAGCATACGCCATCTTCCATTCCAAAGCTCTCTTCTTCACCCAAGTAGTGTAAGCTTCCAAAGCTACACAATTGCATGGACCAAGCTCGGATCTTCCTTTCCTATGCAGATTATGCCAAGCATGAATCATCTTCTGCTTAAAATATTGGGGATCTTTACCCTCTTGATAGAAAATACCTTCTAACTAAGTGTTATTAGGTTTGTCTCTCAAGGGGAACCCAAGTTGACGACGAGCCAAAACAGGGTTGTAGTTGATTCCTCCTTGTGTACCGATGAGAGGCACATTAGAGAATTCACCACATCTTTCAATAATATCCAAGCCACTCAAGGCAGTGTCATACCAAACAATATCATCATTAGTGAGGGACATAACTCTCTGAGACCACCGTAGACATTGTTCGTTCTCCACAAAAGCAGGCGTCTAAGGAAAGTCCGAAATAAACCACTTGTACAGAAGAGGAACACAACACACAATAGTCCCACCACCTTTAGAATTCCTCAAATGGAAAGAGAAGTACATATCACCCAACAGAGTAGGGATAAGATTCCCAATCAAGAAGATTCTAATTGCATTAACATCATTAAAACCGTCAATGTTAGGGAACAAAGCTAAACCATAGATGAGCAACACAAATATGGCTTCTAAAGCATCCATACTACCATCTTGAGAAAAGGCAGTGGCTTTATCAATGAGCAACTCAGAAGTCAACCCAAACATTCCTCCTTTCTTCACCCAATGAGCCTCAATCTCATACTTCTTCAGATGAAGAGCTTCAGCTATAATATGAGATCTGGGAATCTCCTCCAATCCACTAAATGGCACTTTGTCAGAAACAGGTATTCCAAGAGATGGGCATACTCCTCTAACATAGGCATGAGCTGATAATCGGGAAAAGTGAAACAACGATAGAGAGGGTCATAAAATTGAACATACACACTCAAGAGTCCTTCAATCACATCAGCAGATAATACAGACAAAAGCTTCCCATGATGTTGCTTGAAGTCCAAGGGATCTGTCGCACCTCGAAAAATAATGGGGATACGACTTCAAAGCGAAGCGCGATCGCACGCTCGCAATGATGGACTGAACAGAGTCGCCACCGAACTTGATTTATTCCTAAAAAGGAAAGGGGAAATATCGATAAAACCCAAGGAAAAAAATGACAATGATTATTGGTCGTCGCAACCAAATCAGGGTTCGGGAGTCGATTACGCAAGGGGAAGGTATTAGCACCCCTCACGTCCGTTGTACTCAACGGGAACCATTAGGTCAGTTGTGTGCGTTAATGTTAGTTTGAAATGTTAGGCTTTTCAATTTATTAGGTAGGAAAGAAAGAATAGAAGAGAGGAGAAATGTTTTTGGATTTTTTAACGAAGGACTAAACCTAAGTTTTTTATTAGTGGGCCTGACAAGATTTACAACTCCTACTCCTACGTATCTCAAAAGAGAAGTCAAGGCTTACGTAGTTCTGGGTAGAAAAATGTTTGTTTGTTGATCGATTTTAGTGAAAGATATACTGTAGTAATCGACAAAACATTGTTTTACCCAAAACAGATGAGGAGTGGACGTATACCACACATCGAACGGATTTATAAATCTACATTCGGAAAAGCGTCACTTATCTCGACTCAACAATCGTGGCCGAAACATTGTTTTGTATCTCTTAAGACAATATATCTTTCATTTTAAGGTTTTTGATTAGTCGCACGGCGGCGAAAAAAAGGGTTTGATTGGTTGGATGTACTTTGAGTGATGGCGAGAACTTGGATGAGCGAGATATACATCTCGAATCCTAGCCTCAGGAGTGCATGGTATACACCATGTTCCATTTCCATCTTTATTAAAAAGGTTAAGATAAGAATTAAGTATTTTTGGAATTTGACTGGGAAAGGGTTTGAAGAAACCGCATTGACAAATTTAGGCGATGACGAGAGTTAAGATTGGCGAGGCATACGTCTCGAATCTTAACCTCAGGAGTGCATGATATACATCATGTTCCATTTCCACCTTTATTGAGAAAAGTGTTTAAATAAGAATTAGGTGTTTTGAGTTTTGTTGTGAAAATGACTTGACCTAGATCAAGTATTGATGGACGTTTGAGAAATTCGACTGAGTGTTTGAGAAAGCAAAGTGGGTAAATTTGGATGATGGCGAGAGCTAGGATTGGCGAGATATACATCTCGAATCCTAGTTGTAGCACCTCAAATTTGCACCCTACCATTTTGTACATTTCATTTCATATTAGGTCATAACATAACATAGGCCACTGCATAACATTGCATTGTCCATTTGCCCAAGTGCAAGCTCAGTTGATGAACTAGGTCAACTGATCAGGAGAATCAGGCAGTCAAGCAAGCAAGTGCCATTTTTATTGAGACAAAGCCCTAGGGTTGATTTTTTCAAGCTCATATGGTCCAAAGATCATTTTGAAGTGGTTTGGCCAAAGATTGGATGCTCAGGAGTCATCAGTCATTGTTTAGTCAACCAGAAACCCTAGAAAGTCAACTGTGGTCAACTGTGGTCAACTGTGCCTGATTTTATGGATTGGAAGGTGGGAAATGGTTTGAAAGGCCTCATTCATGTCCATATAAGTCTCATTTGACATGCCAAAGACCAAGGTTGAAGATTTGGAGGCCAGACAGAAAATTTCCAAAAATAGCAGATGACCTGTAATTTCAGCTGCCCAAAATGGAAACTTTTTCTCCTCAAGATAACTTCATCATACAAGCTTCAAATGGAATTTTGTCCAACATGAAAGTTGAAGATCTTGTTCTCACCTTTCCAAAAAGTCCAAGAACTTGAAAATCCAATGTGTGGTTTGCAAAATATGGCTCAGTGAATTTCAGAAAAGACCCGTAATCAGGAGGCTATAACTACCACATGCTTGGTCCAAATTGCAAGTTCTTTATATGCACAAACTCCATTTGACATGTACTTCAAGGGTGCATCATTGGATTTTTCCAAAAATGGCCAAGGCAAAAAGTCACTTTTCAACTGGACTGTTAAACTGGATCAGGGGCAAAATTGTCCAAATGTCAAAATATTTGGAATTTTGAGATGGGACTTTTTGTAACACTTCAGGAATGGCATTTAGAATGTGTTTGAACCATCATTTCATGGCTAGGCCTCATAATTTGAGTTTTGGCTTGAAGAATGAAAGTGCATAATTAGGCATTTTTCTACCACATGATGAAATTGCAAATTACATGGCCTATGGAAGTGGGAATTGTTTCTACACATCACATATGGTATTTTGGACTTACTTGAATCAAATTTGAGCTGGCATGGGCTTGTATGTGGAAGTTGCATTTTGGCCCTCACTTGAAATTTGACATTTCACTAATTTTGGCAATTTGGCTAATTACACAACTAATCATGTTTTAAGCTACCATATAAAAGCTTAATCATTCCATAAACATAACAGAATTTTCATTTCACAAAAAATCAGATCAAAAACCATCCAATTCTCCAAGAATCTTCAAGAACACCAAAGAACCAAAACTCATCAAACTTCACGAATCCTTGATCATTCTGCAGAATTATTGTTGCATTGACCTTCAATTGGCATATACTCCATCTGTTTTCACCTTCCATCA
Source organism: Lathyrus oleraceus (assembly GCF_024323335.1). Taxonomy (NCBI): domain Eukaryota; kingdom Viridiplantae; phylum Streptophyta; class Magnoliopsida; order Fabales; family Fabaceae; genus Lathyrus; species Lathyrus oleraceus. Next base: position 373,866,484 of record NC_066580.1, read on the forward strand.
TCGGATTCGCACCAAAACGTGACTGTACATCCAAGCTTCTTCAATGGTGAATCGCAAATTCGAGCAGTAGAAGCATTTTCCATCGAATCTAAGCTGCGCATCATACTTCCTCATGTTCATGCTGTAGCTGTTTCACCAAATTGCACGCGAATTCGTCCTGTTTCACTACTGCATACCAGGTATCATCGAAATTCGATCGTCAAGATTTGTTGAATGGTTGTGTGCGTGCTGTAGGCCATTCCACGTAGAGCATCGTGATAGTTTTAGATTTGTGTATGATCAACTGTAGCGTAAGAAATCGCGACTCGAAGTTTGGATCTAAAACCCTAGATCATTCGATTCACATGATTTAGGAATTGTTAGGAAGATTGGAATGCGTATTCGTACTCTACTCGATCATACGGTTCGAACGGATGTATTCTTGTTCATTTTGGTTAGGATTTGAAGGATGCGTGTTCTTGAGCCATTGTTGCGTTTCTGGAAATGTTCATGTTGAAACGATGAAGTTTGATGCCTTTGATCCAAAAAACGTTTTGAAAATTTGAATTGGGAGTTTCCCTCCCCCGCGCCCAAGAATTACAATTCTGCCATTATTGTTTTAATTTAATTAATTTCAATTAATTCTAAAAATCCAAAAAAATTACATAACATGTTTAATAAATCATAGAAAAATATAGAAAAATCAGAAAATTGTGAAAATAATTTTGTTGACTTTGTCATTGAGTGTAGATGATTTTTGACCTATTGGTCAAAGTTGTGCATGGGATATTTTTCATTTGACCTAGGGTTTCTTCCACATGTGTATATTTTGATACCTTAGACTAATTTGATCATGAAATTCTCATATTGTAAAATAAATGTCTGGAAATTTTTGTGATGATTGTTGACTGGATGATGCTTATTTCCATATAAATTTTATGAGTTTTTGATACCTGGCTATGGAGTTATGAATTTTTGAACTTAGGTGTGACAATTGGTGTCACACCTCTTGATGCCAATTTGTTGGATTTTTTAGTATGACCTATACTTGTTAGAATTGATTGAAATTTGGTATGGATGCTCATTAACATGTTAGGATCCTTTGTGAATTTTTGTGGAATTGTTCATTGTGTTTTCTAATTGATCATGATTTTTCATTTCTGATGGTTGAATTTGCAAGCTCATATGATACATGTTGGTAGATTGATTGAGAAATGCTCATATGGTACTGTATAATCATGAAATTTGATATGCCTGTAGTAGACACATGTTAGGACCTCCCTGTTTTGGTCTCATCCATTTCTTTATTGTTTTCATTAAGATATGGATTTTTGAAGTGGAAGTATGTATTGATGTTGTGATTTGGAGCCAATAATTGTGTCTGTTTTTGTTGATTTTCATTGACATGGTTCCATTTGCCCAATTGAGCTCAAATTTGACATGGTAGACCTTGAATATCCCCTGTTTAGGTGTAAATTGTTTGAGAATTTTTGGGATTGTGTTGATGTGGATTTGAATGCAATAATTCTGTTTGTAGGCTTAGGGCTTCCTTTGAACTAGTTTGCCTTATTTTGTGCATAGAATGAGCATGATGAATGATATGACCATGAAATTTGGTAGAATAGTTCCTGACATGTGTAGCTTTCATTTGGCTTTGGTCCTACTAATTTCCCATGTAATGTCACTGTTTACCATTGAATTGAAGTTAATGTACCTTTTATGGACTCATTTGATGTTGTTTTTGCATGCTTTGTCATGTTTAATTAATTCCTATTGATCTACTAGTCCAAATGGCTCGAAAATTGACATGAAGCTTGTTGAATGTCCCCTGTTTATGATATGATTTTTGTGGATTTTATTGATCCTTTTTGGCATTTATTTGTATGTGATCTTGCTGGCCATTCATATGTGACTTAACATTGCATCTTTTGCCTTATATGTTGCATAAATTGAAATGTGTGCATAGTTAGGGTGTGGGACCAATTGGTATCCCTTTGTAATTGAAATGGCTTGACTTTGATCATGAATTGGTTGCTGTTTTAAGATTTTTCCATCTTTTTGACCCTAGGCTAGTCCTAGTGGTCATGTTACTTACATTTGAATGTGATTGTGGCTTTTCAGGTTAAGAGGTTAAGGCTTAAGGATATTGTTTCACATTTGGGATGTTTTGCTTGATACTTGTAAACTAATGTGGCTGTTTTGTAGGATGTTGGTCCACATGGACTTGTGCTATGCACATTATTGTTTGGTTTTGATTGTACATTATTGATTCTTATTGTTGTTGTCTGATCATGAATGGGATGCTGATTCTGTTTGACTGTTTCCAGGTACCCTTAGTTGCTCAGTTCTCTTAAGAACTTGCATTGCTTTGCTTATAAGCAATTGGCATTGAGGTATAGAACCTTCTTCTTCATGTAGTCTGGAGACCCGGCTGTTACCGGGCCGGGCAAACTGTCTGAAGTCCTCCTTAAGAGGCAATGCTTGTGTATGTTTATATTTGTCCCAAGCAGGAAAAGTCCTCATTTGAGGCAATTGGTGGAAGGTAGGGATAAGCAATCTATCCCCCACTATTCTGTGAGTCTTCTCCTTGCTCCCATTACATGGTTGTAGCATTGAGATCCAAGCCCAAGATCTTGTACATTGTACAGTCGAGTCTATGTCCTGAGCGTAGAAGGGTCCCCCCATTCTGGACCCACGCTCCCTTGTCTGATGCTCTCTCTGACTTGAGATAGAAGCAATGAGGCACACCCCTCATCTCCTTTCATCAGCTTCACCTTAGCCCCTCAATGGCAAGGTTAAGAGCTAACCCGACCCCGATACAGAGGCTTGTTTGTTGAGGTTGATATGACCCCTCGACTAAAGCCTAACCCTGATGTTTGAGCCCCTTGTTGGTGTGTTTATTTCATGCTGTATATGTTTGTGTGGTGTGATTGTATCCCCTAGGTTTGCTAGACTCCGCGTAGTCTCGTTTGCATGTCAATTAAGGTAGCACGGTTCCTTCGTATAGGACTTCCTCTCTTGCTTGAGCTTTCCTAAAACACCAACAAACATTATCCCCTCTTAAGGATACGTCAACTCCTTCTACTACAGGTGAGTAAGTCTCCAAAGGTCGAGCATCCGGTAGATTGCGTAGTGACGTCGTCCACTTAAAAAACACAAACCAACAGGAATAGTTTAGCCGAACTACGGCAACTCTGATTCTCATGTCCAGATGAGATACGTAGGCACGAGATGCGATGTCTTGTCGAGTTTGACTAACAACTAACACTAATTCTTTTCTCTCGCCCTCGTTGCGATTGAGACATTCCCTTCTCTTGCCCTAGTTGCAATCGAGACCTTTCTTCTGCCTGTGTCTTCGTTTTGTGTTGTTGTGTGCTTGGAAGCTGATGTAAGTCCATCGAGTGGCGTTCGGGTTCCAGTGTGTGTTTTGGTTCGGATGCTGATGTAAGTCCAGTGATTGGCATTCGGGCTCCATGTTTGCCCTCTTGTGTGTGTTTTGGTTCGGATGCTGATGTAAGTCCAGTGATTGGCATTCAGGCTCCACGTTTGCCTTTGCCTGTGTTTGTTTGTGTGCATGTTAGCCGAGCTACGAATGCTCTGATTCTCCTTCGTCCAAAGGAGATACGTATGCATAGGATGCGATATCCTAGCGAGCATGTGTCGTTTCCCCAGTCCGAACTACTTTGACTCTGATGTCTATGCTTGATAGACTAAGTAGGCCCAAGATACGATATCCTGCCGAGTCAGTCTTGTCTGTTTTCTTGCGTCTCTTTCAGCCAGTGTGTGTGTGTGTTTGAGCAGCGATTTTAGCAACCATTTTCCTTCCTTTTGTGCGTGGATCCCGTCGAGTACGACGGATGCGTACGGGTGCTAATACCTTCCCTTCGCATAACCGACTCCCGATCCCATTCTCTTTGGTCGCGAGACCACGTCTTTTCCAGGTTTACTCTGAGCGTTTCCTTTCCCTCTTTTGGGATAAATAACGCACGGTGGCGGCTCTGTTGTTCTTGTTTTCCCGCCGGTTTTTCGCGTAATGCGACACTAGTCTCAGGAGTGCATGGTATACACCATGTTCCATTCCCACCTTTATTGAAAGGGTCTTAACTGTAGATTAATATTTTTTGAGTTTTTATCAGAAAAAATGGCTTGACGTTGAATCAAGCGTTTGATGAAAGTTTGGAAGAAATGGAATGGAATAGGAGGGAGAAATGAGTTGATTTGTTTATTGAGAAAATACTCGACGTTGGATCGAGTCATATTTTTTCGTATTTTCTAGGAATGGTGGATTTATTCTTATGTTAGCGTCTAAAACAAATAGAGAAATAAAAACAAATACAAAATTATATACACATTGGGGAAGTGGGGTACATTTTGTCAAATGGGGATTCAAAAATCATGAAATAATTAAATCAGGCCCAAACAACAAATGATGCGAAATATGAGTGTAAGTGCAAGAGAACCGGCTCATTGTAAGAAAGCCCAAGAGTAAGCTATGTGACGTTGATGGCGATGCTTAAAAGCAATCGACTTACAAGGGTATAAAAATGGGCTCGATATTGAATCGAGAAAAAAATATGATTTTAATAATTTTAAAATGGTTTTGAATGAATGATGCAATTAAAAGAAAACAAATCTATGTTATTAAACAATAATAAAAAACTACGAGTAATAAAGCATAAACATAAAAGAAAATGTTAAAAGAAAAAAACTACACATAGGGGTATCGAACCCACTACACTAAAGACCATGAAACTACCCCTCTCCACTAGACCATTTATGATTAGTTGTCATTTAAATGACAACTTTAGATGTTAAACCAGAAGATTGAAATTAAAATTAAAATAATAAAAATCAAAACAAAAAATTTGTTGGACCACTAATTAAATGAAGGAAGAATCTCTAAAAAACCTAGCCGCCGGGCTGTTGGGTTTCCAAGTGATTGATGGATCGGGAACACAAAAACTAATTAACAAAAGTGCAAAGGAAGACTAAAGAAAAAAAATTCAAAAATGGTTTATTATGTGACTTAAATGTTTGTGTTGTTTTATAAAAGAAAATAAATAAAAGTTGTTTTGTAAAAGAAAATAAATAAAAGTTTGTTTTATAAAAGAAAATAAATAAAAGTTTATTTTATAAAAGAAAATAAATAAAAGTTGAAAAACGATGAAAGACACCGTAACAGTAACGGAAAAAACCTCAATCTCGTCCTCTCACCACGAAATCTCTCTCGCTCTCAGCAAATCGCACTCAATGCTCTTAGTCGCTCGGCGCAAACCTCCTCCCTCATCGCTCCCATAACCTCGCGTTTCTCTCAATCGCTCTCAATCGTCTCTCTCGACTCACGATCGCTCTCAATCGCTCTTCTCTCGTCCTCATCGCTTACAATGTCTCTCTCTCGCCCTCATCGCTTACCCTCGTTAACCAGAGAGAGCAAATCCATGGTTTCAAAAAGAGAAATCAAAAGGAAGTCTCACCTTCGGTGACGACGACGGATCAGGTCAGCTTAAATCTTCTTCCTTCCCTCTTCAAATACCGGTTTCCTTTTGATTTGGGAATTAGGGTTTTTTGTGGGATTTTTGTCCGCCTCTCCCCCTTTTTCTACTGATTCTCCTCTCCTATTTATCTCTGCAGCTTAGGGTTTTCGGATTGGTACATGGGGTCCAAAAAAGAAAATTTCCAGAAGTGCTTTTTGGTGCTCAGAACCGAGTTGTCCAGTTTGATGCTACAATCCGGAAGCGGTAAATCTGAACCCATGCTTTCTCTTAATTGTTTTTGTCTTAATGCCAAATTGGGATATTTTTTCTGAAATTTTACTAATGTCAACGCCATGTTTTTTACTGCAGTGAAAGCGAATGAGAAACATGAGGAACTTCGGTTTTCACAAGGCCTTGGTTTATGATTTTGTGCCTAAGGTTCAACAATTTCTTCCAAGGAAAGGCTTTTAGAATTGGATCCCTAATATCTCTGCGACATCATCAGGATAGAGTCTCGGGCTTGGCATATTTTCTAGAGTGGAATTCTTGGAACGATCATCACTTCCTTCTGAGCTTCCATTTTCTATTGGGCTGTCAATGTTGGTATCATGATACTCGGTATGATCGGCAGCTTCAGGTACACTGATTTTGTTCACTGTAGAACGAAAGCAGTCTCTTAATATCAGGCTGTTTCTATTATCCGTATCCATCACGGAGTCAACAAGACTTCCACTAGGTTCAATATCACTGGATTCCTGCTGTAAGCAAGCATCATTCTGATCCTCTTCATCTGAAATATTCTCGGCTTGCCTCACCGAACTGTCAATAATTTCTCCTGTCAATATGCTTTTAACAGACATTACTGTTTTCTGTCTACTAATGCTTTCTTGCAGATGCACTTCACCCTTACTTCTCACAGCTTTTTCTCATTTCGGCGAGCAGGGAGCCAAACTGTGTTTGATCTTCGTCACTGTCATTTTTCCCGGATACTAAACAACCAAAATTCCTGGAGCCCGTAGGAGTGATATTTTCCCCATTGAAACTCTTCATTGTTTTATCATAAGATTTACCAATTCTTTAGTGATCATATGCACGACTATCATCTCCATCCACTTTTTTCTATGTTCAAGTTGTGTTGATAAAGTGCATTTGGTTATGTTACATGGCTAATGATTTGTATGTTTGACAATTTCAGGCACATTCCATGACAGGATCAGCTACTGCAGGATCAAGATGCACGACTTATCGAAGCAACCAAAACTTCCTGTAATGGATGACGGTAACTCACTGCGGCTTATACGCATATTGCATAAGGTGTTGCAATATTTTGCAACATTTCATGACAGGATGAAAGTGACTCCGCAGGTGAGATTCAACCGTTGATTAGTATCAAATGCAGGTTAAGTTCACTGGTTACGGTTGCAGCATACCGATGGTTTTACATTGATGCGGGAAACTTGATTTCTAATCAACTGATCTTGGTTACAGGAATGTTTCTCGCAGCATGGCATTAATGTGGACTTGTGCAACCGGTGTTCTGGATTTGAGCTTCATGTAGCATGGCCATGGCTCGCCTAATGGTGTCGCAGCATTTATGTGCAACCAGTGTTGAAGCGCTTCGTCATTGGAACAAAGGGCTTGCAACAGACTTGGAACTTCTCATTTTTGACTTTGATTTACAGCACGGCAGGTTTTGGTGCGAACTGACCCTTTTGGAATATCGAATTCATTAGCCTTTTTCTTCAATTTTTCAACTTATTTTGCTGTGGGTTTCAATAATTCAGCTCTCATACTCTTGCTTCTTTCAATACTTGCGTCAGATCTTCCAAGAACGAATGGTGGTGGCTTTAACTCATGCATCTTGGATATTCTCTGCAAATTATAACCAGATGACTTTAAATTGACTGTTATGGTTTGGTGTGTTTCTTGCAGGTCACATGTTCCTTTGCAGTTGAAGGAGAGATTCTGGATGGGATTATCACAAGCAGCCGCGGAGAGGTTAAACGAATTTGCAGTGAAAATGCGACGAGCTCCATTGTAACACCGTCCAATGAGTTTGCAAGTATCTCAAAGTCCATAGTTCCCGGATGAAGTATACAGCCCTCAACCTTTTGAGCTACTAATTGCCATGGAACAATTGCACTGTAACGTTCAACAACGGTAAGCAAACGATGGTTATAGTGTATACTGCGGGTTTGCTTTTTATGAGGTTTTTGAATTTTTAGTTTAAGCTTTTTTTTTCCATTGGTTTCAGGTGGGATCAATGCCGAAATCATACCGATGGGCTACTATTGTTCCAGTTGCAAAAAAACAGTGCTATGTTGACCGTCTTACTGCTTCTCTCAAAATGTCGGCAGAGGAATGTACCGATGATAGAACCTGGTAATCCAGACATTGTAAACTTCATTACTTAGTCAGCAGTTGTCCAAGGCACAAAAGGATGCAGAGGAAGAGGTTGGTTCGACAGCATTGCAGCCAGGCCTCTATCTGATCTTGGACTTCCTTTTTGGGTCTGCTGATACGGTAATAATTTTTATTCAAATTTTTTTATAGCTTCCCTCTGCTCGGAGGTTTAAACACATCTTATTTCTTCTTGTTTAGGTTACTGATTCTTGGAGCTTTCAAGATTATGAGGGATCATCCAAATTGGTGGTCTTCCTGTTGTGTTGTGTCTGCTGTTTGAACTCCTGAGGTTGACTGCTTGCGCTCATCAACCAACGGAAAATCATGTTGCTGCTGGCCTGCTTGAAAAATGACTTTATCCCCAGCCTGAAGAGTCTGGTTATTAGGTTCAGGCTTAGGTGCAGCCAATGGACTGGAGGCATCATCTTCTTCCTCGCAGAGCTGCAAAAGCCGACAGATATCGGTGGAGAATGACCCAAGACTTCCACCTTGCTGCAAAGAAGAAGCAGGAGAAGGCTCATTGAGCTCGGCCTTCCACTCACGAAGCATCTGATGCACTTGTTCCTCAAGAACTGCAGCATCAATAGTACGACTCTCCTTCCCAGCAAACTGCAAATCCATGAATGTCAGCTGCAGGTCATCAACACGGTTCCGTGCCTTGTCCTTAAAAGCAGGTGTGATGCAGATTATTGTGTTTAACACGGCGAATGTAATGTGGCTCAGTGGAATTAAGAATTTCAAGTAGAGCTTGTAGTAGAATTTGTGATGTAGAGAATGCAGTAGAATTTCAAGTAAAGTGTTTTATCAAATCCAAAAGAATGTAGTAGAATTTGTGATATAGAGAATGTAGTAGAATTTCCAGTAAAGTGTTTTATCAAATCCAATTCTTTTATTGGAATTATGGGTAAAGAATGTCTATTGCCTACCCAACATTGTTTAATCTGAATTCACTTTTGTATCAATCCTTAGCACCAAGTTACGGATTTCAAACCGAAACTGCTTGAGAAATAAAACATCATTCCACAATGCCGACATCAGGAATTTGCAGTTACCACCAATTCTTCAATTAGCTCAAAACATACAATAATTTTTCTGTCTATTTTTGAGTTAACGAGTTTAGTACAATCCTGTAACTACCCTTGTTCTAATATACACCTTGGCCTGGGAGTTTCTCAGTCACATCCAAATAAACACTGCTAGCTTTAACAACTTTATGAGTTATTGGAGGAGAACAAACCGTGAATGCAGAAATGCCAGTGCCCTTGCAGTTCCAAGCGCGATTTTGTGTCGAAATCTCCAAGTTGTGAGTAATCCTTCAGAACCAACATTCTGAATTCCATTACTGTCAGCAGCTTCTTCCCGTGTGTCGGTGTTCCAATCATCAGTGCTTTGAACCCCAAGCGGCAAATCATAGAGAAGATTTTGCAAGTTTCCATTCTCCATGTAATCATATATAGCAATCCTTTGACCACCGGCTAAACAATAACCGGTTAAAGGAACTAGATTAGGGTGCTTGATTTTACCGAGAAACTCAAGCTCTCTTGCGGCTTCTTCATCTGTTAATGTAGAACCAACAGCCAAACCTTTGACTGCTACATGGATATTTCCAGGTAGAAAGCCTCTATAAACAGGTCCAAACTTTCCTTCAGCCGAGAGGGTACCTCTATCGAAATTCGAAATTGCAGATAAGAGGTCTGCAAAAGTTATATTCAACAACGGCTTCTCAAAGATTACTACTGGAATTGATGTTGCTTGTTTGACATCAGCAACCCACGTTGTTGAATCAGTTTGGAACGAAAATGGACCGGAGACATTCTGTTCTTCTCTGTATGAACTTTGTTTCACTTCCCACATTTTCTGTTTCGTTCTGCAACCGAATGCTATAAATAAAACACCAGCAAGTGCTAATACCATTGAGAGGGTTAATGCAAGAGCCAACTTCATTCCCTTGTGGTTAGTGTCTCTTCTTCCTCTTTTGAAAAGACCCGGATTCGCATCGATTGGATAACTGTTAACCGATCCATAGAAATATGTTTTGAAGAATCTCAGGTCTGATTTCTGAAGCACAGAGGGTTAAGTTTTTGTAAGAGAAGTTGTAATTCTTCGTCTTCGGGAGATTCTTTAAGACAATTTGAGGTACCGGTCCACTCAAATCTCTTTCAATCACATGCACTCGTCGTCCATCCTTTCCAAGTGTATAAGCAAAAACAGCAAAAAATAAAAAAAAATTCAGGACCAAAATTGGGGTATGACAGGATCTAATACAAAGGATGATAACTTCCTTATCTCTTTCAAGTCGGGATATCTGAAACTGTACTTCTTAGTGTTCCTTCGGCCACAATCCATGGTATGAAAATATTCGCAAATAAAACCTTAGTTCCTTGAAGTTATTTTTTGTGTGATGAATGTTATGATGCACATGAATGCATGAATGCAACAATCAAAAATAATGGATCACACACGAGGCAAACAAACAAAGGTCAAGGGATGAATCAAGTCATTTTCAAGATTAATCACCCATTTTGGTGGATTATGGTTTTCACCTTATCAACACCCAAGTTCCATTGATATTGACAAGAATTGATTGGATCAACCAAGAATCAAGGGTTTGTTGTGAGTCACGAGCATGGAGTCAAATTAAGAACCATCTTAAAGGAGTGTACTAAGGATAAAAACCTGTAGATCATGTTTTAAAAAGTTCCCAGAGTCTTAATTCAATTTATTGTATATTACAGGTTAGGATGACTGACTCATCAACCCATAATATTCTCAAGAGAAACTCATCTGAGTGTAGTATCGCATAACAATTGTTATTAAGTCTACACCTGAACAGTCTCCGCACTACGTCCTAAATAGGCCAAGTTGGGTTAAATGTTCTACGGTCCTCAGCTTCTCGTACCCCAAATAAGAGAAAGTAATGCCTAACGACAAATAACTTGTGTGACATCAATAGCTCCAAAAGGGTCTCCACTGAGTAGATGGGTCTCAAGCCAACTTGTTAAGGATTACTCCACACAAGTCGAACATGACTATACCATCCTCCTGTCTTAATTGCACTGAAGTTCGAGTTAGAACTTATCTCACCACTCAGAGGTCACCAAGCATAACAAGCAGATTATATCACACATACAAATATACAAACATCAAATATACAATTATATACACATAAAAAAGTAAGTTAAACCCACTGAGGACTACTCCCCAGCAGAGTCACAACTTAATTTTTGTAGCGGTAAATTCATGACCATTAAGCTATGGATAAACTTAACGTCAATAAAACCAGAGTCGCCACCGCGCTTTTATTGTTTCCAAAGGAAAAGGGGAAAGTACGAACAAAACCCAAATATAAGAAGGTTTCAAATCAAACTAATAAAACGCCAGAGATTACAGGTAAGGGGGTTGGTTACTCCTGGGGAGCCCTTTTTTATGTGTATATGTGTTTTGGTATAAAGGATGTTTGCAATAAATAAAGTGTGGGGATAACACGCGAATTCACTAATTATATTTTTGTGTTTGACAAGACCTTCAGACTTATGCCTACGTACCAACATAAAAATGAGGGATCAAAACCGCGTAGTTCATGGTAGCAATTTCAAAGTGAATGGATTTTCTTTTAATCAAAATTTAAATTTAAAAGAGGCACAAATGGGCCTAAAAGAGTTTGAATGAGTGTTAGTTCTTTTTGTCTTTTGAAATTTTAAGTCTATATGGTTAGATTCATTTACAAGTTTGATTTAAGAAAAGAGTTTACAAATGCAATGGCATAAGGCCAAAGTTTCTAATTCACAATAAAGTCTAAGTTTAGAAATCACAAGCAAAGAAGGTTTTTGAAAAGGGAGAGAGATTTTGAAATTTAAGAGAACGGGAGGAGATGAAGAGACTAGTCCTAAGCAAAAATATAAAAGTTAAGAGTTGGAAAGATCTGACCAATGAGAGGAAATATAATAGACAAGAATGTCATATAGAAACCCACTTTTCCTTTGGAATTTAAATCAAGCAATATCAATAAGCAAGTAGCAACATGAAGAACAAGGCATCAAATAAAGATAGCCACATCAAAGCAAGCAACTTCACAGTCTTCTTCCTAATCTTCCAATGTATCAGATGGCATACTCCTTGATTGGCTCAGAATAAGGCATTAGACACAAGTTCAAAGTGACATTTGCATCAAGAGCATGTATCAGATGAATTCAAGTGGATCCCAATACTTGTATCAGATGAAAGCTCAAATCACAATAACTTGTGTTCAGAAATATTGGCATTGGCCAAGTCCTTTTGCATAGGGAATGTTGTCTAATTCTAAGTACAAAGCTCAGATCAAATCCAACAGTTCACAGAAACATTTTTTTAGAGTTTTTGTTGTTTATTAAGTATTTTTAAGGTCTTAAGACCACAAACAAAAAAAAATATACAAACAAATATATACAAACACAATATATGGCTCAAGTGAGCAAAGTGAAAACGGCATAAACATAAACAAGTTAAATGATATATAAAATAGCAAATGAAATGGTAAATGGCTTGAATTTAAATGACATAAAGTAAATGACTCGAAACTAAAAGCAAGAATAATAAAAGTTAGTCAAATGTTAGTTAATTAGAAGTTATTGGAGTTTTGCTTTTCAATTGATTGAGTCATTCTTTGGAGAATACTCAACCCTTTATTCACAAGCATGGATCTTTGAACCAAGACATCTTCCAAAGGAAGGAAAAAAGGCCAAGTTCCCACATAATACCATGAAAGAAGGGAGACTTACAATCTCACTTACTAGAATGCTATGCCTTTGGGTCAAAATTTAGTGCTATGTTAAGCAATCATAATTGGACTTATGTAGTAGTCACAACTATCTGAGGTCGGGCAATAGAAATTTTGTTATTAATGCATGTTAGAGATATGGTATAATGAACCATACTCCTAAAACATACGACACAAAAAAAGAAAATGATCAAAGGATGGACCTAATCTCATCCATACTTATATTGGTTCATCTAACACAAAGTTATCGATCACCAATTAGCCTTAGGATATTGAGACTTCATTGGTCAATGAAAGGGATGGGAAAAAATAGGATTGAAGATGAAAATGGAGGGGAAATGAGACAAACACAAATTGGTCATGGGAGGATTTTTATCAAATTAAAATCATTCATTCATTTTGGAAGATGAAATTTTCATTTCATCAATCCCCTAAATCCAATTACTTTAATCCAACAAAAGTCAAATCAACCTTGACCAAGGCCCAAACACATAGTCAAACTTCACAAGTCAATAAAAATGGCTCAACATAATTTCTACACAATTAATCAATTAAAAAAATTAAAATGCATTTAAATTTAATTATGTTTGAGCAAAAACCTAAAACGTCTTGAAAACACCAAATAAATGGCCAAGAGATTTATCCTAGGTCAAATAAGGTCAAAGGACCTTAGATAAAAATTTTCATAATTTTTGAAAAGTCAGAAGCATTTTTAAATATTTAAAATTATTCACAAAAACAATTAAATCATAAAAAATATCAAAATTAATCCAAAAAATAATTTAATTCAGAAAATGAAAGAGAAAAGTATTTAAAGATTTTTGGTGAAAGTCCCATATTTTTTGGATTAAAAATGAAATTATTATGAATTAAACAAAATAAAACAATTAAATAAAAAATCAGAAAATACAAAAAAACAAGGGTCATCAGATCTCCCTCATTAATTAATGTGGCAGATCTGATGGCCACGCACGTGTTATCCTTGATCGACTTGAGTCAAAGCGCAAACGCATGGTAATCAAAACAAAAAGCTAAGATTAGAACGCTGGACCAAGATCAGATGGATGAGATGAAGCCGACTCACCACCAGAGCCCTAGCTCCGGTCATCTTCTCCAGTGATGACCACTGGAATAGTCCAACCTAAACTTCATGAAAAATGAAAAACAAGGACCCTATTTTGAAGAGAAAATGTTTAGGATCACGAATCTGGCCTCAATTTTCTCTAATTCCAAGTATATAAAAAGATACAGGGATTTGAATTTTGAGGATCATGAACTGAGTTGCTTCGATTTGACCTCAAATCGACTCAATCTTCTTGCCTACATTAGTAGGACTTCAGTCAACCAAAAATCACAAATAATAATGAAGAAATGAGAGATAATCGAAGAGATGAAGTTTCTGAAATTTAACCTTCTAGTAGATTCAATTAAGCTTGATCTTGACCTAGATTTTCTTGATTCTTCCTCCTCTTTCTTGCAGTGATCAATTGAGATGGAAAGGGAAATGAATTCTTGGAGTTTGGACTTCAAAACAGAAGGTGAAATTCAAACTCGATTTCAATGAAATCCTAAAGAAATTCTATGGTGTGAGGGTCCGAGTTCTCTTGGCAAAGCTTGAGCAAGGTGTTGATCCATTTTCTGAAGCCATGAGCTTGTTTAAATAGGCGAGGGAATTGATTTTTGCACCACTTCCAAAATTGGAAACCAACTTGCATGGATGTATGTGCAATGATTTGGGCCTAAGGAATGATAAAATCCATCTCCAATTCGTGTGAAATTGATGCTGAAGTCATTAAAATGAAGCATACAAAGAAGAATGATCACTTGAATCCAAAACTTGCCAAAACAAACCCCACAATGGAGTCATCCGCAAATCCCTCAATTTTGATCCAAATGAGATGATCTTGGAATTTTTAGAAAGGTGAGATCAAGGGGAACAACTTTCATGTTGAACACTTTTCTATTTGAAGCTTGGATCATGATAAATTTTGAGGTGGAATTTTGGAAAATCAAACATATTTGAATATTTTCTAAGTACCAAGTCAAATGTTCACTTCTTCTACCTTGAATAACTTTTACTATGGACTTCAAATGGAAAACGTTTCTTCATAAAATTTGTAGATATTTCAAATCTCTTCAATTTTTTCACACATATGACCTCATTTGGATTTGGCATGAAGGAGTTATGCATTTTAGAAATTGAGGAAAATCACTTGTTCAATGGTAATGACCCAAAATGACCTATAATGTTTCCTCTTGGCACATGCATTTGCAAGTTGAATTTCAACTTCTTCCAAACATAAAAGTTGAAAAGCATATATTGAATTTTATAATGGAATTTTAATGGCTTTCATATCATAAAAAATGAGCATGTTATGATTCTTGGAAGTTGACCTCCTAACTAGGGTTCAGACAAAATGACCTATAATCTTTCACGATAAAAAATGACTTTCCAAGCAAAACTAGCTCTTAACTTGAACATGAAAGTTGTTTGTAATGTCATAAGGAGTAACCTTTCTCTTAGAATAATTTTCATGTGACACAAATTGTAGGAGATAGGGTCTAGGGAACCCCAACTTTGACCAGTTGACTTTCTCTGGTCAACCACCGGGAACCATCTTGCAAACTTGAAATTATATTGATATTTGGGCCTCATGGGGGATCATATATGTGAAAGATGATGTAATATGAAGTATACCTTGAAATATTTGATCAAATTATGAAGAAACTTGTTGAGGAAGTCACACAAGATACCTAGATGAATTAGGGTTTCCAAGGCAAACAAGCTTCAAACTCTTGATGATTTCTCGATCAAAATAATATTTGAAGACCACGGGGATCCATAAATGTTGTCTAGAGTCAATGTAAGACACCTCTTGATTGATCTCCTTGCATTGAGGGTCTCAAAACCTAGTTGTGAGCTTGATGAAGCATGGGTGAACACACACACTACCTACAAAAGCAACAAACTATACATTAACATATTTTTGGTATTTTGGGTTAGTAAATAATGAAAAAACAAAGTATGATAGAATCAAATGTGCTTGGTGACCTCTCCCAATGCAAACCCAATGAATGAGGGGTACGGAGGTTGTCAAGGTGTGATCCCAATGCCAATGCATATGATGAGATAACATGAGGGGTCTTTGGGTGAAAATTGGGGTCTTACAACCTTCACCAATGCATATGAAAGAGTAAAATATTTGAATTTTTTTGGAGAAAGTCCCATATTTTTTGGATTAAAAATGAAATTAATATGAATTAATTAGAAATAAGGGATTAAATGAAATAAATAGAAAATCAAATAAATAAGGGACATCTGATCTCCCTCATTAATTGAGGTGGCAGATCAGATGGCCAAGAGCACGCGTTCCACATGCACATGAGTCAAACACGTTGTAGGCACGGTAATTACAATGGACGTGTGAGATTTGAAGATGACACTCAGATTAGATGGTCTTTGACAAGCCAACACACCACCGGAGCCCTATCTCCAGTCATCTTCTCCGGTGAGAGCCACCAGTCTGGTTCAAGCTCAACTCAAAGGAAAATGAAAAGTGAATACACTAATTAGAAGGAAAAATGCTCAGGAGCACGAATCTGGCCTCAATTTTCTCCAATTCCAAGTATATAAAAAGATACAGGGATTTGAATTTTGAGGATCATGAACTGATTTGCTTCGATTTAACCTCAAAGCAATTCAATCTTCTTGCCTACATTTATAGGACTTCATACAACCAAAAATCAACAAGAATGGTGAAGAATTGAGGGAGAACCGAAGAGATGAAAATTCACCTTTAATGGAGCTTCGAATTGGCACAATCTTGCTTTCAATTATGCTTGGCATTGCTTCAGATGCTTGTTGGAAGTGAAATGGATCAAGGAAAGGTATGAACTTTTGGAGTTTCAATCTCAAAACAGATGGAGAATTGAAGCTCGATTTTCAAAGAAAATCTTCAAGCTTATCCTTCAACGGTGAGGGTCTGGGGTTGCAGGTTCAAATCTTGGGCATGAGGTCATAAATTCTGAGCAATGAGGGTGTTATTTATAGGCCATGAGATTGATTTCCACACACTTCCAATTTTGGCAAAATTTGAAAATTCTCTTTGCATGCTTGCATGGGCATGTGATAGGCCCATCAAGTGATGCAATCTTATCCAAAATTAAGTGAAAGTCATGCTGAATTCATGTTGGAAGGCAATGCAATTGTGTATGAAAAGTGGAAGTGGAAAACATCCAAATGGTCCTTCAACTTACACCCATGAGTAAGTCCTTCATTCTTTGGCCAAATAAGATGATCTTGGACTTTTTGAAAAGGTGAGATCAAGGGGACCAACTTTCATGTTGAACATGTTTTCATTTGAAGCTTGGATTATGATGAATTTTGAGGTGGAAGTTTGGGAAATCAAACATATTTGAAAATTTTCTAAGTCCCAAGTCAAATGTTCAATTCTTCCACCTTAAATAACTTTTTCTATGGACTTCAAATGAGAAACGTTCCTTCATCAAAGTTGTATCTCTTTCAAACCTATTCAATTTGGTCCAAAATTTGACCTCATTTGGATTTGGCATGAAGGAGTTATGCATTTTAGAAGTTGAGGAAAATCACTTGTTCAATGGTATTGGCACAAAATGACCTATACTGTTTCCTCTTGGAACATGCATTTTCAAGTTGAATTTGAACTTCCTCCAAACATAAAAGTTGAAGTAGACATCTTTAATTTGTTCATGCAATTTGAATGGATTTCATCTCATAAAAATGGAGCAAGTTATGGTCTTGGGAAGTTGACCTCCTAACTAGGGTTCAGACAAAATGACCTATAATGTTTCACCATAAGAAATTACTTTCCAAGAAAAACTAGCTCTTGACTTCAACATGAAAGTTGTTTTGAATGTCATTTTGGGTAAAGTTTCTCTTGGAATCGTTTTCATCTGATACAAATTGTAGGAGATAGGCTCTAGGGAACCCCAATTTTGACCAGTTGACTTTCTCTGGTCAACCACCATGAACTATCTTGCTAGCTTGACATTCTCTTGACTTTTGGGACTCATGGAGGATAATATATGCATAAGATGATGTATTGTGAAGTATACCTTGAAATATTGATCAATTTTTGAGGAAACGTGTTGAAGAAGTCACACAAGATACCCAGATGAATTAGGGTTTCCAAGGCAAACAAACTCCAAACTCTTGATGATTTCTTGATCAGAATAACATGTGAAAGTCATGGGGATCCATATATGATGCTTAGAGCCAATGTGAACCATTTCTTGATTGCACTCCTTGCATTGAGGGTCTTAAACCCTAGATATCAGCTTGATGGAGTATAATTGAGCATACACACTACCTACAAAAGCAACAAAATATACATTGACATATTTTTGGTATTTTGGTTAGTAAACAAAGAAAAATGAAGTATGATACAATCAAATGTGCATGGTGATCTCTCCCAATGCAAACCCAATGAATGAGGGGTAAGGAGGGTGCCAAGGTGTGATTCCAATGCCAATGCATATGATGAGATAACATGAGGGATCTTAGGGTAGAAATTGGGGTCTTACATGCATACTTTATCTTAGGAAATCCAATAACAAGATCATGCTTTATTAGTTTATTCAAATAATCCATATGAATATGAGCGAATCTTTTATGCCAAAGCCATGACTCAATATTGTTTTCCATAATACATTTTAACTTCAAATACACATTATTAAGGGAAATTATAAATATAATATTAAATCTCGTACCTTTGAGTTTTACCTCATGCGTGACTTCATCTTCAATCAAGCAGTCATCCTTGGTGAAATTGATTTTGAAGCCTTTGTCACAAAGTTGGCTAATACTTAGAAGATTGTTCTTTAGTCCTTAAACACAAAGATCATCTTCAATGGATGTGAAAGGTTGCGCTCCAACTTTTCCTATACTAAGAATTATTCCTTTGTTGTTATAACCATAAGTGACATAACCCTTGCCCTTTAATGCTAGATTTGAAAATTTGTTAATGTCTCCCGTCATATGCTTGGAATAACCACTATCGAGATACCAAAGATTTGATGTGGTTTTCAAGCATACCTAAAAATAAAATTAAGTTTTGTTATGTACACAAATTGTTTTGGGTCCTTCATAGTTAGTACCTTTCTTTACCCACACGTAATGCCCACTTGCTATACTAAAGTTTCTAACATAGCAAGCATTAGGTGTATGGCCAAATATTTCATAATAAAAACAAGTAGGTTCAAAATTTCTTCTATATATAGGAACATAATATTTCTTTTTATAAAACCTTTTCCTTTTAGGATAGTGATGAATAACTTTTGACTTGTTCACTTTCTCTTTGGATGGTTGGTCATTAGCTTTAACAAATATAGTTTTACTAGAACTTGGTTTGGAAAACTTTGAATAACCAAGTCCACTTTTGTCATTGGAATATCTTTGTTGGCTAAGGATACCTCCCAACCCAATTTTTCCTTTCTCATACCTTTCAAGAACCCTTTTTAATTGAACAATTTGGAAAGAAAGTGATTCACAATTTTTACATACAAAATTCTGTTTTTCACTAATCATCTTTTGTTTTTCATCATTGACATCTTTTTCCATTGTCACGACTTTTTCTTCTATAGATGAAATTAGTTTCTTTTATGATGATATTGTTTTATACAAAATTTTGCATTCTTTCAGAAGTTCATTTATAGCACCTTCGGCATCACTATCATAAAGAGAAAAATTGTTACTAACTTCATCTTCTTCATCATCAGAATGTCGTGAATCCATTAATTCTAAATTTTCATATTCGTCGCTTTCCGATACGGATGAAGAACTTATCTCATTATCGTCCCATGCAACATACACCTTTTTTATTCTTGAATTACTTCTTACCTTTAAATCCACCTTTCTTGGAGAGTTTCAGACAATCTGGCTTTATATGACGTTGCTTTCCATATTCATAGCATGTGACATCTTGTGTAGATATGGAAACCTCCTTTTCCTGAAATGTTTATTTCTTTTTTCATAAATTTTTTTGTCATATTTACCAAAAACTTACCAAGCCGTTTAACAAGGATCATGAAATGACCATCTTCCTCCGGTGCACCATCATCTTTATCTTCCTTTGAGTCTACCTTAAAAGAAATTCCTTTGGATTTCTTCTCTTGACTTTCATGATTTTAAACTCTTCCAAGTTCAAGTTCATGTTCTTGGAATTTTCCAAATAATGATGCGAACATCATGGTAGAAAGAATTTTCTTCTTTGATATGGCCGTTACTTTTGGTTGTCATTCTCTAGTCAAGGATCTTATCACTTTAAGGTTGAGATCATAATTTGCAAAGGTCTTTCCGAGAGCAATTAAATGCTTCGTCAAGTGAACATATCTTTTATACAATGCAACAATGGGTTCTCCGGGATGCATTCTAAATATTTCATATTCTTGACTCAATATGTTTAATCTGGATCTTTTAACTTCAGTGGCTCCTTCGTGAGTCTCCACCAAAGTGTCCCATATTTATTTTTCCGATTTACATTGAGATACGCGAAAGAGCTCATACATACTTAATGCACTTTGAAGAATATTGATAGCTTTATTTTCATTAAGTATTTTATTCTTATCGTCTTCATCATAGGAACTTTTAACCTTCAGAGTGCCAACACCATTGACCACACTAATTGGATTACGTGGACCATTTTCAACGGTTTCCCATATACCATCTCCTTGTGCGTCTAAATGCGCTTTTATGAGGATTTTCAAGAAGTCAAAATATTCTCCAGAAAATAGAGGGGGTTTAATGCTACTACCATCTGTAGCACCTCAAATTTGCCCTCCTCATTCATGCATTCATTTTAGGTCATTTAACATTTCATATTGCATTTTATCATGTCAATCAGAATCAGTTCCAAGAGTTTGTCGTCCAAGAAGCTTGGATATCGTCCAAGTCACTTTGTGGGTTCTATTTGAAGGATCAATCAACACAAGGGAAATTGTGCATCAACTGGGGTCTTTCTCAACACTCAAGGAAGTTTGTATTCAACTGTGAAGTCAAAAGTCAACTGTTGGTCAACTGAAGGTCAAATGGCTAGGGAATGACTTGAGTTACTTCCAACATGTTCAAATGAGGCCTATTCATCATTCGACATATTACTCTTGAAGGAACAAAGGTCCAGCGCATAGGTTACAAATTTGGAAAGATGACTTGAACTGTCATGCTCGCTAGGCGAGCAGAATGGTTCGCCTAGCGAGCCACCAGAGTCTGAACTGTCATGCTCGCTAGGCAAAGCCCACGCGTTTTAAAAATAAAAAATATAACAGAAAGTCACGGGCTTGAATTGCCCTCATTATGAGCCCACCAAGCCACGAAAATCAGAGTATAAATTCGAAATTTCATTGAAACAAAACCCTAGAGAGATTTTAACTAATTCAGAGCAGCCTCAAGAGACTGAAGGGAACTCATCTGCAAAGAACCAATTCCCTCTCATATAAACCCTGAGATTGCTCTGCAAACCCAACCGTGCAATTCAATTTCATTCGATCTCTCCAATCAGGTTTGCCCTTATTTCCATTACTTTACGCTTTCAACCTGAAATTTCTGAATGTATGAGGTCTTATGGGTGAATTTGGAAGAGTGGGTATCATTAGGATTTACATGTGGGTTTAGATGTGCATGAATGTGTAGAACAATACCTTGAATGTGTGATCACTCGGTTTCTGAAATGAGCACCATAGGGTTTGTGGTTTCTGAAATCGGACTGTTATCAATGAAGAACCCAGAACCCGTAGGCGTTCGCTAGCCCATCGCTAGCCCGTACAAGTTCAAAGCGCCGTCTTTCGACAAGTACATTGGCACTTCTTATCCCCGAACTCATGTGCAAGCTTACTACCGGAAGATATCCGCTTATACTCATGATGAAAAGATATGGATGTACTTTTTCCAAGACAGCTTGTCTGGAGCATCTTTGGATTGGTACATGGACTTGAGAAAAGAATCAGTCAGAAGCTGGAGAGAGTTAGGTGAAGCTTTTCTGAGGCAGTGCAAGCATAACATGGACATGGCTCCGAGCAGAACCCAGTTGCAGAGTTTGTTTCAAAAGACTGGTGAGAGTTTCAAGGAATACGCCCAGAGGTGGCGCGAGCTAGCTGCGAGAGTACAACCTCCGATGTTGGAGAGAGAATTGACTGATATGTTCATTGGAACCCTGCAAGGTGTATTCATGGATTGTATGGGAAGTTGCCCGTTTGGTAGCTTTTCGGATGTTGTGATTTACGGAGAAAGAACTGAAAGTCTTATCAAAGCGGGAAAAATCCAAGACCCTGGTTCTTCAAGTTCTTCAAGTGCTAAGAAACCATTTTCAGGGGAACCCAGAAGGAGAGAGGGTGAGACGAATGCTATATATAATCAGAGAAATGGAAACAGAGGACAACAATACCGTCCAGTTGCTGCTGTGACTATTCCAGCAACCCCACCTCAACAACAACAAAGAGGACAACCACAACAACAACAGCAACGCCAATTCCAACCAAGACAAAGAATGCCAGATCGTCATTTTGATCTGTTGCCAATGACTTATGCTGAATTACTCCCTGAACTGCTTAGATTAAAGTTTGTTGAACTTCGCACTATGGCTCCATTAACAAGGATTCCCGCTGGTTATGATGCCAATGTCTGTTGTGATTTTCATTCTGGTGCGCCAGGGCACCACATCGAGAATTGTCGGGCTTTTTACCATAAAGTCCAAGACTTGATCGATGCCAAGACGATTAACTTCTCTCCTACTTCGAATGTGATGAATAATCGTATGCCTCAGCATGGAGGCCCCAGAGTAAACAGTGTGGAAGATGGGGAAAATTTGAACTTGGTAGTCGATGTTAATGATGTTCAGACTTCGTTGCTTGTAGTGAAGGAACGTCTGCTTAGAGGGGAGTATTCCCGGGATGTGACAAGATTTGTTCAGATTGTGGTAATCATGACAACGGCTGTGTGAAATTGAAAGAAGGTATCCAGGAATTGATGAATGAAGGTTGTTTATAGTTTGATCGAGTAGTGAAAGACCGTGGAGAGGTATCGACTGTTACCATTTACTTTACACCGTCAGAAGGTCCTGTACGTGCTCCAAGAACTATTAGTGCGCCTATGACTATTGGTACTCCTGTGACCGTAGCTGCGCCCGTGACTATTGGTACTCTGGTGACTGTTGGTGTTCCCGTGATTAATGCTCCAGTAACTATCAGTACCCCTACCATCATTGCTGCTTCTAGTGGAAGACTTTATGAGAATAGTAAAGCAATTCCGTGGCAATATGACAATGCTTCTTGCAGAAATAGAAGACCAGAGAATCAGACCAGATCAGTAAATCAGACTCCAGTAACAGTTGGTTCGGCTATGGGTAATGTGGGAGGACCCGGAGGATTTACGAGGAGTGGTCGTTTGTTTGCACCACAGGTTCCGAAGGATAACAATGCTGAGGCTCTTGCCAGAACAAAAGGAAAACAAGTTGTCATTGAAGAAGAACTAGTACGAAAGGAAGTTCCCGAGAATTCTTTTGAGAAGGACGTGGAGGAATTTATGAGAATTATCAAGAAGAGTGATTACAAGATCGTGGATCAGTTGAACCAGACACCGTCAAAAATCTCTATTCTCTCTCTGTTAATGTGTTCCGAGGCACATCGTAACGCCCTGTTGAAAATGTTGAATATGGCTTATGTGCCTCAAGAGATTTCTGTTAACCAACATGAAGGTGTTATTGCAAATGTTAACACGAGACATGGTTTGGGATTCACGGATCTAGACTTGACACGTGAGGGTCGCAATCACAATAGAGCTCTACATATCACGATGGAATGCAAAGGTGTAACACCCTTCTAAATACCCCAATAATTAATTAAAACAACAAAACATAAATCAGAGTAGATATGCAATTTAAGGGCGTCACACTTGACACTTCACACCATTTTCCAAATAACTGGTCATACTCATTTATTTATCAAAATAAAACATTGCACAATACGCAGCGGAATAAAATCCAACAATGAACAAAACATGTAACACATTACATGTAAAACTTGTTCAACAATCACAATTGAAAACAAAGTAAACATCCCGTCCCGATGTTACATCTACCAGAGCATGACCCACTAAGGAACTACACTAGACTCCAAGCACTAGCTTCTACTCAATCACTGCTTGTTACCTGAAACATAGTTGTAAGGGTGAGTTCCTCAATCGATATAATAAGCATTATAAAATATCATGTAATGCTAAGTAAATGAACACATCTCATCACCCTAATCATATCACACATTCAGTAACGACAACATCAACTCATACTCATAATCATGCTCAACATAAACATCAAAACACACGTATAATATTGGAACACATCCATTCATATTATACACAATACATACATTATGCAATGAGACTCCATGCATGCGGTACCGACTACTCGTGAACATATAGTTCAACCTCACCGATCAAATCCAGATACGGCTACCAAGCTCACTAGTCCCACTCATTTGAGACCTAGTGACTCACATCACTAATTCCTCACCATGGGAATTAGCTACCACCCCAAGGGCTATGCTATGCATGCTAAATCACCTAGCATGCAACATCAACAACAATCCACAATAATTCATCACTAATTCCTCACCATGGGAATTAGCTACCACCATAAAGGCCACAATATGCAAGCTAAATCACTTAGTCATGCAAACACCAACAATCATCCACAATGGACATATGCTCACACTCTAAGCCATAAACAGTCCATTCACAATTGCATACATAATAGATACATCCACAGCATTATGCATACAATCATTCATCATCCACATATTTATCACATAATCATATCATGCCACATAATCAATCACAGTATTAGCACGCTCTACTAATACCCCTACCGCTCAAAACAACGGGAAATGATCCCTATTATATCATACGCCAATATAGGCCAAACATCAAACATGCACACCACATTTAAATATAATTTTTTTCACTTTTCACACAGTGTTAACCGGTTAACGCCCTGGGTTAACCGGTTAACGCAACACAGAACACGCTTCCTGGCAATTCACAACAGTGTTAACCGGTTAACACCCTGGGTTAACCGGTTAACGCAAGACAGACAGCAATATTTCACAATTCATAACAGTGTTAACCGGTTAACACCCTGGGTTAACCGGTTAACACCCTGGGTTAACCGGTTAACGCAAGACAAAAAGCTGTTCCTGCGCTAACACGAAGCAGAATGCAGAATTCTCCACATTTTCCGCCGTTGGAGGACTTCCGGACCTCCGATTCCAATTCCGTAAAAAGCTACACGTTCGGAAAATCAAGACTCATCCAATTACAGATTCAATTACAGCTTTAACATAACTTATTCATCTCAATTTTTCAGCATTCAACATCCCAATTAGGGTCAATTCAACGGCTTATTACTACCCATTACATGTTAACCCATAATACCCATTAAACGACGATAAACCCCCCTTACCTGAGTTAATCCGGCAATCCTTTAGCTTCAAGCTCTTCCTTCTTCAACCTGCTTCTCCTGCTCTTCCTCTTTGCCCTTTCTCCACTTTCAGTCGCTTTTCTGTTTTACGTGAGAAAACTTTCTTTACCAAATGGGACCTTCTTTATATATATATTCCAACTTATTATTCCAATTTATATTATTCCAATAATAATAATTCCAAATAATAATCCAATTATTTAATTAAATTAATAAATATATTATTAACTTAAATTAAATAATTATCATATTTTATCGGGGTGTTACAAAAGGCGCCATCTTCCTTCTTCAACCTGCTTCTCCTGTTCTTCTTTGAATGTGCTGCCCAAAAAGGCTCTGAGTAAGCTTGATGCCGAAGGGGTTGTTCTCACACCAAGTGATCTTGTTGTCCGTGCTTTTGATGGATCCAAGCGATCGGTTTTTGGTGAAGTCACGTTGGCTGTGAAGATCGGCCCGAAAGTGTTTAACATTGTCTTCTATGTGATGGATATCCAACCAGCATATAGTTGTCTGTTGGGGCATCCCTGGATACATGGAGCCGGAGCAGTTTCTTCGACTCTCCACCAAAAGCTAAAATATGTGTGGGATGGTCAAGTTGTGACCGTGTGTGGCGAATAGGACATCTTTGTGAGCCATTTATCCTCCTTCAAATATGTGGAGATGGATGGAGAAATTCATGAAACTCTATGTCAAGCTTTTGAGACTGTCAGTATTGAGAAGGTGGCTTTTGTTGAACAGAAGAAACCAGGTACCTCGATTGCGTCCTATAAACAAGCTATGAAGGTCATTCATTCAGGAAACACGGAAGGCTAGGGCAAGATGATTGATGTGTCTATAAAAGAAGACTTGTTTCGCATTGGTTATCAGCCTTTTCAGTCATCAGAGCAGGGTGTCCAGGATCAGAAAGGGCCGTGTACTTTCACTAGTGCTGGATTGATAAATCACGGGGATGTCTTTGCAACAGACAATGAAGACGGTGACAGTGATTGTGATATGGATAATTGGGTGCGCCCGTGTGCTCCAGGGGAGAAGATCAACAACTGGACTGCTAAAGAAATAGTCCAAGTTACTCTTCAGACAGAGTAATTTTCTTTTGTTTTTCATTTTGCATGAAAGCCCTACGCTCTGCCCAAGGCGTAGTGGTTCATTGTAGGGCCACATCATGTTTTGAATTTTCAATGGTTATCATCAATAAAGGACGTTTTGCAATCAAATTTATGCTCACTGTCTTTCTGTTTTTACTTTCATTTTCAAAACAATGAAAATGGCAATGTTTTTTTGTGACTTCCTTGAACTCTTTTCTAAAGTAAAGCATGAAACATCATTTGTGCAGAATTGATCTTGCGGATTCCATCAATAACAGTTCTGTTATGGCTCAATATGACTTTGATAATCCCATTTATCAAGCCGAAGAGGAGAGTGAAGAAGATTGTGAACTCCCCAAAGAATTGGCCAGACTATTGAAACAGGAGGAAAGGGTCATTCAACCTCATCAGGAAGAGTCGGAAGTCATTAACCTTGGTACTGAGGACGCAAATAAAGAGATCAAGATAGGGGCTGCTTTAGACGAAAAGGTCAAGAGAGGGCTGATTGAAATGCTGCAAGAATATGTGGATGTATTCGCATGGTCGTATCAAGATATGCCTGGTTTGGATACAGATATTGTGGTGCACAGGCTACCTCTCAGAGAAGATTGTCTATCGGTAAAGCAGAAACTTCCCAAAACTAGTCCTGATATGGCTGTCAAGATCAAAGAGGAGGTTCATAAACAGTTGGATGCAGGTTTTCTAGCAGTTACCAATTATCCCCGGTGGGTGGCCTACATCGTACCCGTGCCAAAGAAGGATGGTAAAGTCAGGATGTCTGTCGATTACCGAGATTTAAACAGAGCCAGTCCGAAAGATGACTTCCCATTACCTCACATTGATGTATTGGTCGATAACACTGCTCAGTCCTCGGTTTTCTCTTTCATGGATGGATTTTCAGGCTATAATCAGATCAAGATGGCGCCATAAGACATGGAGAAGACGACATTCATTACACGTTGGGGCACGTTCTGTTATAAGATAATGCCATTTGGGTTGAAGAACGCCGATGCTACCTACCAAAGAGCTATGACGACTCTCTTTCATGACATGATGCACAAAGAAATTGAAGTGTACGTGGATGATATGATTGCGAAGTCTCAGACAGAAGAGGAGCACTTGGTAAACTTGCAAAAGTTGTTCGAAAGATTGAGAAAGTTCAAACTGAGGCTGAATCCAAACAAGTGTATGTTTGGAGTGAGATCTGGAAAGCTGTTAGGTTTCATTGTCAGTGAGAAAGAGATTGAGGTTGATCCGGCGAAAGTAAAAGCTATTCAAGAAATGCCTGAACCTAGTATGGAAAAGCAGGTTCGTGGGTTTTTAGGGAGGCTAAACTACATTGCACGGTTCATATCTCACCTAACAGCTACATGCGAACCGATATTTAAATTGCTAAGAAAAGATCAAGCAATCAGGTGGAACAATGATTGTCAAAAAGATTTTGATAAGATAAAAGAATATTTGCAGAAACCTCCAATTCTTATACCTCCAGTTCCTGGGAGGCCTCTGATAATGTACCTTTCAGTAACAGAGAATTCGATGGGGTGTGTATTGGGACAGCATGACGATTCTGGTCGAAAAGAGCATGCAATATACTACCTTAGCAAAAAGTTTACCGATTGTGCAATAAGATATTCGTTGCTCGAGAAAACTTGATGCGCTTTGGCATGGGCTACTCGCCGACTAAGACACTAAATGTTGAACCATACTACCTTGTTGATTTCTAAGGTGGACCCAGTAAAGTATATCTTTGAAAAGCCGACTCTTACCGGACAAGTGGCTCGTTGGCATATGATTTTGACAGAGTATGATATCCAGTACATGTCGCAAAAGGCCATCAAGGGTAGTATTCTGTCTGATTACCTTGCCGAGCAACCAATTGATGACTATCAGCCGATGATGTTTGAATTCCCCGATGAAGATATCATGTACTTAAAGATGAAAGATTGTGAAGAGCCTCTTGTCGAGGAAGGACCGGATCCCGATGACAAGTGGACACTGATGTTTGATGGGGCGGTAAATGTGAATGGAAATGGTGTTGGGGCAGTACTCATTAATCCTAAAGGTGCACACATACCTTTTTCTTCCAGATTGACTTTTGAAGTAACCAACAACGAAACTGAGTACCAGGCCTGTATCATGGGGATTGAGGAAGCCATCGATCTAAGGGTCAAAACTATGGACATCAAAGGAGATTGGAATACTCATCAGCCCCATTTGATTCCTTATAGAGATTACACCAGAAGGATCTTGACTTTCTTCAAGACAGTAAAGTTGTATCATGTACCCCGAGATGAAAATCAAACGGTTGATGCCTTGGCCAAATTGTCTTCCATGATTAAAGTTCATTGGCAGAATCATGTGCACGTTGCTGTGAATCGACTCGAGAGGCCTGCGTATGTGTTTGCAACCGAGTCTGTTATTGATGAGAAGCCGTGGTTTTATGATATTAAGAATTTCCTCAAAAGCCAAGAGTATCCTGAAGGACCGTCAAAGAATGACAAGAAGACACTGAGAAGGCTAGCTGGAAGCTTTTACTTGAACAAGGATGATGTGTTGTACAAGAGGAACTTTGACATGGTTCTGCTCAGATGCGTGGTTAGACACGAAGCAGACATGTTAATGCAGGAAGTACACGAGGGATCTTTCGGTACCCATGCTGGCGGTCATGCAATGGCCAAGAAGTTGTTAAGAGCCGGTTATTACTGGATAACCATGGAATCTGATTGTTTCAAATACGCTCGGAAGTGCCACAAAAATCAGATCTATGCAGATAAAGTGCATGTACCACCAAAACCTCTGAATATTATGAATTCTCCTTGGCCATTCGCGATGCGGGGCATCGATATGATTGGAAAGATTGAGCCTACTGCTTCTAATGGACATCGTTTCATCCTAGTCGCGATTGATTACTTTACCAAGTGGGTGAAAGCAGCTTCCTATGCCAATGTTACCAGACAAGTGGTTGCTTGATTCATTAAGAAAGAAATTATCTATCGTTATGGGGTTCCTTAGAGAATCATCACTCATAATGGTTCGAATCTCAATAACAAGATGATGAAAGAGCTTTGCAAAGACTTTAAGATCGAACACCACAATTCTTCTCCTTACAGACCAAAGATGAATGGTGCTGTAGAGGCGGCAAATAAGAACATTAAGAAGATTGTGCAAAAGATGGTTGTGACGTACAAGGATTGGCATGAGATGTTGCCTTTCGCTTTGCATGGGTATCGTACCTTAGTGCGTACGTCAACCGGGCAATTTCGTTTTCACTTGTGTATGGCATGGAGGCAGTCTTGCCAGTAGAAGTTGAAATCCCTTCTTTGAGGGTGATGATGGATGTAAAACTTGACGAGGCTGAGTGGGTTCAAACCAGGTTTGATGAGTTAAATTTAAGTGAGGAAAAGCGATTAGCAGCTGTGTGCCATGGACAACTATATCAGAGAAGGATGAAGAAGGCCTTTGATCAGAAAGTGCATCCTCGAAGTTATCAGATAGGTGACTTAGTTTTGAAGAGGATCCTTCCTCCCGGTACAGATAACAGGGGCAAGTGGACTCCGAATTATGAAGGTCCATATGTTGTTAAATAGGTCTTTTCTAGTGGAGCCTTGATGCTTACAACTATGGATGGTGAAGATTTTCCGTCTCTTGTGAATTCAGATGTAGTCAAAAAATACTTCGCATAAACTGACCCGCTGGACAAAAAAAAGAAAGTCCAGGAAAAAAAGGGCATCCCGACGAACCTATTAAAAAAAAAGGTTCGGGCAAAAGTTAGGGATAAAGAATAAAAAATAATATGTACACCCGGTAAGTCGAAAACTTGCAAAGGCGGCTTAGGCAAAAATGGGTATCCCAGTGGATTGAAAACCTGAAAAGGCGGTCCAGGCAAAAGAGGGATTAAAGCGAAGACTACATTGTGAGTTATCTGTACTTCATCGCGTTTCAGTGTCTACCATCTTGAAGGATATGATCGGTCCAATCACCCTTCTCAGAAAGCAAAGAATTTGGGGGAAAGTGAAGATCTATGAGTCATAACAGAATTGGAAAATAGTGGAATGCCGTGTTCACATTGCCAATAGGATAATTTGTTTTCCCTTTTGGCGTAATTACCTCTTCCTAGGAATTGCTTCCTGATGTATTTCCCTTTATAGGCCATTTTCAATCAATAAAAGTCGTTATTCAGTCAAATTGCTCTCTTGTTTTTTTTATTCCTACTGTTTTGTTTGCAAAAAACGTCTGAATTTTGGATAAACATTGCATCTAAAAACCTGAAGGCTAGACAATGACGTGCGGAACGATAAAACATCTGAAAATCATTTTGAATGTTGAGTACACTTGAGTATATTTTGTCCATACGATCCCCTGGGGCATATATGTCCTGCTGTTTTGCAGGTTACTATCTTTGATTGATGGCTAAAGCAGATGAGCCAAAGTTTGTTCGAAGGAAGACCCTGTTGTTTCAACACTGTCCAGTCGTGTAAGAAGTTGGGTCGTCTAAGTCGAGTTCAGAATTTGTTCCCCCGGCATGGTCGAGAGGTTGGTGTTTTCCCAACAAGTGACTCCCCAGTTGAGTTGGTTTGTCTAACGTTCCGAGAATAGTATCCTCAGTAGAATTGTTGTATGTCCCCACAGAGTTGGAAGATCAAATCAGAAATTGTGTGCTCAGTAAAGTGATCATTTGCTTTCCCAGCAGGAGTTTTCCTCCCTTTGCATCTTGCATATAGTAATCATCATTTGCATTCGCATTCTCAAATCGCGTAGCATTTCCATTCAGTGTGAAGCATTACGCCATAGAAAACTCAAACATATGCATACATGTATTAAACCAGATTGAATCATATCTCCGGAAGAGACGGATCATTTTTCAATATCAGTGTAGCACATGTGCAACCGTTGCTCTGGGCAACATTCAGAATCGAAAATCCCAGTGAGATTTATTTTCTCACCAGTCTGTGAAAGGAAAGCTTGATTCCCTTCCGATTCAGTCCCCGGCAAGTGTCTGCCTTATTTTGACATATGTAAATATCATCCTTGCGATACCGGTAAGTGTCGTGTTGATCCCCCGTAAATGTCTGTGCTTTTCTTTGGTGTCGGTAAACATCATTGTTCGATGTCGGTAAACATTGAGTTCCTTCCCAGTCATCGGTAAATGTCTGGTCTCGTTTCACTTATAAACATCATTGTTCGATGTCGGTAAACATCGAATTCCTTCCTAGTCATCGGCAAATGTCTGGTCTTGTTTCACCTGTAAGCATCATTGATTCGATGTCGGTAAACATCAGCCACTTGTTAACCATCGGTAAATGGTTTTGTCGTTTAAGATTCCCCGGTAGATTCGCTATCCGTAAATATCGAGTACTTCATTTTCGCCATCGGTAAATGGTTTCGTTTCATAAGTGTATTCTTTCCATGGTGTCTGTAAACATCATTGTTTGATGTCGGTAAACATCGAGTTCCTTCCCAGTCATCGGTAAATGTCTGGTCTTGTTTCACCTATAAACATCATTTTCCTCCCCAGTGGAAGCCGCCATCGGTAAATGGCCCCGCTTTCTTTGGTATCGGTAAATATCAATTTTATTTTGAAGCCGCCATCGGTAAATGGCCCCGCTTTCTTTGGTATCGGTAAATATCAATTTTGTTTTGAAGCCGCCATCGGTAAATGGCCCCGCTTTCTTTGATATCGGTAAATATCAAATCTGTTTTGAAGCCGCCATCGGTAAATGGCCCCACTTTCCTTGATTAGTCACCTGCAGAGTGCAAATTCTCCGGTTCTTTTGGTATTCAATCCTTATTTACCTTGAAAGTCTGATAGCCGCTGCTTTCATCCGTTCAGGTTCACAGTTGATTGAATAGGGGCAGCTGTAGCACCTCAAATTTGTCCTCCCCATTCATGCATTCATTTTAGGTCATTTAACATTTCATCTTGCATTTTATCATGTCAATCAGAATCAGCTCCAAGCGTTTGTCGTCCAAGAAACTTGGATATCATCCAAGTCACTTTGTGGGTTCTATCTAAAGGATCAATCAACACAAGGGAAATTGTGCATCGACTGGGGTCTTTCTCAACACTCAAGGAAGTTTGTATTCAACTGTGAAGTCAAAAGTCAACTATTGGTCAACTGAAGGTCAAATGGCTAGGGAATGACTTGAGTTACTTCCAACATGTTCAAATGAGGCCTATTCATCATTCGACATATTACTCTTGAAGGAACAAAGGTCCAGCGCACAGGTTACAAATTTGGAAAGATGACTTGAACTGTCATGCTCGCTAGGCGAGCAGAATGGTTCGCCTAGCGAGCCACCAGAGTCTGAACTATCATGCTCGCTAGGCGAGAAAATTCTTCGCTAGGCGAAGCCCACGCGTTTTAAAAATAAAAAATATAACAGAAAGTCACGGGCTTGAATTTCCCTCATCTTGAGCCCACCAAGCCACGAAAATCAGAGTATAAATTCTAAATTTCATTGAAACAAAACCCTAGAGAGATTCTAACTAATTCAGAGCAGCCTCCAGAGACTGAAGGGAACTCATCTGCAAAGAACCAATTCCCTCTCATATAAACCCTAAGATTGCTCTACAAACCCAACCGTGCAATTCAATTTCATTCGATCTCTCCAATCAGGTTTGCCCTTATTTCCATTAGTTTACGCTTTCAACCTGAAATTTCTAAATGTATGAGGTCTTATGGGTAAATTTGGAAGATTGGGTATCGTTAGGTTTTGCATGTGGGTTTAGATGTGCATGAATGTGTAGAACAATACCTTGAATGCTTGATCACTCGGTTTCTGAAATGAGCACCATAGGGTTTGGGGTTTCTGAAATTGGACTGTTATCAATGAAGAACCCAGAACCCGTAGGCGTTCGCTAGCCCATGCTAGGCGAACCTGTAGCAAAGCTTCGCTAAGCCTTCGCTAAGCAAAACAGTAGCGATCGCGACAGTAGCTGCTTTTTCTGTTTGCTCTCTAATCTGTTCTGTGTTTGTTATGACATGTTTTTTATTGCATCCGGGCACATGTTTTAGTATGTATGTCATGTCTTGATGTGTGGATCCTTGCCCCCTGACTTTGAGTTTTTATACCCTTTTGATGCATTTGTTTGACAAGAGGCTTAGGCCTCCTATCCTTGATTGCTTTTTGTGAGCTTTTTGTGAACTTTAACAGCATGATTCATGTGGTTGCTATGATCCTTCTGTTTGGTGAAACTCTTGATTGCACCTCATCTTGTTATTCTAACTTGTTTGTTGAGTTTTTGTGAGGGCTCACATGACTCTTGAAGAGATAGCTTGATTGGTATTCCACTTTATTTCTGGGATCCCATTTGGAGATTTATTCCGATTACTTTGCTGACTTGCTTTCTTTGATGGTGCTAGCTTGAGAGATCACCGAGTTTCTTGCTTCTTTAGTTGTTATTACTTCAGATTTTTATCCGGGTGGTAGATCTATTGATCCCTTTATCTTTCCCGCATTTTAACACTTTCTTTGTCGGAAGACCTCGATAGGAGGCAATGTTTTTGTGTGTTTACTTTTGTGCCCAAAGACCTCCAAGAAGAGGCACCAGTGCTAAAGACCTCCATGAAGAGGCAATTGACGGATAAAAGGGATTAGTAGTCAATCCCCCGTTATTCAGTGTGTCGTTCTTTATGCTCACACTACGTGTCGATGCTTCAGAAGAAAATCCCAAGATCTTTTGTCCGGTCAGTCAATGGAGAGGGTTCCATCTTCCTGAATCCCCACTTTTTGTCATGAGCTCACCCTGTCCAGGGTTAAGAGCTATGAGGTCTTATCCTCATTACCCTTTTGATCTGCTCACCCTGACATTCAATGTCAGTGGTTAAGAGCCCATTTGATTACCTTTCCATGGCTTGTTTGTCGAGGTTGATATGACCCCTCTTGACTAAAGCTCTACCCATGTATGTTTGAACCCCCTTGTTGGTGTGTTTACTTTATGCTATATGTTTTTTGTGTGGTGTGATCGTCTCACCCATAGGACTGCTAGGCTTCGTATAGTCTCTCATTTGCATGTCAATTAAGGTAGCACGGTTCCTTCGTCTAGGACTTCCTTTTTGCATGAGCATTCCTAAAACACAACAAATTCATTGATTTTTCTTCTCCTAAGAACACGTTAACTCCTTCTACTACAGGCGAGTAAGTCTCCGAAGGTCGAGCATCCGGTAGATTGCGTAGTAACATCGTTCATCTAAAAACACATTCCTCTTTAACCCATAGGTAGCCGAGCTACGAAGACTCTGATTCTCATATTCAGATGAGATACGTATGCAGTGGATGCGACATCCGTGCGAGTCATTTTCTTTTGACCCCTCTTTTAGTAAATAGTACATTAGATAAACCCACACCCTTTAGACAAACAACAAGAGTGGATCCCATAGAGTACTACGGATGCGTAGGGGTGCTAATACCTTCCCTTCGCATAATCGACTCCCGAACCCAAGATTTGGTTGCGAGAACTTGTCGTTTCCTTTCCTTTTTCTAGGTTTACTTCGAGCGTTTCCTTTCCCTCCTTTGGGATAAATAACGCACGGTGGCGACTCTTCTGTCATTTCTCTTTTCGCCGGTTGTTTTTTTTCGCATTCTTTTTTTAGGTTGCGACACCACCATCTTTGAAAACCGAGTTTGCGCTTGTGGAAGCCATCTTATGGATCTAAGGAGCAAGTTACCAATAACCCGCTCCGATGCCAAATGTAAGTTGAGTGTGCCCCTAAGAGGGGGGTGAATTAGGTACTATGAAACTTTTTCTGATTTTGACTTGTTTTAATAATCTTTCCTTAGAGATTACTATGTGATGAATAAGGTAAATGTTGAAAGATAAGGAGCACAAAGTGATATCCTGGTTCCCCTCACAGATGTAGAGTACTCCAGTCCCCTTTCAACATGAAAGAGATTTTACTATTGTTAGGACTTTTACAAGACTCTTCCTAGTCTTTCTATATAGACACTAATAATCACACCAAGAACAATCCTCTTGGATTTTTCACTAAGTTCAAAAAGAGAATAATCCTCCCTTTTAATGAACTTCTTGTTTCCAACAATCCTGGACAACAAGGATACACAAAGTAATATAAATTTTTGATAAGTGTGTAAAATGGAATTGTATATGTATCAATCTATGGATTGATCTTCTCCTTATAACAAACAAATATCTCAATGTTACACAAGTGTTCACTATGAATGGAATGAAGCTTATGATGATTTTCTATGAAGGTTAAGTGCATAAAGTTTCAATCTAAAAAATTCTGGTTTTGAAGAGTTAGAAAATATTTTGAAAGATGAACATAATATTTGAATGTTTGAAATTTTTGCAAACGGAGGTGAGATTGAAATCTGAATAAATGATGTTTATATAGTCTCTAAACCCCTCTACAAAAGAGTTCAATTCATGAAAGGATGCCATGGTTCAAGAACTCTTTTTGGAAAACATTTGAATGAAAAAATGCAATTTTTTCTGGCACTGGTACAGTGTTAATCGATTAACACATATAGGTTACTCGGTTAACACACTTTGTAACATACAAAAAATTCAAAATATCCATATATCCATAACAATGAAACAAAGAGTACAATTATTACAACTTTTCCCTAAGGGCTACAACAAGATTGCTCAAATATAACAATGAAAAATGCCCTAAAGTATCTATGTAGCCATTACATCTTTGTCAACCACCACTATGCATCCTTGAAGATATAGCCTGAATCAGTATACTTAAAAGGTCTTGCACCAACAACTCCTTCTGATCCAAGAGAACTTGCAGATGACAACTGTTCCTTTCCCATTGCGTAGCCTCTTGCTGAAGTTAATTAGTATCTTCTCGACTTTTGTGCACTTGATCTTTCAACCCTCGAATCTCCTCAAACCGTTTTTCAAGTTATGTTTGGCGCTAAGATAGAGAAACCTCCAATTGCTTAGTACACATTTTTTCTTCTTTCAATTCCCTCTTACAACTCTCAAACTGTTCTCGGAGTTTCTTAAGATGGTCTTGGCAACTGATCTCCCTCTTGCATGCTTGATGTTGTGCGTCTGCGAGCTATTTTTTCTTGGCAAATAGGCTTTCAAAAGTCCCTTTTAATGCTTCAAATTCTTTCCTTCTCTTGATCTACTCCTCCCGGACTTCCTCCACTGCTTGGAGTATCATTGGTCTCTTTTGGTTGAGGTTAAACTCCAAATCTTCCTTTTCCCTTGTAAGCCTACCAATATTAGATTGGAGATCATATTTCTTTTTCTCTAACCTCTTGGTAGTCTCCTTAAGTTTCACAACCTCGGAGGTAGGAACAAGTGTAAGTAAAAACTATTGGATGTTCATAGATGGCTCAGACGGAACTGACAATTGAATTTCTTCAACCCTTTCCTTGACCTACTGTGTATAAGCTTCCTTGGGAATAAACTTAATTTTACCTAACTCAAACCTTCCTTGAATAACAACCTCTCTCCAAGCTTTGACGATCTTCTTTAGCAACTCCAGATTGTCAACCCCTTCATACAAAACAACCTCCTCAACATGCTTAGGGTCTGGCTTGTATAACAATGGGTAACCCAACTGACATAATGCCAACCTCAGATTGTAGTTAATTCCATCCTCTGTACCTACGAGGGGTACATTGGGGAAATTATCAAAATTAAGAATGAACTTGACATCATCATAGGCTTTAGAGTACCATAGAATATCTTTAGTAGTCAGAGACATGATCCTCTGAGACCACTTAAGATTGCATTTGTTCTCGCATAAAAACCCTTGTTAGGCAAGTGAGAAATAAACCATATAGACAGTAGAGAAACATAACATACACTATTAACCTTCTTCTTCTAAGCCCTCACATGAATGGAGTAGTAAGTGTTAGCAAGAAGCGTGGGTACCAAATTCTTGGACAGTAAGATGTGAATAGATGATAGCTCCATAAAGTCTTCCATACTAGGAAATAATACAATACCATAGATGAGAAAAGAAAAAACAACATTGAAAGCATTCCAACTTCCAACATCAACAAAGGCAGTGACCTTCTCTAACAAAAACTTCAGAGTAAAACCCTGAGTTCTACCCTTGGGCTTAAGAATGAGCTTCACTTCCTTCTTATCTAAATGCAAAGCTTCGGCTAAAAGTTGAGACTTAGGTAGTTCCTTGGTACTGACAAAAGGAACCTGATCCTTAATTCCAACCCCTAAGATATGTGGGTATTCCTCCAACCTCGGAGTCAACTGATAGTCCTGAAAAGTGAAACACCTCATGGGAGGGTCATAGAACTACACTAGGGTATGGACTATTGTAGTGTTCACTTTAGTGTTGAGAATACCTAGAAGATTCCCATATGCCTAAATCTTCTCTGTGATCCAGAACCAGATGAGTTCCCAATCTTTTCAAAGTATTCAACCGAGGTTCCACAAACTTGTAGCTGAAAACACCTCTTATGCCAAGATTCATGCTATCTCTAAGTACTCGACAACAAAGTAGGCTCTCAGATCCCCTGGAAATGCATATCCAAAAAGAGTTATATTATGTAATGATGATTTATGATATGAAAATGATATGCAACATCATGGCACATTCTAGATAATCTAAATAATATGCTTGATGTAGGTTTAATGGTCCGACGTCACATGAGAACCAGGGTATGTAGGAGCTTGGTTTCCTGGAAAAACCCAATATGCCACTCACAGGTGTGTGCTAGTCTCCAAGGGAATTACTAAAAGGCTTCCCAAAGCCATGGATACAAGTGAAAATAATTTGTCGTAGTGAATTCTCACATGACAATAGTACTCCCAAGTGAACCTAGTCTAGGTGCGGGTCACGTGCCAACCCAACACGCAAAATGTAGGTCAACACGACTATACACGAGTCTATCCTATGTGTATACTCAAGCTCGGGTGTAGAGCTTCTCTCAAGTAACATCATCCCAACCTAACAACAACAAAATATATATATCCAGAATGGGTTAGAAAATGAATATCTAAGCCAATAAAATAAACGCAATAAACAAACATGATGATAAAAGCAGGCAAAACATGAAAAATAAACACCCAAGTAAACAAGAAAGCAATCAAAACTAGGTTTGACTCCTACTCAAGCTAGAAGCTACAGTCCTCAACTAAAGTTATCCTGAATATACCTAGGGGAAAATAGAAACAGGTAAGAAAGTCGGTTATGCAAGGGGAATGTATTAGTACCCCTCACATCCATGGTACTCCATGGGAACCATCTCGATTGCTCTTTGCTTGGATGGGTGTTACTATCTTCGTGTACTTGCCAAATAGAAAATGGGTTAGAAAAAGAGTGCTTGAGGAGGATTGGAGCCCTCATGCCTACGTATTCTCATAGTTAAATGAGAAAGTCAGAGCCTCGTAGTTCGTGGAACCAGAGAAAGAAAGAGGGGAAAACAAGAAAAGTGCTTGCCAAGGATTCACATCCTCGTGCCTATGTATCCTCATAGTGCAATAAGGAAGCCAGAGCTCCGCAGTTCAGAGGACTAAGACTAAAAGAAAGATAGACCAGGGGTGGTGTTTAAATCAAAAAAGACTAGAAACTGACTGAAGTGGTGTTTAAACCAAGGAAAAAAAAAGTAGAGAAATGGTGTCAAAACCAAGAAAGGGGTGTGAACCAAGAAGGTGATTAACCCAAACTGTGGTGTCAAAACCGAGAACAAAAAGATAAAAGTGGTGTCAAAACCAAGAAAGGGGTGTGAACCATGAAGGTGCTTTACACAAATCGTGGTGTCATAACCAAGAATAGAAAGATAAAAGGTGGTGTCAAAACCAAGAAATGGGTGTTAACCATGAAGGTGATTAACCAAAATTGTGGTGTCAAAACCAAGAAAGGGGTGTTAACCATGAAGGTGATTAACCCAAATGGAAAGAGGATGGTCTTTTAACCGAGACTCGGTGATTAACCAAGGGAGGGGTATGTTAACCATAAGAGGTAATAAACCTAAAAGGAGAGAATATGGTCATTTAACTAGGAATTGGTGATTAACTAAGGAAAAAATATGTTAATCATAAGAGGTGATTAACCCAAAAGGATAGAATATGATATTTTAACTAAGAATCGACGATTAACCAAGGAAAGGGTATGTTAACCATAAGAGGTGATTAACCTAAAAGGAGAGAAGATGATCTTTTAACCGAGAATTGATGATTAACCAAGGAAAAGGTATATTAACCATAAGAGGTGATTAACCCAAATGTAAAGAAAATGGTCTTTTAACCAAGAATCAGTGATTAACCAAGAAAAGGGTATGTTAACCATAAGTGGTGATTAACGCAAATTGTGGAAATTAAATGATGGTGTTTAGACTAAGAGGAACATGAGATGGTGAGCCATATGGCTAGCTGCAGACTTGACAATGAATTGATTGTAATTTCACTAAAGTCTATGAATATAGATGAATACTCTAAGAAACTGGGTTATTCGTCTTGTACCCAAAATAATCATAATAAGGATAGGAATGCTCACTCTCGATCCTTCTCTATTGCTTAAGGCTCCTGACATGCAATCCTTGTCAATGTGTAACAAGCTGTTGAAACACGTCCTCAGGGATGCTCTGTGGGGATGAGGCATATGGATGATGCCTTGACTTGAGCTTGAGGTATTGTACTTGTTGGGAAGCTCGAGTTCCAAAGTAATAGAGACAAGTCCTATCAAGTGATCACGATACTTATGGTCACTTGATAAAGACAAAGGGAATGTGTGAAAAGTCATAGGATTTAGTTGATCAAATGGAATTTAATCAGGCTAAATCAAAGGAAAGGAGATGGATAAAGCACAATGCATGATCGTACAAAGACTAACCCAGGTTTTGATTGTTAGGTGACCCAAGAGTAAGCCGAGTGGTTCCAAAAGTGTACTAAGTTTAGGTCTCATTGTTAGGTAGCCCAAGAGTAAGCCATGTGTGTGGTAATGTGTGCTAAAGTAAACACATGAATGTGATAAGAAGAGGTATAAGGAAATGAACATAAAATAAGATGACAAGGTCACAAGTTCAAAAGTTCAATATGTGAACAATATATAGGTGATCAAGATGTCAATGAGTCCAAGGTAACTCCCAATCAATCATAGGTCTAAGTCCTAAGTCTAAAGTCAAAAGTCTTCAACATAACTCAAAGTCGAGCATGGGTCTTAAGCGTCAAGTCTATCCATTTTATCATATTTTGATTCATTGAGAATGTCAAGCAAACCAAGCATAAGATAAGAAGCATAAGATGAACAAGACGAGATGTATGAAGTGAGATGATGAATAATGAGACATAAAAGTAGATTGCAAGAATATAAATTGTACGAATGTAAATTGTTAGAGGTTTAAATTTAGATGTTAGGTGTTAGATGTTAGAATTCAAATTCAAGTCATCACATTGAGATCATATATCAGCAAGTCAAAGAACTCAAACATATGCCATACCAAGGGATCACCTATCACTAACTAAAAGTGTCAAAAATATGATCAAATGATCATCTATCAACATATTGAATTAGAGAAGATTGAATCAACCAAGGGACCATTTATCAATGATTTGAAATGTTGAAGATCTCATCAACCAAACAATCACTCAAGCAAAGTTAAAAGAATGAAAAAAATTTGAATTAAAAATGAAATAAAATGATTTTAAATGGGAAATTAAAGAGAAAATTCCAAACCATAAACAAAACAATGGATAAATGGCCAACAAAAATACACAAAGTTCTAAATATTACTGATGAATGGATTTCAAAAGTTGGATGCAAAAAGGTTTGAAATCGATTAAAAAATAAACTGCAAAGGGAAATTAAAAATAAAAAATGAAATAAAAATAACCAAAAATTCAAAAATGATTAAAAAAATGTAAGAAAAATATATGTGATGAAAAATATTTTTAGAGACCTTATGTAAAAAGTTTGGATCAAATAGAATTAAAAATGAGTGCGGAATTAATTGGAAAAGAAATGAATGAAAGAAAAAGAAAATAAAAATAGAATTAGGGCGCCAACGACTACATAATTCAAAGAAAGCGCGTTGAAGCTTCTTATCGGAGAAATTCAAATATTTGGCACCATGGAGCACGAAGGAAGCTTCATCTTCAACCTCTGTCCAAGTTTACAAGTCACATGAACTCGTGTTTTTAGCAACACCTAAGCATGGAGTTAGCTTCACAACACATCATCGTTCATGTCTCCCTGAATCAGAGTCATTGATTGGCTATGAGCAGGGAGAATATTTCTCAAGAACACAAAGAATTCTAGTTCTTAAAAGTAAAATTAAATGAATAATACAAAAGATAAATGCATGGTAATTGAGGGATTTTGATAAATGGAACAATGTGAAGAGAGTGGTAACTTGTTTGCTCAAAGTTTTAACTCGTAGCTACTTTTCTAGTTGAAGCTTCTAAAGTTAACAATGGAAGAAATGAGAAGCACAATGAAAAAGGTTCCAAGGTAAAATGATGATGCTGTTAGCATCAGATGATTCTGATGAAGCTTTATGGGAAAAGATTTAAGGTTGAAAGAGCTTGAATTGAAGAAACCACAAACTAATTTTAGAGTGGTATCAGGTTCAAGTGAGACAGTGTTTTTATCGCTGTTGAAGCTTGCAAATGAAGTAAAATCACTCCCCTATTTATAGGAAATGGAATGGGGAGGTCACATATGCCAAATAGATCTGGAATTCATGTGAGTTATGGTTGACATTTGCAAAATGAAACTCGTGTGAGACGAGGAGTGAAAAGCATGAATTGATGATGAAACCTTGTTGTTTTGTGTTGGGTTACACGCGCTTTAGCATCATAACACATGTTGCACATGTGCAAGTGGTCTCAAACTTAAAAATGACCTGTAAATGCAAAATTTCGGCTTCGTGCAAAATATAGTCCATGACACCATGTTTGAAGCTAGGCCAAATGAAATCCAGTCATGCATTTTATTCAGTTCATTGCAATGAGTCCAATGAAAAAATAACCACATCAAAAGGAGGCCCGAGGTGAAAATGACAAGTGTTAACAATTGAGGTCATGACATGCCTTCTAGGTCAGGCATTTGGTCAAACAATCTTAGCATGTTTTGGGCATCTTAAGACTCCAAGTTCATGACACCATAAGTTTTGATTCCCTATTGCATTTTGAGACAAATTTGGGCCAAATGAACTTTGACATAAACGTAATAAAAGGAAATATGAATGAGATCAAAAGGATGCTTGAGCTGAAAATGGCATGGCTTCCATGTGGGAGTCATGACAAGGTTTTAACCCAATTTGGCAACTTAGACCTTTTCAAAATTGAGGTCCTTAAGGGTTGAATTAATGTTTGAGGCTTGAAGAAAAGTTGTATAGGAACTCTGTTAGTGGTAATTTCATTGGAAACCGGATTACTAAGTGCATTCAAACAATTTATAAGATGAGTTAACATCTTTTTCATATTTGCAATGGTTTTACCCTGCTTCATATGAAAGAGTTCAAACTATTAGTTTAAAGTATTTATTCTAGCTTTTTGTTACCTCATTTGTACCCTCATGGGAAACTAGTAATGAGTCCCACATAGCTTTAGCAGTTTCACAATGAGAAACACATTAATATTCGTCAAATCATAAAGTGGATATTATAAAGTTCCTTGCTTTCCAATCACAAGAATAATTTTTCTCATCATCCACATTCCATTGTGTTTACGGTTTAGGTACAAGAACACCATCCACATTGGTCATAGTAAATTCAAATGGACCATTATGGATGGCTTTCCATATATCAATAGATTGATATGGATACATATAAAATCCTTCCAATAACCATTTTTCCATTGAAAACGGGCACTTTATTATATGCTACTTTAGGTTCAGAAGCCATAATCTAATAAGTGAATTTGAAGCACAAGATAAATTGGTCTTCGTGATACCACTGTAAAAAGAAGGAAATGATCTAGACCGAGGGGGGGGGGGTGTGAATAGATAAAAATAAAACTTTATGTGATTAAATATTCTGGTTTGAAACTATTTACTATGGCCAGTGGAAACAATTCTGAATTGACACTCTTTTATCCCAAACTTTTATCGAAAGAGTCGAATATACGTTTAAACTATAACTAAACATATACTAATGATGAGAAGGTAAATCAATATGTTTTACAAAATACGTTTGAATTAAATCACACACACACAATGATAATCTATTTCCAATGAAATAGCAAAAAAAATCGACAAAGACAATTTATCGAACACTTAGTGTGCAAACAATTTGTCAAACACTTGGTGTGCAATAAACACCAAGCTTATTTCCTTTTATGTTGATAGTATGAAAATCTAATGGCAATTGTTTAGATTGTAATAGTCTGACAAAAACAATTTGAGAAACTTCAACATAAACATAATTTTTCTGCTAAACAAATTGCACACTAAATGTATTATCCAAATGTAAAGAGAGAGAGAGAGAGAGAGTGTGTGTGTGCGCGCGTGTGTGTGTTTATGTGAGTGTGTGTGTGTGTGCGTGTGCGTGTGTGTGTGTGTATGTGTGTGTGTGTGTGTATGTGTGTGTGTGTGTGTGTGTGAGAGAGAGAGAGAGAGAGAGAGAGAGCCAAGATTTATTTAGACAATTCCCCAATTGTCCTCACTATAAGTATGTCTTCCCCCAATTCCAAGTAGAATTGAGATATGTGTAATTAACCTTTACAAGAGTTGTTTATAAGAGAAAATATATAAATTCAAACCCCCAAACTCTATGTATGATGTTAATCCTAACTTCTTCTCTCCCCTTGATCTTAAGCAAGATCAAGAGACCCGAGACTTCTAATTTGATCCTCCGGTTAGTTCTATTCCTTTGACATAACCCCCATTCTTCAAAGCTTTCACTCAGTTGAATCCTCCTCGTGAAATCTTGTACAAAAACCATAAATAAATCCTTGATCTTGGAGGAAAAACCCTAACCAGTTTTATCAAAGAAACCCCTAAAGAATACTCAACTAATTATAATTATAACAATCCTAAATCGGACCCAATCAATCTATTCTAGATGACAATCAACAAAAAAGATTATATGTAATTGTTGAATCTATGAAGAAAAAGGTTGCAGATGAAGAGAAAATCCTATGTATGTTCTTGGTGGAGATTATGAGAAATGATGCATGAATATGTATTTATATGTATGTGTTTGTGTTGAAAAAGTAACAAACAAAATAGATTTTTTCCAACAAAATAATTAGTCAAATTTGTAAAGTAAGCCTTGCTTGAAAAACAAACAACAGTAGGAGCTGCTACATACCATGTATGTAGCGTTATAGGCAAGCCATAGTGACTTGCTTCAAAACATATATCAGCCAGGAGCTTCTACATACACAGAGGTAGTGCTACAAGCAAGGCAATGTGTTGTTTCCAAAAAAGAGTGTTTCAGTATGAGCCGCTATATAACACGAATGTAGCGCTACATACGAAGTATGTATTGACTCAATGCTACTATCTAGAACTACATAGAGGACACAAATTTTGTTTCAAAGTTATCCAATATGTATCGAATCATAGCAATGATGTATCGACTCATTCATATGTTTTTATCATGAAAAATCATAGTTCTTACTTATAATGGCTTATCTAATCTGATTTTAAATGTCCTATAATGATGATGC
Organism: Lathyrus oleraceus; assembly: GCF_024323335.1. NCBI lineage: Eukaryota > Viridiplantae > Streptophyta > Magnoliopsida > Fabales > Fabaceae > Lathyrus > Lathyrus oleraceus. The sequence continues at coordinate 373,911,252 of NC_066580.1, forward strand.
ACATCTAGACATAGACAATAAGATCCAATGTACACAAAATACTCTGTGATCTAGTTTTGACGTCATTAAAAATATATCTAACAGGAAAGTGCACTCACAAGTACTTGATCTCACAGACGGTAAACTTCTTGCTTAGTTAATAGTTGACGTGCTCTTTCCTGCAAGTTTCATCTTAATGCCCCAACACACAACCGATAGATTCATCAAGTACTGTCAAGTATATCATAAGAGGTCTTCCCTGAATAGAGGGGTCAAGATTGGTGGTTCTTGCAAATATTATTTGACTTCAGGCTACTTGGCAGTCATCGTTCCACTCAATCACTTTATCTTTTCTAAGAAGCTTGAATATTGGTTTACACGTGGTGATAATATGTGAAATAAATCTGGAAATGTAGTTCAATCTCCATAAGAAAACACGAACCTCTTTTTCTGTTTCGGCACATGCATATTTTGGATGGCTATGTCTTTGTCAGGGTCCACCTTGATCCCACTTTGGCTCCCAATGAAACCTATCAATTTTATAGATCGAACCCCAAATGTGCATTGGTTAGTGTGATACCCTAATTTTTAACCCTAAGACCCCACATGTCATTTGCATCCTTGCATACAAATAAGATCACATCTTTGTCCTTTCCTTCTCATCTTGGTTTTGCCTTTTTGCAGGGATCATCAAACACCTCTTTATTAGTTTTACCTTTGTGTTGATATGTTCATTTATTATTTAACCACTAACCAGAATAGCACAAATATGTTTTGTTTTCTCTAAGTTTATTGCGAAAGGTAGGGTTTTTCATCAAGAACATCAAGCATGGTTCCTCAACTAAGTTTTCTTTGATTCCTCAACAAAGTGTGGTCAACCATTGATTCTTAAAGGGATATTTCTCAAAGCATGATCTCTAAGGTCCTCAAGAATCTTTCAATCTCATTTTTATCAAGAGTATCTCAAAGCTTTGTTGCTTACTTTTCAAGAAAAGTCAATGGTTCATGTGTTTATTTCCATGCCTTCTTCAATAAGTTACCTCAAACTTTTAGCAATCCAATCAAGAGACATTCAAGGACACCTTATTTTGAGTTCAAATGATCATACATGTACCTTGAAATGCTAGAAAAATCCAAGTAGACAAGTTTATTCCAAGAGGCTTGACCAAAACGTCAACATTTGAAGTCAAGGTTTCAAGGATCACAACTCCTTCAATTCTCAACATTTTTTAATGCTTATTTTTGCATATGACTCTTATTATTATCCTCTGCAACTTCTCTTTACATGACAAGAGCCAACTATTCCTAGAGGATCATCAAAAGTTTGAAGATATTATAGGTCATTTGTGGACTTAGTGAAATTTGACCTATTTTCAAGTGACTTTTTCTCAACTTTCAAGGATTACAAATTCTTCAATTTTCAACATTTGAGACTGATTCTTTTTCATAATATCATTTGTGACGCACTATACATGTTTTCTTCAAGGATAAAAGCCAAATTCCATTTGGGACTTAGAATTTTCTAAGTTACATTACCAATTTTCGTGCCAACTTCAACATGTCACAACTTTGTGCTCAAGCATCCAAATGTGACATTTCTTGGCACATTGTAATATTTTATATGATTTCAACAATTTGTAAGAAGAATGGGATCAAAAAGCATCATGAGGAAGATGCCCCATTGAGTTAAATATGGCGACTTGGAACTGAAGAAATCACCATGATAAGAATTTTGAACTTCAATAGTCTTAATTGCAAGCCAATTTACCACACATTTCGGACCTAATCATTTTTAAGCAAGTCTCCAACACTCAATTGACTCTTAAAATGCCTGATTTGGCTGAGTTTTTATGGTTTGCAAGTCACACTTTTCTCACATCATGTGCAAATTCTTTTTGCATGCATTGAGCATCATTTGACACGTATGAGATCACTAATTTCTTCCATATAAATAGAGCAACATGCATGCTTCATTCTGAAGCTTTTAAGAGCCAAAGAACCCCTGTTTTACTCTAAAATATTTTTAGAAAATCGAGCTATCATGTTTTGAATTCCAGCTTGTTTCAATCCAATTTCTTGATTTCATTAGGACCTTTGGTATTCTCATAAGCTTTTGCAACAATTCCCAGGCTCTAAGACCTTTTGAATTATCCTGACCAGATCGAGCTTCACCAACTTCTGATCACCATTTGGACAAGGTAGTTATGAGCATCATTTGAACTCAAACAAGTTACCACAATGTAGTCCTTCACTCTCTGATTCTTTTCCCTAACTTAATTGGCGTTGAATGATCATGTTCATCATTTAATTCAATTTTTCGTGGCTTGTTTGTTTCTGAAACTTGTCTAAAATTTTCCATGCTCAGTGTAGATAAATGAATTTTGAGCATGAGGTTGAATTCGTGATGATGAGGAGAACACATAGGTTGTAGTCGCATGCTCTAAATTTGCAAAATGATGAAATTCCGAGAGATCATCCGGGAAGATGACTGAAGTTATCTCAGGTCATCTGAGTTTGCTTACACATTGGAAATTTGAAATTTTCTGATTGGTCCGTTTTGAATTTAATCCCGTGTTTTATTTCTTTTTCTTTTTTCATTTTTAATTTTATTTTCTTTGGAAATTCATAATAAATTCATTTTTCATCAAAAAAAAAACTAAAATAATTTCTTAAATTCTCTGTTATTTTTATTCATATGATTTTTATTTTTCCAAATTTTATTTTCTTGACTTTCTATTTTTCTTTAATTTTCTCTTCTCTCCTTTGTTTTAATTGGTTTAAAAATAATTTTAGGCATTTAAAATTTTTGAAAAATTTATTTTATGTCTCATTTTATTTCCAGCCTTCCATAATTTTCTTAGCCATTGATTGTGTTTTGAAGGGCTTTATTTCCCTTTAAAAATTCATTTTAAAAATGTTTTTAATGCATTCTATTATATTTTCTTGCATTTTATGTTTGTTCGATCTTTGTTGACTTTTGTTTGCCTTGGATCATGGTTGTTTTGATCATAGGTCTCATCAAACTCAATGGATCTCGGGTGTTGATGGGGTGAAAACATTAATCCACCAAAATGGATGATTGATTTTTATGATGACTTGATCAAGCCTCTGATCCAATTTGGGTTTTGGTTTCTCTTCTTCTTCTTCTACATCTCTTTCCCATCCTTTTTCTCTGATCAATTGGATGGTTTGTGTCCATCTTGTTCATGATATATGGATTGGCATTTGATGAGCTTTCATCATTTAAAATCTACCTCCTAACTGATCATGGATCATTTAAGGTACTTTAGATTAATGCATAAGTTTATCCTAAGTATCATGAAATATTGATTGATGTAATGGACCATTCTCCTAGCCTTTGTGCTTGGTGTACCCTCATTTTATTGTGTGCGTGGTATAACTTTAGGAAAATAATTTACATATCATTTATTTAGAATGCATTAACATAAATATTATTATTAATCAACCTTAGATAGTTGTGACTTCTACATAAGTCCAATTACGATTTCTTAACATAGCGCTAATTTTGTATCGAAAGCAATTCATTTTCATAAGTAGGATTATAAGTCTCTTACTCCCCATGGTATAGTGTGAAGGATATTGTTTCCTTTTCACCAAAGAGAGCTAGTGGTATACTTTTGATTTTATCCAAGTTGGAGCCCTTCTCATAGGTGATATAGAGGTCCAGGTTTTCTTACTCGTGGGTGAATAGTTGAGTGTTCTCCAAAAAATGACAAATCATCTTTCTATTTTTGATTACTAACACAATTTACTAACGTTTTATTTCATTGACTTTACTTTAATGTCATTTACCTTATGCTTTTTACTTCTTGATATTTATTTTATGGTTTTATTTTAGCATCTCATATCATATTGTTTATACTTATTGAAGGAGAAGAGTGGTCCAAAACGCAACGGAATTTAAAAATTTCTCCTTTAGTGATCCTTATGAATGAGCATGATTAGTGATAGAATCATTACCTCTTGTGGCGATTGATACCTTTGATGCAGATCTACGGAGCGATCACGAACGTTGAATGGTGACAACGCCTCTACTCAGTCCACACGAACGGATTCCTTCAATCTCAGTGATAGCTGCTATGAATGAAGGCTTTAAGTGAGAGAGAGAGAGAGAGAGAGAAAAATGAAATAACAACTGCACAAATTCTTATGCACAAGGGTTCTATTTATAGAACCACTTGTGTGGGCTGCAAGCTAAAAAGCCCACTTAAGTGTATGTGGCCCATATCTTATGATATGCCAAAATCACTTAAGCATGTGGTACCTTACCATATTTTGTATTCTACTTAAGTACAATATACCTTACGATGTTCTACAATTCACTTAAGTGCACTGTACGTTATGGTGTTCCTTAGTTACTCTATCTCTCATCAATCCGTCCTTTTGTGTGTGGCCCTATAGGTTTTCGCGACATTAGCAATTATATTAAATCACGTATTTAACATAATAAATAGTGAGCGGTATCTAGCAACACATCACTACTACCCAAGACACGAAAATGTCATGTGATCTGACAAATCCTTTTGTGATAATACTTATGTGTATAATTACCCTTTTGCCCTTTTATCTATATTGAACACAAGGCATAAACCGTGTCATCCTTGTCCAGTTCAATATTGGGCCCGTAGACATTTATCCTATTATGCAGGACGAGCAAATTCTATATAGGTCACTTATGTCCCTCAGCATGCTTCGTGGAGTACCCATCAATTGTCTTTATGGTCATCCAGTTAAAGACAATGTTTGATCAGCAATAAGCCACTCAACTCTACATCTAGGGTACATAGTGGTTTCAGGTCAAAGGGTGGTATACACCATTATCACCATGAGAATAACTTATTACACTTAGCATAACATTATATATAGTATTTTCATAGCGGGTAAATCCAGTATAAATATTACTCTCAATATTCATACTTATGTTTAAGACTTGATAACTCCTTATCCATGATCAATGAGATGTGATCATCAGTCTATATACATAATAGTCTTAATGCTTTAATGTTATCCCACTTCACAACAAAGCTCGACTACAGATACTTTAAGAATAGCGTCCTTATGTTTAATGGGATCTCATGATTAAGGTACACTTGATACATTAAACAGACTAGCTATTCTAGGGACTTTATTAAACAAACATAATAAAGAAAAATCCTTTTATTATTAATAAAGAATTCGATACAAGTACCAAAAGTATTGACCTATAGGGCTTACACCAACACTTATACTATTTGCTCTTTGTCCATTTGGACCTTTGTTTATGTTTATGCTCTTTTTCCTTTGTCCATTTGGACCTATTTTTTTCTTTTAAACTTTAATAAAGGAAAACAAAAACCTAAAAAAATGGTTCTCTTGATTCACGGACTTAAGGATACTATCCTTGGCATTGTTGTGGAGTTATGGACTTATAACTAGGTCCTTGTCCCTTGCTTCCAGAGTTTGTGATTTGAGACCTTGGGATTCATCTGATACCTTTGACTTTGGGCTTCTTTTTAAGACTTATCCTAGTTATTTTGGTTTCATCTGACACATGAATTATTCTTTGCTTATTTGGCTTGTTTGAGGCTTAATACAAAGGAGGGAATTCTAGCTTGACTTATGTCATAAAAGTTGCATCTATTGTTTAGATCTTTCCTCTCTAGCTTTTACTTTATGCTCTATGATGGTCTCTCTATCTCCCCCCTTTCTTCAATCTTCAAAATCTTCTCTCTTCTTTTTAAAAACCTTATTATTTTCAAACATGAACCACTTTCTTAATAAATCTTGATTTTTGTCAAGTGAATTTCAAAATCTTTTCTTAATAAATGCTAATACATCTTAAGCATATTCAAGCCAATTTCAAAAGACTTAAAAAATACATAACTTGTTGAAACTATTTTGTGCCCTTTGTGCACTTTTTCTTTAAAACTTTTTTCTCAAAGTTTAGACATGAGTCATTTCCATAATTGAGATGTAATTCTCCTATCCCCATAGTATTGATGATGATTCTTTTCCACCCCAAGAGAGTTTGTGGCATACTTGTTGATCTTTATCCAAGTTGGAGCCCTTTTCTGTGGTGACGCAAAGTTCTCATACTCGTGGGTGACTAGTTGAGTATTCTCCTTAAAATTATAAAATATATTTTCATTAAAAATGAATCAAAACAAACATATTTGCTACTTTTACCACAAACTAATAGGTTTTTATCCTCCATTTCACTTTGTTGGTACGTAGGCATGAGGCTCAGGAAGTCTTGGCAAACAAAAAAATTATAAAAAAAACATGTCTCTTCTCATCTCCCCAATCTTTTGCAAACAACACCTTTTTAAAGCCAAAATGCACAGATTTTCAAAGAGGTTCCTATAGAGTATTATAGATATTTAGGATGATAATACCTTCCCTTTGCATAACTAACCCCCAAACCCTTATCTCTTTTTATTAGTTTTGTTTTAAAACTTCTTTGGATTTTGTTTATTCTTTTTCGCCTTTCCTTTGAAAACAATAAAATCACGGTGGCCACTCTTGCTTTAGGAGTTAAGTTAATCAATATCTTAATCTCAAAAATTTTACCACTACAGAAAAGTGGCGACTCTGTTGGGGAGTAGTCCCTAGTGGGTTTAGCCCATATTTGACTATTTGTCTATATCATGATTCCTGTTGTTTGTTATTGTTTATTCTGTCTGGTGCTTGATGATCTCTATGTGGTGAGATAAGACCTATACCCGGACTTTAGTGCTCTTATGGTAGGAGCATGGTATAGTCTTGTTTTTCTTACGTGTAATTAATCCTTAATGAGCTGACTTGAAATCCACCGCTTAGTGGAGCCCCTTTTGGATAACTGATGTCTTACGAGTAGTCGTAATTGATATTACTTTTTTCGACCTGGGAGCCCGAGAAGTTGAGGACCTTATAACCCTTAACCCATCTTATCCTTTTAGGACGTAGTGCGGTGGCTATTAAGGTGTAAACTTGAATTAGTTGTTACACAATACTACACTCGAACAAGTTTCTCTTAAGAATATTATTGGTTGGTGAGTAGTCGTTTAAGCTGGTAATATCGAAAAGATGGAATTATGACTTTGGGAACTTTTTAGAACCTTATTCTACAGGTGATTATACCCTTAGTACATAACTTGTGGGTTGGTTCTTACCCTTGGCTCCATGCTCGTGACTCCGAACCTTTGGACCTTGCTTGTGGGCGTTGTGTGATCTTGTTTGAGGTTGTTGTAGCGGTAAATTCATGACCATCAAGATATGTATGAGCTTAACGTCAATAAAACTATAGTTGCCACCGCGCTTTTATTATTTCCAAAGGAAAAAGGGAAAATTACTAACAAAACCCAAATATAAGAAGTTTTCAAATCAAAACTAATAAAATGCTAGAGATTACAGGTAGGGGGTTGGTTACACAAAGGGAAGCTTTTAGCACCGAAATTGTCCTAGGTACTCCTAGGGAGCCCTTTTTTTATGTGTGTATTTGTTTTTGGTATAAATGATGTTTGATAAAATAGAGTGTGGGGATGAGAAAATAATTCATTGATTATATTTTTGTGTTTAACAAGACCGAAATTCGGTTTTGTGCCTACGTACCAACATAAAAATGAGGGATCAAAACCCCGTAGTTCGTGGTAAAAATTTCAAATGAATTGGTGAGTTGGTTTTAATGAAAATTAAAGAAGAGGGCACAAAAGGCCAAAGTTTGAATGGCGTTGTTAGTTCTTTTTGTCTTTTGAAATTTAAGTCAATATAGTTAAGTTTATTTACAAACTTGATTAAGAAAAGACTTTTAAAATTTATTGGCATAAGGCCAAAGTTTATAATCATTAAAACATTTATATGTTTGAAATCACAAGCAAAGAAGGTTTTTGAAAGGAGGGAGAGATTTTGAAATTAAAGAATTGGGAGGAGATGAAGAGGCTACCCTAAGCACAAATTTAAAAGTTGAGAGCTAAAAAGATCTAACCAATGAGATGCAATCCAATAGACAAGAATGCCATAAGAAACCCATTTTCCTTTGGACTTTGATCAAGCAATAAACAATAAGAAATATCCAGACATCATAAAGATCAAGGCATCAAATAAAGATAGTCGCATCCAAGCAAACATTCTAATAGCTAGCGGTCTTCATTGTCTTCCAATGCATCAGATGAAGTATTCCTTGGTCAACTCAGAGAAAAACATCAGACATAGACAATAACAAAATAACAATTAAGAACAGAGACAAAGTAGCAGATGAAATCAAGGGATCCAAAGTCTTGCATCAGATGAAGGTCACTTGTCTAGAATAGCTCAGTCTCAGATGTTGGCTTTGGCCAAGTCCTTTAGCATTGGGAAAGATGCCTAATTCTAAGTCCAAAAGCTCAGATCAAGTCCCAACAATCCACTTAATGTTTTTTAGGATTTTTCTTGTTATTAGGTGTTTTAAGGTCCTAAGACCATAAAATAAATCAAAACACACCAACCAATATATACAACCATAAGATATGGCTCAAATGAGCAAAGTGAAAAGGACATAAACATAAATAAGTTTTATGAAATGTAAATGGTAATGAATGATAAATGACTGAAAATTAAAATTGCATAAAGTAAATGACATGAAAGTAAAGGCATAATGAATAAGAGTTAGTCAATGGTTAGTCAAATGTTAGTGTTGAGTTTTAATTGATTAAGTCATTCTTTGGAGAACACTCAACCATTCATTCACAAGTATCTATCCTTGAACCAAGACATCATCCATGAGAAGGGCTCCAACTTGGATAATTCAACAAGTATGCCACTAGCTCTCATGAAGGAAAAAAGGTCAAGTCTCCATACAATACCATGAAGAATGGGAGACTTACAGTCTCACTTACTAGAAGGATATGCCTTACGGGTCAAATTTAGCTGTATGTTAAGCAATCGTAATTGGACTTATGTAGAAGTCACAACTATCTGAGGTCGGGAAATAAAAACATAGGTGTTAATGCATGTTAGAGATTTGGTACAAAGAACCAAACACCTATAACATACCACACACTAAAAGAAAATGGGAGGGACATATTTTAGTCATACTTGTATTGACTCATCTAACACAAGGTCATTGATGAATCAATTAGAATTTAGACATTAGAGATTTTATCGGTCAAATGAGGGAATGGGAAAGAATAGGGATGAAGATGAAGAGGGAAGGGAAAGTAGAAACACAAATTGATCATGAGAGGAATTTCATCTGATCAAAATCATCCATTCATTTTGGGAGATGAAATGTACATTTCATCAATCCCCTAAATCCAATGGTTTTGATCCAAGAAAAGTCAAATCAACCATGACCAAGGCCCAAACAGAAAGTCAAACATCACAAGACCATAAAAATCGCTCAACATAATTTTCAAACATTTAATCAATTAAAAATCAATTTAAAAATGAATTAAAATACATTTTAATTTGGTCAAAACCTCAAATCCCTTCAAAACACGAAATAAATGGCCAAGGGATTTATCCTAGGTCAAACGAGTTCAAAGGACCTTAGACAAACGATTTCATGATTTTTAACAAGTAGGAAGTATTTTTAAACAATTAAAAATATGCACAAAAACACTTAATTCATGAAAAATACCAAAATCAATCCAAAAAATAATTTTAATTCAGAATATGGAATAGAAAAATATTTGATTTTCTTTGGTGAAAGTCCCATATTTTTTGGATTAAAAATGGATTTATTATGAATTAGAAAAATAAAGCAATTAAATGAAAAATCAAGGGCCATCAGATCTCCCTCATTAATTGAGGTGGAAGATCTAATGGCCAAGCACGTGCTTCCATAATGTTCTGCAGTCAACGCGTGTGGTAATCAGGAAGGAGGGCCGGAATTAAAACATTTTGAATGGATCAAAGGGTTGGGAGCACGCCAAGCCACCACCGGAGCTAAGGCTCCAATCATCTTCTCCGGTGAGCCTCACCGGACTGGATGACCACCAACCATCACCAAAATAAAAAACAAGGACATGATTTTAAAGGAAAAATGCTCAGGAGCTTGAATCTGGCCTCAATTTCCTCCAATTCCAAGTATATTGAAAGATACATGGATTTGAATGTTGAGGATCATGAACTGAGTTGCTCTGATTTGACCTCAAAGCAACTCAATCTTATTGCCTACATTGGTAGGACTTCAGCAAACCAACAATCAATCAAAATAGATGAGAAATGAGGGAGAATCGAAGAAGATAAGTTTCTGAAATCTCATCTTCGGGGAGCTTCAAATCAGCTTGATCTTGCTTCCAATTTGGCTTGGCTTGACTCTAGAAGCTTGCAGGAAGTGAAATTGATCAAAGAGAGGCTTGGATTCTTGGAGTTTCAATCTCAAAATAGAAGGAGATTTGAAACTCGATTTTAAGTGAAATCTTCAAGTTTATCCTTTAATGGAGGTCAGGGAAGCCATGGTTCAAAGCTTGGCCAAGCAGGGTCCTCATTCTGATCACCAATGACATGTATTTATAGGGTTTTGCATTACTTTTCACACACTTGAAAATTTGGCCAAAATTGGAAAGGTTAGTGCATTCTTACATGGGCGTGTGATAAGCTCATGAGATGATTGGAATAGGTCCACAGATGATCATGAATGATGTTGAAAGCTTAACATGAGGCTATGCAGTTGTACTTGAGAAATGATCATGTGATTCATCCAAATGGGACCATGAAGAGTAACCACGCGCAAATCATTCAAATATTGTCCAAATGAGGAGAACTTGGACTTTTTAGAAATGTGACATCAAGGGGAAAAAATTGAATTTTTAACACTTTTCCATTTGAAGCTTGGATCATGATGAATTTTGAGGTGGAAGTTTGAGAAATCAAACATAATTGAAAATTTTCTAAGTACCAAGTCAAATATCCACTTCTTCCACCTTGAATAACTTTTGCTATAAGTTTCAAATGGAAATTATTCCTTCATCAAAGTTGTATCTCTTTAAATCCTATTCAATTTTGTCATAAATTTCACCTCATTTGGATTTGGCATGAAGGAGTTATGCATTTTAGAAGTTGAGGAAAATTGCTTGTTCAATAGTAATTGCCCAAAATGACCTATAATGTTTCCTCTTGGAACATGCCCTTGCAAGTTGAATTTGACATTTCTCAAAGATTAAAATATGGAGAGAACATATTAAATTTGATATTAAAATTTGATGGCCTTCATCTCATAAAAAATGAGCAAGTTATAATCCTTGGAAGTTGACTTCCTAACTAGGGCACAAACAAAATGACCTATAATCTTTTACCATAAGAATGACATTCCAAGAAAAGCTAGCTCTTTATGACAACATGAAAGTTGTTTGGAATGTCATAGGTAGTAACGTTGATCTTGGAATCATTTTCATATGACGCAAATTGCAAGAGATAGGGTCTAGTGAACCCCAGTTTTGACTAGTTGACATTTTTTGGTCAACCTCCTTGAACTAACTTGCAAACTTGAAGTTATCTTGATCTTTTGGGCTCATGGAGGATCATATATGTATAAGATTATGTAATATTAAGTATCCCTTTAAATATTTGACCAATTATTGAATAAACTTACTGAGGAAGTCACACAAGGTACCCAGATGAATTAGGGTTTCCAATGCAAACAAGCTTCAAACTCTTGATGATTTCTTGATCCAAATGCTAAACGAAGAACATGGGGATTCATATATGATGTTTTGAACCATTATGAACCATATCTTGATTGACCTCCTTGCACAGAGGGTCTAAAACCCTAGTTGTGAGCTTGATGAGGCATTGATGGATGCACACACTACCTACAAAAGAAACAAAGCTATACATAGACATATTTTTTGGTATTTTGGTTAGTAAAAGAAAAATAAAGGTATGATACAATCAAATGTGCTTGGTGATCTCTCCCAATGCAAACATAATGAATAAGGGGTAAGGAGGATGCCAAGGTGTGATCCCAAAGCCAATGCATATAATGAGATAGCATGAGGGATATTAGGGTCAAAATTGGGATCTTACAACTGCCCCTATTTAAGGAAATTCTAACCGAGGATGTGAAAGTTAAAATCTTCGCATCAACTTAGTAGAATGGACTTAAATAACAACATCGAGAAACAAATTTTGGTCCCTAAGAGACCTCATGATGCATATGATATGTATGTAAAATAATCTTTGTGGGGAATATATTACCACAAAGGAAAAGAATCTGGAGAGACTGAAAATTTGCAGGAGCATAATGCATTCCACAAGGAACACACACTGAGGATACAAAGACTCTAGGGGATAAAAGGCTATGCGTAGTCCAGGATATGACTTGAAAACTTCTGGTGACACGAGGGGTTTTCCATGAAAATAAATCAACGAAAAGACTCGGCATGGGTAAAAGGTTATCTGCAGGGGGTGGCGACTACATTGAGGAAATACGCACCCAAACTCAACTGGGGAAGAATGTACTTCAACACAGGAGTAAAAGAGATATATTATCTACTACCGTTTATTGGGTAGAAGATCAATACACTCAGATAGAGGGACATGCATTAGTGGTTAGGGTAAGCATATCGAGGATGACTCGCTGAGGATAAAAAGGTGTATTCATTACTGCTTACTGGGTAAGAATAACCTACTAGGGAGAAAAGATCAAATAGGATTTACAATTACGTGTTACTGTGCAGAAAATCGAAAAGAGAGTATCTGTCACTGATTAAAGTGAACATATCAAGGATAAACTCAAAGGAAGAATATCCATCATCGGTTAGGATGAACATATCAAGGGTAAACCACCTTGGGAAAGAGGAAGAATATTCGTTACCTGTTAAGGTAAACATATCAAGGATAAAATGTCGGGTAGGAATAGGAATTACAACTACCAGTTACTGGATAAAGTACCAAAGATAGAGAATATCCGTCACCGGTTAAGGTGAACATATCAAAGATAGACTTAGCAGAGGAAATGGGATTCACAACTACCGGTTACTGGGCAGAAGACCACAAAAATAGAGAGAATCCGTCACTGATTAAAGTGAACATATCAAGGCTTAACTCTAAGGGGAAAAGTAGGATTTATATCTACCATTTACTGGGTAGAAAACCGCAAAGAGGAGAAAATCCGTCATCGGTTAAAGTGAACATATCAAGGATTAAATCTCTGGGGAATGAAAGCAGGGATTACGACTCCCTTTTACTGGGTAGAAAACCAAAAAGGAAGAATATCCGTAACCGGTACAGATGAACATATCAAGGATAAACTTACCGGGTAAATGTGAAAACAAATCCACTGGGGAAAATAAAGGAAGTAGATCACATTACCGGGTATTGGGCAAAAGTAATGTACTCAATATCAAGACGAATATTAACAGTTACTGGGCAATAAACTCTTGGAGACCAAAAGATCGATCTAGGTAAGAACTAGAAAGAAACGGCCAATTAAAGACTCAACCCAATGAGGATATAACTCAGGGGGCAGTGGTTCCATCCAGACAATAAGCTAGGGAGGAAACTGAAATAATCATCATCCACGAGGAAACAACTTAGTGGGGAATGAGAAAGGATAAACTCTTTCTGCTTAAGGGGCTGACATTGTCTAATTGAGGAAAGACAGACACGTCAAATCTGCATGGCAAACTAATATCACCAAAGTAGGGGATCAAAAGGAAAATCAATGTGATAAAATGCACAATGAAATATCTGATGTTGTGTTTTATACATGAATATGCATGTATATGGTTATGATTATGCCGACAAAATAACACAGAGGATACAAATATCGAGGATTTGAATCATCATTACAAAACACTCGACTAATCTCAACAAGATGGAATCACCAACTGGAGAAAATGCTAGGGATGAAAATAAATCATCTAGCTCCGAATAAATTAACTCTAGTTGGGGAAAAACATGGAGAACATGCTTCCAACCAAATCATGAAAAACTCCGCGGGGAGAAGACAACATCGCTGAAGGATGATCAATCAATCATGTCGAGGATAGGGAAGGATCTGCTGAGGATCCAACTAAGTCGACATTGCGGGGAATCTTTAAATCAACAGCATGCCAATTGGGAGACAACCTTGCACGGGATAAAATCAAATACCGCTCAGAATCAAATACTGTCAGGAATAGAGGGAACTTCTATCTGAAGATGAACTCCGCCAGGGAATACAAGATATAAATCTCTGAATGAGGAATTGAGCAAACTGTTGAGGGTGTTGTGACTTGTGGGGATAACCTAAAGACCATCACACTCCTCAATAATCATCAAATTCTTCTCGGAAATTGCGAAATAAACCAATTCCCAGGAAAAGATAACCCGATCTGACTCACCCAGGGGAGAAATTACCGCAGTTATGCAACACAAACAAGTGCAAATGGGGATCTGGACACCAAATAAAGGTTCTGGGATATCCATGGTTCAATCATTATGTCACAAACTGGGGGATGCAGAACACGAACACCTTAACTGGGGAAAATGAATTACAAAGGGGACTGTCATCAGTTCAACTGGGGATGGGACCCAACAACTCTATTGGGGATGATGAATTACCCAGGGAGAAACTCATCAACCAAGTTGGGGATGAATGACAAACTTCTGGGGAGGAAAAAGTTACCGAGACAACTGCTCAGGGAAGACCAACGATGCTTTGCACTTCAAGACTTACCTGTTCTTAGGTTGATGTTGACATTCCTTGCTGAAATCGATTGTTCTTAAAGTGAATGCCTTTATTATTTTAAGGAAAATAAGTATTCATTAATTTATTCAAAATTATCATCATAAAAAATCAATTTTAGTTAACAAAAGTAAATAAGAGTAAAAGTAATTGGATAAAAGCTCAAATTTATTTAATAGAATGGTAGTTCGCGAATGGCGGGACTCCATGGATCTTTACAAAGTTTGAAAATGGTAAATTATAGGGAAAAGGGCTACATTCAATACAATGATCACTACTCTCCTTACCAACATTGAAATCTGTTGTGCTCTTGTCTTTGGTTGAGAATGACGAATTAGAACCAAACGACTGTTCCATACTGCTTCACAGATCAATACCAGACGAATGCGGTTACTTTCTTTAATCCCTAATTTTTGCCTAGATTGCCCCAAGGTGGGGTATTCGATCTACCGGGATAAAATTTTCTGTTTTATATTTCTAACTTTTTCCTGGATCGCCCTTTAGAGTTTTCAATCCACCGAGACGTTCATTTTATCCTAAGCCGCCCCTTCGGGTTTTCAACTTAGCGAGCTGCTCTTTTATTTTTCAGGAGAAGTATTTCTTGACTTCATCGGAATTCACAGGACGCGTGAATTCTTCACCATCCATAGTTATAAGAATCAAAGCACCGCCAAAAAAGCCCTTTTCACAACATATGGACCTTCATAATTAGGAGTCCATTTTCCCCTAGAATCAGGTTTGAAAGATAGAATCTTCTTGAGCACGAGGTCACCTTCTCCAAACACGCGAGGCTTGACCTTCTTATTAAAAGATTTATTCATTTTTTGTTGATATAACTGACCATTACACATGGCAATCAATCTCTTCTCTTCAGTCAAATTCAACAAGTCATATCTAGTCTGACACCATTCTGATTCAGTCAACTTGGCTTCCATCAAGACACACAAAGATGGGATCTCAACCTCCACGGGGAGCACACCTTCCATGCCATAAACGAGAGAAAAATGGGTTACCCTGTTGAAGTGCAGATGGATGTACGGTACCCATGTAAAGCAAATGGGAGCATCTCATGCTAATCTTTGTATGTCACAACCATCTTCTGAATAATCTTATTAATGTTCTTATGTGCAGCTTCAATAGCCCCATTCATCTTGGGTCTGTAGGGAGAAGAATTATGATGTGCAATCTTGAAGTCTTTGCAAAGAGTTTCCACCATATTAATATTCAAGTTCGATCCATTATGAGTAATGATCTTACTCGGCACACCATAACGGCATATAATCTATTTTTGATAAATCGGACCACCACCTGCTTGGTCACATTTGCATACAACGCTGCTTCAACTCACTTTGTGAAGTAATCAATAGCCACCAGAATGAAACGATGTCCGTTGGATGCTCTGGGCTCAACCATGCCAATCATATCAATTCCCCACATGGATAAGGGCCATGGAGAGGAAATGACATTCAATAGTGTCGGAGGAACATGAATTTTAGCTGCATAAATTTGGCACTTGTGACATTTCTTCACAAACTTGCAACAGTCAGATTCCATTGTCAGCCAATAATAACCTACTCTTAACATCTTCTTTGCCATAACATGTCTATTGGAATGAGTACCAAAGGAACCTTCATGGACTTCAGTCATCAACAGGTCTGCTTCGTGTCTATCCACTCCTCTAAGAAAAACCATATTGAAATTCCTCTTATAAACCAGATCACCATTCAGGTAGAAGTTTGCAGCTAATCTTCTCAAAGTCTTCTTATCTTTCAAAGATGCCCTAGACGGGTAAATCTGACTTTGGAGGAAACATTTGATATCAAAATACCAAGGCTCTTCATCTTTGACTTCTTCAATAGCAAATACATGAGTTGGCCTATCAAGACACATCACAATCAAATTAGGAACTTCATTCCAAAAATTCACCACAATCATTGAAGCCAGTGTTGCAAGAGCATCTGCCATCCGATTTTCATCTCGAGGGATATGATGAAACTCAGCCTTTGTAAAGAAAGTTAAAATCCTCCTCGCATAATCTCTATATGGTATCAAACCGGGTTGATTCGTCTCCCATTCACCTTTCATCTGATTCACAACCAAAGTTGAATCTTCATAGACGTCAACATATTTAATTCTGAGATCAATGGCCTCTTCAAGCCCCATAATGCAAGCTTCATACTTAACCATATTATTTGTACAATTTAAGGTCAATCTAGCTTTAAACAGAAAATGAGTGCCTTGACGAGTAATAATCACTTCCCCAATGCCATTACCATATGAATTAATAGCTCCATCAAACACCATGCCCCAACGGGAACCAGGCTCTGGCCCTTCCTCAAGCAATGGTTCATCACAATATTTCATCTTCAAGTACAAAATCTCTTCGTCAGGAAAATCATACTGCACTGACTGATAATCTTGAATTGGTTGGTGAGCTAAATATTCGACCAAGACACTACCTTTAATTGCTTTTTGAGACCGATATTCAATATCATACTCAGATAACAACATCTACCAACGGGAAATCCTCTCAGTTAAAGCAGGTTTCTCAAAAATGTACTTGATTGGATCCATTTTGGATATCAACCAAGTAGTATGATTCAACATATATTGGCGCAGATGCTTAGCAGCCCAAGCCAATGCACAACACATCTTTTCAAGCATAGAATACCGAGTCTCACAGTCGGTGAACTTCTTACTGAGGTAGTAAATTGCATATTCTTTCTTTCCAGATTCATCTTGCTAACCAAGAACACAACCCATACTCTCTTCAAGGATAGTCAAATACATGATCAAGCGTCTTCCTTCAACAAGAGGAGACAAAATCAGAGACTCAAGTAGATACTCTTTGATACTATCAAAAGCTTTCTGGCAATCCTCGGTCCAATCACAAGACTGATCTTTTTGCAGAAGCTTGAATATAAGCGCACATGTGGCAATCATATGCGATATGAATCTTGAGATATATTTCAAGCGGTCGAGAAAACCTATGACTTACTTCTCAGTTTTGGGCGCAAGCATCTCTTGTATTGCTTTGACCTTGGCAGGACAACTTCAATACCCTTCTCACTGACAATGAAGCGGAGTTTACTAGAACGAACACCAAAAGTACATTTATTGGGATTGAAGCGGAGTTTATATTTCCTCAAACGCTGGAATAACTTAAACAAATGCTCAACATGCTTTTCTTCATCACTCGATTTAGCAATCATATCGTCAACATAAACATCAATCTTTTTATGCATCATATCATGAAAAATAGTGGTCATAGCTCTCTGGTATATTGCACCAGCATTCTTTAAACCGAAGGGCATCACTCTATAACAGAATGTTTCCCAGGGTGTAATGAATATGGTTTTCTCCATATCTTCATATGCCATCTTGATTTGATTATAACCGGAAAATTTGTCCATAAACGAAAAGACTTTGAATTTAGCTGTATTATCTACCAATATATCAATGTGTGGCAGCGGGAAATCATCTTTTGGACCGGCTTTATTCAAATCTCTATAATCAACACACATACAGACTTTTCCATCTTTTTTCTTAACTTCTGCTTGACTGGATGGAATTCTGGCTTCAACGGCAATCTATGCTCCACTATCTCAGAATCCAAACCAGGCATGTCTTGATAGGACCAAGCCAACATATCAAAATAATCTCGAAGAATATCAATCAATCCCTTCTTGGCTTCTGGAAACAGTTGAGACCCAATTTTGACTTCTTTCACATCATCATCGGAACCCAAGTCGACTAATTCAACCAGCTCCTCAAACGGCTGAATGGTGTTTTCCTCATGCTCAAGTAAACTTGATAACTCATCAGATACTTCTTCATTATCAAACTCTTCTTCTACTTCAAACACAGGGAAGTCAAAGTTTGGACAGGAAGTATGATCATTGTATTCAATGGTCTTGAGAGCCAACTTGCATAATTATTTGATATTTTGATTTTAGAGAAGTGGAGTGCGAACAAATATTATGCAGATGGAAGATTATTATTTATTTATGTTTTTTGTGATTACCATTTTCATAAAAAGCAAAAAGTAAAAAATAGAACATCATAGACGTGGATAAATAAAATTGTATTTCATTGATGATAATAAAGAAAATTCCCAACAATGTTCACTTCTCCGTTAGGCATAGGAGAAGGATTTTTCTTAAAATAATAAAACAAGTTACTTAGAATGATGAATGACAATAGGAACATCAACAACAACCCAATTGTTGCAAGTCTTGTCATGTGTCACAAAGGTGGCACAAGCCTCGTCTTCATCACCACTATCCTTGATAATGGCAGCTGAGTGTTGATCATTCTCATGAATGAACCCTCCACTGCAAAATAATGGTTGCATAACCTTGACATTGGCGTTGAATGGTCCTGGTTGAAATCCTAGCCCTGCCCTATCCTGGTTCTCAACGACCTCCATAACACGACCCCACTTATCAATATTGCCAGCCTGAATAGCTTCTTGTGCATCTTTCAAAAAAGACATGGGTGCCTCAGTTTTCTTTAATTCATCAGCAATGGACAAATCTTGGAATGATGTTCCAACTTCCTCGTTAGCATAAACATAAGTGAAATATAACAAATGGCTCACCAATAATGCATTCTCTCCACCCACAATGACAAGCTTGTCATTCTTCACAAATGTCAGCTTTTGGTGAAGAGTAAATGTTAGAACTCCAGCTTCATGAATCCATGGCCTTCCCAACAAGCAACCATAGGCCAGGTGGATATCCATTACTTGGAAAGTAATTTGGAAATCATCGGAGCTATCTTCACTAGAAGGTCCACTTCTCCAATGATAGTTTTAAAAGAATTGTCGAACGCTTTGACAACCACGCCATTGTACTTCATTGGGGGCGCATTAGTAGGAGAGTCTTGATAAAGTTGATATCAGCAATATATTCAATTATGATCCTGTATCACCCAACACATTGGACAAATCGTCCTCTTTGCAATTCATTGAAATATGCAATGCCAAATTGTGATTCCTGCCTTCCTTAGGAAGCTCTTCATCACAAAAACTTAAATTGTTACAAGAAGTGATGTTGGCAACTATGTGGTCAAACTGAGTCATTGTAACATCTGTAGCAGTAAATTCATGACCATCAAGCTATGGATAAGCTCAGCGTCAATAAAGCCAAAGTCGCCACCGTGCTTTTGTTGTTTCTAAAGGAAAAGGGAAAAGTACGAACAAAACCCAAAGATAAGAAGTTTTCAAATCAAAACTAATAAAATGCCAGAGATTACAGGTAGTGGGATTGGTTACACAGAGGGAAGGTGTTAGCACCCAATGTATCCTAGGTACTCCTAGGGAGCCCTTTTTATGTGTGTATGTGTTTTGGTATATAAGATGTTTGAGAAAAATAGAGTGTGGGAATGAGAAAAGAATTTATTGGTTATATTTTTGTGTTTGAGAAGACCTTCAGTCTCGTGCCTAAGTACCAACATAAAAATGAGGGATCAAAACCTCGTAGTTCATGGTAACAATTTCAAAATGAGTGGATTGCTTTTAATCAAAATTTAAGTTAAAAGAGGCACAAAGGGCCCAAAAGTTTGAATTGGTGTTAGTTGTTTTTGTCTTTTGAAATTTTAAGTCAATATGATTAGATCTATTTACAAGTTTGAGTTAAGAAAAGAGTTTGAAAACTCAATGACATAAGGCCAAAGTTTCTATTTTGAAATGAGGTCTAAGTTTGAAATTACAAGCAAAGATTTTTTTTTTAAAAGGGGGAGAGATTTTGAAATTTAAGAAGTGGAAGGAGATGAAGAGACTAATCTTAAGCATAAAATTATAAGTTAAGAGTTGAAAAGATCTGACCATTGGGATGTAATCCAACAAACAAGAATGTCATATAGAAAACCCACTTTCCCTTTGGACTTTAAATCAAGCAATAATCAGCAACCCGTTAGCAATATCAAACATCACAAAGATCAAGGCATCAAATAAAGATAGCCATATCCAAACAAGTAACTCCAATGCTAATTGTCTTATTTGTATTCTCATGTATCAGATGAAATACTCCTTGAATGACTCAGAATAATGCACCAGACACAAAATCAAAATAACAGTTGCATCAAGACCATGTAGCAGATAAGTTCAAGTGGATCCCAATACTTGCATCAGATGAAAGCTCAAATCACAATAACTTGGTCTCAAAATGTTGGCATTGGCCAAGTCCTTTTGCATATGGAATGTTGCATAATCCAAAGTCCAAAAGTTCAGATCAAATCCAACAGCCCACCAAACAATTTTTAGGGTTTTTGTTGTTTATTAGGTATTTTAAGGTCCTAAGACCAGAAACACAAACAATGTACACAAACAAATATATACAATCATAATATATGGCTCAAATGAGCAAAGTGAAAATGGCATAAACATAAATAAGTTAAATGAAGGGTAAATGACTTGGAATTAAGTTGCATAAAATAAATGACTTGAAAGTAAAGAAATATTAATAAGAAATTGTCAAATGTTAGTCAAGGATAATTATAATGTTAGTGGTGTTTTGCTTTTCAATTGATTAAGTCATTCTTTGGAGAACACTCAACCATCTATTCATAAGCATGTATCCTTGAACCAAGACATCTTCCACCGGAAGGAAAAAATGCTAAGTTTCCATACAATACCATGAAATATGGGAGACTTACAATATCACTTACTAGAATGCTATGCCTTTAGGGTCAAATTTAGCTCTATGTTAAGCAATCGTAATTGGACTTATGTAGAAGTCATAACTATCTGAGGTCAAGTAGTAAAACTTTAGGTGCTAATGCATGTTAAAGATTTGGTATAATGAACCAAACTCCTAAAACATACCACACAGTAAAAGAAAATATCAAAAGGGATGGACCTATCTCATCCATACTTGTATTGGTTCATCTGCCACAAGGTCATTGATGAACCAATTAGCCTTAGGATATTGTGATTTCATTGGTCAATGAAAAGGATGGAAAAGAATGGGAATGAAGATAAAGAGGGAAGGAAGATGAGAGAATACAAATTGGTCATGGGAGGAATTTTATCAAATTAAAATCATTCATTCATTTTGGGAGATGAAATGTACATTTCATCAATCCCCTAAATCCAATTATTTTAATCCAATAAAAGTCAAATCAACCTTGACCGAGCCCCAAACAAATAGTCAAACATCACAAGATCATGAAAATGGCTCAACATAATTGTTACACCATTAATCAATTAAAAATCAAATTAAAACACATTAAAATTCAAATTAAATTGGTCAAAACCTAAAATCTCTTCAAAACACCAAATAAATGGCCAAGAGATTTATCCTAGGTCAAAAAAGGTCAAAGGACCTTGGACAAAAAAATTCATGATTTTTGAAAAGTCAGAAGTATTTTTAAACAATTAAAAATATGTACAAAAACACTTAATTCATGAAAAATATCAAAACTAATCCAACAAATAATTTTAATTCATAAAATGAAAGAGAAAAATATTTAAAGATTTTTGGTGAAAGTCCCATATTTTTTGGATTAAAAATGAAATTAATATGAATTAAATACAATAAAGCAATTAAATGAAAAATCAAAAAATATAAAAAAAATAAGAGCCATGAGATCTCCCTCATTAATTAAGGTGGCAGATCTGATGTCCAAGCGTGCACTTCATACCATACACCTCAGTCAACGCGTCATAGGGATTGTAATCACAAGGATCGGGCAAGGTTAGAACATTTAAACAAGATCTGATGGTTATGAGGCGTGACAACACACCACTGGAGGTAGTGCTCCGGTCTTCTTCTCCGGTGGACCTCACCGGATTGGTCCACCATCAACCATCACCAAAATAAAAACAAGGACATGGATTAAAAGAAAAAATGCTTAGGAGCTCGAATCTGGCCTCAATTTTCTCCAATTCCAAGTATATAAAAAGATACAGGGATTTGAATTTTGAGGATCATGAACTGAGTTGCTTCAATTTGACCTCAACGAAACTCAATCTTGTTGCCTACATTAGTAGGACTTCAGCAACCCAAAAATCACAAAGAATAGTGGAGAATTGAGAGAGAATCGAAGAGATGAAGTTTCTAGAATTTCACCTTCGAGTTGCTTCAAATTCACTTGGTCTTGATCTGGATTTGCTTGATTCCTCTCCCTCTTGCTTGCAGTGATCAATTGAAATGAAAAAGGCAATGAATTCTTGGAGTTTGAATTTCAAAACAGAAGGTGAAATTAAAACTTGATTTCTATTTAAATCTTCAAGAATTCTATAGAATGGAGGGTCTTGATTGTTTTGGAAAAGCTTGGGCAAGGTGTTGATGAAGTTCTGAGCTCATAACACTTGTATTTATATCCAAATCAAATGCTCTTTGAAAACTTCCATTAAAGATACAAAAATAGAAATTGCATCATGCAAGCTTGCATGGGAGTGTACAAATCCCAAAGAATGATTGGAATAGGTAAAAAACTGTGCACATGTGATGCTAAAAGCAATGCATTAAGCCATGCAATGTTGAAATGGAATTGAACATGAGAATTCTCCAAATGGTACCATGCATTGCACCCATGCGAAAGTCCTTCAATGTTGATCCAAATGAGATGTTTTTAGACTTTTTAGAAAAGTGAGATCAAGGGGAACAACTTTCATGTTTAACACTTTTCCATTTAAAGCTTGGATCATTATGAATTGTGAGGTGGAAGTTTGGAAAATCAAACATAAATGAAATTTTTCTAAGTATCAAGTCAAACGTTTACTTCTTCCACCTTGAATAACTTTTGTTATGGACTTCAAATGGAAACACTTCCTTCATAAAAGTTGTATGTATTTGAAACCTCTTCAATTTGGTCACAAATGTTACCTAATTTGGATTTGGCATGAAGGAGTTATGCATTTTAGAAATTGAGGAAAATCACTTGTTCAATGGTAATGGCCCAAAATGACCTATAATGTTTCCTCTTGGCACATGCATTTGAAAGTTGAATTTGAACTTCTTACAAAAATAAAACTTAAAGAGGAAATATTAAATTTGATCATGGAATTTTAATGGATTTCATATTATAAAAATTGAGCAATTTATGATCTTGGGAAGTTGACCTCCTAACTAGGGTTCAGACAAAATGACCTATAATCTTTTACCATAAAAATTACTTTCCAAGAAAAAATAGATCTATACTTAAACCTGAAAGTTGTTTGGAACGTCATTATGAGTAACGTTTCTCTTGGAATCATTTTCATATGACAAAAATTTTAGGAGATAAGGTCTAGGGAACCCCAATTTTGACTAGTTGACTTTCTCTGGTCAACCACCATGAACCAACTTGCTAGGTTAACATTCTCTTGATTTCTTGGACTCATGGAGGATCATATATGTATAATATGATGTAATATGAAGTATACATTGAAATATTTTATAAAATGATGAAGAAACTTATCGAGGAAGTCGCACAAGATACCCAGATGAATTATGGCTTCCAAGACAAACAAGCTTCAAACTCTTGATGATTTCTTGATCAAAATGATATGTGAAGACCATGGGGATCCATATATGATGTCTAGATTCAATATGAACCATCTATTGATTATTCTCCTTGCATTGAGGGCCTCAAACCTTATATATGAGCTTGATGGAGCATAGGTGAGCACACACACTACCTAACAAAGAGTTAAACTATACATTGACATATTTTTGGTATTTGAGTTAGTAAATAATGTAAACAAAGTATGATATAATCAAAAGTTCTTGGTGATCTCTCCAAATGCAAACCCAATGAATGAGGGGTAAGGAGGATGGCAATGTGTGATCCCAAAACCAATGCACATGATGAGATAACATGAGGGATCTTAGGGTCAAAATTGGGGTCTTATAGCTGCCCCTATTTAAGGACATTCTAACTGAGTATGTGAAGGTTAAAATCTCCGTATCAACTCAGTAGAATGGACTTAAATAACAACATATAGAAATGAATTTTGGTCCCCAAGAGACCTCATGATGCATATGATATGAATGTTAAAAAGAATCTCTGTGGGGAAAATATTGTAACAAAGGAAAAGAATCTGAAGACACTGAAAGTCCACTTGAGAATAATGAATTCCATAAGGAAAACTCACTGGGGAGACAGAGACTCTGGGGGATAACAATTATGCATAGGCCAGGCTACAGCTTGGAAACTACTTGAGACACAAGGGGGATTCCTTGAAAATAAATCAATGGAAAGACTTGGTCTGGGGATAAGGGAAAATCTGCAGGGGAAACAGGTAAATTAGAACAAAAATGAAATACTCGTACCAAAATAGGGGATCGGAGACTTCACTAGGGGAAATACGCACTAAAACTCAACTGGGAAAGAAAGATCTTCAACATAAGAGTACCAGAAGTAGATTATCTAATACCGGTTACTGGGTAAGAAAATAGTATACTCTGACATAGAGGCATCTGTTACCAATTAGGGTAAACATATCAAGGATGACTCGCTGAGGAAAAAAAGAAGGTGTATTCATTACCAGTTACTGGCTAAGAATAGCCTACCGGGGAAAATATCAAATAGAATTTACGACTACCGGGTATTGGGCAGAAGACCAAAGGGAGAGAATATCCGTCACCGATTAAAGTGAATATATCAAGGATAGACTTAGAGGAAGAATATATGTCATCGGTTAGGATGAACATATCAAGGATAGATCATCAAGGTAAATAGGAAGACTATCCATTACCGGTTAGGGTAAACATATTAAGGATAGACTGCCTGAAAAAGTAGGAATTATATCTATCGAATACTGGATAGAATACCAAAGAGAATATTTGTCACCGATTATGATGAACATATCAAGAATAGACTTAGCAGGGGAAATCAGGATTTAGAACTACCGGTTACTAGGCAGAAGACTACAAAGAAGAGAAAACCCGTCATCAGTTAGGATGAACATATCAATGATTAAATCTTTAGGGAATTAAATAGGAATTACAACTACCTTTTTACTAGGTATAAAACCACAAAGGGAGAATGTTCGTCACGGTTATGATGAACATATCAAGGATTGACTGCCTGGGGAAATGTGAAAACGAATCTGCTTGGAAAAATATAGGAAGTAGATTACTATTACCGGATATTGGGTAAAATTAAAGTACTCGCAAATCGAAAAGAATATTACCAGTTACTGGGGAATAGACTCTCGGGGGACCAAAAGTATCTATCTAGGTAAGAGCTAGAAAGAAACGGTCAAACAAAGACTCAACCCGATAAGGATGTAACTCAAGGGGAGTGGTTCCATCCAGATAGTTAATTGGGGAGAAAACTGAAATAATAATCATCCACGGGGAATTAACTCAGTGTGGAATTAGAAAGGCTAAACTCCTTATGTCTAAGGATCTAGAACTCTATAATTGAAAGAGGACAAATGCATGAAATCTGCACGGAGAAATAATGTCACCATTGCAGGGGATCAAAAATAAGGAATCAAATGCAATAGAAAATGCATAATGAAACATCTAATGTATGAATGTGTATGTATATGATTGATGATTATGTTGATAAAACTACCGCAAAGGATACAAATGTCTGTAAGACCCCAAATTTTACCCTAAGATACCTCATGCTACCTCATCATATGCATTAGCATTGGGATCATGCCTTGACATCCTCCTTACCCCTCATCCATTTGGGTTTGTATTAGGAGAGAACACCAAGCACCATTTGATTGTATCATACTTTGTATTTTATCTCCTCTACTAACCAAAATACCAAAAATATATCTTTGCATTTGTCTAACTCTTTTGTAGGTAGGGAACTTGATCACCTTTGATTTATCAAGCTCAGATTTAAGGTTTAAGACCCCCATTACTAGAGCTCAATCAGGGAATGATCCAAAATGGCTATAGGAATCATATACGAGTCCCTATGAGCTTCACATGTTATTTTGATCAACAAATCATCAAGAGTTTGGAGTTAGTTTGCCTTGGAAATCCTAGTTCATCTGATCTTATGTAACTTCTTCACCAAACTTCTTCAACAATTGATAAAAAATTTCAAGGGACATCCCAAATTTCATCATATTATGCATATATGATATCCCATGAGTCCCAAGGGTCAAGATAATTGCTAGCTATCGAGTTGGTTAATGGTGTTTGATCAGAGGAATTCATCTGATCAAAACTGGGGTCCTCTAGACCCTATCTCCTACAATTTTTATCATATGAAAATGATTCCAATACAAAAGTTACTCTAAATGACATTCCAAACAACTTTCATGTTGAGGTCTAGAGCTATTTTTTCTTGGAAAGTCATTTTTTATGGTGAAAGATTATAGGTCATTTTGTCGAAACCCTAATTTGGAGGTCAACTTCCCAAGGCCATAACTTTCTCAATTTTTATGAGATGGATTTCAAAGTTGAATAATAACATTTAAGATATATACTTCAACTTTGACGTTTTGAGTAAGATCTGATTCAACTTTTATGGTCATGTGATATGATGATACATTATAGGTCATTTTGGACCAACGCCATTGAACAAGTGATTTTCCACAACTTCAAAAATGCACAAATCCTTCATATCAAATCCAAATGAGGTCAAATATATGACCATTTTGAAGGAGTTTGAAATAGCTACAACGTTGAAGAAGGGACTTTTCTCATTTGAAGCTTACATAAAAAGATAACCAAGGTGGAATAAGTGAACATATGGCTTGACACTTAGAAATTTGTTTGATATGTTAAAATTTCCAACCTTCCACCTCAAAATTCACCATGATACAAGTTTCAAATGGAAAAGTGTTCAACATAAGAGTTTCAAATGGACCTAAGAGAGTAACTTCATGGGCCTGTACACGCCCATGCAAGCATGCATCATCCATTTCCAAATTTGGAAATCCAATTTGAAGGTGCAAATAACATGTGCTACAACTATAAATAGAGACCCTTGGCATCAGAAATGAGGATTTCTTCACGCCAGCTTTGCTCCCAAACCCCAAACCCTTCCATTTGAGAGGATAATCCTGAGAATTTTCTTTGAAAATTGAGTTTGAATCTCACTGTTTTGAGATTCAAAACTCCAGGGATCTAAAGCCTTTGGTTGATTCTACTCTACTTCTGCAAGCTTTCTGAGTGAGATCAAGCAAGAATCAAAGCAAGAGCAATCGAATTCTGCACTGCATTAGAGGTATTTTCCAGAATTTTTTATTTCTTCGATTCTCACTCAATTCACCATAATTCTATTGGTTCCTTGGTTTTCTTAAGTCCTACCAATGTAGGCAATAAGATTGAGTTGCTTTGAGGTCAAATCGAAGCAACCCAGATCAGTACCTCAAATTTTAACTCCATGTATCTCTCAATATACTTGGAGTTAGGATGAATTGAGGCCAGATTCGTGATCTGTGCCGTTTTTACTTTAAAATCATGTCCTTCTTTTTTATTTTAGTGATGGTGATGAGTGGACCAGTCCGGCGAGGCTCGCTTGAGAAGGTGACCGGAGTTTTGCTCCGGTGGTGAGTTGGCATGGTCCAGAGCCACATGATCTTTTTGAATTAATCTAATCACGAAGGTTGGTTTTGAATACCTTGTTTGTGGCGCGCTGACTCAAGTCCATGGTGGAACGCGTGTTTGAATTCACTTGATATGCCACCTCAGTTAATGAGGGAGATCAAGTGGTCCACGTTTTTTCTGATTTTCCAATTTTCATTTTATTTGTGTTATTTTCATTAATTCATATTCATTTTAATATTCATACAAAAAATATGAGAGTTTCACCAAATTTTTTAAAATAAATTTCTCTTTCATTTTCTGAATTAAAATTATTTTTTGGATCATTATTAATATTTTTAATAATTTAATTGATTTTGTGAATATTTTTAATTGTTTAAAAATACTTTTAAGTTTCCAAAAATTATTAATTTTTTTCTCCAAGGTCCTTTGACCTTGTTTGACCTATGATAAATCGCATTGCCATTTCTTTGGTGCTTTGATGAGGTTTTAGGAAATTGATCAACCATTATTTAATTTAATGCATGTTTTGATTATTTTTAATTGTTTCAATGTCAAATAAATTGTGTAGAGCCATTTTAATTGACTTGTTGAGTTTGAGTTGTGTTGTTGGGCCTTGGTCAAGGTTGATTTGACTTTGTTAGGTTAAGATCATTGGATTTAGGGGATTGATGAAATGTAAATTCCATCTCCCAAAATGAATGAATGATCTTAATTTGGTAAAAGTCCTCCTTTGACCAATTTGTGATTGATCCATTCCCCCTCCCTCGTCATCTCACTCCCTTTCTTTATTCATTCATGTCATGGACCTATGATATCTCTATATCCTAAGGCTATTTGATTGCAAAATCAACATGATTATGAATGAGATTAGGTCCACCACTTTGCATATTCTTTTTGCGTGTGGTATGTTTCATGAGCATAGTCCATTATACTATGTCTCTAACATGCATTAACACCAAAATTCTATTGCCCGACCTCAAATAGTTGTGACTTCTACATAAGTCCAATTACGATTGCTTAACATAACGATAAATTTGTGACACAAAAGGCATAACATTCTAGTAAGTGAGATTGCAAGTCTCCCCTCTTTCATGGTATTGTGTGGAAACTTGGCCTTTTTTCCTTCCCTTGGAAGATGTCTTGGTTCAAGGATCCATGCTTGTGATAAGTGGGTTGAGTGTTCTCCAAAGAATGACTTAAACAAAAACAAAGCAAAAGCAATACTAACTTCTAATCAACTAACAACTAACCTTTAATTTAAATCCATTTACTTTTATGAACTTTAATTTTGAGCTTTTAATTCATTTTCCATTATTCATACCATTCAATTTGTTTACTTAATGCCATTTTCACTTTGCCCCTTTGGGCCATATGTTGTGATATATTGTGTTTGTATATATTTGTTTGCTTGTGTGGTATTTGACCTTAATGTACATAATAAGAACAAAAGCCCAAAAAAAAACATCTTGTGTGGACTGTTGGTTTGATCTGAGACTATTGGACTTAGAATTTAGGCAACACTCCCTATGCAAAGGACTTGGCCAATGCCAACTTTCATGAAACCAAGTGCTTGTCAAGTGAAAATTCATATGATACAATATCGAAGATCCATTTGAGGTCATCTGCATCTTGATCATATTGAAGCTGTTATTTTGAACCTGTGTCTAATGTCATCTTTGAAGTCATCTGATGCATGGGAATTTTGAAGAAAGATCCTGGAGTTGCTAAGCTTGGATGTGGCTATCTTTATTTGATGCCTTGCTTTTCACCTTGATATTTGTGTATTGATGTTGCTTGATTCTAAAGTCCAAGGGAAATTTGGGTTTCTATGTGACATTCTTGTCTATTGGATTGCAGCCCATTGCTCAGATCTTTTCAACTCTTAACTTTTAAATGTGTGCTTAGGATTAGTCTCTTCATCTCCTCCCCATTTATTTAATTTCAAATCTCTCCCTCCTTTGAAAATCTTCTTTGCTTATGTTTGTTTTTCTAAACTTAGACCATTTTTTGCAAATTAGAAACTTTGTCCTTATGTCATTGCTTTTTTAAAACTCTTTTCTTAATCAAACTTGTAAATAAACTTAACTATACTTGACTTAAAATTTCAAAAGCCAAAAAGAACTAACACTCATCCAAACCATTTTAGGCCTTTGGTGCCTTTTTTAAAGTTAAATTTTTGGTAAAAGCAACTCACTCATTTTGGAATTGATACCACAAACTACGAGGTTTTGATACCTCATTTTTATGTTAGTACGTAGGCACAAGTCCGAAGGTCTTGTCAAACACACAAAAATATAATTAATGAATTCTTTTCTCATCCCTCCACTCCATTTTATTGCAAACATCATTTTGTACAAAAACACATATGCACACAAAAAAGGGCTCCCTAGGAGTACCTAGGACACTTTGGGTGCTAACACCTTCCCTCTGTGTAACCAACCCCCTTACCTGTAATTTGTGGCATTTTATTAGTTTTGATTTGAAAACTTCTTATCTTTTGGATTTTGTTCGTACTTTTCCATTTTCCCTTGGAAACAATAAAAGCGTGGTGGCGACTCTGGTTTTATTGACGTCTAGCTTACCCATAGCTTGATGATTATGAATTTACCGCTACAGAAATTAAGTGGCGACTCTGCTGGGGAGTAGTCTCCAGATGGTTTAGCCTACTTTTTTGTATGTATATAATTGTATATTTGATGTTTGTATATTTATTTGTATGATATAATCTGCTTGTTGTGCTTGGTGATCTCTGAGTGGTGAGATAAGTTCTAACCCAAACTTGAGTGCAATTAAGATAGGAGGATGGTATATATATGTTCGACTTGTGTGAAGTAGTCTTTAACAAGTTAGCTTGAGACCCATCTACTCAGTGGAGACCCTTTTGGAGTTATGAATGTCACACAAGTTATTTGTGGTTAGGCATTACTATCTCTGATATGGGGTCCGAGAAGCTGAGGACCGTAGAACATTTATGGCGTACTGCGGAGACTGTTCAGGTGTAGACTTGATAACAGTTGTTACAGGATACTACACAAAGACGAGTTTCTCTTGAAAATATTATGGGTTGATGAGTCAGTCATCCTAACCTGTAATAGACAATGGATGGAATTAAGACTCTGGAAACTTTTTAGAACATGATCTACAGGTTTTTATCCTTAGTACACTCCTTTGGGATGGTTCTTACCCAAACTCCATGCTCGTGACTCACAACAAACCCTTAATTCTTGGTTGATCCAATCAAGTTTTGTCAATATCAATGGAACTTGGATGTTGATAAGGTGTAAACCATAATCCACCAAAATGGATGATTGATCTTGACAATGACTTGATTCATCCCTTGACCTTTGTTTGTTTGCCTTGTGTGTGATCCCTTATTGTGATTGTTGCATTCATGTATTCATGCACATCATAACATTCATCACACCAAAAATTTCAAGGAACTGAGGTCTTATTTGCAAATATTTTCAGACCATGGATTATGGACAAAGGAACACTAAGAAGTACAGTTTCAGATGTTCCAATTCGAAAGAGTTAAGGAAGATATCATATTTTGTATTAGATCCCTTGGATTTCAAACAACGTCATGGGAAGCTTCTGTCTATCTTATCTGCTAATGTGGTTGAAGGACTCTTAAGTGTGTTGGTTCAATTCTATGATTATCTCTACTGTTGCTTCACTTTTCCTGATTATCAGCTTGTGCCTATGTTGGAGGATTATGCCCATCTCTTGGGAATACCTGTTTCTGACAAAGTGCCTTTTAGTGGATTGGAAGAGATTCCCAGATCTCATCTTATTGCTGAAGCTCTTAACTAGAAGAAGTTTGAGATTGAAGCTCATTGGATGAAGAAAAGAGGGTTGTTTAGATTGACTTATGAATTCCTCATCAAGGAAGCTAATGCCTTTGCTCAAGCCGGTAGTGTGGATGCTTTTGAAGCTATATTTGTGTTGCTCATCTATGGCTTGGCTTTGTCCCTAACATTGGCGGTTTTATTGATGTTAATGCCATTAGAATCTTCTTGATTGGGAATCATGTGCCTACTCTGTTAGGAGATATGTACTTCTCTTTGCATCTAAGGAATTCTAAAGGTGGTGGAACTATCGTCTGTTGTGTTCCTCTTCTGTACAAGTGGTTTATTTCGCACTTGCCTCAGACACCTGCTTTTATGGAGAACAAACAATGTCTAGGGTGGTCTCAGAGACTTATCTCTCTCACTAATGATGATATAGTTTATTATGACTCTTCATTAAGTAGCGTGGAGATTATTGATTGTTTTGGTGAATTCTCTAATGTGCCTCTCATTGGTACACAAGTAGGAATTAACTACAATCCTGCTTTGGCTCGTTGACAACTTGGGTTCCCCTTATAAGACAAACCTAATAACACTTTGTTAGAAGGTCTTTTCTATAAAGAGGGTAAAGATCCCCAACATTTGAAGAAGAAGATGGTACATGCTTGGCATAATATGCATAGGAAGGGAAGATCTGAGCTTGGTCCGTGCAACTGTGTAGCTTTGAAAGCTTACACTCTTTGGGCCAAGAAAAGAGCTTTGGAATTGAAGATGCCTTATGCTTGTGAGAGACCTATGTCTATGGTTGTGGTTGAGCCATTAAATCTCCCTAACCAAGATGTAGAGGAGTTGGAAGACGCACTCTCCAAGATGAAGCAAGAGAAGGACATGTGGGAAGAGCATTTCCATGCTTTGAGCAGAAAGCATGAATAGTTGCAGCTTGAGTCTAAGGACAAAGATGCACTTACTGAGCTACTCGAAGACCGAGTAACAAAGAGACAAAGAGAACCATAGGTTTCATCTTCCTCTAGTATGCCTCAGCCTTCTGTCGCTTGGAAGAAGATTGTTGATCAGCTTGTCCTCGAGAAGACTCAGATGAAGACTTCTTTTGACACCGAGATCTGACGCATTCGAAGGAAGTACACGACTGCGGATAGATCTTCTGACATTATTGTTAGGGATCCTTAGGATGAGTAGTCTCCTTTTCTCTTGTATTTTTTATTTTTGGTTTCTGAAATTGTACTCAGTGTAATCCTTCCAATTATATAAATAAAAGAGATTTTTATGGTCATATCAATATGTTGCAATTGTTGTTATATATATATATATATATATATATATATATATATATATATATATATTGCAAATACTATAGTATGTTCCTTGAAAAATAAAAACAATCAAGCATTGCATTTCATGCATCATTTGCATAGTCGGTTTCTCTTTCGCCAGATGTCTTATTGGTATTTCTTCTGTGCTTCAGCCAAGTTGACTCATCGATACAATATCCGCACTAATCACTCAAAGATTATGGAGCATCTAGAGCAAGAGAACAGAGACTTCAAGGATGAGATTTCCCTTTTGACTGCCATGATGGAGTCAATGTTAGCCACTCAAAGCCAATGTTCTCCAATGTCTGAACTCCTCCTCCTGAGAGGACTGTCATTTCCGAGGTTGCTACCTCTACCATTCCTGATACTGCTGCTCATTTTGCGTCTAACATGCTTGCCGGATTCCTGTGGGGGATGCCGCCCAATTTCATGCCTGAGGGATTCACACCTACCTTTGCTTCCATTCAGGCGTCTAGCCCGATCATGTCTGTGTCGCCACTAGTTGTGCATACTCTACCCCGTGTTGAAGATACCATCTATCATTCGGAGCCGTATGAGGGCCCTGATGTATATGAGAAAATGGACAAAATGAAAGATCAATTCCTTGAGCTGCAAAAGGAGTTGAAAACTTTGAGGGGAAAGGATTTGTTTGGTAAGACTGTTGCGGAGCTTCGTTTGGTTCCAAATGTGAAAATCCCGGTGAAGTTCAAAGTGCATGACTTTAAAAAGTACAAAGGGAATACTTGTCCACTTAGTCATCTTCTGATGTACACTAGAATGATGTCTACTCAAACCGATAATGATCAGTTATTGATCCATTATTTTCAAGACAGACTGAACGGTGCCGCGTTGAGGTGGTACATGGGTTTGGATAGTGCGAGCATCCACATATTCAATGATTTGGGTGAAGCATTTGTGAAGCAGTACAAGTATAACGTAGACATGTCGCCAGATAGAGATCAATTGAGGTCGTTGTCTCAGAAGGATAAGGAGACGTTCAAGGAGTATGCTCAAAGAAGGAGAGAGCTTGTCGCTCATATTACCCCTCCTTTGTAAGAAAAGGAGATGACCAAGATCTTCCTCAAGACCCTGAGCTCATTTTACTATGAGCGGATGATTGCCAGTGCCCCTAGTGATTTTACCGAGATGGTAAACATGGGAATGAGGCTAGAAGAAGGTGTCTGAGAGGGATGGTTAGCTAAGGAGGAAGCATCGTTTAGCAAGTGGTATGGTAATAATTTTGGTAAGAAGAAGGAGAACGAAGCTAATGTAGTGTCTATTGGGAGGCAGGGGATGCCTCATGTAAGAAGAAGTCAACCACCCCATCAACACCATCATCAAGTATCATCTGTAATCCTAGTATTTTCTAACAATCAGTCAACACCAATTCAACAACAACAACATCAACAACCTCCACCACAACGAACAAACACCTACAAAAACAACAATACCAACAATCATCAACAACAACAAAACTTTGAGAGGAAGAAAGTCTGCTTTGACCCTATTGCAATGACATACATAAAATTGTATCCATCGCTGGTTCTCAAGAACCTTTTGCAACCGAGAAACCCACCTCAAATCCCTGAACCACTTCCATGGTGGTACAAACCAGAACTCCGTTGTGCCTTCCACCATGGAGCACCCGGTCATGATATTGAGAATTGCTACCCCCTAAAGTATGAAGTCCAAAAGCTGGTTAAAAGTTGAATGGTGTCCTTTGAGGACCGTGCGCCAAACGTCAAAGCTAACCCACTACCTGCCCATGGAAATTCATCTGTTAGTATGATGGACAGATATCCTAGGGAGTTCAAGGTATTTGATGTATGCTTTATTAAAAGGTCCCTGGTGACAATGCACAAGGATATCTGTTTGGTAAGCGATTGTGAGCATGACCATGATGGTTGTGCAATCTGCAATGTCAATCCTAAAGGTTGTATGGTTGTGAAGAGAGACATCCAGAGGTGATGGATGAAGGTATGATTCAGATTATCAAGTCTCGTCATGTAGATGACAATGTGAATCTTAATATTCCCGTTTTCAGAACTCCAGAAAGAGTAGTAATCCAGTACGGTAGCAAAAGCAGTAACAGTGCCAGCAACAGATCGGTATCGTCGTTGGTTATACGGTTAGCGGGTCTCATCCCATATGCATCAGATAAGGTTGTCCCCTATCAGTACAATGCTAGCATGCTATAGAATGGTCAAGAGGTTCCTTTACCTAGAACTAGTTCTGTTGTGAGCATAGCTGATGTTACTAAGGTGACCCGTAGTGGTCGAGTCTTTGGGTCGGTGTTTCCGAAGAATGTGCAAGATATATCTGTTAGTAAGAAGGTTGATGCGCCTGTGGTAGATTTTGTTAGTCCTCCATAGTGTCAGTCTGGTGAATCCAGCGGTTTGAAGCCTAACGATGACGATGAGGTGCTCAGATTGATTAAGAGGAGCAAGTTCAACGTGGTGGAGCAACTGCTCCAAACTCCCTCCAAGATTTCAGTGTTGTCTCCACTAAGCAGATGGATCTCAAGCCAACTTGTTAAGGACTACTCCGCACAAGTCGAACATGACTATACTATCCTCCTATCTTAATTGCACTCAAGTTCGAGTTAGAACTTATCTCACCACTTAGAGATCATCAAGCATAACAAGCAGATTATATCACACATATATATAAATATATTCACACAAAATTTAGGCTAAACCCACTGGAGACTACTCCCCAGCATAGTCGCCACTTAATTTCTGTAGCGGGAAATTCATGATCATCAAGCTATTGATAAGCTAGAGATCAATTAACAAGAGTCGCCACCGCACTTTTATTGTTTCCAAGGGAAAATGGAAAAAGTACGAACAAAACCCAAGAAGTAAGAAGTTTTCAAATAAAAACTAATAAAAGTCAGAGATCACACGTAAGGGGGTTGGTTACACAGAGGGAAGGTGTTAGCACCCAAAGTCTCTTAGGTACTCCTAGGGAGCCCTTTTTGTATGCATATGTATTTTGTACAAAGTGATGTTTACAAACAAATAGAATGGGGGATGAGAAAAGAATTCATTAATTATATTTTGTGTTTGACAAGACCTTCGGTCTTGTGCCGACGTACCTACATAAAAATGAGGGATCAAAACCTCGTAGTTCGTGATACATATTTCAAAGTGGATGCATTGATTTTAACAAAATTTAAGTTTGAAAGGCACAAAGTCCTAAAATGGTTTGAATGAGTTAGTCCTTTTTGGCTTTTGAAAGTTTAAGTGTAGTATAGTTAAGTTTATTTACAAGTTTGATTTAAGAATTTTTTTTTGAAAAGGCAATGGCATAAGGCCAAAGTTTCTATCTTTTTGGCAAAAAAAACGGTTAAAGTTTAGAACAAAAGTAGTTCACACAAAGAAGATTTTGAAAATGGAGGGAGAAATTCTGAAATTAAAGAAATGGGGATAAGATGAAGTGACTACCCTATGCACAAAATTTTAAAGTTTAGGGTTGAAAAGATCTGACCAAGTGGGTAGCAATCCAATAGACAAAAATGTCAATAGAAACCCATAATTCCCTTTGGACTTTTAGAACCAAGCAACACATAAAGGCACAATTATATTATCTTGAGGAGCAAGGAATCAAATAAAGATGGCCTCATCCAAGCTTATCCATTCCATGATCTTCTTCATAAATTACTCATGTAACAGATGGATTCCACAAGTCACTGGTTCAAAATAACAACTTCACAATGATGATGTTGCAGATGAATTCAGAG
Organism: Lathyrus oleraceus; assembly: GCF_024323335.1. Taxonomy (NCBI): domain Eukaryota; kingdom Viridiplantae; phylum Streptophyta; class Magnoliopsida; order Fabales; family Fabaceae; genus Lathyrus; species Lathyrus oleraceus. The sequence continues at coordinate 373,948,172 of NC_066580.1, forward strand.
AGGTCTTCAAAGATATATCAGATGGATTTCAAATTGCAAGCACTTGGTTCTTCAACAAGTTGGCATTGGCCAAGTCCATTAGCATAGGAAGATTGCCTAGAGTCCCAGTCCTTTTGTCCAAGATCAAGCCAACAGTCCATTCAAAAGTTTTTTAAGGTTTTTGTTATTATTATGTACATTAATGGTCAAAGACGACAAAAAAAATCAAAGTATACACAAACAAAATATATCACGCAATATGGTCCAAATGGACAAAGTGAAAATTGCATTAACATAAACAATTAGGATGATATGAACAATGACAAATGAAATAGAGTGCTAAAAGTAAATTGCATTAAAGTAAAAGCTTGAAATTAAAAGTTAGTAGTTAGTAGGTTAGGAGTTAGTATTGTTTTGCTTTTCATTTCAAGATATTCTTTGGAGAACACTCAACCCACTTATCACAAACATGGAACAAGGGAGGAAAGAAGGCCAAGTTTCCACACAATACCATGAAACAAGGGAGACTTACAATCTCACTAAATAGAATGCTTATGCCTTTTATGTCACAAATTTAGCGCTATGTTAAGCAATCATAATTGGACTTATGTAGAAGTCACAACTATTTGAGGCCGGGCAATAGAATTTTGGTGTTAATGCATGTTAGAGACATAGTATAATGGACTATGCTCATGAAATATACCACACAAAAAAGAATATGCAAAAGGTGTGGCCTAATCTCATCCATACTCATGTCAATTTTTCAATCAACTAGCATTAGGACTTTGAGATGTCATAGGCCAAAGGGAATGAATGAATTTAGAAGAGGAATGAGATGAAGTGGGGAGGGGATGAATGAAATCACAAATTGGTCAAAGGAGGACTTTTACCAAATTAATATCATTCATTCATTTTGGGAGATGGAATGTACATTCCATCAATCCCCTAAATCCAATGATATTAATTTGGCAAAGTCAAATCAACCTTGACCAAGGTCCAACAACAATAAACAAACTCAAACAAGTCAATACAAATGGTTAACAAAAATAATTGGCATTCGTTCAATTAAAAATAATAAAATAATGCATTTAAATCAAATATGTTTTGTCCAATTCCTAAAATCTCATCAAAACACCAAAGAAATAGCCATAAGATTTATCATAGGTCAAACAAGGTCAAAGGACCTTGGAGAAAAAAAATCATAATTTTTGGATATTTAAAAATATTTTTAAGCAATTAAAAAAAATGAAAAATCAATTAATTCATGAAAAATATTAATAATGATCCAAAAAATAATTTTAATTCAGAATATGAAAGACAAAAATATTTGAAATTTTTTGGTGAAGGTCCCATATTTTTTTGGATCAATATTGAATTTAATATGAATTAATGAAAATAATGCAATAAAAATAAAAATTTAGATAATCAAAAATACGTAGACCATCTGATCTCCCTCATTAATTGAGGTGGCAAATCAGATGGTCCCTAGCGCCCGTTCCACATGGTCTTTAGTCAACAGCGCTGCACATGTGGTAATTAAAACCAACAATCAAGATTAAAACAAAAGGAACGAATCATGTGGTTCAGAGCTTTGCCAACTCATCGCCGGAGCCAGAGCTCCGGTCATTTTTTTCGGAGGTCCTCACCGGACTGGTCCACCATAAACCATCACCAAAAAGAAAAACAAGGACATGATCTTAAAGAAAAATGGCACTGAGCTCAAATCTGACCTCAATTCACTCTAACTCCAAGTATATTGAGAGATGCATGGATTTGAAATTTGAGGTACATGAACTGAGTTGCTTCGATTTGACCTCAAAGCAACTCAAACTTCTTGCCTACATTGGTAGGACTTCAGACAACCAAAGAATCAATAGAATTGAGCAAGAATTTGAGAGAATTGAAGAGTTCATTATTTCTGGAAAATTCCTTCAATGTAGGTTTGGATTCAATTGATCTTCATCTTGCTTGTGCTTGGTCTCACTCCACTTGCTTGCAGGAGAAGGATTGAATGGTTAAGAAGCTATGGATTCTTGGAGAATTGAATTTCAAAACAGTGGAAATTCAAGCTCAAATTCAAGAGAATTTTTCAGGCTTATCCTTTGCAAAGTGAGGGTTTGAAATGGGGGATCAAAGCTGGCGCGATTATGTGTGAATTTATGAGCAATTGAAGCTCTATTTATAGTTGAAATGGTTGATAATTCCACACTTCAAATTACTTTCCAATTTTGGCAAATGGTGATGCAGTGGTGCATGGGCGCGTACAGGCCCATGAAATGATTGCTTGAGGTCCACAAATGAATATCAGATGCTCTGAACTAAGCTTGGATTGCAAGGCAAATGCACATTGATGTTTGAAGTTTGATTCTTGCCAAGTGATGTCACCCTGTTTAAGCCATGCGCAGCCTATACATTTCTTGTCCAAAATGAATAAAATTGAGATTTTTGGAAAGGTGAGATCAAGAGGAACAACTTTCATGTTCAACACTTTTTCATTTGGACCATGGAACTTGGAGAAATTTGAGGTGGAAATTTGGAAATTTTTTACATATCAAAATATTTCTAAGTGTCAAGCCATATGTCTCAATATTCCACTTTGCTTAAGTCTTTATAGGAGCTTCAAATGAGAAACGTGTCTTTATTAAAGTTGTAGCTCTCTCAAAGACCTTCAAAATGGTCACAAATTTCATGTAATTTGGATTTGAAATGATAAAGTTATGAACTTTTGATGTTTGGAAAAATGACTTGATCAATGGTATAGGTCAAAAGTGACCTATAATGTAACCTCATATCACATGCTCAAAAAAATTGAATTAGCTCCCACTCCAAACATCAAAGTTGAAGTAGACACATTGAATTTGATTGTGCAACTTGGAAATCTTTCATCTCATAAAAATTGAGCAAGTTATGGCCTTGGGAAGTTGACTTTCAAATTAGGGTTTAGACAAAATGACCTATAATATTTCAACATAGAAAATGATTTTCCAAGCAAAATGAGCCCTAAGTCTCAACATGAAAGTTGTTTGGAGTGTAATTTAGAGGAAGTTTTCTCTTGGAATAATTTTCATATGGTGAAAATTGTAGGAGGTAGGGTCTAGGGAGACCCAGTTTTGATTAGATGAATTCATCTGGCCAACCACCATCAACCAACATGCTAATTTCCAATTCTCTTGTCTCATGGTAGATCATATATGCATAAGATGATGAAATTTGAAGTTCCCCTTTAGAATTTGGTCAATTTATGAGATATCTTGTTGGATAAGTTACTCAAGATACCCAGTCAAACTAGGGCTTCCAAGGCAAATCACCCTCAAACTCTTGAAGAAAACTTGATGAATATAACATGTATATAACAATGGGACTCATATATGATGTTCATAACCACTCTTGAATCAATTCTTGGTTGTGCTCTTTGTTCATGAGGGTCTCAAACCCTAGATGTGAACTTGATGAATCAATGAGATCATGTCCTTCCTACAAAAGAGTTAGGCAAATACAAAGACATATTTTTGGTATTTTAGTTAGTGGAATGATAAAATACAAGTATGATATAATCAGAAAGTGCTTGGTGAACTCTCCCAAAACAAACCCAATGAAAGAGGGGTAAGGAGGATGCAAAGACATGATCCCAATGTTAATGCTTATGATGTAATTGCATGAGGGATCTTAGGGTCAAAATTGGGGTCTTACAATATTGTAGCTAACACCACTTCCTACAACAATCTCAGTTTCTGTGATGAAGAACTCCCCGAAGAGGGAAGAAATCATAACTTGGCTCTTCACATTTCGATGAGTTATAAGGAAGATGCTCTGTCAAATGTTTTGGTTGACACCGGTTCTTCATCGAACGTACTTCCAAAGTCAACTCTCTCAAAATTGTCATACCAAGGAGCTCCGATGAGATATAGTGGCATGATCGTCAATGTTTTTGACAGTTCTCGTAAAATTGTGATCGGTGAAGTGGACCTTCCAATAAGAGATAGGTCCGAGTGATTTCTAAATTACTTTTCAAGAAATGGATATCCACCCGGCCTATAGCTGCTTATTAGGAAGGCCATGGATTCATGAGGTAGGAGTCGTTACTTCAACGTTGCATCAGAAGCTGAAGTTTATCAAGAATGGAAAGCTTGTTATTGCTGGTGGGGAGAAGGCTTTGTTTGTAAGCCACCTGTCATCTTTCTCTTATATGGAAGCTGTGGATGAGGTTGGAACTCTGTTCCAAGCCTTATCTATTGCTGAGGAAAAGAGAGTTGGGGCACCCATGTCCTCATTCAAAGATGCATAGAAAATTGTTGAGAGTGGTCACTCTGATCAATGGGGGAGAATGGTAGAGGTCTCCGATAATAAGAGCAGAGCCGGTTTGGGTTTCCAACAAGGTTCATTTAGCGTTGAAGATTTGCAACCCAGTTTCCATAACGGAGGGTTCATTCATGGTAATGAACAACACTTAACTGCTGTGATCGAGGGTGGTGAAGATGAAGACTGCACCAATTTTATGACGCATGGAAGAGCTTGCAACAATAGGACTGATATTGATATTCCTATTATTGTGCATCGATCTAAGTAATTGCTTTTATCTGTTTTTGAAAATCCTTCTCCATGCCTAAGGGAGAAGTGAACATTGTTTGGGCATTTCAAATTTGATCATCAATAAAATATAATTATATTCTACCACATCTATGATGTTTTATTTTTACTTTTTGCTTTTCTGAAAATGGTAATCATAAAAAGCATAAATAAATAATATAATTGTCCATCTGCATAATATTTAGTCACAAATTCACTTCTCTAAAATAAAAATATCAAATCATGATGCAGGTTGATCTCTAAACCCCTTGAATACAATGATCCAACTCCTTCTCCAAATTTTGAAATCCATGTGTTTGAGGCTAAGGAGGAAGGTGATGAATAAGTGTCTGATAAATTGTCTCGTCTTTTTGAGAATGAAGGAAAAGCCATACATCCATTTCAAGAGCGGATTGAGTTAGTCAACTTGGGTTCCGAGGATGATGTGAAGGAAGTCAAGATTGGGTGTCGATTGTGTCCTGATGTTAAGAAGGGGTTGATTGATCTTCTCCGAGAATATTCAGATGTGTTTGCTTAGTTCTATCAAGACATGCCTGGTTTGGATTTTGAGATTGTGAAGCATAGGTTGTCGTTGAAGCCAGAATACCCGCCAGTCCAACAGAAGTTTAGGAGAACTCATCCTGATATTGAGTGAAGATTAAAGAAGAAGTGCAAAAGCAGATTGATGTCGGTCTCCTTGTGACTGCTGAGTATCCGCAGTGGGTGGCCAATATTGTGCCTGTTCCGAAGAAGGATGGAAAAGTCCGCATGTGTGTTGATTATAGAGATTTCAATAAAGCCAGTCCAAAAGATGATTCCCCTCTGCCACACATTGATATGTTGGTAGACAATACATCTAAATCCAAAGTGTTTTCATTTATGGATGGATTTTCCGGATATAATCATATCAAGATGGCACCCGAAGATATGGAGAAGACCACATTCATTACACCCTGGGGAACATTCTGTTATAGAGTGATGCCTTTCGGTTTAAAGAATGCCGGTGCAACTTACCAAAGAGAAATGACTACTCTTTTTCATGATAAGATGCATAAGGAGATTGTAGTTTATGTTGATGATATGATTGCTAAATCTATTGATAAAGAGGAACATGTTGAGTATTTGTTGAAGTTATTCCAGCGTTTGAGGAAGCATAAACTCCGCTTGAATCCCAATAAGTGTACATTTGGTGTTCGTTCTGGTAAGTTGTTGGGCTTTATTGTCAGCGAGAAAGGTATTGAAGTTAATCCTGCCAAGGTCAAAGCAATACAAGAGATGCATGCGCCCAAAAATGAGAAGCAAGTCATAGGTTTTCTCCGTCTCTTGAATTATATGTCAAGATTCATTTCACACATGACTGCCATATGTGCGCCTATATTCAAGCTTCTTCAGAAAGATCAGTCTTGTGATTAGACCGAGGATTTCCATAAAGCTTTTGATAGTATAAAAAAATATTTGCTTGAACCTCCGATTCTGTCTCCTCATGTGGAAGGAAGACCGTTGGTCATGTACTTGATTGTGCTTGATGAGAGTATGGGTTCTGTTCTAGGTCAGCAAGATGAATCTGGAAAGAAAGAATATGCAATTTACTACCTCAGTAAAAAATTCACCGATTCCGAGACTCGGTATTTTATGCTTGAGAAGACTTGTTGCACATTGGCTTGGGCTGCTAAGCGTCTACGTCAGTATATGTTGAATCATACCACTTGGTTCATATCAAAAATGGATCCAATCAAGTATATTTTTGAGAAGCCTGCTTTAACTGGGAGGATTTCCCGTTGGCAGATGTTGTGATCAGAGTATGATATTGAATACCGATCTCAGAAAGCTATCAAAGGTAGTGTCTTGGCTGACCATTTGGGTCACCAACGAATTGAAGATTACCAGTCACTGAAATATGATTTCAACTTTATAGAGATTATGCGAGGAGGATTTCAACTTTATTTACAAAGGTTGAGTTTCATCATATCCCTAGAGATGAAAACCGGATGGCAGATGCTCTTGCAACGTTGGCTTCAATGATCATAGTGAAATATGGGAATGAGGTTCCCAATTTGACTGTGATGCGTCTTGATAGGCCAGCTCATGTGTTCTCTATTGAAGAGGTCAATGATGAAAAGCTGTGGTATTATGATATCAAATGTTTCTTCCAAAATCAAATTTACTCGCGTGGGGAATCTTTGAAAGATAAGAAGACTTTGAGAAGATTAACCGACAACTTCTACCTGAATGGTGATGTGTTGTTCAAGAGACACTTTGATATGGTTTTTCTCAGATGCGCGGATAGACACGAAGCATACCTATTGATGGCTGAAGTCCATGAAGGTTCCTTTGGTACTGATTCCAATGGACATGCAATGGAAAAGAAGATGCTGCGAGCATGTTACTATTGGATGAGAATGGAATCTGATTGTTGCAAGTTTGTGAAGAAATGCCATAAGTGTCAAATTTATGCAGATAAAATTCATGTTCGTCCGACACTATTGAACGTAATTTCCTCCCCAAGGCCCTTCTACATGTGGGGAATTGACATGATTGGCATGATTGAGCCCAAAGCTTCAAATGGACATCGTTCAATTCTGTTGGCTATTGACTACTTCAAAAAATGGGTTGAAGCGGCATCGTATGCGAATGTAAGGTTTATCAAGAATCAAATTATATGCCGATATGGTATGCCAAGTAAGTTCATTACTGATAATGGATCAAACTTGAATAATAATATGGTGGAAGCTCTTTGCAAATACATCAAGATTGTGCACCATAATTCTTCTCCCTACAGACCTAAGATGAATGCGGTTGTTGAAGCTGCAAATAAGAACATCAAGAAAATCATCCAGAAGATGGTTGTAACATATAAGGATTGGAATGAGATGCTCCCATTTGCTTTGCATGGGTATTGTACATCCATCCACACATCAACAAGGGAAACCCCTTTCTCTCTTGTATATGGCATGGAAGTTGTGCTCCCAGTAGAGGTTGAGATCCCATCATTATGTGTTTTGATGGAAGCCAAGTTGATAGAGGTTGAATGGTGTCAGACCAGGTATGACCAACTAAATTTGATTGAAGAGAAGAGGTTAACTGCCATGTGTCATGGTCAGTTATATCAACAGAGAATGAAGAAAGCTTTATAAAAAGGTCAGGCCTCGCGTATAAAATGGTCAGTTCTATCTTTTAAACCATATTCTAGGGGCAAATGGACTCCTAATTATGAAGGCCCATATGTTGTTAAGAGAGCCTTTTCATGCGGAGCTTTGATTCTTACAACTATGGATGGTGAAGAATTCACGTGTCTTGTGAATGCAGATGCAGTTAAGAAATACTTCGCCTAAATAGAAAAGAACAGCTCGCTAAGTTGAAAACCCAAAAGGGCGGCTTAGGCAAAAATGAGTGTCTCGGTGGATTGAAAACCTGAAAGGGTGATCCAGGAAAAATTTAGAGACATAGAACAGAAAGAATTATCCCGATAAATTGAGTACTCCACCTTGGGATAATTTATGCAAAAATTAGGGATTATGGCATGTAACTGCATCCTGCTGATCTTCAGATTTTGAAGACTTTCTTGAGCACATTATCGGATTTTGATCCCCAGTAGCAGTCAAGAATAATGGATATCAAAAGATGGTAGAAGGATTAGTGATCATTGTATTCGATGTAGCCCTTTTCCATGTAAATTACCATTTTTCAACTTTTGTAAAGATCTATGGAGTCTTGTCATTTACAGACTACCATTCTATTAAATAAAGTTGACCTTTTATCCAATTATTTCCACTCTTGTTTAATTCAGCCAAATAGATTTAAATTATGATCGTTTTTTAAATTAAAATTTTAATCAAAATCATATTTTCCTTAAACATATAAACGCATTAATTCTAAGCAATTGATTTCATTAAGAGGAATATCAAGAGTGGTTTGAAAAGCATCAAACCCTAAGTGTGGAGCGTTATTGGTTCTCCACGAGCAGTCGACGTGTTTCCTCTTTCGTCCCTGACAACATGTTTAGTACCCAATGTTCGTTGTTTTCCCTAGACGTTTAGTTTGTCGTTATTCCCAGCTGAGTTTATGGTTCTTCCCCAGCTTAGTGTAGGCATTTCATTACAGCAGTTTGCTTGTTTTCGGCAGAACTTTGGTTCCCCACCAGTCGCCATCAGATTTGTCCCCAGTCAGAGTTTCCTCCTGGTTTTTGAGCAACTATTTGTGTTTATCCCCTGCAGGGTTGTCTCCCATTTGATATGGTGTTGACCTAAAATTCCCCACCGAGTTGATAACAGCTTCCTCAGTGGATCTTCTCCTTCCTTCCCCAGCTAGGGTTGAGCCTTTGAGACGTTTAATCTTGTCTTCATCAGTTGTTTCCCTCTTTAGTGGATTGGCCGAGAATTGTTTCTATGATTCAAGCCAATGGCATCTTGTATCATTTCGGATTGTTTTGTCAGCATAATCATCACCTATACATATACATATACATATACATATACATATACACTCATATAACTCGCATTTATTACATTTCTTGTGATTCTTATCCTCTGCTATGGTGGTACTTTATCCCCATACAGGTTCGGTGTGTTTGTCCTCTTTCAATTATCGAGTGTCAGCCTCCCTAAGCAGAAAGACTTTAACCTTTCTCCTTTCCCCACTGAGTTATTTCCTCGTGGATGATTATCATTTCAGCTTCCTCCCTGGTTGATTATCTGGATGGAACCACTCCCCTTGAGTTATATCCTCATTGGGTTGAGTCTTGATTGACAGTTTCTTTCTTGATGTTACCTAGATAGATACTTTTGGTCCCCTGAGAGTTTATTACCCAGTAACTGGTAATATTCTTCTTAGTTGGCAGTTATGTTACTTCTTCCCCAATACCCCGGAAGTATATCCTTGATATGTTCATCCTAACCAATGACGAATATTTTCTTCCCCTACTTTGAGTCTATCCTTGATATGTTCATCCTAACTGGTGACGGATATTCTCATCTTTGGTATTCTACCTAGTAAGAAGGTAGTTGCAATCCCTATTTTCTTCCCAGAGAGTTAATCCTTGATATGTTCATCCTAATTGATGACGAATTTCCTTCTCTTTATGGTATTCTACCCAGTAACCGGTAGTTGTAAATATTGCTTTTCTCCTCCACAAAGTTTATCCTTGATATGTTCACTTTAATCGATGACGGATATTCTCTTTGCGGTTTTCTATCCAGTGATTGATAGATGTAATCCCTATTATTCCCCCGGAGTCTATCCTTGATATATTCATCCTAACCGGTGACGAATATTCTCTTTCTGGTTTTCTATCCAGCATTCGATAGATGTGATTCCTACTTTTTTGCTTGGGCGGTTTATCCTTGATATGTTCATCCTAACCGGTGACAGATATCCTCCTTAGCATCCCCATGCAAGTCTATCCTTGATATGTTCATCTTAACCGATGACGAATTTTCTTTCCTTTGAGTCTATCCTTGATATGTTCACTTTAGTTAGTGAGAGATATTCTCTTCCTTTGCGGTGTTCTGCCTAGTAACTGGTAGTTATAAATCCTATTTTCAGCTTTTCCCTAGTAAGTCTATTCTTACCTAGTCACCGATAATGAATACACCTCTTGGTGGCCCTCAGCGAGTCATCCTTGATGCACATAAACTTCTTCAGAAATATAACCATTCAAGAATGCACTCTTAACATCCATTTGATAAAGTATGATGTTATGTTTGACTGCAAAAGAAATTAAAAGATGAATAGACTCTAACCTGACAACTGGAGCAAAGGTTTATGTATAGTCTAAACCTTCTTGTTGACTATAACCATGTGCTACCAGTCGAGCTTTGTTTCTGACAAATTCTCCTTTCTCATTCAGCATGTTTATGAAAACCCATATGGTTCTGATGACCTGAGTGCCTTTTGGTTTCTGAACAAGATCCCAAACTTCATTTCTGGTGAACTGATTCAGTTCATATATTTCTGCTCCTTCTGTGTTGAAGACCTTTTCTTCCCCGGTCAAGTTTGGGTGAGTATTCCCTTAGTGGAATCGATGTTCCTGCTTGGTTCAAGTATTTCAGTTTTGCTCTGATCTACCCGTGTCCCCTTGTAGATGATCTTTGTACCTCCCCGACTTAGTCTTTCCATTTTTTTCATGGAAACCCCTCGTGTCCCCCGGCAGTTTTGAAGTCGTAGCCCAACCTACGCATAACCTTTTATCCCCCTAGAGTCTCTGTCTCCCCAGTGAGCTTTCTTTACGGAAGGCATTACGCTCCTGCGGACTTTCAGTCTCTCTGAATTCTTTTCCTTTGTGGCAACATTTCCCCACATAGATTTATTTTAACATTCATAGCATATGCATCATAAGGTCTCTTATGGACCAAAATTTGTTTCCATATGTGGTTATTTAAGCGCGTTCTACTAAGTCGATACGAAGATTTTAACCTTAGTCAGAACGTCCTGAAATAGGGGCAGTTGTAACACCCTAATTTTGACCCTAAGATCCCTCATACTACCTCATCATATGCATTAGCATTGGGATCATGCCATGACATCCTCCTTACCCCTCATCCATTTGGGTTTGTATTGGGAGAGATCACCAAGCACCATTTGATTATACCATATTTTGTATTTTATCTCCTTTACTAACAAAAATACCAAAAATATGTCTTTGCATTTGTCTAACTATTTTGTAGGTAGGGCATTTAATCACCTTTTGATTTATCAAGCTCACATCTAGGATTTAAGACCCCCATTACTAGAGCTCAATCAAGGAATGATCCACAATGGCTCTAGGCATCATATATGAGTCCTTATGAGCTTAACATGTGATTTTGATCATCAAATCATCAAGAGTTTAAAGTTGGTTTGCCTTGGAAACCGTAGTTCATCTGGGTATCTTGTGTAACTTCTTCACCAATATTCTTTAACAATTGGTCAAAACATTCAAGGGACATATCAAATTTTATCATCTTATGCATATATGATGTCCCATGAGTCCCAAGGGTCAAGATAATTGCAAGCTAGCAAGTTGGTTAATGGTGTTTGACCAGAGAAATTCATCTGATCAAAACTGGGGTCCCTTAAACCCTATCTCCTACAATTTTTATCATATTAAAATGATTCACAGATAAAAGTTACTCTAAATTACATCCCAAACAACTTTCATGTTGAGTTCTAGAGCTAGTTTTGCTTGGAAAGTTATTTTTTATGGTGAACGATCATAGGTCATTTTGTCTAAACCCTAATTTGGAGGTCAACTTCCCAAGGCCATAACTTGCTCAATTTTTATGATATGAAAGATTTCCAAGTTTCAAAATCAAATTCAAGATGTCTACTTCAACGTTTAGGTTTAGAGGAAGAGCTAATTCAACTTTTATGAGCATGTGATATGAGGATACATTATAGGTCATTTTGGACCAATGCCATTGAACAAGTGATTTTCGTCAACTTCAAAAATGCAAAACTCCTTCATATCAAAACCAAATTAGGTCAAATTTTTGACCATTTTGAAGGACTTTGAAAGAGCTACAACTTTGTGTAGCGGTATATTCATGATCATCATGCTATCGATAAGCTAGACATCAAATAAATAAGAGTCGTCACCGCGCTTTTATTATTTCCAAGGGAAAGGGGAAAAGTACGAACAAAACCCAAAATATAAGAAGTTTTCAAATCAAAACTAATAAAATGTCAGAGACTACAGGTAAGGGGGTTGGTTACACAGAGGGAAGATGTTAGCACCCAAAGTGTCCTAAGTACTCCTAGGGAGCCCTTTTTTTTGTGCATATGTATTTTTGTACAAAATGATATTTGCAATAAATATACTGGAGGGATGAGAAAAGAATTCATTAATTATATTTTTCTGTTTGACAAGACCTTCGTACTTGTGCCTATGTAGCAACATAAAAATGAGGGATCAAAACCTCGTAGGTCGTGGTATCAATTTCCAAGTGAGTGCATTACTTTTAACAAAACTTTAAGTTTAAAAGTTTTTACTTTTGGATTTTGGATCTTTTTGGCTTTTGAATTTTTAAGTCAAGTATAGTTAGCAATATGAAAAAGTTTTGACAATGCAATGGCATAAGGCCAAAGTTTCTAGTTTGCAATATGGTCACAGTTTAGAAAACAGACACAGACAAAGAAGATTTTTTAAAAGGAGGGAAAGGTTTTGAAATTAAATAAGTTGGGAGGAGATGAAGAGACTAATCCTAAGCACAAATTTAAAAGTTGAGAGTTGAAAGGATCTGACTGATGGGCTGCAATCCAATAGACAAGAATGTAATATAGAAACCCAACTTTCCCTTGGACTTTAGAATCAAGCAAAAAACAATACAAAAAATGGCAAGTTGAAGAGTAAGATATCCACATCCAAGCTTAGCAACTTCATGATCTTCTTCAAAATTTTCCCATATGTCAGATGACTTCAAAGATGGCATGAGTCACAGGTTCAAAATAACAACTTCACAATGATCATGTTGCAGATGAACTCAAATGGGTCTTCAAAGTTGTATCAGATGAATGTTCACTTCACAAGCACTTGGTTTCATGAAAGTTAGCATTGGCCAAGTCCTTTGCATAGGGAGTGTTGCCTAAATTCTAAGTCCAATAGTCTAAGATCAAACCAACAGTCCACACAAGATGTTTTTTAGGGGTTTTGTTCTTATTATGTACATTAAGGTCAAAAGACCACACAATCAAACAGATATATACAAACACAAAATATCATAAAATATGGTCCAAATGGATAAAGTTAAAATGACATTAAAGTAAACAACTGGAATGATATGAATAATGGCAAATGAATAAGGCTTAATAATTAAAGTGCATTAAAAGTAAATGACTTGAAATTAAATGTTAGTTGTTAGTTGATTAAAAGTTAGTATTGCTTTTTCTTTTCTTTTGTTTAAGTCATTCTTTGGAGAACACTCAACCCACTTTTCACAAGCATGGATCCTTGAACCAAGACATCTTCCAAAGGAAGGAAAAAAAGGAGAAGTTTCCATACAATACCATGAAAGAGGGGAGACTTATAATCTCACTAGCTAGAATGTTATGCCTTTTATGTCAAAACTTAGCACTATCTTAAGCAATTGTAATTGGACTTATGTAGAAGTCACAACTATTTGAGGTCGGGCAATAGAATTTTGGTGTTAATAGTATAAATGGACTATGCTCATGAAACATACCACACACAAAAGGAATATGCAAAGTGGGGGACCTAATCTCATCCATACTTATGTTGATTTTTCAATCAACTAGCCTTAGGATATAGAGATATAATAGGTTCATGACATGAATGGATAAATCAGGGGAATAAGATGAATAGCGATGGGGAATGGATAAACACAAATTGGTCAAAGGAGTATTTTTACCAAATTAAGATCATTCATTCATTTTGGGATATGGAATGTACATTCCATCAATCCCCTAAATCTAATTATCTTAACCTAGCAAAGTCAAATCAACCTTGACCAATGCCCAACAACACAAGTCAAAGTCATAAAGTCAATTAAAATGGCTCTACACAAATAATTTGGCATTTAAACAATTAAAAAAAATAAAAAAAAATGCATTAAATTAAATTATGGTTGGTCAATTTCCTAAAACCTCATCAAAACACCAAACAAATGGCCATGAGATTTATCATAGGTCAAACAAGGTCAAAGGACCTTGGAGAAAAAATTTAATAATTTTTGGAAACTTAAAAGTATTTTTAAACAATTAAAAATATTCAGAAAATCAATTAATCATGAAAAAGAATAATAATGATCCAAACAATAATTTTAATTTAGAAAATGAAAGAGGAATTTATTTAAATTTTTTTGGTAAAACTCTCACATTTATTAGATCAATGTTAAATTTAATATAAATTAATGAAAATAAAACAAATAAAATGAAAATCAATTAATCAGAAAAAACGGGGACCACTTGATCTCCCACATTAGTTGAGGTGGCAGATCAAGTGGTCTTAAATGTGCGTCCCACCAAACACACGAGTCAGCGCGCTACACCAATGATATTCAAAAGCAACACTCAAGATTAAAACGCCAAGGCTTGATCATGTGGCTCAGAACACGTCCAGCACAATGCCGGAGCAAACCAAGGGTCATCTTCTCCGATGACCTTGGCCGGAATGGTTCTCTCATCACCATCACAAAAATGAAAAATAAGGACCTGATCTTAAAGAGAAAATGGCATTGATCACGAATTTGACCTCAATTCAACATATCTCCAAGTATATTGAGAGATACATGGAGTTAAATTTTGAGGTGTATGAACTGTATTGGTTCGATTTGACATCAAAGCAACTCAATCTTTTTGCCTACATTAGTAGGACTTCAGACAACCAAGGATCTAAGAGAATTGATGAGAATTGATGAGAATTGAGAGAGAAACGAAGATAAGAAAAATCTGGAAAAATACCTTCAATGTTGTGCAGAACTTGATCTCTCTTGCTTCAATTCGTGCTTGATCTTGCTCAGGTAGCTTGTAGAAGTGGATTAGGAGTTGTACAAGGCTTTGGATCCTGGAGTTTTTGAATCTCCAAACAGTGAGATTCAAACTCAAATTTCAAATGAAATTTCTCAAGTTTTCCTTTCAAATGTGAGGGTTTCAAGTGTGGGAGGCAAAGCTGGCTCGCAAGGGTTCAATTTCTGATGCCAAGGGCCTCTTATTTATAGCCCAAGCCAGTGTTATTTGCACCTTTCAAAATATTTCCAAATTTGGCAAAGTGAAGTGCATGCTTGCATGGGCGTGTACATGCCCATGAAGCTACTCAATTCAGTCTATATGCAAGTGTAATTGAGTCTGAATGTGGATTGTAATGCAAGGCAAAAGTGTATTGATGTTTGAAGATTGATCCTTGCCAATTGATGCACCCATGTTCAAACCATATGCAAGCCCCTGAAACCCTGTCCGAAATGAATGAATTTGGACTCTTTGGAAAGGTTGACTCAAGAGGAACAACTCTTATGTTGAACACTTCTCCATTTGGAGCTTGTATAATGATGAATTTTGACGTGGAAGTTTGGAAATTTCAACATGTCAATAAAATTTCTAAGTGTTAAGCCATATGTTAACTTATTCCACCTTGGCTAACTTTTTATGTGAGCTTCAAATGAGAAAGGTGTCTTCATAAAAGTTGTAGTTCTTTCAAACACCTTCAAGATGGTCACAAGTTTAACCTCATTTGGATTTCGGATGAATGACGTATGCATTTTTGAAGTTGAGGAAAATCACTTGTTGAATGGTATTGGTCCAAAATGACCTATAATGTGTCCTTATATCACATGCTCATAAAAGTTGAATTAGCTATTCCTCAAAACATCAAAGTTGAAGCAGATACCTTAAATTTGATTGTGAAAGTTGGAAATCTTTCATCGCATACAAAATTTAGCAAGTTATGGCTTTGGGAAGTTGACCTCCAAATTAGGGTTTAGACAAAATGACCTATAATCTTTCAACATAAAAAATGACTTTTCAAGCAAAAGTAACTCTAGACCTCAACATGAAAAGTTAGCCAAGGTGGAATAAGTTAGCCAAGGTGGAATAAGTTTCTATTGGAATCATTTTCATATGATAAAAATTGTAGGAGATAGAGTCTAGGGGACCCCAATTTTGATCAGATGAATTCCTCTAGTCAACCACCATCAACCAACTTGCTAGGTTGCAATTCTATTGACTTTTTGGACTCATGGGAGATCATATATGCATAAGATGATGAAATTTGAAGTGTCCCTTGAAATATTTGATCAATTGGTGATGACGATTGGTGAAGAAGTTACTCAAGATACCTAAATGAACTAGGGTTTCCAAGGTAAACCAATTCCAAACTCTTGAAGAATGCTTGATCAGAATAACATGTAAAGATCTTGGGGACTCATGTATAATGCTTTAGAGACATTGTGGATCATTCCTTGGTTGATCTCTTAGCAATGAGGGTCTTAAACCCTAGATGTGAACTTGATAGATCAAAGGTGATCAAGTGCCTCACCTAAAAAAGAGTTAGACAAATGCAAAGACATATTTGTGGTATTTTGGTTAGTAAATGATAAAATAACAAGTATGATACAATCACATGATGCTTGGTGATCTCTCCCAAAACAAACCCAATGAATGAGGGGTAAGGAGGATGCTAAGGTATAATCCCAATGCTAATGCATATGATGAGAGAGCATGAGGGATCTTAGGGTCAAAATTGGGGTCTTACAGCTACCCTATTTAAGGACATTCTAGATGAGGAAGTGAAGGTTAAAATATTTATATTGACTCAGTAGAATGGGCTTAAATAATAACATATACGAACAAATTTTGATCCTTAAGAGACCTCATGAT
This sequence comes from Lathyrus oleraceus, assembly GCF_024323335.1. Taxonomy (NCBI): domain Eukaryota; kingdom Viridiplantae; phylum Streptophyta; class Magnoliopsida; order Fabales; family Fabaceae; genus Lathyrus; species Lathyrus oleraceus. Next base: position 373,965,020 of record NC_066580.1, read on the forward strand.
GCATATGATATAAATGCTAAAATAAACTCTCTGTGGGGAACTATTGCCACAGAGGAAAAGAATTCAGAGAGACCGAAAATCCGTAGGAGCGTATTGCTCTCCATAAGGAAAACTCACTAGGGAGACAGAGACTCTAGGGGATAAAGGGTTGTGCGTAGGCCAGGCTACGACTAAAAAACTGTTGAGGGACACGAGGAATTCCATGAAAATGGAAAGACTCAACCGGGGAGAAAAGGAACATCTGCAGGGGAAACGAATAGATCATAATAAAATTGAATTACTCGAATCAAGCAGGAACAACGAATTCGCTAAGGAAATACACACTCAACTCAACTGGGGAGCAACAAACATAAACATAGGAGGGGCAGATATATATTATCCACTACCAATTACTGGGTACAGAGATAATAAAATCTGACAGAGAGGACATCCATTACTGGTTAGGGTAAACATATCAAGGATGACTCACTGAGGGCCACCAGGAGGCGTATTCATTATCGTCTATTGGGTAAGAATAGACTGGCTGGGGAAAAGTTGAAAATAGGATTTACAACTACCGGTTACTGGGCAGAAGACCAAATGGAGAGAATATATGTCACCGATTAGAGTGAACATATCAAGGATAGACTCAAAGGAAAGAAAATTCGTCACCGGTTAAGATGAACATATCAATGATAGACTTGCCTGGGAATGTTAAAGAGGATACCCGTCATCGGTTAAGATGAACATATCAAGGATAAACCACCTGAATAAAAAGTAGGAATTACATCTATCGAATGTTGGATAGAATAGCATCAAAGAGAATATCCGTCATCGGTTAGGATGAACGTATCAAGGATAGACTCCGAGGGGAAGAATAGGGATTACATCTATCAGTTACTAGATAGAAGAACGAAAAGAGGATATCTGTCACCAGTTGAAGTGAACATATCAAGGATAAACTCTGCAAGGGGAGAAGAGCAGGATTTACAACTACCGGTTACTGGGCAGAAGATCGCAAAGAGAAGGAAACTCGTCATAGGTTAGGATGAACATATCAAGGATTAACTCTCTAGGAAACAAATAGGGATTATAACTACCTTTTTACTGGGTAGAATACCAAAGATGAGAATATCCGTCATCGGTTAGGATGAACATATCAAGGATAAACTCAAAGCAGGGGAAGAAAATAGCCATCACCGGTTAAGATCTAGAAAGAAACGGTCAATCAAGACTCAACCCTATGAGGACATAACTCAAGGGGAATTGTTCCATCCAGATAATCAACTAGAGAGGAAGCTGAAATAATAATCATCCACGAGGAAATAACTCAGTGGGGAAAGGATAAAGGTTAAAGTGTTTCTGCTTATGGGGCTGACACTCTACAATTGAGAAGAGGACAGACTCACCAAACCTGTATGGGGATAAAGTACCACCATAATAGAGAATAAGAATCACAAGAATGAGTCAACAGGCTCAATGATGCAATAATGAAATTATATGAATGTATATGTATATGTATATGTGTATATGATGATTATGCTGACAAAACGATCTTAAGGGATACAAGGATGTCGCAGATTTGAATCATCGATACAATCCTCGGCCAATCCACAAAAGAGTGAAACAACTACTGGAGGAAAGAGATCAACATCCCAAAGGCTCAATCCCAGATGGGGAGGAAAAGAGCATATCTGCTGAGGAAACTGTTACCAATTCTACGAGGAATTTTAGCTCAACACTACATCAAATGGGAGACAACCTTACAGGGGAACAAACGCAGGTAGCTACTCAGAAACCAGGAGAAAACTCTGACTGGGAGCGAATCTGATGACAACTGGTGAGGGAACCAAAGTTCTGCCTGAATCATGCAAACTGTTATAACAAAATGTCTGCATTTCGCTGGAGAATAAATATAAACTCGGTTGGGGAATAAATACCAACTCACCTGGGGACAACAGAGAATTAACTTCCTGGAGAAATCAACAAACAACGGGTGCTGAACAATGTTATCGGGGATGAAAGAGAAATTGCGCCTACTGCTTGGGGAGAACCAATAATGTTCCACACTTAGGGCTTTACTGCTTTCGAACCACTGTTGATATTCATTTTAAATGAAATCGATTGCTTAAAATTAATGCTTTTATATGTTTAAGAAAATATGATTTTGATTAAAATCTTAATTTTCCAAAATGATCATAATAAAATTTAAAACTATTTGGTTGAATTAAATAAGAGTAGAAATAATTGGATAAAAGCTCAACTTTGTTTAATAGGATGGTAGTCTGTAAATGACAAGACTCCATAGATCTTTACAAAGTTGAAAATGGTAATTTATATGGAAAAAGGGTTACATTGAATATAATGATCACTAATCCTTCTATCAATTCTTGATATCCACTATGCTCTTAGCCGTTATACAGGGGACGATGAATCAAAACCTACCGTTGTACTCATGAATGTCTTCAAATCAGAAGGTCAGTAGGATGTAGTTCCTTGCCATGATCCCTAATTTTTGCATAAATTTCCCCAAGGTGGGGTGCTCAATTTATCAGGAAAAATCTTTCAGTTTTATTTCTCTAATTTTTCTTGGATCGCCCTTCCGGGTTTTCAATCCACCGAGGCGCTCATTTTTTCCTAAGCCACCCTTTCGGGTTTTCAACTTAGCGAGTTGTTCTTTTCTTTTTAGGCGAAGTATTTCTTGACTACATTTGCGTTCACAGGACACATGAACTCTTCACCATCCATAGTTGCAAGAATCAAAGCGCCGCCTGAAAAGGCTCTCTTGACAACATATGGGCCTTCATAATTAGGAGTCCATTTTCCCCTAGAATCTGGTTTGAAAGATAGAATCTTCTTGAGCACAAGATCACCTTCTCTGAAAATACGAGGTCTGACCTTCTTATCAAAAGCTTTCTTCATTCACTGCTGATATAATTGACCATGACACATGGCAGACAATCTCTTCTCTTCAATCAAGTTCAGTTGATCAAACCTAATCTTACACCATTCAGCCTCAATCAACTTGACTTCCATCAGCACACGCAATGATGGGATCTCAACCTTTACGAGGAGCACAACTTCCATACCGTAAACAAGAGAGAAAGGGGTTTCCCCTGTTGAAGTGTGGATGGATGTACGATACCCATGCAAAGAAAATGAGACCATCTCATGCCAATCCATATAAGTTACAACCATCTTCTGAATAATCTTCTTGATCTTCTTGTTTGCAACTTCAATAACCCCATTCATCTTGGGTCTGTAGGGAGAAGAATTATGGTGTGCAATCTTGAAGTCTTTGCAAAGAGCTTCCACCATATTATTGTTCAAGTTCGACCCATTATTATGAATGATCTGACTCGGCACACCATAACGGCATATAATCTGATTCTTGATAAACCTTACAATAACTTGCTTGGTTACATTCGCATAAGATGCCGCTTCAACCCATTTTGTGAAGTAGTCAATAGCCACCAAAATGACACGATGTCCCTTCGAAGCTTTGGGCTTAATCATGCCAATCATCTCAATTGCCCACATGGAGAAGGGCCACGGGGAGGAAAGGACGTTCAACAGTGTGGCATTTCTTCCCAAACTTGCAACAATTAGATTCCATTGTCATCTAATAGTAACTTGCTCGCAACATCTTCTTCGCCATTGCATGTCCATTGGAATGAGTACCAAAGGAACCTTCATGGACTTCATTCATCAACAGGTCTGCTTCGCGTCTATCCACGCATCTGAGAAAAACCATATAGAAGTTTCTCTTGTATAACACATCACCATTCAGGTAGAAATTACCAGCTAGTCTTCTCAAAGTCTTGTTATCTTTCAGAGATGCCCCAGACGGGTAAATCTGACTTTGGAGGAAACACTTGATATCGTAATACCACAGCTTCTTATCTTTGGTCTCTTCAACAACAAACACATGAGCTGGCCTATCAAGACTCATCACAGTTAAGTTGGGAACTTCATTCCAATATTTTACCACAATGATTGATGCTAACTTTGCAAGAGCATCTTCCATCCGGTTCTCATCTCGAGGGATATGATGAAATTCAACCTTTGTAAAGAAAGTTGAAATCCTCCTCGTGTAATCTCTATATGGTATCAAACCGTGTTTATTCGTCTCCCATTCACCTTTGATTTGATTCACAACCAAAGTTGAATCTCCATAGACATACAAATACTAGATTCTGAGATCAATGGCCTCTTCTAGCCCCATAATGCAAGCTTCATATTCTTCCATATTATTTGTACACTTGAAATTCAATTTGGTTGTAAACAAAAAATGTGTGCCTTGAGGAGTAATAATCACTGCCCCAATGCCATTACCATACTGATTAACAGCTCCATCAAATACCATGCCCCAACGGGAACTAGGTTTTGGACCTTCTTCAAGCAATGGTTCATCACAATCTTTCATTTTCAAGTACAAGATATCTTCGTCAGGAAAATCATACTGGACTGACTGGTAATCTTCAATCGGTTGGTGAGCGAAATGGTCAGCCAAGACACTACCTTTGATTGCTTTCTGAGATTGGTATTCGATATCATACTCTAATAACAACATATGCTAATGGGAAATCCTCCCAGTTAAAGCAGGCTTCTCAAATATATACTTGATTGGATCCATTTTGGATATCAACCAAGTGGTATGATTCAACATATACTGACGCAAACGCTTAGTAGCCCAAGCCAATGCGCAACAAGTTTTCTCAAGCATAGAATACCGAGTCTCACAGTCGGTGAACTTTGTACTGAGGTAGTAAATTGCGAATTCTATCTTTCCAGTTTCATCTTGCTGACCTCCTATAGCGGGAAATTCATGATCATCAAGCTTTGGACAAGCTAGACATCAAATAAACAAGAGTCGCCACCGCGTTTTTATTGTTTCCAAGGGAAAAGGGAAAAGTACGTACAAAACCCAAAAAGATAAGAAGTTTTCAAATCAAAACTAATAAAATTCCAGAGATTACAAGTAAGGGGGTTGGTTACACACAGGGGAGGTGTTAGCACCCAAAGTGTCCTAGGTACTCCTAGGGAGCCGTTTTTGTGTGCATATGTGTTTTTGTACAAATAATGCTTGCAAACAAATAGAATTGGGGGATTAGAAAAGAATTCGTTAATTATAATTTTGTGTTTGACAAGACCTTCGGACTTGTGCGTACGTACTAATATAAAAATGAGGGATCAAAACCTCGTATTTCGTGGTATAAATTTCAAATTGGATCCATTGCTTTTTTAACAAAAATTTAAGTTTGAAAGGCATAAAGGCCTAAAAAAGGTTTGAATGAGTTAGTTCTTTTTGTCTTTTTTGAAATTTTTAGGTCAAGTATAGTTAAGTCTACTTACAAGTTTGATTAAGAAAAGAAGTTTGAAAATGCAATGGCTTAAGGCCAAAGTTTCTAGTTTGTAAAATGGTCAAAGTCTAGGAAACAAGCACAAACAATGAAGTTTTTAAAAAGTAGGAAAAGATTTTGAAATTAAATAAGTGGGGAGGAGATGAAGAGACTAATCCTAAGCATAAATTTAAAAGTTGAGAGTTGAAAAGATCTGACCAATGGGCTGCAATCTAATAGATAAGAATGTCATATAGAAACCCAAATTTCCCTTGGACATTAGAATCAAGCAACAAACAATGTACAATATATCAACTTGAGGATCAAGACATCAAATAAAGATAACCACATCCAAGCTTAGCCACTTCATGATCTTTTTCAAATTTTCCCATGTAGCAGATGGATTCCACAATGTACTAAGTCACAGGTTCAAAATAACAACTTCATAATGACCATGTTGCAGATGAACTCAAATGGATCTTCAATGATTTATCAGATGAAGTTTCAAATCATAAGCACTTAGTTACATGGAAGTTTTCATTGGCCAAGTCCTTTACATAGGGAATGTTGCTTAAATTCTAAGTCCACTTGTCTCAGATCAAACCAACAGTCCACACAAGATAGTTTTTACGATTTTTATTCTTATTATGTACATTAATGGTGAAAGACCACACAAACAAACACAATATACACAAACAAAATATATTACACAATATGGTCCAAGTGGACAAAGTGAAACTGACATTAACATAAACAATTAGAATGGTATGAATAATGGCAAATGAATAATGCTTAAAAATTAAATTGCGTTGAAAGTAAAGGACTTGAAATTAAATGTTAGTTCTTAATGAGTTAGAAGTTAGAATTGCTTTTGCTTTGCTTTTGTTTAAGTCATTCTTTGGAGAAAACTCAACCCACTTATCACAAGCATGGATCCTTGAACCAAGATATCTTCCAAAGGAAGGAAAAAATGCCAAGTTTCCACACGATACCATGAAAATGGGGAGACTTACAATCTCACTAACTAGAATGTTATGCCTTTTGTATCAAAATTTAGCGCTATATAAGCAATCGTAATTGGACTTATGTGAAAGTCATAACTATTTGAGGTCGGGCAATAGAATTTTGGTGTTAATGCATGTTAGAGACATAGTATAATGAACTATGCTCATGAAACATACCACACACAAAGAGAATATGCAAAGTGGGGGGCTTAATCTTATCCATACTCATGTTGATTTTGCAATCAAATAGCCTTAGGATATTGAGATATCATAGGTTCATGACATGAATGCATAAAGAAGGGGAATAAGATGAAGAGGGAGGGGAATGGATCAAACACAAATTGGTCAAAGGAGGATTTTTACCAAATTAAGATCATTCATTCATTTTGGGAGATGGAATGTGCATTCCATCAATCCCCTAAATCCAATGATCTTAACCTAGCCAAGTCAAATCAACCTTGACCAAGGCCCAACAACACAAGTCAAACTCACAAAGTCAATTTAAATGGCTTTACACAATTAATTTGGATTTTTAACAATTAAAGATATTAAAAATAATAAATTAAATTAAATATGGTCGGTCAATTTCCTAAAACCTCATCAAAACACCAAAGAAATGCCATGAGATTTATCATAGGTCAAACAAGGTCAAAGGACCTTGGAGAAAAAAATTCAGAATTTTTGGAGACTTAAAAGTATTTTTAAACAATTAAAAATATTCACAAAATCAATTAAATCATGAAAAATATTAATAATGATCCAAAAAATAATTTTTATTTAGAAAATGAAAGAGGGTTTTATTTTTAAAAAATTGGTGAAACTCTCATATTTTTGGGATCAATATTAAAATTAATATGAATTAATGAAAATCAAAGGAATAAAAATTAAATCAGATAATCAAAAAAACGTGGACTACTTGATCTGCCTCATTAATTGAGATGGCAGATCAAGTGGTCTGAAATGCGCGTTCCACCAAACACACGAGTTAACGCGCTACACCAATGATATTCAAAAGTAACGCTCAAGATTAAAACGCCAAGGCTTGATCATGTGGCTCAGAACATGTCCAGCACATCGCCGGAGTAACCCACCAGTCATCTTCTCCGATGACCTTGGCCGGACTGGTTCTCTCATCACCATCACAAAAATGAAAAAGAAGGATATGATCTTAAAGAGAAAATGGCACTGATCACGAATATGACCTCAATTCAACCTAACTCCAAGTATATTGAGAGATACATGGAGTTGAATTTTGAGGTGTATGAACTGAGTTGCTTCGAGTTGACCTCAAAGCAACTCAATCTTCTTGCCTACATTGGTAAGACTTCGGATAACCAAGCATCCAAGAGAATTGAGAGAGAATCGAAGAGAAGAGAAATATGGAAAAATACCTTCAATGTTGTGCAGAACTTGATCTCTCTTGCTTCAATTCATGTTTGATCTTGCCCAGGTAGCTTGCAAAAGTGGCTTAGGATTGGTACAAGGCTTTGGATCCTGGAGTTTTTGAATCTCCAAACAGTGGGGTTCAAACTCAAATTTCAAATGAAAATTCTCAAGTTTTCCTTTCAAATGTGAGGGTTTCAGTTGTGGGAGGCAAAGCTGGCGCGCAAGGGTCCAATTTCTGATGCCAAGGGCCTCTTATTTATAGCCCAAGCAAGTCTTATTTGCACCTTTCAAAATATTTCCAAATTTGGAAAAGTGAAGTGCATGCTTGCATGGGCGTGTACAGGCCTATAAAGCTACTCAATTTAGTCCATATGCAAGTGTAATTGAGCCATAATGTAGATTGTAATGCAAGGCAAAAGTGTATTGATGTTCGAAGATGGATCCTTGCCAGTTGATGCAAACATGTTCAGACCATACGCAGACCCCTCAAACCTTGTCCAAAATGAATGAACTTAGACTCTTTGGAAAGGGTATGTCAAGAGGAACAACTCTTATGTTGAACACTTTTCGATTTGGAGCTTGTATCATGATTGATTTTGAGGTGGAAGTTTGGAAATTCCAACATGTCAAAAAAAATTCTAAGTGTCAAGCCATATGTTCACTTATTCCACCTTAGCTAACTTTTTATGTGTGCTTCAAATGAGAAATGGGTCTTCATAAAAGTTGTAGATATTTCAAAAACCTTCAAAATGGTAACGAATTCGACCTCATTTGGATTTGGGATGAATGAGTTATGCAGTTTTGAAGTTGAGGAAAATCACTTGTTCAATGGTATTGGTCCAAAGAGACCTATAATGTGTCCTCATATCACGTGCTCATAATATTTCAATTAGCTCTTCCTCCAAATATAAAAGTTGAATAAGACACCTTGAATTTGATTGTGCAACTTGGGAATATTTCATCTCATAAAAATTGAACAAGTTATGGCTTTGGGAAGTTGACCTCCAAATTAGGGTTTAGACAAAATGACCTATAATCTTTCAACATAAAAAATGACTTTCCAAGCAAAAATAGCTCTAGACCTTTATATGAAAGTTGTTTGGAATGTCACTTAGAGTAACTTTTCTGTTAGAATAATTTGCATATGATAAAAATTGTAGGAGATAGAGTCTAGGGGACCCCAGTTTTGTCAGATGAATTCCTCTGGTCAACCACCATCAACCAACTTGCTAGCTTGCATTTCTCTTGACTTTTTGGACTCATGGGAGATCATATATGAATAAGATTTTGAAATTTGAAGTTTCCCTTGAAATAGTTGATCAATTGGTGATGAAGCTTGGTGAAGAAGTTACTCAAGATACCTAGATGAACTAGGGTTTCCAAGGCAAACCAATTCCAAACTCTTGAAGAATGCTTGATCAAAATAACATGTAAAGATCATATGGACTCATATATGATGCTTTAGAGACATTATGGATAATTCCTTGGTTTATCTTATAGCAATGAGGGTCTTAAACCCTAGATGTGAACTTGATAGATCAATGGTGATTAAGTGTCTCACCTACAAAAGAGTTAGAATAATGCAAAGACATATTTGTGGTATTTTGGTTAGTAAATGATAAAATAACAAGTATGATACAATCACATGGTGTTTGGAGATCTCTCCCAAAACAAACCTAGTGAATGAGGGTTAAGGAGGATTCCAAGGTATGATCCCAATGCTAATGCATATGATGAGAGAATATGAGGGATCTTAGGGTCAAAATTGCGGTCTTACACTTTGATGAAGGGACTTTCTCATTTGAGGTTCACATAAAAATATATCCAAGGTGGAATAAGTAAACATATGGCTTGACACTTAGAAAAAAAAATTATATGTTAAAATTTCCAAAGTTCCACCTCAAAATTCACCATGATAAAAGCTTCAAATGGAAAAGTGTTCAACATAAGAGTTGTTCCTCTTGATCTAACCTTTCCAAAAAGTCCAATTTCATCCATTATGGACAAGATTTGAATGGTCTGTGCATGGCTTGAACATTACATTATCATTTGGCAAAGTCAAAACTTCAAACAGCCATACACATTTGCCTTGCATTCTAAGTTGATTTCAGACTCATTCACACTTGATTATGGACCTAAGAGAGTAAATTCATGGACCTGTACACGCCCATGCAAGCATGCATCATCCATTTCCAAATTTGGAAACCCAATTTGAAGGTGCAAATAACATGTGCTACAACTATAAATAGAGACCCTTGGCATCAGAAATGAGGATCCCTTTGCGCCAGCTTTGCTCCCAAACTCCAAACCCTTCTATTTGAGAGGATAATCCTGAGAATTTTCTTTGAAAATTGAGTTTGAATCTCACTGTTTTGAGATTCAAAACTCCAGAGATCTAAAGCCTTTGGTTGTTTCTATTCTACTTCTACAAGCTTCTTGAGTGAGATCAAGCAAGAATCCAAGCAAGAGCAATCGAATTCTGCATTGCATTGAAGGTATTTTCCAGAATTTTTCATCTCTTCGATTCTCACTCAATCCTCCATAATTCTCTTGGTTCCTTAGTTGTATGAAGTCTTACCAATGTCGGCAACAAAATTGAGTTGCTTTGAGGTCAAATCAAAGCAACTCAGAACATATACCTCAAATTTCAACTCCATGTATCTCCCAATATACTTGGAGTTAGGATTAATTGAGGCCACATTCGTGATCAGTGCCATTTTTACTTTAAAACCATGTCCTTATTTTTTATTTTAGTGATGGTGATTAGTGTACTAGTCCGGCGAGGCTTGCCTGAGAAGGTGACCGGAGTTTTGCTCTGGTGGTGAGTTGGCATGGTCCAGAGCCACATGATCTTTTTGAATTAATCTAATCACGAGCGTTGGTTTTAAATACCTTATTTGTGGCCTGCTGACTCAAGTACATGGTGGAACGCGCGTTTGGATCCACTTGATCTGCCACCTCAATTAATGAGGGTGATCAAGTGGTCCACGTTTTTTCTGATTTTCCAATTTTCATTTTATTTGTGTTATCTTCATTAATGAGAGTTTAACCATTATTTAATTTAATGCATGTTTTATTTATTTTTAATTGTTTAAATGCCAAATAAATTGTGTAGAGCCATTTTAATTGACTTGTTGCGTTTGACTTGTGTTGTTGGGCCTTGGTCAAGGTTGATTTGACTTTTTTAGGTTAAGATCATTGGATTTAGAGGATTGATGGAATGTACATTCCATCTCCCAAAATGAATTATGATCTTAATTTGGTAAAAGTCCTCCTTTGACCAATTTTTGATTGATCTATTCCCCCTCCCTCTTCATCTCATTCCCTTTCTTTATTCATTCATGTCATAGACCTATGATATTTCTATATCCTAAGGCTAGTTGATTGCAAAATCAACATGAGTATGGATGAGATTAGGTCCACCACTTTGCATATTCTTTTTGTGTGTGTTATGTTTCATGAGTATAATCCATTATACTATGTCTCTAACATGCATTAACACCAAAATTCTATTGCCTAACCTCAAATAGTTGTGACTTCTACATAAGTCCAATTACGACTGCTTAACATAGCGCTAAATTTGTGACACAAAAGGCATGGCATTCTAGTAAGTGAGATTGTAAGTCCCCCCTCTTTCATGTTATTGTGTGGAAAATTGGCCTTTTTTCCTTCCTTTGGAAGATGTCTTGGTTCAAGGATCCATGTTTGTGATAAGTGGGTTGAGTTTTCTCCAAACAATGAGTTAAACAAAACAAAGCAAAAGCAAGACTAACTTCTAATCAACTAACAACTAACCTTTAATTTCAAGCCATTTACTTTTATGTACTTTAATTTTGAGCTTTTAATTCATTTGCCATTATTCATACCGTACAATTTGTTTACTTAATGCCTTATTCACTTTGACCATTTGGGCCATATGTTGTTATATGTTGTGTTTGTATATATTTGTTTGCTCATGTGGACTTTTGACCTTAATGTACATAATAAGAACAAAAACCCTAAAAAACATCTTGTGTGGACTGTTGGTTTGATCTGAGACCATTGGACTTAGAATTTAGGCAACACTCCCTATGCAAAGGACTTGGCCAATGCAAACTTTCATGAAACCAAGTGCTTGTGAAGTGAACATTCATTTGATACAATATTGAAGATCCATTTAAGTTCATCTGCAACATGATCATATTGAAGTTGTTATTTTGAACCTGTGTCTAATGCCTTCTTTGAAGTCATCTGATGCATGGGAATTTTGAAGAAAGATCATGGAGTTACTAAACTTGGATGTGGCTATCTTTATTTGATGCCTTGCTTTTCACCTTGCTATTTATGTATTGATGTGGCTTGATTCTAAAGTCCAGGGAAATTTGGGTTTCTATATGACATTCTTGTCTATTGGATTGCAGCCCATTGGTCAAATCTTTTCAACTCTTAACTTTTAAATTTGTTCATAGGATTAGTCTCTTCATCTCCTCCCCATTTATATTCTCTCAACTTTTAACTCTTGCCTTTGTTAAATTTAAATTTTTGTTAAAAGCATCTCACTCATTTTGAAATTGATACCACAAACTAAGAGTTTTGATCCCTCATTTTTATGTTGGTACGTAGGCACAAGTCCGAAGGTCTTGTCAAACAAAAAAATATATAATTAATGAATTCTTTTCTCATCCCTCCACTCTATTTTATTGCAAACATCATTTTGTACAAAAACACATATGCACACAAAAAAGGGCTCCCTAGGAGTACCTATGACACTTTGGGTGCTAACACCTTCCCTCTGTGTAACCAACCCCCTTACCTGTAATCTATGGCATTTTATTAGTTTGATTTGAAAACTTATTAACTTTTGGGTTTTGTTCGTACTTTTCCCTTTTCCCTTGGAAACAATAAAAGCGCGGTGGTGACTCTGGTTTTATTGTCGTCTAGCTTACCCATAGATTGATGATCATGAATTTACCGCTACAATGTCACAGATTTGAATCATCGCTATAACACTCGGCTAATATCGGCAAGATGGAGACACCAACTGGAGAAACATGTTAGGATGGATGCAAATCATTCGGCTACGAATATCTCAACCCTAGCTAGGGAAAGAGAGACGCTCTGCCGAGGATCCGAACTGTCAACTTTGCAGGGATTATTAGATCAATTCCATATCAAATGGGGGATAGCCTCGCAAGGGACCAAATCAAATACTGCTCAGAATCATCGTTGTTGGGAATCAAAAACGAACTCCGCTGGGGACTACAAGAGATAAGCCTATGACCAAGCAAACTGTTGAAGATGTGGGCCTATCAATCAATTATGGCGGTGACCCACAAACTCAGCTGGGGAAACCTGACTTACTACTGGGGAGGGAAAAGTTACCAAACCAACCACTTGGGAAAGACCAACAATGCTTCGCACTTTAGGACTTGTTCTTAGATCGCTGTTGATATTCCTTACTGAAATTGATTGCTTTCACATTTTTTTAAGAAAAAGGATTTTTAGTTATTAATTTATTTAAATATTATCATCATAAAATTCAATTCTATTTAGCTGAAGAATAAATAAGAGTAGAAACAATTGGATACAAAGTTCAACTTTATTTAATAAAATGGTAGCTTGTAAATGACAATACTCCATAGATCTTTTACAAAAGTTGAAAATGGTAATTTTCATGGAAAAGGGCTACATTGAATACAATGATCACTACTCTCCCAACCAACTTCAATATTTGATGTGCTCTTGGCTTCGGTTGAGAAAAAAGTAACTCAAAATCAAACGACTTACTCAAAACTGCTCCAATGATTAGGGCCAACCGAATGCAGTTACTTGCCATAATCCCTAATTTTTTCCTAGATTTCCCCAAGGTGGGGTACTCAATCTATCGGGATAAATCTTCTGTTTTATGTCTCTAATTTTTTCCTTGATCGCCCTTTCGGGTTTTCAATCCACCGAGACGCTTATTTTTACATAAGCCTCCCTTTCGGGTTTCAACTTAGCGAGCTATTCTTTTTATTTTAGGCGAAGTATTTCTTAACTGCATCAGCGTTCACAAGACGAGTGAACTCTTCACCATCCATAGTTGTAAGAATCAAAGTTCCACCTGAAAAGGCTCTCTTAACAACATATGGGCCTTCATAATTAAGAGTCCATTTTCCCCTAGCATCTAGTTTGAAATATAGAATTTTCTTGAGCACAAGGTCTCCTTCTCGGATCACACGAGGCCTGAACTTCTTATCAAAAGCTTTCTTCATTATCTGCTGGTATAACTGACCATGGCACATGGCAGTCAATCTCTTCTCTTCAATCAAATTCTGCTGGTCATATCTGGTCTGAAACCATTCAGCTTTTGTCAACTTGGCTTCCTTCAAGACACAGAATGATGGAATCTCAACCTCTACTAGGAGCACAACTTCCATACCATAAACAAGTGAGAAAGGGGTTGCCCCTGTTGAAGTGCGGACAGATGTACGATACCCAAGCAAAACAAATGGGAGCATCTCATGCCAATCTTTGTAGGTTACAACCACCTTCTGAATGAGTTTCTTAATATTCTTGTTTGGGGCTTCAATAGCCCCATTCATCTTAGGTTTGTAGGGAGAAGAATTATGATGTGCAATTTTGAAGTCTTTTTAAAGAGCTTCCACCATGTTATTATTCAAGTTCGATCCATTATCAGTAATGATCTTACTTGGCACACCATAAAGACATACAATCTAATTCTTGATAAACCTCACAACAACTTGCTACGTTACATTCACGTACGGTACCGCTTCAACCCACTTTGTGAAGTAGTCAATATCCACCAAAATAGAATGTTTGTTCGAAGATTTGGGCTCAATCATACCAATCATATCAATTCCCCACATGGAGAAGGGTCATGGAGAGGAAATGACATTCAACAGTGTCAGAGGAACATGAATCTTATCTGCATAAATTTGACACTTATGGCATTTCTTCATAAAATTACAACAGTCAGATCCCATTGGCAGCCAATAGTAACCGGCTCTCAACATATTCTTTGCCACTGCATGTCCGTGGGAATGAGTACCAAAGGACCCTTCATGGACTTCAGTCATCAATAAGTCTGCTTCATGTCTATCCACGCATCTTAGCAAAACCATATCGAGGTTTCTCTTGTAAAGCACATCACCATTTAGGTAGAAGTTTCCAGCTAATATTCTCAAAGTTTTCTTATCTTTCAAAGATGCCCCAGGCGGGTAAATCTGATTTTGAAGGATATATTTGATATCAAAACACCACGACTTCTCATCTTTGACCTCTTCAACAACAAACACATGAGCTAGCCTATCAAGACACATCACAGTCAAATTGGGAACTTCATTCCAAAATTTCACCATGATCATAGAAGCCAACGTTGCAAGAGTATCTGCCATTCTGTTTTCATCTCTAGGGATATGATGAAACTAAACCTTTATAAAGAAAGTTGATATCCTCCTCGCATAATCTTTATATGGTATGAAACCAGATTGATTCGTTTCACATTCACCTTTGATCTCATTCACAACCAAAGTTGAATCTCCATAGACGTCAAGATACTTTATTCTGAGATCAATGGCCTCTTCAAGACCCATAATGCAAGCTTCATACTTAGCCATGTTGTTTGTACACTTGAAAGTTAATCTACTTGTAAATGGAAAATGAGTTCCTTGAGGACTAATAATCACTTCCACAATGCGATTCCCATACTGATTGACAGCTCCATCAAATACCATGCCCCAACGGGAACCAGGTTTTGTCCCTTTCTCCAGTAATGGTTCATCACATCTTTCATCTTCAAGTACAAAATATCTTCGTCCGGAAAATAATATTGTACTGACTGATAATCTTCAATCGTTGGTGTTAGATGCCCAAAAGTGTTTATTTGAGCTATCATATGTGGGCATCTTTCACTCTTTTACCCTGCTAAAATTGTCAAAGTCACATTTATTTTACATGGAATACGTATATTGATAAACAAGCTTGGTGCCTTTGATGTGTTTGTTATTGTGCAGGAAAGGCATGAATTAATCGATAATAAAGACACAAGAGAATTGGCAAAGGAACCAAAGCAAAGGAGCATTTCATCTGCCAGCTCGCTAGGCGAGGATGTGGCGAAGCAAAACCTTCGCTAGGCGAGCTCCTGGCGAAAGGCTCCAGTAAATTGGTTAATTAATTCGCTAGGCGAACTGAAGGCGAAGTGGCAGCGAATTCAGTCTGTTTTGGTGAAAAGAGCAGCCAGCACTAGCTCGCTAGGCGAGGCTCTAGCGAGTCCCCAGCGAGCATTCCAGTAGCAAAACCTCTCAACCTCGCTGGGGCGAAGGTTGAAGCGAGTTCTTCGCTAGGCGAAGGTCTGTTCGCTAGGCGAACATGACAGTTCCACAGGCCCAGTTTTCTCTGGGCGCAGGGACTTTTTGTGCCCACTTTTGGCCTTCGCTAGGCGAGCCATCTGCTCGCCTAGCGAACGTGACAGTTCTGCACTTGTCTATAAGTAGCAGGTGCCACTTTTTGTGCCCATACCACTTTTTACCAACTTTTCCATTTTTTGTACTTTCTCTTAGATATTTTACAGCATTGTTTGGAGGGATTTTGGATGCCCTAATTTCTTTTCTCTTCATCTAGCAACCATCTTCCACAAAAAGAAGGTGGATTCCCATCCAACTTCGATCATTCGACTTGGATGTTGATCAACCCTCTTTTCTTACTTGCCGACCAAGCTACCATGAAAATGAGTAGCTAAGTCTCCATTTGTCAAGGTTAGATGTAGGTGATTTCCAGGCTTTGTGTGTAAATGTAAGGATCCTCATTTGTAAACTCTTTAACGGTAAATATATGATGAAAACTTTGTTTCTATATAAAACTCTTTGTGTTGGTATTTGATCGAGAGATGTTTACCGATTCTTGACCTAGGTTTTCATCCAAACTTGTTTGTTAGCTAGAGATAGTAACGAATGATTTTGTTCACCATAAGGTTGAACCAAAACGTTGTCTTTTTGATAGATTGTGTTCGAGAGAAACAATGGATCAAAATGACAAAACTCACAATGGGTGTTCGAGAGAAACGCATTGAGAGGACTTTGTGAAATTATTTATCATCTAAAGGAGTTTATAATATTGTTGACCGTGCAAAAACATGCAAAGCAAATGTAATCATTGAAACCTAACTCTGACAATATTTCTTATATTAATCAAAACGTAACTTTTACCGCAATTAATTACTTTGTATGCAAGATAACTTGATTAAAACCCAAAACCCTAGTGTTACTTTAAGTTAAGATTAATTCAACCATTGAACGGCAGTGATATCTTACAATCTCTGTGGATACGATAACAAAACCCGACACTTAAAAACTGTCTCAACAAAATGGCGCCGTTGCCGGGGATTGTAAATTGATATTGCGAGCATCGCATTGGTTGTTTAAGTTTTAGCTTGTGAATTTTTGACTTGTGCTTGTAATTCGTTTGGTTTAGTGTGCAGCTTACGTTTTATGCGAGGGAAATTCCCTGTGGACGAACTTCTTTTTGATCCTGAGATCGAGAGAACCGCAAGGAGGCTCAATAGCAAAACAAGACGTAGGAGGCAACAGGCTAGGCAACGCCAAGAGCAAGGAGAAAGTTCTTCAACCACAAATCCACACCCATTCGTACCAAACATGGAGCCACAACCACCACCACCGATTTCTACTCCATGTATCAACAGTCCAAGGAACACCGCTCAGTTTGCCAACCAAACTGGAAGGCAAGCTGAGATGAAGACGGGAACTCTGAATTTATTGTATGGGAGTCCATTCACCGGAATGGACCATGAAGACCCATTTGCTTTTCTCACAAAATTCTATGAGATAGCATTGGCTGCCGGAGTGGATCAGGCTCAGGAGCTTCCGTTGTTCAGACGTTTATTTCCTCACGCTTTGCTCGGTAAAGCAAAGGATTGGTATCTCGATCAAACACCTGCCGTAATGACAGATTGGAATGTGTTAGAGGAGAAATTCATTGAAAGATTTTTCTCTCATAACCGATTCATGGAATCAAAAACGGCCATCTCGGTGTTTTCTCAAGGAACCAGTGAATCGTTGAATGAAGTGTGGGAGAGATTCAAGTCCATGCTAAGGAAATGTAAAGGGCATGGATTTGATGAATTAACTCAAATCCATATCTTCAGAAATGGACTTCAACCAAACTGTAAGACGTTGTTGGATGCCACCTCGGGTGGCTCGTTGATGTCAAAGAGTGCCGAAGAAGCCACCAACATTATCAACCGTATGGCTTTGAATGATCTTCAAAGTCAAAGTCGTGGAAGTTCTTTGAAGAAGGCGGGAGTGCTTGAGTTAGGGACGAATGATGCCATACTTGCCCAAAACAAGCTCATCTCACAACAAGTGGAACTTTTAACGCAACAAATCAAAGAGTTAAGAGAACCGTCAAAAGCTAAACAAATAGCTTGTTGTGAACTTTGTAAAGGTGAACATGACACCGGATTTTGTCCACCTCCCGGCTTTGACGAGGTGAACTATATGGCCAATCAACGGGACTATCAACCAAGACAACAACAACCTTATCAACCGCACCCTCAACAACAACAACAACAACAACAATTCCAAGGGAACCAAGGGTTCCAACCTAGAAGCAACTATTATCATAACCAAGGTTATGGAGGTGGTTCTTCTAGCCGTCAAAATCCTCCCCAAAATCCGTATCAATCTCAACAACCGCCGGTAGTCAATTCTAAATTGGAAGAGACATTGACGCAATTCATGCAAATGTCAATGGCCAATCAAAAGAGTAATGACGCGGCCATAAAAAATCTTGAAACTCAAGTGGGGCAACTTGCCAAGCAACTAGCTGAACAACAAACCGGTCCTTCTTTCTCGGCCAATACGCAAACAAATCCTAAGGAGCATTGTAAGGCGATTGTGACAAGAAGTGGAAGGGAGTTGGGTAGTGAAAACGAAAAAAGAGTGGAGAGTGAAAAAAGAGAGAAAGAGAAGGAGATTGAGGAGGAGATAGTGGAAGAAAATATTGATGGTGAAGTAGGAGTGTGGAGTGATGAGGAAGTAGTTGAAAAGAATAAAAATAATGGTGAAGTTGAAAATGAAAAAAATGTGGAGATTGAGGAGAATAAAAATGATGAGGTTATAAGGGAGGTAGTGAAGAAGCCGAGATGGAAAAGCGCTAGAGTAGCGAAAGGGAAGGAGGTAGTGAGCGCTACTCCTGTCCAAAACCTTCCTTACCCTCATGCCCCTTCCAAAAGGGAAAATGAACGGCATTACGCCCGGTTCATGGATATTTTTAAGCAATTACAAATAAACATTCCGTTTGCTGAAGCTTTGGAACAAATGCCAAAGTATGCCAAGTTCATGAAGGACATACTAACCAAAAAGCGGAGGTATACGGAACCGGAGACCATCGTCCTTGATGCGAGATGTAGTGCCATCATTCAAAGGACGCTTCCTAAGAAAGAGGTTGATCCGGGAAGAGTTACATTGCCGGTTAAAATTGGTGATGTGTATGTCGGAAAGGGACTTATTGACTTGGGGTCGAGCATAAATCTTATACCTTTGTCAATTATCAAGAGGCTTGGCAACATCGAGATTAAGTCCATCCGAATGACATTACAATTGGCGGATAAGTCGACGACCCATCCTCATGGCGTAGCCCAAGATGTGTTGGTGAAGGTCGACAAATTCTTTTTCCCGGTGGATTTTATTGTAATTGATATGGAGGAAGATGATGATGCTCCGCTCATATTGGGCCGACCATTCATGAAGACCGCAAGAATGATGATTGATGTTGATGACGGTTTAATGAAGGTGCGTGTTCAAAATGAGGAGGTCACCTTTGATCTATTCGAGGCGATGAAGCATTCCAAAGATAGACATGATAGCTTTCGAATCGATGTGATCGAAGACGCTATTATGGAAGTTTCAAAGCATATCCACGAGATATCTCCTATGGAGTTAGCTCTCGACGACTCATTGGAGGTTTTCACTGTTGAGGAGGAGCTAGCTCTTGAGGAATGCTTGAAGGAACTTGATAGCTTGGAAGACCTACAACCGTGGGAAGTAGAGGAAGAAAATTTGAAGAAGGAGGTAATTGACGAGAAAGCGTCAATTGAATTAAAAGAGTTACCTTCGACTTTGAAATATGTATTCCTTGATGATACCGAGGGCAAGCCGGTTATCATAAGCAACCTTTTGACAATTGAAGAAGAAGCCCGTCTTATATTTGTGCTAAAGACCAATCAAGAAGCTATGGGTTGGACTCTTTCCGATCTTAAAGGAATTAGTCCATCCTATTGTATGCACAAGATTTTGATGGAGGAGGATTTCAAGCCGGTGGCTCAACCACAACGCCGCTTGAATCCTACAATGAAAGAGGTTGTAAGAAAGGAGGTGGTGAAGCTTTTGGATGCGGGAATGATTTACCCGATCTCGGATAGTCCGTGGGTTAGTCCCGTGCACGTGGTTCCGAAGAAGGGTGGAATGACCGTAATCCGTAATGACAAAGACGAATTGATCCCGACTAAAGTTGCCACGGGATGGAGAATGTGTATAGATTATAGACGGTTGAATACCGCGACTCGTAAGGACCATTTTCCACTCCCATTTATGGATCAAATGCTTGAAAGACTATCGGGCCAACAATACTACTGTTTTTTAGACGGCTACTCCGGGTACAACCAAATTGCGGTTGACCCGGTTGATCATGAGAAGACGGCTTTCACGTGTCCGTTTGGAGTGTTCGCATACAGAAAAATGCCTTTTGGGCTTTGCAATGCGCCGGCGACATTCCAACGATGTGTCCAAGCTATTTTTGCCGATCTAATAGAGAAAACAATGGAAGTCTTCATGGATGACTTCTCGGTGTTTGGTGGGACGTTTAGTCTATGCTTGGCAAATTTGAAGACGGTGTTGGAAAGGTGTGTGAAGACTAATTTGGTGCTGAATTGGGAAAAGTGTCACTTCATGGTGACCGAGGGGATTGTGCTAGGCCACAAAGTCTCTAAAAGGGGGCTTGAAGTGGATAGAGCTAAGGTTGATGTAATTGAAAAATTACCCCCTCCGGTCAATGTGAAGGGCATCCGTAGTTTTTTGGGGCACGCGGGGTTCTACCGGCGCTTCATCAAGGACTTCTCAAAGGTGGCTAAACCTTTGAGCAATTTACTCGCCAAAGATCAGGTATTTCTCTTCACCGACGATTGTTTGCAAGCTTTCGAGGTTTTAAAAGAAAAATTGGTTACCGCTCCAATAATAGTCGCTCCCGATTGGAATGAAAATTTTGAACTAATGTGTGACGCGAGTGACTATGCCGTTGGAGCGGTACTTGGCCAAAGAAAGGACAAAACTTTTCATGCTATACATTATGCGAGCAAGGTTCTTAACGAGGCTCAAATAAATTATGCCACAACGGAAAAAGAACTACTCGCAATAGTGTATGCGCTAGAAAAGTTTAGGTCCTATCTTATAGGGTCTAAAGTCGTGGTGTACACCGACCACGCGGCGATTAAATATCTGCTGACCAAGCCGGATTCGAAGCAAAGGCTCATCCGTTGGATCCTCTTGTTACAAGAATTCGATGTCGAAATTAAAGACAAGAAGGGGTCGGAAAACTTGGTAGCGGATCATTTATCCCGCTTGGTGAATGTCGAGGTTACCGCATCTGAAAAGGAAATCCGGGAAGAATTTCCTGATGAAAATTGTTTAAGGTTCAAGTTAGGCCGTGGTTTGCAGACTTTGCAAACCACAAGGCTAGTGGTTGTGTGCCGGCCGATCTAACTTCGAACCAAAAGAGGAAGTTCCTTTCGGATGCAAAGTATTATGTTTGGGATGACCCATACTTGTTTAAGTTGGGTAGCGATAACCTGTTAAGGAGATGCGTAACTGGTGATGAAGCCCAGAGCATCCTTTGGCATTGTCACAACTCGCCTTATGGCGGTCATTATAATGGGGTTAGAACGGCCACTAAAATTCTTCAATCGGGATTTTATTGGCCAACTATTTTTAAAGACGCACATACCCATGCGCAAAGTTGTGACAGTTGCCAAAGAAGTGGTGGGATAGGTAAGAGAGATGAGATGCCTCTCCAAAATATCCAAGAAGTGGAAGTGTTCGATTGTTGGGGCATAGATTTTGTTGGACCTTTCCCACCCTCTTACGGGAATGAGTACATGCTTGTAGCTGTTGATTATGTCTCTAAATGGGTTGAGGCGATTGCCTCACCTCGGGCGGATGCCAAAACGGTGATAAATTTTTAAAGAAAAACATCTTTTCCCGTTTTGGAACACCCCGAGTGTTGATAAGTGACGGAGGGTCACACTTTTGCAATGCACCTTTGGAAACAATTCTAAAACATTATGGTGTGTCGCATAGGGTGACAACTCCGTACCACCCTCAGGCTAACGGGCAAGCGGAGGTCTCTAATCGAGAGATTAAGAGAATCCTAGAAAAAACCGTGTCTAATTCTAAAAAAGAGTGGTCCCAAAAATTGGACGAAGCATTGTGGGCCTACCGTACGGCCTTTAAAGCTCCAATTGGCCTAACTCCGTTTCAATTGGTATTTGGTAAAACTTGCCATTTGCCGGTTGAATTGGAGCACAAGGCCTTGTGGGCCCTAAAATTTCTAAATTTTGAACATGAGTTGGCCGGTAACAAAAGGAAAGTACAACTACTTGAGTTGGAGGAGATGCGCAATGCCGCATACCACTCAAGTTGGTTGTACAAGGAAAAAGCAAAGAAATATCATGACAAGAAGATCCGAACCAAAGAATTCGTGCCCGGACAATTGGTCTTATTGTTCAACTCCCGGTTGAAGTTGTTTCCCGGGAAGTTGAAATCAAAATGGTCCGGGCCATTTCGGGTGAAAGAAGTAAAAGAATACGGGGCCATTATCATTGAAGACATGGACGAGAAAGACAGTTGGACCGTGAACGGCCAACGATTGAAAGTGTATCTCGGCGGTCATGTGGATCGCGAGAGTTGTGCTCAGCCGCTCGATGCTCCTCTGTGAGCATCGCACCGTCGAGCTTAGCCGACGTTAAACAAGCGCTAGTTGGGAGGCACCCCAACATTGTAAGTATTTCCTGTTTTATGTTTGATGTTGTATGAGTATTGTGTGATTTTTCAGGCTGGATGACATGCAAGTGCTGCATTTGCAAAAGCACTTGCTGTCATGCTCGCTTGCAGCTCGCTAGGCGAGGCTGCAGCGAGCGCGCTCGCTAGGCGAGGCAGTAGCGAGCGCACCAGTACTGTTCTATTTAAACAGTTCAGCAGGGCAGTTTTGCCCTTACCCTAAAAATTCTTCTAAACTGTTCTGCTGAAGAGTGCGATTTGCCTTCTCAAATTCTCTACTGTGCATCCATATCAACAACATTTGTGTGTCGGTCAATTGCAAACACTTCCCACTTCTCCTTTCCAAATCCGTTTACCTCAAGGTTTGCCCTATTGCATGTTTCTTTTGTTGCATTATTTATTTCCAAATTTGTATGGTAAATAGGATAGGTGTGATAGGAACCTTGAGGTTGCATGCAATTTTGGGAGTTTGCAATGTTGTGCATTTAGGTTTTTAAATTGGGGATTTACTCTTACTTAGGTTTTCCATGAAATTAGGTATCCCCAATAGCATAGAACAATTCATAGTCATGAGAAATCATTGGGTTTTGCTGTGGAAACCTTGTATGTACAGTTTTGGGGGAAACAATTTTGAAAATGCAGAAAACCCCAAAACCCGTAAGGTTCGCTAGCACTCGCTAGGCGAACCTGGGGCGAGCATTCGCTGCCACTTCGCTAGGCGAAGCAGCAGCGAGCAAACCAGTCCCTTAT
Source organism: Lathyrus oleraceus (assembly GCF_024323335.1). NCBI lineage: Eukaryota > Viridiplantae > Streptophyta > Magnoliopsida > Fabales > Fabaceae > Lathyrus > Lathyrus oleraceus. The sequence continues at coordinate 373,988,528 of NC_066580.1, forward strand.
AAAAACTGTTTTGGTTCTAATCTGTTTGTTTCGTGTTTGTTGCTTTATCTCTTGTTTTGCAGAATGGAGTCAAGATCTAGTGCTGGCAAGAAAAGAAAGGGTGCGGCAACTACTTCACGAACCGTGCCGATCCAATTCGATACCGACAAGTTTGTCGGTGCAAAGCAAGCGGCACGGTACATCGCTTTGGAGAAGCGAAAAATTTTGCCTGAGAAGCGTTTTCTGATTAACCCACAGGGCACGTATCGGAGTTTTGCCGGGTTGATCGATACAAAGAAATGGGATAGGTTGATAAATCCCTTGGAACACTATGACATCGCTACAGTGCGGGAGTTCTACGCTAACGCATTGCCAGATGATGATGAGCCCTTCACTTGGGTCTCTAGAGTGGCCGGTCGGCCAGTTCCTTTTGACAGGGATACGATCAACCAAATCCTCGGGGAGCCGCTTCAGCTGGGTGCTGACCAAAGAGACCAGTACCATATTGACCTCCGGCTGCACAAGGATGTCCCAGCAATTACGGCCGCCCTGCTTTTACCAGGGAAATCAGTAGAGCCGAACCCATCTGGGGTTCCTATGAGATATCATCGGGAGGACATGACTCCCATGGCCCAGCTGATTCTTCTTCTGGTTTTGACCAACATACAACCCAAATCCCACACATCTACTGTGCCGATCCCAGTGGCACATTTAGTACATTCCATCCTCGCCAATGTTGAGATTGATGTGGCGAGGATCATTGCCAATGAGTTGAAGACGGTAATAGAGAGCGGACTGAAGTCGGGGGCTCGGGTGAATTGCCCCCTTGCATTCCCTTGTTTGATTATGAGTCTGTGCATTAAGGCACGAGTGCGACTTCCGTCTCGGGGTCAGGTTAGGATCCCGGCTCCTATTGATGACCGGTATGTGGCAAAATACTGCAGAGCTAAGGCCACCGGCAGCAGTGCAGCCTCAGGTAGCACTAGGGTTTCTGATGGTCCTAGTGCTTCTACTCCCAGGGTCGATCCATACCTGCGGGCTGCGTGTGAATTCAATTTCGAGTGGATGGCAGCATCGCAGAGGGCTATGATTGACATGCACGACTCGATGCAGCGTTTGCAGCTGCAGGGTAGTGGTGCACATGCTTTGATGACACGGGAGCAGTTTCTGACTAATGCAAATTGGCCCGTGGACGTGCCAGTCTATTCTGAGGGGGTGGGAGCTGATGATGATGATGAGGATGATGATGAGGCGACCGGTTCTGAGGCCGGTAGTGAGGAGGAGTCTTGAGCCCTTTATGGGTTAAGTTTTTGTTTTTGTATTTCAGTTTTTTTTTATTATGGCATTTTTATTTGTACTTTTAAATTTTGTATTTTGACCATGGGTTGTACTATTGGGGTGTTTTGTCCCCCACGAACAAAATTTTATTTTTTCAGTTAATGTTATTTATGTTTGTTGTTAATTTTGTGTGTTTAATAAATTTTTGGTTGAATAAGTGGCAAACCCTTCTAGATTGGTTGCTCATCAAGAAGTACCCAATGAAGGTGCATCCGAGCTTGGATGGCAATGATAAGAATAACAAGTGAATGAAGCTAAGGTACATGGTTACCGTCGGCTAGAATTTTAGAATGCATTAGGAACTTTACTCTTTTTGGTAAATAGAATATTGTCTTTTTGCAACATAATTGAATGAATGTTTCATCTAGAACTTAGAACCATATATTGTGAGGAAACCTCCATTGTACACTTAAATGCTGGAGTCTAATAAGTTTTGTTGATTCATTTGATTCATTATTTGTCTGTTATTATTGTGAGATTGTGGAAGCAATTAGAAATGATCAAGGCACTTGTTTTCTTTCGAGCACAACTACATCCAAAAACAACTTACCTGTGAGCAGAGAGAGTATTTGTTAACCCCTTTGAGCCTGAACAGTTAAATCTCGGCTTGAAATAAAGCGAGATCTCAAAAATCTTTTTTTTACAACCCGGAAAATATTGATTATTGTTCTTTGGCCGTAAAAAGGTAAGAGCATTCACTTAGGGTGTGGAAGAATTAAGTTGGGGAGAACGAAAAAGAATTGGTAAGCACCACAACTCTTGAAAAAGAAAAGAAAAACCGAGCAAGCATAGAAAAATATATGTATAGAAAATATAGAAAAGAAACATCTGTTTTGTACATTTGATGTGAAAGAAAAGAACAAAAATAGAAAATGAATGCTTGCTTGGAAGAAAAATAGTGAAAAATAAGAGTTGAGTTGTGGAATATGTGTTGTGAAGGTTACAAATAAGAAACAAAGGAAACAAGTCGAGTAGTGTGAATAATACTGTGAATGTCTCTTTTGCATCGGCACTTTCGTTTCAATGGCCTTAGAAATGACCCTTGTTTGTTAACCTGACCAAGCTTCAACCGAAAAGCCCTTAGTGATCTTTTTGCTTCCACAGTACCATTTTTAATTGATTAGACATTGTATGAATCTATTTGATATCTTCATTATTTGTTAGTGAGTGAGATTAGTCCCGCGGTTGCAAACGCGCAAAATCTTCATTCCTTATTCGAAGAGGAGAGATAGGATGATTCATTCAGAATAGCATTGTTGTAGATAGATAAATATTTTGCATTACTATTTAAGTTTTAGTTCTTATGTATTATTTTATTCAAAACCGTTGGAAACGTGTATTTGCGGATTTCGCTTGTGTTTGAGCCGTTTATCCAACTTCGGAGAAACTGTTTCTTTATGCAAATCCTCTTGTCTTTCAAGAGGCATACTTTGCTTGAGGACAAGCAAGAATCTAGTTGGGGAGAGTTGTTAGATGCCCAAAAGTGTTTATTTGAGCTATCATATGTGGGCATCTTTCACTCTTTTACCCTGCTAAAATTGTCAAAGTCACATTTATTTTACATGGAATGCGTACATTGATAAACAAGCTTGGTGCCTTTGATGTGTTTGTTATTGTGCAGGAAAGGCATGAATTAATCGATAATAAAGACACAAGAGAATTGGCAAAGGAACCAAAGCAAAGGAGCATTTCATCTGCCAGCTCGCTAGGCGAGGATGTGGCGAAGCAAAACCTTCGCTAGGCGAGCTCCTGGCGAAAGGCTCCAGTAAATTGGTTAATTAATTCGCTAGGCGAACTGAAGGCGAAGTGGCAGCGAATTCAGTCTGTTTTGGTGAAAAGAGCAGCCAGCACTAGCTCGCTAGGCGAGGCTCTAGCGAGTCCCCAGCGAGCATTCCAGTAGCAAAACCTCTCAACCTCGCTGGGGCGAAGGTTGAAGCGAGTTCTTCGCTAGGCGAAGGTCTGTTCGCTAGGCGAACATGACAGTTCCACAGGCCCAGTTTTCTCTGGGCGCAGGGACTTTTTGTGCCCACTTTTGGCCTTCGCTAGGCGAGCCATCTGCTCGCCTAGCGAACGTGACAGTTCTGCACTTGTCTATAAGTAGCAGGTGCCACTTTTTGTGCCCATACCACTTTTTACCAACTTTTCCATTTTTTGTACTTTCTCTTAGATATTTTACAGCATTGTTTGGAGGGATTTTGGATGCCCTAATTTCTTTTCTCTTCATCTAGCAACCATCTTCCACAAAAAGAAGGTGGATTCCCATCCAACTTCGATCATTCGACTTGGATGTTGATCAACCCTCTTTTCTTACTTGCCGACCAAGCTACCATGAAAATGAGTAGCTAAGTCTCCATTTGTCAAGGTTAGATGTAGGTGATTTCCAAGCTTTGTGTGTAAATGTAAGGATCCTCATTTGTAAACTCTTTAACGGTAAATATATGATGAAAACTTTGTTTCTATATAAAACTCTTTGTGTTGGTATTTGATCGAGAGATGTTTACCGATTCTTGACCTAGGTTTTCATCCAAACTTGTTTGTTAGCTAGAGATAGTAACGAATGATTTTGTTCACCATAAGGTTGAACCAAAACGTTGTCTTTTTGATAGATTGTGTTCGAGAGAAACAATGGATCAAAATGACAAAACTCACAATGGGTGTTCGAGAGAAACGCATAGAGAGGACTTTGTGAAATTATTTATCATCTAAAGGAGTTTATAATATTGTTGACCGTGCAAAAACATGCAAAGCAAATGTAATCATTGAAACCTAACTCTGACAATATTTCTTATATTAATCAAAACGTAACTTTTACCGCAATTAATTACTTTGTATGCAAGATAACTTGATTAAAACCCAAAACCCTAGTGTTACTTTAAGTTAAGATTAATTCAACCATTGAACGGCAGTGATATCTTACAATCTCTGTGGATACGATAACAAAACCCGACACTTAAAAACTGTCTCAACAGTTGGTGAGCCAAATGGTCATCCAAGACACTACCTTTAATTTCTTTTTAAGATCGATATTCAGTATCGTACTCAAATAATAACATCTGCCAACGAGAAACCCTCCTAGTTAAAGTAGGCTTCTCAAAAATATACTTGATTGAATCCATTTTGGATATCAACCAAGTAGTATGGTTCAAGATATATTAGCTAAGACGCTTAGCAGCCCAAGCCAATGCGCAACAAGACTTTTAAAGCATAGAATACCAAGTCTCACAATCAGTGAATTTCTTACTGAGGTAGTAAATTGCATATTCTTTCTTTCCAGTTTCATCTTGCTGACCAAGAACACAGCCCATACTCTCATCGAGCACAGTCAAATACATGATCAATGGTCTTCCATCAACAAGTGAAGACAAAATCGGAGGCTTAAGCATATATTCTTGGATGCTGTCAAAAGCTTTCTGGAAATCCTCGGTCCAATCACAAGACTGATCTTTCCGAAGAAGTTTGAATATAGGTGCGCATGTGGCAGTCATATTCGATATGAATCTTGAGATATGTAGCGGTAAATTCATGACCATCAAGTCATAGATAAACTTAACGTCAATCAAACCAGAGTCGCCACCGCGCTTTTATTGTTTCCAAAGGAAAAGGGAAAAGTACGAACAAAACCTAAAGATAAGAAGTTTTCAAATCAAAACAAATAAAATGCCAGAGATTACAGGTAAGGGGGTTGGTTACACAGAGGGAAGGTATTAGTACCCAAAGTGTCCTAGGTACTCCTAGGGAGCCCTTTTTTATGTGTGTATGTGTTTTTGGTATAAAAGATGTTTCAGAAAAATAGAGTGTGGGGGATGAGAAAAGAATTCATTGATTATATTTTTGTGTTTGACAAGACCTTCAAACTTGTGCCTAAGTACCAACATAATATGAGGGACCAAAACCTCGTAGTTCGTGGTATCATTTTCAAAATTAGTGGATTTCTTTTAATCAAAATTTAAGTTGAAAAGAGGCACAAAGGGCCCAAAAGTGTGAATGGGTGTTAGTTCTTTTTGTCTTTTCAAATTTTAAGTCAAAATGATTAGATTTATTTACAAATTTGATTTAAGAAAAAAGGTTTAAAAATGCAATGGCATAAGGCCAAAGTTTCTAATTTGAAATAAGGTATAAGTTTTGAAATCACAAGCAAAGAAGGTTTTTGAAAAGAGGAAGAAATTTTAAAATTAAAGAAATGGGATGCAATCTAACAGACTAGAATGTCTTATAGAAAACTCACTTTTCCTTTGGACTCTGGATCAAGCAATTACCAACTAGCAATTAGCAATATCAGATGTCATGGAGATCAAGGCATGAAATAAAGATGGTCACATCCAAGAAAGAAAATCCCATAGCTATTAGTCTTCTTTGTCTTCTCATGTATCAAATGAAATACTCCTTGATTAACTCATAATAGAGCATTAGGCATGACGTCAACATAACAGTTGCATCAAGACCATGTAGAAGATGAATCCAAGTGGATCCCAATACTTGCATCAAATGAAAGCTCAAATTACAATAGCTTGGTCTCATAAATGTTGGCATTGGCTAAGTCCTTTTGTATGTGGAATGTTGTTTATTCCTAAGTCCAAAAGATCAGATCAAACCCAACAGTCCACACAAACATTTTTTTGGGTTTTTGTTGTTTATTAGGTATTTTTAAGGTCCTAAGACCATGAGCACAAACAAAATACACCAACAAATATATACAATCACAATATATGGCTCAAGTGAGCAAAGTGAAAATGACATAAACATAAACAAGTCAAATGATATGTAAATGACAATGAATGGTAAATGACTAAAAACTAAATTGCATAAAGTAAATGACTTAAAAGTAAATTAAAGTTAATAAGAGTTAGTCAAATGTTAGTCAAAGTTAATTATATGTTTGTGGTGTTTTCCTTTTCAATTGATTAAGTCATTCTTTGGATAATACTCAACCATCTATTCACAAGCATGGATCATTGAACCAAGACATCTTTCAAAGGAAGGAAAAAAGGCCAAGTTTCCACACAATACCATGAAAGATGGGAGACTTACAATCTCACTGACTAGAATGTCATGCCTTTAGAGTCGAATTTAGCTCTATGTTAAGCAATCGTAATTTGACTTATGTAGAAGTCACAGCTATCTGAGGCAGGGCAATAAAAATTTAGGTGTAATGCATGTTAGAGATTTGGTATAATGAACCAAACTCCTAAAACATACCACACACTAAAAGAAAAGATCAAATTGGATGGACTTATCTCATCCATACTTGTATTGGTTCATCCAACACAAGGTTATTGATGAACCAATTAGCCTTAGGATCTTGAGATTTCATTGGTCAATGAGAGGGATGATAAATAATGGGATGAAGATGAAGAGGGAACATAGATGAGAGAAACACAAATTGGTCATGGTAGTATTTTTATCAAATTAAAATCATTCATTCATTTTGGGAGATGAAATGTACATTTCATCAATCCCCTAAATCCAATGATTTTAATTCAAGAAAATTCAAATCAACCTCGACCAAGGCCCAAACAAATAGTCAAACATCTAAAGACCATAAAAATGGCTCAACATGATTTTTACACAATTAATCAATTAAAAATCAAATTACAAAAATGCATTTAAATTCAATTTAATTTAGTCAAAACCTAAAATATCTTCAAAACACTAAATAAATGCCTAAGAGATTTATCCTACTTCAAACAAGGTCAAAGGACCTTAGACAAAAATTTCATGATTTTTGAAAAGTCAGAAGTATTTTTAAACAATTAAGAATATGCAAAAAAATATTTAATTCATGAAAAATATCAAAGTTAATCCAAAAAATCATTTTAATTAAGAAAATGAAAGAGAAAAATATTTAAAGATTTTTGCTGAAAGTCCCATATTTTTTGGACTAAAAATGAATTCAATATGAATAAAACAAAATAAGCTAATTAAAATATAAAATCGGAAATTAAAAAAAATGATAAAAGACAAGGGCCATCAGATCTCCCTCATTAATTGAGGTGGCATATCTGATGGCCACACGCGTGTCATCCATGGTGGACCCTAGTTAACACGTTGCAACAATGATAATTAAAACCAATGGCCATGATTAAAACATTTCAACATCATCAGATGGTTGGAAGGGCGCTAACGCACCACCGGAGCCCTAGCTCCGGTATTCTTCTCTGGTGGAACTCACCGAACTGGTCCACCACCAACCACCATGAAAATAAAAAACAAGGACATGGATTCAAAGAAAAAATGCTCAGGAGCTCGAATTTGGCCTCAATTTTCTCGAATTCCAAATATATAAAGAGATACAGGGATTTGATTTTTGAGGATCGTGAATTGAGTTGGTTCTATTTAACCTCAAAGCAACTCAATCTTATTGCCTACATTGGTAGTACTTTAGCCAACCAAAACCATAAAGAATGGTGAAGAATTGAGATAGAATCGAAGAGATGAAGTTTATGAAAAATCACCTTTGAGTTGCTTTAGATTCACTTGATCTTGACTTGGATTTTCCTGCTTTCTCTTCCTCTTGCTTGCAGTGGTCAATTGAAATGAAAAGGGAAATTAATTCTTGGAGTTTGAATTTCCAAAACAGAAGATGAAATTCAACTCGATTTTCATTGAAATCTTCAAGAATTCTATGAAATGGAGGGTTTGGATTGTTCTGGAAAAGCTTGGGCAAGGTGTTAATGAAGTTCTAAGCTCATAGCACTTGTATTTATAGGGTTATCACATGCTCTTTGCACACTTCCATTTGAATTCCGAAATTAGCAACTTTGCATCAATGAGCTTGTATGGGCGTGTACAAAGCCCAAAGAATAATTTGAAAAGGTCCAAAATTATGCATAGGTCATGCTAAAAGCAATGCATAAAGCCATGCAATGTTGAAATTAGTTTGGTCACGAGATCCTTCCAAATGGTACCATGCATTACACCCATGCACAAGTCCTTCATTCTTTATCAAATGTTCACTTCTTCCACCTTGAATAACTTTTGCTATGGACTTCAAATGAAAATAGTTCCTTCATCAAAGTTTTAAGTATTTAAAACCTCTTCAATTTGGTCACAAATTTGACCTCATATGGATTTGGCATGAAGGAGGTATGCATTTTAGAAGTTGAGGAAAATAACTTGTTCAATGGTAATGGCCCAAAGTGACCTATAATGTTTCCTCTTGGCACATGAATTTGCAAGTTGAATTTGAACTTCCTACAAACATAAAGGTTTAATTAGAAATATTTAATTTGATCATGGAATTTGAATGGATTTCATATCATAAAAATTGAGCAAGTTATGGTCTTGGGAAGTTGACCTCCTAACTAGGGTTCAGACAAAGTGACCTATAATTGTTCACCATAAAAAGTATCCTTTCAAGAAAAAATATCTCTTGAATTAAACATGAAAGTTGTTTAGAATGTAACTATGAGTAAATTTGATCTTGGAATCATATTCATATGACAAATATTGTAGGAGATAGGGTCTAGGGAACCCCAGCTTTGACCAGTTGACTTTCTCTAGTCAACCATCATGAACCATCTTGTTAGCTTGACATTCTCTTGACTTTTGGGACTCATGCAGGATCATATATGTGTAAGGTTATGTAATATGAAGTATCCCTTGAAATATTTAATCAATTGATGAAGAAACTTGTTGAGGAAGTCACATAAGATACCCAGATGAATTAGGGTTTCCAAGACAAACAAACTTCAAACTCTTGATGAATTCTTGATCAAAATGATATGTGAAGACCATAGGGATCCATATATGATGTCTAGAACCAATGTGAACCATTTCTTGATTGATCCCCTTGCATTGAGGGTCTTAAATCCAAGATATGAGATTGATGGAGCATAGGTGAGCATACACACTACCTACAAAAGTAACAAACTATACATTGACATATTTTTAGTATTTTGGTTAGTAAATAATAAAAAACAAAGTATGATACCATCAAATATGCTTGGTGATCTCTCCCAATGCAAATCCAATGAATAAGGGGTGAGGAGGATGCCAAGGTGTGATCCCAAAGCCAATGCATATGATAAGATAGCATGAGGGATCTTAGGGTCAAAATTGGGGTCTTACAGCCGCCCCTATTTAAGGGCATTCTAACTGAGGATGTGAAGGGTAACATCTTCATATCGACTCAGTAGAATGGACTTAAATAACAACATATAGAAACACATTTTGGTCCCTAAGAGACTTCATGATGCATATGATATGAAAATGTTAAAAATAATCTATGTGGGGAAAATGTTGCCACAAAGGAAAAGAATTTGATGAGACTGAAAGTCCGCAAGAGCATAATGCATTCCGTAAGGAACACTCACTGGGGAAACAAAGACTTTGGGGATAAGCTATTGTGCGTAGGCTAGGCTACGACTTAAAAATTGCTGGAGACACGAAAGCATTTCCATGAAAAATAATTCAATGGAAGGACTCGGCCAGGGAATAAGGGGAAATTTGTGGCTAAATCAGAACAAAACTGAAATACTCAAATCAAGCAGGGAATGGTGACTTCATTGAAGAAATACACACTAGAACTCAACTGGGGAAGGATGAACTTCAACACAGGAGTACCATAATTACATTATCTATTACCGGTTACTGGGTGTAGCGGTAAATTCAGGATCATCAAGATATGGAAAAGCTAGAGATCAAATAACAAGAGTCGCCACCGCGCTTTATTGTTTCCAAGGGAAAAGGGAAAAACTACGAATAAAACCCAAAAGTAATAAGTTTTCAAATCAAAACTAATAAAATGTCAGAGACTACAGGTAAGGGGGTAGGTTACACAGAGGGAAGGTGTTAGCACCCAAAGTGTCCTAGGTACTCCTAGGGAGCCCTTTTTGTGTGCATATGTATTTGGTACAAAATGATTTTTACAAAAAAAATAGAATGGGGGATGAGAAAAGAATTCATTAATTATATTTTTATGTTTGGCAAGACCTTCGGTCTTGTGCCTAAGTACCAACATAAAAATGAGGGATCAAAACCTCGTAGTTCGTGATACAAATTTCAAAGTGGATGCATTGCTTTTAATAAAAATTAATTTTGAAAGACATAAAGGCCTAAAAATGGTTTGAATGAGTTAGTTCTTTTTGGATTTTTAAAAGTTTAAGTCAAGTATGGTTAAGTTTATTTACAAGTTTGATTTAAGAAAAGAAGTTTGAAAATGCAATGACATAAGGCCAAAGTTTCTATCTTTTTGCAATATGGTCAAAATTTAGAACAAAATAAGTTCAATCAAAGAAGATTTTGAAAAGGGAGGGAGAGATTTTGAAATTAAAGAAAATGGGAGAAGATGAAGAGACTAATCCTATGCACAAAATTAAAAGTTAAGAGTTGAAAAGATCTGACCAAATGGGTAGCAATCCAATAGACAAGAATGTCAATAGAAACCCATAATTCCCTTGAACTTTTAGAATCAAGCAACACACAAATGCACAATTATCTTATCTTGAAGAGCAAAGGCATCAAACAAAGATAGCCACATCCAAGCTTATCCATTCCATGATCTTCTTCAAAATAACCCATGTAGCAGATGAATTCCATAAGTCACAGGTTCAAAATAACAGCTTCACAATTATCATGTTGCAGATGAACTCAGAAGGATCTTAAATGATGTATCAGATGAAGTTTCAAATTTGCAAGCACTTGGTTTCGCAATAAGTTGGCATTGGCCAAGTCCTTTAGCATAGGAGTGTTATCTAAGTTCTAAGTCCAATTGTCCAAGATCAAGCCAACAGTCCACACAAAAGTTTTTTAGGGTTTTTGTTGTTATTATGTACATTAATTGTCAAAGACCACACAAACAAGCAAAGTATACACAAACAAAATATCTCACAATATGGTCCAAGTGGACAAAGTGAAAATTGCATTAATATAAACAATTAGAATGATATGAACAATGGCAAATGTATAAAAGCTAGAATTAAATGAAATTAAAGTAAATGGCTTGAAATTACAAGTTAGTTGTTAATAGGTTAGAAGTTAGTATTGTTTTGTTTTTGCTTTTCATTGTTAGACATTCTTTAGAGAACACTCAACCCACTTATCACAAACATGGATCCTTGAACCAAGACATCTTCCAAAGGAAGGAAAAAAGGCCAAGTTTCCACACAATACCATGAAAGAAGAGAGACTTACAATCTCACTAACTAGAATGCTATGCATTTTATGTCACAAATTTAGCGCTATGTTAAGCAATCGTAATTGGACTTATGTAGAAGTCACAACTATTTTAGGTCGGGCAATAGAATTTTGGTGTTAATGCATGTTAGAGTCATAGTATTATGAACTATGCTCATGAAACATATGACACACAAAAATAATATGCAAAAGGTGTGACCTAATCTCATCCATACTCATGTTAATCTTTCAATCAACTAGCTTTAGGACTTTGAGATATTATAGGCCAAATGAGATGAATGCATAAAGAAGGGGAATGAGATGAAGAGGGAAGGTAATAGATGAAAACTCAAATTGATCAAAGGAGGACTTTTACCCAATTAATATCATCCATTCATTTTGGGAGATGGAATGTACATTCCATCAATCCCCTAAATCCAATGATATTAACTTGACAAAGTCAAATCAACATTGACCAAGGCCCAACAACAAGAGTCAACCACAAACAAGTCATCACAATTGGTCAAAAAAATTATTTGGCATTTATTCAAATTAAAAAATCCTAAAACAATACATTTAAATTAAATATGTATTTATCATATGTCAAACAAGGTCAAAGGACCTTGGAGAATTTCTTTTTAGAATTTTTAAAGACTTAAAAGTATTTTTAAACAATTAAAAATAAATGCAAAATCAATAAAATCATGAAAAATATTAATAATGGTCCAAAAAATAATTTTAATTCAGAATATGAAAGAGGAAATTATTTGAAATTTTTTGGTGAAACTCTCATATTTTTTGGATCAATATTAAAATTAATATGAATTAATGAAAATAAAGCAATTAAAATGAAATTCAAATAATCAGAAAAAACGTGGACTACTTGATCTTCCTCATTAATTGAGGTGGCAGATCTAGTGGCCACCAGCGCGCGTTCCATGGTGGACTTGAGTCAACGCAGCACCGACATGGTAATTAGAAACAACGCACGAGATTAAAACAATTTAAAAGAGATCAATGGCTCTATACCGTGCCAACACATCACCGGTGTCCAAAGGCCAGTCACCTTCTCCGGTGACCCTGGCCGGACTGGTTCACTCGTCACCATCAAGAAAATGAAAAAGGAGGACATGATCTGAAAGAAAAAATGGCGTAGAGCACGAATCTGACCTTAATTTTAACTAACTCCTCACATATAGAAAGATATGAGTTGAATTTTGAGGTATGTCAACTGAGTTTCTTCGATTTGACCTCTAAGCAACTCAATCTTCTTGCCTACATTGGTAGGACTTCAAACAACCAAAGAATCAACAGAATTGAGCAAGATTGAGAGAGAATCAAAGAGATGGAATTTTCTGGAAAATACCTTCAATGTAGGTATGGATTCAACTATTCTTTCCTTGGCGCGTGCTTGACCTCACTCAGAATGCTTGCAGAAGTAGAATGAAATACACAAAAGGTCTTGGATCCCTGCAGTTTTGAATCTCAAAACAGTGAGATTCAAACTCAATTTCAAGATGAAATTCTCAGGATTATCCTCTCAAATGGAAGGGTTAGGGGTCTAGGATCAAAGCTGGCGCGAATGTGTCTTGAATTCTGAGCATATGAAGCTCTATTTATAGTTGGATCGAGTTATAATTGCACCTTCCAAATGACTTTCCAAAATTGGAAATGGATGATGCATGGGTGCATGAGATCATTGCTTTAGGTCCACAAATGAGTGTGAGAGAGTTTGAAGTCAACTTGGATTGCAAGGCAAGTGTACATGGAAACTTGAAGTTTGATCTTTGCCAAATGATGATACCATGTACAAGCCATGCACAACCTCTTCAATTCTTGTCCAAAATGGATGAACTTGGACTTTTTGGAAAGTTTAGATCAAGAGGAACAACTTTCATGTTCAACACTTTTCCATTTTAATCTTGTATCATGATGAATTTTGAGGTGGAAGTTTGGAAATTTCAACATATCAAAAATATTTCTAAGTGCCAAGCCATATATCTCAATATTCCACCTTGCTTAACTTTTTATATGAGCTTCAAATGAGAAAAGTGTCTGCAAAAAAGTTGTATCTATTTCAAATACCTTCAAAATGGTCACCAATTTCATGTCATTTGGATTTGAAATGATAGAGTTATGCATTTTTGTTGTTTGGAAAACTCATTTGTTCAATGGTATAGGTCAAAAGTGACTTATAATGTAGCCTCATATCACATGCTCATAAAAGTTTAATTAACTCTCACTCAAAACATAAAAGTTTAAGTATACATCTTAAATTTGATTTTTCAACTTGGAAATCTTTCATCTCATAAAAATTGAGCAAGTTATTGCCTTGGGAAGTTGACTTTCAAATTAGGGTTAAGACAAAATGACATATAATGTTTTATGATAGAAAATGATTTTCCAAGCAAAACTAGCCCTAGGACTCAACATGAAAGTTGTTTGGAATGTCATTTAAAGTAAGTTTTCTCTTCGAATAATTTTCATATGGTGAGAATTGTAGGAGATAGGGTCTAGGGAGACCCAATTTTGATTAGATGAATTCATCTGGCCAACCACCATCAACCAACTTGCTAACCTTCAATTCTCTTGACTTTCTAGGCTCATGGTAGATCATATATGCATAAGATGATGAATTTTGAAGTTTCCCTTAATAAATTTGATCAATTGGTGAGACAGCTTGTTGGAGAAGTTACTCAAGATACCAAGACAAACTAGGGTTTCCAAGGCAAATCACCCTCAAACTCTTGAAGAATGTTTGATCCATATAACATGTAGAGATCATTGGGACTCATATGATGCTCATAACCATTCTTTTATCAATCCATGGTTGTGTTCTTTGTTCATGAGGGCCTTAATCCCTAGATATAAACTTGATAGATCAATCAGATCACGCCCTACCTACAAAATAATTAGGCAAATACAAAGACATATTTTTTGGTATTCTGGTTAGTGAAAATCATAAAATACAAGTATGATACAATCACATAGTGCTTGGTGATCTCTCCCAAAACAAACCCAATGAAAGAGGGGTAAGGAGGATGCCAAGGTATGATCCCAATGCTAATGCTTATGATAAGATTACATGAGGGATCTTAGGGTCAAAATCGAGGTCTTACACTGGGTAGGATGATACCATAATATGACAGAGAGGCATCAGTTACCGGTTAGAGTAAACATATAAAGGATGACTCACTAAGGAAAAAGGAGGTGTATTCGTTACCGGTAACTGGGTAAGAATAGCCTACAGGGGAAAATAGGATTTACAACTACCGGCTACTAGGCAGAAGGCCAAAGAGAGAATATTTGTCACCAGTTAAAGTGAACATATCCAGGATAGACTCAAGGGAAGAATATTTGTCATCGGTTAAGATGAACATATCAAGGATAGACCATCTAGGTAAAAATAGGAATTATATCTATCTGTTACTTTAGCGGTAAATTCATGATCATCAAGCTATGGATAAGCTGGACATCAATTAAACAAGAGTCGCCACCATGCTTTTATTGTTTCCAAGGGAAAAGGGAAAAGTACGAACAAAACCCAAGAATAAGAAGTTTTCAAATCAAAACTAATAAAATTCCAGAGATTACACCTAAGAGGGTTGGTTACACAGAGGGAAGGTGTTAGCACCCAAAGAGTCCTAGGTACTCCTAGGGAGCCCTTTCTTGTGTGCATATGTGTGTTTGTATAAATGATGTTTGCAAAAAAATAGAATGGAGGGATGAGAAAAGAATTCATTAATTATATTTTTGTGTTTGACAAGACCTTTGGACTTGTGCCTACGTACCAACATAAAATGAGGGATCAAAACCTCGTAGTTCGTGGTATCAATTTCAAAGTGGATGCATTACTTTCAACAAAAATTTTAAGTTTGAAAGGCACAAAGGCCTAAAATGATTTGAATGAGTGTTAGTTATTTTTGGCTTTTGAAAATTTTAAGTCAAGTATAGTTAAGTTTATTTACAAGTTTTCTTAGGAAAAGAGTTTGAAAAATGCAATGGGATAAGGCGAAAATTTCTAGTTTGCAAAAACAATGGTCTAAGTTTAGAAACAGACACAAGCAAAGAAGTTTTTAAAAGGAGGGAGAGATTTGAAATTAAATATGTGGGAGGGAGATGAAGAGACTAATCCTAAGCACAAATTTAAAAGTTGAGACTTGAAATGATCTGACCAATGGGTTGCAATCCAATAGGCATGAATGTCATGTAGAAACCCTCAATTCCCTTGGACTTTAGAATCAAGCAACAAACAATGCACAAAATATCAACTTGAAGAGCAAGGAATCAAATAAAGATAGCCCCATCCAAGCTTAGCAACTCCATGATCTTATTCAAATTTGTCCATGTAGCAGATGAATTCTAAGATGGCATAAGTCACAGGTTCAAAATAACAGCTTCACAATGATCATGTTGCAGATAAACTCAAATGGATCTTGAATATTGCATCATATGAAGTTTCAATTCTCAAGAATTTGGTTTCATGAAAGTTGGCATTGGCCAAGTCCTTTGCATAGGGAGTGTTGCCTAAATTCTAAGTCCAATGGTCTCAGATCAAACCAACAGTCCACAAAAGATATTCTTAGGGTTTTTGTTCTTATTATGTATCTTAATGGTCAAAGACCACACAAACAAACACAATATACATAAACAAAATATATCACAAAATATGGTCCAAGTGGACAAAGTGAAAATGACATTAACATAAACAATTAGAATGGTATGAATAATGTCAAATGAATAAAGTTAAAAAAAAAAGTGCATTAAAATAAAGGACTTGAAATTAAATGTTCGTTGTCAATAAGTTGGAAGTTAGTATTTCTTTTGCTTTTGCTCTTTTGTTTAAGTCAATCTTTGGAGAACACTCAACCCATTTATCACAAGCATGGATCCTTGAACCAAGATATCTTCCAAAGGAAGGGAAAAAGGCCAAGTTTGTATACAATACCATGAAAGAGGGGAGACTTGCAATCTCACTAACTAGAATGCTATGCCTTTTGTGTCAAAATTTAGCGCTATGTTAAGCAATCATAATTGGACGTAGGTAGAAGTCACAACTATTTGAGATCGGGCAATAGAATTCTGGTGTTAATGCATGTTAGAGACCTAGTATGATGAACTATGCTCATGAAACATACCACACACAAAAAGAATATGCAAAGTGGGGTGGACCTAATTGCATTCATACTTATATTGATTTCGCAATCAACTAGCCTTAGGATATGGAGATATCATATGTCCATGAAATGAATGAGAAGAGAATGGGATTTAGATGAAGAGGGAGCGGAAATGGATCAAACTCAAATTGGTCAAAGGAGGACTTTTACCAAGTTAAGATCATTTATTCATTTTGGGAGATGGAATGTACATTCTGTCAATCCCCTAAATCCAATTATCTTAACCTAACAAAGTCAAATCAACCTTGACCAAGGCCCAATAAGACAAGTCAAACACACAAAGGCAATTAGAATGGCTCTATACAATTATTTTGGCATTTAATCAATTAAAAATATTAAAAATAATGCATTAAATTAAATATGGTTGGTCAATTTCCTAAAACCTCATCAAAACACCAAAGAAATGGCCATGAGATTTATTATAGGTCAAACAAGGTCAAAGGACCTTGGAGAAATTTTTTTAGAATTTTTGAAAACTTAAAAGTATTTTTAAACAATTAAAAATATTTACAAAATGAATTAAATCATGAAAAATATTAATAATGATCCAAAAAATAATTTTAATTCAGAAAATGAAAGGGGACTTTATTTAAAAAATATTGGTGAAACTCTCTTATTTTTTGGATCAATATTAAAATTAATATGAATTAATAAAAATCAAAGGAATAAAAATAAAAATCAGATAATCAAAAAAACGTGGACCACTTGATCTCCCTCATTAATTGAGGTGGCAGATCAAGTGGTGGAGAACGCGCATTCTATGATACGCGCTAGTCAACTATCCACATGCTTGGTAATCACAATGAGCGCTCTAGATTAAAACATTTTAAAACAAATCAATGGCTTTGAACACTTCCAGCTTATCGCCGGACCCAAAGGTCGGTCATCTTCTCCGATGACCCTGGTTGGACTGGTTCAATCATCACCATAACATAAATGAAAAAGGAGGGTATGATCTTAAAGAAAAAATGGCGTAGATCACGAATATCACTTCAATTTTTACCCTAACTCCAAATATATATAGAGATACGTGGAGTAGAATTTTGAGGTGTGTCAACTAAGTTGCTTCGATTTGACCTTAAAGTAACTCAATATTCTTGCCTACATTGGAAGGACTTCACACAACCAATGATCCAAGAGAATTGATAGGAATTTAGATAGAATCGAAGAGAGGAAAAATCTGGATCTCTCTTGCTTCAATTCGTGATTGATCTTGCTTATGGAACTTGGGGAAGTGGCTTAAGAGTAATGAAAATCTTTGGGTCCTGGAGTTTTTGAATCTCCAAACAGTGAGATTCAAACTCAAATTTAAATTGAAATTTATCAGGTTTTCCTTTGAATGGTTAGGGTTTGGAGCTAGGGATTCAAAGCTGGCACGCAAGGTCCTTCAAACTGAAGCGTTAGACCTCTATTTATAGCAAATGGGAAGTGTTATTTGCACACTTGAAATTACTTCCAAAATTGGCAATGCAATGTACATGCTTGCATGGGCGTGTGATGGCCCATGAAGCAACGAAAAAAGGTCCACAAAATATACTGAAATGAGGTATGCATAAAGCTTGGATTGCAAGGCAAAGTTATTTGAATATTTGAAGCATGAATCTTGCCAACTGATACAACCCTGTTTAAGCCATGCGAATACCCCTCAAACTTTGTCCAAAATGAATGCATTAGAACTCTTTGGAAAGCTTAGATCAAGAGGAACAACTCTTATGTTGAACACGTTTCCACTTGGAACTTTTATCATGGTGAATATTGAGGTGGAAGTTTGGAAATTACAACATGTTAAAATATTTTCTAAGTGTCATGCCACATGTTCAATTATTCCACCTTGCTTAACTTTTTATGTGAGCTCCAAATGAGA
Organism: Lathyrus oleraceus; assembly: GCF_024323335.1. Lineage (NCBI taxonomy): Eukaryota > Viridiplantae > Streptophyta > Magnoliopsida > Fabales > Fabaceae > Lathyrus > Lathyrus oleraceus. The sequence continues at coordinate 374,006,999 of NC_066580.1, forward strand.
AAATGTTCTTCAACAAAGTTGTAGCTCTTTCAAAAACTTAAAAATGGTCACAAATTTGACATCAGTTGGACTTGGGATGAGTGAGTTATGCATTTTTGAAGTTGAGGAAAATCACTTGTTCAATGGTATTAGTCCAAAATGACCTATAATGTATCCTCATATCACATGCTCATAAAACTTGGTTTAGCTCTCACTCCAAACATCAAAGTTGAAGTAGGCACCTTGAATTTTATTTTTCAACTTGGAAATCTTTCATCTCATAAAAATTGAGCAATTTATGGCCTTGGGAAGTTGACTTTCAAATTAGGGTTTAAACAAAATGACCTATAATGTTTCAACATAGAAAATGACTTTCTAAGAAAAATTATCTCTAGACCCAAACATGTAAGTTGTTTGGAATGTCATTTAGAGTAACTTTGATTTTGGAATCATTTTCATATGATAAAAGTTGTAGCAGATAGGGTCTAGGGGGCCCAGTTTTGATTAGATGAATTCATCTGGCCAACCACCATCAACCAACTTGGTAACTTGCATTTCTCTTGACTTTTTAGGCTCATGGTAGATCATATATGCATAGGATGATGAAATTTGAAGTGTCCCTTGAGAAATTTGATCAATTGGTGAAGATACTTGTGGAAGAAGTTACTCAAGATACCCAGATGAACTAGGGTTTCCAAGGTAAACCAACTCCAAACTCTTGAAGAAGTCTTGATCAAAATAACATGTAGATATCATGGGGACTCATATATAATGCCTAGAGCCATTATGGATTATTCATTAGTTGTGCTCTTAGCAATGGGGATCTTAAACCCTAGATGTGAACTTGATAGATCAATAGTGATCATACCCTACCTACAAAAGAGTTAGGCAAATACAAAGACATATTTTTGGTATTTTGGTCAGTGAAATGATAAAATACAAGTATGATACAATCACATGGTGCTTGGTGATATCTCCCAAAACAAACCCAATGAAAAAGGGGTAAGGAGGATGCCAAGGTATGATCCCAATGCTAATGCATATGATAAGATTGCATAAGGGATCTTAGGGTCAAAATTGGGGTCTTACAGCTGCCCCTATTTAAGGACATTCTAACTGAGGAGGTGAAGGTTAAAATCTTTGTATCGACTCAGTAGAATGGGCTTAATTAAAAACATATAGAAACAAATTTTGGTCCCTATGAGACCTCGTGATGCATATGATATGGATGTTAAAAGAAAATCTTTATGGGGAAATATTTCCACAGAGGAAAAACTCACTAGGGAGACAGAGACTCTGAGGGGATAAAAGAGGTTGTGCATAGGCAAGGCTACGACTTAAAAACTGCTGGGAGACTAGAGCGATTCCATGAAAAAATGGAAAGACTCAGTCGGAGAAATAAAAGACGTCTACAGGGGAAACAGGTAGATCAAAATAAAACCGAAATACTCGAATCATGCAGGAAAAGCGATTTCACTAAGGAAATACGCACTCAACTCAACTGGGGAAGAAATAAACTTCAACACAGGAGGAGCGGAAATTTTATTATCCACTAACTTTTACTGGGCAAAAAGATGATAAAAATCAGACAGAGAGGACACCCGTTACCGGTTAGGGTAAATATATCAAGGATGACTCACTGAGGGCCACCAGGAAGTGCATTAATTACCAGTTACTGGGTAAGAATAGACTTGCATGGGGAAAAACTGCAGAAATAGGATTTACAACTACCGGTTACTAGGAAGAAGACCAAAGACGAGAGTATCGGTCACCAGTTAAGGTGATCATATCAAGGATAAACTCAAAGGAAAGAGAATTCGTCATCTGTTAAGATGAACATATAAAGGACAATCCTGCCTGGGAATTGTTAAGGAGGATACCCCTCATCGATTAGGATGAACAGATCAAGGATAAACAACCTGAAAAAAAGTAGGAATTACATCTATCAAATGCTGGATAGAATACCACAGAGAGGATATCCGTCACCGATTAAAGTGAACATATCAAGGATAAACTCTGCCAAGGGAGAAAAGCAGGATTTACAACTACCGGTTACTAGGCAGAAGATCGCAAAGAGAAGGAAACCCGTCATCGGTTAGGATGAACATATCAAGGATTAACTCTCTGGGGAACAAGTAGGGATTGCAACTACCTTTTTACTGGGTAGAATACCAAAGATGAAAATATTCGTCATCGATTAGGATCAACATATCAAGGATAGACTCAAAACAGAGGAAGAAAATATCTGTCACCGGTTAGGATGATCATATCAAGGATAATCTTACTGGGGAAACATGAAAATGAATCCACTGGGGAAAAAAAGGTTACTTTTGTCGGATATTGGGAAAGAAGTAGCAAACTGCAACCTAAGAAGAACATTACTAGTTACTGGGTAATAAACTCTTTGGGGACCTGAAGCATCGATCTAGGTAAGATCTAGAAAGAAAATAGTCAATCAAGACTCAATCCAATGAGGATATAACTCAAGGGGAGTAGTTTCATCCAGATAATCAACTGGGGAGGAAGTTGAAACAAATCATCATCCACGAGGAAATAACTCAGTGGGGAAAGGAGAAAGGTTAAAGTCTTTCTGCTTAAGGGGTTTATACTCTACAATTGAAGTAGGACATGCACCAAACTTGTATGGGGATAAAGTACTACCATAATAGAGAATTAATATCACAAGAATGAATCAACAAGTGTTATGATGCAATGATGAAATCATATGAGTGTATATGTATGTGTGCATGTATATATAATGATTATGCTAACAACATAATTATGAAGGATACAAAGATGTCGCAGATTTGAAGCATCGATACAATTCTCGGCCAATCCACAAAAGAGGGAAACAACTGCTGGAGAAAAGTTAAATCAATATCCCGAAGGCTCAACCCTAGCTGGGGAAACAAAGGAGATCTGCTGAGGAAAACAATTATCAAGTCTGCGGGGAATTTTAGGTCAACACCATATCAAATCAGAGACAACCATGCAAGGGATAAACATAAATAACTGCTCGGAAACCAGGAGGGAACTCTGACTTGGAGCGAATCTGATGGAGACTGGTGGGGAAACCAAAGTCCTACCAGAACTATGCAAAATGATGTAAAGAGCCATTCTTACTTTGCTGGAGACCAAATATAAACTCGGATAGGGAATACATACTAAACTCCGCAGGAGATTAATCAAACAACTCAACTGAGGCGACGAAGAAGAAATAATCGTCTGGAGAAAAGCAACCAACACCGAGTGCTGAACAATGTTGTCGGGGATGAAAGAGAAACTGCATTTACTGCTTGGGGAGAACCAATAATGCTCCACACTTAGGGCTTACTGCTTTCGAACCATTGTTGATATTCCTCTTAAATGAAATCGATTGCTTAAAAATCATGCTTTTATATGTTTAAGAAAAATGATTTTGATTTTAAAAAAAAAATTATTTCAAAAAGTGATCCTAATAGAATTTAAATCTATTCGGCTGAATTAAGCAAGAGTAGAAACAATTGGATAAAAGTTCAACTTTATTTAATAGAATGATAGTCTGTAAATGACAAGACTCCATAGATCTTTACAAAGTTGAAAATGGTAATTTACATTGAAATGGGTTACATCGAATACAATGATCACTAATCCTTCTACCAACTATTGATATCCACTATGCTCTTAGTTACTTACTAGGGATCAGAATCCAACCATTGTGCTCAAGAACGTCTTCAAACCTGAAGATTAGCATTATGCAGTTACTTGCTAGAATCCCTAATTTTTGCATAAATTTCCCCAAAGCGGGGTACTCAATTTATCGGGATAATTATTTTCTGTTTTATGTCTCTAATTTTTTCCTAGATCGCCCTTTCAGGTTTTCAATCTACCGAGATGCTCATTTTTGCCTAAGTCGCCCTTTCGGTTTTTCAACTTAGCGAGCTGTTTTTTTCATTTTTAGGCCAAGTATTTCTTGACTGCATTTGCATTCACCGGACGCGTGAACTCTTCACCATCCATAGTTGTAAGAATCAAAGCACCTCCTGAAAAGACTCTCCTAACAACATATGGGCCTTCGTAATTAAGAGTCCATTTTCCCCTAGAATCTGGGTTGAAAGACAGAATCTTCTTGAGCACAAGGTCACCTTCTCTGAATACACGAGGTCTTACCTTCTTATCAAAAGCTTTCTTCATTCTCTACTGATATAACTGACAATGACACATGGCAGTCAATCTTTTCTCTTCAATTAAATTCAGCTGATCATAGCTGGCTTGGCACCATTGAGCCTCAGCCAACTTGGCTTCCATCAACACATACAGTGATGGGATCTCAACCTCTACGGGGAGCACAACTTCCATACCATATACAAGAGAGAAAGGGGTTGCCCATGATGAAGTATGGATGGATGTACGATACCCGTGCAAAGCAAATGGGAGCATCCCATGCCAATCCTTGTACGTTACAACCATCTTTTGAATAATCTTCTTGATATTCTTGTTTGCAGCTTCAACAGCCCCATTCATCTTGTGTCTGGAGGGAGAAGAATTATGATGTGCGATTTTGAAGTCTTTGCAAAGAGCTTCCACCATATTATTGTTCAAGTTCGATCCATTATTAGTAATGATCTTACTTGGAACACCATAAGGGCATATAATATGATTCTTAATAAACCTTACAATAACTTGCTTGGTTAAATTTGCATACGATGCCACCAAAATGAAACGATGTTCGTTCGATGCTTTGGGCTCAATCATGCCAATCATATCGATTCCCCACAGGGAGAAGGGCCATTGGGAGGAAATGACGTTCAACAGTGTCGGAGGAACATGAATCTTATCTGCATATATCTGACACTTGTGGAATTTCTTCACAAACTTCCAACAGTGAAATTCCATTGTCAGCCAATAGTAACCTGCTCGCAACATATTCTTCGCCATTGCATGTCCATTGGAATGAGTACCAAAAGAACCTTCATGGACTTTAGTCCTCAATAAGTCTGCTTCGTGTCTATCCATGCATTTGAGCAGAACCATATCAAAATTTCTCTTATATAACACATCACCATTCAGGTAGAAATTGCTGGCTAATCTTCTCAAAGTCTTCTTATCTTTCAATGATGCCTCAGACGGGTAAATCTGACTTTGGAGGAAACACTTAATGTCATAATACCATGGTTTTTCGTCTTTGACCTTTTCAACAGCAAACACATGAGTTGGCCTATCAAGACGTATCACAATCAAATTGGGAACTTCATTCCAATATTTCACTATAATCATGGAAGCCAACATTGCAAGAGCATCCGCCATCCAGTTTTCATCTCGAGGGATATGATGAAACTCAAGCTTTGTAAGGAAAGTCGAAATCCTCCTCTCATAGTATCTATCTGGGATTAAACCGGGTTGATTCGTCTCCCATTCACCTTTGATTTGATTTACAACCAAAGTTGAATCTCTATAGACACCCAAATACTTAATTCTGAGATCAATGGCCTCGTCAAGCCCTATAATGCAAGCTTCATATTCTGCCATATTGTTTGTACACTTGAAAGTCAATCTAGCTGTAAATGGAAAATGCGTGCCTTGAGGAGTAATAATCACCGCCCTATTGCCATTACCATACTGATTAACAGCTCCATTAAATACCATGCCCCAACGGGAACCAGGTTCTTGTCCTTCTTCAAGCAACGGTTCATCACAATCTTTCATTTTCAAGTACAAGATCTCTTTGTCAGGCAAATCATACTGCACTGACTAATAATCTTCAATCGGTTGGTGAGCCAAATGGTCAGCCAAGATAGTACCTTTGATTGCTTTTTGAGATCGGTATTCAGTATCATACTCTAATAACAACATTTGCCAACGCGCAATCCTCCTAGTTAAAGCAGGCTTCTCAAATATATACTTGATTGGATCCATTTTGGATATCAACCAAGTGGTATGGTTCAACATATACTGATGCAGACGCTTAGTAGCCCAAGGCAATGTGCAACAAGTCTTCTCTAGCATAGAATATCGAGTCTCGCAATCGGTGAATTTCTTAATGAGGTAATAAACTGCAAATTCTTTCTTTCTAGTCTCATCTTGCTGACCAGGAATGCAACCCATACTATCTTTAAGCACAGTCAAACACATTATCAATGGTCTTCGTTCAATAGGTGGAGACAAAATCGGAGGTTCAAACATATATTCTTTGATACTGTCAAAAGCTTTCTAGTAGTCTTCGGTCCAATCACGAGACTGATCTTTCTGGAGAAGCTTGAATATAAGCGCACATGTGGCAGTCATGTGGGAAATGAATCTTGAGATATAATTCAAGCGACCAAGAAAACCTCTGACTTGCTTCTCAATTTTAGGCGCGGGCATCTCTTGTATTGCTTTGACCTTGGCAGGATCAACTTCAATACCCTTCTCGCTGACAATAAATCCCAACAACTTACCAGAACGAACACCAAAAGTAAATTTTTGGGATTCAAGCGGAGTTTATACTTCTTCAAACGCTGGAATAGCTTCAACAAATGCTCAACAAGTTCCTCTTCATTAATGGATTTGGCAATCATATCATTGACATAAACTTCAATCTCTTTATGCATCATATCATAAAAAAGAGTGGTCATTTCTCTCTGGTAAGTTGCACCAGCATTCTTCAAACCGAAAGGCATCACTCTATAATAGAATATTCCCCAAGGTGTAATGAATGTGGTCTTCACCATATCTTCGGGTGCCATCTTGATCTGATTATATTCGGAAAATCCATCCATAAACGAAAAGACTTTGAATTTAGTTGTATTGTCCACCAACATATAAATGTGTGGCAGAGGGAAATCATCTTTCAGACTAGCTTTATTCAAATCTCTATAATTAACACACATACGGACTTTTTCATCCTTCTTCGAAACGGGAACAATATTGGCCACCCACAATGGATACTCGGTAGTCACAAGGAAACCGGCATCGATCTTCTTTTGCACTTCTTCTTTTATCTTCACTTCCATATCGGGATGCGTTCTTCTCAACTTCTGCTTGACTGGCGGGCATTCTGGCTTCAACGACAATCTATGCTCCACTATCTCAGAATCCAAACCAGGCATGTCTTGATAGGACCAAGCAAACACATCTGAATATTCTCAGAGAAGATCAATCAACCCCTTCTTCACTTCAGGATACAGTCGAGTCCCAATCTTGATTTCCTTCACATTATCTTCGGAACCCAAGTTGACTAGCTCAACCTGCTCTTCGAATGGTTGAATGGCTTTTCCTTCATGCTCAATAAGACGAGACAATTCATCACTCACTTCTTCATCACTTTCCTCCTCAACCTCAAACACGGGGAATTCAAAATTAGGAGAAGGAGAAGGATCATTCTATTCAAAGGGGTTAGAAACCAACCTGCATAATGATTTGATATTTGGATTTTAGAGAAGTGAATTTGTGACCAAATATTATGCAGATGGACAATTATATTATTTATTCATTTCTTTTGTGATTACCATTTTTAGAATAAAGCAAAAAGTAAAACCAAAACATCATAGATGTGTATGAATAGAATTATATTTTATTAATGATCAAATTGAAAATGCCCAAACAATGTTCACTTCTCCCTCAGGCATAGGAGAAGGATTTTTGAAAACAAATAAAAGTAATTACTTAGATCGATGCATAATAATAGGAATATCAACAGCAATGCAATTGTTGCAAGGCTTTCCATGCGTTATAAAATTGGTGCATTCTTCCTCTCTGTCATCCTCTAGCACAACAGCTAAGTGTTGTTCATTGCCATGAATGAATCCTCCGCTACGAAAGCTGAGTTGCACATCATCATATCTAACAGGTAAAGAACCTTGCTGGAAACCCAAACCGGTTGTGTTCTTGTTATCGGAGGCCTCTACCATCTGCCCCCACTGATCAACATTTCCATCTTCAAAAATCTTTCTTGCATCTTTGAGTGAGGACATAGGTGCCCCAACTCTCTTTTCAACAACAATAGATAAGGCTTGGAACGGAGTTCCAACCTCATCCTCAGCTTCAACATAAGAGAAAGATGACAGGTGGTTGACTAATAGTGCCTTCTCCCCGCCAATAATAACTAGCTTTCCATTCTTAACAAACTTGAGCTTCTGATGCAACGTGGAGGTAACAGCTCCCGCCTTGTGAATCCATGGCCTTCCCAACAAACAGTTATAGGCTGGGTGTATATCCATTACTTGAAAAGTAATCTGGAAGTCACTCGGACCTATCTTCACCGGAAGGTCCACTTCTCCAATCATAATTTTGCGCGAACCGTCAAAAGCTTTGACGATCACGCCACTATATCTCATAGGCGCTCCTTGATATGAAAGTTTTGACAATGTTGACTTTGGAAGTACATTCAACGAAGATCCGGTGTCAACCAACACGTTTGACAAAGCGTCATCTTTGCAAGTCATGGAGATATGCAAAGCCAAGTTATGATTCCTACCCTCCTCGGGGAGTTCTTCATCACAAAAACTGAGATTATTACATGAAGTGGTGTTAGCCACAATATGATGAAACTGATCCACCGTAACATCATGTTCCACATACGCTTGCTCAAGAACTTTTTGCAGTGCTTCTCTGTGTGCTTCGGAATTTATCAACAGAGACAATACTGATATCTTTGAGGGGGTTTGGAGCAGCTGCTCCACCATGTTGAACTCACTCTTTTTAATCAGCCTGAGTACCTTATCATCGTCCTTAAGCTTCAAGCTTCTGGATTCACCAAACTGACACCTTGGAGCACTAACTGATTCTACAACAAGCACCTCCACCTTCTTACTGACAGTCGAATCCTCTTCATTCTTTGGGAACATTGGCCCAAACACATGACCACTGCGGGTCACCTTGGTAACATCAACAATGGTTACAATAGAACTGGTTGTAGGCAGAGGAACCTCTTTACCATCTTTCACCATAGTTGCATTATACTGATACAAGATAACTTTATCGGATGCATACGGGATTGGACCCGCCAACCGTATAACCAACGGCGATACCGATCTCTTGTTGACATTGTTACTGTTTCTACTGTCATACTGAATAACCACTCTCTCATGATTCTTGAAAACCGGTACTATAACATTGACATCGTCATCTATGTGACGAGATTTAATGATCTGGATCAAGCCTTCATCCATCAACCGCTGGATGCCTCTCCTTACAATCACACAACCCCTAGGGTTGACACTGCAGATTTCACAACCATCATGGTCATGCTCACAATCACTAACCAAGCAAATGTCCTTGTGCATCCTCACCAAGGACCTCCTAATGAAGCGTACATCGAATACCTTGAACTCTCCTAGACAATCGCCCACCATATTAACAGAAGAATTTCCATGGGCAGGCAGTGGATTAGCTTTAACATTTGGCACTCGGTCCTCAAAGGACACCATTCCACTCTTAACCAGCTTCTGAACTTCATATTTGAGTGGGTAACAGTTCTCTATATCATGTCCGGGAGCTCCTTGATGGAAAGCACAATGGAGTTCCGGTTTGTACCACCAGGGAAGTAGTTCAGGGATTTGCGGAGGATTTCTTGGTTGAAATAGGCTTTTGAGAACCAAATACGGATATAGCTCTGCGTATGTCATCAGAATTGGGTCGAAAGAGGCCTTCTTCCTCTCAAAAGTTTATTGCTGATGATTGTTGGTATGGTTGTTGTTGTAGGTGTTTGTTCGTTGTTGTGGTTGTTGTTGTTGACGTTGTTGTTGCTGAACTGGTGTTGATTGATTTGCTAAAAATACAGGAATGACTTAATATACTTGATGATGATGTTGACAGGATGGTTGACTTCTTCTTATATGAGGCCTTCTTTGCCTCCCTACAGACACTGCATTAGTCTCTTCTTCCTTCTTCTTACCAAAACTATTGCCATATCTCTTGTTGGATGACACCTCCTCTCTAGACAACCGTCTTTCTCGGACATCTTCTTCTAGCCTCATCCCCATGTTTACCATTTCGGTAAAGTCACTGGGGGCACTGGCAATCATCCGCTCATAATAAAATGAGCTCAGGGTCTTCAAAAAAATCTTGGTCATCTCCTTTTCCTCTAAAGGAGGGGTGATTTGAGCAGCAAGCTCTCTCCATCTCTATGCATACTCCTTGAATGTCTCCTTGTCTTTCTGAGACAATGATCTCAACTGATCACTATCGGGAGCCATATCAACATTATATTTATACTGCTTCACAAATGCTTTGCCCAGTTCGTTGAACATGCGGATGCTCGCACTATCCAATCCCATGTACCACCTCAGAGCGGCACCGGTCAGACTGTCTTGAAAATAATGGATCAAAAGCTAATCATTATCTATTTGAGTAGACATCTTTCGAGCATACATCACCAAATGATTGAGTCGACAGGTATTCCCTTTGTATTTCTTAAAGTCAGAAACTTTGAATTTCACCAGAATCTTCACATTTGGGACCAAACACAGTTCTGCAGCACCCTTCCCAAACAAGTGTTTACCCCTCAATGTTTTCAACTCCTTCCACAGCTCAAGGAATTGATCCTCCATCCCATCCATCTTCTCATACACATCCGGACCCTCAGATGGCTCAGAATGATAGATGGTGTCTTCTACATGAGACAGAGTATGCACAACAGGTGGTGGCAAAGACATGACCGGGCTAGATGCCGGCATAGAAGCAAACGTAGGCATAAAACCTTCAGGTACGAAGTTCGGCGGCATTCCCCATGGGAATCCGGCAGGCATGTTAGGTGCAAAATGAGCAGCAGTTGCAGGAATGGTAGAGGTAGCCACCTCGAAAATGACAGTCCTCTGAGGAGGAGGAGTTGCGGGTGTTGGAGAAGACTGGCTTTGAGCCTCTAAGACTGACTCTATCATGGCAGTCAGGTGGGCGATCTCCTCTTTCAAGTCTCTATTCGTTTGCTCAAGATGTTCTATGATTCTGGAGTGATTGGCACAAGTTTTGTATCGACGAGTTAGCTTGGTTGAAGCACAGAAAAAACACCAATGAGACATTTGACGAAAGAGAAACCTGCTTATGCAAATTATGCATGAAATTCAATGCTTAATTATTTCTATTTTAAAGGAACTTACTATATTATTTGCAAATATATTCATTTAACAATAATTTCAATAATTTGATATGACCATAAAAATCTCTTTTATTTATATAATTGGAAGGATTACACTGGGTACAAATTCACAAACCAAATGAAAAATACAAGATAAAAGGAGATTAGTCATCCTAAGGATCCCTAGCAACAATGTCAGAAGATTTGGCTGTTAGCAAGTACTTCCTTCGAATGCGTCGGATCTCGGTCTCAAAAGAAGCCTTCATTTGAGGCTTCTCGAGGACAAGCTGATCAATAATCTTATTCCAAGCAACGGAAGGCTGAGGCATACTAGAGGAAGATGAAACCTCCGGCTCTCTCTGTCTCTTTTTCACACGGTCTTCAAGAAGCTCAATAAGTGCATCTTTGTTCTTAGACTCAAGCTGCAACTCTTCAAGCTTTCTGCTCAAAGCATGGAAACGCTCTTCCCACATATCTTTCTCTTATTTCATCTTGGCGAGTGCGCCTTCCAACTCCTCTGCATCCTGGTTAGGGAGAGTTAATAGCTCAACCACAACCATAGGCATAGGTCTCTCACAAGGATAAGGCATCTTCAACTCCAAAGCTCTTTTCTTCACCCAAAGAGTGTAAGCTTCTAAAGCTACACAATTGCACAGACCAAGCTCGGATCTTCCTTTCCTGTGCACATTATGCCAAGCATGCACAATCTTCTGCTTCAAATGTTGGGGATTGTAGCGGTGTATTCGTCGCTTTATGATTTATTGATTAAACCAAAAGCAAAGCATACAAGGAAATCGAGTCGCCACCGCACTTTTATTTATCCAAAGGATTGGCTAAAAAGCGAACAAAAGCCTAAGAAGTTTTACACGTAGAAAACTAATGAAAATATCAGAGAATCTGGGTAAGGGGTTAATTACGCAATGGGAAGGTGTTAGGCACCCAAAACGTCCTAGGTACTCCTAGGGAGCCCTTTTCACACTTGTTGTATAAAAAAAAGTTTATTTGTTTATGACTTATTGTGCAAACAATGATGGAAGGGATGAGAAAAGAATATACAATTTTTATTGTTTTTGTGTTTGAACGGATGAACCCGTTGCCTACGTGCCTTCCATGAAAGGTAAGGATCAAAATGCCGTAGTTCGGCTAAAAGATTTCCAAAAAGATAGGTGAATTGATTTTAAAACAAGAGCACTAAGGCTTTTCATTATCAACGGATTCAAACTCAACCAAGACCAACAATCCACCATGCGAGGATAGCGTCAACATACTAGTGAGGGGTTAACCCTATAATAAGTATGGAAGACTTACAATCAAACTCACTAAGGATGTGGTGAGATTTACATCAACCACTATGATAATTGAAACCTATGGCTAATGTATGAAAACATATCAACAATGGACAAAGCCACAAAACAATTGAATGAGTGTGATTAACCAATTATGAGTATTTACAAAATATGGTCAAAGTATGATTAGAATTCAATTCAGAAACAAGTGTATAAGAAATGGAGTTTGAAAATCAAGGACTTAAGGTCCAGGTTTCTAATTTGAAAACAGGTGAAAAGTTTGCACAATAATATTTTCAAGTTTTGAAAGCCAACAAGTGCAAAGAGGTTTGAAGAAATAAAAAATGGGAGGTGAGGGAGTGTAAAACTTCTTAGATGTTCACCTCTTGAAATCATATGGAAGATGATTCAAGTGTGTCCTTTGGAATAAGCAATGAGCAATAGCAGATAAGCAAAACAAGTGATATCGGATGCCAATCAATGGACTTACACCAATCTCACAAACAAAGGTGGATACCGAATACCAATCAATGGATTTACACCAATCTCCTAAAACAAACATGGATATCAGACGCCAATAAATGGACTTATACCAATCTCCTAAAGCAAAACAAAATATGGATATCAGATGCCAATCTATCTGGACTTATACCAATCTCCTAAAACAAACAATGATACCAGATGCCAATCAATGGACTTATACTAGTCTCACACCATATCATTGGAACAACTGCCAAGTAATGGACTTATGTTTGTCTCCTCCATGGACAAAGCAAAAAATGCTATAAAGCAAAGCTTATGAAATGATATACACATGATGATAATAAATGCACTAAGGCACACTCAAGCAGATATGCACAGATGAATCAAGTAAACAAAACAATCAATTCAGTTAGCACACACTATATACAAGCAATTAGGCTCAAGCAAGGTTAGACTTAAAAGTCAATTGGAATGGGGTATGTGGTGCTCTTAACCTTAACATTGAGAGTTAAGGTGAAGCAGATGAAAAGGAGATGAGGGGTGTGCCTCATAGCTCTTATCCCTGGCCTGGGAGAGCTTTGAATGATAGAATGTGTGGGAGTTCAGAAAGTTGGAACTCTCTCCACAAGTGAATGACTCTATAGATCTTGGGTTAAGATCCACAATGCATCAACATGTAATGTGAGCAAAGGGATGACACACTGAATAGTAGGAGATGGACTACATATCTCTTTTATCTACCAATTTCCTTATCAAAGGACTTTTCCTGCTTAGCACAAAAAGTAAACAATCACAAGCATTGCCTCTTAAGGAGGACTTCAGACAGGTGCCTGACCACATAACAGGCCAGGTCTTCCAGACTACATGAAGAAGAGAGGTTATACCTAAGTGGTTAAGCAACCAAGCAAAAGAAAGTTCAAAATGAACTTAAGCAACTAATGTACCTGAAAACAATCCAACTCAATCAGTATACAACTCAAAAAGTTAAACAGATAATCCAACAGTCAACAGACAATACACAATCAAACAAGCAAGGCTACAATGTGCAAGGCACAAGCTCAACTCAAATGAGCTAAAAGCATCCTACAAAACAAGTCATGGTTAGTCAATATCAATCAAATAAACCAACTCAATCAATGTGAATCAATCCCCTTATGGCCAAGTACTTCTTAACCTGAAAACAAACTCAAACATGAGAAGCAAACCACTAGGTCAAGGCCTAGGGTCAAAGAAGGAGAAATAATCCAAAACAGAACATGAAAATTGACATGAATCAAACTCAAACAATTAAAAATATAATCCAAAAGGTCTAATGTCAATAGCATCAACCAAATTCATTTCATAAACCAATCATGTCAAGGTATGCAAGTTGGAAGCACATTGGAGCAACAGAATGAACAAATCCACATCAATTCGAAAATGGTTCAATAAATCTCAAGAAAAATCATGGCTAAACAGAACACATCACATGATCAACACACCAAAAATCAAGGCATTTGGATAAGTTTAAGCATGGTAATCAAATTCATCAAGTCATGGTAAGCACAAACAAGTTCAATTAAGGCACAAAATGCTACATCAACTTAGGGTAATCCTAAAACAGAGATGACAAATGATAAATGACTCAAACCAAACCGGTTACTGGGTAAACATCATGAAGCAAATTGGAAAATCATGGCTAAACAGAACACATCACATGAAAAATCATGGCTAAACAGAACACATCACATAATCAACACACTAAAAAAAGCAAGGCATGTGAATGAATGGACATAAGACAAATAATATCATGAAGCAAATTGGAAAATGATGGAGCCAGGATTCGAAGCCATGCACGATTTGAAAATCCAAGCGCGCCAAGGCTAAACACGGTTGTTTTGGACCAAGCCCTAAGCGCATGCACATCCATAATCCACAGGTAACACGGATGAACACGCGGGAAAATCCGCAGGAACTAGCATGAAGGCCGTGGGAGAATTCGCAGGTAAAACGCAGCAAACAAGAACATGATGAAGATCTTCATGATCTTCATCATCAATTTTCCAGAAAATTTTCAAAGTCTCTAGAAACATGAATTAGGCATAGCATTATGAAGATCCAACATCAAGCAACAAGAATCAACAACAATTACATCCAAAAACAGTATAACACGCATGAATCGAGCCAAGTAAGAATCAACATGAAAACTTCAAATCATCGAAACTCAGTGGATATAGCATGGAATCAAGTGAAATAAAGCTCAGAATCATCACACAAACGAGATCTATAACAATCACATAACAAAATTAAGAAAAGAGAGGATCGATTTCAACACCTCTTGAAGAGCAGCTTTCAAATTCGTGTGTTCCAGGCCCTTGCAGTGCTCCAATCGTGTTCTAGCAAGCTTATGGAGTGTATTGGATGAGGTTTGGATGTTAAATTGAGCTTGAATCCACGGATTTTGCAATTCACCATTGTTGTGTTCTTGCTCCAAGCTACTTCAATTCTGCACGAAATCACCTGGTTCTAGCTTGAATGTTGTTCAGTGATGATGTTAGATGAAGAATTAAGCAAGAATTTGTGCTTTGATTTGAAGAAAATGAGAGAAAAATTTGAGAGAAGTTTGAGAGAAAAATTTGTAGATCTGAATTTGTGAATTGTCGTTACTGAATTCTGTTAGGGTTTGAGTTTATATACTCCTAATTAGTCATGCTTAATCATGTTTAACCAAAATGCTAATGAATGATTAACTTTGGAGGTGTTTTGCACATTTTGGTATTTTCACCTTTGCATGAGCATGGTGCATGAATAGTGCACGTGATGCTTGCTAACTTTACTTAAAAATCATTTTTGGAGTCAATGGCAAAGGTAAAATATCCAAATTATGCACCAAATTCAAATTGTGAAAATTCCCCCCCAAAATCAAGTTTTTTGCAAATGATCATGAAATGAGAAATGATGCAATGTAATGAAAGATTATGAAATTATAGGCCATGACAAGAATTTAGCAAAAAGAGCCACATGATTTGGAGCAATGGTTTGAAAGTTATGCCTTTTTGAAGTTCAATCCACACTTGGCCATGTTTTGATCATATCTCTTCATCCACAAATGAGAAATTGATGTTCTTGGACATTTTGGAAATGGGAGAGAAAGATCTATAACTTTCACGTTCAACAAAATTTCATTTGAAGCTTGCTTGATGATGTAATCTTGAGGAGAAAACCTTTCCATTTTTGGCAATTTTGAATTACAAGTCACTTACTATTTTTGGAAACTTTTCATCTGACCTCAAATTCTTTAATGTTGATGTTTGAAATGTCAAATGAGACTTGTATGGACATGAATGAGGCCTCTCTAACCATCTCCCACCTTCAAATCCATGATTGAAATGCACAGTTGACTTGTGTTGACTTTTCTAGGGTTTTAGTTGACCTGGCTATGATCAGATAAAATCCAAGCCTCTACCACTTGGGATCTTGATTCAAAATGATATCATAACTCATATGAACTCTTGTGAATGATCATGGTGCCCAAATTCTCAAGAATGGCCACCATCTACTGCTCAATGAATGCCTTTGACTGTCCTGACTATTGATTGCTTCATCTGCAAGTAACAAGGTTAGATGACATATTTTTGTACTTTTGGTTAGTGAACAAATGAAAAGCAATGATATACAAATGAAAAACATGCTTGGTGATCAAGAAACCACTCTCAAAAGATAAACCACCCACAGGGAAGCAGGCAAGGTGCACAAGGATCCTTGAGGCAATGATATGATATGATATGATGCCATGAGGGATCTTAGGGACAAAATTGAGGTCTTACAGATGCCCCTATTTAAGGTCATTCTAGCCAGAGAAGTGAAGTTTAGAAATCTTCCTCTCGACGCGGTAGAATGGACTTAAATAACAGTAATGAGACAAATTTTGGTCCCTAAGAGACCTCATGATGCAGATGTATGCATGCAAAAGAAACAAAACTCTGTGGGGAATATGGGTCCACAAAGAAGTAAAGACGATCTATCGGAGTAATACACTCACCAGGAACAGAGACTCTAATCAAGACTCTTGAGGGGATAAGAAAAAGAAAAAGAATGCGTGAGCAGGACACGACTCTGAATTAGGAGAAACGGACACTGCGTGAACAAAACACGACTGGACCGGAGACCTCACTGGGAAGTGAAGGACTCACACTGGGAAAAGAAGAATTCCAAAGGAAGACACATCCATTGGAAAGACACAAGTTGACTCAAACTATCCACAAAGGATACTTCGGATAAAAATCCGGACTCGAACCAAGGAACGATTCACAAAGAACCTTCCTGTCGGGGAAAAATTGCATATATTGGGGAAAACGCCAATACAGCAAAAATGGTAAAAATCACCACAGGAAACTCCACTGGAGAAGATCTAACAAAAAGACTCTCCTGGGGAAGCAACAAAGAAATGAGGTGTTACCGGTATAAGGGTAACAAACTCATGAAGAATGAATATCTAAGACCGGTATAAGGGTGAGAGATATCAATCAACCAACATCTGAGAAAGACCTGAAAAAGGTACATCAACTCAGGAAAATCTGACTCCACAGGGGACCAAGGTCATAATAGGGAGCAGAAAGGAAGGAACACCAGGGATACCGGTTACTGGGTATATAATAGGTGACCGACCGAGGCGTGAATTGGTATATATGCCAAAACACTCATCATCCTGAAGAAGGTTAGAAAAGCAGACTTGTTTATAGGATGGATATTCGATTCCACAAGGAATACGAATCTTACTCTGCGGAGAAAACAATCAAAAGATTGACCCAAGAGTGCATGAGATATAGTATTCATTACCGTCAGAACGTGAATAATATACTCGAAAAGGAAGAGACACCAGAGATACCGGTTACTGGGTATATAATAGGTGACCTACCAAAGCGTGAATTGGTATATATGCCAAAACACTCATCATCCGAAAGAAGGGCTTGAAAAAGCAAATCGACTTACAGGATGGATATTCGAATCCACAACGGGAAAACGAATCTTACTCAGTTGGGGACACAAACCCAAACAATGCATGAGATATAATATCCATTACCGTCAGAACATGGATAGAATACTCGCATGAGATATATCATCTATTACCGTCAGAACGTAGATAATACACTCGCATGGAAGGAGACACCAGGGATACCGGTTAGGGTATATAACAGGCGACCTACCGAACACGTGAATTGGTATATATGCCAAAACACTCATCATCCAAAACACAAACTTGTTAAAGGATGGATATTCGATTCTACAAAGAATACGAATCTTACTCTACTGAGGAAAATTAACAAAGGATTTCAACCAAAGAGCGAAAGAGATATATTATTCATTACCGTCAGAACGTGAATAATACACTCGAAAAGGAAGAGACACCAGAGATACCGGTTACTGGGTATATAATAGGTGGTCTACCGAAAAGAGAGACAATCGATACCACAACAACAGGGTAAACGAAAGACAACTCACAGGGGATAAATTGCAAGCATCCGGCAATCATCCGAAACAAAGAATATTCGATTCCGCAAAGGAATACGAATCTTACTCGACTGGGGAAACAGAAAAGGCTTCGACTGAAGAGTGCGTGAGATATATTATCCATTACCGTCAGAACGTGGATAACATACTCGCATGGAAGATTATCCACAACCGGTTACAGGGTTAATAAAGGATAAATCAACCGAAAAGAAAGGCATTGGGATACCAAACTAGGTATATAATGATGACCGATCAAAGGGAGCAACAACATTACCAAGCAAACGGGTAAATGAAAGAAGACTCACCGGGGATGAATTGCATAAACAACAATTATCCACAAGGACTTGCTGGCGACTTCAAAGGGGATAAAATTGCAGGCAAACGACAATTATCCAGAAGAAGATTTATTGGGGATACAATTGCTAGCAAAAGGCAATTATCCAGAAGCAAGGGAGGAATATCAACATCGAATATTGAATGAAGATAACCACAAAGAGTAACCATCATCGGTTAGGATGAACAACAAGGTTAACTCTGCAAAGGGGAGAAATTAGGGTTTACATCTACCGAATACGGGGTAGAAGACCAAAACTCTGGCTGGGGATAGGGTTGCTAG
Source organism: Lathyrus oleraceus (assembly GCF_024323335.1). Classification (NCBI taxonomy): domain Eukaryota; kingdom Viridiplantae; phylum Streptophyta; class Magnoliopsida; order Fabales; family Fabaceae; genus Lathyrus; species Lathyrus oleraceus. The sequence continues at coordinate 374,025,885 of NC_066580.1, forward strand.
CATCCGGCAACTATCCACGAAAAGCACAGACTCCGTTGGGAATAAAACCACAACAACATAGGATTTATAACTACCGAATACTGGGTAGAAGACCAAAAAATCCACCATTAACCAGAACGAACCACAAAAGGTTACCTCTGCTAGGGGAAAAGAGATGGGACTTACAACTACCGAATATTTGGTAGTAGCCAACAACTCCGATGAGGATAAAAGATAGGGTTTACATCCACCGAATACTGGGTAGAAAACCACAACGTCCGCGTGGGAATGAAAGAATCAGAAATCCGCACGGGAACAAAATAGGGTTTATAACAAACCACCAACTGCTTGGAGAGCAGGAAAATTAGGATTTACGACTACCGAATACTGGGTAGAAAACCAATCAACTCTTGCTGAGGAATAAAAGGTATATAACCACAAATTCTGCCAAGAAGAGGGAACGTGGGACTTACAACTACTGGTATAAGGGTAGAGGCCCAAAAAAGATTCCACTGGGGATAAAAAGAATTATTGCCGGTTATTGGGTAAATTATTCATTTATTCCACAGGGAAGCACGAGAAACAGTTGACAAATAGCCAATTCGGGATCAAACTGAAAAGACAAACTGAATCAAGACTCATCCTATGAGGATATAACTCAATAGGAAAACCCATCCCAATATATGTGTTGGGAGGAAACGGAAGAAACCGTCATCCACGAGGATATATCTCAGTGGGGAATGGCAGGAAAGGATAGACACTTTCTGCTTATGGGCTGACTCTACTTTGAGAGATTTAAACACCCGACATCTGCTTGGGGAGATCTATTAGAGATCTATATCACCACAACAGGGAACAAACAAAAGATATATGGCAAAAAATGCAACATGAATATCTGTATGTTTATGATTATGCATGAATATGCGTGATTTATGTTTGATGAATGCTGACAAAACAGACATATCTAACACAAACAGGGGCCAGGGATCAAACGCCCGGTACTACACTTCCAGGGGAAACCAAAGAAATCCAACTGGAAAGCCAATCTGTTGGAGATCTACATGCTGAAAAGCAAAGATCTGCGGGGAGGCAAAAGATCAGAGATATCACCAAATCTCTGAGTGATGGATCAATAATCAACCCAACTGGGGTACAGAAAGTCACAACAGGCATAAACAGCCACAAAGACAAATCTGTTGGGGAATGGGAGAAGTCCCAAAAATCTACAGGGGAACAAGAGCTCACTGCACAAGCAAGAATTGCCATGAAAGCAACTCCAAATAACTCCGCTGGGGAACAACCCACAAAGGGAGAACAAATCATCCATGTAGAATCTGGCTGCACAAGCAACTCTACTAGGAAAACATAAGTAGCCTCTCCATCGGGAATACACCCACTGAAGGAACAACAGATCACACAAGTAGATCCTGCAACAAGTCACTCTACTGAGGATCAAAAGCAATCAGGAAATCAACCCAATCTCTGGATGATAGGTCACCAACCGACCCAACTGGGGAAAATAACTCTGGCGGGGATCCTAATTATGTTGGGGATACCAACTCTGGCGGGGACTCTGGGGAAATCACACAGATATAATCCACCAAACCACAAATCTACTGGCAGATCCACTGGGGAATCCACTGAAGAATCCACTGGGGATAGGGAGGAGAGCTGGGGATCAACCACCAAATGCTGAACCTTCCAAGAGAAACCCAACAACTACTGAGGAGGAGAAAAACACTGCTCTGTTGAAGGGAGAAGAGATGAAAACCTCAACAAACGCTCCGATGGGGAGATATAGCATAAAATGCAGTATATCATATTAACAACTCTGCAGGCGACTGCGCTGAGGAAAGCGGTAAAGTACCGGGATATCAATCCACCAACCACTGAATCTTCAAAAAGAAAACCACCATGCTGAGGAGAGAAACAACAACTCCGTTGGCCACTGCACTAGGGAGAGTGACGGGGTACCGGGGTTTCAAACCACCAACTACCGAATCTTCCAAAGGAACGCACCCATGCTGGGGAGATAATACTGCTGGAGAAGAAAACAAAGTCTTCAACAAGCACTCTGCTTAGGGAACAACCCCAACAACAGCCCTGCTTGGGGAACAACCCCAACAACAAAGCAGGATAAAGAGGATACAACCATGCCAAGAATATGAACAAATGTCTTACCTGTTGGAAATCATGCCACCCTTGGGAGAGCACTGAGAGATTCTTAAGTATCCTTTCATCATCGTGAATGTTCACTTTGTTTAAAACAACAAACTTTGAAAAAATTTATTTGTTTAAAACAATGACATTTTATCAATTAAAACATGCAAAACATTTGTTGATTTGAAACAAATAAGAGTGCAAATAATTGGATAAAAAGCTCAAATTAATTTGATGGAATGGTAGCCTGCAAATGGCAAGACTCCATAGATCTGTACAAATTTGAAATCAGTGATATATATTGGAAGAGGGCTACATTGAACATAATGATCCTTTCTCTACCAAATTGAATCTCGATGTATTCGAAGCTTCATGCGACGATAAATCGAGAATTTCTGACGAAAAGACAGCTGCGGAACAGAAAGTCTTGTCAGGATGCAGTTACTTGCCAAATCCCTAATTTTTGCCTAGATTGCCCCAGGGTGAGGTACTCAGTCTAGCGGGATGCAAATATCTTCTTTTTTCATGTCTCTAACTTTTTCCTGGATTACCCTTGCGGATTCTCCACCGAGACGCTCATTTTTGCCTAAGCCGCCCTTTCGGGTTTTCAACTTAGCGAGCCATTCTGTTTTTATATACCCTTTTTTTTAGGCAAAGTATTTCTTGACTGCATCTGAATTCACAGGACGAGTGAAATCCTCCCCATCCATTGTTGTAAGCATCAAAGCACCGCCTGAAAAGGCTCTCTTAACAACATATGGACCCTCGTAGTTTGGAGTCCACTTGGCCCTGGAATCGGGCGCGAAAGACAAAACTTTCTTGAGCACGAGGTCACCTTCTCGGAACACACGAGGCTTGACCTTCTTATCGAATGCTTTCTTCATTCTTTGTTGATATAACTGACCATGGCACATGGCAGTCAATCGCTTCTCTTCAATCAAATTTAGCTGGTCATAACGACTCTGAATCCATTCAGCATTAGTAAACTAGGGGTTTAAGGGTATACTTTTTCTTTTATTTTTGATTTAAAATTTTTTTTTTTTTTTATTTTTGATTTTTTTTTCTTTTATTTTTCACCCTCTCTTTTTTTATTTATTTATTTTTTATTACATTTGTAATGCCCCAATTTGACTGTTTTGCTGATTCTCATGATATACCTGAATGAGCTTCTTTTCGTGCTCAAGACGGGTAATCTCGTCAGGAATCCCCTTCAACATCATTTTCCTCTGCTTCGAATACAAGGAATTCAAGATTGGGAGATGGCGTTGGATCATTATGTTCAATGGGTTTAGAAATCCCTGCATAATGATTTTGGATAATGAAAAGCTTTTGAATTTCAACAAGCAAATCATTCATGCAGATGAAAAGATTGCTTTTATTTGTTTTTCAGGGTTTTTTGTGATCACTGATTTCATGCAAAAGCAAAAAGTGAAAACAAATGGAAAAACAAATGTTTAACAATGCATTAATTGAATGAAATATCATTGTATTAAATGCTGCCAACAATGTCATCACTTCTCCTTTTGGCATGGGAGAAGGGTTTTGAACAAAGTGAACCATTACTCTGATCTATGAATGATTGTAGGAACATCCACAGCGACCCAATTATGGCAGACACCACCAGGAATGATGAAGTTGCTCAAGTCCTCTGCATCCTCTTCCAAGATAGCAGCAATTTCTTCAGGTTGATCAGCATGGATGAAACCTCCACTCTTGAACAAACCTTGCTCATTAAATGCCCCAGAACAATAGCCAATGCTAGCCCGGGATTTGTTGTCTTCAAGCTCAATCATCTTCCCTAAACCAGCAACTGCACCACATTCAATGGCCAGTTTTGCATCACGATAGGAAGCAAATGAAGGAGACTTCTTCTCAATTGGTTCATCAATAGATAAAGCTTGGAAAGGCGTTCCAACTTCATCCTCAGCGTCAATATATGAGAAAGAAGACAAGTGGCTAACCAGGAGAGCCTTTTCTCCCCCTACCACAACCAGTTTCTTGTTCTTGACAAATTTCAGCTTCTGGTGTAGGGTGGATGTCACGGCGCCAGCCTCGTGAATCCATGGTCTACCAAGGAGACAGCTATATGATGGGTGGATATCCATAACCTGGAAGGTGACTTGGAAATCGCTTGGTCCAATCTTGATTGGGAGATCAACTTCCCCAATCACGGTCTTACGCGACCCATCGAAAGCTTTCACAACAACACCACTCTGCCTCATAGGAGCCCCCTGATACAACAATCTTGAGAGCGTGGTCTTTGGCAGTACATTCAGAGATGATCCAGTGTCCACCAGCACGTTGGACATGGCATCAGACTTGCAATTCATAGATATATGTAAAGCCATGTTGTGGTCTCTTCCCTCCTCAGGGAGATCAGCGTCACAGAAACTCAACGTGTTACAAGCAGTGATGTTTGCAACTATACTACCAAACTGTTCTATGGTGACGTCATGATCAACATAAGCCAGATCCAAAACTTTCTACAGAGCCTCCCTATGGGATTCTGAATTCAACAGCAAAGATAATACAGAGATCTTGGATGGCGTTTGTAGAAGCTGGTCTACAACATTATACTCACTCTTCTTGATGAGCCTTAGCATCTCATCACATTCTTCATTCACAGTGCCACTCGGGCCAACAGAAGAAGCAGGAGTCTTTTGTACAGAGGAGGGTTTGGCAACAGCAAGTGCCGGATTCTGAACATTCACAGTCGTCCCAACCGGACGCTCAACTGAATCAGAAACAACATGATGCTTTGGGCGTGCAGAAAACACACGACCACTACGGGTCAACCCGCTCACGTTGACAATATTGGTAACGGAAGTGGAAGGCAACGACACTTCTTTCCCATCTTCCACAGCAACGGGATTGTATCTGAAGGGAATTGCTTTATCCGAATAATAAGGCACAGGGCCTGCAGGCTTGATTATCAGAGAAGGAGAGACCTTCGGCTTGCTGCCATCATAATGAATGACAACAGGCTCAGGAAGCTTGAACACAGGAGAAATAACATTCACTTCTGGTTCATCTTCATCAACATTACGGTTCTGAAGAATCTCTATAGTACCTTCATCTAGCAGCTCTTGAAGCTCTCTTCGCACTTGGCGACAACCCAGTCTATTAACAGAACAGATGCGGCATCTGTCATGGTCATGCTCCATATGGTTGTACTGACACAGCAAACGATGCAACTCGACCAATGACTGTCGAATATGACTCACATATTTGACTTTATACTTCCCAGGGCACCCCTGGACCATGTTCACGGACTTCCCATGCTCGGGCAATGGGTTCTTTGTAACATTGGGGCCTGAGTCCTCGAAGCTCAGAATACCGCATCTCATAAGGTCTTGAACCTTAGTCTTCAAAGGATAGAAGTTTTCGATATTATGTCCCGGAGCACCGGAATGATAAACACAGTGTTGATCTGGTTTGTACCACCACTGCGGGTTCGTAGGCACAGCTGGAGGATCCCTGGGAGTAACCAATTTCCTTTCCAACAAGGAAGGATACAGTTCAGCGTATGACATAGGAATGGGATCGAAGTTGATCTTCTTCCTATCATAGTTCAGATTAGCTTGGTTACTAGTACTGCCACAAGGCTGGTAAGCCTGTTGCTGTGGACGGTGTTGCTGTTGATACTGAGGTTGTTGCTGATGCTGATGCTGATTGGGCTGCTGATACTGAGCACTATCTCTGAAGACAGGTGCTATATGAGCCACCTGGTGCTGATTGCTGGTACGACGTACTGGCTTCCTCTGAACAGAGGGTCTTCTTGGTTTAGTATGGGATTGCACAGCATGTGCCTCCCCATCTTTCTTCTTAAACACCCCATACCGTTTAGAAGAGCTCTCATCTTTCGACAGACGTCCCTCACAGACTCCTGCCTCCAGACGCATCCCCATGTTCACCATTTCGGTGAAATCAGAGGGAGCACTTGTAACCATCCGCTCATAATAGAATGAGCTAAGAGTCTTCAAAAAGATCTTAGTCATTCCTTTCTCTTCCAGCGGAGGAGTAATCTGAGCTGCCAGCTCTCGCCACCTCTGGGCGTACTCCTTAAATGTCTCTTTATCCTTCTGAGACATGGCCCTGAGTTGATCACGGTCAGGCGCCGTATCAACATTATACTTGTATTGCTTGACGAAGGCTTCGCCAAGATCGTTGAAGGATCGGATGTTTGCACTATCAAGGCTCATATACCAACGAAGAGCCGCACCTGACAAACTATCCTGAAAATAATGGATCAGAAGCTGATCGTTATCTGTTTGCGTAGACATTTTCCTGGCATACATGACCAGGTGAGCGAGAGGGCAGGTGTTCCCCTTATATTTTTCAAAGTCAGGCACTTTGAATTTGATTGGAATTTTAACACCGGGAACAAGGCAAAGTTCAGCAGCAGACTTGCCAAACAGATCTTTCCCTCAGAGGGTCTTCAATTCCTTACGCAGCTCAAGGAATTGGTCATTCATTGCGTCCATCTTCTCATTGACATCTGGGCCCTCAGACGGCCCAGAATGATATATGGTGTCGTCTACCCTGGGAATGGTATGCACGACAGGAGGAACAGCAGCAAGGACCGGGCTAGATGCCGGCATGGAAGCAAAGGTTGGAGCAGGAATATCTGGCATGAAACCCGAAGGCATTCCCCAAGGAAACCCCGTTGGCATGGCATGAGGCACAAAGTGAGCACTAGCAGCTGGCACAGTCGGAGCAACGACTTCAGATATAACGGTCCTCTGGGGAGGAGTTGCAGGCGGTTGATTCTGAGCAGCAAGGAGTTGTTCCATCAAAGCGCCAAGTCTGGCGACCTCTTCTTTCAGTTCTCTGTTCTCTTGTTCCAACTGATCCATCACTCTAGCAGAATTGGCTCTGGTATAGTACCGGTGAGTCAGCTTGTCTTCAAAATAAATGAAGAGCACAGAGTTAGGCCACAGACAAGAAGACCGGAACAAGATACTTGCTTATGCAAAATGATGCATGTAATGCTTGTGCATATGCTTTGTTTTATTTTCAAGGAACCTTTTAGGGTATTCATTTGCAAATTTGAATATTAATAGCATATGGAAAATATCTCATCAAATATATTTTTGAACAAAGAAGTACAACATTTTTTATCATTACAAGAGAAGAGGAAAATAAACATCCTATGGATCCCTAGAAGCTCGAGATGCTGGAAGACGAGATGCACACAGCTTCTTGATCTCTCTCTCATAGGCTGCTTCCATATCCGCTTTCTCCTTTGCAAGTCGATCATACTTCCTCTTCCAGAACTTGGAAGACTGAGGAAGCAGAGAAGTCCAAGTATCATTCGGATCGTCGATCACCTGATGCTCGAGAAACTCGATCAGAGCGTCCTTCTCCTTCAGCTATTGAAGCAACTCTTCCCTTTCACGGATCCAAGCACGTGAAAGGTCTTCTTCTCTCAACTCCTCTACATCTTGGTTGGGGAGGGTTGAAGGCCCAGCCACATCCAACGGTGTAGGTCTCGGATGATCATACGGCATAAGGTATATAGCAACTCTCTGTCTGACCCAAGAGGTATATGGCTCCAGAGCAATGCAGTTCTTTGGACCTAGCTCATTCCTACCCTTCTTCTGAATCTTGCGCCAAGCGCGGACAAATCTGGCTTTCAGGCCTTAGGGATCTTTACCCTCCTGAAAGAATACACCTTCTAACAGAATGTTATGAGGTTTATCCTTTAGGGGGAACCCAAGCTGACGACGTTCTAGGATAGGATTGTAGCTGATCCCACCACATGTACCAAGAAGAGGCACATTAGGGAATTCACCACAATAATCAATAATCTGCACAGTATCATACACACGATCATACCAAGAGATATTGTCATTAGTGAGAGACATAAGTCTTTGAGACCACCGTAGACATCCCTTGTTCTCCTTGAGAGCAACTGTCTGCGGTAAGTGAGAAATAAACCACTTATATAGCAGAGGCAAACAGCACACAATAACTCCTCCACCCTTTGCATTCCTCAGATGCAAAGAGACATAGGCATCACCCAACAGAGTAGGAACGGGATTAAGAACAGAAAAGATCCTAATGGCGTTCACATCCACAAATTTGTCGATGTTGGGGAACAATACCAAACCATAGATGAGCAGCACAAATAAAGCCTCAAAGGCATCTTCACTCATGGCCTTCCCATAAACGGTAGCTTGAGCGACGAGGAAATCAGAAGGAAGACCCTGAATTCCACCTTTGGTAGTCAGATTAGCTTTAATCAGGGATTCATCTATGTGCAACAAGTCTGTGATCTCTCGAGAAGTAGGAATACTCTCTAAGCCACTGAACGGCACCTGATCCAGAATCGGGATCCCAATAAGATGAGCATACTCCTCAAGCGTAGGCAACAGCTGGAAGTCTGGGAAAGAGAAGCAGTGATACAGAGGATCACAAAACTGAGCCAAAGTACTCATCAGTCCTTCATCAACTTGAGTAGTCAATAGAGGCAGAAGCTTCCCATAACGAGCTTTGAAACCCAAGGGATCTAATACATAAGATGTCAGATTCCTTAACTCTTTCACATCAGGTTGTCTAAAGCTGTACTTCTTTGTATGCCTTTTCGGTCTTTCCATGTCTGAAAATTTTGCAAATAAACCCTTTAAGTTCCTTGAAAATTTTCTCATTTTTCTGATGACATGAATGCAGATGAATGCATGAATGCATGAATGCAACAATCACACTCAAGGATCAAGCAAGTCACACCAGACAAAGGTCATGGGAAAGCTCATTGTATCCTTAATATCAATCATCCATTTTGGTGGATTATGGTTTTCACCTTATCAACACCCAAGTTCCATTGATATTAACGGTACATGAACCAGCTCAATCATCCTTAATATCAATCATCCGTTTTGGTGGATTTAGGTTTACACCTTATCAACACCCAAGTTCCATTGATATTAAGGTTGTTTGAACGACTCAACCATGAATCACGGGTTTGCTGAGAGTCACGAGCATGGAGTCCTGGTTAAGAACCACCCAAAGGGAGTGTACTAGGGTTTAAACCTGCCGAGCATGTTCTACCAGAGGTTCCCATAATCATCGTCCCATCTCTCGGATATTATCGGAGGAACGAATACTCGTATTCCAAAAATATTCTCAAGAGAGACTCTTATGAGTGTAGTATCACGTAACAATCGCATCAGATCTGACATCTGAACGACCTCCGCACTACGTCCTAGAAATAGGCCAAGATGGGCTTGGTAAACTACGGTCCTTGGCTTCTAAGGCACATGATTGAAAGAATAATGCCTAACCACAAATAACTTGTGTGACATTATTAATCCAACATGACCTCCACCAATTGAATGGACTCGCAAGTCAACTTGTTAAGGAATACTCCACACAAGTCGACGAGACTACGCCATTCTCCTATCCTAAGGTGCACTCGAGTTCAGGTATAGAACTCATCTCACAGAGACCACCAAAGCAAACAGCAATTGTATATCAAGCAATTCAAACATTACAATCCATAAAGTTATCCCAAATTGTACAAAAATATGTCATATAACAAATAAACAATTATCATACAACAAGGGTGAAAAGTAGGCAAAACCACCAAGGATTTTTATCCTCAGCAGAGTCGCCACTTTTCTGTAGCGGTGTATTCGTCGCTTTATGATTTATTGATTAAACCAAAAGCAAAGCATACAAGGAAATCGAGTCGCCACCGCACTTTTATTTATCCAAAGGATTGGCTAAAAAGCGAACAAAAGCCTAAGAAGTTTTACACGTAGAAAACTAATGAAAATATCAGAGAATCTGGGTAAGGGGTTAATTACGCAATGGGAAGGTGTTAGGCACCCAAAACGTCCTAGGTACTCCTAGGGAGCCCTTTTCACACTTGTTGTATAAAAAAAAAGTTTATTTGTTTATGACATATTGTGCAAACAATGATGGAAGGGATGAGAAAAGAATATACAATTTTTATTGTTTTTGTGTTTGAACGGATGAACCCGTTGCCTACGTACCTTCCACGAAAGGTAAGGATCAAAACGCCGTAGTTCGGCTAAAAGATTTCCAAAAAGATAGGTGAATTGATTTTAAAACAAGAGCACTAAGGCTTTTCATTATCAACGGATTCAAACTCAACCAAGACCAACAATCCACCATGCGAGGATAGCTTCAACATACTAGTGAGGGGTTAACCCTATAATAAGTATGGAAGACTTACAATCAAACTCACTAAGGATGTGGTGAGATTTACATCAACCACTATGATAATTGAAACCTATGGCTAATGTATGAAAACATATCAACAATGGACAAAGCCACAAAACAATTGAATGAGTGTGATTAACCAATTATGAGTATTTACAAAATATGGTTAAAGTATGATTAGAATTCAATTCAGAAAGAAGTGTATAAGAAATGGAGTTTGAAAATCAAGGACTTAAGGTCCAGGTTTCTAATTTGAAAACAGGTGAAAAGTTTGCACAATAATATTTTCAAGTTTTGAAAGCCAACAAGTGCAAAGAGGTTTGAAGAAACAAAAAATGGGAGGTGAGGGAGTGTAAAACTTCTTAGATGTTCACCTCTTGAAATCATATGGAAGATGATTCAAGTGTGTCCTTTGAATAAGCAATGAGCAATAGCAGATAAGATAAACAAGTGATACCGGATGCCAATCAATGGACTTACACCAATCTCACAAACAAAGGTGGATACCGGATACCAATCAATGGATTTACACCAATCTCCTAAAACAAACATGGATATCAGACGCCAATAAATGGACTTATACCAATCTCCTAAAGCAAAACAAAACATGGATATCAGATGCCAATCTATCTGGACTTATACCAATCTCCTAAAACAAACAATGATACCAAATGCCAATCAATGGACTTATACTAGTCTCACACCATATCATTGGAACAACTGCCAAGTAATGGACTTATGTTTGTCTCCTCCATGGACAAAGCAAAAAATGCTATAAAGCAAAGCTTATGAAATGATATACACATGATGATAATAAATGCACTAAGGCACACTCAAGCAGATATGCACAGATGAATCAAGTAAACAAAACAATCAATTCAGTTAGCACACACTATATACAAGCAATTAGGCTCAAGCAAGGTTAGACTTAAAAGTCAACTGGAATGGGGTATATGGTGCTCTTAACCTTAACATTGAGAGTTAAGGTGAAGCAGATGAAAAGGAGATGAGGGGTGTGCCTCATAGCTCTTATCCCTGGCCTGGGAGAGCTTTGAATGATAGAATGTGTGGGAGTTCAGAAAGTTGGAACTCTCTCCACAAGTGAATGACTCTATAGATCTTGGGTTAAGATCCACAATGCATCAACATGTAATGTGAGCAAAGGGATGATACACTGAATAGTAGGAGATGCACTACACATCTCTTTTATCTACCAATTGCCTTATCAAAGGACTTTTCCTGCTTAGCACAAAAAGTAAACAATCACAAGCATTGCCTCTTAAGGAGGACTTCAGACAGGTGCCTGACCACATAACAGGCCAGGTCTTCCAGACTACATGAAGAAGAGAGGTTATACCTAAGTGGTTAAGCAACCAAGCAAAAGCAAGTTCAAAATGAACTTAAGCAACTAATGTACCTGAAAACAATCCAACTCAATCAGTATACAACTCAAAAAGTTAAACAGATAATCCAACAGTCAACAGACAATACACAATCAAACAAGCAAGGCTACAATGTGCAAGGCACAAGCTCAACTCAAATGAGCTAAAAGCATCCTACAAAACAAGTCATGGTTAGTCAATATCAATCAAATAAACCAACTCAATCAATGTGAATCAATCCCCTTATGGCCAAGTACTTCTTAACCTGAAAACAAACTCAAACATGAGAAGCAAACCACTAGGTCAAGGCCTAGGGACAAAGAAGGAGAAATAATCCAAACAGAACATGAAAATTGACATGAATCAAACTCAAACAATTAAGAATATAATCCAAAAGGTCTAATGTCAATAGCATCAACCAAATTCATTTCATAAACCAATCATGTCAAGGTATGCAAGTTGGAAGCACATTGGAGCAACATAATGAACAAATCCACATCAATTCGAAAATGGTTCAATAAATCTCAAGAAAAATCATGGCTAAACAGCACACATCACATGATCAACACACCAAAAATCAAGGCATTTGGATAAGTTTAAGCATGGTAATCAAATTCATCAAGTCATGGTAAGCACAAACAAGTTCAATTAAGGCACAAAATGCTACATCAACTTAGGGCAATCCTAAAACAGAGATGACAAATGATAAATGACTCAAACCAAAGCCACAATAAACTTTAATGTGTCTAGAAAACATGTGTAAACTTTCACATCCATATGATACAGCATAAGCATTTCAAAAATCATTAAAGTTCAACACTCATCAAAAGTCCAAACATGACCAACCAGCAAGGAAAATCTCAAACAAATCAGAAATGAATCCAAAAATTCCACAAAAAATCATGATCAATCCCAACACCCAGAAGAAGCATTATGCACAACATCACATTATTTGGCATTTATTTGGCATGGTAAAGAAAATAAACAAATCAAGCAAGCAAAGGTGTGACACACATTGTCACACCTACATTAATCAGATCATATCTCAACAACCATATATGCAAAAAATGCAAACTCAATACCCAAATGACCAGAAAGATGTCTAGTTTAAGCATACCAAATTTCACATTCATTGGATTAACCATCATTATTTCACAAAGAAAATGGCAAGCAAGGTACAAGATAGCATATGCATACACAAACCCTAGGCAAACTTAAATTCCAATCTAGCACAAATTCTGGAAAAATAGCCATAAAAATGTAGACAGGAAATAGGACCTAACACAAAAAACCTCATATTTTTTGGATTTGTTTTCAATTATTTATGGATTTTATAAAGTGATGAAAAATAAAAATAAAATAAAAGCAAGGCATGTGAATGAATGGACATAAGACAAATAATATCATGAAGCAAATTGGAAAATGATGGAGCCAGGATTCGAAGCCATGCACGATTTGAAAATCCAAGCGCGCCAAGGCTAAACACGGTCGTTTTGGACCAAGCGCATGCACATCCATAATCCGCAGGTAACACGGATGAAATCGTGGGAAAATCCGCAGGAACTAGCATGAAGGTCGTGGGAGAATTCGCAGGTAAAACGCAGCAAACAAGAACACGATGAAGATCTTCATGATCTTCATCATCAATTTTCCAGAAAATTTTCAAAGTCTCTAGAAACATGAATTAGGCATAGCATTATGAAGATCCAACATCAAGCAACAAGAATCAACAACAATTACATCCAAAAACAGTATAACACGCATGAATCGAGCCAAGTAAGAATCAACATGAAAACTTCAAATCATCGAAACTAAGTGGATATAGCATGGAATCAAGTGAAATAAAGCTCAGAATCATCACACAAACGAGATCTATAACAATCACATAACAAAATTAAGAAAAGAGAGGATCGATTTCAACACCTCTTGAAGAGCAGCTTTCAAATTCGTGTGTTCCAGGCCCTTGCAGTGCTCCAATCGTGTTCTAGCAAGCTTATGGAGTGTATTGGATGAGGTTTGGATGTTCAATTGAGCTTGAATCCACGTATTTTGCAATTCACCATTGTTGTGTTCTTGCTCCAAGCTACTTCAGTTCTGCACGAAATCACCTGGTTCTAGCTTGAATGTTGTTCAGTGATGATGTTAGATGAAGAATTAAGCAAGAATTTGTGCTTTGATTTGAAGAAAATGAGAGAAAAATTTGAGAGAAGTTTGAGAGAAAAATTTGTAGATCTGAATTTGTGAATTGTCGTTACTGAATATTGTTAGGGTTTGAGTTTACATACTCCTAATTAGTCATGCTTAATCATGTTTAACCAAAATGCTAATGAATAATTAACTTTGACGGTGTTTTGGACATTTTGGTATTTTCACCTTTTCATGAGCATGGTGCATGAACAGTGCACGTGATGCTTGCTAACTTCACTTAAAAATCATTTTTGGAATCAATGGCAAAGGTAAAATATCCAAATTATGCACCAAATTCAAATTGTGAAAATTCCCTCCCAAAATCAAGTTTTTTGCAAATGATCATGAAATGAGAAATGATGCAATGTAATGCAAGTTTATGAAATTATAGTCCATGACAAGAATTTAGCAAAAAGAGCCACATGATTTGGAGCAATGGTTTGAAAGTTATGCCCTTTTGAAGTTCAATCCACACTTGGCCATGTTTTGATCATATCTCTTCAGCCACAAATGAGAAATTGATGTTCTTGGACATTTTGGAAATGGGATAGAAAGATCTACAACTTTCATGTTCAACAAAATTTCATTTGAAGCTTTCTTGATGATGGAATCTTGAGGAGAAAACCTTTCCATTTTTGGCAATTTTGAATTACAGGTCACTTACTATTTTTGGAAACTTTTCATCTGACCTCAAATTCTTTAATGTTGATGTTTGAAATGTCAAATGAGACTTGTATGGACATGAATGAGGCCTCTCTAACCATCTCCCACCTTCAAATCCATGATTGAATGCACAGTTGACTTGTGTTGACTTTTCTAGGGTTTCAGTTGACCTGGCTATGATCAGATGAAATCCAAGCCTCTACCACTTGGGATCTTGATTCAAAATGATGTCATAACTCATATGAACTCTTGTGAATGATCATGGTGCCCAAATTCTCAAGAATGGCCACCATCTACTGCTCAATGAATGCCTTTGACTGTCCTGACTATTGATTGCTTCATCTGCAAGTAACAAGGTTAGATGACATATTTTTGTACTTTTGGTTAGTGAACAAATGAAAAGCAATGATATACAAATGAAAAACATGCTTGGTGATCAAGAAACCACTCTCAAAAGATAAACCACCCACAGGGAAGCAGGCAAGGTGCACAAGGATCCTTGAGGCAATGATATGATATGATATGATGCCATGAGGGATCTTAGGGACAAAATTGGGGTCTTACAGGGATCTTTACCCTCTTGATAGAAAAATCTGTCTAACAAAATGTTATTAGGTTTTTCTCTCAAGGGGAACCCAAGTTGACGACGAGCCAAAGCGGGGTTGTAGTTAATTCCTCCTTGTGTACCAAAGAGAGGCACATTAGAGAATTCACCATAACTATCAATAATCTCCAAACTATATCATCATTAGTGAGAAACATAAGTCTCTGAGATCACCGTAGACATTGTTTGTTCTCCACAAAAATAGGTGTCTGAGGCAAGTGTGAAATAAACCACGTGTACAGAAGAGGAATGCAACAGACAATCGTTTCACCACCTTTAGAATTCCTTAGATGCAAAGAGAAGTACATATCACCTAACAGAGTAGGCACATGATTCCCAATCAAGAAAATTCTAATGGCGTTAACATCAACAAAACCGTCAATGTTAGGGAACAAAGTTAATCCATGGATGAGTAACACAAAGAAAACCTCAAAAGCGTCCATACTACAGGCTTGAGCAAAGGAAGTAGCTTCCTTGATGGGGAACTCAAAAGTCAACCCAAATAATCCTCCTTTCTTCACCCAATGAGCCTCTATCTCAAACTTCTTCAAGTGAAAAGCTTCAGCAATAAGATGAGATCTGGGATCTCTTCCAATCCACTAAATTTCACTTTGTTAGAAATATGTATCCTCAAGAGATGGTCATACTCCTCCAACGGAGGCACAAGCTGATAATCTGGAAAAGTGAAGCAACGGTAGAGAGGGTCATAAAACTGCACTAATACACTCAAAAGTCCTTCAACCACATCAGCATACAAGATAGACAGAAGCTTTCCATGACGTTGCTTGAAGTCTAAGGGATCTAATACAAAAGATGCTAGCTTCCTTAACTCTTTCAAATCAGGACATTTGAAATTGTACTTCTTAGTGTTCCTTCGTCCACAATCCATGGTCTAAAAATATATGCAAATAGCACCTCAGTTCCTTGAAATTGTTTATGATGAATGTTATGATGTGCATGAATGCATGAATGCAACAATCACAAATAAGGGATCACACACAAGGCAAACAAACAAAGGTCAAGGGATGAACCAAAACATTGTCTAGATCAATCATCCATTTTGGTGGATTATGGTTTTCACCTTATCACACACAAGGCAAACAAGAATCAAGGGTTTGTTGTAAGTCACGAGCATGGAGTCTGGGTAAAAACCAACCCAAAGGAGTGAACTAAGGATAAAACCTGTAGATCATGTTCTAAAAAGTTCCCAGAGTCTTATTTCCATCTATCGGATATT
Organism: Lathyrus oleraceus; assembly: GCF_024323335.1. Classification (NCBI taxonomy): domain Eukaryota; kingdom Viridiplantae; phylum Streptophyta; class Magnoliopsida; order Fabales; family Fabaceae; genus Lathyrus; species Lathyrus oleraceus. The sequence continues at coordinate 374,042,284 of NC_066580.1, forward strand.
ACAGGTTGGGATGACTGACTCATCAACCCATAATATTCTCAAGAGAAACTCGTCTGAATGTAGTATCATGTAACAACTGTTATCAAGTCCACACTTGAACAGTCTCCGCACTACGTCCTAAATAGGCCAAGAAGGGCTAAATGTTCTACGGTCCTCAGCTTCTCGGACCCTAAATTAGAGATAGTAATGCCTAACCACAAATAACTTGTGTGACATTCCTTACTCCAAACGGGTATCCAATGAATAGATGGATCTCAAGCCAACTTATTAAGGACTACTCCACACAAGTCAAACATGACTATACCATCCTCCTATCTTAATTGCAATCAAGTTAAGGTTAGAACTTATCTCACTACTCAGAAATCACAAAGCACAACAAGCAGATTATATCACAAAAACAAATATACATACATCAAAAATACAATTATGTTCACACAAAAAAGTATGCTAAACCCACTGGAGATTACTCACCAGCAGAGTCGCTACTTAATTTCTATACCGGTAAATTCATGATCATCAAGCTATGGATAATTTGGACATCAATTAAACAAGAGTCGCCACCGCGCTTTTATTGTTTCCAAGGGAAAAGGGAAAAGTACGAACAAAACCCAAGAATAAGAAGTTTTCAAATCAAAACTAATAAAATCTCAAAGATTACAGGTAAGGGGATTGGTTACACAGAGGGAAGGTGTTAACACCCAAAGTGTCTTAGGTACTCCTAGGGAGCCCTTTCTTGTGTGCTTGATCAAGGTACCACTCTTTTCCCTTTCCCACTAAGGAGTGTGGGAACATCCTTTTGAATAATGCCTCTTCACTCGTTTCATCAATTCCCGTAGAACCCTCAATCTCATAGAATTTGATGAGATGGGTATACGGATCTTCATGGTCCATTCCGGTGAATGGATTTGCATAGAGATGTTGGAGGATTCCGGTCTTCATCTCCGTATTCCTTCCTACATGGGAAAATTGAGCATTCCTTCTTGGACTATTAGCGGACATTTCAGTACGATTGTCATCCGCCATGTTTCCTTCACAAGCCTCTACAACCACTTCTTCGATTCGAACAAGTGTGGAAGTAGATGCTTCTTCTCTTCGGTTCCTCTCTTCGGCTAGTTTCCTTCTTCTTCGTGTTTTGCTATTGAGCTTTCGAAGTGTTCTTTCAATTTCGGGATCGAATTGAAATTGCTCCTCGGTAGCTTTTCCTCGCATGCACTAGAATCTACAAAACTAACAAACCAAGTGAAACACAAGAGTGATAGTAAGTACAAAACTTAAAACAATGAATTATTGCAATGCTTGTAATATCGAACACCAATCCCCGGCAACAGCGCCAATTTGTTGAAAAGTATACTTTCGGAAAATATTTTTATATCGTATCCACAGAGATTGGTTGTTATTACCGCCGTTCTATAATCCAAATTGTTATAAGTTTAGAAAGTAACCAAGTTGTTTTGTTTGGAAAGTTATCTTTTGAGTAAAATGTCACTAAAACAATAAAATGGTTTTAATCAAATGTAAAAGCTTTGAAAGATTGGAGTTCACTATTCCAAGTGCTTATGATTCCTTATGATAACTATATAGATTTAATATTATTGATGATGTTCAAGTATCCTCTCAATATTATTTATGTCTAAATGATATTGTGATAATCACTATATTGATCCTTAGACGATCTCTCCACCTAACTATCAATATAACAATCTTTAATAGTTGATACAAAATAAGAGTAGTGAATAAATCTATCTCTACAACTTATTCACTACTTGAAAACATATTTTCTGTCAAGACTTAAATAATCTCTTTCAACAACTACTCAAATCTGCTATTCAACTTAGGGCAAATATATCATTCAATACATCAACAATCTTTTATCATATATAAGAGTCAAATCAAATACATACACAAATAGTAATAGCTGCTACCTCCAATCTTGACAAAATGGGGTTTAGATCCTCATCATCATTTTGGAAAGCAAAAGGCAATGGAAGAAAACTCTGTTTTTCTCTCTTACCAAATATCAAAAATGAATGAATGTCTCAATATTTTCCATTCTGATTTTCTAAAAGGGTTAACATTTCCTAAAATGATCATTTTCATCTAAAGCTGAAAAGCCCCCCTAAGACAGACACCAAAATGGAAAAACACAGCTGGCCTTGAAAACAGCACACTTGGCCAAAACAGCTTGCTGGATTCGCAAGCTTCGCGGCGCGAACTGAAGCTACTTCAGCTTCCTTGCCTTGCAAGCTTCATCCAAATAGTCTTCCAGGTGATATTGTTCAAAATTAGGCCTCCAAATTGCATTCAACCTTTCTTCCAAATTATGATTATGCATTCCAAAGCTGTCTTGTCCAAAAATTCTACAAAACTAACAAAAATGTGAAATAACTACTCAAAACAACATAAATAAAACCTAATTTCATTTATACAAAATAGTGAGAATAAAAGTGTGTAATTACATCAAAACTTGGTAAAAGGGACCAATAAAATTGTATAAAAAGTAGTACCAATTGGTCCCTAACAGTAATCACAATGAGCGTTCCATATTAAAACGTTTTAAAACAAATCAATGGCTCTGAACACTTCCAGCTCATCGCCGGAGCCAAAGGCCTATCCTCTTCTCCGATGACCCTGGACAGACTGGTTCAATCATCATCATATCAGAAATGAAAAAGGAGGACATGATCTTAAAGAAAAAAATGGCGTAGATCATGAATATCACTTCAATTTGACTTAACTCCAAATATATAGAGAGATACGTGGAGTTGAATTTTGAGGTGTGTCAACTGAGTTGCTTCGATTTGACCTCAAAGCAACTCAACCTTCTTGCCTACATTGGTAGGACTTCATACAACCAAATATCCAAGAGAACTGATGAGAATTGAGAGAGAACCGAAGAGAAGAAAAATCTGGAAAAATACCTTCAATGTTGTGCAGAAATTGATCTCTCTTGCTTCAATTCGTGCTTGATCTTGCTTATGGAATTTGTGGAAGTGGCTTAAGAGTAATGCAAAGCTTTGGATCCTGGAGTTTTGGAATCTCCAAATAGTGAGATTCAAACTCAAATTTCAATTAAAATTGATCAGGTTTTCCTTTGAATGGTGAGGGTTTGGAGCTAGGGATTCAAAGTTGGCCCGCAAGGTCCTTAAAACTGTAGCATTAGACCTCTATTTATACCAAATGGGATGTGTTATTTGCACACTTGAAATTACTTCCAAAATTGACAATACAATGTACATGCTTGGATAGGCGTGTGCGGACCCATGAAGCAATGCAAAAAGGTCCATAATCGACTAAAATGAGGTATGGATGAAGCTTGGATTGCAAGGCAAAGTTATTTGAATATTTGAAGCATGAATCTTACCAACTGATACAACCCTATTTAAGCCATGCGCAGACCCCTCAAACTTAGTCCAAAATGAATGAATTAGGACTCTTTGGAAAGCTTAGATCAATAGGAACAACTCTTATGTTGAACACTTTTCCATTTGGAACTTGTATCATGGTTAATTTTGAGGTGGAAGTTTGGAAATTTCAACATGTTAAAATATTTTCTAAGTGTCAAGCCACATGTTCAATTATTCCACCTTGCTTAACTTTATATGTGAGCTCAAAATAAGAAAAGTTTCTTCATTAAAGTTGTAGCAAAATCCTTTAAAATGGTCATCAATTTGACATCATTTGGACTTGGGATGAGTGAGTTATGCATTTTTGAAGTTGAGGAAAATCACTTGTTTAATGGTATTGGTCCAAAATGACCTATAATGTATCCTCATATCATATTCCCATAAAAGTTGATTTAGCTCTCACTCCAAACATAAAAGTTGAAGTCGACATCTTGAATTTAATTGTGCAACATGTAAATCTTTCATATCATAAAAATTGAGCAAGTTATGGCCTTGGGAAGTTGACTTTCAAATTTGGGGTTAGACAAAATGACCTATAATGTTTAAACATAGAAAATGACTTTCCAAGAAAAATTAACTCCAAACCCAAACATGAAAGTTGTTTGGACTGTCATTTAGAGTAACTATGATTTTGGAATAATTTTCATATGATAAAATGTGTAGGAGATAGGGTCTAGGGGGCCCCAGTTTTGATCAGATGAATTCTTTTGGCCAACCACCATCAACCAACTTGCTAACTTTTAATTCTCTTGACTTTTTAGGCTCATGGTAGATTATATGCATAAGATGATGAAATTTGAAGTGTCCTTTGATAAATTCGATCAATTGGTGAAGAAGTTTGTGGAAGAAGTTACTCAAGATAACTAGAGGAACTAGGGTTTCCAAGGTAAACCAACTCCAAACTCTTGAAGAAGTCTTGATCAAAATAACATGTAGAGATCATGGGGACTCATATATAATGCCCGGATCCATTATGGATCATTCCTTGGTTGTTCTCTTAGCAATGGGGGTCTTAAAGCCTAGATGTGAACTTGATAGATCAATAGTGATCATGCCCTACCTACAAAAGAGTTAGGCAAATACAAAGACATATTTTTGGTATTTTGGTCAGTGAAATGATAAAATACAAGTATGATACAATCATATGATACTTGGTGATCTGTCCCAAAACAAACCCAATGAAAGAGGGGTAAGGAGGATGCCAAGGTATGATCCCAATGCTAATGCATATGATGAGATTGCATGAAGGATCTTTGGGTCAAAATTGGGGTCTTATAGTTACTGGATAGAATACCAAAGAGAGAATATTCGTCATCGGTTAGGATGAACATCTCAAGGATAAACTCAGATGGGAAAGTAGGATTTACAACTACTGGTTACTGGGCAGAAGACCACAAAGAGGAGAAAACCCGGTATCGGTTAGGATGAACATATCAAGGATTAACTCTCTGGGGAAAGAAATAGGGATTACAACTACCTTTTTACTTGGTAGCAAACAAAAAATGGATAATATTCGTCATCAATTAAGATGATCATATCAAGGATAGACTGCCTAGGGAAACGTGAAAACTAATCCACTGGGGAAAATAAAGGTGGTAAATCACTCATATCGGGTATTGGGTAAAAATAAAGTACTTGCAAATCAAAAAGAATATTACCAGTTACTAGGTAATAGACTTTCGGGGGACCGAAAAATATATGTCTAGGTAAGAGCTCGAAAGAAATGGTCAACCAAGACTCAACCCAACGAGGATGTAACTCGAGGGGAGTGGTTCCACCCAGATAATCAACTGGGAGGAAACTGAAATAATAATCATCCACGAGGAAATAACTCAGTGGGGAATGAGAAAGGTTAAATTCTTTCTGCTTAAGGGGCCGACACTCTAGCATTCAAAGAGGACAAATGCACCAAATCTGCACAGGGAAATAATATCACCGTAGCAGAGGATCAGAAGTAAGGAATCAAATGCAATAAAATGCATAATGAAATATATGATGTATGAATGTGTATGTATATGATTGATGATTATGCTAACAAAAACAATCACAAATGATACTAATTTGAATCATCGCTACAAGACTCGACTGTTCTCGATAAGATGGAAACACCAACTGGAGAAATATGTTGGGGATGGATGCAAATCGACTGGCTCTGAACATCTCAAACCTGGCTGGGGATAGAGAGAGAAGATTTTCCGAAGACCTGAACTGTCAACACTGTTGGGATTTTTAGGTCAACATCATATTAAATAAGACAACCTCGCAGGGGACACAAATCAAATATGGCTCACGAATCAACGCTGTCGGGGATCAAAAATGACCTCCGTTGGGGACTTGCAGGAGATAAAACTATGTGCTAGGTCCATGCGAACTGTTGAGGATGTGAACCTACAACTCAGTTGGGGAGGTGATTGCAAACTCATCTGGGGAAACTAACTTGTTGTTGGGGAGGAAAAGGTTACCAAACCAACCGCGTGGGAGAAACCAACGATGCTTTGCACTTTAGGACTTACTTGTTCTCAGATTGTTGTTGATATTCCTTACTATAATTGATTGCTTTTCAAAGTAATTGCTTTCATTTTTAAGAAAAATGATTTTTACTTATTAATTCAATTTCAGCATTATCATCATAAAATTCAATTCTATTTAGATGAAAAATAAATAAGAGTAGAAACAATTGGATAAAAAGCTCAACTTTATTTAATAGAATGGTAATCTGTAAATGACAAGACTACATAGATCGTTTACAAAAATTGAAAAATGGTAATTTAAATGGAAAAGGGCTACATAGAATACAATGCTAAATTTTGCCTGGATCGCCCTTTCGGATTTTTAATCCACCGAGACGCTCATTTTTGCCTAAGCCGCCCTTTCGAGTTATCAACTTAGCGAGTTGTTCTTTTATTTTTAGGCGAAGTATTTCTTGACTGTGTAAGACCCCAATTTTGTCCCTAAGATCCCTCATGGCATCATAACATTGCATTTACATTGCCTCAAGGATCATAAGCATCTTGGTTCCCTTTGCCTTTGGGTGCGACCTCTTGTGAGTGGTTTGAGATCACCAAGCATGCTTGATTTGTATATCATTTCTTTTCTTATTTTGGTCACTAACCAAAGCACAAGAATATGTCACTAACATCTTTTGTTTGTAGCTTGAGCAATCACAAGGTCAAAAGCTTTAAGGAGATCCTTTGTGCAGAGATATGGCCAAGAGAAGATGATAGCAGGCATGGTAATGGCTCCCAAAGGTTTCATCCATCAAATATGCCTCCCTAGCATTTCAATTCATCATTTTTTGATCAAAACATGTCAAAGGGTTTGAGGTTTGCTCCCCAAGGAAACCCTAGTTCATCAGATCATCCACAATGCCTTGCTCTTGAAGCAACCCCAGCCCTTGATCAAATACAATCAAGGGAAGTTCTTAAAATCATCATTTCATGCATATTTGAACTTATTTGAGTTTCCTCAATCATCAATTCATCAAGATATGAGTCATGGACTTGAGAAGTTGATCAGTCAATTCATCTGACTATTTTGAAATGCACTGAGACCTAACTTTTTATGTGTTGGGCAAATGGAGATGATCCCAAAAGAAAAAATGTTCTTAAGGACAATATGAACAACTTTCATGTTCATCAAAAATGATTTGAAGCTTGGAAGGGCATCTCCCATTCCAAGACATTATAGGTCATTTTGACTGAAACCCTAATTTTGGGTCAACTTCCCAAGGACATACCTCATTCATTTTTTATTATTTTGAGGTGGTATCAAATGCATTGGAAAGCTTAATATGTCTACTTCAAATGTTATGTTGAAAAAATTTCAGAATCGCAAAGGAAACACATGTGATAATGCAAGACATTATAGGTCCTTTTGGACCGAAGGTATTGAAAGGCAAAAAAGTCCAACTTCAAGTGCCCATAACTCTTTCATCAAAAATCAAAATGATGAAAAATTTAAGTCCATTTTGATTGTCTTGGAAATACCTACAACGTTTATGTTGGAGGATGTTTCATTTGGGGCTTGCATCATCAAAACATAGGGGCTTGAACATTGGCCAAATTTAGAAACCTTGCCTTTACATGTTTTGCACCTTGCACTTTAAACTCAAATTTCACCAATTTCCACACTTAAAATGGATTTTTGCCCAACATAACAATTGTTCCTTGCATCAAAACCTTTCCAACCATTACTCACATGATCATGTTTGGATTTGGAAAATGGTATTTTCGAAGAGGAGAAGTTTTTGGTTCAATTATGCATAACACCTCAAAATTCCATGCACAAGAAATTACCATTCAGATTACACGTCCATTTCACTTTGGTATGTTTTCAGATAGCATTTGGCATTGAAATTGGGCCTTTTGAGTGATCATGCAAGCCCATGCAATGAATGTCCAATTCCATGCACACGGATTCAATCACACTTGCCTTGCCATTCCATCTATAAATAGAAGTCTTACTCCATTCAAATTTCATCCATGAATCAACCTGAAATGCTGCTGAACTGAAAACCTAACCTCTCACCAAAGAAGCTATTTCACTTTTCTTCAAAATTTTTAGATCTAAAATTCAACTACATCTGGTTGAATCTTTGGATCTAAAGCTTATAGACCTTCATCCTTTAGTCCATTGCACTTCTGTTTTGCCAAAGGAAGCAAGGAAGCAAGCTCAAATCTCCAGAAATCCAAGGTTGATCATCAACTGGTTTTCTCTTCGAAACTCATTAATCTTTGATCTATTTGCCTGGCCATTGTGTTTTCTGAAGTCCTCACTTGGGAGGCAAGCTAGTGATAGCTTCAATTTTTTGTTTTATTGAACTGCATTTTTCATACCTGGATCTTCCATCTCAGATTTCTTACTCTATAGGAATCTTGAGTGTGATTCAAGGTTACAGGGGTGATGTACATCACCCCAACTTTATTTTGATATAAGGATCGTGCAAAATGATGAAGGTTTGAAAACCTGCAATTGTCACCGGAATCTCCATGCTCACTGGAGAGGAAGGTGGCTCCAGTGGCCGTCCATTTGCCAGAACAAGTCACAGTTGTTGGATCATGTGTCCAGATCTAATCAGGTCCATTGGATTTCATGACATTATTTAATTCATTATACTTCTCATTGACTAAGGTTCATGGTGTGCGCGCTTGCCAATGCCATTGGATCTTCCACGTCATTTAATGAGAAACAATCCAATGCTCCCTGATTTTTGTTATTTTTCATTTTCTGATTTTATTTCTTTTATTTCCATTATTTTCAAAAATTCATATCTTCTTCATTTTAAATCCAAAAATTATGGGACCAATTGCATTCTTCCACAAATAAATTCTAGTTTCTAATTTTGATTTTTAATATTTTTCATTTTGTCATTTGATATTTTTTGTGAATTTTCTCTTTTCTGGTTATTTTAAATTCATTTTAAATAGTTTTTGATATTCAAAAAATACAAAAATATTATCCTAACCTATTTGAATGATGATGGATCTATGAAAAATATTCTCATCAATTTTTTAATTGATTTGAGATTTTAGTTCAATTAGGTTATTTTTGTCCATTTTTAATTGATAAAAATAGTTTCTGACTTTTAAAAATGTTGAAATTTTTTGTCAAACTTTGTTTGACCTTGTTGAACTTAGGATAAATCACTTGGACCTTTCAAGGTTGATTTGAAGTGATTTTGAAGTTTGACCTTTCTTTTATTTTTTAATGCAAGTTTATTTTAATATTAAAAATGCCAAATAGTTTGTTTATTGCTTGACCTCCAATCTTCATCTCATTTCTGATTTCTCATTGTTTGACTTTGACTCTCAATGTCATTTGGTCAACACATATGGATTGGTACATTTGATTTCACCTTATGCACTTTATTATTTCCATTTCTTTTTTCCAGTATTCATCTCTTTCTTCTTATTCTTCTTTTTTCTTTTTGATCAATGAGTTGAAGGTTGATAAGTTAGCATTGATTAGGGAGGCTTAATCTTCCTTGATTCAAATCTAATTCATCTTAAACCAATACAAGATCAATTCTCTTCTTCTTTTTGGCATGGCAAGTTGTTGGAACTTGGTTCACTAATCAAGACTTCTAACTTGTGTTGTTGCCTACATTAATATTGACCGGCCTCAAATTGTTGTGACTTCTACATAAGTCCAATTACAATTGCTTAACATAGCGCTAAATTTGCCTTATGGCACACTAACTATTAACCATTAAAAATTAACATTTACTTTATGCACTTTACTTTTATGCAATTTATCATTCTTGCACATATTATTCATTTGCTTTTTTCCTTTGCTCATTGGAACACATGTTTATGTTAATGCCATTTGCCTTTTGCTCACTTGAGCACATAATTGTGTATATACTATTGTGCTTGTATTTTGTTTTGATTGTTGTGAACCAAATGCAAAGAATTGGACAAAATGGACTTAGATTTTAGGACCTTACCCTAGGAAATGGAGTTTGAAGAGCAACTAGGCCTCATGCCTTTAGAGTGCTTAAATGTCAAAGAGCAACTAGGCCTCATGCCTTTAGAATGCTTAAAGCTTAAGGATGAACTTTGAAAGGACCATATTCTAAACTCCCTCTTGTCCATTCTTTGATTGTATTATGGAATCTTTTGATGTGTGTTTTCTTGTGATAGGAGTTCCAACTTGAGCTTAATTGAGGAACCATTACCATGAGCTTCTAAGAGAGAGAGATCCAAGATACATTGAGGAGTCTTTCCAAGAGTTCATTTGACTGTTGATTGCTTGAGTTTATGCTTATGTGATTGCTTATTATAAAGGATGGGAGCTACTTGGATCATCACTATGATCTCAAGAGAGGAACTCCTTTTGTGGTTTTGTTTCTTATCTCTCACCTATTGCATTGCTTAGGACTTTATCCCTTCTTCTTCTTCTCTCCACTCTAACCCAAGCCAAAACTTTTTGTGCAAACATTTAACATTTGTTTTCAACATTAGAAACCTAAGCCTTATGCTTTTGATTTTCAAACTTTCTTTTCATAACACTTATTTTGAATTGAATCTTTAAGTCAACTTTGACCATTTTGTAAATACTCCACCCATTCAAATGTCTTTTTGTGGTTTCAATGGCCACTTCCTTAATCAAATTTTTCATAACCTTTAGCTATTAGGTTTGAGTTATCTTTGAGGTAGATATAATACTCACCTTTATCCTTAGTGATGGACAATGAGTCTTCCATGCTTATTATAGGGTTAACCCTACACTAGCATCTTGAAGCTATCCTTACATGGTGGATTTGTGGTTTTAGGTTGAGTTTTATCCCTTTGATAACAAAAGACCTTAAGGCTTTTGGACCAAATCAATTCACCAACTCATTTTTGAGATTTTTACCCCGAACTACGAGGTTTTGATCCTAATATTTTTTAAGATGGTACGTAGGCAATGGGTTTATCCATTCAAACACAAAATGTAAACAAACTTGTATATTCTTTTCTCATCTCTTCAATCATGTTTGCACAAATGAACTTTCACAAAACAACAATCTTACAACAAGTGTGAAAAGGGCTCCCTAGGAGTACCTAGGATGTTTTGGGTGCCTAACACCTTCCCATTGCATAACCAACCCCCTTACCCAGATCTCTGACTCTCTTTTACTAGTTTTTGATTCGATAAAACTTTTAGGTTTTTGTTCGCTTTCTAACCATTCCTTTGGATAAATAGAAGTGCGGTGGCGACTCGACTTGTACGGTTTACCTTGGATTTAGTCAATATCTCTAATGGTAACGAATACCCCACTACAGAAAAGTGGCGACTCTGCTGGGGACCCAACCTTTGCCCAGTGGGTTTTGCCTACTTTTCATATTTGTTAAATTGTATTGTATTGTTTTATGACATATTTTTGTGCAATTGGGGATTACTGTATTGTATGTAATGATTGATTCGCTTGATATTAATTCCTTGTATGCTTGGTGATCTTTTTGAGGTGAGTTCTATACCCGGACTCGAGTGCACTTAGGATAGGAGAATGGCATAGTCTTGTTGACTTGTGTGGAGTTATTCCTTAGCAAGTTGACTTGCAAGTCCATTCACTTGGTGGAGGTCATGTTGGGATCAATAATGTCACACAAGTAGTTGTGGTTAGACATTACTCTTTCCAATATAGACCTTAGAAGCCAAGGACCTTAGTTTACCAAGCCCATCTTGGCCTATTCTTAGGATGTAGTGCGAAAGTCGTTCAAATGTAAGATTTGATACGATTGTTACGTGATACTACACTCATAAGAGTCTCTCTTGAGAATATTTTTGGAATACGAGTAGTCGTTTATCCGATAATATCCGAAAGATGGGATGATGACTATGGGAACCTCTTGTAGAACATGTTTGGCAGGTTTAAACCCTAGTAAACTCCCTTTGGGTGGTTCTTAACCGAGACTCCATGCTCGTGACTCGCAACAAACCCTTGATTCATGGTTGATCCGTTCATGTATCCTTAATATCAATGGAACTTGGGTGTTGATAAGGTGTAAACCATAATCCACCAAAATGGATGATTGATATTAAGGATAATATGATCCATCCCATGACCCTTGTTTGGTGTGCTTTGCTTGATCCTTGAGTGTGATTGTTGCATTCATGCACCCATTTGCATCCATATCATCAAAATAATGAAGAAAATTTTCAAGGAACTTAAGGGGTTTATTTGCAAATTTTCAGACATGGAAAGACAAAGAAGGAATACAAAGAAGTACAGTTTCAGACAACCAGATTTGAAAGAGTTAAGGAATCTGACATCCTATGTACTAGATCCCTTGGGTTTCTAGGCTCGTTTTGGGAAGCTTTTTCCTCTTCTGACTACTCAGGTGGACGAAGGATTGATGAGTGTATTAGTGCAGTTTTATGATCCCTTGTACCGTTGCTTCACGTTTCCGGATTTCCAGCTTTTGCCTACACTTGAGGAGTATGCCTACCTTGTGGGTATACCGATTCTAGACCAGTCGTCGTTCAGTGGTTTAGAGAGTGTTCCTACTTCTCAAGAGATAGTTGACATGTTGCATATAGATGAATCTCTGGTTGGTGCTCATATGACTACCAAAGGTGGAATTCAAGGTCTCCCTTCTGAGTTTCTCATTGCTCAAGCTACTATGTATAGGAAGGCCATGAGTGAGGACGCCTTTGAGGCCATATTTGTACTTCTCATATATGGGTTAGTGTTTATCCCCAACATCGACAAGTTTGTGGATATGAATGCTATTAGGATCTTCTCTACTCTTAATCCCGTTCCAACCCTGTTGGGTGACACTTATTTTTCTTTGCATATGAGGAATGCAAAGGGCGGTGGTGCCATTGTGTGATGTTTGCCTCTGTTGTATAAGTGGTTTATTTCTCACTTACCACAGACGATCGCCTTCAAGGAGAACAAGGGATGTCTACGGTGGTCCACGAGACTCATGTCTCTCACTAATGATGATATCTCTTGGTACAACCGTGTGTATGATGGTGTGCAAATTATCGACTCTTTTGGTGAGTTCTCCAATGTACCTCTTCTTGGTACATGTGGTGGGATTAACTACAACCCTATTTTGGCACGTCGTCAGCTTGGGTTCCCCCTAAAGAATAAACCCAATAATATTCTATTAGAGGGTGTGTTCTTTCAGGAGGGTAAAGATTCCTAAAACTTGAAGGGCAGAATGGTCTACGCTTGGCGCAAGATTCATAGGAAAGAAAGGAAAGAGTTGGGTCCTAAGAATTGTGTTGCTATGGAGCCTTACACTGCTTGGGTTAAGAAGAGAGCGTCTGAGTATCTCATGCCTTACGAATATCCGAGACGTACACCTATGGTTATGTTGGGCCTTCAACCCTCCCTAATCAAGGAGTAGAGGAGTTGAGAGACGAGGACCGTTCACGTGCTTGGATCCGTGAAAGAGAGGAGTTGCTTCAGCAGATCAAGGAGAAGGATGCTTTGATATAGTTCCTCGAGCATCAGGTTAATGATGATCCTGATGATGCATGGACTTCTTTACTCCCTCAGTCTTCTAGGTTTTGGAAGAGGAAGTATGATCGACTCGCCAACGAGAAGGCAGATATGGAGGCAGCCTAAGAAGAGGAGGTGAAGAGGTTTTGTGCATCTTATCTTCCTGTGTCCAAAGCTTTGGACGATTTCTTCTAGGGATCCATAAGATGTTTATTTCCCTTCTCTCTTGTATTATATTTGGTTACCAAAATTGTACTTCTTTAGTGTAAAAATGTTTCCAGATATTATTTGATGAGATATTCCCATATGTGATAAATGTTTAATACTTCCAAACTTTGCAAATAGAACCCTAAAGTTCCTTTGAAATAAAAGAAAAATCATATGCACGAGCATTGCATGCATCATGTGCATAAGCAGGTTTTGTTCCCGGCTTCTTGTCATGTGGTCTAACTCTGTGTTCTTATTTATTTTGAAGACAAGCTGACTCACCGGTACTACACCAGAGCCAACATTTCAAGACTGATGGATCATTTGGAACAAGAGAACTGCGAGTTGAAAGAGGAAGTGGCCAGATTAAGTGCCTTGATGGAGTCATCCATGGCTGCCTAGAGCCAGTCTTCTCTGACACCTTCAACTCCTCCCCAGAGGACAGTCATCTCTGAGATTGTCTCCTCGACTGTGCCTGCAGCAAGTGCACACTTTGTTCCAACGGCCATGCCAACCGGATTCCCGTGGGGGATGCCTCCCAATTTCATGCCCGAGGGTCCTGCTCCCACCTTTGCTTCTATGTCGACATCTAGCCCGGTCCTTGTTGTTCCTCCTCCTGTCGTGCATACTCTGCCCAGAGTAGACGACACCATTTATCTTTCTGAGCCGTCTGAGGGCCCAGATGTCTATGAGAAGATGGACACTATGAACGATCAATTTCTTGAGCTTCGCAAGGAATTGAAAATTCTCAGAGGAAAGGATCTTTTCGGCAAGTCTATTGCCGAACTCTGCTTGGTTCCTAATGTGAAGGTCCCTGTGAAATTCAAGGTCCCTGACTTTGAAAAATACAAAGGAAATACTTGTCCTCTCAGCCACCTGGTCATGTATGCCAGGAAAATGTCGACTTAGACCGACAATGACCAATTACTCATCCACTACTTTCAGGACAGTTTATCCGGTGCTGCTCTGCGTTGGTACATGGGTTTAGACAGTGCGAACATCCGATCCTTCAACGATCTTGGCAAACCCTTCGTCAAGCAATACAGGTACAATATGGATATGGCTCCCGATAGGGATCAATTGAGGGCCATGTCCCAGAAGGACAAAGAAACATTCAAAGAATACGCCCAGAGGTGGCGAGAGGTAGCAGCACAGATCTGGTCCCGCTGGAAGAGAAAGAGATGACTAAGATCTTTTTGAAGACCTTGAGTTCTTTTTATTATGAGCGGATGATTGCTAGCGCTCCTTTTGACTTCACCGAGATGGTGAATATGGGGATGCGTCTAGAAGAAGGGGTTAGGGAAGGGCGTCTGACGAGAGAAGAAGGCTCTTCTGCCAAACGTTATGGGGCGTTTGCAAAAAAGAAAGATGGAGAGGCACATGATGTGACTTCCCATATGAAACCAAGAAGACCTTCTGTGAGGAGGAAGACCGTGCGTCCCTCCGGTAACCAGCACCAGGTGGCTCACATAGCACCTGTCTTCAGAGATAATCAGCAATACCAGCAACATAACAACAATCAGCAACCACATCCGCAATATCAACCACAACAACACCGTCTGCAACAGCAGGCTTACCAGTCTCGAAACAGTAATCAAACCAGCACAAGTTACGAGAGGAAAAGGGTCACCTTCGATCCTATTCTGATGACGTACGCAGAGTTGTATCCCTCTTTGATAGAGAGGAAGTCGATTACTTCGCGAGACCCACCAGTTATACCTACTAACCCCCAGTGGTGGTATAAGCCTGAATTACACTATGTTTACCATTCTGGTGCTCCCGGCCACAACGTGGAGAATTGCTACCCTTTGAAGACCAAAGTCCAAGACCTTGTGAGGTGTGGCATTCTGTGTTTCGAGGATGTAAGTCCTAACGTGAAGAAGAACCCATTGCCCGAGCATGGGAAATCTGTCAACATGGTCCAGGGTTGCCCTGGCAAGTACAAAGTCAAATACGTCAGTCATATTCGACAATCTCTGGTCGAGATGCATCGTTTGCTATGTGATTATAGTCATTATGAGCATGACCACAATAGATGTCGAGTCTGTTTTGTCAATCAGAGAGGTTGTCGCCAGGTACGCAAACATATTCAAGAAATGCTGGATGAAGGAGTTATTGAGATCCTTCAAAACAGAAATGTTGACGAAGATGCTGATGAGGTCAACGTAATTTCTCCAGTATTCCGGATCCCCGAACCTGTAATAATCAAGTATGATGGTAGCAAGCAGAAAGTTTCTCCCGTGTTAACCATCAAGCCAGCCGGACCAGTACCATACTCTTCTGAGAAGGCGGTTCCTTATCGCTACAATGTTGTAGCAGTGGAAAATGGGAAAGAGGTGTCCTTGCCTTCTTCATCTGTTGTTAACATTGCTGATGTTAGCGGTCTGACCCGTAGCGGTCGTGTATTTTCAGCACCGTCAAAGCCTCAAGCTGATGCTCGAGGAAGTGTTAATGTTGATTCTGTTGAACGCCCGATTGGGAATGCTGTGAGCACCCTGAATCCGGCACTTGTTGTTAAGCCCTCCTCTACGTTGAGAACTCCTACTTCTGTTGGCTGTTAGATACCCAAAAGTGCTTATTTGAGCTATCAAATATGGGTATCTTTCATTCCATTTCCTTGCTAAAGTGTTCGAAACCACCTTTGTTTTAGATGAAATGCAATACAATGATAAACGATCCTGGTACCTTTGATTTGTGTGTTATTGTGCAGGAAGTAGGCATGAAATAATAGAAAATGAAGACACAAGAAATTTGGCAAAGGGATCTAAGTCCTTGGAGGGCTAAGTTATTGTATTTTTCATGTTATGTTTTATTTCTATTGTATTTTCAGAATTATGTATTTTGATTTTGGCTATGTACTTTTGGGGTGTTTTGTCCCCCATGAACAATTTTAAATTTTGAAGTTAATGTTATTATTTATGTTTTAAATTTTGTTTGTTTTAATAAATTTTTGGTTGGTTTAGTGGCAAACCTTCTAGATTGGTTGCTCCTCAAAGAAGTATCCAATGAAGGTGCATCCGAGCTTGGATGGCAATGATAAAAATAAACAAGTGAACAAGGCTAAGGTACATGGTTACCTCCGGCTAGAATTTTAGAATGCACTAAGAACTTTACTCTTTTTTGTAATTGAGTATTGTCTTTTTGAAACATAATTGAACGAATGTTTCATCTAGGACTTAAAACCACAAATTGTGAGGAAACCTCCATTTTACACTTAAATGCTGGATTCTAATAAGCTTTGTTGATTCATTTGATTCATGCTTTGTCTTTTATTATTGTGAATATGTGGAAGCAATTAGAAATGATCAAGGCACTTGTTTTCTATCGAGCACAACCAGTTCCAAATACAACTTACCTGTGAGCACAGAGAGTATTCGTTAACCCCTTTGAGCTTAAACAGTTGAATCTTAGCTTGAAATAAAGCGAGATTTCAAAAATCTTTTTCTTGAAACCCGGAAAATTTTGATAATTGTTCTTTTGCCAAAAAAATGTCAAGAGCATTCACTTAGGGTGAGTAAGAAATAAGTTGGGGAGAACGAAAATGAGAGTCGGTAAGTGCCACAACTCTTGAAAAACCGAGCAATCATAAAAAACAAATATATATATATATATATATATATATATATATATATATATATATATATATATATATATATATATATATATATATATATATAACATAGAAAAGAGAAACATCTGTTTTGTAAATATGATGTGAAAGAAAAGAAAAAAAATAGAGAAAATAAAAATGAATGCTTGCTTGGAAGAAAAATAGTGAAAAAAAAAATTGAGTTGTGAAATAAGAGTTGTGAAGGTTTCAAATGAGAAATAAATGGAACGAAGTTGAGATGTGTGAATAATGTACAGTGAATGTCTCTTTTGCATCGGCAATTTCGTTTTCAATGGCCTTAGAAATGACCCTTGTTTGTTAACCTAACCAAGCTTCAACCGAAAAGCCCTTAGTGATCTTCGTGCTTCCACATTACCATTTATAACTGTTAGACATTGTATGAATCGAATTGATTTCTTCATTGTTTGTTAGAGAGTGAGATTATTCCCGCGGTTGCAAACGCGTAATTTCTTCAATCCTTATTCGAAGAGGAGAGATAGGGTGATTCATTCAAGATAATATTGTTGTAGATAGATAGATATTTCGCATTGCTACTAAGTCTTAGTTCTTGTGTATTATTTTATTCGAACCGTTGGAAATTTGTATCTGCTGATTCGCTTGTGTTTGAGCCGTTTTATCCAACTTCGGAGAAACCTTTCTCTTAAAGCAAATCCTCTTGTCCTTCAAGAGGCATACTTTGCTTGAGGAGAAGCAAGAATCTAGTTGGGGAGAGTTGTTAGATACCCAAAAGTGCTTATTTGAGCTATCAAATATGGGTATCTTTCACTCCATTTCCTTGCTAAAGTGTTCGAAACCACCTTTGTTTTAGATGAAATGCAATACAATGATAAACGATCTTGGTACCTTTGATTTGTGTGTTATTGTGCAGGAAGTAGGCATGAAATAATAGAAAATGAAGACACAAGAAATTTGGAAAAGGGATCAAATAAAACAAGCATTCATCAGCTTGCTCGCTAGGCGAGGGCTGTGGCGAAGGACTTGCTAGGCGAGCGTCCAGCGAGAGCCCAGCGAAAAGCTCCAGTATTTTACAGTGGCAAACATCACCACACTCGCTAGGCGAGCTTCCAGCGAGGTGTGTGGCGAACACGTCCAGACTTGGTGAAAAGCGCAGCCAGCACTCACTCGCTAGGCGAGCCTTTAGTGAGCTCCCAGCGAGCATTCCAGTAGCAAAACCTCTCAAGCTCGCTGGAGCGAAGGTTGAAGCGTGACCTTCGCCTAGCGAAGGTTTTGTTCGCTCAGCGAACATGACAGTCTGGCAATGGTTGTTTCTCTGGGCGCAAGTGCCTCATTTAGGGGCTCGCTAGGCGAGCCATTCTGCTCGCCTAGCGAGCATGACAGCTCAATAGCAGCTCTATAAGTAGCAAGGGCTACTTTTTGGAACCATACCTTACCTTCCATACTTTTGTACTTTTTTAGATATTTTCCAGCATTGCTCTAAGGATCTTTTGTGACCTAGAAACCATTTCTCTTCATCTCTTAACAATCTTTCACAAAAAGAAGGTGGATTCCCATCCAATCTCGATTATTCGACTCGGATGTTGATCAACCTTCTTCCGAAACTTGTTGACCAAGCTACCATGAAAATGAGTAGCTAAGTCCTTCATTTTGTCAAGGTTAGATGTAGATGATCATTAGCTTTGTGTGTAACTGTAAGGATCTTCCTTTGTAAACTCTTTAATGGTGAATATATGGTGAAAACTTTGTTCTTATTGAAAACCCTTTGTGTTGGTTTATGATCGAGAGATGTTTACCAACTCTTAACCTAGGTTTTCATCCAATCTTGTTTGTTAGCTAGAGATAGTAATGAATGATTTTGTTCACCATAAGGTTGAACCAAAAAGTTGTCATTTTGATAGATTGTGTTAGAGTTAACAATGGATCAAAATGGGAAAACTCACAATGTGTGTTAGAGATAAACACATTGGGAGGACTTTGTGAAATAGTTTATCATCTAAAGGAGTTTATAATTTTTGTTGATCGAACATATACATGCAAAGTGATCGTCGAACCCTAACTTTGGCAATATTTCTCAAATATTAAAACCAAAACTTTTACCGCATTTTATTACACTTTTATGCAAGATACCGTGACAAACACCAAAACCCCATTGTTACCTTAAGCTAAGAATTAAAACAACTGTCGAAAGGCGGTGATATCTCACAATCCCTGTGGAGACGATAACAAAAACCCGACACTTAAAATTACATTCAACAAAATGGCGCCGTTGCCGGCTAAAGTCGGGGGCAAGAGTGAATTGTCCCCTGGCTTTCCCTTGCCTAATCATGAGTTTGTGCCTACAAGCGAGGGTGAGGCTACCCCCTAGGGGTCAAGTAAGGATCCCGCCACCCATTGATGACCGTTACGTGGCCAAGTATTGCAGGGCGAAGAATGTACGAGGTAGTTCAGCTGCTGAGGTTACCGGGGCTTCTAATGGTCCTAGTACTTCTACTCTAGGATCCGATCCTTTGCAGTAGGAAATCTGCAACTACAATTGGGACTGGATGGCGGCAACTCAGCGTGCCATGCTCGATATGCACGATTCTATGCAGCTGTTACAGCTGCAGGGACGTGACCCCACCGGTGATCACTCATTGATGACGCGTGAGCAGTTTCTGCTTAACGCTAACTGGCCTGTGGACAGGCCTGTGTTTGGAGAGGGGGCGGGTGCTGGTGCTTCTTCTGGTGCTGCTGATGGAGATAATGATGATGATGATGATGAGGCTACCGGTTCTGAAGCCGGTAGTGATGAGGGTTCTAAGTCCTTGGAGGGCTAAGTTATTGTATTTTTCATGTTATGTTTTATTTCTATTGTATTTTCAGAATTATGTATTTTGATTTTGGCTATGTACTTTTGGGGTGTTTTGTCCCCCATGAACAATTTTAAATTTTGAAGTTAATGTTATTATTTATGTTTTAAATTTTGTTTGTTTTAATAAATTTTTGGTTGGTTTAGTGGCAAACCTTCTAGATTGGTTGCTCCTCAAAGAAGTATCCAATGAAGGTGCATCCGAGCTTGGATGGCAATGATAAAAATAAACAAGTGAACAAGGCTAAGGTACATGGTTACCTCCGGCTAGAATTTTAGAATGCACTAAGAACTTTACTCTTTTTTGTAATTGAGTATTGTCTTTTTGCAACATAATTGAACGAATGTTTCATCTAGGACTTAAAACCACAAATTGTGAGGAAACCTCCATTTTACACTTAAATGCTGGATTCTAATAAGCTTTGTTGATTCATTTGATTCATGCTTTGTCTTTTATTATTGTGAATATGTGGAAGCAATTAGAAATGATCAAGGCACTTGTTTTCTATCGAGCACAACCAGTTCCAAATACAACTTACCTGTGAGCAGAGAGAGTATTCGTTAACCCCTTTGAGCTTAAACAGTTGAATCTTAGCTTGAAATAAAGCGAGATTTCAAAAATCTTTTTCTTGAAACCCGGAAAATTTTGAGAATTGTTCTTTTGCCAAAAAAAAGTCAAGAGCATTCACTTAGGGTGAGTAAGAAATAAGTTGGGGAGAACGAAAATGAGAGTCGGTAAGTGCCACAACTCTTGAAAAACCGAGCAATCATAAAAAACAAATATATATATATATATATATAACATAGAAAAGAGAAACATCTGTTTTGTAAATATGATGTGAAAGAAAAGAAAAAAAATAGAGAAAATAAAAATGAATGCTTGCTTGGAAGAAAAATAGTGGAAAAAAAAATTGAGTTGTGAAATAAGAGTTGTGAAGGTTTCAAATGAGAAATAAATGGAACGAAGTTGAGATGTGTGAATAATGTACAGTGAATGTCTCTTTTGCATCGGCAATTTCGTTTTCAATGGCCTTAGAAATGACCCTTGTTTGTTAACCTAACCAAGCTTCAACCGAAAAGCCCTTAGTGATCTTCGTGCTTCCACATTACCATTTATAATTGTTAGACATTGTATGAATCGAATTGATTTCTTCATTGTTTGTTAGAGAGTGAGATTATTCCCGCGGTTGCAAACGCGTAATTTCTTCAATCCTTATTCGAAGAGGAGAGATAGGGTGATTCATTCAAGATAATATTGTTGTAGATAGATAGATATTTCGCATTGCTACTAAGTCTTAGTTCTTGTGTATTATTTTATTCGAACCGTTGGAAATTTGTATCTGCTGATTCGCTTGTGTTTGAGCCGTTTTATCCAACTTCGGAGAAACCTTTCTCTTAAAGCAAATCCTCTTGTCCTTCAAGAGGCATACTTTGCTTGAGGAGAAGCAAGAATCTAGTTGGGGAGAGTTGTTAGATACCCAAAAGTGCTTATTTGAGCTATCAAATATGGGTATCTTTCACTCCATTTCCTTGCTAAAGTGTTCGAAACCACCTTTGTTTTAGATGAAATGCAATACAATGATAAACGATCTTGGTACCTTTGATTTGTGTGTTATTGTGCAGGAAGTAGGCATGAAATAATAGAAAATGAAGACACAAGAAATTTGGAAAAGGGATCAAATAAAACAAGCATTCATCAGCTTGCTCGCTAGGCGAGGGCTGTGGCGAAGGACTTGCTAGGCGAGCGTCCAGCGAGAGCCCAGCGAAAAGCTCCAGTATTTTACAGTGGCAAACATCACCACACTCGCTAGGCGAGCTTCCAGCGAGGTGTGTGGCGAACACGTCCAGACTTGGTGAAAAGCGCAGCCAGCACTCACTCGCTAGGCGAGCCTTTAGTGAGCTCCCAGCGAGCATTCCAGTAGCAAAACCTCTCAAGCTCGCTGGAGCGAAGGTTGAAGCGTGACCTTCGCCTAGCGAAGGTTTTGTTCGCTCAGCGAACATGACAGTCTGGCAATGGTTGTTTCTCTGGGCGCAAGTGCCTCATTTAGGGGCTCGCTAGGCGAGCCATTCTGCTCGCCTAGCGAGCATGACAGCTCAATAGCAGCTCTATAAGTAGCAAGGGCTACTTTTTGGAACCATACCTTACCTTCCATACTTTTGTACTTTTTTAGATATTTTCCAGCATTGCTCTAAGGATCTTTTGTGACCTAGAAACCATTTCTCTTCATCTCTTAACAATCTTTCACAAAAAGAAGGTGGATTCCCATCCAATCTCGATTATTCGACTCGGATGTTGATCAACCTTCTTCCGAAACTTGTTGACCAAGCTACCATGAAAATGAGTAGCTAAGTCCTTCATTTTGTCAAGGTTAGATGTAGATGATCATTAGCTTTGTGTGTAACTGTAAGGATCTTCCTTTGTAAACTCTTTAATGGTGAATATATGGTGAAAACTTTGTTCTTATTGAAAACCCTTTGTGTTGGTTTATGATCGAGAGATGTTTACCAACTCTTAACCTAGGTTTTCATCCAATCTTGTTTGTTAGCTAGAGATAGTAATGAATGATTTTGTTCACCATAAGGTTGAACCAAAAAGTTGTCATTTTGATAGATTGTGTTAGAGTTAACAATGGATCAAAATGGGAAAACTCACAATGTGTGTTAGAGATAAACACATTGGGAGGACTTTGTGAAATAGTTTATCATCTAAAGGAGTTTATAATTTTTGTTGATCGAACATATACATGCAAAGTGATCGTCGAACCCTAACTTTGGCAATATTTCTCAAATATTAAAACCAAAACTTTTACCGCATTTTATTACACTTTTATGCAAGATACCGTGACAAACACCAAAACCCCATTGTTACCTTAAGCTAAGAATTAAAACAACTGTCGAAAGGCGGTGATATCTCACAATCCCTGTGGAGACGATAACAAAAACCCGACACTTAAAATTACATTCAACAAAATGGCGCCGTTGCCGGCTAAAGTCGGGGGCAAGAGTGAATTGTCCCCTGGCTTTCCCTTGCCTAATCATGAGTTTGTGCCTACAAGCGAGGGTGAGGCTACCCCCTAGGGGTCAAGTAAGGATCCCGCCACCCATTGATGACCGTTACGTGGCCAAGTATTGCAGGGCGAAGAATGTACGAGGTAGTTCAGCTGCTGAGGTTACCGGGGCTTCTAATGGTCCTAGTACTTCTACTCTAGGATCCGATCCTTTGCAGTAGGAAATCTGCAACTACAATTGGGACTGGATGGCGGCAACTCAGCGTGCCATGCTCGATATGCACGATTCTATGCAGCTGTTACAGCTGCAGGGACGTGACCCCACCGGTGATCACTCATTGATGACGCGTGAGCAGTTTCTGCTTAACGCTAACTGGCCTGTGGACAGGCCTGTGTTTGGAGAGGGGGCGGGTGCTGGTGCTTCTTCTGGTGCTGCTGATGGAGATGATGATGATGATGATGATGAGGCTACCGGTTCTGAAGCCGGTAGTGATGAGGGTTCTAAGTCCTTGGAGGGCTAAGTTATTGTATTTTTCATGTTATGTTTTATTTCTATTGTATTTTCAGAATTATGTATTTTGATTTTGGCTATGTACTTTTGGGGTGTTTTGTCCCCCATGAACAATTTTAAATTTTGAAGTTAATGTTATTATTTATGTTTTAAATTTTGTTTGTTTTAATAAATTTTTGGTTGGTTTAGTGGCAAACCTTCTAGATTGGTTGCTCCTCAAAGAAGTATCCAATGAAGGTGCATCCGAGCTTGGATGGCAATGATAAAAATAAACAAGTGAACAAGGCTAAGGTACATGGTTACCTCCGGCTAGAATTTTAGAATGCACTAAGAACTTTACTCTTTTTTGTAATTGAGTATTGTCTTTTTGAAACATAATTGAACGAATGTTTCATCTAGGACTTAAAACCACAAATTGTGAGGAAACCTCCATTTTACACTTAAATGCTGGATTCTAATAAGCTTTGTTGATTCATTTGATTCATGCTTTGTCTTTTATTATTGTGAATATGTGGAAGCAATTAGAAATGATCAAGGCACTTGTTTTCTATCGAGCACAACCAGTTCCAAATACAACTTACCTGTGAGCAGAGAGAGTATTCGTTAACCCCTTTGAGCTTAAACAGTTGAATCTTAGCTTGAAATAAAGCGAGATTTCAAAAATCTTTTTCTTGAAACCCGGAAAATTTTGATAATTGTTCTTTTGCCAAAAAAATGTCAAGAGCATTCACTTAGGGTGAGTAAGAAATAAGTTGGGGAGAACGAAAATGAGAGTCGGTAAGTGCCACAACTCTTGAAAAACCGAGCAATCATAAAAAACAAATATATATATATATATATATATATATATATATATATATATATATATATATATATATATATATATATATATATATATATATATATATATATATATATATATATATATATATATATATAACATAGAAAAGAGAAACATCTGTTTTGTAAATATGATGTGAAAGAAAAGAAAAAAAATAGAGAAAATAAAAATGAATGCTTGCTTGGAAGAAAAATAGTGAAAAAAAAAATTGAGTTGTGAAATAAGAGTTGTGAAGGTTTCAAATGAGAAATAAATGGAACGAAGTTGAGATGTGTGAATAATGTACAGTGAATGTCTCTTTTGCATCGGCAATTTCGTTTTCAATGGCCTTAGAAATGACCCTTGTTTGTTAACCTAACCAAGCTTCAACCGAAAAGCCCTTAGTGATCTTCGTGCTTCCACATTACCATTTATAACTGTTAGACATTGTATGAATCGAATTGATTTCTTCATTGTTTGTTAGAGAGTGAGATTATTCCCGCGGTTGCAAACGCGTAATTTCTTCAATCCTTATTCGAAGAGGAGAGATAGGGTGATTCATTCAAGATAATATTGTTGTAGATAGATAGATATTTCGCATTGCTACTAAGTCTTAGTTCTTGTGTATTATTTTATTCGAACCGTTGGAAATTTGTATCTGCTGATTCGCTTGTGTTTGAGCCGTTTTATCCAACTTCGGAGAAACCTTTCTCTTAAAGCAAATCCTCTTGTCCTTCAAGAGGCATACTTTGCTTGAGGAGAAGCAAGAATCTAGTTGGGGAGAGTTGTTAGATACCCAAAAGTGCTTATTTGAGCTATCAAATATGGGTATCTTTCACTCCATTTCCTTGCTAAAGTGTTCGAAACCACCTTTGTTTTAGATGAAATGCAATACAATGATAAACGATCTTGGTACCTTTGATTTGTGTGTTATTGTGCAGGAAGTAGGCATGAAATAATAGAAAATGAAGACACAAGAAATTTGGAAAAGGGATCAAATAAAACAAGCATTCATCAGCTTGCTCGCTAGGCGAGGGCTGTGGCGAAGGACTTGCTAGGCGAGCGTCCAGCGAGAGCCCAGCGAAAAGCTCCAGTATTTTACAGTGGCAAACATCACCACACTCGCTAGGCGAGCTTCCAGCGAGGTGTGTGGCGAACACGTCCAGACTTGGTGAAAAGCGCAGCCAGCACTCACTCGCTAGGCGAGCCTTTAGTGAGCTCCCAGCGAGCATTCCAGTAGCAAAACCTCTCAAGCTCGCTGGAGCGAAGGTTGAAGCGTGACCTTCGCCTAGCGAAGGTTTTGTTCGCTCAGCGAACATGACAGTCTGGCAATGGTTGTTTCTCTGGGCGCAAGTGCCTCATTTAGGGGCTCGCTAGGCGAGCCATTCTGCTCGCCTAGCGAGCATGACAGCTCAATAGCAGCTCTATAAGTAGCAAGGGCTACTTTTTGGAACCATACCTTACCTTCCATACTTTTGTACTTTTTTAGATATTTTCCAGCATTGCTCTAAGGATCTTTTGTGACCTAGAAACCATTTCTCTTCATCTCTTAACAATCTTTCACAAAAAGAAGGTGGATTCCCATCCAATCTCGATTATTCGACTCGGATGTTGATCAACCTTCTTCCGAAACTTGTTGACCAAGCTACCATGAAAATGAGTAGCTAAGTCCTTCATTTTGTCAAGGTTAGATGTAGATGATCATTAGCTTTGTGTGTAAATGTAAGGATCTTCCTTTGTAAACTCTTTAATGGTGAATATATGGTGAAAACTTTGTTCTTATTGAAAACCCTTTGTGTTGGTTTATGATCGAGAGATGTTTACCAACTCTTAACCTAGGTTTTCATCCAATCTTGTTTGTTAGCTAGAGATAGTAATGAATGATTTTGTTCACCATAAGGTTGAACCAAAAAGTTGTCATTTTGATAGATTGTGTTAGAGTTAACAATGGATCAAAATGGGAAAACTCACAATGTGTGTTAGAGATAAACACATTGGGAGGACTTTGTGAAATCGTTTATCATCTAAAGGAGTTTATAATTTTTGTTGATCGAACATATACATGCAAAGTGATCGTCGAACCCTAACTTTGGCAATATTTCTCAAATACTAAAACCAAAACTTTTACCGCATTTTATTACACTTTTATGCAAGATACCGTGACAAACACCAAAACCCCATTGTTACCTTAAGCTAAGAATTAAAACAACTGTCGAAAGGCGGTGATATCTCACAATCCCTGTGGAGACGATAACAAAAACCCGACACTTAAAATTACATTCAACAAAATGGCGCCGTTGCCGGCTAAAGTCGGGGGCAAGAGTGAATTGTCCCCTGGCTTTCCCTTGCCTAATCATGAGTTTGTGCCTACAAGCGAGGGTGAGGCTACCCTCTAGGGGTCAAGTAAGGATCCCGCCACCCATTGATGACCGTTACGTGGCCAAGTATTGCAGGGCGAAGAATGTACGAGGTAGTTCAGCTGCTGAGGTTACCGGGGCTTCTAATGGTCCTGGTACTTCTACTCTAGGATCCGATCCTTTGTAGTAGGCAATCTGCAACTACAACTGGGACTGGATGGCGGCAACTCAGCGTGCCATGCTCGATATGCACGATTCTATGCAGCTGTTACAGCTGCAGGGACGTGACCCCACCGGTGATCACTCATTGATGACGCGTGAGCAGTTTCTGCTTAACGCTAACTGGCCTGTGGACAGGCCTGTGTTTGGAGAGGGGGCGGGTGCTGGTGCTTCTTCTGGTGCTGTTGATGGAGATGATGATGATGATGATGATGAGGCTACCGGTTCTGAAGCCGGTAGTGATGAGGGTTCTGAGTCCTTGGAGGGCTAAGTTATTGTATTTTTCATGTTATGTTTTATTTCTATTGTATTTTCAGAATTATGTATTTTGATTTTGGCTATGTACTTTTGGGGTGTTTTGTCCCCCATGAACAATTTTAAATTTTGAAGTTAATGTTATTATTTATGTTTTAAATTTTGTTTATTTTAATAAATTTTTGGTTGGTTTAGTGGCAAACCTTCTAGATTGGTTGCTCCTCAAAGAAGTATCCAATGAAGGTGCATCCGAGCTTGGATGGCAATGATAAAAATAAACAAGTGAACAAGGCTAAGGTACATGGTTACCTCCGGCTAGAATTTTAGAATGCACTAAGAACTTTACTCTTTTTTGTAATTGAGTATTGTCTTTTTGCAACATAATTGAACGAATGTTTCATCTAGGACTTAAAACCACAAATTGTGAGGAAACCTCCATTTTACACTTAAATGCTGGATTCTAATAAGCTTTGTTGATTCATTTGATTCATGCTTTGTCTTTTATTATTGTGAATATGTGGAAGCAATTAGAAATGATCAAGGCACTTGTTTTCTATCGAGCACAACCAGTTCCAAATACAACTTACCTGTGAGCAGAGAGAGTATTCGTTAACCCCTTTGAGCTTAAACAGTTGAATCTTAACTTGAAATAAAGCGAGATTTCAAAAATCTTTTTCTTGAAACCCGGAAAATTTTGATAATTGTTCTTTTGCCGTAAAAAAGTCAAGAGCATTCACTTAGGGTGAGTAAGAAATAAGTTGGGGAGAACGAAAATGAGAGTCGGTAAGTGCCACAACTCTTGAAAAACCGAGCAATCATAAAAAATAAAAAAAAATAAAAAAAAATATATATATATATATATATATATATATATATATATATATATTATATATATATATATATATATATATATATATATATATATATATATATATATATATATATATATATATATATATATATATATATATATATATATATATATATATATATATATATATATATATATATATATATATTATATATATATATATATATAACATAGAAAAGAGAAACATCTGTTTTGTAAATATGATGTGAAAGAAAAGAAAAAAAATAGAGAAAATAAAAATGAATGCTTGCTTGGAAGAAAAATAGTGGAAAAAAAAATTGAGTTGTGAAATAAGAGTTGTGAAGGTTTCAAATGAGAAATAAATGGAACGAAGTTGAGATGTGTGAATAATGTACAGTGAATGTCTCTTTTGCATCGGCAATTTCGTTTTCAATGGCCTTAGAAATGACCCTTGTTTGTTAACCTAACCAAGCTTCAACCGAAAAGCCCTTAGTGATCTTCGTGCTTCCACATTACCATTTATAATTGTTAGACATTGTATGAATCGAATTGATTTCTTCATTGTTTGTTAGAGAGTGAGATTATTCCCGCGGTTGCAAACGCGTAATTTCTTCAATCCTTATTCGAAGAGGAGAGATAGGGTGATTCATTCAAGATAATATTGTTGTAGATAGATACATATTTCGCATTGCTACTAAGTCTTAGTTCTTGTGTATTATTTTATTCGAACCGTTGGAAATTTGTATCTGCTGATTCGCTTGTGTTTGAGCCGTTTTATCCAACTTCGGAGAAACCTTTCTCTTAAAGCAAATCCTCTTGTCCTTCAAGAGGCATACTTTGCTTGAGGACAAGCAAGAATCTAGTTGGGGAGAGTTGTTAGATACCCAAAAGTGCTTATTTGAGCTATCAAATATGGGTATCTTTCACTCCATTTCCTTGCTAAAGTGTTCGAAACCACCTTTGTTTTAGATGAAATGCAATACAATGATAAACGATCTTGGTATCTTTGATTTGTGTGTTATTGTGCAGGAAGTAGGCATGAAATAATAGAAAATGAAGACACAAGAAATTTGGCAAAGGGATCAAATAAAATAAGCATTCATCAGCTTGCTCGCTAGGCGAGGGCTGTGGCGAAGGACTTGCTAGGCGAGCGTCCAGCGAGAGCCCAGCGAAAAGCTCCAGTATTTTACAGTGGCAAACATCGCCACACTCGCTAGGCGAGCTTCCAGCGAGGTGTGTGGCGAACACGTCCAGACTTGGTGAAAAGCGCAGCCAACACTCACTCGCTAGGCGAGCCTTTAGTGAGCTCCCAGCGAGCATTCCAGTAGCAAAACCTCTCAAGCTCGCTGGAGCGAAGGTTGAAGCGTGACCTTCGCCTAGCGAAGGTTTTGTTCGCTCAGCGAACATGACAGTCTGGCAATGGTTGTTTCTCTGGGCGCAGGTGCCTCATTTAGGGGCTCGCTAGGCGAGCCATTCTGCTTGCCTAGCGAGCATGACAGCTCAATAGCAGCTCTATAAGTAGCAAGGGCTACTTTTTGGAACCATACCTTACCTTCCATACTTTTGTACTTTTTTAGATATTTTCCAGCATTGCTCTAAGGATCTTTTGTGACCTAGAAACCATTTCTCTTCATCTCTTAACAATCTTTCACAAAAAGAAGGTGGATTCCCATCCAATCTCTAAGGATCTTTTGTGACTTAGAAACCATTTTGTTGAATGTATTTTTAAGTGTCGGGTTTTTGTTATCGTCTCCACAGGGATTGTGAGATATCACCGCCTTTCGACAGTTGTTTTAATTCTTAGCTTAAGGTAACAATGGGGTTTTGGTGTTTGTCACGGTATCTTGCATAAAAGGTAATAAAATGCAGTAAAAGTTTTTATTTTAATATTTGAGAAATATTGCCAAAGTTAGGGTTCGACGATCACTTTGCATGTATATGTTCGATCAACAAAAATTATAAACTCCTTTAGATGATAAACTATTTCACAAAGTCCTCCCAATGTGTTTATCTCTAACACACATTGTGAGTTTTCCCATTTTGATCCATTGTTTATCTCTAACACAATCTATCAAAATGATAACTTTTTGGTTCAACCTTATGGTGAACAAAATCATTCATTACTATCTCTAGCTAACAAACAAGATTGGATGAAAACCAAGGTTAAGAGTTGGTAAACATCTCTCGATCATAAACCAACACAAAGGGTTTTCAATAAGAACAAAGTTTTCACAATATATTCACCATTAAAGAGTTTACAAAGGAAGATCCTTACATTTACACACAAAGCTAATGATCATCTACATCTAACCTTGACAAAATGAAGGACTTAGCTACTCATTTTCATGGTAGCTTGGTCAACAAGTTTCGGAAGAAGGTTGATCAACATCCGAGTCGAATAATCGAGATTGGATGGGAATCCACCTAGACTTGATTGTGGAACCAAGTTTGAGTAAACAACCTCCATCCTGCAGGTTTGTAGTTAAGTCATCCAAGCTCACACCTTGATGAATTCCTGCTTCTTTTCCAAAGACATCAGACACTCTGATGCATGAGTCTTCAGAAGGACCAGTTAGAAACTAACCCTTCAGCTATACCAAGGATTCCACTTCCTAAAGCAAGGTTGTTTCCATGATGTTAAGAATGCTGCCACTTATTCTTAACTTCATAGTGTGCATTAGCCAATGCACTTCCTTACTTAGATCAGAGATAAACTGATCCAAGTAACCACCATCAAGACTATGATGTCTTCTTCTTCTTGTACACACCAAGGCTGAACATGTTTCTTGCCAGGAAACCTTTTCAGAGATCATATGCTTTTGCTGCCACCAAAGAGATAGATCATAAACCAATGTACTATCCTTCCTGTGATTCTGCACAGTGTCTTGAAGAACAGATGTTCCAACATCTTTAAGGACATCAGTTATCTTGAGCTCCAAGGATAATCAATTAAATACTTGTACTTGGCACAAGTTGACATTGATCTTAAATCCTTTCCCAATATTCCTTTCAGATACTTCCACCATAAGACTACTTTGAAAATACTCTTCTAGTGTCAACATCTTCTGCTTGCAAGCACTTCAACAGTTTTGAAAATCTTCTCAGATTAAATTCACCCTTAGGAATGAGAGAGATGAATTCTTCCTTGGAAATGTGTCACACAACCACCAGAACCCATGTGACACAGGTCAACAGCCAACCAGACCCTAGGCTGACCAAATGTGAGGAGGTTAACCAAAACTCCCCCTCAAATTAACAATCATGGAAACTTCACACCAATATCCATGCATTGTATAGACATGTCTCAACATGACATACACCATCCCTACCAGTGGCACCTAACTCTATGAGTTATACCTATACATACTCCAATCACACCAATCAGACTTCAGCTGACCATACGTACTAGTGAACGAAAACAACACCAGTCAATAGTAGATATGCATTGCCAGAGCATACTACCTCAACCAACTTCTGAATCTTCATATTCTCACTCCTTGAAAGAACTGCCACTTCTGATCGTGGTGTTTGAATAACAAGATTCATGGTCCC
Organism: Lathyrus oleraceus; assembly: GCF_024323335.1. NCBI lineage: Eukaryota > Viridiplantae > Streptophyta > Magnoliopsida > Fabales > Fabaceae > Lathyrus > Lathyrus oleraceus. Next base: position 374,073,823 of record NC_066580.1, read on the forward strand.
AATCCTCTTAAATGGAATACCAGTCAGGTTACCCCATTATTGACTTCTATCATCCAGGGGACTTGTCTTCCAGTACACCATAGTACTTCAGGGAACAACTATCCAACTCTGATCAGTCTACAGGAATAAGGCACACAGCAGGGATTGCACAATGTCACATCTCAACCAGCTCCACTTCTAGAGATCAGACTTCTAAAAGTGACCTTCTTGAGCACACACACAGTTGACCCTACCCTTGTCAACTTAGCACCCACAGATGTCTCCTCTTCCAGGTCAGGAGTAGGTTTCAAACCAAAGTATCCTTTTGTTTGACACCTAAACACATCTGCTTTTCAACCAGTAGCTGCCTACTTGTTGAACCACATGTTCTGACATCACATAGAACATTAGTTTAACCTCCTTGAAGCAAACCCTCCTTGAAAGTCTTCAAGGTCTTCATAGACACTACCCAGGAGAGTACAAGAATCAATGCTCAGGTGATTCTTACCAAGAAGAGTGGACATGATGAGACTCAAGTATCTTTGACATCTTCAGTAGAATATGATGAAATCTTGAATACAGTAGCCTTTCATCCACATGGGGGGAAACTACATCAGAGTTTGAGTTTTTCCAGGTATTATGCAGTGAAAATCATAATACCAATCAACCTATGAACACACACTTCACCAGATCAGCCTTCAAGACCATACCAAGTTTGAATGTGATTCAATACTGGCACAGCTGTCCCACACAAAGGCCAATTTCCAACCTCCAGAGACAGGTACACACCATTCTAGTCATGAACAGTCCATCCACCTACTTCAAGGGACCATTCAGGGGAATCACAGAACCTTCCAACGGTTCCACCATCAATACGAACATAACTCCTTGCAAGATACCAGAAAGTATCACCCATGGATCTCATCCAGAAACAGAACAGGATGCCTGCTCTGATACCATTTGAAATTCTGGTGTAGTCAGATTTCAGATGTTCTACTCCAAGTCATGACATCTGATCCAACATTGTAACTAATATAGAAAGACAGTTATTAAACCCTGTACTAATATGCACACGTTCACAGATGTCACGACATCTGCTTCTATATCACCCTAGAATGGAGGAACCTAGTTCTGTCCATCTAGTGCAAACACACAGTAGAGATCAAACATAGCCCTTATGTTTATTTATCCTGCCCAGTTATCAGCATGATGTCTCAACATTGGTTTGAACATCACCTGTCCCAACATTACAGATGAGTGAACTGTAACAGACCAACCAGTCCATCAATATCAGCAATCAATGGTGAATGACATAACATTCTGTTTTACATTCAGACTGCAGGCTATGTGTCATATCTGTTATTCCCTTCATAAACAGACTAAAACCAGACTGAGTTATAACAGACAAAATATAGTGTGCAGAAGGTAACAACACAAGCAATTGTTAACCCAGTTCGATGCAACTCACCTACGTCTGGGGGCATACCAAGCCAGGAAGAAGATCCACTATCAGCAGTATTAATTCAGAGTTAAACTCCCCCGTTTACAACTCTTCACTTAATCCCTACCCAATGCAATCTATACCTAGGAACTCCTAGATAGAAACCTCCAGTTTCCATTCCTATCACTACAAATTTAATGTAATGTTAAAACAACTTGAACTTGCTTCACAGCTTCGTTCAAGCACATAATCACTCTTGCCTACAGGCTTTGAGTTACAAACACTCTCAGCTTTGAACACTGAGAAACACATGGTAACCTTCCCACAGATTGGGAGGTTTACCTCACACACACCCCTAAATTTTCATTCTAAGAGGCTTAACAAAACTAGGTTACAATAAGCAATTTATAACCTAATCACCCAACTGGATTTGGGCCTTCAGAAATCGCAGCAAAGTTGTTCTTTGCTGTTACAAAACCAGCAGAAAGTTTCTGCTGCAATCAAGGTCTTCAATCTCTTAGTTCCTAAAATATCTCCATATTTAGTTCCTAAAATATCTCAAGACCTCCACAAATAATGCCACATAGGATTCTAACTAATTTCCACATATTAGTGTGCTAACAAATAGGCTATTTGTTAGGTTCCTTAATTGTAGCTTGGTTGTTGGTTTCCTGGATTTTAGCCTGAGAAAAATTCTGAAACAGAAAAACTAAACAACCTACAATATAGCATATGCTGTCAGGAATGAATGTCACAACATTCAGCTTGACATCAAGGTCCATATGCTAAGTCTGTTTTTCCTGAAAACAGACTGTACAAATTTGTTGAACTGTACAGGACCAATCTGTCCATTCTACAGTAACAGCTTACATTAATAAATGTCAAAGCATCCAATTTGACATTTACACATTTAGCCTTAAGTCAGTTCTGTTATCCTCTTGAAGAACAGACTGATAAACATACTGAAGTGTAGCAGAACACCACTCTGTCTATTGTTCAGTATATGCTGTCAATGATGAATGTCATAACATCCAGTTTGACATTCAGACAGTAGGCCTTATGCCAGATCTGGTATTTCCTTGATCACCAGACTGAAAATAAATACTGAGTTCTAACAGAACACCAACTGTTCTATTCCTCAGTATCTGCTGACAGGGATGAATGTCATAACATCCAGTTTGACATTCAATGAATCCTGTATTAGCTAATCCTGCAGTAAACTACTCAAGTGTGTCATGACATCGGTCAAGACATCAGAGTACAGCTAGATGTTCTAACCTACAATGCAGTCACACACACACCTTCACAGCATGTCATGACATCAGTCAAGGCATTAGAATCCAGCTAGTGTTTTATCATACAATGCAGCCAATCAAACATCTACAACCTGCAATTGTCACCGGAATCTCCATGCTCGGAGAAGAAGGTGGCTCCGGTGGCCGTCCATTTGCCAGAACAAGTCATAACCGTTGGATCATGTGTCCAGATCTAATCAGGTCCATTGGATTTCATGACTTTATTTAATTCATTATACTTCTCATTGACTAAGGTTCATGGTGCGCGCGCTTGCCAATGCCATTGGATCTTCCACGTCATTTAATGAGAAACAATCCAACGCTCCCTGATTTTTGTTATTTTTCATTTTCTGATTTTATTTCTTTTATTTCCATTATTTTCAAAAATTCATATCTTCTTCATTTTAAATCCAAAAATTATGGGACCAATTGCATTCTTCCCCAAATAAATTATAGTTTCTAATTTTGATTTTTAATATTTTTCATTTTGTCATTTGATATTTTTTGTGAATTTTCTCTTTTCTGGTTATTTTTAATTCATTTTAAATAGTTTTTGATATTCAAAAAATACAAAAATATTTTCCTAACCTATTTGAATGATGATGGATCTATGAAAAATATTCTCATCAATTTTTTAATTTATTTGAGATTTATTTGAGATTTTAGTTCAATTAGGTTATTTTTTCCATTTTTAATTGATAAAAATAGTTTCTGACTTTTAAAAATGCTGAAATTTTTTGTCAAACTTTGTTTCACCTTGTTGAACTTAGGATAAATCACTTGGACCTTTCAAGGTTGATTTGAAGTAATTTTGAAGTTTGACCTTTCTTTTATTTTTTAATGCAAGTTTATTTTAATATTAAAAATGCCAAATAGTTTGTTTATTGCTTGACCTCCAATCTTCATCTCATTTCTGATTTCTCATTGTTTGACTTTGACTCTCAATTTCAATTGGTCAACACATATGGATTGGTACATTTGATTTCACCTTATGCACTTTATTCTTTCCATTTCTTTTTTCCATTATTCATCTCTTTCTTCTTATTCTTCTTTTTTCTTTTTGATCAATGAGTTGAAGGTTGATAAATTAGCATTGATTAGGGAGGCTTAATCTTCCTTGATTCAAATCTAATTCATCTTGATCAATTGATCAAATGAATGGCTTTGCATTAAGGATAGGTTGCTTCCAAAATCATGCAAAAGATTTAAACCAATACAAGATCAATTCTCTTCTTCTTTTTAGCATGGAAAGTTGTTGGAACTTGGTTCACTAATCAAGACTTCTAACTTGTGTTGTTGCCTACATTATTATTGACCGGCCTCAGATAGTTGTGACTTCTACATAAGTCCAATTAAGATTGCTTAACATAGCGCTAAATTTTCCTTATGGCACACTAACTATTAACCATTAACAATTAACATTTACTTTATGCACTTTACTTTTATGCAATTTATCATTCTTGCACATATTATTCATTTGCTTTTTTTCCTTTGCTCATTAGAGCACATGTTTATGTTAATGCCATTTGCCTTTTGCTCACTTGAGCACATAATTGTGTATATACTATTGTACTTGTGTTTTGTTTTGATTGTTGTGAACCAAATGCAAAGAATTGGACAAAATGGACTTAGATTTTAGGACCTTACCCTAGCAAATGGAGTTTGAAGAGCAACTAGGCCTCATGCCTTTAGAGTGCTTAAATGTCAAAGACAAAACTAGGCCTCATGCCTTTAGAATGCTTAAAGCTTAAGGATGAACTTTGAAAGGACCATATTCTAAACTCCCTCTTGTCCATTCTTTGATTGTATTATGGAATCTTTTGATGTGTGTTTTCTTGTGATAGGAGTTCCAACTTGAGCTTAATTGAGGAACCATTACCATGAGCTTCTAAGAGAGAGAGATCCAAGATACATTGAGGAGTCTTTCCAAGAGTTCATTTGACTGTTGATTGCTTGAGTTTATGCTTATGTGATTGCTTATTCCAAAGGATGGGAGCTACTTGGATCATCACTATGATCTCAAGAGAGGAACTATTTTTGTGGTTTTGTTTCTTATCTCTCACCTCTTGCATTGCTTAGGACTTTAGCCCTTCTTCTTCTTCTCTCCACTCTAACCCAAGCCAAAACTTTTTGTGTAAACATTTAACATTTGTTTTCAACATTAGAAACCTAAGCCTTATGATTTTGATTTTCAAACTTTCTTTTCATAACACTTATTTTGAATTGAATCTTTAAGTCAACTTTGACCATTTTGTAAATACTTTTCATTGGTAAATATAACCCATTCAAATGTCTTTTTGTGGTTTCAATGGCCACTTCCTTAATCAAATTTTTCATAACCTTTAGCTATTAGGTTTGAGTTATCTTTGAGGTAGATATAATACTCCCCTTTATCCTTAGTGATGGACAATGAGTCTTCCATGCTTATTATAGGGTTAACCCCTCACTACCATGTTATCCTCACATGGTGGATTTGTGGTTTTAGGTTGAGTTTTCTCCCTTTGATAACAAAAGACCTTAAGGCTTTTGGACCAAATCAATTCACCAACTCATTTTTGAGATTTTTACCCCAAACTACGAGGTTTTGATCCTAATCTTTTTTAAGATGGTACGTAGGCAATGGGTTTATCCATTCAAACATAAAATGTAAACAAACTTGTATATTCTTTTCTCATCTCTTCTATCATGTTTGCACAAATAAACTTTCATAAAACAACAACCTTACAATAAGTGTGAAAAGGGCTCCCTAGGAGTACCTAGGATGTTTTGGGTGCCTAACACCTTCCCATTGCATAACCAACCCCCTTACCCAGATCTCTGACTCTCTTTTACTAGTTTTTGATTCGATAAAACTTTTAGGTTTTTGTTCGCTTTCTAACCATTCCTTTGGATAAATAGAAGTACGGTGGCGACTCGACTTGTATGGTTTACCTTGGATTTAGTCAATATCTCTAATGATAACGAATACCCCGCTACAGATTGCATTGGCGTTCATAGGACGAGTGACCTTTTCACCATCCATAGTTGCAAGAATCAAAGCACCGCCCGAAAAGGCTCTCTTAACAACATATGGGCCTTCATAATTAGGAGTCGACTTTCCCCTAGCATCTGGTTTGAAAGATAAAATCTTCTTGAGCATAAGGTCACCTTCTCGGAAAACACGAGGCTTGACCTTCTTATCAAATGCCTTCTTCATTATTTAATGGTATAACTGATCGGGAAAATAGCAAGTGTACTATTTTGCCTTTTATAGTAATAATAGGGAAATTCCCCGAATGTCGATCTCAAGGACTGCAAGTTAATATTGAGTTTAAATTACCATTCAATTAAACAAAAAGTATTCAGTTGGTTTTTAAGTGTAAAAATATAATAATAAAAGTAATTGTAAAGAAGGATGAAAATAAGGGTTTATAGAGAAAAAGGAACAATGCCAGGGAAGGTGTATGATTTATCCCTGTAACAACTCTGAGTCACTATTGCATCAACAAATATCAATTACTACCAGTTCTCAAGGGTATTTTCTCCCAAGTCCTTGGTGAGAAAACCTTTAATCAATCTACCCTAATTCCTATGTCCATAGCCAATTAGGGTGAAGTTAAGTTGTATAATATCAAGAATACTCTGGTTCATACAGGGTATCCCTTATCAATGGCGGTCTAGCCTAATTGATAACCATAAATTAATCTCGATTGGTCCAAAAGAGAAAGAAATAAACACATCAAAAGGTTACCGTAAAAACAATATTATAAATGCAAATGTAAACTCAAATTCATTACAATTCTAAATCAGTGACACCCCCCTAGAATTGGGGGGTTTAGCTACTCATATTGTTTAAAACAAATTCAAGATAAAAATTACACATTACAAGTAATTGGATGACTTTGATCTTCAATCGCTCCCGCTCATGAATATCTTCAGCTCTCTGAATGCCTTGATCTCTGTTATACTCGATTGCTTCATAATAATGTGTTTTGCCGTATTCCAATATGATCTTTTTCCTTGTAGAAACTCTCCTTATATAGTGAAAATCCCTTGGCAAAAGATGGAAATCTCCAAAATGTCCATGTAGCTCAAGCCCGGTGAAAAAGCCCGAAAACTGGAAAATCAACGTTTTGGGCTGACACGGCCGAGTCAGGCTGACACGGGCGGCCGAGTCAGGCTGACACGGGCGGCCGAGTCAGGCTGACACGGGCGGCCGTGTCAGCTCTCTTCCTTGTTATTTCCTAGATGAAACGCCCCAGGTGACCTGACACGGCCATGTCAGGCTGACACAGGTGGCTGTGTCAGGCCACTGTTTTGGGCATTTCTTGTACTTTCTTGACCTTCCTCCTGACACGGGCCGTGTCAGGTGACATGGGTGGCTGTGTCAGGCTTCCTGAACTGGGAAATCTTCTTTTTTCGAATGCCGAAACTTTCCACTTTCTTGCATTGAGTCCATTGGATCTTCTCTGTGGACCTAGAGGCATAAACACGACAACCGACGCGTAAAATCACGAAAACGCAAAATAAAACTGACAATTAATAAAATTGCTTAAATAACTTACGGGAATGAAAATTAACTTTAAAAGTATCATAATGCATACACAGTGTCTCAAAGTTATTGGTTTCTTGTCGGATAAGCAACGAAAATATAGTGAAAATGGTGATCGATCACAACCCCAAACTTAGCTCATTGCTTGTTCTCAAGTAATGTCCTATACGACAAAGTGTCACTTCCCAAAATTTGTATTCTTACCATGATACTACTGAGATCATTCGCCAAAGCCTTCACTCTCCCTTTTAAAGTTTCTGCTTTTCCTAATGAGTTTTCAATCGCAATTCCTTATCGAGGTACCGCTTCACCTGTCAGCTTACATCACACTCTTACCAGATCTCTCAGGGTTTAAGTGTTTTCACTCCTAATTCAGAATATGCAATATCAACTCATAAGTTTGAATAGTTTCTCCGTTCATATCAACTACACATAACACACACTTTTTGAGGTCTTTCGGGTTGTAATGGGGCCTGGGTTATAGTGTGGATAATCCAAACAAAATGGGAAACAAGTGGTTTTTGGTTCGGTGTCAATGTTACTATTATTTTCACTGTGTTTGTTCATTTTATTTCTTTTGCTCTATTATTATTATTTTATTTTTTTACAGCTCGGGTTTTTCTTTGTTATTCCTTTTTTTCAACCGAGTGCCTTTCTTTGGCCAATACTTCTTTTGAACCCTCGAGTTTATTTTCTTTTCTCTTTTTTTTCTCGATGATTCTCTTTTTTTTTTCCGCACTCACCTTGGCTTTTGGAACTTATGGGGTTTTACCCCAAACGTAGAATTCCAACACAACTTAATAATATCAACTTGACTCCGAACAGGGTAAGGAAGTGTTTTGGCTGTGGGGTACATTTACGGGGTTAAACAAACAATGGATACAGGCTCAAATGGGGGTAACAAAGGATAACATTAACGGGATGGCTAGAAAGGCTCAGGGGTATAATCAAACAACATGCCTCGGTGTGTGTATACATGAAGTGAAACTCCCAGAGAACCTAAGCAAAGTCAGAGTGATAAAGACATACCTGAATATCACTCATGATGACAAATGTGTTTGGCTTTTTATGCACTCACCATGTTAGGTAAAGCTTGACAGCATCCACAGTACTTCGAGTATGGTGCGACTTCTTACTCTACTCGGAATGCACAAGGACCTTACGTTAGTTGAGCTCTAGAAATTGCGTCTGATTTTTTCTTCAGCAGTATCGACTTTCTGGGAAGATCCTTCACAACAAGAAATAGTAAATGGAGTGATCATTTCATCCACTACCGATATTGATCGTTACCTCATCCAACTATAATACCCAGAACCTGAAATACATGCATCACATGATACCTGATAGTATAAATAAACCAAATGTGAAATGGTAAAAATTAAAAATTGGTAAATAATCAACAAAAATAAAAGCAAAAAGCATAGTAAAACCTCCCCCACACTTGAACTAAATATTGGCCTCAATGTTTTCGAACAAGATAGAAGGAGGGTGACTCACAGTGCCCTACTGAGGGGGCTGGATCGGGAAGTGTGACATGCCCACACAAAATTCAAATTTTTCAAAAAAATCTCAAATCTGCAGGCCTGACACGGGCCGTGTCAGCTAACACGGGCGGCCGTGTCAGGCTGCTGTTATGCTCATTTTTTAACTTTTTCCATGTGAGTACCTTCGCCCTTTTATGCAAGGCATTGTGCAAACCTAAAATAACAAACAAACACAAACAATAATTAGAACTAGTAACGCGTGGGTTTCCTCCCACAAAGTTCTTCGTTTAACGTCGCATAGCTTGACGGTTCATTCCCCTTGTTATGGGGGGTACTTCAGCCTCCAAACTTTGTTGTCCATCTTGTCCAAAACTAAGAAGCTATCTCTTTCATCAGTATGGATTCATTTGTGCCACAAGTCCTTTTTAACTTTCATATCCTTACCTTGTTTTTGTTTTCTTTTGTTTCTCTTGGTTTTTGGAATGGAGATGGGAGTCTTTCCAGTCAGGGTGGCTAATGGAAGTGGTGAGATTCTAATAGCATTCAATGTCCTGATTAAGCCTACTTGATTGTGAGATTATGTATCTTCTTCTAGATCCTGGTGTTCAATAGCATTCAATGTTATTTCCTTGTCGTGAACTTTCAAGGTTAACGTGCACTGATCCAAGTCGAGATTGCATCGAATTGTCTGCATGAAAGGTCGACCCAGAATGATGCGTGCCTCATCATCTTCAGGTATGTCTAGGATTACAAAATCAACTGGAAAAATCAAGTCCTCTATTGTTACCAGCACGTCTTCAGCTATACCATATGTATCTTTTCTTGAGTGATCAGCAAACTTCATATTGGTCTTTATATCACTGATATTTTTAATACCCAATCTGTGATAGATCGATAATGGCATCAGATTCACACTAGCTCCAGAATCTATTAGTACCTTTTTGAAGGTTCTTTCTTTAATTGTGCATGGTACTGTTACCGTTCCCGGATCCTTTTTTTTGTTAGGAATTTTCTGCCCTAGTGAGTTTGCACTATACTGTTCCTTCCAGGATATTTGTTCTTCGGTGGTTGGTTTCTTTTTGGCCAGTACCTCTTCCATGAATTTCTTGTACATGGACATTCTTTCGAGTGCTTCGAACAAAGACATACGACCCTCAATCCTTTTAAACATTGTCATGAATTTCTCCAAGTCTGACTCGCTAGGTTCCTTCTTTGTCACTCTCTGAGGGTAGGGCAACTTAATCACCGGTTTAGTTTCTTTTGTAATTTCATCTTTAGTCGGCTCGCTCGGTGATATAATTTTTTTCTTTTTAGCAGCCTTTTTCTCCTTAGTCGTGACAGTATTAACCTTCTCCTGACCTCTCGGATTTTGAATTGTTTCACTTGGTAAGGAACCTGGTGTTCGAGAACTTGCTAGGTATTGTGCTATCTGCCCCAGCTGAACTTCAAGATTCTGTAGGGAGGCGGTGTTGTTTTTCTGATTGTTTCTAGTCTCTTCTTCAAATTGCCTATTTTGAGTTGCCATGTTTTCAATGGAAATCTCCCAGTCTGCTTTCCTTGGAGCTTGCTGTTGTTGATATTGAGTCTGATATTGACCTTGACCCTGTTGTGGAACATTCCCTTTTTTATCTTTCCAGGAGAAGTCTGGATGATTCTTCCAACCTGAATTGTAAGTGTTAGAGTAGGGATTATTCTGCTTTAATAATTTGATCTCTTCAATTTGTTGGGGAGTAGCAAAGCAATAGACCGTGTGATGAGGTCTATTACAGATTTCACAAGTGCTGGTCTGTGCTGGTTGGACTTGAGCTATCTGTTGAGTACCTATATTCATCGCTTTCAATTTCTTTTCAACTTTAGCAGCGACTGTATCTTCCAAATGGATTTTATTTGCTTGTATTTTTAGGTCAATGACTCCTTCAGGTTTGCTTGTACACCTATCATATAATTCCAGATGCTCATTTGCGGCTATTGCTTCAATGATCCTTTTAATACCAGTGGCTGTTGAGAAATTTGTTGAGCCACCAGCTGCTGTATCGATCAACTATTTTGTTTTTATTTTTAGCCCGTTAACGAACATCTGCATTTGTTCAGTCTGATCCATATTATGAGTTGGACACGCTACTAAGACCCTTTTGAATCTTTTGTAGGCGTCTCCCAATGATTCGCCATCCTTCTGTTTGAAATTAAGGATTTCATACCTTTTCCTCAAGAATACTGATGCTGGAAAGTATTCATTTAAGAATGTAGTTTCCATCTCTTCCCATGATGTGATGCTGCCGACTGGAAGAGAGTAGAACCAATCTTCCGCATCTTCAGCTAAAATGAACGGGAACATTCTTAATTTTTTTGCTTCATCAGTATGACCATCAATTTTCAAAGTAGTACTCATGGTCAGGAATCTCTGCAGGTGCTTGTTGGTATCTTCATTAACCTTTCCGGTGAAAGATTTTCTCTCAAGTTGATTGATTGTGCTAGGATGCAGTTGAAAGTTCGTCACATTCACTGGTTGGTTGACAATGCTCAATCTACCACCCGGTGCATTTTCCCCTCCATAGTCACCTAGGAGTCTTTCCTGAGGTGGAGGCGGTGGAACTGGAGGAATTTCAGCCATAGTTTCTCTTTCTGACTCTGAGCGATCAGAGGGAACTTCTTCTTTGGAATCCAATCTAGCGTTTCTACGTCTCCGGTGAAGGGTTCTCTCAATTTCTGCGTCAAAAAGAAATTCTGCTGAGGGCTCTCCTCGCATACATAGATTAGTGACTAAAAATATATAAATGACAGAAAAATAATTTTATTGAAGAGTAACAAAATTTTAATTGAACTTTAATTAAACTATATATTTTAGCATTCCCCGACAACGGCGCCAAAAACTTGATCGGGAAAATAGCAAGTGTACTATTTTGCCTTTTATAGTAATAATGGGGAAATCCTCGAATGTCGATCTCAAGGACTGCAAGTTAATATTGAGTTTAAATTACCATTCAATTAAACAAAAAGTATTCAGTTGGTTTTTAAGTGTAAAAATATAATAATAAAAGTAATTGTAAAGAAGGATGAAAATAAGTGTTTATAGAGAAAAAGGAATAATGCCAGGGAAGGTGTATGATTTATCCCTGTAACAACTCTGAGTCACTATTGCATCAACAAATATCAATTACTACCAGTTCTCAAGGGTATTTTCTCCCAAGTCCTTGGTGAGAAAACCTTTAATCAATCTACCCTAATTCCTATGTCCATAGCCAATTAGGGTGAAGTTAAGCTGTATAATATCAAGAATACTCTAGTTCATACAGGGTATCCCTAGTCCTAGGTGATATCTACTGTAGAGTAACCTTATGAAAACCTTATCATTGGCGGTCCAACCTAATTGATAACCACAAATCAATCTCGATTGGTCCGAAAGAGAAAGCAATAAACACATCAAAAGGTTACCGTAAAAACAATATTATAAATGCAAATATAAACTCAAATTCATTACAATTCTAAACCAGGGACACCCCCCTAGAATTTGGGGGTTTAGCTACTCATATTGTTTAAAACAAATTCAAGATAAAAATTACACATTACAAGTAATTGGATGACTTTGATCTTCAATCGCTCCCGCTCATGAATATCTTCAGCTCTCCGAATGCCTTTATCTCTGTTATACTTGATTGCTTCATAATATTGTGTTTTGGCGTATTCCAAGATGATATTTTCTCTTGTAGAAACTCTCCTTATATAGTGAAAATCCCTTGGAAAAAGGTGGAATTCTCCAAAACGTCCATGTAGCTCAAGCCCGGTGAAAAAGCCCGAAACTGGAAAATCAACGTTTTGGGCTGACACGCCGTGTCAGGCTGACACGGGCGGCCGTGTTAGCTCTCTTCCTTGTTATTTTCTTGACGACACGCCCCAGGTGACCTGACACATCCGTGTCAGGCCACTGTTTTGGGCATTTCTTGTACTTTCTTGACCTTCCTCCTGACACGGCCCGTGTCAGGTGACACGGGTGGCCGTGTCAGGCTTCCTGAACTGGGAAATCTTCTTTTTTAGAACGCCGAAACTTTCCACTTTCTTGCATTGAGTCCATAGGATCGTCTCTATGGACCTGGAGGGCATAAACACGACAACCGACGCGTAAAATCACGAAAACACAAAATAAAACAGACAATTAATAAAATTGCTTAAATAACTTACGGGAATGAAAATTAACTTTAAAAGTATCATAATGCGTACACAGTGTCTCAAAGTTCTTGGTTTCTTGTTGGATAAGCAACGAAAATATAGTGAAAACGTTGACCGATCAATAACTGACTGTAAGACCCCAATTTTGACCCTAAGATCCCTCATGTTATCCTCATCATATGCATTGGCATTGGGATCATACCTTGGCATCCTCCATATCCCTTTATTCATTGGGTTTGTTATGGGAGATATCACCAAGAACCATGTGATTGTATCATACTTGTTATTTTATCATCACTAACTAAAATACCAAAAATATGTCTTTGTATTTGTCTAACTCTTTTGTAGGTAGGGCACATGATCACCTTTGATCCATCAAGTTCACATCTAGGGTTTAAGACCCTCATTGCTAAGAGTTCAACCAAGGAATGATCTAAAATGGCTCTAGGCATCATATATGAGTCCCCATGATCTTTATATGTTATTTTGATCAAGCATTCTTCAAGAGTTTGGAATTGGTTTGCCTTGGAAACCCTAGTTTATCTGGGTATCTTGAGTAACTTCTTCAACAAGCTTATTCACCAATTGATCAAATACTCCAAGGTATACTTCAAATATTCATCATATTATGCATATATGATCTCCCATGAGTCCAAAAAGTCAAGATAATTGCAAGTTAGCAAGGTGGTTGATGGTGGTTGACCAGAGGAATTCATCTAATCAAAACTGAGTTCCCCTAGACCCTATCTCCTACAATCATCATATGAAAATGATTCCAAGATAAACGTTACTCTAAATGACATTCCAAACAACTTTCATGTTGAGGTCTAGATCTAGTTTTTCTGGGAAAGTCATTTTTTATGTTGAAAGATTATAGGTCATTTTGTCTAAACCCTAATTTGAAAGTCAACTTCCCAAAGCCATAACTTGTTCAATTTTTATGAGATGAAATATTTCCAAGTTTCACAATCAAATTCATAGTGTCTAATTCTAATTTTATATTTGGAGGAAGAGCTAATTCAAATTTTATGAGCACGTGATATGAGGATACATTATAGGTCATTTTGGACCAATACCATTGAACAAGTGATTTTCCTCAACTTCAAAAATGCATAACTCATTCATCCCAAATCCAAATGAGGTCAAATTTGTGACCATTTTGAAGTATTTTGAAAGCTCTACAACTTTGATGAAGACACATTTCTCATTTGAAGCTCACATAAAAAGTTACCCAAGGTAGAATAATTGAACATATGGCTTAACACTTAGAAAATATTTTGACATGTTGAAATTTCCAAACTTCCACCTCAAAACTCATCATGATACAAGCTCCAAATGGAAAAGTTTTAAACATAAGATTTGTTCCTCTTGATCTAACCTTTCCAAAGAGTCCAAATTCTTCCATTTTGGATCAAGTTTGAGGGGTATGCGCATGGCCTGAACATGGTTGTATCAGTTGGCATGAATCATTCTTCAAACATCAATACACTTTTGCCTTGCATCACAATTCTCATTCAGACTCAATCTCACTTGCATTTGTACCTAATTGAGTTGATTCATGGGCCTATACATGCCCATGCAAGAGTGCACTTCACATTGCCAAATTTGGAAGAATTTTCAAAAGTGCAAATATCACTTGCATTTGCTGTAAAAAGAGGTCAATTGCATTAGTTTGGAGGACCCTGGCGCGCCATCTTGCCTCCCACATTTGAAACCCTCACAATTGAAAGGAAAACCTGAGATATTTCACTTGAAATTTGAGTTTGAATCTCACTGTTTGGAGATTCAAACACTCTAGGATCCAAAGTCTTGTACCAATCCTATGCTACTTCTGCAAGCTACTTGAGCAAGATCAAACACGAATTAAAGCAAGAGAGATCAAGTTATGGACAACATTGAAGGTATTTTTCCAGATTTTTCTTCTCTTCGATTCTCTCTCAATTCTCATCAATTCTCTTGGATCCTTGGTTGTCTGAAGTCCTACCAAAGTAGGCAAGAAGATTGAGTTGCTTTGAGGTTAAATCGAAGCAACTCGATTCATGTACCTCAAAATTCAACTCCATGTATCTCTCAGTATACTTGGAGTTTGTTTGAAATGAGGTTATATTCGTGATCTACGCCATTTTTTCTTTAAGATCATGTCCTCGTTTTTTATTTATATGATGGTGATGAGAGAAACAGTCTGGCCAGGGTCATCGGAGAAGATGACCGGCGGTTTGCTATGGCGATGTGCTGGACGAGTTCTGAGCCACATGATCAAGCCAATGCATTTTAATCTTAAGCGTTCTTTTTGATTACCAGTTGTGTGACGCGCTAACTAGTGTGCACCATAGAACGCACATTTTTATCCACTTGATATGCCACCTCAATTACTGACAGAGATCAAGTGGTCCACGTTTTTTCTGATTAATTGATTTTCATTTTATTCCTTTTATTTTCATTAATTCATATTAAATTTAATATTGACCCAAAAAATATGAGAGTTTCACCAAAAAAAATTAAATTAAATCCTCTTTCATTTTCTGAATTAAAATTATTTTTTGGATCATTATTAATATTTTTCATGATTTAATTGATTTTGTGAATATTTTTAATTGTTTAAAAATACTCCTAAGTTTCCAAAACGTCTGAAAAAATTTCTCCAAGGTCCTTTGACCTTGTTTGACCTATGACAAATCTCATGGACATTTCTTTGGTGTTTTGATGAGGTTTTAGGAATTTGACCAACCATGATTTAATTTAATGCAATATTTTAATATTTTTAATGGATTAAATGCCAAATTAATTGTGTAGCTCCATTTTAATTGACTTTGTGAGTTTGACTTGTGTTGTTAGGCCTTGGTCAAGGTTGATTTGACTTTGTTATGTTAAGATCATTGGATTTAGGGGATCGATGGAATGTACATTCCATCTCCCAAAATGAATGAATGATCTTAACTTAGTAAAAGTCCTCTTTTGTCCAATTTGTGTTTGATCCATTCCCCCTCCCTCTTCATCTCATTCCCCTTATTTATGCACTCATGTTATGGACCTATAATATCTCTATATCCTAAGGCTAGCTAATTACAAAATCAACATAAGTATGGATGAGATTAGGTCCCCCACTTTGCATATTCTTTTTGTGTGTGGTATGTTTCATGAGCATAGTTCATTATTCTATGTCTCTAACATGCATTAACACCAAAATTCTATTTCCCGCCCTTAAATAGTTGTGACTTCTACATAAGTCCAATTACGATTGCTTAACATAGCGCTAAATTTTGACACAAAAGGCATAGCATTCTAGTTAGTGAGATTGTAAGTATCCCCTCTTTCATGGTATTGTGTGGAAACTTCGCCTTTTTTCCTTCCTTTGGAAGATGTCTTGGTTCAAGGATGCATGCTTGTGATAAGCGGGTTGAGTGTTCTCCAAAGGATGACTTAAACAAAAACAAAGCAAAAGCAATACTAACTTCTAATCAACTAACAACTAACATTTAATTTCAAGTCATTTATTTTTATTGCACTTTAATTTTTAAGCTTTAATTAATTTGCCATTATTCATATCATTCAAGTTGTTTACTTTAATGTCATCTTCACTTTGTCCATTTGGACCATATTTTGAGATATTTTGTGTTTGTATATACTTGTTTGATTGTGTGGTTTTTTGACCTTAATGTACATAATAAGAATAAAAACCCTAAAAAAACATCTGGTGTGGACTGTTGGTTTGATCTGAGACTATTGGACTTAAAATTTAGGCAACACTCCCTATGCAAAGTACTTGGCCAATGCCAACTTTTATGAAACCAAGTGCTTTTGAAGTAAACATTCATCTGATACAATATTAAGGACCCATTTGAGTTCATCTACAACATGATCATTGTGAAGCTGTTATTTTGAACATGCGACTTATGTCATCTTTGAAGTCATCTGATACACGGGAAAATTTTGAAGAAGATCATGGAGTTGTTAAGCTTGGATGTGGCCATCTTCATTTGATGCCTTGCTCTTCAACTTTCTATTTTGTGTATTGTTTCTTGCTTGATTCTAAAGTCCAGGGGAAATTTGGGTTTCTATATAACATTCTTGTCTATTGGATTGCAGCCCATTGTGGAGATCTTTTCAACTCTCAACTTTTAAATTTGTGCTTAGGATTAGTCTCTTCATCTCCTTCCCACTTATTTAATTTCAAAATCTCCCCCCATTTTTAAAATCTTCTTTAATTGTGTCTGTTTTCTAAACTTTGACCCTATTGCAAATTAGAAACTTTGGCCTTATGCCATTGAAATTTCAAACTTTTTCTTAATCAAACATGTAAATAACTTAACTATACTTGACTTAAAATTTCAAAAGCCAAAAAGAACTAACACTCATTCAAACCATTTTAGGCCTTCGGTGCCTTTGTTTAACTTAAAATTTTGTTAAAAGAAATGCACTCACTTTGAAATTGATACCACAAACTACGAGGTTTTGATCCCTCATTTTATGTTGGTACGTAGGCACAAGTCCGAAGGTCTTATCAAACATAAAAATATAATTAATGAATTATTTTCTCATCCCCCGCTCTATTTATTGCAAACATTATTTGTACAAAAAATACATATGCGCACAACAAAGGGCTCCCTAGGAATACCTAGGACACTTTAGGTGCTAACACCTTCCCTCTGTGTAACCAACCCCTTACCTGTAATCTCTGATATTTTATTAGTTTTGATTTGAAAACTTCATATCTTTTGGGTTTTGTTCGTACTTTTCCCTTTTCCATTGGAAACAATAAAAGCGTAGTGGCGACTCTGGTTTTATTGACGTCTATCTTATCCATAGCTTGATGGTCATGAATTTACCGCTACACTGACCATGGCACGTGGCAGTCAACCTCTTCTCTTCAATTAAATTCAGTTGGTCATATCTGGTCTGACACCATTTAGCTTCAGTCAACTTGGCTTCCATCAAGACACGCAATGGTGGGATCTCAACCTCTACCGGGAGCACAACTTCCATACCATAAACAAGTGAGAAAGGGGTTTCCCCTGTTGAAGTGCGAATGGATGTTACAACCATTTTTGTACGTTACAACCATTTTCTGAATGATTTTCTTGATGTTCTTGTTTGCAGCTTCAATAGCCCCATTCATCTTGGGTCTATAGGGAGAAGAATTATGATTTGCAATTTTGAAGTCTTTGCAAAGAGCTTCCACCATATTATTGTTCAAGTTCGATCCATTATCGGTAATGATCTTACTTGGCACACCATACTGACATATAATTTTATTCTTGATAAACCTCACAACAACTTGTTTGGTTACATTTGCATATGATGTCGCTTCAACCCACTTTGTGAAACGATGTTCGGTTGAAGCTTTAGGCTCAATCATGCCAATCATACCAATTCCTCGCACGGAGAAGGGCCATGGATAGTAAATGACATTCAATAGCGTTGGAGGAACATGAATCTTATCGACATCAATTTGACACTTGTGGCATTTCTTCACAAACTTGCAATAGTCAAATTCCATTGTCAGCCAATAGTAACCTTCTCTCAACATCTTGTTAGCCATAGCATGTCCATTGGAATGAGTACCAAAGGAACCTTCATGGACTTCATTCATCAATAAGTCTGCTTCGTGTCTATCCACGCATCTGAGCAGAACCATATCGAAGTTTCTCTTCTAAAGCACATCACCATTCAGGTAGAAGTTGCCATCTAATCTTCTCAAAGTCTTTCTATCTTTCATAGATGCCCCAGGAGGGTAAATCTGACTTTGGAGGAAACATTTGATATCAAAATACCACAGCTTCTCGTCTTTGACCTCTTCAACAGCAAACACATGAGGTGGCCTATCAAGACGCATCACAGTCAGATTAGGGACTTGATTCCAAACTTTTACCACGATCATTGAAGCCAACGTTGCAAGAGCATCTGCCATCCGGTTTTCATCTCGAGGGATATGATGAAACTCAACCTTTGTAAAGAAAGTTGATATCCTCCTCGCATAATCTCTATATGGTATCAAACCAGGTTGATTCGTCTCCCGTTCACCTTTAACCTGATTCAAAACCAAAGTTGAATCTCCATAGACGTCCAGATACTTGATTCTGAGATCAATGGCCTCTTCAAGCCCCATAATGCAAGCTTCATATTCAGCTATATTTTTGTATATTTGAAAGTCAATCTAGCTGTAAATGGGAAATGAGTTCCTTGAGGAGTAATAATCATTGCCCCAATGCCATTACCATATTGATTAATATCTCCATCAAATACCATGCCCCAACGGGAACCAGGTTTTGGACCTTCTTCAAGCAGTGGTTCATCACAATCTTTCATTTTCAAATACAAAATCTCTTCATCGGGAAAATCATACTGCATTGACTTCTATTCTTCAATCATTTGGTGAGCCAAATGGTCAGCCAAGACACTACCTTTAATAGATTTTTGAGATCGGTATTCAATATCATACTCTGATAACAAAATATGCCAACGGCCAATCCTCCCAGTTAAAGCAGGCTTCTCAAATATATACTTGATTGGATCCATTTTGGATATCAACCTAGTAGTATGATTCAACATATATTGGCGCAGACGCTTAGCAGCCCAAGCCAATGCACAACAAGTCTTTTCTAGCATAGAATATTGAGTCTCACAGTCGGTGAATTTCTTACTGAGGTAGTAAATTGCATATTCTTTCTTTCCAGATTCGTCTTGTTGACCAAGAACATAGCCCATACTATCATCAAGCACAGTCAAATACATGATTAAAGGTCTTCCTTTAATAAGTGGAGACAGAATCAAAGGCTCAAGCAAATACTCTTTGATACTGTCAAAAACTTTCTTGAAATATTTGGTCCAATCACAAGACTGATCTTTCCGAAGAAGCTTGAATATAGGCGCACACGTGGTAGTTGTCGCTCCCTGGATTTCCCGAATCCTAGTACAAACGCAAAAAGAGGTGGCGAGGAAAAAGAGTAGAGTCGCCAGCTATGTACTTTTATCCCAATAGGAGGGAAAGGTAGTACTGCATAACCAAGAGGGAACGGATAAAACAAAGTCTCGAACCAAAGAAAACTGAGTAAGGGGGCCGGTTATATGAAGGGAAGGTTATCGCACCCCTTCACGTCTGTGGTACTCCACAGGATCCACGATTGCTATTTATGTCTAAAGTGTGTGTATAAAAAGTCCTATATGCAATGCGAAAGAGAGAAAATCAAAGTAGGGAAAAGAAAGAGTTATTGCTCGCACAGGCCCTACCCTGCTGCATACGTATCTCAAGAAGGATTGAGAATCAGAGCACCGTAGCTCGGCTAACCTATGTGTTTGTTTTTTGTTTTTTAGGTGAACGACGTTACTACACAATCTACTGTAAGAACAAAAAGTGTTCTACAACAGACTCCATGATTTTGATGATAACAAAGGATGAAACCAAAAATGGCACCCTAACGAAAAGTTTCTAAGTGTGCAGGGTTCTATAGAAAGAAGAAATAAATCTGATGATGTCATCAGATGCAAAACAAGATCAGATGCAAAATCTCAAGTATCAGAAGCATCTAAAGAGGAATCTCATTCAAGAAGCTCTGACTCTGGACAAAACTGCAAAGTATCAGAAGCATCTGAACATGAAGTAAAGTCTAGAAGCTCTGACTCTGAACAAATGCCCTCTGTAAACTCTGGAAGTTATCAGCGCCATCTGAACTGTCAAGAAATAACATCAGAAGCAAGATTCTCCAGATACACAAAGACTCTAATCAGAATTGTTAATCATGATGAAGTAACGTTTAAGCCAAGTTAAAGTTCTGCAAATGGATTTCCTCAATTAGAAAGAGACGTTAATCTCCACTTCCAAGAGAGAAGATACTAATTGTGGTAAGTAGTCACTTCTAAGAGAAAAAGTCTACTGCAGAAGCTATTAATGGAATGGCGTAACTACATCTCAATATCCAACAGATTCAACGCTACTTCAACTCTACTTCAACTCCTATAAATAGAGAAGAAATCAACATTCAGAAAACAAGAAATCACTAGCCAAAACTATACTGAAATTATATCACGCTCAAGAAAAACATCTTTGTTCTTCAAAGAATTTCACTAAGCTTTTGCTTATCAAGTGAAAAATTTGTTCTTAAGTTTGTAATATTTGCTTTCTTAGAAGCACTCTAGATTACACATCTTGTATCTATTTTTATTTGATTTCCTCAAGTGACTCTTTGTAGTCTGTAGACTTGAGAGGACTAAGAGATTTTCTTCTCTCTTAGGGGTTGTTTGTAATCTTTCAAGATTAGTGGATTAAGTCCTTGTTGAAGGCGAAATCACCTTGGCCGGGTGGACTGGAGTAGCTTTGTGTTATAAGCGAACCAGTATAAAATCATTGTGTGATTTCATTTTGCAAAAGCGCTTATTTTTCAAACAATTCAAACCCCCCCTTTCTTGTTTTTCTCACCTTCAATTGGTATCAGAGCTCCGGCTCTGTTATTGATTTTCAAATCAAACACTTAACCGTGTAGAGAGATCCAGTGCGAGAAAAACAAATGGCCCACTCAAATGAGAAAGATTCTTACAATGCCAAGCCTCCTGTTTTTGATGGAGAAAAGTTTGATTACTGGAAAGATAGAATCGAAAGTTTCTTTCTGGGTTATGATGCTGACCTCTGGGACATTGTCACAGATGGATACAAACCTCCAACCTTAAATGGAGCTGAAGTTCCCAGAAGCAAAATGTCAGAAGATCAGAAACGTGAGTTCAAAAATCATCACAAGGCCAGAACAATACTTCTAAATGCTATATCATACAACGAATACGAAAAGATCACCAACAGAGAGACGGCTAAAGATATACTTGACTCTCTGAAGATGACCCATGAAGGAAACTCCCAAGTCAAGGAGACGAAGGCTCTGGCGTTGATCCAGAAATATGAAGCCTTCAAGATGGAAGATGACGAAGCTATAGAAGCTATGTTTTCCAGATTCCAAACTCTTATTGCAGGTCTTAAAGTGCTAGACAAAGGATACACGACTGCAGATCATGTTAAGAAGATAGTCAGAAGTCTGCCAAAGAAATGGAGACCAATGGTTACTGCTCTGAAGTTATCAAAGGATCTGAACAATATCAGCCTTGAAGAACTTGTTAGTTCTCTCAGAAGCCATGAGATAGAACTAGAGGAGGATGAGCCTCAGAAAAGGAACAAGTCAGTGGCGCTGAAGTCCAGACCTGAAAGACGGAAGTCAGACAGAACCAAAGCTCTCCAGGCAGAAACTGCAGATACTGACGACTCTGAACCTGAAGACTCTGATGATGAAGAAGAACTGTCCTTACTAACCAGAAGAGTTAAGCAACTCTGGAAAAGAAGGAACAACAACAACTTCAGAAGATCAAGACCCAGAGGGGATAGATCAGAGTCAACTTCAAAAGGTAAACCTAATAAAGATATTACCTGTTTTGAATGTAAAGAAACAGGTCATTATAGAAATGAATGCCCCAAGCTGAAGAAAGATAACTCTAAGAAAGAAAGCTTCAAGAAAAATGCCTTCAGAACAAAGAAGGGATTAATGGCCACCTGGGACGATAGTGAATCCGAATCATCAGAATCTGACTCTGATGAACAGGCCAACGTAGCTCTTATGGCTACCACATCCAGCAGCTCAGATGAAGAATCTGAAGAGGTATTTTCTGAACTTTCTAGATCTGACTTAGAATCATGTTTATCAGAAACTCTTACCTCTCTTCAGAAATTAAAACAAAAAGTTAAAAACATTAAAGGTCTTCTTAAAGCAAAATCTGAAGAGTGTAGTAAACTTGAGACAACAATTCTAACAAGAGATGATACAATCATATCTTTAACGTTAGAAAGAGATGAAGCTAAAACGAAAAGCTTAGAATTAGAAGAAGTGTTGTCTCAAGCACCACAAACTTCAAATGAAATTATTTATAAGTATGAAGAAGCCTTTCAACAATTTCTGAAGAATGGGATAAATAGGAGTATTATGGCATCCATGATTTATGGAGTAGGTCAGAATAATAAAAGGGGAATTGGGTATGATTCTGATTCTGATAAAACTTCTACCAGTAACCAAATTAAATCGCCTTTTTCATACCACTACACACACACACAAGAACACAAATTTAAAAATGCTAGAAGACCCAAAGTTGTAAGAAACTCTGGGAAAACTAATCTGAAAGGACCCAAGAGATTCTGGGTACCGAAAGATAAGATTATCTATGTTGCAGATATCCTATGCAGCAAAGTTCAGACACCAGTCATGGTACCTGGACTCTGGATGCTCGCGACATATGACGGGAAGAAAGTCTATGTTCCAAAGCCTGGAACTTAAAGACGCTGGCTTCGTAGGCTTTGGAGGAGATCAGAAAGGAAGGATCAGAGGCTCCGGAACTATTGGTAACGGTACTCTTCCCTCTATATCTGATGTTCTTTATGTAGAAGGATTAATGCATAACTTGTTATCCATAAGTCAATTAAGTGATAATGGTTATGATGTAATCTTTAATCAAAAAACGTGTAAAGCCATTAGTCAGAACGATGGCTCTGTCCTTTTCACAGGCAAGAGGAAAAACAACATTTATAAAATAAATCTTTCTGATTTAAAAGATCAAAATGTTAAATGTTTAATGTCAGTTCACAAAGAGCAATGGGTATGGCATAGACGCTTAGGCCACATTAGCATGAGAGACTTTCTCAGCTAACTAAACTTGAGTTAGTCAGAGGCTTACCTAAACTGAAGTTTTCTTCAGATGCTCTGTGTGAAGCTTGTCAGAAAGGAAAGTTTTCAAAAACATCTTTTAAAAAGAAAAATGTTGTTTCTACCTCCAAGCCTCTGGAGCTTCTTCACATTGACTTATTTGGTCCTGTGAAAACAGCATCAGTCAATGGAAAGAAGTATGGACTTGTAATCGTTGATGATTACAGCCGCTGGACATGGGTAAAATTCCTAAGGCACAAGAGTGAGTCTCACTCTGTATTCACCAGTTTCTGTTCTAAAGTGCAAAAAGAATTTGACTCTAAAATTGTTAGAGTCAGAAGTGATCATGGTGGAGAATTTGAAAATAAAGATTTTGAAGAATTATTTGATTCTAATGGAATATCCCATGATTTCTCCTGCCCTAGAACTCCACAACAAAATGGAGTTGTAGAGAGGAAGAATAGGACACTCCAAGAAATGGCCAGAACCATGATCAATGAAACAAATGTAGCAAAGCACTTTTGGGCAGAAGCTGTAAATACAGCGTGTTACATTCAGAATAGAATCTCTATTAGACCTATTCTGGAAAAGACTCCCTATGAACTGTGTAAGGGAAGAAAACCCAACATTTCTTATTTTCATCCTTTTGGATGCATTTGCTTTATATTAAATACTAAAGAACATCTGAACAAGTTTGATTCCAAAGCACAGAAAGGTATTATGTTAGGATACTCAGAACGCTCTAAAGGCTACAGAGTATACAACACAGAAACCAAAATTGTGGAGGAATCAATTCATGTTAGATTTGATGATAAGCTTGACCCTGAAAAGTCAAAGCTAGTTGAAAAGTTTGCAGATTTAGAGATCACTCTGGTAGAATCTGAGAAAATTCCAGAAGCAACTGTCACTCCAGACTCTGAAGAAATTAAATCTCCAGAAATTCCAAGGAAAGTCAAGAGTCGTAGCAACGTATCTGAAGATTTGATTTTGGGAAACAAAGATGAACCTGTTAGAACCAGATCTACCTTCAGAACTTCTGAAGATATTCCTCTGGGACTAGTGTCTCTGATTGAGCCTACGTCCTGTGATGAAGCTCTTCAAGATAATGATTGGGTGGCAGCTATGCAAGAAGAGTTAGATCAATTCTCCAAGAATGATGTCTGGGATCTCGTTCCTAAACCCAGAGGCACTCATGTCATTGGAACCAGATGGGTTTTCAGAAACAAACTGAACGAGAAAGGAGAAGTTGTCAGAAACAAAGCACGACTGGTAGCTCAAGGTTATAGTCAACAAGAAGGTATTGATTATAATGAAACTTTTGCTCCAGTCGCGAGGTTAGAATCTATTCGTCTCCTTGTATCTTTTGCTATTAATCATTCTATCAAATTATACCAAATGGATGTCAAGAGTGCATTTCTTAATGGTTATATTTCAGAAGAAGTGTATGTTAATCAACCTCCTGGTTTTGAAAATTCAAACTTTCCAGAACATGTTTTCAAACTTAAAAAATCTTTATATGGACTAAAACAAGCTCCCAGAGCTTGGTATGAACGTCTGAGCAATTTTCTTCTGGAACAAAATTTTATCAGAGGGAAAGTTGATTCTACACTCTTCTGTAAAAATCATGAAAATGATCTCATGATATGCCAAATTTATGTTGATGATATTATTTTTGGTTCTGCTAATATCTCTGTTTGCCAAGAATTTTCTAAGTTAATGCAGGCAGAATTTGAAATGAGTTTAATGCAAGAACTAAAGTTCTTTCTGGGAATTCAAATTAATCAAACTCCAGAAGTCACATACATTCATCAAAGCAAGTACATTAAAGACGTTCTGAAGAAGTTTGATATGTCTGAATGCAACTCTGCAAAAACTCCTATGCACCCAACTTGCATTCTGGAAAAGGAAGAGGTAAGCAACAAGGTTTGTCAGAAGCTCTATCGAGGTATGATAGGCTCTCTTCTCTATCTGACTGCTACTCGTCCTGATATTCTCTTCAGCGTCTGTCTTTGTGCCAGATTCCAGTCAGATCCTAGAGAATCTCATTTAACAGCTGTTAAAAGAATTCTTAAGTATCTGAAAGGAACTCCTAACCTGGGCCTGATGTATGAGAAAACATCAGAGTATAGGCTTTCTGGTTATTGTGATGCAGATTATGCAGGAGATAGAATAGAACGAAAAAGCACATCTGGAAATTGCCAGCTTCTGGGAAACAATCTAATCTCCTGGGCTAGCAAAAGACAGTCAACTATCGCTCTATCAACTGCAGAAGCAGAATATATCTCAGCATCACTGTGCACAACTCAGATGCTCTGGATGAAACATCAGCTAGAAGATCTACAAATCTTTGAGAGTAACATTCCTATCTTTTGTGATAATACTGCTGCTATTTGTTTAAGTAAGAATCCCATTCTACATTCCAGAGCCAAACACATAGAAATTAAACATCATTTTATTAGAGACTATGTTCAGAAAGGAATAGTAACGCTGAAGTTCATTGATACAGAACATCAATGGGCAGATATCTTTACTAAGCCTCTGGCTGAAGATAGATTTCGTTTTATATTAGAAAATCTGAACATTAAAAATTGCCCTGAGTAAAATTTGGCTCTGAACATGTAAAATGAGACTCTAATAAAAACAAATACACTTCTGCCTCTGACTCTGATACTTCTACCAAGTTAAGAAGATATCTGAGTTAGAAATCTTCAGAAATCCTTTGGTATTCCTGAAGATCAGATACATCAACACGTGGGGAACATGCGTCTAACCCTAGAACTTCTAGACAGCTGTCAAAAGAAATCAAAGGTCAGAACGCTTGAAATCTCCTCGAGCAGTGTGCTTACTGTTGGGATTAGACATTCATTAATGAGCTGTAATCATTTTTCCCCCAAACGTGCTATTTTGGTTTTTGTGCTAACGCTGGTATGTGTGTCGTTTTGCATGTGTTTTTACCCTTAGTATATAAACACTTTCTCTCACTTTTCACACTTATCACTCTCACTCACACTTAAACCCTAAACCCTCTCTCGAAGTTTTCTCTGCAACTCCTTCAGTTCTTCATCTTCTTCATCAATCTTCGTCATGAATCCTCAAGAGCAAGAAGTTTTTAACTTCTCCCAACAAATGGAAGCCGCTTCTAATCCCCAAACCTCAAACACTCAAACACCCATGGTTATAGACGTTACCACAACCCCAGTCTACAAAGAACCTCACATTCTTGAACGCGAACAACACATAAACCTTTCAACTCCCTTTGAAGGTTTAGATGTACTGTGTGAATCGCTGGTGGATTTTGAGAACTTAAGAAGAAACGGTGTTGATCTTACTGAAGATCTTCACAAGCAAGGTTGGGAAACCTACTTCGACAGGCTTTATGGTCCAATCTATCCTCTTCTGGTGAAGGAATTCTGGAGATGTGCAGATGCTGATGACCAGTTCATTGTTTCTTTTGTTCTGGGTGTGAAGATTGTCATCACTGAAGCATCAATTGCTTCCTTGCTAAACATGGAGAAAGCTGGAGGTAAAAGGATTTACAATATTCCTCCAAGGTCCAAGCGCATCACAGAAGTCATTAACCCTACAATCTTCAAAGCAAATGTTGAAGGAAACCCCTCTAAGAACAAGGAGCTTCATCAGAACCTCCGAGTTTGGCTGAAGATTATTCTGGGAACAATCCATCATCGTCCAGCCTCCAACTCTTCAGATTACATAAATGCTGATCAGAAATGCATCCTCTACTGTATTCAGAAGGGTATCCCAATCAACCTCCCTGTTCTCCTCTTCAGATATCTGAGGGATTCAGTCAGAGAAACCAGGAATAACATGAAGCCCAGATCCTACATTCCTCTGGGTAGATTGCTCTCTGACATCTTCATTGAGCATGGGCTGGTAGATGCTCTGGAGAAGACCAGATGTATGGATGATCTGGCAATTGATGTGGGAAAGCCTCTGAATGCCAAAAATCTGAGGAGTATGGGAATCATCAAAGACATCAGAGTCAAGCCCACTATGGATGTGACCTGGGAAGCTCTGAAAGATCAGAGGAAGATGCCTCATGGCCTTGAAAGGTTCTTCAAGAATGAACCCAGAGATGCCATTGCTATCTACCTTCAGGATCGTCTGGATGAAGGCATTGATATTTCTGATTTCCGCCTTGAAGACTGTCTGGACTCTGTAGAAGATCTGGTCAGATACAAAAGAGGTCTTTCTGAGAAGAAGATAGCTGAGGAAACAAGGAAGGCAAAGAAAGCCAGACTTGGAGAAACCTCTGGCACCAAAGCTTCAGCACCTCTGAATGTCTCTTCTGGTAAGTCTATTCCTCCTGTCTCTTCTGAATCTATAATGGCTTCCTCTAACCCTCTCTCCTCTCAACCAATATATACCACCTCTGAAATACCACCCTCAATCACCAGAACCTCTCAACCTCCACCTGTTCTAAAAATTGCTCGTAATTTCACAACAACCTCTGACCCTAATCAACTATATCACCACAGCTCTTCCTCATCCTCTGAATATGAATCACCCCCTTACCTTTCCCCTTCTTCTGACCAAGAGTTCTCTGAACAAGAGTCCTCTGACCAAGAACACTCTGACCCAAACTCCCCAACAATAGCTGAAATCTATGCTAAAAATTTCGCTCCACAAACTCAAACACAAACTGAAGTAACCTCAACCCTCCGAACTTCTATTCCACAACAAACAACAACCATCTCCTCTGAAAATCAAACTTCCCTTCCACCACAAACAACCACCACACCCTCTGAAACTCAACCATCTGTAATTCGCCCATCTGATCCTTACATCACTCCACCAATCCTTCCCGCTGTCCCAGAACCAGAATCCGAACCCTTAGATGTAAACCCACTCTATGCTTCATCCCCAGATTCTGAACTTCAAGCAGAATCTGAACCTCAACAAACTGAACCTCAACCTCTAAATCTCAGCCCTCAAAACTCTCCACCTCATTCACCTGAACCTGAACCTGAACTTACCATACCTACCCTTGAGGAGGCCATTATACAGGTTGCAGAAGCCTCAGTCCAGAAGATCAAGTCTCTGGCTAAAAACTCTGAAGTTAGTGATGATCCTAAATCTGTTAGGACACACTGGAACAGAGTCATTAGTTGGATGACCTCTGAGTCTTATAGGCTGAAGAGTATCTCTGAACAAGTCAGAAATGGCTACATCAGAGACTCTGAGGAAAGACTCCAAGAGAGACTGGCTAGAGAAGCTGAGGCCAGAAGATTAGAGGAGGAAAGATTGGCCAGGGAAGCAGAAGAAGCCAAGAGGTTAGAAGAAGAAAGAATTGCTAAGGAAGCAGAACTTCTAAGGATTCGGGAAGCTGAAGCCAAGGCTCAGGCAGATGCAGAAGCCCAAGCTGCTGCTGAAGCTGAAGCTCAGCAGGCTCTGATTCAGGGGGAGTCTTCCTCTGCGATCCCTCTGATTCTTAACACTCTGAAAGAGATAAAGCAAGATCAGCAAGAGATCAAGAAAGATCAGAATGAGCTTCGTGCCAGGATGGACAAGCAAGATGCTTTGAATGAAAACATCCAGAACATGTTTGCCATGTTGCTTCAGAGACTTCCTCAACCTCCAAACCCTTAGGCACTTAGGATTTATTTTGTTTGCTTGCCTAATGTTTTTGCTTCTGTCTTCTTTTTAGCTCTGATATTCGTCTTTGAATCTGATGTTTTGACTGTTGTTTGCCTTTGTGCTTTTTAATGAAGTGTTTTTCTCTTTATTATTCTTTTTATTTTTTATGCCTTTTTGATTATGCCAAAAAGGGGGAGAAATTATTAAATAGCTCTGATGAAAATTATGTCTAAAACCTTAAGCATTCTGCAACAATTATAGAAATAGTTCTGATATAAATAGCTCTGATTAAATAATAGCTCTGATTAAATAACTCTAACATTAAAATTAAGAAATTGCAGAAAGTTTTCAGAAATCTCATTGCTTGGAAAGCTCTGGTAAGAACTTCTGAACTCCCTAGTACTAACTCAGGGGGAGCCTTTTTGTCTATCTGATCTAATATTTTTCATGTTTCATCTGATAATTTTATTTGTTTTGTCATCATCAAAAAGGGGGAGATTGTAAGAACAAAAAGTGTTCTACAACAGACTCCATGATTTTGATGATAACAAAGGATGAAACCAAAAATGGCACCCTAACGAAAAGTTTCTAAGTGTGCAGGGTTCTATAGAAAGAAGAAATAAATCTGATGATGTCATCAGATGCAAAACAAGATCAGATGCAAAATCTCAAGTATCAGAAGCATCTAAAGAGGAATCTCATTCAAGAAGCTCTGACTCTGGACAAAACTGCAAAGTATCAGAAGCATCTGAACATGAAGTAAAGTCTAGAAGCTCTGACTCTGAACAAATGCCCTCTGTAAACTCTGGAAGTTATCAGCGCCATCTGAACTGTCAAGAAATAACATCAGAAGCAAGATTCTCCAGATACACAAAGACTCTAATCAGAATTGTTAATCATGATGAAGTAACGTTTAAGCCAAGTTAAAGTTCTGCAAATGGATTTCCTCAATTAGAAAGAGACGTTAATCTCCACTTCCAAGAGAGAAGATACTAATTGTGGTAAGTAGTCACTTCTAAGAGAAAAAGTCTACTGCAGAAGCTATTAATGGAATGGCGTAACTACATCTCAATATCCAACAGATTCAACGCTACTTCAACTCTACTTCAACTCCTATAAATAGAGAAGAAATCAACATTCAGAAAACAAGAAATCACTAGCCAAAACTATACTGAAATTATATCACGCTCAAGAAAAACATCTTTGTTCTTCAAAGAATTTCACTAAGCTTTTGCTTATCAAGTAAAAAATTTGTTCTTAAGTTTGTAATATTTGCTTTCTTAGAAGCACTCTAGATTACACATCTTGTATCTATTTTTATTTGATTTCCTCAAGTGACTCTTTGTAGTCTGTAGACTTGAGAGGACTAAGAGATTTTCTTCTCTCTTAGGGGTTGTTTGTAATCTTTCAAGATTAGTGGATTAAGTCCTTGTTGAAGGCGAAATCACCTTGGCCGGGTGGACTGGAGTAGCTTTGTGTTATAAGCGAACCAGTATAAAATCATTGTGTGATTTCATTTTGCAAAAGCGCTTATTTTTCAAACAATTCAAACCCCCCCTTTCTTGTTTTTCTCACCTTCATCTACCGGATGCTCGACCTTTGGAGACTTACTCACCTGTAGTAGAAGGAGTTAACATGTTCTTAGGAGAAGAAAAATCAATGAGTTTGTTTGTTTTAGGAATGCTCATGCAAAAAGGAAGTCCTAGACGAAGGAACCGTGCTACCTTAATTGACATGCAAACGAGAGACTATATGAAGCCTAGCAATCCTATGTGGAGACGATCACGCCATACAAAATAAACATACATAAAGTAAACACGCCAACAAGGGGACTCAAACATACGTGGGTAGGGCTTTAGTCAAGAGGGGTCATATCAACCTCGACAAACATGCCATGGAAAGTTAATCAAATGGGCTCTTAACCACTAACATTGAATGTCAGGGTGAGCAGATCAAAAGGGTAATGAGGGTAAGACCTCATAGGTCTTAAACCTGGACAGGGTGAGCTCACGACAAAAAGTGGGGATTCAGAAAGGTGGAACCCTCTCCACTGACTGACCGGACAAAAGATCTTGGGCTTTTGTTCTGAAGCATCGACACGTAGTGCGAGCATAAAGAACGACACACTGAATAACGGGGGATTGACTACTAATCCCTTTTATCCATCAATTGCCTCTTCATGGAGGTCTTTAGCACCGGTGCCTCCTTTTGGAGGTCTTTAGGAACAAAAGTAAACACACAAAAACATTGCCTCCTATTGAGGTCTTCCAGCTAAGAAAGCGGAAAAATACGGGAAAGATGTAAAAGGGATCAAGAGATCTACCACACGGATAAAGATCCGAAGTAACAGCAACTAAAGAAATAAGAAACCCAGAGATCTCTCAGGCTATCACCATCGAAGAAAACAAGTCAGCAAAGCAATCAGAATAAATCTCCAAATGGTATCCCACAAATAAAGTGGAATACGAAGCAAGCTATCTCTTCAAGAGTCATGTGAGCCCTCACAAAAAAACTCAACAAACAGGTTAGAGAAACAAGATGAAGTGCAATCAAGAGTTACACAAAACAGAGAATCACATGAATCATGCCATTAAAGTTCACAAAAAGCTCACAAAAAGAAACCAAGGGTAGGAGGCCTATACCTCTTGTCAAACAAATGCATTAAAAGGGTATCAAAACTCAAAGTCAGGGGGCAAGGATCCACACATCAAGACATGACATACATACTAAAACATGTGCCCACATGCAAAACCTAACGATACCCACTCTTCCAAATTCACCCATAATACCTCATACATTCAGAAATTTCAGGTTGAAAGTATAAAGTAGTGGAAATAGGGCATACCTGATTGGGGAGGACCGATTGAAATTGAATGGCACGGTTGGGTTTGCAAAGCAATCTTAGGGTTTGTGTGAGATGGAAGTGAAAAAGTCTCAGAGTCCGAGTGAAAATTTCAGAGCTGTCTGGAGGCTGCTGCAGATTAGTTCGTTCTTCTCTCTAGGGTTTTTTCCACTGAATTTTTTTAGAATTTATAACCTGATTTTCGTGGCTTTTTGGGCTCAAATGAGAGAGGTCCAAGTCCAAAATTTTTCTGTTATTATTTTTTATTTATTTATTTATATTTATATATATATTTTTTTTCTTTTTTTTTCTTTTTTTCTTTTTTTTTCTTTTTTTTTCTTTTTTTTCTTTTTTTTTCTTTTTTTTTCGTTTTTTATTTTTTTCTTTTTTTTATATTTTTTTTTTCAAAACGCATGGGCTTCCCCTAGCGAGCATGACAGTTCAGGAAATTCTTCTGAGCGCAGGTGATTCTGGTGGCTTTTCTTGGGACTCGTTAGGCGACCCATTCTGCTCGCCTGGCGAGCATGACAGCTCATGAACAAACTTTTGCTCCTTCAAGATTAACGTTTTGAAAGTAACTCAAGTCATTCCCTGACCATTTCCTCTTCAGTTGACCAACAATTGACTTCTGGCTTCATAGTTGAATTTTGAACTGTATTGAGCCCATTAAGCTTGATCCTTCAGATAGAACCCACAAAGTGACTTGGATGACATCCTCTTGGAGCTAATTCTGATTGACATGATGAAATGCAATATGAAATGTTAAATGGCCTAAAAAATGAATGCATGAATGAGGAGGGCAAATTTGAGGTGCTACAGCAGTCATATGTGATATGAATCTTGAGATATAATTCAAGCGGACGAGAAAATCTATAACTTGCTTCTCAGTTTTGGGCGCAGACATTTGTTGTATTGCTTTGACCTTGGCAGGATCAACTTCAATACCCTTCTCGCTGACAATAAAGCCCAACAACTTACTAGAACAAACGCCAAAAGTACACTTATTGGGATTCAAGCGGAGTTTGTACTTCCTCAAACACTGGAATAACTTCAACAAATGATCAACATGTTCTTCCTCATCATTTGATTTAGCAATCATATCATCAACATAGACTTCAATCTCTTTATGCATCATATCATGAAAAAGAGTGGTCATAGCTCTCTAGTACGTTGCACCAGCATTCTTTAAACTGAAAGGCATCACTCTATAATAGAATGTTCCCCAGGGTGTAATAAATGTGGTCTTTTCCATATCTTCAAGTTCCATTTTGATCTGATTATAACCGGAAAATCCGTCCATAAATGAAAAGACTATGAATTTAGATGTATTATCTACCAACATATCAATGTGTGGCAGAGGAAAATTATCTTTCAGACTAGCCTTGTTCAAATCTCTATAATTAACACACATATGGACATTTCCATCTTTTTTCGAAACATACACAATATTGGCCACCCACTGTGGATACTCAGAGGTAACAAGAAAACCAACATCAATTTATTTATGCACTTCTGCTTGACCGACGGGCATTCTGGCTTCAACAGAAATCTATGTCCACAATCTCAGAATCCAAATCAGGCATGTCTTGATAGGACCAAGCAAACACATCTGAATACTCTCGAAGAAGATCAATCAACCCCTCCTTAGCCTATGGACACAGTTGAGACCCAATCTTGACTTCCTTCATATCATCTTCAGAACCCAAGTTGACTAGTTTAATTTGCTCTTCAAATGGCTGAATGACTTTTTCCTCATGCTCAAGTAAACGAGATAACTCATCAGATACTTCTTCATCATCAGTTTCTTCTTCATCCTCAAACACAGGGAAATCAAAGTTTGGAGAGGGAGTAGGATCATTGTATTCAATGGGTTTGGGAATCAACCTGCATAATGATTTGATATTTTCATTTTAGAGAAGTGAATTGTGACCAAATATTATGCAGATGGACAATTATTATTTATTTATGTTTTTTGTGATTACCATTTTCAGAAGAGCAAAAAGTAAAAATAAAACATCATAGATGTGGATGAATAAAATTGTATTTCATTGATGATAATTGAAATGCCTAACAATGTTCGTTTCTCCCTTAGGCATAGGAGAAGGATTTTTATTTAAAATGAACAACAAATTACTTAGATCGGTGAACAACAATAGGAATATCAACAACAACCCAATTGTTGCAATTCTGGCCATGCGTCACAAAGTTGGCGTAAGCTTCATCTTCATCATTACCATCCTCGATCGCCGCAGATGAGTGTTGATCATTACCATTAATAAACCCTCCATTGCAGAAACTCGGTTAAACATATTTATCTTTGACATTGAACGGTCCTGGTTGAAATCCCAATCCGGCCCTATTCTTGTTCTTTGTAATTTCTACCATGCGGCCCCATTGATCAGTGCTGCCAGTTTCAATAGCTTTTAGAGCATCCTTCAAAGAAGACATGGGTGCCCCAGTTTTCTTCACTTCAGCAATAGACAAGGCTTGGAATGGAGTTCTAACCTCCTCCTCAACTTCAACATATGAAAAGGATGACAGATGGCTCACCAAAAGTACCTTCTCTCCACCAACAACGACAACCTTGCCGTTCTTCACAAATTTAAGCTTCTTGTGTATAGTAGACATCACTGCTCCTGCCTCATGAATCCATGGCCTACTCAACAAGAAGCTATAGACCGGGTGGATATCCGTCACTTGAAAAGTAATTTGGAAATCACTCGGACCTATCTTAACTGGAAGGTCCACTTCACCAATGACGGTTTTACGAGAACCATCAAACGCTTTGACAATCACGCCACTATACCTCATAGGGTGCCTTGATAAGAAAGTTTGGACAAAGTTGACTTAGGAAGCATATTCAGATAAGAAGTAGTATCGACCAACACGTTGGACAGTGCATCCTCCTTGCAATTCATCGAAATATGTAGTGCCAGATTATGATTTCTGCCTTCCTCAGGAAGCTCTTCATCACAAAAGCTTAGATTATTTCAGGAAGTAATGTTAGTAACAATGTGGTCGAACTGATCCACCATAACATCGTGTTCAACATAGGCTTTCTCTAGCACTTTCTGTAACGCCTCTCTGTGTGCTTCAAAATTTATTAATAGAGACAGTACAGAAATCTTTGACAGAGTTTGGAGTAGCTGCTCCACCACATTGAACTCACTCCTCTTTATCAACCTCAACACTTCATCATAATCATTAAGCTTCAGCTTGCTGGATTCACCAGACTGACATACTAGATCACTAACTGGATTCACCACAGGCACATCCACCTTCTTAATGATTGAAACATCCTCTACCTCCCTTGAAAAGACCGGACCGAATACACGAACAATATGGGTCACTTTTGCAATATCATTTATATTTACCATAGAATCTGCTACGGGTAGCGGAATTTCATGGCCATTTTCCACCATTGTGGCATTATACTGGTAAGGCACAGCTTTATCGGATGCGTACGGGACAGGGCCCGCTAACCGTATTACTAACGGTGATATCGATCTATTAACGTTGTTGTTGCCGCTACCATCAAACTGAATCACTACCCGCTCAAGCGTCTTGAATACATGAACAATCATATTCACATCATCTATATCCCCCGACTGTTGAATCTGAATTACATTATTGTCCATCAACCTTTGGATATCCCTCTTGATAATCATACACCCACGGGGGTTCACACTACAAATTGCACAACCATCATGGTCGTGCTCACAATCACTGATCAAAAAAAATGTTCTGTGCATATCTATTATGGACCTATGGATATGTCGTACATCAAAGACTCGGAAATTCTCTGGATAACCATCCACCATGTTGATAGAAGCATTACCATAAGCAGGAAATGGATTGGCTTTCACATTAGGCGCACGACCCTCAAAGGACACTGTCATACCCCGATTTTAGATCCATCTACATTCATCCACTATGCATCATGCATTCATTTTAATATAAACCCTAATTCACGTATGAGGTCAATCATTGACTTTCTGGTCAATTAGTTGACCAAAGTCAACCATCCATTCCAAATTCATATTGTCTCGATTTTGATAAACATTGGTCATTATCTAGGCCTTTTCGATCATGGTGCTTTTAATTACAAAATGGATTCTAATTTAAGTTATTTAACTTTTTAATTTTTAATTTGATTTTAATTTCAAATTAAGTCTAATTTCAAATTTCAATTTAATCTTAATTGTTTTTTTACTAATGATTCAAACTCTAATTGATTTTAATTTTCAAATAAATGTTAGAATTGATATCAAATTAATTTTAACAAATTATAGATTAATTTGATTTTAATTGGTTTTATTGGTTTTTAATTTTAAATTGACATTTAGATTAGTCTTGGATTATATCTAAAATCCACTACACCATTTCTAGACTTTAAGTCAATGTATGACACTCAAAATCTTAACTTTTCATCAATCCACATTCATGTTTAAATTCATATTTAACAATAATGTCCAATAATTTTTCAATCACAGTTAGTTCCCAATTTTGGTTCAAACCAGTAATTCCAATCATAATACAAATCTCAATAGAAATTTTCCATAACTATTCAATTTCAATTTCATTCAAATTCCAAATCTTAATATTCAAACATTCATAAATAAACTTTCCATAATAATTTCAAATTATATCATTCATCACATTCAACCATTCAATACAATTCACTGACTTTATAATACGATTCCATCCAAATCACAAAAGTTAGAAGTTAGAAACCAATTCCAACCATAGGTTACATGCTCAAAACATTGTCATAATTTCTAATTCCTCTTTCCAAGCATGCCAATACCAAGCTTCAACCTACCATGACCTAACCTAACCTATACATGGCATAATTCCATAGTAGCTAACGAGCAAGCCCTGCATTTTTCCAAGCAGAAAAGGAATCGTTGTAAACACAATAATTCATAACAGTAAACCTTCATTTCAAACTCCTCACAACTAATCTAACCATTTTACAAAACCACCAACTGATTTTCCTCCTCCTAACAGAACCTTCAACCTACAACTAACTTCAACATGTTTTCAATCAATTCACCCCTCTTGACCACCTGAGACCTAATCCCATCCAACTTTCCTTGATTCAATCCAAGAGTCATGTTGGTTTGCTTTTACCATGTTTCTTCATTTGCGAGCAACATTGCCAATGTTCAAGGTCGTGTCCGCCAAACCTACAAAACCAACCAAGTCACGACCACGCATTAGCACATTTCCATGAAGTTCAAGCAGAAGCAAGTCACATGTTCAAACAAGTTAATTCACAATGGACTTAGAAACCTATTACTGCTCTAGCATAAGTGTTCATCGAACCATTCATCCAACATGATCTTGTGACATACCATTTACAAGCAATCGTGTTACATGTTATGCAACATATGTGACAAACTCAGTTATGAAAACAGGGCAGAACCAATGCATTCTAACCAAGGAAATGAAACAGTTCAATGGCAAAACACCAAGCATCACAAACCATACATCATGCAGTCAACAAAGGAAAATTTTGGCTCACCATTCTCCAGCCATGTGCACACCCTGCAAAACCAGAGCAAGAATTGTGAGTATACCTGCAAGATCACCATGGGATATCGAACCACAAGACAAGAATAAGTAACACCAGCTCATGAACCTGAACCAACTTGCAACAAATTCATAGTGAAGTCGCACCATCAAGGCCATGTGAAAACCGAAGCTACTCATGTTTTTAACCAATCTTCACTGCAGTAAAAACACAGGTAATTAGCAAAGGCAGTAAAATTTAGAAATATCCCAAAAGGGATTGAGACAAAATTCAAAGAAGAAAGTGTAGGTTTGTGTTACCTTTTCCGAATCCAAACATCAAATAGGGCGACCAAAATCTGACAACCCTAAAGGGATTTCGCAGAAACCCCTTTTGATATCCATAGGCCAATCTGAAACCCTAAAGTAGTGAGTATAAAAGGGGCGAGACGGGGGCGACCAATAGGAAAACCCTAATTTTAATCGGCCACAAAAAAAAACCCAAAAGTTTTTCAGAGAGCGAAAACCCTGGAGCAAGAAGGGAGAAAACGGCGACGGCTGAAACCCTAGAGACCTTGAGGTGAAGGGAGGAAGATTCGAGCATCACTGCCGAACCACCACCGAAGGTGAACTTTACTTGTTTGAATCTCTTTAAAGCTCTGGTTTTTTTTCGCGTTTGGTGTGAGAGATTGAGAGGTGACGAGAGGTTTGAGGGGTAGATTTAGAGCGATTGAGAGTTTGAACGAGGACGAGGGTGTGAGGGTTTGAATGAAAACGAGTGAGGGAGAGGGAGATTCTTCGTGAGGAAGATGAATGTGCTTCTGGGTTTTACTATGTATTCTCTCATATTTCCTGTTTCTTTTATCTATTTTTTTTTAAAAACCCAAGCAGTTAAAATTTAATATTATTTAGTCTTCCAAAACCTTTTTATTAATTAGAGTCTGTTAGTATGTTGTGTTGTGTTCCCCACCCATTAATCTCTCTTTTGGAAACCCAACAGTTACGTTTTGCATTCCTCCACTGTTTTAATTAGTCGTTCATTAACAGACTACCTCATTTTAGTTTTTTTATTTTTATTTTTATTTTAATCTATTCTGGTTCATATACTCAAGTTATTATTAAGATAACAAGTGACCATAAGTGGCCTAGTGGAGAGAGAGCAGTTTTATCTGTTTTAGTGGAATGGGTTCGATACTTGGGAGTAGTAGATCTCCATTTTTTATTTTTATGCTTATTATTTCATTTAAATTTTTATAATTTCTTGCTATTTATTTTACTTTCATATTTTTATCAATTTAATTTAATCGTTATTTAGTTGTTTGAATTTTTAAATGTTTACCTTTTAGATTTAATTAATGGTTGACTTTCCGATATTGGTTTTTTATTCGATTAGCCGATTTTTGTGTGTTAGTTAATATAATTAGGTTATTGGTATCCATGATCATACCTTTACACATGTAAATAATTATATTCAATTCACTAAATTTTTTCGATTTAAATTTCACTAACATTCCATAATTTCAACATTAAATTTCATTTCCTCCCATTAGAAGCTAGCATTCTGGTGGGAACTCGATTATATATAAAATTAATTCGATATACATATAAAATTGTAAAAATTAATTTTATCCCTATAATATAATTTTATTTTCAAACTATCTTTACAACCCGATTAAATTCCTTTTTTTAAACACGAAAGAAGAGGACTATTCGAATCATGCATTCCGGTGGGAATCCTCGAATAATCAGTCCTGAGTCCCACATTTTGATTTAACCGCCCATTCTTTTCCTTTATTCTTAAAATGCTTAACGATCAACTTGGACAAAATAAAGGTCGTTGGGATCAAGCATTATGGCGTAACCCTTTGAATATTTGATTCTCATCAAGTGTTCGTCGTCCACTAATTAATTTTCTTCAATAATTCGAATGAAAAAGGACCATTGGAATCTAGCATTCCAGTGGAACCCCGAGTGATTGATCCCGAGGCTCATGTCTCGTTCTCATCAAATATTCGTCCTTCAAACTCAAAAAAAATACTTAATTCCTACATTAACACTTTTTCAATAAAGATGGAAATGGAACATGGTATATACCGTGCACTCCTGAGATTAAAATTCAAGATGGATGCCTTGCCTATCTTAGCTCTCGCCATCGTCTAAAATTTGTCAATACGGTTTCTTCAAACTCTTTTCTCAATCAAACCTAAAAATACTTAATCTTTATTATACGCTTTCGCCAATAAAGATGGAAATGGAACATGGTGTATACCGTGCACTCCTGAAACTAGGATTCGAGATGGATATCTCGCTCATCCAAGTTCTCGCCATTACTCAAAATAAATCCAACCAATCAAACTCTTTTCTCGCCGTCGTGCGACTAATCAAAAACCTTTTTCATAAACGAAAGACATATTGTCTTAAGGTGATGCAAAACAATGTTTCGGCCACGATTGTTCAGTCGAGATAAGTGACGCTTTTCCGAATGTAGATTTATAAATCCGTTCGATGTGTGGTATGTGTCCACTCCTCATCTGTTTTGGGTAAAACAATGTTTTCGTCGATTAATAAAGTATAGCTTTCGCTAAAATCGACCAACAAACAAACATTTTTCTACCCAGAACTAGGTAAGCCTTGATTTCTCTTTTGAGATACGTAGGAGCAGGATTTGTAAATCTTGGCAGGCCCACTAATAAAAAACTTAGGTTTAGTCCTTCGTCAAAAAATCCAAAAACATTTCGTCTCTCTTCTGTTTGTTCTTTCCCTCATTATAACTTGAGAAGACTAACATAAGCTAACATTCAAAACGAAACTAACTAAACGGTTCCCGTTGAAAACAACGGACGTGAGGGGTGCTAATACTTTCCCCTTGCGTAACCGACTCCCGAACCCTGATTTGGTTGCGACGACCAATAATCATTGTCGTTTTGTATTGGGTTTTATCGATATTTCCCCTTTCCTTTTTAGGAATAAATAAAGTTCGGTGGCAACTCTGTTCAGTCCATCATTGCGAGCGTGCGATCGCGCTTCGCTTAAAGTCGTATCCCCATTTTTCGAGGTGCGACAGATGGCGACTCTGCTGGGGAAAGGAACATCCCTAAGTGAGTCAACCCTAGTTTAGTTAGGTTTTTGTATGCGTGTTAGCTTTGTTTGTTTCTTTTTTCCTTTGTTATATGCTTTATTTATCTCTGTTTTATCGCATTTTTATATCTGTATATATATATCTATGTGTGGGTACTGGGATTTTGATATCATGAATAAAGCTCTACACTCGAGCTTTGGAAAAAGAAGAGAGAACACATAAGTTTAGAATTGGACGTTGTGTAGTGTTAGTCCCCAAGGGCCACTCCTTGCGTGCCTAGCATGAAGACTCCCCTAGACTAGACCTGTTTGTAGATCTCGTTATAAGACAGCTAGCCTATCGCATGACGTTGATTCATGAAGGATCCATGACTCTAGGAATCCCTCTTAGAACCAGTTTCTGCTTTGGTGGTTGCGTAATGATGGACTCCAAGGGCCTCTCCTTTTTGCACCCAACGTGAAAACCCCGCTCAGAAGAGACCTTTCGTCACTCTTATCATAAAGCGGCTAGCCTGTTGCATGATGTTGATACGATTATGGTCCATGACTCTAGGAACCTTATAAAAAATGTAGAAACTATCCCGTGAGTGGGTTTATGGGTAGAAATCCTAGAACTATCTGTTAAGGAGCCTACCTAGTAGGGTGTTCTGAGTTGCTCATGTTATCCCAGACTCTAACTACCTGCATTGCATTTTATTTGCATACCAAAACAAAAAAAAACAATGCATTGCATCCATTCATATACCGTTGCATATGCATTTGTCATCATGCATTTCATATCATTTTTCGAAAATACCAAAAAAAACTCATCCATCCTTTGTCCATGATCAACAAAGTGATTCTCAACACGCGTTTAGAACAAAGGACCATGTCTCAGGAGATGATGGACGAGCTAAGAAAAAGCCAAGAGCATTGAAGGAGGAACTTAATCTTTTGAAGAGCAAAATGAGATGGGTCTTGGAAACCCTGCAAGTCTTGTTGAGAAAAGAGGGTCACCCAATATACACTACAAAGAGAGCTACTACTCTGCATCCATCTAGTGTTACCTCAAGTCAAGGGAAATTCCATGTGGAAGCTCCTCATCTACCGGCATATGACCCTCCCTCAAGACGTCATCATCAACATTCTCTGGCTATTCCTCCTCAAAATCACCGAAGTCAGGTTCAGAACAAAAATCAGAATCAGAGCAAGAGGAACAAAAATCACAATGACCCAATTCTGGTGCCATATAGCAAGCTCTACCCACAGCTGATCCAG
This sequence comes from Lathyrus oleraceus, assembly GCF_024323335.1. Lineage (NCBI taxonomy): Eukaryota > Viridiplantae > Streptophyta > Magnoliopsida > Fabales > Fabaceae > Lathyrus > Lathyrus oleraceus. Next base: position 374,115,670 of record NC_066580.1, read on the forward strand.
AATGCTTTGGTGACCCCTCGAGCTCTCACACCTACGTCACCATACCTGCCATGGTACAATCCAAATGCAACATGTAAATTCCATAAAGGGGCATTAGGACATGACCTGGATTCTTGCTTAGCGCTAAAAGCCTTGGTACGAGAACTGATTAACAAAAAGAGCTTAGTCTTTGAAGAAGATCACCCGAAAATGGGGCACTCCATCGAGGAATGCAAGAGTTTTAAGCTCAAGCTGCAAAGATTGATTGACATAAGGTCACCAACACTCAAGGAGGATGGCTCAGGTACATATATCTTGATTTCTGGACAAAGTAATGTGAAAGGGAAAGGACCCATGAAACCCCTCAAGGTTTTGTACCACAAGGAAGAGGTCAAGGATGTGGCTAGTGAGATATCATCATTTCCTGGTAAGAGCATTGAGATATCGCCCTGGATTTCCAATCCTCATAACGTATAGCCAACTTCTACAACCTCTAATTCAAAACTCGTTGGTGGTTCCCAAGTCTCTCAAGTCGGTTCCACAACCTTACCCACCCGGGTATGACCCAAATGTGCAATGTGGATATCATGCTGGATCAGAAGGGCATTCAATCGAAGACTGCACCGCTTTCAAAGCCAAAGTACAACAGTTGATTGACAATGGGTACATAGCCTTTCAAGAAGGAAGCTTGGTGGTAAACGTTAACCTATCAGTCGAATAAGTGTGAAGGTATCAAGGGGTGTCCCCCGAAGTTACTGGATCAAGCTTGAAGAATTCAATTCCCTAAAGCTGGCAATCATTTGGTTGTTTTAACACTTCTTTTGTAGTTTCTTTGCATGTTGATTGTTAATTGCTTTTAAGCATTGTTGTTTTCTTTGAATTGGTAAGGTTAATGAAATGTTTATGCATCTTTTGAATTGATCCATTCGTATTCACTCGTTTCTTATTTATAAAAACAAAAATACTCCTCTCATTCACTTTTGTTTATCAAATCGTTGTGCTAACAAAGATTGGATGGAGGATGATGAAAACGAAGCACCTGAAATAGTTGTGGTATGCTTTTGAGTAAAACCTTGTCGATGATGTAAGGCATTGTCTTCAAATCCCCAAACACTGAAGTTATAAGGAGTTAATCCCTAGACAACCACTTTGAGCCTAGAAGTTGGTGTTTATTTCGGATCTAAAACCCTTAATCTTAACTTGGGGCAGGGTAGTTGTGTTCAGATAGTTTGATCATGCATTCGATCTTTCAAAAAAAATCGTCCATATGTACACCCTCCAATTAGGTTCAACCATATGTTATCCTTCGCGCACATGTTGAAGTGTCAAAGAAGCTAAGAAAAGCTAAAATTAGTGTTGGTTTATCCTTATCCACCAATAATATGGCAGTCAACACCTTTAAAAAAAAGATTGAAAAAAGCTCGCTAAGTCAAATACCACAAAATGACTTAGGCAAAAGTCAGGGCATCCCGATGGACCGAAAGCTTCAAAGAAGCGGTCCAGGCAAAATTAGGGATGAAGAAAATCAATCAAAAGAGGTCATTAAATCCTCAACAAAAATAAAATAAGGTGACTGCCATTTCAAGAAAATCTCACCTTGAACCCTTATTTTCACTTCCGCACCTACGAAGTTGAATGCATGTATTGAATTAACTGAACATAGGAATTGGAGATCATCAAGAAGAAGGGGTGGGTAAAAATAAATTTTGAGCCTTATATCCTTTTGTTTCAGAAAACCGTGAACCATGCCACGTTACAACCCTTAAAAGACCTAATTGAGACAGGGTTTATTTTGAAAGCATACTATAACAAGGTTGTGCTAACTTGACTCCAAACGATTTTTGTTAATCATTTGATGGCACCAACTTGCATACTGTGAATGACTTGATCACCATTGTGTTCTGATCAACGACTCGTTCACTGTATTTCACCCATTCATATCAATAAACTTTTAGTTCAAATTTTTGCATAAACATTGCATTAAAATTACCATTTTTTGAATGCAAAATCTTATTTGCGAGTCAACACTTAGCATCAAAGAAATTCCAACAATATGCAGTTGAGGAAATTGATAAAGTGAAAGAAGTCCAAACAGGGGAAATCACTTTGAGCATCAGTTAATTCGAGCTAATCACCCTAAGGGTCATCTCACCAAGAGTAATTTGTTTCAAGACTTAGACTGGGGCAAGCCACCTTAGAGCTCAATGAGTCCAACTATCCAAAGGACAGTCAATCAAGAGTCTACCATTCCAACATTTGGTTAGTCAAGTTCGGACCATTACAAGTTTCAAACACTTGGGGCAAGCCATCTCGAGGTAGTCTCATGGCAAGTTGTTTCCAAACTCACTTTCAAGGTGAACATTTCCAACGTCCCAACAGACTGGGGCAAGATGGGCCACAGAGGGGCAGAACCTCTTTCTTCGTGCTTTCAAACTGCTCAAACAAATTCTGCCATATGTCAACAACTATTGAGTTTAAGACAAGTGCCCGAAAATTATGCTAGCATGATTCACTAATCCTCCAAAAGGATCCCATTGGCTAAGTTGTGGTTGTCAAGCTTGATAGAATTCTCCTTTGATAACATCTATCATAAAATATTTGGTTGAGTTCTCGGTGTTGAGGAATCATGATCTCCATAAAAAGCCTCTACAGCTCCCTGTCCATTCAAGTGTCAGCATTCTCATATCATGATCATTCATATATCATGCATAAAAAAATCCAAATCATGCATAGCCGAAATGTACTTCGTGCTCATTTTGCATTGACGTAGGTCTTGTTATTGATCCTATATCCTTTGACCTCTAATTCCAGTTTGTCTTTGGTGCCCTTAAACCAACATCCAGTTTTCGCAGTCATTTTCAAGTCCAATTGTTGTTGGCAAAATCCGTTAAAAGTTGGTTATAGTCCATTACTTACGGTTAAAACTCCAATTGTTGTTGAGCTTTATTCAGGTCATATATGAACTTGTTGTTGAGCTTTATTCCCGTGTCAGGTCATATATGAACCTGTTTTGAAGAGTCTTTCTCTATGATTGTTTCAGTGTTATCAGGTTATATATGAACCTGTTGTTGAGCTTTATTCAGGTCATATATGAGCCTGTTGTTGAGCTTTATTCCATTGTCAGGTCATATATGAACCTGTTGTTGAGCATTGTCAGGTCATATATGAATCTGTTGTTGAGCATTGTCAGGTCATATATGAACCTGTTGTTGAGCTTTATTCAGGTCATATATGAACCTGTTGTTGAGCTTTATTCGATGTTCAGGTCATATATGAACCTGTTGTTGAACTTTATTCCATTATCAGGTCATATATGAACCTGTTGTTCAGTGCTATTCAGGTCATATATGAACCTGTTGTTGAACTTTATTCCATTATCACGTCATATATGAACCTGTTTGTTCAGTGCTATTCAGGTCATATAGGAACCTGTTGTTGAACTTTATTCCATTATCAGGTCATATATGAACCTGTTGTTCAGTGCTATTCAGGTCATATATGAACCTGTTGTTGAACTTTATTCCATTATCAGGTCATATATGAACATATTGTTCAGTGCTATTCAGGTCATATATGAACCTGTTGTTGAACTTTATTCCATTGTAAGGTCATATATGAACCTGTTGTTGAGCTTTATTTAGATCATATATGAACCTGTTGTTGAGCTTTATTCCATTATCAGGTCATATCTGAACCTGTTGTTCAGTGCTATTCAGGTCATATATGAACCTGTTGTTGAACTTTATTCCATTGTCAGGTCATATATGAACTTGTTGTTGAGCTTTATTCCAGTATTACCAAGTTCTTGATATTCCCCAGCATTGTCAGGTCATATATGAACTTGTTGTTGAGCTTTATTCCAGTATTATCCGGTCATATATGAACCTATTTTGAAGAGTCTTTCTCTATGATTATTTCAGCATTGTCAGGTCATATATAAACCTATTGTTGAGCTTTATTCCAGTATTACCAGGTTCTTGATATTACCCAGCATTGTCAGGTCATATATGAACCTGTTGTTGAGCTTTATTCCAGTATTACCAGGTCATAGATGAACCTGTTTTGAAGAATCTCTCTCTATGATTGTTTCGGTGTTGTCAGGTCATGTATGAACCTGTTGTAGAAATTTTCATATTCGGGTTTAGTAAGTCATATGTGAACTTACTACCGAAATCTCTTGTATTATCGTTTATCAAATTTCACTTTGAGTACTCCCCGGTGTGTGTCTGACTCTCCAGCAGGATTGTTTTCCCCAGCGATTTGTTTTTTACCATTTGTCTGTCTCCCTGTGGACCATCAGAATTCCCCACAGATTGGTTTGTCTGTTATAACATCTCCTGTAAAGGGTTCACCATATCCCTAGCAGATAAAAATTACAAAAAAAGAAAGTCTTGCATCAGCGCATATCATATCATATAATGTTATAGGGATTCAGGATCAAAATCCGGATTTTCTTAGTATTTAACTATCTCCCACTATGATCATATGAAGAGTGTCCTGCTTCATATTCTCTAGTGGAAGATACTTAAATAGGGGCAACTGTCATACCCCGATTTTAGATCCATCTGCATTCATCCACTATGCATCATGCATTCATTTTAATATAAACCCTAATTCACGTCTGAGGTCAATCGTTGACTTTCTGATCAATTAGTTGACCAAAGTCAAATGTCCATTCCCAAATCCATATTGTCTCGATTTTGATAAACATTGGTCATTATCTAGGCCTTTTCGATCATGGTGCTTTTAATTACAAAATGGATTCTAATTTAAGTTATTTGACTTTTTAATTTTTAATTTGATTTTAATTTCAAATTAAGTCTAATTTCAAATTTCAATTTAATCTTAATTATTTTTTTACTAATGATTCAAACTCTAATTGATTTTAATTTTCAAATAAATGTTAGAATTGATATCAAATTAATTTAAACAAATTATAGATTAATTTGATTTTAATTGGTTTTATTGGTTTTGGATTTTAAATTAACATTTAGACTAGTCTTGGATTATTTCTAAAATCCATATCCATTTTTATAACCAAATATCCATTTATCCATTAACCCTTTTAACAACCATGTCCATCAAAATCCACTACACCATTTCTAGACTTTAAGTCAATGTATGCCACTCAAAATCTTAACTTTTCATCAATCCACATTCATGTTTAAATTCATATTTAACAATAATGTCCAATAATTTTTAAATCAAAGTTAGTTCCCAATTTTGGTTCAAACCAGTCATTCCAATCATAATGCAAATCTCAATAGAAATTTTCCATAACTATTCAATTTCAATTTCATTCAAATTCCAAATCTTAATATTCAAACATTCATAAATAAACTTTCCATAATAATTTAAAATTATATCATTCATCACATTCAGCCATTCAATACAATTCACTGACTTTATAATACGATTCCATCCAAATCACAAAAATTAGAAGTTAGAAACCAATTCCAACCATAGGTTACATGCTCAAAACATTGTCATAATTTCTAATTCCTCTTTCCAAGCATGCCAATACCAAGCTTTAACCTACCATGACCTAACCTAACCTATACATGGCATAATTCCATAGTAGCTAACGAGCAAGCCCTGCATTTTTCCAAGCAGAAAAAGAATCTTTGTAAACACAATAATTCATAACAGTAAACCTTCATTTCAAACTCCTCACAACTAATCTAACCATTTTACAAAACCACCAACTGATTTTCCTCCTCCTAACAGAACCTTCAACCTACAACTAACTTCAACACGTTTTCAATCAACTCACCCCTCTTGACCACCTGAGACCTAATCCCATCCAGCTTTCCTTGATTCATCATCCAAGAGTCATGTTGGTTTGCTTTTACCATGTTTCTTCATTTGCGAGCAACATTGCCTATGTTCAAGGTCGTGTCCGTCAAACCTACAAAACCAACCAAGTCACGACCACGCATTAGCATGTTGCCATAAAGTTCAAGCAGAAGCAAGTCACAAGTTCAAACAAGTTAATTCACAATGGACTTAGAAACCTATTACTGCTCTAACATAAGTGTTCATCGAACCATTCATCCAACATGATCTTGTGACATACCATTTACAAGCAATCGTGTTACATGTTATGCAACATATGTGACAAACTCAATTATGAAAACAGGGCAGAACCAATGCATTCTAACCAAGGAAATGAAACAGTTCAATGGTAAAACACCAAGAATCACAAACCAAACATCATGCAGTCAACAAAGGAAAATTTTGGCTCACCATTCTCCAGCCATGTGCACACCCTACAAAACCAGAGCAAGAATTGTGAGTATACCTCCAAGATCACTATAGGATATCGAACCACAAGACAAGAATAAGTAACACCAGATCATGAACTTGAACACACCTGCAACAAATTCATAGTGAAGTCGCACCATCAAGGCCATGTGAAAACCGAAGCTACTCATGTTTTTAACCAATCTTCACTGCAGTAAAAACACATGTATATAGCAAAGATAGTAAAATTTCGAAATATCCCAAAAGGCATTGAGACAAAATTCAAAGAAGAAAGTGTAGGTTTGTGTTACCTTTTCCGAATCCAAACATCAAATAGGGCGACCAAACTCTGACAACCCTAAAGGGATTTCGCAGAAACCCCTTTTGATATCCATAGGCCAATCTGAAACCCTAAAGTAGTGAGTATAAAAGGGGCGAGACGGGGGCGACCAAGAGGAAAACCCTAATTTTAATCGGCCACAAAAAAAAAACCCAATAGTTTTTCAGAGAGCGAAAACCCTGGAGCAGGAAGGGAGAAAACGGCGACGGCTGAAACCCTAGAGACCTTGAGGTGAAGGGAGGAAGATTCGAGCATCACTGCCGAACCACCACCGAAGGTGAACTTTACTTGTTTGAATCTCTTTAAAGCTCTGGTTTTTTTTCGCGTTTGGTGTGAGAGATTGAGAGGTGACGAGAGGTTTGAGGGGTAGATTTAGAGCGATTGAGAGTTTGAACGAGGACGAGGGTGTGAGGGTTTGAATGAAAATGAGTGAGGGAGAGGGAGATTCTTCGTGAGGAAGATGAATGTGCTTCTGGGTTTTACTATGTATTCTCTCATATTTCCTGTTTCTTTTATCTATTTTTTTTAAAAAACCCAAGCAATTAAAACTTAATATTATTTAGTCTTCCAAAACCTTTTTTTTAATTAGAGTCTGTTAGTATGCTGTGTTGTGTTCCCCACCCATTAATCTCTCTTTTGGAAACCCAACAGTTACGTTTTGGATTCCTCCACTATTTTAATTAGTCGTTCATTAACAGACTACCTCATTTTAGTTTTTTTATTTTAATTTTTATTTTAATCTATTCTGGTTCATATACTCAAGTTATTATTAAGATAACAAGTGACCATAAGTGGCCTAGTGGAGAGAGAGAGTAGTTTTATCTGTTTTAGTGGAATGGGTTCGATACTTGGGAGTAGCATATCTCCATTTTTTATTTTTATGCTTATTATTTCATTTAAATTTTTATAATTTCTTGCTATTTATTTTACTTTCATATTTTTATCAATTTAATTTAATCGTTATTTAGTTGTTTGAATTTTTAAATGTTTACCTTTTAGATTTAATTAATGGTTGACTTTCCGATATTGGTTTTTTATTCGATTAGCCGATTTTTGTGTGTTAGTTAATATAATTAGGTTATTGGTATCCATGTTCATACCTTTACACATGTAAATAATTATATTCAATTCACTAAATTTTTTCTATTTAAATTTCACTAACTTTCCATTATTTCAACATTAAATTTCATTTCCTCCTATTAGAATCTAGCATTCTGGTGGGAACTCGATTATATATAAAATTAATTCGATATACATATAAAATTGTAAAAATTAATTTTATCCCTATAATATAATTTTATTTTCAAACTATCTTTACAACCCGATTAAATTCCTTTTTTTAAACACGAAAGAAGAGGACCATTCGAATCTTGCATTCCGGTGGGAACCCTCGAATAATCAGTCCTGAGTCCCACATTTTGGATTAACCGCCCATTCTTTTCCTTTATTCTTAAAATGCTTAACGATCAACTTGGACAAAATAAAGGTCGTTGGGATCAAGCATTCTGGCGTAACCCTTTGAATATTCGAATGAAAAAGGACCATTGGAATCTAGCATTCCAGTGGAACCCCGAGTGATTGATCCCGAGGCTCATGTCTCGTTCTCATCAAATATTCGTCCTTTAAACTCAAAAAAAAATACTTAATTCCTACCTTAACACTTTTTCAATAAAGATGGAAATGGAACATGGTGTATACCGTGCACTCCTGAGATTAAAATTTCAAAAAATACTTAAAGGTGGATGCCTTGCCTATCTTAGCTCTCGCCATCGTCTAAAATTTGTCAATACGGTTTCTTCAAACCCTTTTCTCAATCAAACCTAAAAATACTTAATCTTTATTATACGTTTTCGCCAATAAAGATGGAAATGGAACATGGTGTATACCGTGCACTCCTGAAACTAGGATTTGAGATGGATATCTTGCTCATCCAAGTTCTCTCCATTACTCAAAATAAATCCAACCAATCAAACTCTTTTCTCGCCGTCATGCGACTAATCAAAAACTTTTTTCATAAACGAAAGACATATTGTCTTAAGGTGATGCAAAACAATGTTTCGGCCACGATTGTTGAGTCGAGATAAGTGACGCTTTTCCGAATGTAGATTTATAAATCCGTTTGATGTGTGGTATGCGTCCACTCCTCATCTGTTTTGGGTAAAACAATGTTTTCGTCGATTAATACAGTATAGCTTTCGCTAAAATCGACCAACAAACAAACATTTTTCTACCCAGAACTACGTAACCCTTGATTTCTCTTTTGATATACGTAGGATCAGGATTTGTAAATCTTGTCAGGTCCACTAATAAAAAACTTAGGTTTAGTCCTTCGTCAAAAAATCCAAAAACATTTCTTCTCTCTTCTATTTGTTCTTTCCCTCATTATAACTTGAGAAGACTAACATAAGCTAACATTCAAAACGAAACTAACTAAACGGTTCCCGTTGAATACAACGGACGTGAGGGGTGTTAATACTTTCCCCTTGCGTAACCGACTCCCGAACCCTGATTTGGTTGCGACGACCAATAATCATTATCGTTTTGTCTTGGGTTTTATCGATATTTCCCCTTTCCTTTTTAGGAATAAATAAAGTTCAATGGCGACTCTCTTCAGTCCATCATTGCGAGCGTGCGATCGCGCTTCGCTTAAAGTCGTATCCCCATTTTTCGAGGTGCGACAGACACCATCCCACTCTTCACAAGCTTTTGTACTTCGTACTTCAACGGGTAGCAGTTCTCAATGTCATGGCCAGGGGCTCCCTGGTGAAAGGCGCAACGGAGTTCAGGTTTGAACCACCATGGAAGTGGCAAGGGAATTTGCGAAGTATTTCTTGGTTGGATGAGGATCTTGAGAACCAAAGATGGGTACAATTCTGCATAGGACATAGGAATAGGGTCAAAGAAGGCCTTTTTCCTCTTAAAGTTTTGTTGGCTATTATTGTTTTGGTTGTAGTTGATTATTTGTTGCGGTTGTTGTTGACGTTGTTGTTATTGAATTGGAACAGATTGATTGTTGGAATTGTTGGAAAACACAGGAGTCACTGAAGAAACTTGATGTTGATGCGGACGCGGTTGAGAACTCCTTATGACATGATGCCTCCTCTGCCTCCCCACAGATACTGAATTGGTTTCCCCCTCCTTTATCTTGGAGAAACCACTCCCATACTTCTTATTGGACGACACTTCTTCATTGGAAAGTCGTCCTTCATGGACTCCCTCTCCTAACCTCATCCCCATGTTTACCATTTGGGTAAAGTCACTAGGGGCACTCGAAATCATACTTTCGTAATAAAACGAACTCATGATCTTCAAGAAAATCTTCGTAATCTCTTTCTCTTCTAACGGAGGATTAATCTGAGTCGCAAGTTCTCTCCATATCTGAGCATACTCTTTAATGTCTCTTTATCTTTCTGAGACATAGACCTCAACTGGTCTCTATCGGGAACCATATCAATGTTGTATTCGTACTGCTTAACAAAATCTTCACCTAAATCATTGAACGTACAAATACTTGCATTGTCTAGCCCCATATACCATCTCAGAGCGGAACCAGTCAAACTGTCTTGAAAGTAGTGAATCAATAACTCATCATTATTAATTTGAGTTGACATCTTTTTGGCATACATAACAAGGTGACTTAACGGACAAGTATTCCCCTTATACTTTTCAAAATCAGGGACTTTGAACTTCATCGGGATCTTCACATTTGGCACTAAGTAGAGCTCAACAGCTCCTTTCCTCTCAATTTTTTCAACTCCTTTCGCAGCTCAAGGAACTCCTTTCGCAACACTCTTACCAAACAGGCATGGAAGGACCAGGTTGACTAGCAGCAACGGGAATAGTTGAGGTAGCAACCTTAAAAATGACAGTCCTCTAAGGAGGATTTTGCGGGAGTTGGTAAAGACTGATTTTGCGCAGCAAGAACAGACTCCATCATAGCAGTCAACCGTGCAATCTCATCCTTCATTTCTCTATTATCTTGTTCCAAATGTTCCATGATCTTGGGTTGATTGGCGCGAGCGTTGTATCAGTGAGTCAGCTTGGCTGAAACACAGAAGAATAATCGATAAGACAATCTGGCGAAAGAAAACCTGATATGCAAATGATGCATGAAATGCAAAGTTTTTGTTTTTAATTTCAAGGAACACATGAAGTTATTATTTGCAAATATATATATTTAAAAAATAATAACAATTTGATTGACCATAAAATCTCTTTTTATTCATACAATTTGGAAGGATTACACTGAGTACAATTTCAGAAACCAAAGTACAAATACAAGAGAAATGGAAACTAATCATCCTAAGGATCCCCTAGAAACAGTGTCAGATGATCTGACTGCAGGTGCGTACTTCCTTCGGATGCGTTGAATCTCATACTCAAAAGATGTCTTCATTTGAGCTTTCTCAAGGACAAGCTGATCAACAATCTTCTTCCAAGCACCAGAAGGTTGAGGCATACTAGAGGAAAATGGACCCTCTGGATCTCTTTATCTCTTCACTGGTCGATCTTCAAGAAGTTCAATAAGCGCGTCTTTCTCTTTCGACTTATGCTGCAACTCTTCATGCTTTCGGCTCAAAGCATGAATTCGTTCTTTCCATATATCTCTTTCTTGCTTCATCTTGGTGAGTGCGTCTTCCAACTCCTCTACATCTTGGTTAGGGAGAGTTGATGGCTCAGCCATAACCAAAGACATAGGTCTTTCACAAGCGTATGGCATCTTCATCTTCAAAGCTCTCTTCTTCACCCAAATAGTGTAAGCTTCCAAAGCTACACAGTTGTACGGACCGAGCTCGGATCTTCCTTTCCTATGCACATTATGCCAAGCATGTATCATCTTCTGCTTCAAATGTTGGGGATCTTTACCCTCTTGATAGAAAATACCTTCTAACTGAGTGTTATTAGATTTGTCTCTCAAGGGGAACCCAAGTTGTCGACGAGCCAAAGAAGGATTGTAGTTAATTCCTCCTTGTGTACCAATGAGAGACACATTAGAGAACTCACCACAACTGTCAATAATATCCACACCACTCAATGCAGAATCATACCAAACAATATCATCATTAGTTAGAGACATAATTCTTTGGGACCACCGTAGACATTGTTTGTTCTCCAGAAAAGCAGGCGTCTGAGGCAACTGCAAAATAAACCACTTGTACAGAAGAGGAACACAACACACAATAGTCCTACCACCTTTAGAATTCCTCAAATGCAAAGAGAAATACACGGCGCCCAATAAAGTGGGTACAAGATTCCCAATCAAGAAGATTCTAATGGCGTTAACATCAACAAAATTGTCAATGTTAGGGAACAAAGCCCAACCATAAATGAACAACACAAATATGGCGTCAAAAGCATCCACATTACTGGCTTGAGCAAAGACAATAACTTTTCCAATGAGAAACTCAGATGTCAACCCAAACACTCCTCATTTCTTCATCCAATGAGCCTCAATCTCAAACTTCTTCAGATGAATAACTTCAACTATAATATGAGATCTGGGAATCTCCTCCAATCCACTAAAATGCACCTTGTCAGAAACAGGTATTCCCAAGAGATGAGCATACTCCTCGGGAAAAGTGAAGCACCGGTAGAGAGGGTTATAAAACTGAACCAAAACACTTAGGAGTCCTTCAACTACATCAACATATAATATAGACAAAAACTTCACATGGAGTTGCTTAAAGTTCAAGGGATCTAATACAAAGGATGATAACTTCCTTAGCTCTTTTAAATCAGGACATCTGAAACCGTACTTCTTAGTGCTTTTTCGTTCATAATCCATGGTCTAGAAATATTTGCATATGAGACCTTAGTTCCTTGAAGTTAGTTTTGTGTGATGAATGTTATGATGTGCATGAATGCATGAATGCAACAATCAGAAATAAGGGATTACACACAAGGCAAACACAAACAAAGGTCAAAGGATGGATAAAGTCATTGTCAAGATCAATCATCCATTTTGGTGGATTATGGTCTTCATCTTATCAACACCCAAGTTCCATTGATATTGATAAGACTTGGTCGGATCAACCAAGAATCAAAGGGTTTATTGTGAGTCAAGAGCATGGATTCAGGTTAAGAACCATCCTAAAGGAGTGTAATAAGGATAAAACCTATATATCATGTTCTATGAGAGTTCCCAGAGTCTTAATTATATCTATCGGATATTACAGGTTAGGATGACTGACTCATCAATCCATAATATTCTCAAGAGAAACTCTTCTGAGTGTAGCATCGCGTAACAACTGTTACCAGGTCTACACCTGAACAGTCTTCGCACTACGTCCTAAATAGGCCAAGTTGGGTTAAATGTTTTACGGTCCTCAGCTTCTCGGACCCCAAATTAGAGAAAGTAATGCCTAACCACAAATGACTTGTGTGACATCAGTAACTCCAAAAGGGTCTCCATTGAGTAGATGGGTCTCAAGTCAACTTGTTAAGGACTACTCCACACAAGTTTAACATGACTATACCATCCTCCTATCTTAATTGCACTGAACTTCGGGTTAGAACCTATCTCACCACTCAGAGATCACCAAGCACAACAGACAGATTATATCACACAAAAAAGTATACAAACATCAAATATACAATTATATACACATAAAAAAGTAGGCTAAACCCACTGAGGACTATTTCCCTAGAAGAATCGCCATTTAATTTTTGTAGCGGTAAATTCATGACCATCAAGCTATAGATAAGCTTAACATCAATAAAACCGGAGTTGCCACCACGCTTTTATTGTTTCTAAAGGAAAAGGGAAAAGTACGAACAAAACCCAAAGATAAGAAGTTTTCAAATCAAAACTAATAAAATTCCAGAGATTACAGGTAAGGGGGTTGGTTACACAGAGGGAAGGTGTTAGCATCCAAAGTGTTCTAGGTACTCCTAGGGAGCCCCTTTTTATGTGTGTATGTATTTTTGGTATAAAAGATGTTTGAGAAAAATATAGTGTGGGGGATGAGAAAAGAATTCATTGATTATATTTTTATGTTTGACAAGACCTTCGGACTTGTGCCTACGTACAAACATAAAATGAGGGATCAAAACCTCATAGTTTGAGGTATCAAATTTAAAATGAGTGGATTACTTTTAATCAAAATTTAAGTTAAAAAAGGGCACAAAGGGCCCAAAAGTTTGAATGGGTGTTAGTTCTTTTTGTATTTTGAAATTTTAAGTCAATATGATTAGATTTATTTACAAATTTGATTTAAGAAAAGATTTTTAAAAATGCAATGGCATAAGGCCAAAGTTTCTAATTTGAAATAAGGTGTAAGTTTTAAAATCACAAGCAAAGAAGGTTTTTGAAAAGAGGAAGAGATTTTGAAATTTAAGAAATGGGGGGAGATGAAGAAGCTAACCTAAGCATAAAATTAAAAGTTAAGAGTTGGAAAGATCTTACCAATGGGATGTAATCTAACAGACAAGAATGACTTATAGAAAAATCCACTTTCCTTTGGACTTTAAATCAAGCAATAATTAGCAAGCCATTGGCAATATCAGACATCATAAATATCAAGCCATCAAATAAAGATGGCCACATCTAAACAAGCAACTCCCATAACTAGCAGACCTCTTTGTCTTCTCATGTATCAAATGAAATACTCCTTGATTGACTCAGTATAATGCATCAGACACAAGATCAAAATAACAGTTGCATCAAGATCATGTAGCAGATAAGTTCAAGTGGATCCCAATACTTACATCAGATGAAAGCTCAAATCACAATAACTTGGTCTCAAAATATTGGCATTGGCCAAGTCCTTTTGCATATGGAATGTTGCTTAATCCTAAGTCAAAAAGTTCAGATCAAATCCAATAGTCCACCAAACAATTTTTAGGGTTTTTGTTGTTTATTAGGTATTTTAAGGTCCTAAGACCACAAACACAAACAAAGTACATAAATAAATATATATAATCAAAATATATGACTCAAATGAGCAAAGTGAAAATGGCATAAACATAAACATAAACAAGTTAAATGATGTGTAAATGACAAATGAATGGTAAATGACTTGGAATTAAATTGCATGTAATAAATGACTTGAAAGTAAAACAATATTAATAAGAATTAGTCAAATGTTAGTCAAGGTTAATTATAATGTTATTGGTGTTTTTCTTTTCAATTGATTAAGTCATTCTTTGGAGAATACTCAACCATCTATTCACAAGCATGGATCCTTGAACCAAGACATCTTCCAAAGGAAGGAAAAAATGCCAAGTTTACGCACAATACCATGAAAGATGGGAGACTTACATTCTCACTTACTAGAATGATATGCCTTTAGGGTCAAATTTAGCTCTATGTTAAGCAATCGTAATGGGACTTATGTAGAAGTCACAACTATCTGAGGTCGGGCAATAAAAATTTAGGTGATAATGCATGTTAGAGATTTGGTATAATGAACCAAACTCCTAAAACATACCACACACTAAAAGAAAAGATCAAAAGGGATGGTCATATCTCATCCATACTTGTATTGGTTCATCTTACACGAGGTGATTGATGAACCAATTAGCCTTAGGATATTGATATTTCATTGGTCAATGAAAAGAATGGGAAAGAATGGGAATGAAGATGAAGAGGGAGGGGAGATGAGAGAACACAAATTGATCATGGGAGGAATTTTATCAAATTAAAATCATTCATTCATTTTTGGAGATGAAATGTACATTTCATCAATCGCCTAAATCCAATGATTTTAATCCAATAAAAGTCAAATCAACCTTGACCAAGGCCCAAACAAATAGTCAAACATCACAAGACCATAAAAATGGATCAACATTATTTTTACACCATTAATCAATTAAAAATACATTAAAATTTAAATTAAATTGGTCAAAACCTAAAATCTCTTCAAAACACCAAACAAATAGCCAAGAGATTTATCCTAGGTCAAACAAGGTCAAAGGACCTTGGACAAAAAATGTCATGATTTTTGAAAAGTCAGAAGTACTTTTAAACAATTAAAAACATGCACAAAAACATTTAATTCATGAAAAATATCAAAATTAATCCAAAAAATAATTTTAATCAAAAAATGGAAGAGAAAAATATTTTAATATTTTTGGTGAAAGTCCCATATTTTTTGGATTAAAAATGAAATTAAGATTAAACAAAATAAAGCAATTAAATGAAAAATAAAAAAAATACAAAAAAACAAGAGCCATCAGATCTCCCTCATTAATTGAGGTGGCAATTCTGATGGCCAAGCACGCGCTTCACACCATACACCTCAGTTAACGCATCTTATGGATGATAATCACAAGGAGCGGCCAGGTCTAGAACATTTAAATAATATCTGATGGTTATGAGGCCTAACAACACACCACCGGAGCTAGGGCTCCGGTCTTCTTCTCCGGTGGACCTCATCGGACTGGTCCACCATCAACCATCGCCAAAATAAAAAACAAGGATATGGATTCAAAGAAAATATGCTCAGGAGCTCGAATCTGGCCTCAATTTTCTCCAATTCCAAGTATATAAAAAGATACAATGATTTGAATTTTGAGGATCATGAATTGAGTTGATTCGATTTGACCTCAAAGCAACTCAATCTTGTTGCCTACATTGGTAGGACTTTAGCAACCAAAAAATCACAAAGAATAGTGGAGAACTGAGAGAGAATCAAAGATATGAAGTTTCTGAAATTTCACCTTCGAGTTGCTTCGAATTCACTTGATCTTGATCTAGATTTTCTTGATTCCTCTTCCTCTTGCTTGCAGTGATCAATTGAAATGAAAAGGGCAATGAATTCTTGGAGTTTGAATTTCAAAATAGAAGGTGAAATTCAAACTCGATTTCAATTGAAATCTTCAAGAATTCTATGGAATGAAGGGTTTAGATTGTCTTGGCAAAGCTTGGGCAAGGTGTTGATGAAGTTCTGAGCTCATAACACTTGTATTTATAGCCAAATCAAATGCTCTTTGCAAACATCCATTAAAGATCCAAAAATAGCAATTGTATCATGCAAGCTTGCATGGGCGTATAAAAATCCCAAAGAATGATTGGAATAGGTTAAAAATCGTGCATATGTGATGCTGGAAGCAATGCATTAAGTCATGCAATATTGAAATGGAATTGAACATGAGAATCCTCCAAATGGTACCATGCATTTCACCCATGCGCAAGTCCTTCAATATTGATCCAAACGAAATAATTTTAGCCTTTTTGGAAAGATGAGATTAAGGGGAACAACTTTAATTTTGAACACTTTTCCATTTGAAGCTTGGATCATTATGAATTTTGAGGTGGAAGTTTGGAAAATCAAACATAAATGAAATTTTTCTAAGTATCAAGTCAAATGTTTACTTCTTCCATCTTGAATAACTTTTGTTATGGATTTCAAATGGAAACAATTCCTTCATAAAAGTTGTAGATATTTCCAACCTAATAAATTTGGTCAAAATTTTGAACTCATTTGGATTTGGCATGAAGGAGTTATACATTTTAGAAGTTGAGGAAAATCACTTGTTCAATGGTAATAGCACAAAATGACCTATAATATTTGCTCTTGGAACATGCATTTTCAAGTTCAATTTGAACTTCTTCCAAACATAAAAGTTTAATAGGACATATTTAATTTTATCACAGAACTTTAATGGCTTTCATATCATAAAAATTGAGCAAGTTATGGTCTTGGTAAGTTGACTTCCTAACTAGGGTTCAGACAAAATGACCTATAATCTTTCACTATAAAAAAATGACTTTCCAAGCAAAACTAGCTCTAGACTTCAACATGAAAGTTGTTTCTAATGTTATTATGAGTAACATTTATCTTGGAATCATTTTCATATGACACAAATTGTAGGAGATAGGGTCTAGGAACCCCAGTTTTGACCAGTTAACTTTCTCTGGTCAACCACCATGAACCAATTTGCTAGCTTGACATTATCTTGATTTCTCGGACTCATGGAGGATAATATATGTATAAGATGGTGTAATATTAAGTATCCCTTGAAATATTTGATCAAATGATGAAGAAACTTGCTGAGGAAGTCACACAAGATACCCAGATGAATTAGAGCTTCCAAGACAAACAAGCTTCAAACTCTTGATGATTTCTTGATCAAAATGATATGTTAAGACCATGTGGATCCACATATGATGTATAGAGTAAATGTGAACCATATCTTGATTAGTCTCCTTGCATTGGGGGTCTCAAACCCTATATATGAGCTTGATGGAGCATAGGTGAGCACACACACTACCTACAAAAGAGTTAAACTATACATTGACATATTTTTGATATTTGGGTTATTAAATAATGAAAAAAAAGTATGATACAATCAAAAGTGCTTGGTGATCTCTCCTAATGCAAACCCAATGAATGAGGGGTAAGGAGGATGCCAGGGTGTGATCCCAAAACCAATGCACATGATGAGATAGCATGAGGGATCTTAGGGTCAAAATTGGGATCTTACAACATCATGCTCAACATAAGCTTGTTCCAACACTTTCTACAAGGCTTCTCTGTATGCTTCAGAATTCATCAACAATGACATCACAAAGATCTTCGATGGCGTCTGAAGCAACTGCTCCACAACATTAAATTCACTTCTTTTAATTAATCTTAACACTTCATCATCATCGTTAGTCTTCAATTTGCTGGATTCATCAGACTGACACATTGGAGCACTAACTGGATTCACTACAAGAATCTCTATCTTCTTACCTACTGACATATTTTCCACAACCTTCGGAAACATTGGACTATATACACGACCATTACGGGTCACCTTCGTAACGTATGCAATATTTACCACTGAATCTGCAACTGGTAGAGGAACCTCTTTATTGTTCTTTATCATAGTGGCATTGTAATGATATGGCACAGCTTTATCGCATGCATAAGGGACAAGGCCTGCTAACCATATA
This sequence comes from Lathyrus oleraceus, assembly GCF_024323335.1. Taxonomy (NCBI): domain Eukaryota; kingdom Viridiplantae; phylum Streptophyta; class Magnoliopsida; order Fabales; family Fabaceae; genus Lathyrus; species Lathyrus oleraceus. The sequence continues at coordinate 374,134,113 of NC_066580.1, forward strand.
ACCAATGGGGATTGATGAAATGTATATTTCATCTCCAAAAATGAATGGATAGTATTGATCAGATAAAATCCCTCATATGATCAATTTGGGTTTCTATTTCCCCTTCCCTCTTCATCTTCATCCCTATTCTTCCCCAATCCATCATTGACCAATGAATTCCCTTCATGTTTAATGGTATCTGATTCATCAATGATCTTGTGTCAAATGAATCAACATGAGCCTGACTGAGATAGGTCTCTCACTTTTTTTAGTATGTGGTATGTTTTAGGAGTTTGGTTCTTTGTACCAAATATCTAACATGTATTAACACCTATATTTTTATTGTCCGGCCTCAGATAGTTGTGACTTCTACATAAGTCCAATTACGATTGCTTAACATAGAGCTAAATTTTACCAAAAAAGGCATAACATTCTTGTAAGTGAGATTGTAAGTCTTCCATTTTTCATGTCATTGTGTGAAAACTTGACCTTTTTCCCTTTCATGAGAGTTAGTGGCATACTTATTGATTTATCCAATTTGGATCCCTTCTCATGGATGATGTCTTAGTTCAAGAACTCATACTTGTGAATGAATGGTTGAGTGTTCTCCAAAGAATGACTTAATAAATTAAAACTCTTCACTAACATTTGACTAACTCCTTATTAATGTTTCTTTATCTTCAAGTCATTTACTTAATTCACTTTAAATTTCAGTACCTTTATCAATGATCTTCCATTTACATTTCATGCAACTTGTTTATACTTCATTCCTTTTCATTTTGTTCATTTGAGCCATATCTTGTGATTGTATATATTTTTTTCTTGTTTTGTTTCTTCTTGTGGTCTTAGGACCTTAAAATTTCTAATAACAACAAAAACCCTAAAAAAATCTTGGTGGAATGTTGGACTTGATCTGAACTTCTGGAATTAGGATAAGCAACTTCCCTATGCTTTGAGGACTTGGCCAATGTCACTGTCTGAGACTGAGCTACACTTGATTGTGCCTTTCATCTGATGCAATACCTTGAGTTACCTTGATTCATCTATCACTTTGCCTTTGTGCTCAACTTTTATATTGTTATTATTGTTGATGTCTGATGATTATTCTGAGTTGACTAAGGAATAATTTCATCTAATACATTGGAAGACATTGAAGGTTGCTAGCAATTGGACTGCTTGCTTGGATATTATAGTTATCTTTATTTGATGCCTTTCCCTTCATATTGATTGCTTGTATATTTCTTATGCTTGTTTCTTGCTAAAGTCTAAAGAAAAATGGGTTTCTATGTGACATTCTTGTCTGTTGGATGGAATCCCATTGGTTAGATCTTTTCAAATCTTAACTTTTAATTTCCGTCTAGGATAGTCTCTTCATCTCCTCCCACATATTTAATTTCAAAATCTCCCCCTCTTTCCAAAAACCTTATTTGTTTGTGTTTTTTTTCAACTTGGACATGTTTTAATGATTAGAAACTCTGACCTTATGCCAATGAATTTTCAAACTTTTTCTTAATCAAACTTGTGAGTAAACTTAACCATATTTACTTAAATTTCAAAAGACAAAAAGAACTAATAACTCCATTCAATTTTTTTGCCCTTTGTGTCTTTTCTTATTAAACTTTTGTTAAAAGCAATTCACCAACTTATTTGAAATTTTTACCATGAACTACGAGGACACTTTGGGTGCTAACGTCCTTCCTCAGTGTAACCAACCCCCTTACCTGTAATTTCTGACATTTTATTAGTTTTGATTTAAAAACTTCTTATCTTTGGTTTTTGTTCGTACTTTTGCTCATTTTCCTTTGGAAACAATAAAAGTACGGTGACGACTCTAGTTTCATTAATGTCAAGTTTATCCATAGCATGATGGTCACGAATTTACCGCTACAATCTCCTTCCCAAATCCCTAGGTTTCTCTGCAAAGGCTCTTGCTCTCTAACCTTCACTTTTCATGTTCCGTCAAAATGCTCTCTACACCCTTATTTGCTCTAATTTTCTAATTATAATAATCTAATCAACTTCCTCATAATTGTAATTTTAACCTAACTAGACCCAAGCTTCTCTCCACTAACCACCTAATTCTGTTAATTTTCAAAATTTGTCCTACTCCTCATATTCTACCAATTTTCTATTAATTAATTAATTAAATCCCACCAAAACTAATTAATTCAATACAATTCACCATAAATACCGACATCGGCCAAACACGTCATAAATCATATAAAGTAATTATTTAAATAAATCAATCAATTAAATCAAATAAATAAATAAAGGCTAATTAAGTTAGGGTGTTACAAATCCGTAGAGGTGCGAGAGAGGTGTACCTGCGATGTGATTGAGGTATAAGTATAAGTTAAAAAAATTGTGTTGTATGTAGTTGTTATTGTTTGTGTATTTTAATTTTTGCATTGTATTTCGCTAGTTTTATGATGCAATAATTGAAATCAATGAGTGTATTCAACCACCCAATTTCAAATTAGTTAGACTTACCTGAGAAAGTAGATGATAAAAAATTTATGGGTGATGCAAGTATGAAAGATAGTTGTTTTGTCACACAACACAATATTGAGACCACACCACCTCAACTAGATAACACTGAATACTATCAAGGATGAGATGTGTGTTTAAAGAAAATTAAGAAAGTATTATTTTTTACGGTGATTTAAATTTATATTCATTGTTCTCATACTTTAACATAAATATTTGACTTTTTCACTAACTTTTAATTAGGTTCATGCATGAGATGTGTTTTGAAAGGAAATTAAGAAAGTATTGTATCTTAGATCCATTGAACATTTCAAGGTACGGGAGCAAACACTATCCAGATGTACATACAAAATAAGTTGGTTGATAAGAATAAAGAACATTACATGAGACTTTTTTACCATGCGTAAGTATATATTAATTTGTGTTTTTATTTATAAATCAATTTTATATACATTATTAGTTATTCTGAATGTTTATGCATGAACCATTGGAAACTAGTTATTATATGTTCGAAACAAAATGTTATATTTATGTTATACTCGTTACACTATAAACTTAATAAAGATATGCTTAATGTTTTAAGAGGGTAAGTGGTATTATTTATAATACTCACATTTTACCTTTAGATTTGAATAAATTTTATTCATGTTTAATTTTTACCGACGTGTAGAGCTATGAAGGGACACAATTTTGTGAAACTTAATATACTTGGTAAAAAGCCAAAGTTCTACTCCCCAAAAGTAAGTATTACTTGTGCTTTTTGATATTATTTTATTTTCTCTAATGTATTACATGTGATTTTGTGTGTATTAATTAGTAACTATATAAAAATAATTTGTAAATGTGAAAACAACCCGACAACTTTTTGTGTGGATATTATGTTATGAGACATATGTTAGATATTGTCTTCGCATGCATTGTTAATTCAATGGGTTAAGGTATTAACTTTATCCATATACATGTAATTTATTTATATTTGTTAAGTAATATTGTTACTTAAATTATAGGTGTTTAGAAACGAAGCACCATTCTCACAAGAGGGTATAGATGACATCCGATCACGTTGGTATGACACATTCCTATCTTATTATGAATCTCAACAACACTAGTTTTTCTTAGTTGATGTAAGCATTGTATATAGGTTTTCATTATAGGTTTAAATATGTACATGTTTAAATATGCATAGGTTCTCTTGGTAGAGGTTTTGTGTATCCCAAATATCACTATAGGTATTGTAAGCATTGCACATTTGGTTTTGTAAATAATGTAAATTTGATATTATGTGTTTATGTTCTATATAAAATAAAATGATATGATTCTGTCACATAATTTTGTAATTTCTGTGTAAAAAAATGATACAGGTAAGTCAAAATGAGATATAAAACAAATTATAAATGACAAAAAAACATGTTATACCCCTTGGTTATTATATCAAAATCGACGTAAATAATGGTCTTTTCTCTCGGTTATTAACAAACACCGAGAGGTATCTGACGCACGCAACATAGTTTTGAAAATTAAAAAAATGATATTGTTAGGGATCAAACCAATAACCATTTAAATCATTCCCTCAATTATTCAGAAACCGATGGGTAAACTGGCAGGTTTTCATGTCTCCCTTTGTTACCTCGCTTGTCTAACCAACGTAAAATCCTCATTGTGTCAGAGGTAAAATGAGTATATTTGTATTAGTGATACCAATCGATTATCTCATCAATTCAGCATATGGATTATTTCCTTTTTATGATTTTTCAAACTCCTATATAAAATAGGCTCTCCTCCTCTTCATTTCACACCATTTTCCAATGATTTATATTTTCTTTGTAATTTATCTCTTTATTTTCTCTCTTTCTCTCTCTAGAAATTTTCCTTTCACTTGAGGTTGCCATATTGCTTTTTGAGTGAAACTTTTCTTGTGAGGAAGAGCTTGTAAGTGGAGGTGTTGGTCGCTTTAATTCTTAAGATTGTGATACTATTTTGAGATTGAGCTTAATTCATGAGATAAACCATTCAAAAATAATATGTGTTTAGTTTCTTGAGCTTTGTCATAAAAAATCTTTGTTTTTAGTTATTGAGATCAACCAAAATCTCTAAAAGGTTTGTTAGCTTAGCCTGATGTAAAAGCTATCATTGATTAGAGATAAGCCTTTAAAAGTATCAAGAGCATATTATATTAAGATTCGTGGGTAAAATTTGTAAAAGCTCAAAAGTTTATAGTTAAAATCTCAAGAAGACCTCAAGGGGACAGAACTAGGTCAATCCAAACCTGGATAACTCTCTGGTACAATCTCTCTAACCCTCAGTCTCTTTATTTTCTGTTATTTACTATTTTATTTCAACTTTTATTTACTCTCACGAATATACTAACACAATTATAAGCTTAATTGAGAAAACATAAGCGTAATCGTGAATTTTGAATACCACAATCCCCCCTCTTGTGCTTGAAGTCACTTGTCCAACAAATGTCATAAGATCCTAACTCCTGTTAAAGACTGATCGTCTTAGGAGGAAAAATGTATTCAAGTTATTCACTAAACAAACCCCCATCCTTTAATGGAGAGTGATACATTTTGTGGAAAGAGAAAATGGATTTTTTTTTCATAGAAGGTATGGATCATGGTATTTGGAAGACTGTGAAAGAAGGCCAATTTGTCCCTACACACGATATCAATGGTGTTGTAGTAGACAAACCTGAAAAGGATTGGAAGAAAGATGATAAAGAGAATATGAAACAAAATTTTAAACCAAAAATAGTCATTACTACTGCTCTAGGTCTTGATGAGTTTTTGCGAGTATCTCACTACGAAACTGCAAAAGAAATGTGGGACATCCTCCAAATTACCCATGAAGGAACTACTGAGGTAAAGAGGTCAAGGTTGGAAACATTAACCCATGAGTATGAACTCTTCAGAATGAAACCTGACGAGAGCATAAGTCAAATGCAAACATGATTCACCCATATGATGTGTCATATGAGAACTTTGGGAAAAACATTCTGAAATGAGGAACTAGTCATAAAAATTCTTAGATGCCTAAACCATAGTTGGCAATCCAAATTCATTGTGATTTTTGAATCTAAGGATTTAACAACTATGGAAACATACACACACATACTCTTTGGTAAATTACATGAACACGAAATGGAACTCAAAATACTTTCCCTAGATGAAGAAGGAGAAAAGAAAAACAAAACCCTAGCTCTTAAAGCTGAGGAATCCAACTCTGATAGGGAAATTGATCTTATAGTAAAGATATTCAAGAGATTCATGAAGAATGAGAAATAGTATAAAAAAAGAGCATGAGAAAGAGGAAGAAAAAAAACCATTTGTTCCAACATGCTACAATTGTGGAAAGAAAGGGCATATTAAACCATATTGCCCCTTGATCAAGAAAGGAAATCAAAAGTTCAGAAAACCTCAAAAAAAGAAGGCATATATCACATGGAAAGATAATGATATGGAATCCTCAGATGATGGAGAAGAAGAAAAAGGCAACATCTATCTTTTGGAAAACCATCAAGATAATGAGGTGACCTCTCAATTCTCCCATCATGATCTTTTTAGAATCTGCAAGAAACTAACACATGAAACAAATAAACTAGAACAAATTATTTATGTGTCTAAAGATACCATTTCCTCTCTTGAACTTAAAAAATAAACCCTTGAAAAAGACATAAAAATCCTTAAAGAAAAACAACATGATCTAGTCCAAAGTTCTTCCACTTCAAGAGAAGATGATGAACCAGAGAAGTGCGATGAGTGTGATAAGCTGAAAAATAAAATTTGCGGTCTTCAATTTTTTTTTGTCAAGTTCACCAAAGGAAGAGACAACTTGAATTCTCTATTATGTAACCAAAGAGCATCCTACAAAAAAGTTGGTATTGGCTATGAACTAAACACTAATAGTAAATACCTTGACAAAATATGTACATTCAAAACCACCTCTCGTTGTAAAACTCTAAAATTTAACTACTATAATAGGGAAGGACATGTTGCTATGTTATTATTTATTAGGAAAATTCATGAAACTAAATAAGGTCATCATCCTTCATATTTTTAGAATAAACAATGTGAACATAAAGCAAGAGTATTGTCTAAATCTACAAATTCTTACATATCTAAAGCAAATAAAAATATGTTTATAAAACTAACAAACAAGGATCCAAAATGACATGGGTATCTAAAGTTAAGACCTAAAATTTTCATTGAATAAATGCTTTACAGTCTCAAACATGAAATGTTATCTTGATAGCAGTTGTTGACAACATATGACAGGTGACAGAACCATATTCTCTACCTTCCTTCCTAAAGAAGGAGTGTTTGTATCCTATGGGGATAACAATAAGGGAAAATTGTAGGTTTTGGCACCATTGGCAAGTCCCAAAATTCAACGATTGGGGAAGTTCTATTGGTAAAAGGACTTAAGCATAAATTACTCAGCATAAGTAAATTGTATGACAAAGATAACAATGTAACCTTTGATTCTTCTGGTTGCAGGGTCATAAAATCTAAATCAAACGAAACTTTATCTAATAACTCGATAAATGGAGATACCTACATAGTAAATTCAAATAAAATTCCTTCAAGTGATGTATGTCTCCTAAGTAAGAAGAATGAATCTTGGATATGGCATATGAGAATATCTCACATCCACATAGACCACTTGAAAATGTTGGTTCGTAAAGATCTTGTAGAAGGTCTCCCAAAATTACACTTTGAAAAGAACAAATTATACGATGCATGCTAAAAAGGTAAAAAAGTGAATGCCTCCTTTAAATCTAAATATATAGTTTATATTGATCGACCCTTGCAACTACTTCATATGGAACTTTTTAGCCCATCTACAACTATAAGTATAGGTGGAAACGTCTACACTCTTGTAATTGTAGATGACTACTTTCTCTATATCTGAACATCATTCTTATCTTAGAAAAGAGACGTGTTTCCTACATTTCGAAAACTAGCCAATGTTATCCATAACGAGAAAGGTGTAAGCATTGCATTGATAAGGAGTGATCATGGGGGAGAATTCTAAAATGAGGAGTTCAGAATTTTTTGCAACGAGAATGGTATTCGGAATGCCTTTTCCACTCCATGAACTTCCTAACAAAATAAGGTAGTAGAGAGGAAAAACATATCTCTAACAGAGCTTGCAACGATAAGAGGACACCCTATGAGTACAACTTGCTACTTCATGAATCATGTCATGATAAGACCCATTCTAAAGAGGACACCCTATGAACTATACAATGGAAGAAATTTTAACATCTATCACTAACATGTCTTTGGTTTCAAATGCTTTATCCTTAATAACGAGAAAGATAACCTTAGAAAATTTGACGAAAAAGCTAATGAAGGCATATTCGTAGGTGCTCTGATTCCAATTTTGTTGGGTGCATATTGAACTGGAAAAGTACCAATGGTATGTGTCACTTACTTGGGAACTCGCTTGTCTCATGGCATAGTAAGAAACAAGCAAGTGTTGCACTATCCATAGCTAAGGCATAATATGTTACCGTGGGTAGATGTTGCGCTCAACTTATTTGGATGAAACTATATCTCAGTGACTACGGTGTAAATCTTGGAGTTATCCCAATAAGATGTGACAATACTAGCACCATAAACCTCACAAAAAATATGATACTTCACTCTCAGAATAAACACATTGGAATTAGTCGCAACTTTATTAGAGACCATGTTGAAAAAGGGGAATGCGTACTTGAACTTGCAATCTCATCTAATCAAGTTGTAGATGTTTTACAAAACCCCTTCCTAAAGAAAAAATTATTTCATAAGAACTGAATTAGAAATACTAAACAAATCTTGCATGGACTAAAAATTCCTACATGTTTGATACCATGAGATACATGTTGATCTATGTTCTTATGTTTGCATATATAATTTTGCTTAGTTTTATCCACCTTTTTTATTTCGACAAAAGGGGAGAAATATACTCTCTATGGGAGTAGAGTATACTCTCTACTTAGTTAAGGGTAGTTTAATCACTCAAAATACATATTTTTTATTTTTTACCATCTCCCTGAGAGATGCATTGTCATCATCAAAAAGAGAGAGAATGTGGATCTATGTGCTTGTCGGTATAAAGTAGAAGATCCATCTGAAGTTTTGATGAAGACAATGATGATTAAAGTCGGTAACAATAACTTTCAACCTTGATCATGATAATCTAAATATAGAAAGATATCATGTATCATAAATAAAAGGGGACTCAAGATTAAATTTTTTATATGATCACAAACAAACTAGAAAAGAATCATGAAGCCTCAGATTTAGTGTGAAAGCTCGACAAGTTTATTATACATGTCTCTCTGTCCGAGTGACCCGAGTTTTGTAAAAGTAAGGATGTAATTTAGAAGTACTAAGGAAACTCTCTCTCTCTCTCTCTCTCTCTCTCTCTCTCTCTCTCTCTCTCTCTCTCTCTCTCACACACACACACACACACACACACACACACACACACACATACACGCACGCGCGCGCGCATACACACACACACAAACAGACACCAATTAAAATATGTTTTTCAATACTTTTTTTCTTAAAATTATTTTCTAAGTCAATCCAAGTGATTAAAAAATTTTCCAAATCTTTTCCAAACAATTTTTTAACTAATCAATCGATTGGTGACTTGTGCCAATTGATTAACAAAACTGTTTTGAGTCAGCCAATCGATTAAAGTATTAAGCCAATTGATTTGAGGAGATCTAAGCAGTTAACCAAGCGACTATGATAACAAATTAATGACTTGGAATGAGTATATATCAAATATTTCCTATTTGGGCATAATAATTGATTAAAAATGACTTGCCAATCGATTGGAGCATTATGTCAGTTGATTGGCTCATCAATGCAGTCCATGGATTATTTCCTTTTCTAATTTTTCCAACTCCTACATAATGGAGGCTCGTCTACTATTCATTTCACGCTACTTTCCCATGATATAAATTTTCTTTCGAATTTATCGCTCTATTTTCTCTCATTCTCTCTCTAGAAATTTTGTCCAAATCTTTTCCAAACAATTTTTTAACTAATCAATCGATTGGTGACTTGTGCCAATTGATTGACAAAACTGTTTTGAGCCAGCCAATCGATTAAAGTAGTAAGCCAATCGATTTGAGGAGATCTAAGCAGTTAACCAAGTGACTATGATAACACATTAATGACTTGTAACGACTATATATCAAATATTTCCTATTTGGGTATATTAATCGATTAAAAGTGACTTGCCAATCGATTAGAGCATTATGTCAATTGATTGGCTCATCAATTCAGCGCATGGATTATTTCCTTTTCTAATTTTTCCAACTCCCACATAAATGAGGCTCGTCTACTATTCATTTCACGCTACTTTCCCATGATTTACATTTTCTTTCAAATTTATCTCTCTATTTTCTCTCATTCTCTCACTAGAAATTTTTCTTTCACCTAAGGTTGTCATAGTGCTTTTTGAGGGATGATTTTCTTGTAAGAAAGAGCTTATAAGTAGTTGTGTTGGTCATTTTAATTCTTAAGAGTGTGATATTCTTAAGAGATCGAGTTTGGTTCATGAGATAGACCAGTCAAAAAATCTTTGTGTTTTGTTTCTTGAGCTTTGTCAAAAAAAAGCTTTGTTTTTTGTTATAGACATCAACCAAAATCTGTAAATGGTTTGTTACCTAGGCAAGGGTAAAATCTATCATTTGTTGGGGATAAGCATGTAAAAATCTCAAGATTAAATTGTTTTAAGGTTCGTGGACATAACTTGTAAAAGCTCAAAAGTTTATAGCCAAAATTTCAAGAAGACCTCTTAGGGACAAGACTATGCCAACTTTCGACCAAACTTAGATAACACTCTGGTACAATCTCCTTAACGTATACTCTCTTTATTTTATGTTATTTACTGTTTTATTTTTGTTGTTATTTACTCTCACTAATATTCTTACACAATTCTAATCTTAATTGAGAAAAATATAAAAGTAATCGCGAATTTTAAATACCACAATGTACCCTGCCATCTTATGCTTGGACTCACTTCATCAACAATAATTACCATTCTTTGAGATTGTTCCAAAAATCCACAATATTGCAATGTACACCAGACTTTCTTCTACTCGTGGTTTCATTGAACTGATCAACCATGAGTGAACAAGATTGTTGCATCTATCCCGCACAACGAAATTGAGACTATCTTCCTTCATAATAGGAACCAAACCATTCAAAAATTGAAAAACGTTTTCTTTGTGGCAAGAACACACTGCTTCCACTTCGCCCATCTATGGTAATTTTTATCTCTTTCTAATTGAGGTGTAATGCACATTGTTGTAGGATTCTCTTATGGATGAATGTAGTATATATCTAGTGCAATATCTGGATTCGAAGAATTTCCTCCATTATTATTATTGTTGTTCCCACTTCTCGCCAGTGTGATCAGAAAAATACAAAAAAAAAGTTGAATTAAACCAGACTATATGATGCCATATCAGTATTTCTCATCTCCATATGAGTTTCATTAACAAGCAAAAGAGAATAAATCAGAGAATGGGAAACATGATTCTAATTATTTATGGAAGAAGTAGTTAAAAGTGTTAAAAAAACCAATAAGACATGTGATATAGCTACTATAAGCGAAATAACCAACTTTCTAACTAACTCCAACTCCAACTAACCTCTTGAAATGAGTAACTTATTAAACAAGTTACTTATTATGTTGTTTTTTCTATTTGTCAATAGCCAAAATATTTTGATCATTAAGGATATGCATGAACCGCCACAAGTTACCTAACTAGAGGTAAATCTATTTTGAGTATTAAAAGTATTTTGAAGCAGATGGAATAGCGATGAAAATAGGTTAATTCATGTCTGGCCTTAGAAGCCTAAGTCTGGCCTACAATAAATGTTTAAGGCATAAGCTTGGCCAATGACCTATTATAGATTTTTGTTTTGCCCTGGATGACCTATTTAAAAGTTTGACATGTCCTAAAAGTCTATTTAAAAGTTTATTTAATATTAAACCTTTCAAATAGTCCATTTTATCTATTTTATTTACATAGACAGTAAGACCTTTTATATACTAGTTAACCTATTTTATAATACATATGCACATATATGTCGATTTATAAGGCTTCATAGATTTTTTTTAATAGCCTAAGTCTAACATATATAATCAAATAGACTTTTAAAAAAGTATAAGTCTAACTTTTTTATTAAAAAGACCAGATCAAAATAAATTTAAATAAATCAGACTATAGATTCTTCTAAGCCGACCTAACTTATTCTCATCCTTAAAAGAGAATATAGAGCCTAATACTTAAAGCGAAGATAACAACTTCCTTCTCTAAAACATCATCTTACAAAACAAGATCATCTTCTAAAAAACATTATTTTATAATTAACAATGCATACAATTAATTTTCCGTTTCACGAGTCACTATCAGAATAATATCTATTTTATTTTAATTAATAATTGTCTTTATTTGAGAAATAATTTTTTTTATTTTCAAATGTGAGTTTTTTTTCTTTCTCTATCTCACGGATCTCTTTTTTTATATGATTATTTAATACAATTGAGTTTATATGATCATTATTCATTTTACAATTAATTAATACATTATAAATTGACGTGTGTATCTAAATATATTTTATATTGTATCAAATTGAATATTACTCAATAATAATGCACACCACTAATTTTCTATTTCACGGAACATTATTAGGATAACATCTATTTTATTTTAACCAACAATTATCTTTACATGAAAGATAAATTCTTCATTTTCAAATATCATTTCAAATTTACATTCATATCTAAATATATTTTATATTATATTAAACAAATTTATACGTGCGGATCCACGAGTATCTAACAACTTCCTTCACTAAAACATCATTTTACAAAAGAAGATTAACTTCTCAAAAAACATCATTTTACAAACCGAGATCAACAAAGGGACGAGAGATATTAATACCCCTTAATATCTTATTTACTCTATATCAATTACTCTAACTACACATGTCACGAAGTAGCATGGTTTAGAATCCTTTTAAATATAACATATAACATAAAATATGCTACCCTATATTTCATCTCCTTCTGAAGTTAAATAATACGCCAAAAAGTCTTAATAAATTACACTCTATTCTATAGATCTCATTTTACAACAAGGACTTTCAATACCACAATATAAAAAATAGAATATAAAAAAGAAGAAAAAATTGACGTGAAAAGTACAGATGAAAGGAGATTTAAATGGTGTGGGACTGTGGGTGGGGGCGTATTGAGTGACTCATGATCCTTCCCTAAATTCCGAGCTCAACTTTGATAAGGACTGATCAAACAGCTTGCTCTTGTCTTTTTCTAAACACTCTCTTCATCATCTATGCCTATCTCCTTATTTTATGCTCTACCATATCTATCCCTTTCTTTCTTTCTTTCTTTTTTATGAACTTTTTTTAATGATTCAAATTGCTTATTTTAGATGCAAAATAATCGGATTTTTTTAGATAGACTTTGAGATCACTTCCATATGGTTAATTTAACTTGTTTATTAAGGTAAAAAAAAAACAATTTTACGTTAATCACTTTAAATTCATTCGTAAAAATTGGAATTTAAACTTTGATGTTGCATTTAATCTAAAAATATCAAAAAAAATTATCAATTGATTTAGAAATTACATAGACAAACAAAATTATAAAGAGAAATGTTTTCATTACGCATAAGAGTCTTAATGAAATATACTTTATAATTTTTTAAGTAATAGAAGTTTTAAGAAACTAAAAAATATATTTAAATTTGTCCTCTGACGCACAATGTATAGATGGTCAAGGTTGAGAATTCACAATCATGGTTTTAGAATTTAAAAAATTTGTTTTATGGTTAAAAAGGATTATTATGTGGTTTGGGTAGGAGTATTTTAGTATGTGAAGCTAATCAGAAGGTTAGGATATCAATTACTAAGTATGGGCCACAAGTTGGGTCTTTTCATGGCCCACTATTACGAAAACACATTTAAAAAACTCACAAAACATTTCTATAAATTTACCCTATCCCTTTTAAAATATAAACTATTTTATAAAATAATCATCTTAAAGTATCACTTTCTATTATTCTATCACACACCTTACTATTTATTTTAATATATTAATTAAAAATAATTTTATAAATTACCATGTATTTTTTATTTTCAATACATAATTATCAATAACATTCGATGATGAATATTGTATGTAATTCATTCCAAGATTAGTTTCATTTGTATTTGAATTTGTGTTTAGTTTGAATTTGAATTTCATTTGAGTCTTGGTATAAAAACTCAATTAAAGTTTCATTTGTAATAGAATTAACAATTTTCTGAATTGAGAAAGTTAGTTAGAAAATTTTCTCTCTCTCTCACACACACATATCTTTTCCAATTCTTGTGAATTATTAATGGAGGTTCATTGTTGAACTCCAATAATTGGTATCTAGAGTTTCGGTTTGATTCATAGGGAAACACAAGTGTGGTGAGGTCTGTGATTGATTTTGTTTCTGAAATTCCCACTAAATTGAAGTTCAAATTCGAGGAGAAACACAAACCTTGATTCTCTGGGTTTGGGAAACACGAGTGTTCTTGAGAACTGAGTGATTTGTACAAGAACGAAGATGAACGGAGGAAACATTAGCTTGAACACAAAGTTTACAGTATTCGACGGAAAGAACTAGAATATGTGGTCGATTCAGATGCATATGTTATTTTGAACTCAAGATGTTCTTGATCTCGTCAATGTCAGTTACATGCCGATTGCAGAAAATGAAACAGAAACGCAAATAACTGTGCATTGTAAAACGAGGAAGAAGGATCAGAAGGCGTTGTACTATATCCATTAGTGTGTGGATAAGAAGGTGTTTGAGAAAATTGTTGATTCAATGACGGCGAAGGAGTGGAATACAGTGATACTGTGTTATGGTGGTGACGCATTAGTGAAAAAGGTCGAGTTACAGTTCCTATGTAAGCAATATGAAAATCCCAGCATTAAAAACAATGAGAAAGTGCATGATTACATCTCCAGAGTGATTGTGGTCACTAATGAGATGCAGTCTTTTGGAGAAACACTCACTAAATATGTAATCATTCAAAAGGTACTGAGATCACTTACTCCACAGTTTGATTACAAAGTTGTAGCCATAGAACACTCTAAAGACACTAACACCATGAGAATTTAAGAGCTTCAAAGTAGTTCAGAGGCACAAGAGTTGTGTCTGACTGAAAGAAACTAAGGAAAAGAGTTAGAACAGACTCTGAAAGCTCAGACTCTGAAAGGTTCTCCTGGAAATAAGAAATAGAAGCAAGCATGGCTAGAGAACAAGAAGAAGTATAGTGGCGGTGTTCAGAAATTAGAACTCTTCAATTCTGATAAGAAACATTATAATGTTCATAAGAGAAAGGAGAAGTTTGACAAGAGAAAGATTCAGTGTTATAGTTGCAACAAGTTTAGCCATTTTGCTATTGATTGCTCGTCAAACAAGGTTAACAAGGGTGAAGAATCCAACATAGTCATAGGAGATTCTGATGATTAACATGTTCTACTAATGGAATATGAGAATGTAGGTGGATCAGTGGTAGACTAGTGGTACATGGACGTTGGCTACTCAAATCAACTAATTGGAAACAAGTAATGGTTGGTTGATTTTGACTCTAGTAAAAGGACCAAGATCAGATGTGCTGACGATGATTGTCTGAATGCTAAAGGAATAGGAAATGTCAGAGTTAAGTTTAACAATGGAAAAGTTATATTGATCAAGGATGTATGGTATGTTCCTAGTATGAATATCAATTGGATGAGTGTAAGTCAGTTGATTGAAAAAGGATTTTTAGTAACCATGAAGGACAATATCTCGAAGTTGTATGACTTTAATCAGAAGATGATTATGCAGTCTGAATTGGAAGGAAACAAATGCTACTATAAGGAAATTGGATGATAGAAGCAAGGCCATGTTACTTATAAGTTACTGCAATACGGGTGCTTATAAGTTCTATTGTCCAATCACCAACAATATTGATATCGGCAGAGATGTCATAGTGAAGGAATCATAAACATGGGATTGTAGGAAGTATCAATCCAACTCTAATGCAGTGTCAACACTAGAGTTGGATTCTGCCTTTGAAGGAGATTCTGCCCCTGGACGAGAGTTTGCCTCTGAAGGTAATTCTAACTCTAAAGGAGAGTCTGAATCTGAAGATGACTCTGAATCTGAAGACGAGTCTGACTTTGAAGGTGAGTCATACCCTGAATGTGACTCTGAAGGTGACTTTTACTCTTATGGTGGATCTGACTTTGAAGGAGATCCAGCCTCTGAAAGTTGAACTTCAGAAGGTAGAGCTTATAGAGGTAATCTTGCCTCTGAAAGTGATCCAGCCTCTGAAGATGAAACTTCTAAAGGTAGATCTTCTTAAGGTTTCCAAAGGCCACGGAGAGTTAGACAGATACCAAGGAGACTTGCAAACTTTGAGTTGCTACAAGATACTGAGATTAATTATGAAGAGGAAGCCGTACATAGTGCCATGATGGTGGATTACGAACCTACCAACATCGATGAGGCTCTCAAGAAGAAGGTGTGGGTGAATTTCATGAAGGAAGAGCTTGAGGTCATTGAAACAAACAAGACATGGAATTAATTGTTCTATCTTGGAACAAGAAAGCCATCAGTGTGAGATGGGTTTTCAAGGTAAAGGTAAAGACAAATGGTTCAGTTTCTAAGCATAAATCAAGGTTATTAGCTTGAGGATTCCTATAAATGTCTGGTTTATACTACTTTTAAGTGTTTGTACCTGTAGCCAAACATGAAACCATAAGGTTAGTTATTGCTATAACTGCAAATAGAAATCGGCCTCTGATACACTTAGATGTAATGTCAACTTTTGTAAATGGTCTATTGCAAGAAGAATTCAATGTGTTACAACCTCGTAGATTTGTGAAAGAGAATAAATAAGGGATGGTGTACAAACTACATATAGCCTTGTACGGGCTGAAACAAGCTCCAAGAGCTTAGAATCTGAAGATTGTTTCATTTTTCAAGGATCTGGAATATGGTGTGCATGTGTAGTATACTTCTGATAGCAATATGATTCTAGTGTGTCTTTATGTAGATGACATACTTATGACAGAAAGTTATACTTTTGAGATAAACAAGTTAAAGAAGGTGTTGATGAATGCACTTGATATGACTGACCTTGGAAATATGGTATATTTTATAGGGATGGAGATTTTGCATTATGTGAAAGGAATTATTATGCACCAACTGAAGTATGAACTAGAGTTGCTGAAGAGATTTTAGTTGATGAATTGTAAGTCAGTAGTCACACCTGCTGAGACAAATCATAAGTTGTACTCTGATTCTGATGGAAAAGGTGTAGATGCTACAACCTTGAAACAATTGATTGGTTGTCTGAGATATTTGTGTAACACCAGGCCCGTCATATGTTATGCAGTTGGAATGGTGAGTAGGTTTTTGAGTAAACCAAAATGATCACATTACCAAGCTGCAGTCAGGATTATGAGGTATGTAAAAGGTACTATGAGACATGGAATTTTGTTTCCATCTGGAGTATCAGTTGATGTTGAGCTAGTATGCTACTCAGACTCTGAGTGATGTGGAGAAAGAGTGGACATAAGAATCATTGCAAGATACATGTTTATGTACATGGGAGCCTCCATTTCTTGGTGTTCCAAGAAGCAACTAGTGGTTGCATTGCAACTGTAACACCCTAATCCCCGACTCGACATTTAAATGAAATGTTTTGAATAAAAATCCAATATTAGAGTATCACCAAAACATAAAACTTTAAAAACCAATTAGTCATGCAAAATAAGAAGCAGAAGTCAAACAAAGTCTGAGACAAGGTCTCATCAACAACTCCAACAAAGAAAAAGAAAATAAAACATCAAATAATGCAAGACATCTCATCCCCAATTCTACATAAGAGTGACTCCTCTAAGACCTAATGACAAAAGTTAAAGGGGGCATAGACGTCATCCTCTAACTCAACAACTACTCTTGTACCTAATTTCCTGTACTCCCGGGGAGCATAGGCGCCGCAACAACAAACAGTGGGTGAGAATACATCTAACAATTATTATAGGCGAATAACAAGAAGACACAATAATAATAACAAATATAATAGTATTCTCAATCACACTTGAACACAATCAAACAAATCATAATGCAAATGCAATGCAATGCCATAATCTCCATCTCATATGGATGTGGTACCAAAATCATTGGAATTAGACCATCGCAATCCCATGTCTTTGATTCCTCTCTGAGCAACGTCCCTCTCTGAACGTGAGACCGTCATAATCCCTCTCTCAACCAGCCCATCACTAGACCGAAGTCCTACCTATCTCCACGAATCACAACAATACAACATACAACAAAATCACTATCTCAAGATCATAATAAGACACAAGTCTCAATCATTCACAAAAGGTTTCACTCTTGAACCTATAATTCTCCATATTCGACCATCACTGTAATCCCTCTCTACCTTACTTACTCAAAACGTCATTCAAGGCCATCATTATAATCCCTCTCATATTTACTAACTCAAAATGTCATTCAAGGCAATCACTGTAATCCCTCTCTGGATTACTAACTCAAAACACCATTCAAGGACATCATTGTAATACTTCTCTAAATTACTAACTCAAAACACCATTCAAGGTCATCACTATAATCCCTCTCTGGATTACTAACTCAAAAACTATATTTTTAAAATAATTTATTTATTTTTCTCAAAAATTGAAGTTATATTATTACGAATTATCCTCAACTTATCAAACTACTTAAAAACAACTCAAAAAGTCTCAAGGACTCATAGTTTCTTCAGAAACTCTCAAAATCTATATTTCCTTAAAAACTCTTAAAATTCGTTATTATTATTTGTGTCAGACCACCAATAGGGTAATGACAAGTACTTTATCATTTTCCTAAAAAAATGTCCCTAAGGTCACCAAAGGAACTCCAATGCCACAAGATGCTCCAAAATGCCATCGAAGGCTACCGAACTCCAGAAATCCAAGGGAATGCTCAAGAACTCAAAAAACATCAAAAATGCCTGAAATTGTCGGAAAGCATCAAAATTTCCCGAAAAGTCGGAAAACACCCAAAATCGTCCGAAAATTCATAAAACACCAAAATTGCCTGAAAAGTCGGAAATTTTCCCAAAAAGTCTATATTTTTCGACAAAAAAAAGGTTTTCTAGTTTACGGTTATGCCAAAAATTAATTTTCTTTTTAAAATAGCTTTAAAAAAGTTATTTTAATTTTTGGGAAAAAACTGACAGAAAATGATCGACTCAAAAATGTTAGAGAATAATAGGTCAGAGTTCTCAATCTCAAAAATCTAGGGAATCAAACGACCCAAGAGAGTCATTTGAATCCTAGGGGGCAAAACTCAAATTAACAAAGACAACACAAAAACAATACAAACATTTATACGATAAAACCATATTACAAGTTATTATATCCAACAACACATTTAGAGACCTTAGGGGATTATTCTAAATCCTCTAATAGGGTCTTAGAGCAAATACATAAAAAACAACATTCAACAGTATTCATCATGATCAGAAAATATCGTAGCTCATCAATATAGAAAGAATATTAAAGGAAAATTTTAAAAATCCCTAAGGGTGTTGATATGAGGGTAAGGAACTCTCACTATCCTAGAAGCCTGATATCACCTAATTGTAGACACCCCCTACCTCGATTTTTCCGTAAAGTACTTTTAAAATCCATTGGGTTCCTCGCTCCCAAATCTTCTCTATCCCAACAAGAACTTTGCCTCTTTCACGTTCTGACAAAATTGAATTCTAACTTAATTTTGTCACAACTTTTAGTATTTATATGAGCTTATTTTTCAAAATTATGGTTTTTGCCAAAATAAATTCAATTCTCTCTCCTTCTACCCTCTATTTTCCATTAATCACATAATTTTCCTTTTCTTTTATTTAATCAATTAAGTAATTATTTAAATCAAATAAATATTTAAATTAAATAAATATTCAATTAAATAATTATTTAATCATAATTCTCCACATACTATTAATTTATTTTATTACCAAAAAAATACGTAATAATTAAAATAATACTATTTACCTGCTCTCACAACTCTTAAACTCGATAATTAGTAAATTATCAAATTACCCATGTACTATAAAAATAACACAATTCTCATATAATCACCAAATCACGGAAACAATTAAATAAATTGCTTAAATAATAAGTTGGGGTGTTACATCAACCTATGAAGTTGAATACATAATTGGTGCTTTGTTTCCTTGTCAAGCGGTTTGGTTAATGAATTTGTTGCAAGAATTGAAGTTCAAAGTGAGCAAACTAGTCAGATTGGTGATTGATAATAAATCTTCCATAAGTGTTGCTAAGAATTCAATTCTACATGGAAGAAGGAAGCACATTGATACTAAGCATTATTTTCTGCTCAATCAAGTTCAGAATGGAGTACTTGAGATTGTTTATGTCAGTACTCAGAAGTAGGTTTTTTTACTAAAATAACCCATTTTTTGAAAAAAAAAATCCCAATCTATCACACTTTTTAGAGGAGGCGCCAATTGGATTGACGCCTCCTCTTAAACTTAGAGAGGAGGCACCAATTGGATTGGCTAGGACACATGGTGCATCCAATTCAATTGGCGCCCATGTGTATAGGTTAAAGGGAGGCGTCAATTGGATTAATACCATAATGTGTTTTGTAATTTTTTTTCAAAAATAGTCTTCATGATACATAATTTCGAAATCGGATAAACTCATATTAATATAAATTCCCGTTTACACAAAAAAGAATAATGTTGATGACCGGGATCACCTAACCGACCTCCGGTCCCACATCCCCTAGCTACCCGAACCCGTGGCCCTAACCCATGTTGACGATTCACCACTGGTGTTTGAGCATCTGAGGGCCCAGGAACATCACTACCAACTGCAAGAGATGACCTGTTGAGCTAGTCAGATAAAATAAGCGTAGTCTTGAGTATGCATCGAAGGTGTACCGCCATAGCAGAGTTCATGACCCATGCCAGAGTAGTTGGGTTGTGTTTGACTTGTTGGTGGGCGACCAGGACGGTTGAAGGGAGACATTTGTGTGAATGATGCGTCGAGGAAATGTTGGAAAGATTGTTGTGGTGTTTGGTAGAGATAGGGTTTTTTAAGGTTTCAGTTTTGAGATGTTTGAGCTTCTTGGCTATGGTAGGAGGAGGGACGGTTGATTTTAAATGATCGTTCAATGTTTTAGCTAAGGAGACTTTGGTAGGGTGATGTGTTGGGTGCGAAGCGATGTTGGGTCTCTGGTTGATGATCTAGTTGTTGGTGGTGGTACAGGGTATGCTCTTGGTATTATGGTTGGATGTATGACATGTTAGGGTTGTACGTTTGTGTGTTTATGGAACGGAAAGTTTGACGGATAGGGGGTTGTGTGTAGCCGGTCTGACAATGTTGTTGGGAGTTAGATGTTGAGGCATCTGGTGTGTAAGTTGCCTAACGTGGGTCATATAGGTACATATCCTCGGCAATGAACTCAAAACCAACCGATATGTAGCAAGCCATATAAGTACGACTCAGTTTTTCTTCAGTTGGCATCACAGCGTCAGTTAAGACATGGTTATAACGGTGCTTCCATTTGCGACACTCAGATCTAGCAAAGCTTTGCCATGGGTTGAAGTTCCATTGGTCGTTAACTTTGCGTAGATGCCATTCTCCTAGGTTTGCCTGGGGATCTGAGATATGTTGAAGCATACCGAACTGTAATTTCGCACGATCACTGTTGTGCATCTCCACAGTGGTGAATTTTATGATTGATGTGCATGCAGTCCATACGGTTGTATCTTCTTCGTTGATTTCATGGTCATGATCCAAATTTAGGTATGGACGCCAAATGAACTAAAATGTGAACGTATTTTAGATTATAAACTTGGTAGAAGAAATTAATAAATTATTACGAAATAATTAGGTTATTATCCATACATATGTCGGTCGAAGGTGATCCAAGAGATTGCGATACTGGGTAATACAGTGTCTAGGACATCTGTTATAACTCATACCATGTGCCGACCATCTGCACCATAAATGTAAAAATATTAGTTAGAGATAATAACCGGTAAATTAAGTAAATATATATCATTTTAAACAACTTACTTTTGTGCATACAGGAATGTGAAAGGGTTGTTGTTGACAGGCGCTAGCGACAGTAGTCTTGACCAACCCCATGCTGGGAGCAAAACAGCACATCCAAAAAAGGTAGTTTGTCTTCGTGTGAATTTTTACACAAATAGATATAAAGATAGGCTAGACAAGTGGATCCCCAACTGTAACTTCCTATTCTATCTACATGTCTTAGTAAAGGTAAATACATAACATGCATACTAGAACCACTACCTTTGGGAAATAAAAAAGAACCAATTAAAAGCATAATGTAACACCTAGTTTTTATTATTCGAGCCTCTTCGGTAGAATGATCATCTAAATGTAAGTTGTTATAGTATGCCTTAAGGCGTGAAAGGAGTATACCTTGACCTCTTGAGTTATCATATAACAAATAATCACCCAAGAGGTCCATGCAAATTGAATTCACATAGTTGGTTTTACCATTTACATTTTTACACTCGATAGGCAGTCCCAATAGCATGTACATCACGGTACACTCACTAGTTGGAAACCAGAACGTGTGTGTCTCGGGACGCCATCTTTCACATAACGCAAGAATGAATTTATTATCCACCAACCAAGATATGATTTTGCTTATATGTCCAAAATCGGCGAGTTCGACATACGGTTGAATCATCGGGTCCATGTGTACATATTCGTGGACCTGAGTACGGAACCTTGAAACATCCTATAAAAGAAATAATAAAACACATTACTAAGTTGATATGTTATTAAAAGGTATTCTAGACAAATAACAAAAGAATTAAACACTTATATTAGTTGTTAAGTTTGCAACTGTTCCTCTGTACGATTCGCCAATTGTGAGGATAGACATCTTGTCAGAGATGAAAGAGGTTGGTGCAGATGAAAGAGGTTGTTGCAGATGAAAGATTTGATGTTATTGAGGATGTAGTGAGTGTTGGGGTGGGAGAAATGTGAGAATCTTTTGCCTATTTATAAGGTGTGACATGCAAAAGTGTGAAAGCTTGGAAAAATGGGATTACAAGTGCTAGCCAAATGAATTGGTGCCCATGTGGATTTTCTACATGCTAGCGCCAATCAAATTGGCGCTTCCCTAGGCTCGTGCATGACACATCTAGCATGCATGCTTGGTTACGATGTTTGCATGCATGCAAGACATGGTGTCGCCAAATGGATTGGCGCCCATGTGCAAGCATTGCTAGCAAGCGCCAATTCATTTGGAGCTAGGGCTTACATGTGTGACACGTGCCTTTCCTCTCTCTTGCATGCTGGACACATCACTTCCATCTAGCTTGCATGTTTGACACATGAGTCTGAGTTGCTTGCATGTTTGACACATCACTTCAGACTTGCCTCCATGTTAAATACAATAACCAACACACATTCATCTGCAACAGGAAATTAATTTTCATCTGCACAAGAAATATTACAATGTCATCTTCACCAAAATATAGTGTCAATATTCACTGCAATGGTGAGACATATGAGTCTGAATTATACGAGTTTTGTTTTCGAAACACTGATACTATCCGACTTACGATCAAGAGAAATTCAAATTTCTTGCATCTGAAAAAACGAATTCAATCCTGCATAGGATCTGGTATTGTGTCAAAGATCACGTATCAAAATCCAATTTTTTTAGAACATTCAATGCAAGTTTTTCCCACTAAAGGTACAGGATGATGAAGATGTTGAATATATGTTTGTTAGTCACGAACATTCTGGTTGCAATTGTATTGAGTTGTATATTACTCTTCAACCAAGTATACCATCTCAGCAATCTCAAATAACTAATCAGGATGAATCTGATGAATTTGATTCACAATACTCAGATGACGTCGACCCAGAAGCAGAAGCAGAAGTCAACATCATTGAAAAAGAAGAAGAAGAGACTGAGACACATGTCGATCATATGTTGAACAACAATATTGAAGATGATGATCAACCATCGTCGTTACCTCCAAGTCATGTCTACAATCCGCCTCAACATATAACAAACATGGATCTGCATGATGATGAAACATCCAACAGTGTTTTTTATAACCGTATCCATGATCAGAAGGTGAGTTAAAGGTGGGACACATGTTCCATACTAAAGAAGAATATGTGCGGGCTATCAAAAAATTTCACATGAACAACTCTGCTGATTTCACAATGAAACGCACTGATTCAAGAAGGTATGTCATCGAATGTTGTAACATCCTTTGTAAGTTACAGTTAGATGCATCTTACAAAAGGAAAAGCGACTCTTGGGAGATAGCTTCAATCGACCCACCTCACAGTTGTATTGCAACTAACGTTGAACAAGATCACCGTAAATTAAGCGTTGGATTCATATGTCAAGACATTTTGCTGCTTGTTAATAAAGACCCATCAATGAAGGTGAATATAATTATATCTCATATTAGAACAAGATATAACTATACTCCATCTTACAAAAAAGCATGGATTATGAGGACAAAGGTTGTTGAACAGGTATTCGGCAACTAGGAGGATTCATACAAAGAATTGCCACAATTTTTATGGGCACTAAAAACATACGTACCAAGAACTATTGCAATTATGGAGACATTGTCAGTAATGACGCCAGATGCAACCTGTGTTGTTGGAAATAGAATCTTTCACTGTCTCTTTTGGGCGTTTGACCAATGCATCAAAGGTTTTGCATTCTGTAAACCTATTATTCAAATTGATGGAACATGGTTATACAGCAAATACAATGGTACTTTGCTTATGGAGATTGCACAAGACAACAACAACAATGTCTTTCCCATTGCCTTTGCTCTGGTTGAATGTGAAATTGCTGGTGGTTGGGGTTTCTTTCTTTGACATCTCAGAACACATGTGGCTCCACAAGCCAATCTCTGTTTGATTTATGATAGACATGCTGCCATTGAGAGTGCTTATAATAACCATGACAACAGATGACATGATCCTCCTTCTACCCATGTCTATTGCATTAGACATATTGCACAAAACTTCATGCATGCAATCAAAGATAAGAACCTTCGCAAGAAAGTGGTGAATGCTGGGTGTCGCAACCTAAAAAATAGAAATGATGCGAAAAAACAACCGGCGAAAAAGAAATGACAGAAGAGTCGCCACCGTGCATTATTTATCCTAAAGGGTGTGTGAATATCTAATGTACTATTTACAAAAAGAAAGGGGTCAAAAGAAAATGACTCGCACGGATGTCGCATCCACTGCATACGTATCTCATCTGAACATGAGAATCAGAGTCTTCGTAGCTCGGCTACCTATGGGTGAGAGAGAAGTGTGCTCGCTAAGACACCGTGTCTTATGCCTACATATCTCCTCTGGAAGGAGAATCAGAGCAAAACGTAGTTCAACTAACTACGGGAACAAGGGTCTCGATTGCAACTAGGGCAAGAGAAAGGGAAGGTCTCGATCGCAACGAGGGCGAGAGAAAAAGAATCTCAACAAATGCGAAAGCAAACAAGGATTAGTTGTTAGTCGTCAGTCAAAAACTTGGCAAGGCATCGCGTCTCGTGCCTACGTATCTCATCTGAACATGAGAATCAGAGTTGTCGTAGTTCAGCTACATAGGGGTTAAGGATTTCCATCTGAACATGGTCTTACAAAAGAAGACACCAGTTGTGTCAAAGGAGAGTGGGAAATGTGTTCACGTCCTAGCAGTAGGTGTCGCAGCTTACTGAATCGAGTCTTAGGCAGTTACCTCTTTGCAATAGAACGGAGTGACATGCCACAGGATCGGAGACGCACGGAAGGTCTAAAAAATGGGGAAGCTCTGCCCTAGAGTTGTCATGCAATGTGGACCTATGTGTTAGGATTTACAAATGGGAATATCTACCTAATGTTAGCATGCAAAGAATAAGGGAATTCTACCTATGTTATCATACAAAGGAATATGGGAGTGCTACCTATGTTATCATGCAAAAGAATATGGGAATTCTACCTATGTTATCATACAAAGGGTTCTACCTAATGGGTGTTATCTAAACGGAACAAGAGTCGACAAATGGAGCAAGAAGAGGAGTGGGGTAAAGGGTAGACGGCGATGCATGAAGCAATCGACTTACAGGTAGATGGCGATGCATGAAGCAATCGACTTACAAGAGAAATGGTGATGCATGAAGCAATCTACTTACGAAAGGAATGGATGAATATGTGTTGGTTCTGTTAAGTTTTGAAAATGACTACTCGACGTTGGATCGAGGTTTTGATCTTGTTTTTGAAATGGTTATCGGGTGTTCGTTTTAATTCTTGTATTAATAGATGAATAAAGAATGAAAGAATAAACATTATACACTTCATGGGAGAGGGGTACATTTGTTATGAATGGGGGTTGTTCATGGCAATCAGAAAATAAGAATAATGTGCCTCATACATCATACAAGTAGGCAACAGTTATCAAACAATCAGATAAGCAATCAAGTATATGATCAAATCAAATAATGAAAGAATGAAATAATGAAGCATTAGACAATGCATGAGAAGTATAAACATGTTAAGCAATCAAACAATAGAAGCATGGATGAAAGAAACAAGTATAAAAAATATCAGATGAATCAGATAGATGAAACTATGCATACAAAGGGTCATTGAATAATTTAATCGGGAAATGATGCAAGGATCAAATAAAATCAAGACGAGACGCCTCTAATACATGGAATATGAGATGAACAAGGGAGGATCAAAAGATCTCTTCAATTGCCCTAAGCAATCCCTTAAGTCAAACATCAATCATAGAAAAGTCAACTGTAAAGTCAAGTCAACTTGAAAATTATCAAATAAATAGTAAATTAATCAAGAAAATTATGAAAAATTAAACTAAGTAAGGTGGGGTCAGGACATCATCATCCCCCTAAAAGATTTTAAAAATAATGAGAATTGGTATATAAATTAATTAAAATAAAAAAGAAGTCAAATGAAAAGTCAACCAAGCAAACTAGGTCAAAAAATAAATCCAAAATAAATTGAAAATAGGAAATAAAATTCCAAGAAAAGGTCAGGTTGACCATGAGAAATTGGTCAACCCTCATCCCAAATATCAGAAATTAAAAATAATTCTAGGTCATGAAAATAAAATTAATAAAAAAATGTATGCTAAAAAAGAACAACTTGAAATAAATAATTAAAATAAAAAATCAGCATTAAACAAATACGAAAATAAAAATTAAATAAAATTAAATAAAACATTAAGGAAAGTGAAAAATATTTTTTGGTATTTTTATGAAAAAATAAAATATTTTTATTAATTAAAAAGCAAAACAGAAAATAAAAATGAATTAAGAAAAGAAATAAAAATACAATTAAACATTGCTGATGGGCCTGGAAGAAAGGGGGTGTGGATAGCGTACTGGAGAAAGGCCCAGTCCAAGCGAAATAAAATTTGAGCGTGACATTAAATAAAGTGTGCATCATGTAACATGTTAATCAATTGGTCATGGCAATTTTAAGTCACAAAAGACAAAACAGGAACGGACGGGCATGATCAAAACAGGCGCGCATGATCTGGAGGATACGAAGACGATACACGTCGTCTCTTTCATGGAAGCTTTGCCCTAACTCCATGCATGCAATGCACACTCGAAAACCAACGAATTTCTCCAACTTTCAACAACAAAATTCAAACTCCATGGTTCACCAAATGAGATGATATAAAAAGCAAAGTTCAAGTGTGAAATGAGTAGAACACAATGGTGCTTTGTTTCATTAAAAATAGTGGCCTTAGCATGAAAAAAAGTGAACAACAAGGGGGCTTCATGCACACGGATTCCACAGAAATTTAACAACACAAACTCAAGCTTAATGAACATGCCTCATGTTGAGGGTTTTACAAACAATCATGGCATGGTATTAACATGGAACAACAACATGAAACAAGCATGGCAATGGCATAAAAAAACAGTAATGAACAATGGTAAGCATGATGATAAGAATGAGATATTGCCATGGAAGAGAGTGAAAAGATGCTTACCTAGTGGATGTAAGGTCCACTGCCTCTTGGTATTGGAGAGGATGGAAGGAAATGAGGTGCTCTTTCAATGCTTCTTCTTGAGAGACTTGTGAAATGAAATGAAAACCAAGCCTTGCCAACTTGCCTTTGCTTGCCTTGCTCTGAAGTTTTGCAGCCACCACCCTTCAAGTTAGGGTTTTGATGTTTAAATAGGTTGGACCAAAGTGTTCTAAATGGGCTTGAAATGTTTGTTTGGTTTATGTGCAACATGATACAAAAGGTGAGGTGGTGAAAGCAAGCTCTAATTGTGGCAAAACTTAAGTGAGTGAAACAAAAGCAAATGGCCAAATGAGGTAAAGAGAGAGGGTTGGTCGATTTTGCAGCTTTATTGGTTGTCTTGGTCTGGCAAGAAAACAACCCAACAGGGTGACGTTGTGACCTTGTATCTTGATGAATACATGACCAAATGACAAGGCAATGCAAACAGTAGGAAGAGCGCATGGAGCTTAACATCTTTCATGTTGAGCACAAGTTGAAATGATGAGTGGAAAGAGGTGAAAAATGGCCATGAAATCGTGTCTCATCATCTGCAAAATGGCTGGGCCAGTTTGGCCTAAATGCTGCCTAAAAATTCAATTCATGATGCCAACTTTAGATGAATGCATCTCCCAAACCAATGATCCAAATGGGATGATTCCAAAAAGGTGTGAAAGAGGACATGGCAAGGTACAATTGTCATGAAGAAAGTATTTTCAAAAGATGCATTGAAGTGCAAGAAAACTGGCCCATAATTCTTGACAAATTTTGCAAATTTTGGACTTAGAAAATTTTCTAAGTGTCCTAAAATAATGTCTCACTTTGACCAAGCATAACTTTCTCAATTTTAATCTAAATGAAACAAACTTTATATCTCTAGAAATCTTGGAACAAGAGGAACAACTTTCATGTTGGAGAAACTTTCAGATGGAGCTTGCATCTTGATTGAAAATGGGCTTAAAGTGGGTGCAACAATCATGAAAACTTGCCCTAAATGGAAAGTCAACTATTTCCAAATTTAGTAACTTTTTCAACTCCTGATTAAATGATGAATCAATGATCCAATCTCTATCAAACTTCACATGTAGGCTATCTTAGGCATGAATTTTGAGATTCAACCTTCAAAATGTCTGGAGTTGACTTTTCTGGCCCCACAGTTGACTTTTCCCAAACTGTCTGATTCCCGATTCCATTGATCAATTGAAGCACCTCTGGCTCAAATAAAGAGCTGATTTTTTGTATCTAGACCCTTATAGAAATATGGAGGGCCATGGAAAAGAGTTTCACCCAAGGAATCAGAAATAAACCGATTTTATACCAAACCCTAGTTTTAGGGCAAAATGATTAGGAACTGATTGCACTGATTGTCAATGGATCTTTCTGAGATAATTGTGAACCTTCCTAGGCCAAGATGCTTCTCTAATCATGACATGAATGAGCCCCTCTAATTCCCACCAAAACCTTGCATGTTGCAGGTAGCCATGAAACCCTAGATTCCTGATTAAATCCAGATGCACACTCTGAGAGCTCTGAATCTTCCACTGATGAACTGTAGACCACAATGAGATACCTGGACCACCTTGAGACCCTTGAGACTTGTATACTTGGAGAATGAAGTTCAATTCTCAGTCTTGCTTTGTGTGGGCTCCTTCTGTTAAGGAGTGATCAATCAAACCCTGATTTTCCATGTCACTAATGCAGTATGCAATGAGTATGACCTAGTATGATGCTAATGCAATGTGAAACACAATCCCATGCTTCCAAGAAAAATGAAGGGTAAATTTTGGGGTATTACACTGGGTGCACTCTAACTCAGTCGTCATTTCAATATTACCGTGAAGAAATTAGACTATCTAATGAAGATGCAGGAAGATGGCTGGATAACATACCAGTAAAGCAGTGGACAAGGGCATTTGATGGAGGTTGTCGATGGGGCCACATGACAACAAACCTTGTGGAATGCATAAACGGCGTATTCAAAGGCATTAGAAATCTTCCAATAACCGCCTTGGTCAGATCGACCTATTATAGGTTGGCTTCTACCTTCACAACCAGAGGTGAAAGATGGAGTGCAGTGTTAATGTTTGGGCAAATATTCAGTGAGTGTTGTATGAAAGTAATGAAAGAGGAGAACATCAAATCTAGAACACACGCGGTAATAGTCTTTGACCCTCATAGGCAAAATTTCAGTGTACAAGGAATAATGGACCACAATGAGGGGATACCAAATTTATCCTATGCTGTCAAACTAAACAGAAGTTGGTGCGACTATGGAAAATTCTAGGTCTTCCTCATTCCTTGCTCCCATGTCATTGCAGTATGCGCGCATACTCGCCAGGATGCTTACAACCATCTATCTGATGTTTACAAGGCCATTATCGTCATGAATGTGTATAACAAAAGCTTCTCAGTGCTACCAATGGAGGAATACTGACCTCCATATGAAGGTGACATAGTTTGGCACAAGACGAGATGCGTAGAAAGAAAAAAGTACGGCCAAACAACACGCGTATTAGAATAGAAATGGATATGACAGATGAAATGATAAGACTATGTAGTATATGTCGTCAACTAGGACACAGTAAGAACAACTGTTCCAATCGAGGAGCAACATCTGAGTCATAATCTTTTTGTAACATTGGATTTTTGTAACCTTCAATTTTTATATATCATTAAGTTTTTTTTTACAACAAGGTTCACAAAAAATATCACTACAACATAAGCAAACTTAAAACATAATATTTCTAACTGATTACAACAATCAAAGTGATGTCATCTCGTCCAAACATCATTTCCCTAGCATCCTTATCAGTTTTCATTCGCACCCAACCAAATATATTGTCGAGTCTCTCAATACTTCTAATTTTTTCTCCTTCTGGTATTTTTCCCTCTAACCAACGAACCAGCTCCCTCTTCAGTTGATCGAAAGTAGTGATATTCCAGAAGATGATCAGCATCTGAGGTTTGTCTCTCGAATAAATCACTTTTCCATAGCGGCGACGAACACCAAACATGTTTGCAAAATGAGGAAATGAGATATGGGAAAATGGTTCACACAACACCTCTATTTATAACAAAAAAAATTGCACTTTTCACTGAGGCGCCAGGCCAATTGGTGCCTGTCATACGGTGAACTGACTTTTTGTGTTTTTGCTTTGGGAAAGCAAATGTCGCGGATAGCAAGAGTCGCCACCGACTTTTCTTTTATCCAATAAGGAAAGGTGGAAAAGAACAGGAAAGACCTTAATTAGATTTTTGGGTTCGGGAGGTACATTATACAAAGGGAAGGTGTTAGCACCCTTGGTATCCATGGTTATCCATGGGCTCTTAATTGCTTGATCACTTATGTTTGTCTTGTCTGAAAAAATGTTCGTGAATTGTTTAGAAAATGTTTTGAAAAGAGAACTTAACTTTGTAATGATTCTTGTATGAATGTATACAAAGTGGTTATCTCGTTTAGTTTTGAAAATGGTTTAGAAAAATATAACTCAGTAATGATTCTAGTATGAATATATACCAAGTGGTGATTTTCTAGTATTTGTGAAGTGTGAAAAGTATTTTTAAATTGTGAGTAAGCAATTAAGAGTTATACCTACCCAAGGTCTTTATGGGCATTTCCTACCCTTATGAGGGTAAAACTGTCCTTACTATTGAGAAGTAAGTAGTTTTATCCTTTGGATGTAAAAGGGTCATCGTAGGGTCATCGATTGGTCATTGAAAGCAACGGTTGTAAGGATACCTCAGCATTCGAAGGGACTATCATCATTTAACCGTAGGCTACACCGAAGGGTCATCGAGGGACAAAATCATATATTCGAAGGCAATCATCCGAGGGACTATGATTTATTTTATAGGGACATGATGATTTAATCGAAGGGTCTTTGCTAAGTGCATCCCCACATTCGCGGGACATGACCGTAATACCGTAATATCGTAGGGTAACAAAGAGAAGTCCAAGATCGCATATTTAAAGGCCGTATTTTACAATCAATTAGGTAATTAGGAGGAATCCCCACATTAAAATTAATACATTAAGATCAATTAAGCAATTTAGGGTGGATCTTTGCCATAAAATTAATACATTAAAATCAATTGAGTAATTCAAGGTGAATCTCCACAAGGGTATCCCACAAATAAAGTGGAATACCTAACAAGCAATCTTTTCCTGGGATATGTGAACCTTTACAAAACTCAACAAAACATGTCAGAACACCAAATCAGGGTGCAATCAAGAATTGCACCACAAAAGAAATCACAACAGTAATAGGATCAGATAAACAATGCATGGCTATGATAAAACATGTCAGATGGGCAAAAAAAATCAGAACAGAAAAGTCAGCTACTGTCACGTTCGCTGCTGCCTCGCCTAGCGAAGGCTTAGCGAATACTCGCTGCATGCTCGCTTAGCGATGTGCTAGCGAGCGGCTGCGGGTTCTGGTTTTGATATTAGTACAATTTCAACCAATTTTATGCCTTATGGCTTTTATTACAGCAACTATATGGTTAATCATTTAAGGTATTCAAGTACACATTAAAATTCACATGCCAAACTTAAGATATTTTCATAAATTTAATCATGATGCCATATGCAAATTAAGAACATAAGGCGGTAATAGCAATGCAAACCTGTTTGCAAATTGAATTGCGACCTTGGATTGGCAAATCGGATTGAATTGGGCAGAGATAATTTTGATGCCGCCGAGTTCCTTCAGGGTTTGCCTCCCGTGAGTGTTAGGGTTTGCTTACTAGGGTTCTCCTTTCTCCCTCTTCGTTCGCCCTTTTCGTGACTGAAGTGTCGGTATTTATAGTGATTGTGGTGACCTAATGGGCTCAGAATGAAGCCCAAAAATTCTGATGTTCGCAAGCTTCGCTAGGCGAGCGTGTAGCGAAGGTTCGCTAGGCGAAGGAGTTGCTCGCCTAGCGAGCAGGCCAGTTTGGGCCATTTTCTGGATTGGGTCTGTAGTGAGCTGGGCTTTTGTTCCTTTAAGGTCAGTGCCTTGCAGAATAAGTTGGAGTGCTTCGAGAAATGTTTTGCAAGATTCATGGGCAAATTTTGGGGTATGACAGCTGCCCCTGTTCAAGATTCTTGAACCGAGAGAGTTAGAATGGTAAGTGCGCCATTCGTGGTCTGGAGGTGGAAGATTATTGAACATTAGAATGCCCAAAATTTTGCACCTGTTAATGGAGATGGGCTTAAAGATGCCATCCAGGTAGTTTGATGATGAGAGCTTCAGATTGTGTCGTACGTTAGACCAATTTGCAGACATGGGTGCCACACCGGGTCATACGCTAGACCGTATAATGAGTCATCCATTATGCTGTCGACTTCGCTGGGGAGTCAGAGTGTGTCATACACTGCTGGGGATAGGGGATCAGAATGGATCATACGCTAGACCGTATCTGAATAGCAGAGTGAGTTGTTCCTTAGGCGGGTGACTCCGCCGGGGATGCAAGATCAAAATGGATCGTACGCTAGATCGTATCTGAGTTGCAGAATGGGCCGTCCATTAGGCAGTATCTGAGAGGGGTAGTCGTATGCTAGGCTACACGTCAGAATGTACCGTACGCTAGGTAGTCTCTGAGAAATGAAAGGTCCAACTGGGTCGTAAATTAGACCGTATTGGAGTAGTTGAAGGTCAGAATGGATCGTCCGTTAGATCGTATCTGAGTGGAAGGAGTCATATGTTGAGCTGAATCAGAATGAACCGTACGTTAGACTGTATCTGATCGTATTTGTAGATGCTGTATTTGCAATAAATGGCCGGGATGGGCTTAAAGATACCATCCTTAGGAGGATAGTTAACCTGAAAAATAAAGTTAGCTTCATGCGATGTCATGATGCATGAGATGTTTTATGCTTTTGACAATAAATGCGAACAATGTATGCATGCGTATGCTGTGAAATGATGTAATGAATGAATTATGCATCTGAAAAGTTCTTCCCGAGGACTCCACTGGGGAAATAAATCTCAGTCTTCTGGTTGGAGATACTGGTATCGGTGATCCTTTCTTAGCTGGGGATACTTGATTCTTGTCTGATGGTGGGAATATCTACTGGGGCTGGAAGAGACGATCCGTCTGTCTGGTGATGCCGACCTCTTCTGGGAAATAGCTGGTTTTTGTCGGGGAATAGAATTAGCAATCGGACTTGTTGGAAAGCATGGTTAGACTTTTTTCTCGATCCTGAAGTCTTTTAGTAATTGATATTGCTATTTTATGTATGTATTTTTGGTAAACATTGATCATATTCAAATGCATATATTAATTCAAATTAAATCAATGGACGTTTACGCAAACAAAACAGACAAAGTAAAAACAAAAACATCTTTTTGGAAATAAAATTATATTGATTTGAAAGAGGGCCTATAAACAGGCGATTTGTGTACAAAGAGACAGAAATCCTAGTAAGAGGAAATTGTCGAGAACATAAAGAAAAAGCTATGAAGGAAAAGTCCTATCGATTCTAATTCTGCTACTGTCATTATGTCTTCAAGCATCTCATCTCCTGCTGTCAGATAGAAGTGATTGGCTTGTTCAGGTTTTCAGTCCCTAATTTTTGCCTGGACCGCCTTTTCAGGTTTTCAGTCCACCAGGATACCCTTTTTTGCCCAAGCCGCCTTTTCAGGTTTTCGACTTGCCGGGTGTACATTTTTTATATGTTTATCCCTAATTTTTGCCCGAACCCTTTTGGTTTGCCGGGATGCCCTTACTTTTGCCTAGGTACGTCGACCTAGCGGGTCTCTTTTACGCGTAGTATTTTTTGACTATGTTTGCGTTCACGGGACGTGGGAAGTCTTCGCCATCCATCGTAGCAAGTATCATGGCTCCACCAGAGAATACCTTCTTAACTACAAATGGCCCTTCGTATGTGGGAGTCCATTTGCCTCTGGGATCACCTTGTGGTAGAATGATACGCTTGATCACCAAGTCGCCGATTTGGTACACCCGTCTCTTGACCTTTTTGTTGAATGCCTGGGTCATGCGCTTCTGATATATCTTCCCATGACAAACAGCCGCAAGTCTCTTTTCATCAATCAAACTTATCTGATCGAGTCGAGTCTGAATCCATTCATCCTCGTCTAAACCTGTCTCTTTCATGATTCTTAGAGAGGGAATCTGAACCTCTACCGGTAGGACGGCTTCCATTCCATAGACTAAAGAGAAAGGAGTTGCCCCTGTCGAAGTGCGTACTGAAGTGCGATAACCATGAAGAGCAAACGGTAGCATTTCATGCCAGTCTTTGTACGTTACTGTCATCTTTTGTATGATCTTCTTGATATTCTTATTAGCAGCCTCCACGACACCGTTCATCTTTGGCCGGTAT
This sequence comes from Lathyrus oleraceus, assembly GCF_024323335.1. Taxonomy (NCBI): domain Eukaryota; kingdom Viridiplantae; phylum Streptophyta; class Magnoliopsida; order Fabales; family Fabaceae; genus Lathyrus; species Lathyrus oleraceus. The sequence continues at coordinate 374,169,056 of NC_066580.1, forward strand.
GGAGAAGAGTTATGGTGTTTTATCTTGAATTGCATGCAGAGTTCAGTAATCATTTTGTTGTTCAAATTAGTGCCATTATCAGTGATAACTCTTTCAGGGACGCCATATCGGCAAATAAGACTATTCTTGATGAACCGTGCCACCACGTTCTTGGTAACAGAAGCAAATGAGGCTGCCTCTACCCACTTTGTAAAGTAGTCAATAGCCACAAGGATGAAACGATGTCCATTAGAAGCAGTAGGTTTAATTTCTCCAATCATATCAATGCCCCACATTGCAAAGGGCCAAGGTGCCGTCAACACGTTCAATGGAGCAGGAGGCACATGTACTTTATCCGCATAGATCTGGCACTTGTGACAAGTTCTGGAGTGATGGTGGCAATCAGCTTCCATGGTGGACCAATAATATCTTGACCTCAGAATCTTCTTGGCCATTGTATGTCCACTAGAGTGAGTCCCAAAAATACCGTCGTGCATGTCTTCCATAATCTTTTCTGCTTCTTTTTTATCCACACAACGAAGCAAAGTTGAATCATGATTACGTTTGTGTTAGATGCCCAAAAGTGCTTATTTGAGCTATCATATGTGGGCATCTTTCACTCTTTTTCCTTGCTAAAATTGTCAAAACCACATTTGTTTTACATGGAATGCATTACATTGATAAACAAGCTTGGTGCCTTTGATTTGTGTGTTATTGTGCAGGAAAAAGGCATGAAATAATTGAAAATGAAGACACAAGAAAATTGGCAAAGGAACCAAAGAATACAAGCATTTCATCAGCCTGCTCGCTAGGCGAGGCTGTGGCGAAGCACTGCTTCGCTAGGCGAGCTCCAGGCGAAAAGCCCCAGTAAATTGACAAATTAATTCGCCAGGCGAGCTGAAGGCGAAGGTGGTAGCGAGTTCATTCTGTTTTGGTGAAAAACGCAGCCAGCACTCACTCGCTAGGCGAAGCTCTAGCGAGTCCCCAGCGAGCATTCCAGTAGCAAAACCTCTCAACCTCGCTGGGGCGAAGGTTGAAGCGTGTCCTTCGCTAGGCGAAGGTATGTTCGCTAGGCGAACATGACAGTTCAGCAGACCCTGTTTTCTCTGGGCGCAGGGGCCTTATGTGCCCATATTAGACCCTCGCTAGGCGAGCCATTCTGCTCGCCTAGCGAACATGACAGCCCAGCAGTGGTCTATAAGTAGCAGGTGCCACTTTTGAGCACCATACCTTAGTTTTACCTCATTTTTCCACTTTTGTACTTTCTTCTAGATATTTTTGCAGCATTGTTCTTGGGAGCTTTTATGCCCTAATTTTCATTTCTCTTCATCTTAGAACCATCTTCTACAAAAAGAAGGTGGATTCCCATCCAACTTCGATTATCCGACTTGGATGTTGATCAACCTTCTTTCCTTACTTGCCGACCAAGCTACCATGAAAATGAGTAGCTAAGTCATCCATTTGTCAAGGTTAGATGTAGGTGATTACTAGCTTTGTGTGTAAATGTAAGGATCCTCATATGTAAACTCTTTAATGGTGAATATATGATGAAAACGTTGTTTCTATTTAAAACTCTTTGTGTTGGTTTATGATCGAGAGATGTTTACCGACTCTTGACCTAGGTTTTCATCCAAACTTGTTTGTTAGCTAGAGATAGTAATGAATGATTTTGTTCACCATAAGGTTGAACCAAAAAGTTGTCATTTTGATAGATTGTGTTCGAGAGAAACAATGGATCAAAATGGCAAAACTCACAATGTGTGTTCGAGAGAAACATATTGAGAGGACTTTGTGAAATTATTTATCATCTAAAGGAGTTTATAAGATTGTTGACCGAGCAAATACATGCAAAGTGATCATTGAAACCTAACTTTGACAATATTTCTCATTTAATCAAACCATAACTTTTACCGCAATTTATTACTTTTTATGCAAGATAACTTGATTAAAACCAAAACCCTATTGTTACATTGAGCTAAGATTAATACAACCATCGAACGGCGGTGATATCTTACAATCCCTGTGGATACGATAACAAAAACCCGACACGAAAAATACACTCTCAACAAAATGGCGCCGTTGCCGGGGATTGTAAATTGATATTGCGAGCATCGCAATGGTTGTTTAAGTTTTAGCTTGTGAATTTTTGACTTGTGCTTGTAATTTGTTTGGTTTAGTGTGCAGCTTACGTTTTATGCGAGGGCAAATCCCTGTGGACGAACTTCTTTTTGATCCTGAGATCGAGAGAACCGCAAGGAGGCTCAATAGCAAAACGAGACGTAGGAGGCAACACGCTAGACAACGCCAAGAGCAATGAGAAAGTTCTTCAACCACAAATCCACCACAATTCGAACCAAACATGGAGCCACAACCACCACCACCTATTTCTACTCCATGCATCAATAGTCCAAGGAACACCGCTCAGTTTGCCAACCACACCGGAAGGCAAGCTGAGATGAAAACGGGAACTCTGAATTTATTATATGGGAGTCCATTCACCGGAATGGACCATGAAGACCCATTTGCTTTTCTCACAAAATTTTATGAGATAGCATTGGCTGCCGGAGTGGATCAGGCTCAGGAGCTTCCGTTGTTCAGACGATTATTTCCCCACGCTTTGCTCGGTAAAGCAAAGGATTGGTACCTAGATCAAACACCTGCCGTAATGACAGACTAGAACATGTTAGAAGAGAAATTCATTGAAAGATTTTTCTCCCATAACCGATTCATGGAATCAAAGACGGCCATCTCGGTGTTTTCTCAAGGAACCAGTGAATCTTTGAATGAAGCGTGGGAAAGATTCAAGTCCATGCTTCGGAAATGTAAAGGGCATGGATTTGATGAAATGACTCAAATCCATATCTTCAGAAATGGACTTCAACCAAACTGCAAAACGTTGTTGGATGCTACCTCGGGTGGCTCTTTATTGTCAAAAAGTGCCGAAGAAGCCACGAACATTATAAATCGAATGGCTTTGAATGATCTTCAGAGTCAAAGTCGAGGAAATTCTTTGAAGAAGGCGGGAGTGCTTGAGCTAGGGACGAATGATGCCATCCTTGCCCAAAACAAGCTCATCTCACAACAAGTGGAACTCTTAACGCAACAAATCAAAGAGTTAAGAGAACCGTCAAAAGCTAAACAAATAGCTTATTGTGAACTTTGTAAAGGTGAACATGACACCGGATTTTGTCCACCTCCCGGTTTTGACGAAGTAAACTACATGGCCAATCAACGGGACTATCAACCGAGACAACAACAACAACAACAACAACAACCTTATCAACCGCACCCTCAAAATCAACAACAACAATTCCAAGGGAACCAAGGGTTCCAACCTAGAAGCAACTATTATCATAACCAAGGTTATGGAGGTGGTTCTTCTAGCCGTCAAAACCCTCCCCAAAATCCTTATCAACCTCAACCTCAACAACCGCCGGTCGTAACTTCTAAATTGGAAGAGACATTGACGCAATTCATGCAAATGTCAATGGCTAACCAAAAGAGCAATGACGCGGCCATAAAAAATCTCGAGACTCAAGTTGGGCAACTTGCTAAGCAACTCGCGGAACAACAAACCGGTCCTTCCTTTTCGGCAAACACGCAAACAAATCCTAATGCTCATTGTAAGGCGATTATGATGAGAAGTGGGAGGGAGTTGGGTAGTGAGAATGAAAAAAGAGTTGAGAGTGAACAAAGAGAGAAAGAAATTGAGGAGGAAATAGTGGAGGAAAATGTTGATGGTGAAGTAGGAGTGTGGAGTGATGGTGAAGAAGTTGAAAAGAATAAAAATAATGGTGAAGTTGAAAAAGAGAAAGGTGTGGAGATGGAAAAAAATACAAGTGATGAGGTAATAAGGGAGGTAGTGAAAAAGCCTAGATGGAAGAGTGCTAGAATTGCAAAGGGAAAGGAGGTAGTGAGCGCTACTCCGGTCCAAAATCTTCCTTATCCTCATGCTCCTTCCAAAAGGGAGAATGAACGGCATTACGCCCGGTTCATGGATATTTTTAAACAGTTGCAAATCAACATTCCGTTTGCTGAAGCCTTGGAACAAATGCCAAAGTATGCCAAATTCATGAAGGACATACTAACCAAAAAGCGGAGGTATACGGAACCGGAGACCATCGTCCTTGATGCGAGCTGTAGTGCCATTATTCAAAGGACGCTTCCTAAGAAAGAGGTTGATCCGGGAAGAGTTACATTGCCGGTTAAAATTGGTGACGTGTATGTCGGGAAGGGACTTATTGACTTGGGGTCGAGCATTAATCTTATACCTTTGTCAATTATTAAGAGGCTTGGCAACATTGAGATTAAGTCCATCCGAATGACGTTGCAATTGGCGGATAAATCGACAACCCATCCTCATGGCGTAGCCCAAGATGTTTTGGTGAAGGTCGACAAATTCTTTTTCCCGGTTGATTTTATTGTTATTGATATGGAGGAAGATGATGATGCTCCGCTCATCTTGGGCCGACCATTCATGAAGACCGCGAGAATGATGATAGATGTTGATGACGGTTTAATGAAGGTGCGAGTTCAAAATGAGGAAGTCGCATTTGATCTATTCGAGGCGATGAAGCATTCAAAAGATAGAAATGATAGCTTTCGCATCGATGTGATTGAAGACGCTATTATGGAGGTTTCAAAGCATATTCATGAGATATCTCCTATGGAGTTAGCTCTTGACGACTCATTGGAGGTTTTCACTGTTGAAGAAGAGCTAGCTCTTGAGGAATGCTTAAAGGAACTTGATAGTTTAGACGACTTACAACCTTGGGAAGTAGAGGAAGAAAACTTGAAGAAGGAGGTCATTGACGAAAAAGCGCCAATTGAATTAAAAGTGTTACCTTCGACTTTAAAGTATGTGTTTCTAGATGAGACCGAGGCAAAGCCGGTCATCATAAGCAACCTTTTGACAAAAGAAGAAGAAGCCCGCCTAATCATTGTGCTAAAAACCAATCAAGAAGCTATGGGTTGGACTCTTTCCGATCTAAAAGGAATAAGTCCATCCTATTGTATGCACAAGATTTTGATGGAGGAGGATTTCAAGCCGGTAGCTCAACCACAACACCGCTTAAATCCTACCATGAAAGAGGTTGTTCGAAAGGAAGTTGTGAAGCTATTGGATGCGGGAATGATTTACCCGATCTCGGATAGTCCGTGGGTTAGTCCCGTGCACGTGGTTCCGAAGAAGGGTGGAATGACCGTAATCCGAAATGACAAAGACGAATTGATCCCGACCAAAGTTGCAACGGGGTGGAGAATGTGTATAGATTATAGACGGTTGAATACCGCGACTCGTAAGGACCATTTCCCACTCCCATTTATGGATCAAATGCTTGAAAGACTATCGGGCCAACAATACTATTGTTTTTTGGACGGCTACTCCGGGTACAACCAAATTGCGGTTGACCCGGTTGATCATGAGAAGACGGCTTTCACGTGTCCGTTTGGAGTGTTCGCATACAGAAAAATGCTCTTTGGGCTGTGCAATGCACCGGCGACCTTCCAACGATGTGTCCAAGCCATTTTTGCCGATCTGATAGAGAAAACAATGGAAGTCTTCATGGATGACTTCTCGGTATTTGGTGGGACGTTTAGTCTATGCTTGGCAAATTTGAAGACGGTGTTGGAAAGATGTGTGAAGACCAATTTGGTGCTTAATTGGGAGAAGTGTCACTTCATGGTGACCGAGGGGATCGTGCTAGGCCACAAAGTCTCTAGAAGGGGGCTTGAAGTGGATAAAGCTAAGGTTGAAGTAATTGAAAAATTACCCCCTCCGGTGAATGTGAAGGGCATCCGTAGCTTTTTGGGGCACGCGGGGTTCTACCGGCGCTTTATCAAGGACTTCTCAAAGGTGGCTAAGCCTTTGAGCAATTTGCTCGCCAAGGACCAGGTATTTCTCTTCACCGAAGAATGTTTGCAAGCTTTTGAGGTTTTAAAAGAAAAATTGGTTACCGCTCCAATAATAGTCGCTCCCGATTGGAATGAAAATTTTGAACTAATGTGTGACGCGAGTGACTATGCTGTTGGAGCGGTACTTGGCCAAAGAAAAGACAAAACTTTTCATGCGATACATTATGCGAGTAAGGTTCTTAACGAGGCTCAAATAAATTATGCCACAACGGAAAAAGAACTACTTGCAATAGTGTATGCGCTAGAAAAGTTTAGGTCTTATCTTATAGGGTCTAAAGTTGTTGTGTACACCGACCACGCGGCGATTAAATATCTGCTAACCAAGCCGGATTCGAAGCAAATGCTCATTCGTTGGATCCTCTTGTTACAAGAATTCGATGTAGAAATCAAAGACAAGAAGGGGTCGGAAAACTTGGTAGCGGATCATTTATCCCGATTAGTGAACGTGGAGGTTACCGCGTCGGAAAAAGAAATCCGGGAAGAATTTCCTGATGAAAAATTGTTTAAGGTTCAAGTTAGGTCGTGGTTTGCAGACTTTGCAAACCACAAGGCTAGTGGTTTTGTGCCAGCCGACCTAACTTCGAACCAAAAAAGGAAGTTCCTTTCGGATGCGAAGTATTATGTTTGGGATGACCCATACTTATTTAAGTTGGGTAGTGATAACCTGTTAAGGAGATGCGTAACTGGTGATGAAGCCCAGAGCATCCTTTGGCATTGTCACAACTCGCCTTATGGCGGACATTATAATGGGGTTAGAACGGCCACTAAAATTCTTCAATCGGGATTTTATTGGCCAACTATTTTCAAAGACGCACATACCCATGCGCAAAGTTGTGATCGTTGCCAAAGAAGCGGTGAGATAGGTAAGAGAGATGAGATGCCTCTCCAAAATATCCAAGAAGTGGAAGTATTTGATTGTTGGGGCATAGATTTCGTAGGACCTTTCCCACCCTCTTATGGGAATGAGTACATGCTTGTCGCTGTCGATTATGTCTCTAAGTGGGTTGAGGCGATTGCCTCACCTCGGGCGGATGCCAAAACGGTGATAAATTTTTTGAAGAAAAACATATTCTCCCGTTTCGGAACCCCCCGAGTGTTGATAAGTGACGGAGGGTCACACTTTTGTAATGCACCTTTGGAAACTATTTTAAAACATTACGGTGTATCGCATAGGGTGACAACTCCGTATCACCCTCAGGCTAACGGGCAAGCTGAGGTCTCTAATCGAGAGATTAAGAGAATCCTCGAAACAACCGTGTCTAATTCAAAAAAGGAGTGGTCCCAAAAATTGGACGAAGCATTATGGGCCTACCGTACGGCCTTTAAAGCTCCAATTGGCCTAACTCCCTTTCAATTGGTATTTGGTAAAACTTGCCATTTGCCGGTTGAATTGGAGCACAAGGACTTGTGGGCCCTAAAGTTTTTAAATTTTGAACATGAGTTGGCCGGTAACAAAAGGAAAGTGCAACTACTTGAGTTGGAGGAGATGCGCAATGCCGCATACCACTCAAGTTGGTTGTACAAGGAAAAGGCAAAAAAGTATCACGACAAGAAGCTCCGGAACAAAGAATTTGTGCCCGGGCAATTGGTCCTATTCTTCAACTCCCGGTTGAAGTTGTTTCCCGGGAAGTTGAAATCAAAATGGTCGGGGCCATTTCGGGTGAAAGAGGTAAAAGAATATGGGGCTATTGTCATTGAAGACATAGACAAGAAAGATAGTTGGACCGTGAATGGCCAACGATTGAAAATTTATCTCGGCGGTCATGTGGATCGCGAGAGTTGTGCTCAGCCGCTCGATGCTCCTCTGTGAGCATCGCACCGTCGAGCTTAGCCGACGTTAAACAAGCGCTAGTTGGGAGGCACCCCAACATTGTAAGTATTTACTGTTTTTATGTTGTGTTGTGTTTGGTTACATTGTGCTAATACCATTCAGGATGAGCTTGCAAGTGCTGCATTTGAAAAAGAATTTGCTGTCATGCTCGCTAGCGGCTCGCTAGGCGAGGCAGTAGCGAGCATGCTCGCTAGCTGCTCGCTAGGCGACGCAGCAGCGAGCACTGCAGGACAGTTTTCTATTTAAAACTCAGCAGGGTCATTTTGCCCCAAACTTACAAAAAGTTTTCTGAACGGCTCTGCTGAGAAATTTGTGCTAAGCTTCTCAAACTCTCTCATTTGCATCTCTATCACCAACACTTGCTCTTTTCGGTCGATTGCAAACTCTTCTCACTTCACATTTCCGAATCCGTGTAACTAAGGTTTGCCCTACTACATTGTTCTTTTTGTTTGAACTCTTAATTTCCAATTTGAATGGCGAATAGGATGAGTGTGGTATGGGAAACATTGAGGTTGCATGTGGTATTTTAGAGTTTGCAAGTTTTGGAAATTTTAGGTTTTGAATTGGGGAATTTTTAGGTTTAGCATGCAATTAGGCAAACCCGAATAGCATAGAACGATTAATTGCTTGAGAAATCATTAGGTTATGATGTGGGAACCATTAGAGTATGGGTTTTGGGGGAGAATCTCTGAACATGCTGAAAAACCCCAAAACCCGTAAGGTTCGCTAGCACTCGCTAGGCGAACCTGGGGCGAGCGTTCGCTGCCACTTCGCTAGGCGAAGCAGCAGCGAGCAAGGCAGTCTTTTAAATATGCTGTGATGGCTAATCTGTTTGTTGGTGTGTGTTGTTTCTTTGTATATTTTGCAGATGGAGTCAAGATCTGGAGCGGGTAAGAAAAGAAAGGGAGCAACTACTTCTCGGACAGTGCCTATCCAGTTCGACCAAGACAAGTTTGTCGGCCCGAAGCAGGCCGCCAGATACATCGCTCTGGAGAAGCGGAAAATACTTCCTGAGAAGCGTTTTCTGATCAACCCACAGGGCACTTACAGAAATTTCGCCGGGTTGATTGACGCGAAGAGGTGGGATAGGTTGATTAGTCCCTTAGAGCATTACGACATAGCGACAGTGCGTGAATTTTATGCTAACGCACTGCCCGACGACGACGAGCCCTTTACTTGGGTATCTAAAGTGGCCGGGCGTCCAATTCCATTTGACCGGGATGCTATCAACCGAATCCTTGGGGAACCGCTCCAGCTGGGAGCTGACCAGAGAGACCAATACCACACCGACCTAAGGCTTCACCGAGATGTTCCTGCCATTACTGCCGCCCTGCTTTTACCTGGGAGATCTGTTGAGCCGAACCCATCTGGGGTTCCAGTGAGGTATCACCGGGAGGACATGACTCCCATGGCTCAACTGTTACTGCTCTTGGTATTGACCAACATCCAGCCTAAATCACACACCTCTACTGTGCCGATCCCAGTGGCACATTTGGTCCATTCCATCCTCACCAATGTCGAGATCGATGTGGCGAGGATCATCGCAAATGAGCTGAAGTCCGTGGTCGAGAGCGGGCTTAAGTCGGGGGCTCGTGTTAATTGTCCCCTAGCTTTCCCGTGTTTGATCATGAGTTTATGCGTTCAGGCAAGGGTGAGACTTCCGTCTCGGGGTCAGGTAAGGATCCCGTCACCTATCGATGATCGGTATGTGGCTAAATATTGTAGACCGAAGACTACCGGTGGCAGTGCAGCCTCAGGAAGTACCCGGACTTCTGATGGTCCTGGTACTTCTACTCCTGGACTTGATCCGTACCTGCGGGCTGTGTGTGACTACAGTTTTGAGTGGATGGCGGCATCCCAGAGAGCTATGATTGATATGCACAGCAGTATGCAGAGGTTGGAACTGCAAGGTAATGACCCCTCCGGTGCTCGAGCATTGTTGGCGCGTGAGCAGTTTCTGCTTAACGCTAACTGGCCTGTGGACAGGCCTGTCTATGGTGAGGGGATGGATGCTGATGCTGATGATGATGATGTTGATGATGAGGCTACCGGTTCTGAGGACGGTAGTGAGGAGGAGTCCTGAGCCCTTAGTGGGTTAAGTTTTTTGTATTTTTTTTTTCAGTTTTTATGTCATTTCTATTTGTATTTTCGGATTTTGTATCTTGATTTTGGGTTGTACTATTGGGGTGTTTTGTCCCCCATGAACAAATTTATATTTTCAGTTAATGTTATTTAGTTATGTTTTTAATTTTGTGTGTTTAATAAATTTTTGGTTGATTGAGTGGCAAACCCTTCTAGATTGGTTGCTCCTCAAGAAGTACCCAATGAAGGTGCATCCGAGCTTGGATGGCAATGATAAGAATAAACAAGTGAATGAAGCTAAGGTACATGGTTACCTTCGGCTAGAATTTTAGAATGCATTAGGAACTTTACTCTTTTTGGTAAATTGAATATTGTCTTTTTGCAACATAATTGAATGAATGTTTCATCTAGAACTTAAAACCACAAATTGTGAGGAAACCTCCATTGTACACTTAAATGCTGGATTCTAATAAGTTTTGTTGATTCATGTGATTCATGCTTTGTCTTTTATTATTGTGAAATTGTGGAAGCAATTAGAAATGATCAAGGCACTTGTTTTCTTTTGAGCACAACTACATCCAAAAGCAACTTACCTGTGAGCAGAGAGAGTATTTGTTAACCCCCTTTGAGCTTAAACAGTTGAATCTCGGCTTGAAATAAAGCGAGATCTCAAAAATCTTTTTTTTTACAACCCGGAAAATCTTGATTATTGTTCTTTTGCCGTAAAAAGTTAAGAGCATTCACTTAGGGTGTGGAAGAAATAAGTTGGGGAGAACGAAAAAGAATTGGTAAGTACCACAACTCTTGAAAAAGAAAAGAAAAACCGAGCAAGCATAAAAAAATGTATGTATAGAAAATATAGAAAAGAAACATCTGTTTTGTATATTTGATGTGAAAGAAAAGAACAAAAATAGAAAGAATGAAAATGAATGCTTGCTTGGAAGAAAAATAGTGAAAAATAAAAATTGAGTTGTGGAATATGTGTTGTGAAGGTTACAAATAAGAAACAAATGAAACAAAGTCGAGTAGTGTGAATAATAGTGTGAATGTCTCTTTTGCATCGGCACTTTCGTTTCAATGGCCTTAGAAATGTCCCTTGTTTGTTAACCTAGCCAAGCTGCACCCTAAAAGCCCTTAGTGATCTTTATGCTTCCACAGTACCATTTATAATTGTTAGACATTGTATGAATCTATTTGTTTTCTTCATTATTTGTTAGAGAGTGAGATTATTCCCGCGGTTGCAAACGCGTAAAATCTTCATTCCTTATTCGAAGAGGAGAGATAGGATGATTCATTCAGAATAGTATTGTTGTAGATAGATAAATATTTTGCATTGCTATTTAAGTTTTAGTTCTTATGTATTATTTTATTCGAACCGTTGGAAACTTGTATTTGCTGATTTCGCTTGTGTTTGAGCCGTTTATCCAACTTCGGAGAAACCAGTTTCTTAAAGCAAATCCTCTTGTCCTGCAAGAGGCATACTTTGCTTGAGGACAAGCAAGAATCTAGTTGGGGAGAGTTGTTAGATGCCCAAAAGTGCTTATTTGAGCTATCATATGTGGGCATCTTTCACTCTTTTTCCTTGCTAAAATTGTCAAAACCACATTTGTTTTACATGGAATGCATTACATTGATAAACAAGCTTGGTGCCTTTGATTTGTGTGTTATTGTGCAGGAAAAAGGCATGAAATAATTGAAAATGAAGACACAAGAAAATTGGCAAAGGAACCAAAGAATACAAGCATTTCATCAGCCTGCTCGCTAGGCGAGGCTGTGGCAAAGCACTGCTTCACTAGGCGAGCTCCAGGCGAAAAGCCCCAGTAAATTGACAAATTAATTCGCCAGGCGAGCTGAAGGCGAAGGTGGTAGCGAGTTCATTCTGTTTTGGTGAAAAACGCAGCCAGCACTCACTCGCTAGGCGAAGCTCTAGCGAGTCCCCAGCGAGCATTCCAGTAGCAAAACCTCTCAACCTCGCTGGGGCGAAGGTTGAAGCGTGTCCTTCGCTAGGCGAAGGTATGTTCGCTAGGCGAACATGACAGTTCAGCAGACCCTGTTTTCTCTGGGCGCAGGGGCCTTATGTGCCCATATTAGACCCTCGCTAGGCGAGCCATTCTGCTCGCCTAGCGAACATGACAGCCCAGCAGTGGTCTATAAGTAGCAGGTGCCACTTTTGAGCACCATACCTTAGTTTTACCTCATTTTTCCACTTTTGTACTTTCTTCTAGATATTTTTGCAGCATTGTTCTTGGGAGCTTTTATGCCCTAATTTTCATTTCTCTTCATCTTAGAACCATCTTCTACAAAAAGAAGGTGGATTCCCATCCAACTTCGATTATCCGACTTGGATGTTGATCAACCTTCTTTCCTTACTTGCCGACCAAGCTACCATGAAAATGAGTAGCTAAGTCATCCATTTGTCAAGGTTAGATGTAGGTGATTACTAGCTTTGTGTGTAAATATAAGGATCCTCATATGTAAACTCTTTAATGGTGAATATATGATGAAAACGTTGTTTCTATTTAAAACTCTTTGTGTTGGTTTATGATCGAGAGATGTTTACCGACTCTTGACCTAGGTTTTCATCCAAACTTGTTTGTTAGCTAGAGATAGTAATGAATGATTTTGTTCACCATAAGGTTGAACCAAAAAGTTGTCATTTTGATAGATTGTGTTCGAGAGAAACAATGGATCAAAATGGCAAAACTCACAATGTGTGTTCGAGAGAAACATATTGAGAGGACTTTGTGAAATTATTTATCATCTAAAGGAGTTTATAAGATTGTTGACCGAGCAAATACATGCAAAGTGATCATTGAAACCTAACTTTGACAATATTTCTCATTTAATCAAACCATAACTTTTACCGCAATTTATTACTTTTTATGCAAGATAACTTGATTAAAACCAAAACCCTATTGTTACATTGAGCTAAGATTAATACAACCATCGAACGGCGGTGATATCTTACAATCCCTGTGGATACGATAACAAAAACCCGACACGAAAAATACTTTCAACAGTTTGTATAATATTCCATTACTCAAAAAGAATCTAGCGGAAAACTTCCTCAGAAATTTTCTGTCATTGATGGACGCCCCTTCAGGGTGTTCCTGAGCTTCTAAATATCTTTTTACTTCGTGGAACCAAGGTTTCTCTTCTGCTTCAGCAGCGTTAAGTTCATAACAATATGCTGGTTCATCTAATCGTTCAATGGTGATCCTGGGAGCTTCATTGTCCCATCTGACTCTGAACATAGATGACATGGTGGCCAAGGCGTCTGCCAACTGATTCTCTTCTCGTGGAATATGTTCGAATGTAATCTTTTCAAAGTATGGGATTAATGTCAACACCCGCTCTCGATAAGGGATTAGATTTGGATGTTTAGTGTCCCATTCTCCTTTGATCTGACTGATTACTAATGTTGAGTCTTCGTACACACTCAAAAACTTGATTCTCAGGTCTATAGCAGCTCTGAGTCCCAAAATACATGCTTCATACTCGGCCATATTGTTGGTACAATCGAAACATAGTCTAGCAGTGAAAGGTGTATGGAAACCCTTGGGAGAAATAATTACAACACCAACACCATTACCCAACGCATTAGAAGATCCATCGAAAACCATAGTCCATCGGGATCCTAGTTCGGGTCCTTCATCCGGTCCAGGTTCTTCATAATCAGTAACAAGCATGACATCCTCATCTGGGAACTCAAAATTCATAGATTGATAATCATCCACTACTTGATAAGCCAAATGATCAGCTAGCACGCTTCCTTTGATTGCTTTCTGGGTAGTATACTGGATATCATACTCTGTTAAAATCATTTGCCATCTCGCTATTCTTCCGGAGAGGGCAGGTTTCTCAAATATGTATTTGATGGGATCCATCTTAGAAATCAACAAAGTGGTATGATTCAACATATACTGTCTTAGTCGGCGAGCAGCCCAGGCCAAAGCACAGCAAGTTCTCTCGAGCAGTGAGTATCTTGTTTCACAGTCGGTAAACTTTTTGCTAAGGTAGTATATGGCATGCTCTTTTCGGCCAGACTCGTCATGTTGCCCCAACACGCACCCCATTGAATTTTCTAACACGGTCAAGTACATGATTAGAGGTCTTCCTTCAACTGGTGGTACCAGGATCGGAGGTTCCTGGAGATACTTCTTGATTTTGTCAAAAGCTTCTTGACATTCGTCATTCCATATCATCTCTTGATTTTTCCTCAGTAGTTTGAAGATGGGTTTGCAGGTAGCAGTTAAATGGGAGATAAACCGGGCGATGTAATTCAAACGTCCCAAGAAACCTCTGACTTCCTTATCTGTACGGGGCACTGGCATTTCTTGAATAGCTCTTACTTTAGCCGGGTCAACCTCGATTCCTTTACTGCTGACAATAAATCCCAAGAGTTTACCGGATCTTACTCCAAAGGTGCATTTGTTCGGGTTCAATCTCAGCTTGTATTTCTTCAACCTCTCAAACAATTTGTATAAATGATCGAGATGTTCTTCTTCAGTATGAGATCTGGCTATCATGTCATCCACATATACTTCTATTTCATGATGAATCATATCATGGAACAAAACCACCATGGCGCGCTGGTACGTTGCCCCGGCGTTCTTTAAACCGAATGGCATTACTTTGTAACAGAAAGTGCCCCATTGCGTCACAAACGTAGTTTTCTCCATGTCCTCAGGCGCCATCTTAATCTGATTATAACCTGAGAAGCCGTCCATGAAGGAGAATACTTTGTGTTGAGCGGTGTTATCTACCAGGACATCAATGTGCGGAAGTGGAAAGTCATCCTTGGGACTTGCTTTATTCAAATCTCTGTAATCTACACACATTCGCACCTTGCCATCCTTCTTTGGCACTGGTACCACATTAGCAACCCATTGAGGATAAGTAACAGCCAGAAAACCTGCGTCAAATTGTTTCATAACCTCGGCTTTGATTTTCTCAGACATTTTAGGACGCGTGCGGCGAACCTTTTGCTTAACAGGACGACAATCTTCCTTCGTTGGCAAACGATGCACTACTATATCAGTATCCAATCCTGGCATGTCTTCATAAGACCAAGCAAAAATCTCTACATTGTCATGTAACATCTGAATCAATCTTTCTTTAATACTGTTTTCCAAGCCTGCTCCTATTTTGACTTCTCTCTTGTCCACTTCAGTACCCAGGTTTACAATTTCGATTGACTCTTCATGCGGATGTATAGTCCTTTCTTCTTGCAGTAACAGTCTGGCAAGTTCTCCAGGTACTTCACAATCTTCCTCACTTCCATCCTCGGCTTGGTAGATCGGATTTTCAAAGTCATAATGGACAGTAGTAGAACTATTATCAACAGGATCCAGAGTGGGTAGGGATCTGCAATTCGTTACGTGAGTGTGTGTAAGAAAACATAGCCTTTTTTTTTGGAAGATGACAGGAAAGATAAAGAGCGCAATATTTGAATGCAAAAAGTCCATTGATTTATTGAATATGAATATGCTTATGAAAATGACAAAACCCTTAACAAATTAGCTATTGTGCCTCGGGCATAGACACAATGCTTTAAGAAGTTCAATTGTAAAAAAGTAAAAAATTTGCAACACTAAAATAGACAATAACAATTACTCCTGACTAAAGGAAATCGGGATAGTGTCTTCAGCCTTCCAATTATTGAGTCCGTCACCAATTGTTGGGAAAATCCAGCTACCCAGGTCGCAATCGCTATCAGCATCTTCTACAGCATTAATTTGATCTTTGACCATCTTTTCAGAGTTAAATCCCAGGCCAGACTTGTCAGACTTGTATGGTACGTTGATCAGTTGACCCCAACCAGTACGACCACCATTTTCAACCACGGCTTGAGCGTCCTTCAGAGAAATCATGGCAGGAGGAGCACGAATAACCTTGGGCACAAGGGGAGTCGGCTTAAGGACAGGACTGGGCGGGTGAACCATTTCAAATGACTGAGTGGGAGTCTCAAAGAATTCGCCATCCATCTCAACGTATCTGAAGGCCTGCACACTACTGACAATGTACTCTTCTTCTCCACACACCGTGACAATCTTACCCTCTATTGGATACTTCAGCTTTTGATGGAGAGATGAAGCTACGGCACTTGCCTCATGAATCCAAGGGCGTCCCAGCAAGCATGAATAGGCAGGACGGATGTTCATCACGTGAAAGGTAGTGTTGAAGACTTGAGGTCCTATCTTGATAGGGAGAACCACTTCACCATGGACAACACTTTTTGCACCGTCGTACGCACGCACCACAGTATCACTAGGTTTCAATTTGATGCTCTTACAGTCAAGTTTATCGAGCACAGCTGTCGGCAGCACATTCAAAGAAGAGCCGTTGTCGATCAATACGTGAGATAAGGTGATCCCCTCACACTCAATGGAGATATGCAGAGCTCTATTGTGATTCTTTCCTGCTGGTGTCAGATCAGCATCGGAAAAGCCTAAGCCGTTGTCAACAGTCAGGTTAGCAACATAGTTTTCGAACTGATCGACGGAGGTCTCCTGAGGTACATGAGCGGTCTTCAAGAATTTTATCAGCGCTTTGGCATGAGATTCAGAAGATAATAACAAGGATAACATCAAGATCTTAGACGGAGTATGCCCCAGCTGTTCTACCACATCAAAATCACTCTTGCGGATGATTTTCAGCATTTCTTCCATTTCTTGTTTGGCAACATCTTCAGTAGTAACTTCGACGGGTGTCCCTGACTGAGAAGGGTTGACTGGCTCCTTGCCTCGAGTTTCAGGGGCGGGAGGCGAGATTTCCGGAGAGAAGATCCTTCCACTTCGAGTAACTTTACTAGTCCCAACAATGTCATTAGGATTAGCAACATTACCAACTTGTTTTATGCCATGGATGTAAACATCACCTCCATAATTCCACGGAACGGCCTTGCTTGAGGAATACAGTACTGGGCCAGGTGAAGTAATGATCAGAGGAGCTACCTTGGGCTCAGCAGTAATCTTCACAGGCATTCTAGTAGCGGTAATCTTCATTGGAACTTTGGACTTAGCAATCACAGATATTTCTTCAGTAGGGTTTTCCACTTTAGGAACCTTTTCGAAGAGAATCGTGCGATCATCCATCAGCTGTTGAATACCATTCCTCAACTTCAAGCACTCATTGGGTCGGAGTGTACAGCGATCGTAATCTTCAGCATAACCTGGAAATAAACCAGCTTGCAATAAATTCTTCTTGATGATCAGGAGAGGAGATGTTAAATCAGCTACATTAGAAATGTGAGAATTGTTATCCACAGCATTAACAGCCTTGTCATGGTTAGGCATAGGTGCAGTGATGACGTTAGGAGTCTCCGGAGGCTCAAATTCAATTTCTCCAGCTTCGATCATATCCTGAACCTTATTCTTCAATGACCAGCAATCGTTTGTATCATGTCCGGGGCTATCGGAGTGATATGCACACCTGGCATTGGGATCATAACGAGAAGAAGCAGTGTTGGGTTTCGTAGGAGGATCTCTGAGGGTGATCAGATTTGCCTTTAGCATTCCCTTCAGTGCCTGTGCTAAGGTCATATTGATCCTGGTAAACTGCCTTCTTGGCTTGTCTTGTTTGGGCTGGAAGCTTTGAGATAGCGGTGCTGCAATCGTAACCGCTCCAATGGTATGGTCACGATTTTTCTTGTTACGACCCTTTTGACCGTACACAGTGTAACACCCCAAATAAAGAAAAAAAAAGAATTATTTAATTAAGTTGATAATATAATTATTAATTTAATTAAATAAATTGGATTATTGGATTATTATTATTATTATTATTATTATTATTATTTTGGAATAATAATAATTGGAATATATATATAAGTGGGAATAAAAAGGGTTTCATTCTTAACAAAGAAATTTCACGTGAAACTCAGAGAAGCTGCAGAGAAGAGGAAAAAGGGCAAAGAGCCGAAAAGCACGGTTGAGGAACGGAAAAGCTAAAGCTTAGAGAATTGCCGGATTATCTCAGGTAAGGGGGGTTTATCGTCGGTTAATGGGTATTATAGATTAACATGTCATGGGTAGTGATAAGCCGTTGATTTAACCCTAATTGGGACTGTATATGCTGAAATTGACGTTGGATAAACCGTGTTAAAAACTGCAAATTGAATTGATAGTTGTGTGAGTCGTAAATGTTAGACTATAGCACGGATCACAATTAAAAACTTGATTCGGCACTACTAAATTAAAGACAAATTAGGTTTTCTTAGAAAGGGTTTTAGATGCGGAAGCGGCCGGAAAACCTGATCTGCGTGAAGCTGACGGAACTTGGAATAACTCAGAAAAATCTGAGTCTGCGCGCGAGCGGTCGACCATAGGGTCGGCGTGCGCTGACCCGTGGGGCATGCGCCGACTGCATGCGTCGACGCAAGGCATTTTGGCGCCGACCCGTGAGTTAAGCGTCGACCCCATGCGTCGACGCAAGGGGTCTTTGCGCCGACTCCCTCCAGTTGAGCAGAGCCTTTGCGCCGACCGCGAACTTTGAGCTGACCCCTACGGTCGACTCAAAGCCTTCAATTTTGTTCGTAGACGTGCATGATGGGTTTTTTGTCAGCAGCGAAACTTGATAACACTGTTGCAGTGTGGAAAATAGTTGATTTTTATGTTGTAAATGCAATTGGTAGTTGCCTTATTGCAGTTAAATTGATGAATAAAAATTGTTGGGTTTGTGTTGTGAAATGTTGATGCAATTATGTTGAAAAGTTAAATTTTAAGTTGTGTTGAAAAATACTGAGTTGTAGGCTGATGAGCCAAAGTTGATTTTTAAGTTGCTTTGTTGAAAAATACTGAGTTGTAGGCTGATGAGCCAAAGTTGATTTAAGATGTTTTGTTGAAAAGCTGTTGTGTTGCTGTTGCTATTATGTTGTTAAAGTTTCAAGTCGTACATGTCATATACATCCATATGCATTAAGTCGGAGCTTCGTCTCACACCACGTTGGCCTGGATTGGCAAAAATATGGGGCTTTTGCTCACACCACGTTGGCCTGGATTGGCAAAATTTTAAGTTGAAAGTTGAAGGCTTATGCCTTGATGCCCACTAAACTGGCAATGATTTTAAGTTGGGAGTTTTACTCCAAATGGTACCACATGCATGAAGAGTCGAGTCTCATTGAGTTGCATTTTATGTTGTTATTGAGTTGCCTTTACGTTGTGTTTGAATATGATAATTGAGTTGACTGTGCCGTTGCCTAATGCATGATATAATTAGGGTGATTAACGTGTAGAATTACTTAACATAACATGATAAATTATAATATTTGTTATATCGATTGAGGAACTCACCCTTACAGCTATATTTTTCAGGTAACGAGCAGTGAGTCGAATAGAAGCTAGTGCATTGAAGTCTAGTGTGGTTAGAGGGTCATGCTCTGATAGATGTAACATCGGGACGGGATGTTTGAATTGTTGAATAAATGTTAATTTTGATGAATTACAGATGTTGAAATATTTTATCCGCTGCGTATTGTTAAAGAAGTTTTATGTTGAATAAAATTGAGCATGACTGATTTTATATTGACTTTTGTGAAGAAGTTGTTATGTGACACCCTTGAGATGCATGATTACTCTGATATGTATGATTTAATTGTTGTTGTTTTATTATTAAACATTTGGGGTATTTTAGAAGGGTGTTACATTAGTGGTATCAGAGCAGGTCGGTCCGTCCGGCCAGTTGTCGTGTCGTTTTGTCTAACAATTGTGTATTGTTACCAATCTAACTTTAAGTTGTGTTGTATTGATAAGTTGAAATGGCTGGAAGGAATGACGCTGCAATGGCTGCCGCAATGCAAGCAATGGCACAAGCTGTGCAGAACTTGCCAAATGCTGGTGGAGATGCTGGATCACGTAGCTTGGCGACTTTTCAGAGAGAGAACCCGCCGGTGTTTAAAGGAAAGCATGATCCAGATGCAGCCTTGGGATGGTTGAAAGAGATTGAGAGAATCTTCCGTGTTATGGATTGTACTCCAGCTCAGAAGGTTCGGTATGGTACTCACATGCTAGCAGTCGAAGCTGATGACTGGTGGCTAGAGACTCACGAGAGGTTGACCGCGGCAGGTGAAGTCGTTACTTGGGATGTATTCCGTAGGGAATTTCTGAGGAAGTATTATCCAGAGGATGTCCGTGGTAAGAAGGAGATTGAATTCCTTGAGCTGAAGCAAGGAAACATGTCTGTCACGGATTATGCTGCGAAATTTGTGGAGTTGTCCAAATTTTATCCTCATTACACTGGTGCTGGTGCTGAATTTTCAAAGTGCATCAAGTTTGAAAATGGATTGCGCTCTGAAATTAAGAAGGCTGTTGGGTATCAGAAGATACGCATTTTTACTGAGTTGGTTGATAGCTGCAGGATATTTGAAGAGGACAATAATGCTCATTACAAGATTGTCAGTGATCGCAGAGGCAAGCAACATCGAAACCGTGGCAAGCCGTATGATGTTCCAGCTGGAAAAGGGAAACAAGTAGCTGCGCCGGCTCAGAGGACTAGTAGGGGAGGTGCTCCTACTGGTATAGTTTGCTTCAAATGTGGTCAGGCTGGTCATAAGAGTAATGTATGTACTGCTGAAGTGAAGAGGTGTTTTCGCTGTGGTAAGACTGGGCATGCAATAGCTGATTGCAAGCACAAGGAAGTGATTTGTTTTAATTGTGGCGAAGAAGGGCATATTGGAAGTCAGTGTCGGAAGCCGAAGAAAGGGAATCAGTCAGGAGGCAAGGTCTTTGCTTTATCGGGTTCTGAGACTTCTGCAGATGATCGTTTGATCCGAGGTACGTGTTATATTAATGGCTTTCCTCTTGTAGCTATTATTGACACAGGTGCGACTCATTCCTTTATATCTTTGGATTGTGCTGTGAAACTTAAGTTAGAGATATCTGAGATGTTTGGAAGTATGGTAATTGATACTCCTGCGAAGGGTTCAGTGACTACTACTTCGGTTTGTTTAAATTGTCCTTTGAGTATTTTTGGTAGAGACTTTGGGATGGACCTAGTTTGTCTTCCACTAGTGCAGATTGATGTTATTCTGGGTATGAACTGGTTGGTGTTTAACCGAGTTTCTATCAATTGTTTTGATAAAACGGTAGTCTTTCCTGAGATTGAGGAAGGAAAGAGTTTGTTTCTATCAGCAAGGCAGGTGAATGAAGAAGTAGCTGATGGGGCAGAGTTGTTTATGCTGTTAGCAACTTTGGAGGCCAAGGATAAGATGGTGATTTGTGATCTAGCCGTGGTGCGTGATTTTCCTGATGTGTTTCCTGAAGAGGTGAATGAATTACCACCAGAACGCGAAGTGGAGTTCTCGATTGATTTGGTACCTGGTACTAGACCGATATCGATGGCTCCGTACCGTATGTCTGCTGTTGAGTTAACTAAATTGAAGAGTCAGTTGGAAGATCTGTTGGATAAGAAATTTATTCGTCCGAGTGTGTCACCGTGGGGTGCGCCAGTGCTATTGGTTAAGAAGAAAGAAGGTACTATGAGGTTGTGTGTGGACTACAGGCAACTGAATAAAGTGACGATCAAGAATCGGTATCCTTTGCCGAGGATTGATGATTTGATGGATCAGTTGGTTGGTGCAAGTGTGTTCAGCAAGATAGATTTGAGATCTGGGTATCATCAGATACGTGTGAAGACTGAGGATATTCAGAAGACTGCTTTCAGGACAAGGTATGGACATTATGAGTATTCTGTAATGCCTTTTGGTGTGACTAATGCACCTGGAGTATTTATGGAGTATATGAATAGGATTTTCCATCCATACCTAGACAAGTTTGTTGTGGTATTTATTGATGATATTTTGGTGTATTCGAAGTCGGAAGAAGAGCATGCTGAGCATTTGAGAGTGGTTTTGGAAGTTCTACGAGAAAAGAAATTATTTGCTAAATTGTCCAAGTGTGAATTTTGGTTAGAAGAGGTAAGTTTTCTTGGTCATGTGATTTCAAGAGGTGGTGTTGCTGTTGATCCTTCTAAGATAGAAGCGGTATCTAAGTGGGAAGCCCCGAAGTCTGTTGCTGAGATTCGAAGTTTTCTTGGTTTGGCTGGTTATTATAGGAAGTTCATCGAAGGGTTTTCTAAGTTGGCGTTACCGTTGACGATGTTGACTAGAAAGGGGCAAGCATTTGTTTGGGACTCAAAATGTGAAGAAGGTTTCCAAGAGTTAAAGAGAAGGTTAACTACTGCTCCTATTCTGACATTACCGAGTTCGTCGGAACCATTTGAAGTTTACTGTGATGCTTCATTGTTGGGTTTGGGTGGCGTGTTGATGCAGAATAAGCAGGTTATAGCTTATGCTTCCAGACAGCTGAGGATTCATGAGAGGAATTATCCGACGCACGATTTAGAGTTGGCGGCTGTGGTGTTTGTTCTGAAGTTATGGAGACATTACTTGTATGGGTCAAGATTTGAAGTTTTCAGTGACCATAAAAGTTTAAAGTATTTGTTTGATCAGAAAGAGCTGAATATGAGACAGAGGAGATGGTTAGAGTTTCTGAAGGATTATGACTTTGGTTTGAATTACCATCCGGGTAAAGCAAATGTAGTGGCTGATGCGTTGAGTCGGAAATCATTGCATATGTCTATGCTAATGGTTAAGGAGTTGGATTTAATTGAACAGTTTAGAGATTTGAGTTTGGTGTGTGAGAGTACTCACAATAGTGTTAAATTGGGAATGTTGAAGTTAACAAGTGGTATTCTGGATGAGATCAGAGAGGGTCAGAAATCTGATGTGCTTTTGGTTGATAAGTTGACTCTAGTGAGTCAAGGTCAAGGTGGCGAATTCAGAATTGATGAGAATGGTATTTTGAAATTTGGTAGTCGGGTGTGTGTTCCGGATGTTACAGAACTTAAGAAGAGTATTCTTGAAGAAGGACATCGTAGTGGGTTGAGTATTCATCCTGGAGCTACGAAGATGTATCATGATTTAAAGAAGTTATTTTGGTGGCCGGGAATGAAAAGAGAAATTGCAAGTTTTGTCTATTCCTGTTTGACTTGTCAGAAGTCAAAGATTGAGCATCAGAAGCCATCGGGGCTAATGCAACCGTTGGCGATTCCAGAGTGGAAATGGGATAGTATCAGTATGGATTTTGTTTCTGGTTTACCGAGGACAAGTAAGAATTTTGAAGCTATTTGGGTGATTGTGGATAGATTGACGAAGTCGGCTCGTTTCATTCCGATCAGAATGGATTATCCGTTAGAGAAATTGGCTGAGTTGTATATTGAGAAGATTGTAAGTCTGCATGGTATTCCGTCGAGTATTGTTTCGGACAGAGATCCTAGGTTTACATCGAAATTCTGGGAAGGTTTGCAGAAGGCTTTGGGAACTAAGCTGAGATTGAGTTCTGCATATCATCCGCAGACGGATGGTCAGACTGAGAGGACGATTCAGTCATTAGAGGATCTTTTGAGAGCTTGTGTTTTGGAAAAGGGAGGTGCTTGGGATTGTTATTTGCCTTTGATTGAGTTTACCTACAACAATAGTTTTCATTCGAGTATTGGTATGGCACCGTTTGAAGCTTTGTATGGTAGGAGATGTCGGACACCGTTATGTTGGTGTGAGTCCGGTGAGAGTGCTGTGATTGGACCGGAGATTATTCAACAAACTACGGAAAAGATTAAGATGATTCAGGAGAAGATGAGAATTGCTCAGAGTCGTCAGAAGAGTTATCATGATAAGAGGAGGAAGTCACTTGAGTTCCAAGAGGGGGATCATGTGTTTCTTCGTGTCACTCCGATAACTGGTGTTGGTCGAGCTTTGAAGTCGAAGAAGTTGACACCGCGATTTATTGGTCCTTATCAGATTTTGGAGAGGATAGGAGAAGTAGCCTATCGTATCGCTTTACCGCCGTCACTTGCGAATTTGCATGAGGTTTTTCATGTGTCTCAGTTGAGGAGGTATATTCATGATCCGTCGCATGTGATCCAAGTAGATGATGTACAGGTGAGAGATAACCTGACTGTTGAAACATCGCCTATGAGGATTGAGGATCGAGAGTTGAAGCAGTTGCGGGGTAAAGAGATTGCCTTAGTGAAGGTAGCTTGGGGAGGACCAGCAGGTGGCAATGTGACTTGGGAGCTGGAGAGTCAGATGAAAGAGTCCTATCCAGAGTTATTTGCTTGAGGTATGTTTTCGAGGACGAAAACTCTTTTAGTGGGGGAGAGTTGTAACACCCCAAATAAAGAAAAAAAAAGAATTATTTAATTAAGTTGATAATATAATTATTAATTTAATTAAATAAATTGGATTATTGGATTATTATTATTATTATTATTATTATTATTTTGGAATAATAATAATTGGAATATATATATAAGTGGGAATAAAAAGGGTTTCATTCTTAACAAAGAAATTTCACGTGAAACTCAGAGAAGCTGCAGAGAAGAGGAAAAAGGGCAAAGAGCCGAAAAGCACGGTTGAGGAACGGAAAAGCTAAAGCTTAGAGAATTGCCGGATTATCTCAGGTAAGGGGGGTTTATCGTCGGTTAATGGGTATTATAGATTAACATGTCATGGGTAGTGATAAGCCGTTGATTTAACCCTAATTGGGACTGTATATGCTGAAATTGACGTTGGATAAACCGTGTTAAAAACTGCAAATTGAATTGATAGTTGTGTGAGTCGTAAATGTTAGACTATAGCACGGATCACAATTAAAAACTTGATTCGGCACTACTAAATTAAAGACAAATTAGGTTTTCTTAGAAAGGGTTTTAGATGCGGAAGCGGCCGGAAAACCTGATCTGCGTGAAGCTGACGGAACTTGGAATAACTCAGAAAAATCTGAGTCTGCGCGCGAGCGGTCGACCATAGGGTCGGCGTGCGCTGACCCGTGGGGCATGCGCCGACTGCATGCGTCGACGCAAGGCATTTTGGCGCCGACCCGTGAGTTAAGCGTCAACCCCATGCGTCGACGCAAGGGGTCTTTGCGCCGACTCCCTCCAGTTGAGCAGAGCCTTTGCGCCGACCGCGAACTTTGAGCTGACCCCTACGGTCGACTCAAAGCCTTCAATTTTGTTCGTAGACGTGCATGATGGGTTTTTTGTCAGCAGCGAAACTTGATAACACTGTTGCAGTGTGGAAAATAGTTGATTTTTATGTTGTAAATGCAATTGGTAGTTGCCTTATTGCAGTTAAATTGATGAATAAAAATTGTTGGGTTTGTGTTGTGAAATGTTGATGCAATTATGTTGAAAAGTTAAATTTTAAGTTGTGTTGAAAAATACTGAGTTGTAGGCTGATGAGCCAAAGTTGATTTTTAAGTTGCTTTGTTGAAAAATACTGAGTTGTAGGCTGATGAGCCAAAGTTGATTTAAGATGTTTTGTTGAAAAGCTGTTGTGTTGCTGTTGCTATTATGTTGTTAAAGTTTCAAGTCGTACATGTCATATACATCCATATGCATTAAGTCGGAGCTTCGTCTCACACCACGTTGGCCTGGATTGGCAAAAATATGGGGCTTTTGCTCACACCACGTTGGCCTGGATTGGCAAAATTTTAAGTTGAAAGTTGAAGGCTTATGCCTTGATGCCCACTAAACTGGCAATGATTTTAAGTTGGGAGTTTTACTCCAAATGGTACCACATGCATGAAGAGTCGAGTCTCATTGAGTTGCATTTTGTGTTGTTATTGAGTTGCCTTTACGTTGTGTTTGAATATGATAATTGAGTTGACTGTGCCGTTGCCTAATGCATGATATAATTAGGGTGATTAACGTGTAGAATTACTTAACATAACATGATAAATTATAATATTTGTTATATCGATTGAGGAACTCACCCTTACAGCTATATTTTTCAGGTAACGAGCAGTGAGTCGAATAGAAGCTAGTGCATTGAAGTCTAGTGTGGTTAGAGGGTCATGCTCTGATAGATGTAACATCGGGACGGGATGTTTGAATTGTTGAATAAATGTTAATTTTGATGAATTACAGATGTTGAAATATTTTATCCGCTGCGTATTGTTAAAGAAGTTTTATGTTGAATAAAATTGAGCATGACTGATTTTATATTGACTTTTGTGAAGAAGTTGTTATGTGACACCCTTGAGATGCATGATTACTCTGATATGTATGATTTAATTGTTGTTGTTTTATTATTAAACATTTGGGGTATTTTAGAAGGGTGTTACACACAGCATTTGATTCATTCCTCCCCTGATAGGACCTTTTGGTGCTTGCAGAGGTAGCCGCCTGTATCTTTCCACTTCGGATGCCGCTTTCAACACGCTCACCTGTCAATATAAGTTCAGTGAAACCTGATGAAGAACTTCCCAGTAGATGGCTGTAGAATGGGCCAGTCAGTGTGCCCATGAACATGTCCACTAATTCTCGATCGGTCATAGGGGGTTTGACTCTGCCAGCCAAATCTCTCCATTTTTGAGCATATTCTTTGAAGCTTTCTTTAGATCCCATAGTCATATTCTGCAACTGTAGCCGAGTAGGCGCTAGTTCAGAGTTATACTGGTACTGTTTATAGAAAGCTGTTGCCAAATCAGTCCAGGTGCGGATGTCAGAGCTCTCGAGCTGATAATACCATTCCAACTGTGTGCCGGACAGACTCTCTTGGAAGAAATGGATCCATAGCTTCCTATCAGTGGTATGCGGCTGAATCTTTCTTACATAAGCTCTCAGATGCATCTGAGGACAAGACGCACCATCGTACTTAGTGAAAGTGGGGATCTTGAATTTGCGAGGAATGGTCACATCGGAGACCAGACCCAAACTTTCGAAATCCAGACCGGGCGCCTTCTGACCCTCCATGGCTAGCATACGTTCTTCCAGCAATTTGTACTTATCCTCTTTTGGAGAGTACTGTTCATTTTCATAATCTTCATCGTCATCCTCGGGGTTGGAGAAATCAACATTCTCCTCCTTTGAATCATTCTCCGTCTCCTCTTCTGGACCATTCGGGATTCCAAACTTGACTCCCGCGGCCTGTCTTTTAAGCCTTCTTCCCGTGTTAATGTAACTCACAGCTTTCTTGTCTTTCTTCTTTTCGAGCAAAAGAGCCTTCAGTTCCTCCTGCCCTTTGGATAAGCTCAAGATCAACTCCTGGAATTGAGCATTCTGAGTCTGGAGATCTTTGACAGTTTGTTCGAGGTCCATTTTTCTGTTTGCAATGAAGACCGTGAGAACATTGATCCTTTAGAATACCTGTTATGCAATGTTATGTTATGCAATGCAATGTATGAAATGTTTTCAAGGATTTTTGGAATTTAACTTTGCGTAAACCACCAAAAAGAGAGAAATTTTTATTAATAGTTTCTTTAATCATTGTTCATTACAAGAAATAATAATAAAAATACAATGAAAGCTCAAGTCTCCCAGGGACGGCTTCTTTTTGGGCGAAGATATGCATTGAGTCTTCGTTCCTCATTAAGCTGGCTGGTGAGTTCTAACACTTTCTTCGTTTCAGCACAGAACTGAGCTTCAAAAGTATCCCTTTCCTCCCTCAACTGGATCCAGGATCTTTTCAACTCTTCAACATCGGTAGGCATATCTGGATAAGGAATGATCTGAGAAGTACCTCCTTCAACTTCTGGCTCAACAATCAGTGGTCCGACTGCAATATATGGCATGCCAAGTTCACGAGCTCTTGCGCGTACCCATCTGAGATAAGGTTCCATAGGAATAGAGTTTTTCTTCCCTAAAGTACTTCTTTTCACCATGCCCCAAGCTCGTACAAACTTTTGACGGAGATCTTGAGAGTCATTGTCATAGTCAAACACAGTGCTTTGAAGGATTATTTCATGTGGGCCATCTCTTCGAGCATAACCAAACTGACGTGGGGCTAGAGCAGGATTATAAGTAATACCTCCTCTTATCCCCATGAGTGGTACGTTAGAGAATTCTCC
This sequence comes from Lathyrus oleraceus, assembly GCF_024323335.1. Classification (NCBI taxonomy): domain Eukaryota; kingdom Viridiplantae; phylum Streptophyta; class Magnoliopsida; order Fabales; family Fabaceae; genus Lathyrus; species Lathyrus oleraceus. Next base: position 374,196,707 of record NC_066580.1, read on the forward strand.
ACAACGGTCGATGAGGATAACATTTTCTCTAAGATTGGGACACCAACAGATGTCTGAATGGGAGAGCGACATTATCCTTTGAGACCATTTCAAATTCTGCTCGTTCTTCAAGACTGATTGAGGAAGGTGCGAAATAAACCACCTAGACAATAAAGGTATGCAACACATGAGAGTCCCTTGCCTTTTCATAGTACGGGTGTGAAGGGAATGCAAAATGTCTCCAAGCAAGGTAGGCACAGGGTTATGGGTGAGGAATATCTTAATAGCATTCACGTCTATGAATTGGTCTGGATTAGGGAATAACACCAAACCATAGATTAGTAATGCTAGAACATCTTCGAAAGCATGGACATTCGTAACCTTTAAGAATTCTCGGGCCTTATTTATCAGAAACTTGGCAAGTAAACCCTTAACTCCACTTCTTGTTACCCAATTGGTTTCAATATCGGACTTTGTCATGTGTAAAGCCGCGACAACTTCTTCAGACTTCGGAATTTTTTCTAAACCACTGAAAGGTGTTTGATCAAGGATAGGTATCCCAAGAATCCTGGAGAATTCTTCTAATGTGGGTACCAACTGATAATCTGGAAATGTGAAGCAATGATGTTTAGGATCGAAGAACTGGAATAGGACTCTCATCATATCTTCTTCGAAATCAGTGGTAACCAAATTGAGGAGATGACCATGTTTCTTGATGAACTGAGCATGATCGGGAAGCTCTGACACCAAATCCTTTAGTTGAGGAAAGATTGCTACAAAATTGATCCGGATGGTCTTCCTGGAAGCCATAACCTGTTTAACGGAGCAAAGCTAAATCCCTAAGTCCTTGAAATGGTTAGCACAATGTCATGATGTTATGATGTTATGATGTTATGATGTCATGATGTTAAGTAAACAACAAGCACAAACAAGTCACACAACAATCATTCCTAGGTTTTAAGGCTTGCATGAGTTCCATAGGTAAGTACCCTCCCCACTGAAGTTTGGTTGGCTCAACCTGTCCTAGAATAGTAACCGGGTTCTAGAAGGATCTCAAATCATTGACCTTTCTTTAAGTCCACTTCAGTGCAACACCAAGTGGTTGACCGAAGCTTCCCTAAAGTCCAATCTCAAAGAGTGTAGTATCGAGTCTCAACCAACCTCAGTCGGAACCGAAGTCAGTTATCTCACTACTTTCTAATGGCTAGGATGAGTCAATTAGGGTTCTAAAGGTCTGGTTAATGCTTTAATGACACCACGCGGAAGCCAGATTTTTCCTCAAGTAAACATGAGGAACATCAGGACATCCAAAGTGTCACATTAACCGTAGCCATCATTTTAACCATTCCAGTATACGCCGGATAGTCGCGATGATCTATTGCTACTTACCTAAGGTACATTAGATCCGGGTGTAGGATCTTTCACTCAAGCATAAAATACCCAAGTAATCCCTTAAAAGTAAATCAGACATTTTGAATAAGTGATCTTGTTTTTTAAGGTAACCTCTCTTTTTAAGGGTCCCCAGCAGAGTCGCCAGTTCTGTCATACGGTGAACTGACTTTTTGTGTTTTTGCTTTGGGAAAGCAAATGTCGCGGATAGCAAGAGTCGCCACCGACTTTTCTTTTATCCAATAAGGAAAGGTGGAAAAGAACAGGAAAGACCTTAATTAGATTTTGGGTTCGGGAGGTACATTATACAAAGGGAAGGTGTTAGCACCCTTGGTATCCATGGTTATCCATGGGCTCTTAATTGCTTGATCACTTATGTTTGTCTTGTCTGAAAAAGTGTTCGTGAATTGTTTAGAAAATGTTTTGAAAAGAGAACTTAACTTTGTAATGATTCTTGTATGAATGTATACAAAGTGGTTATCTCGTTTAGTTTTGAAAATGGTTTAGAAAAATATAACTCAGTAATGATTCTAGTATGAATATATACCAAGTGGTGATTTTCTAGTATTTGTGAAGTGTGAAAAGTATTTTTAAATTATGAGTAAGCAATTAAGAGTTATACCTACCCAAGGTCTTTATGGGCATTTCCTATCCTTATGAGGGTAAAACTGTCCTTACTATTGAGAAGTAAGTAGTTTTATCCTTTGGATGTAAAAGGGTCATCGTAGGGTCATCGATTGGTCATTGAAAGCAACGGTTGTAAGGATACCTCAGCATTCGAAGGGACTATCATCATTTAACCGTAGGCTACACCGAAGGGTCATCGAGGGACAAAATCATATATTCGAAGGCAATCATCCGAGGGACTATGATTTATTTTATAGGGACATGATGATTTAATCAAAGGGTCTTTGCTAAGTGCATCCCCACATTCGCGGGACATGACCGTAATACCGTAATATCGTAGGGTAACAAAGAGAAGTCCAAGATCGCATATTTAAAGGCCGTATTTTACAATCAATTAGGTAATTAGGAGGAATCCCCACATTAAAATTAATACATTAAGATCAATTAAGCAATTTAGGGTGGATCTTTGCCATAAAATTAATACATTAAAATCAATTGAGTAATTCAAGGTGAATCTCCACAAGGGTATCCCACAAATAAAGTGGAATACCTAACAAGCAATCTTTTCCTGGGATATGTGAACCTTTACAAAACTCAACAAAACATGTCAGAACACCAAATCAGGGTGCAATCGAGAATTGCACCACAAAAGAAATCACAACAGTAATAGGATCAGATAAACAATGCATGGCTATGATAAAACATGTCAGATGGGCAAAAAAAATCAGAACAGAAAAGTCAGCTACTGTCACGTTCGCTGCTGCCTCGCCTAGCGAAGGCTTAGCGAATACTCGCTGCATGCTCGCTTAGCGATGTGCTAGCGAGCGGCTGCGAGTTCTGGTTTTGATATCAGTACAATTTCAACCAATTTTATGCCTTATGGCTTTCATTACAGCAACTATATGGTTAATCATTTAAGGTATTCAAGTACACATTAAAATTCACATGCCAAACTTAAGATATTTTCATAAATTTAATCATGATGCCATATGCAAATTAAGAACATAAGGCGGTAATAGCAATGCAAACCTGTTTGCAAATTGAATTGCGACCTTGGATTGGCAAATCGGATTGAATTGGGCAGAGATAACTTTGATGCCGCCGAGTTCCTTCAGGGTTTGCCTCCCGTGAGTGTTAGGGTTTGCTTACTAGGGTTCTCCTTTCTCCCTCTTCGTTCGCCCTTTTCGTGACTGAAGTGTCGGTATTTATAGTGATTGTGGTGACCTAATGGGCTCAGAATGAAGCCCAAAAATTCTGATGTTCGCAAGCTTCGCTAGGCGAGCGTGTAGCGAAGGTTCGCTAGGCGAAGGAGTTGCTCGCCTAGCGAGCAGGCCAGTTTGGGCCATTTTCTGGATTGGGTCTGTAGTGAGCTGGGCTTTTGTTCCTTTAAGGTCAGTGCCTTGCAGAATAAGTTGGAGTGCTTCGAGAAATGTTTTGCAAGATTCATGGGCAAATTTTGGGGTATGACAGTGCCTCCTCGCAAAAGTAACACATGGGCGCAAAATTGATTGGTTGCACCATGTGCCCTAGCCAATCCAATTGGAGTCTCCTCTTTAACTTTAGGAGTTGGCTCCAATTGGTTTGGCGCCTCCTTTTAAAATTGGGGTAGTTTGGGATTTTTTTTTGAAATCAGGATTATTTTGGACTTTTTTTTGAAAATTAGGGGTATTTGGGTAAAAAAATGTCAGAAGTAACTTGCAGATGTGTTGACCAAGGCAATCAAAACTAAAAACTACATCAATTTGAGGGATGTGTTTGGTTTTGTGGATTTTGAACCTGAATGTGAATTAAGGGATGGTGTTGAATGTAATTCAACATTCAAGATTAGTTTCATTTATATTTACATTTGCATTTGAATTTATGTTTAGTTTGAATTTGAATTTCATTTAAGTCTTTGTATAAAAAGTTAATTGAAGTTTCATTTGACAAAGTTAGTTAGAAAATTCTCATTCTCTCTCTCTCTCTCTCTCTCTCTCTCTCTCTCTCTCTCTCTCTCTCTCTCTCTCTCTCTCCATTTTTTCATCTTCATCTTCTTCAATTCTTGTGAATTGTTAATTGAGGTTTATTGTTGAACTCCAACAATGAAAAATTCCATATGATTTAAGTGTGAGAATTTGAATTAACTTACACCTACTAGATTCATCTGCTAGTGTATATCGATTTCAAAAATGACAAAACTATCAAAAACTGATATTTATTGGCAATAAGATCTTTATTATCTATGAACTTTAAGTTATTCTAAAAAATTAGGTCTATAAACATTAGGTTTATATTAAGTAAATTACACATTTAAATAAATATCATAATAAACTCTTAAAAACAAATAATTTTATAATAATATATCACAAAACGAATGAAAAATGAGGATTTAAAAGCAATAGCCTTGTAATCTTGTTGCAACAAAACAAAAGATAACGAGTTATTTTTGAGTTTTTCTTGTCTTTAAAAGTTAAGGATAAATCTATAAGATATTTTGTAATTTTATTTTGTCGATTAATATAGTGGTTGAAGTTCACCACTTAAAGATGAACAAGTGGGATGTCACAAGTTAGAATCTACGACCCTGCATATAATGTCTCTGCACAACTACCAACCGAGTTGACTTAATGGGACAAGAGATTTTGTAATGATTTGGCATGCAGTGGTTTGGACCATTAGGTTTATGCATAATGATAAGTTTTTTCCTACTTCGTCAACAACGTGAACGAGATGAGGGCAAAAGTATTTTTTTGTCTTAGCATTGGTTTTTCAGTAGGTTAACCTGGAACTCATTCTTCTTCTCTAACAAGCTTTAGAACTCTATCATGTTCCTAAACCTTTAGAAGATCAAGTGTTCTGGTATGATTTGGGGTTATTCAGTGGTTTGTATGTTGCTACAACTAATGGTGGATCTAGTGGTTGGAGTCCTAGTTGGGTGATTGGTTGGGTGTTACTATACAAAGTGAGTGTTTTTCTAGAGTTGTATTCTTTTCAGTTGTTTCCTAGTATCTTACCCTAATTTTTAACCCTAAGTACCCCCATATCATTTTCATCCTTGCATACAAACAAGATTGCATCTTGGTCCTCTCCATCTCATCTTTGGGGTTTTCCTTTTGTAGTGATCATCAAACACCTATTTATTTGGTGTTTTACCTTTGTGTTTATATGATTCGTTGCTTATCTAACCACTAATCAAAATAGAAAAAAATATGTTTTATTTTCTTTAAGTTTATTGTGCAAGGTACGACTTTTCAATCAAGAGCATCAGGCATGGCTCCTCAGCTAGGGTTTTGTTGATTCCTTAAATCAAAATGTGTTTAACTGTTGATTCTCAAAGGGTTATCTCTCAAAGTATGATCTATAAGGTTTTCAAGCAACTTTCAATCTCATTATGATCAAGATCATCTCAAAGTCTTATGGTTTATTTCTCAAGAAAAGTCAAAGGTTCATGTGTTTATTTTCATGCCTTCTTCAACAAGTTACCTCAAAATTTAAGCAATATAATCAAGATACATTCAATGACACCTAATTTTTAGTTCATATGATCATCCATGTGCCTTGAAATGCAAGAAAAGTACAAGTACACAAGTTTATTCCAAGAGGTTTGACCAAAAAGTCAACATTTGAAGTCAAAGTTCCAAGGATCACAACTCCTTCAATTCTCAATATTTTTAAACGCTTAGTTTTACATATGACTCTTCTCAATATCCTCTACAACTTATATTTACATGACAAGAGGCAATTATGCTTGGAGGGTCACCAAAAGCTTGGAGACATTATAGGTCATTTGTGAACTTAGTGAAATTTGACATATTCTCAAGTGACTTTTTCTCAACTTTCAAAGATTATAACTTCTTATATTTTTAACATTTGAGGCTGATTCTTTTTTCAAAATATCATTTGTGATGCCCTCTACAAGTTTTATTCAAGGATCAAAGTAAAATTATGCTTAGAAGACCATGAAATTCATTGAGACATTATATGTCATTTTCAGCCATTTGGGAGTTAGAATTTTCTAAGTTACATGACCAGTTTTTCGTGTCAACTTTAACATGCCATAAATTTGTGCTCAATCATCCAAATGAAACCTTTCTTGGAACATTTTTATATTTGTTATGATGTCAACAAATTGCGAGAAGAATGAGATTAAAAAGCCTCATAAGCAAGATACCCTATTCAGTTGAACATGGTGACATGGAATTGAAGAAATCACCATGGTCCAAATTTTAACGTCACTAATCTCAATTGCAAGCCAAGTTACCACGTATTTTGGACCTAAATATGTTTAATCAAGTTTCCCGAAGTTAATTGACCCTTGAAACGCATGATTTGGCTGAGTTTTGATGGATTACAAGTCACATTTTTCAGACTTTCTGATCAAACTTGTTTTGCACGAATCAAGCGTGCTTCCACACATATTTGAATCCCAACACATTCCCTATAAATAGAGAAAAATATTCCATTCATTTCCAAGCTTTTGAGAACCAAGAAATCCATACTTAAATCTGAAATTTTCCAGAAAAATTCAAATACCGTGTTTTAAATTCCAGCTTGTTTCAATCCAATTTCTTGATTCCATTAGCACCTTCGGTCTTCTTTGAAGCATTGAAACAATTCCCAAGCTCTAAGACCTTCTGAAGTACTCTAACCAGATCAAGTTTCATCAACTTCTGATCACCATTTGGACAAGGTAGTTTTGTGCAATATTTGAACTTAAACAAGTTACGACAATATAGTCTTTCACTCTCTGATGCTTTCCCCTAACTTATCTGGTGTTGATTGATCGTGCTCATCATTTAATTTTATTTTTCGTGGCTTGCTTGCTTCTGAAACTTCTCTGAAATTCCCCATGCCCGATTTAGATAAATGAATTTGGAGCCTGATGTTGAATTCGTGATGAGGAGGCGATCACAATGGTGGTAATCTCATGCTCTGAATTTACCAAACGATGAAACTTCGGTGATGGACCATTGGGGAGGATGACCGGAGTTATCTCATGTCATCTAAGTTTGGCTGGACACCTTGGCCATTTGAAATGTTTTAATTGGTCTAATTTGAATTATATCCTGTGTTTTATTTTGATTAATTTCCATCGTGTGTCCTAGCTTGAGGATTGTTGGATCTGTCACGTCAATTAATAAGGCCAGATCCAACGCTCGGTGTTTTTTCTGATTTTATTTCTTTTTGTTTTTTTCTTTTAAATTTATTTTTCTTTTAAAATTCATAGAAAAATCAACTTTTATCAGGAAAGTCCCAAAATAATTTCTAAAATTCTCTTTTATTTTTCTTCATTCGATTTTCATTTTTTCACATTTTATTTTCTTGATTTTCTATTTTTCTTGAATTTCCTCTTTTCTCATTTATTTTAATTGGTTTAAAAATACCTTTATGCATTTTAAAATTCTGAAAATTTTATTTTATGCTTCTTATTTTATTTTCAACCTTCCATAATTTTCTTGGCCATTTATTTGGTATTTTGAAGGACTTTATGGATTTTATCTTTTATTCACCTTTTAAAATTCATTTTAAAAATGTTTTTGATGCATTTTATTTTATTTTATTGCATTTTATATTTGTTTGACATTTGTTATATCTGTTAGCCTTGGATCTTAGTTGATTTGATCATTGGTCTCATCAAACTCAATGGATCTTGGGTGTTGATGGGGTGAAAACCCTAATTCATCAAAATGGATGATTGATTTTAATGATGACTTGATCAAGCCCTTGATCCAATTTGGGTCTTTTCTCTCTTATCATATTCTTCTTCATCTCTTTATTTTCCTCTTGATCAATTGGATGGTTTGTGTCCATCTTGTTCATTATATGTGGATTGGTGCTTGATGAACTTTTATCATTTTAAATCTACCTTCTAATTGATCAGGGATCATTTAAGGTACTTTGGATTGATGCATAAGTTTGTCCTAAGTACCCTAAAGTATTGATTGATATAATGGACAATCCTCCTAGCCTTTGTGCTTGATCAATTCTCTTTTCTTTTTTGTGTGACATAGCTTTCGGAGAATGATTTACATATCATTTCTCTAGCATGTATTAACACAAACATTATTATTGACCGACCTCAGATAGTTGTGACTTCTACATAAGTCCAATTACGATTGATTTTATACTTATTGATTTTATACAAGTTGAAGTTCTTCTCATAGGTGATGTGGAGGTTCATATTTCCATACATGTGGATGAATAGTTGAGTGTTCTCCAAAAAAAATGACTAATCATCTTTATGTTCTTGATCACTAACGTCACTTATTAACATCTTATTGTATTAATTTTACTTTAATGTCATTTATCTTATGCTCTTTATTCTTTTGTCATTTACTTTATACTTTTATTTTTAAAATCTCATATCATTATGTTTGTGCTTATATTAGTTGTTCTTTCTCCATTTGGATTTCTCTTTCCTTCAAACACATTAATAAAGAAAAAACCTCTAAAAAATGGTTATCTTGATTAATGGATTTATGATTACTATCTTTAGCATTGTTGTGGAGTTATGGACTTAGAACTAGTACCTTGACCCTTGCTTTGGGAATTTATGATTTTGAGACCTTGAGATTCATTTGGTACCTTTGACTCTGTACTTCTTTTGAAGACTTGGCTTGATTACTCTAGTTTCATCTTATGCACAGTTTATTCTTTGCTTATTTGGCTTGCTTGAGGCTTAATCCAAAGGAGGGAATTATTGCTTGACTTATGTCATAGAGCTTTCTATCTCTTGGTTAGATTTTTCCTCTCTAGCTTTTACTTTATGCTCTAGGATAGTCTCTTTTTATCTCCTTCTTTAATTTTCAAAATCTCGTTGGTCTTTTTCAAAACTTTATTGTTTTCAAACATGAATCACTTTCTCAATAAAACTTTGACTTTTGTCAAGTGATTTTTAAAACTTTTTTCTTAATAAATGCTAATACATCTTAAGCATATTCAAAACCAATTTCTAAAGACTTAAAAAAATACATAACGCATTCAAATTATTTTGTGCCCTTTGTGCATTTTTTTTTAAAATTGTTTTCTCAAAGTTTAGACATGAGTCATTTCCATAGTTGAGATATAATTCTCCTATCCATATAGTATTGATGATAATTGTTTTTCACCTAAGAGAATTAGTGGCATACTTGTTGATCTTTATTCAAGTTGGAGCTCTTCTCTATGGTGATGTAAAGCTCTCATACTTGTGGGTGACTAGTTGAGTGTTCTCCTTAAAATGACAAAATGTCTTTTCATTAAAAAAAGTATCAAAACAAACATCTTTGTTATTTTTACCATGAACTACGGGGTTTTGATCCTCCATTGCACTTTGTTTCTAGGTAGGCATAAAACTCAGAAGGTCTTGGCAAACACAAAATATATAAAAAAAAAAAAAACATTTCTTCTCCCACCTCCCCAATCTTTTACAAACAACACCATTTTTTAAGACAAAATGCACAAATTTTCAAAGAGATTCCTATAGAATATTATAGATGTTTATGGTGCTAATACCTTCCATTTTTACCGCTACATCTAGTATATGATCTTCAATATATTTTTTTATTCTTTCTTTTATATATTTAACTTGATTGTTTTTCTTTTGTCTTTAAATCTATCTTACGCCTATTGACATTCACTTTATACCGGTGGAATTACGCGTTCTACTTTTATATATATATATATATATATATATATATATATATATATATATATATATATATATATATATATATATATATATATATATATATATATATATATATATATATATATCCTTTTAAAAAACTAATTATCCTATTCTTTTGGATGAATCTCGTATGGTCTATATTTTTTTTATATAATTCTCGTATTAGAAAAGAAAAAAATACGAGATGAAGGGGAGGAGATTAACCCTTTAAGGAAGACAAAAATAATCAACCTAAGTTAACAGAGAGTGTCCAATATTTGCAAGAGTGTCAACATGTTGATTCCCTTCCATTAAGATGTGTGTGATCATGGAGTACATTGATTTAGAAAGGATTATGTAGTTGCTCATTTGTTATGAAACTGCCAAGGAACAATTTGAGGTTTCTTGTAGGCCAAGGTTGCAATTTTGAGCCAGTTTCCAATTCCTTTCATGAGCATTTTCAATGACAAGGATAATGCTCATTATCTCTACATATAGGGAGTTATGATTACCAATTGAACAACAAAACAACCAATACAGTCCCATTACTAGGTCTGAAAAGGCCACCACATCATGATGGGCCAGAGTTACCAAGAGTTGAGCCATCTGTAACATTGAACTTGATCCACACTGCAATTGGGGGACACCCATTACTTCCTTGATTTGAGGAGCTTTAGGATGTTGAGTCTGCACTTTGAAGGTTTTAAGAGTTGAGAAGTAAACCATAGAGGGACCAATTGTTAAATTAGTGGCATTGTTTGTGATTAAAATTGATGTGACGATGTTGACTATCAGAGAATTATGAGATGGCTAAAAGTTTTTTAATCTCATAATATTCCTGCATGGTCAAATAACTGAATGTTGCAATTACTTCTCACAAATCACTTAAGATCATAATCATAATTCATAGTTCAATTTATACAAACAAAGATGATACACCGTTCCCTTTTGGAAGTGAATTAAGTCCTTAGAAATATTCATCAAAACAAATTCTAATGTTAATAAAAATATAGTTTAAAAACTTTTAATATCACTAACAAATATGGTTTTAAATTGCGAATGCGGGTGTTGCGATTGCGGTCATTGCACTTGTTGTGATGCGCATCGCTGTCGTTGTGGTGTAAATTTTTATAGGTAGGTCTTTAAAATCCAATGTTGAAAAATACTTAGGGCCTGTTTGAATCACTTTTGATTTTTGGTTTTTAAAATCTATTTTAAAAATCTATTTGAAAAACTATTTTTGAGAAAAAAATGAAAAGTAATTAGTTTGGTAACTCAATTTTTGAAAACAGTTTTAAAAATTAAGAACTAAAAAAATTATGTTTGATAGTATAATTTGTAAGAATTATTTTTAGTAGTATAACAAAATAGTTAAAATCTATTTTATTATATTAAATAATTATATTAAAAAATAATTACGATATCTCTTTTGGAGATATAAAAATCAGCTAATATATATTTAAGTTTATTAAAATGATTTTTTTTAATTAATAATTAAATATACAAATCACCTAATGAGATGCATAAAAATTAAATTTAAGTGTTAGTTTGAATATATATATATATATATATATATATATATATATATATATATATATATATATATATATATATATATATATATATATATATATATATATATATATATATTAAATGTATTAATTAAACTTTGATAATATTTTATAATATAATATTTATATTAATTACTTATGTGAGGCTCGTGCAAATACAAGTGTATTTTCTTAATTGTATATAAAATAAATACAAGTGTATTTTATTAATTATACTTAAATGATTGAATAATGTGATTACTTACTATATTCGATTATTTAAATATAATTTATTTTAAAAAATCACTTGGGGTATCCTAGCTCTTATTTTTGAAAAAAAAAATCAATTGAAATGAGAAAAGACACTATATTCAATACGGTCTCTATGTATTAGTCACGGTTAAATGAAAACAATTTTTGGTCTAAATTTGTGAATATTTCAATAGTTTTAAATAATTTTCAAATAAGTATAAAAAAATTAATTAATCAAAAGAATCAATTTTAAATATTTATATATTAAAAAAGTTAAAATAAATATTAAACAAATTTTCAAAATCAATAATATTAAAAAACTAATTAATGCATGATTAATTAACGTTCCTGAATATTAATGGGAAGTAAAAGGGGTGGAGCCATGAGCTAACTCATTAATAAGTTAAAATTAAAATTATTGAAATGTAAATTACAGATAATTTTTAAAAATATTAGAGCGTTATCAGATATTACAATTAATTATCATTCTGCCATTAATGAAAAAGGTGTGTTTTTTATGTTTTTCAACTTTCCTCGTTTGAAAAATAAAACTGAAAATTGAAAATCAGAACATGTTTTGATAATTTTGGTTTTTTAAATTTTAAAATAGTTAATTTCAAAAGTGTTTTAAAAAATAGTTTTGAGAAACAAGTTCATCAAACAAGTATTTTATTTTTTAATTTTTAAAAATTATAAACCAATTTTTGAGAACCCTTTCAAACAGGCCCTTAATGTTATGTTTTTTAATTACATAGGAAATAAATTGAGTTTAAGATTCTAATATTTTATTTTCTGATTAAAATACTTGAAGAATAATAATTGAAACTGTTTGATATGATTCATAATATAGTTGAAGATATAATTTTAAAATCACATCGCAATTGCGGTCTGATGCGGTTGCGAAGACAACCGCGTCCGCAATATTGCGGGTCGGGTGCAGACCACAATTTAATATCATATTAAGAAACATCATTATGTGTCATAATGTATTATACATCAAGCTATATATGTTTGGCAACACAATCACCTCAAACATTTCATTCTCTATACATTTGAGAGACTTAAAGATGAAAATTCCTTACTATATGAAGAAATTTAGACCATCTTATTTGGAGCTTCCGAGGCATGATCTTTGAATTATAAAAATCATGGTAAATAGGCATAGGATCACAATCTACCTAAAGGACAATCTAGCATTTGTTTTGAGCAATGTCAATGGATAAAACGACAACCATCAATTCAGCATAAAAGAGAATTAGAGACGTCAATAGTATTAGAAAAAACTCCCATAAACAAGCCTCTAATTCAATGGATAGTGTATAAACATCTTCAATGTTACATTTAATCCAATTTTGAGAAGATTAATCTAGTTAACTTGAATGATTTTAGGAGAAGTTAAAGAATGAGAAGTAGCTTAAAATATTTGTAATTTTGAATTCCTAAATGCAACTGGGCATATGTCATTTAGAAAAGTTTGTGGATAGTAATACATGTTGCTTGAATTTGTTCAACATAATAATGAGTTAAGTTTGAGCATTGTCAACCCGAAGCTTATTCCTGCAAATCTAAATATACCAAATAATGTTTGCAATTTGCTAGAAGTATTAAAGCCTGAAGTTGTGAGCTCTAATTTCCTTCCGTGGTGAAAAGAAGATTAGGCATAAAAGTGATGCCCAAGGGCCTCTCAAGAAAAGTATAGAATCACTTCAAAATATGTAAAGAAAAAGAGTAACAACGATATCCATGTCTTTTTTTCTAAGTGGTGTCGTCTATATAGATCAAATTTTCTTCATAATTTTTTATGAAAAATCATATTTCTATCTAACTCATTTATTTTAAGATATTTACTGATAGTTTCTTATAGTTTTTCTAGATCTTCATCTACCTTTAATTGTTTAACTACCATCTAACTGAATTGCACTCCTTACTATCGAATCCATGTGCCTTCTTTGTACATGTAAAAAGAACCTACACTACGCCAAAAACTGGAATAGACAGCGCACCTTAGAGGGCGCTTTATTACAAAAGCGCTCTCTAAAGTGAAGCGAAAAAATAAGGAGCAATAGACAGCGCACTTTAGAGGGCGCTTTTGTAATAAAGCACCCTCTAAGGTGAAGCGAAAAAATAAGGAGGAGATAGAGGGACAACAATACATGGCGCTTTTTAGAAAGCGCCCTCTAAGGTTACCCTTAGAGAGCGCTTTTAATAAAGCGCTGTTATAAGTCCATGTGCATTTCCAGTTTATAAAGCGCTTCTGGAAAGCCTTAGAGAGCGCTTCCATAAGCGCCCTCTTAGGCCCCCTTTAGAGGGCGCTTTTTTTCCACAAGCGCCCTCTAAGGTCCCCTTTAGTAAACATTAAAATTATAACATACTGCGCGTTTTGTTATTTCACTCTCTGTTATTTTCGTTCTTTTTCACGTTACGGTTCTAAGGCGTTCTCCTTCCACCTCTGTTAGATCTACGACGTTTCCTCCTTCTACCAATCAAAGGTACACGATGCATACATTATTACTTGCACTATTGCTTTGTTTTAGCTTTGCCCCATTTCAGTTTTATGTTATTGTTGTCTATGCTACGTTTGTTTCGACCTGTAAAGTTTCAATATTCATAGTCATTTAAATAGTTTGGGTTTATTAGGCAATTGACGGTTGGTTTTTAAATTGCTGAATTTGATATCGCTATGAATCACATTCAAAGACTGTTGTTAGGGTTCGGTTATGGTTGCATTATAGAGACATTAGAAACCTTTGATTCTAGTAACTTAGCGTACATAGCGTAGCTAGTAACTTAAGAAGTTTAGGTATGGATGTTATTTGATAGAGTAAATGGAGACATGAATGCCCTGCACAGAGACTAACTCAATAAAGCAAAATTGTTTTGTCTCATCCCATTTTTGGTTTCTCTTCTGAAATTGTTTTTTGTTTATTCTAATTAGTAATGGATAATACATGGATGTCTTCCAATCGATTGTCGAGAGAGTACGAGAATGGGGTATCAGAATTCGTTAAGTTTGCCGTTGCGCACGCCGAAGACCCCAGTAGAATGATATGTCCTTGCTTGGGTTGTTGTTATGGGAAACGGGTTGACGCAGTTCAGTTGACATCGCATCTAATGAGGCATGGAATTGATCGAAGTTATACATGTTGGAATTTGCATGGTGAGAAAAGTAACGAGAATGTTGAATCGGGGGATAGTACGACCTATGCCTCAAACTATAGTGGCGCAGATACATACGATTGTGATTGAGTTGAAGAGATTGCAGAAGCACTTGAAGGAGATCTTAAGGATTGTCCCGAAATGTTTGAGAGGTTGGTAAGTGATGCAGAGAAACCTTTGTATGATGGTTGCACTAAATTCACAAGATTGTCTGCGGTATTAAAGTTGTACAACTTAAAGGCGGGCAATGGATGGTCGGATAAAAGTTTCACAGAGTTATTAGCCCTTTTGAAAGATATGCTTCCTGAGGATAATGTTCTTCCCAATCGAACATATGAGACCAAAAAGATGTTGTGCTCTATTGGCATGAGCTATGATAAGATACATGCATGTCCAAACGATTGCGTTTTGTTTCGAAATGTGTATGCATCGTTAAATGAGTGTCCTAAATGCGGTGTCTCGCGATATAAGAACAAGTTGTCTCCAGCAAAAGTCTTGTGGTATTTTCCTGTTATTCCGAGATTTAGACACATGTTTCGTAGTGAAACCGATTCAAGACACTTGACCTGGCATGCAGATGAAAGAATTATAGATGGAAAGTATCGACATCCGGCAGATTCACCACAGTGGTTGAAAATTGATAATGATTATCCTGAATTTGGAGAAGAATCAAGAAACCTTCGCTTGGCATTATCTACTGATGGAATGAACCCACACGGTATCCAGAGTATCTCACACAGTACATGGCCTGTGATTATTATGATTTATAACCTACCTCCATGGCTATGTATGAAGCGTAAGTACATGATGTTGTCTATGTTGATTTCTGGACCTAAACAACCAGGGAATGACATAGACGTGTACTTGAAGCCCTTAATCGAAGATTTAAAGATTTTGTGGGAGACCGATGTGGAGGTTTATGATGGATATAGGAAAGAAAGTTTCAACTTGAGGGCGATGTTGTTTGGCACAATTAATGATTTTCCAGCATACGGAAATCTATCAGGGTATAGCATAAAAGGTCAATGTGCGTGTCCTATTTGTGAAGATAAAACAGATTGGAAGCGCTTGGAGTTTGGTCAGAAGAATGTCTTTCTCGGTCATCGGAGATTCTTAAATTCAAATCATCACTACCGTGGATGGAGAAAGGCGTTCAATGAAGAGACAGAACAAGGCAGAGCTCCACCTATATTGACGGGTGATCAAATTTTTGAAAAGGTGAAAGATTTGGATACTCAGTTTGGCAAGCCTTTTGCCCAGACACTTGTCAAAAGTGGGTGGAAGAAGAGGTCAGTTTTTTTTGAATTGTCGTATTGGAAGTCCTTGTATGTGAGACATTTTCTTGATGTTATGCATATTGAAAAAATTTTATTTGAAAGTGTTATTGGCACGTTACTCAATATACAAGGAAAGTCTAAGGATGGCCTTAAGGCAAGAAAGGACTTGATAGCGATGGGAATAAGAACTGAATTAGGACCCTTGAAGAAAGGAAAACGAACATATCTACCGCCTGCTGCTTATACTCTATCTAGAAAGGAGAAAAAAAGCATTGTGTAAGTTTCTAAGTGAAGTTAAAGTTCCAGAAGGGTACTCTTCAGATATTAGAAGACTTGTGTCTATGAAAGACCTCAAGTTAAAGAGTTTAAAGACCCATGATTGCCATGTTATAATGGAACATTTTCTCTCAATAGGTATACGTTCTATTCTTCCAGAAAAAGTAAGAAGCTCTATAACTAAGTTGTGTTCTTTCTTCAAGTCAATTTGCAGTAAGGTGATCAATCCTACGATCTTACCAATGTTGCAAAAAGAAATCGTTATTACTTTGTGTGAGCTTGAAATGTTTTTTCCTCCATCATTTTTTGACATAATGGTACATCTAGTTGTTCATCTTGTGAAAGAGACACAATTGTGTGGACCAGCTTATATGAGATGGATGTACCCTGTTGAACGTTATATGAAAATATTAAAAGGGTACGTGAAGAACCGAAGTCGACCAGAAGGTTGTATGGTTGAAAGATACATTGTTGAAGAAGCGATTGAGTTTTGTACTGAATATTTGTCTAATGTTCAGTCAACCGGACTCCCCAAGTCTCAGCTTGTCGAAAAGAAAGAAGGAAAAAATCTAATTGGAAATAAAATCGTGGCAGTATCAAGGGTCGAACGGGATCAAGTGCATTTGTATGTTCTGCACAATGAGAATGAGGTTGAGCCGTATGTTGAAATTCACAAGGATGTTCTCTGAGGTTTAAATCTCAATAGAAATGAAAATTGGATAGTACGATAGCACAATCGATGTTTTATACCTTGGTTTAAGGATCATATTTATTCAAAGTATTATTCAGATCCCACTTCAATAACAGAAAGGTTGAGATGCTTAGCATATGGTCCAAGTTTCCATGTTTTTTCTTATAGCGCATACGCGATTAATGGATACACATTTTATACCAAAGAACAAGATGATAAAAGTACTATGCAGAATAGTGGTGTCACCGTGGTAGCTGAAGCAATGCACATATCAAGTGTGAAGGACTTAAACCCCAAATTTGCAAATCTGTCGTATTTTGGTGTTATCGAGCGCATTTGGGTGTTTGATTATGAGAAGTTTCAGATTCCTATATTTGGTTGCAAGTGGGTTGAAAATAATAACGGCATTCGAATGGATAAGTCAGGATTTTTGCAAGTGGATCTTAATAGGGTGGGATACAAAGATGAGTCTTTTATTCTAGCCTCTCAAGCTAGACAAGTGTTCTATGTCAATGATCCGAAAAGTACGTAATGGTCTATAGTTCTTTTTTCCAACAAAGTAATTGATGAAAACACTGGAGATCAAGGTGATATTGATGTTGAGATTGAATCGTTTACCAGAAATGATCAAGATGAGAATATTATATCAAATGATTCATATATTAGAAATGATCATAATGAGGGTATTTGGATCAATCCAACCGTCCGTGTTGTTAAGAGACATGTAGAACATATTCCAACCAAGAAAAGAAAGAGAACTTAGTGAAAAAGGTATAGGTCAAATGATTTTAATTGTTTTCTTTATTATAGGTAAAATGACTTTTATGATTTTAATTGTTTTTACATTTGTCATCTGATTTTAATTGTTTTCTTTATTACAGGTAAAATGGCTATTATGAAGTCAATCATTCGTGCAAGGGGCAAGGGATACTTGAAAGTATCAATTGATATTTGTTTAGATGGAGATGTTCCATTGTCGTCAAGCCTCATTCGCGTAGATGATGATGCTGGATATTTGAAAGTATCCCTCTACGACAATGGAACATGTCCATCTAAACAAATATCAATTCTATCTTCAAAAGATAAGGGACCAAAAATATAAGGGGATTACGCAGCAAATCGAGTCAGTTGCATAAAAAAAAGGTATAAACACAATTATATGATATTTATGCATAGAAAATGTTAATTCTTGATCTTATACATCACCTAACTAATTTTATGATATTTTAGGTTCATGCTATTGATATTGAACAAAAAGAGGTTGTTGCTAAGAAGACTGCTGCTAGCAAAAAAAACATACATCTCAGAGATGCTTTTGCTACTTAGTTTTATTTCTTTTTAAGTTATGAATTGGTTGTATATTTAGAATCTTTAGAAGTTAAACAATTATATATCAGTGGATTGTTGTATATGTATGGATTGTTGTATATAAGGCTTGTTGAATGCAATGTGTGAAAAAGGGCTTCAAATTATACAGTTTTGGGTGTACTGCTTCAATATACAGGTTGTCTAAAATAAATAAAAAAATATAGCGCTTTTTAAAAAAAAAAATTTAAATAACCACCCACTTTAGAGGGCGCTTCCCAAAATAAGCGCCCTCTAAACCCTTTAAGTTTCCACTTTAGAGGGTGCTTTCCAGTAAAAGCGCCCTCTAAACCCTTAAAAATTTCCACTTTAGAGGGCGCTTTCCAGTAAAAGCGCTCTCTAAACCCTTAAATGTTTCCACTTTAGAGGGCGCTTTCTTTAAAAAGCGCCCTCTAAAGTGGCCCTTAAAGGGCTTAAAGAGCCACTTTAGACAGCGCTTTCACCAGGAAAAAAAGCGCTGTCTTTACCTATGCCAGCGCCAGATTAGAGGGCGCTTTAAAGCGCTGTTATAGACCAAAAAAAGCGCTCTCTTTTCCCTTATTTGGCGTAGTGCTAAGTCTAGTTTCCATAATCTTTTCTAATATAGGCGTGACCAAAAAACTTTCGATAAATATTATTAATTTCTAATTTTATCTTATATAATGTTACCACACATCTACACAATATTATCATCTATAATACACTTAGTATATTTTAGTGTTGGCTCTTTAAATTCCAATATTTATCCCCACTCAATATCATCGATCTTACACTTGTTCGATAAAGTTTTCCACTCAGATTGAGTGGTACTTTCATATCACATTAAACACTTGAGGACCCTTTTGTTTCAACCATTTAACTTGAATTATATTGTTTATCTCTCCTTCTATCTCTCCATCATTTTATAATATGGACCAAAGATATTTAAACTGTGTAACATGTGGTACGATTTAATCATCAACTTTCACATCTAAATTAGAAACACTTCTCCTTTTTCTAAACTTATATTTCATATATTATGTCTTAATTCTACTTATGTGGAAGCCACATGCTTCTAAATATTGGCTCCAAGTCTTCATACTCTCATCTAATTCATCCCTCGACTTTCTAAATAAGACTATATCAGATACAAAAAGTATGCATGTTGGTGTTAATTCTTGGATGTATTTCATAAAAATAATTAAGCCATATATTTTTTGTTTATTATGTTATTAACTATTTATTTTGGTTATTTTATTTGAAATATTAGAAATTTATCATGAATCCACTCATTGTTGATTCTTCGGTT
This sequence comes from Lathyrus oleraceus, assembly GCF_024323335.1. Lineage (NCBI taxonomy): Eukaryota > Viridiplantae > Streptophyta > Magnoliopsida > Fabales > Fabaceae > Lathyrus > Lathyrus oleraceus. The sequence continues at coordinate 374,216,163 of NC_066580.1, forward strand.
ATGGTTGTTGGGTTGGTCATCGGGCTTGCTTCTATTGGAGTTGGAGTTGGTCAAAGCACAACAGCAACGCAAGTTGTAGAAGGGATTCAGAGACAACAAGAAGAAGAATAAAAATTACAGGATACTTTTTGACTTAGTCTGCTTTTTATGGAAGCTTTAACTAATTATGGGTTGGTTGTAGCATTAGCGCTTTTATTTGTCAATCCTTTTGTTTAATATTCATTTTATTTTAAAAATTTTTAAATACATATAGTTTTTTCCATGGGCTTTTAATGCTTATCTTGATTTTTTAAATTATACTTAGACTTTACTCTTATAATTTTTTATTAATTCAAATTAACACAATGATTCGCCTTCTTTCGTCTCTTTATTTAGTCCAACGAACACCATTTTTTATTTATAAATTATTGAAAACAACTACATATTTTGCAATTGACATAAGAAAGAACTAGTATTTACTTCTATAAAATATCATTCTTATAGATAATATTTTAATTAATTAACCAATTCAAAATATATAATATAATAGTCTTCTTAGTATATTTTTTCTTACTAATATTCATTATTAGTATATTAGTAAGAATAAATATACCATATTCAATATATTCATACTAGGTCTTGGGATTGAACCTCGATAAAATCCTATTCGTATGGGAAATCTTCCTTCTCTCTATCATGTATACTCACACTTTTTCAAACCCCTCATCCATATTATAGATTTCAGAAATGTAGAAAATCCTAATCCTTTTCTTCTTCTTCTTGAGGACTTTCTAAAATATCTCTTTAGGAACTCTATCATACGCCTTCTTCAAATTAATGAAAACAAAGTTAAAATCATGTTCTTTCATTTGATATTGCTCCATCACATGTTGTAGTAAATTGATAGGTTCCAATATTGACCTCTCTTAGACATATAACCAAATTGATTATCACTAACTTGAGTCTTTTTTCTTTGTATTCCTTCGATCACCTTTTTCACATAACTTCTTGGTATGACACATAAGTTTAACCCTTATGATTTGCACACTTTTGTATATCCTCTTTGCTCTTATAGTTTGTAATTAAAGTGTTTTCACCATTCATCTAACATTAACTTTGAACTAATAGTTTCGTTAAAATGTTTAGTGGGTCATTTGTAACACCATGTTTTGCATATAGAATATTTTACGGTATTTATTTAATTAATTATGTTTTTTTTATTTAATTGTTGGTTTGGTTGTGGGGTGTGAGTCCTTGAGTTAGCGGCATGGTAAAATAATTATGGATGGAAGGAACAATTTAGAGCTATTTTAATAGGTAAAAGAATAGCTTTAGTATATTAATTAAAATAAGAGGATATATTTAGGATAATTAGAATAAAATAAAATTGGAGTTAGTAAGAGGAGTGAGTGTATTAGGGGCAATATGAGGATAGGGAGGGTAAAAATAGAAGAGCCTAATTGGAAGGAAATAGATTTAAGAATAAAATAGGGATTTGGAGCATCTGAGAATGCCAGTACGTGTTTTTGAAAGTTTGAGCAAAAGAGGCAAATTGGCTAGAGGTAGAAGAAGGGAAATCAAGATAGGACTGCATCAATTGCTAGGATTTTAGGTGAGAGGAAAGTGTGTTTTTCTAATGGGCGTTAAAGCATATGGGGGTAGATGGAGGAACCCTTAACCTCCTTAGGATTGAATGTTCTAAATATCAATTCAGATTTTTGTATTAAAATTGTTGTTGTATGATGGAATTAGTGTGAAATTTGTGTACCTATGTATGCATAAATTCTGTTTTGATGTTGTTGATGATATTATGCTATTGATTGATGTTTGAAGGTTGTGACCTTAAGTGTGTTAATGGTGTTTTAGAGAGGATGAACCTGATGATATTTTTGTAATATGTTATTGATTCATGAACCCATGGAGTAAATGATAAGTTTAGGAAATTGGATTTATTCGATAATTTTCATGAAATAAGTTGTTGGCACATAAGGTAGTATTTGGATAGTTTAAAAACTGATTATTGTTTGGATAAAACAGCAGCGGGAGTCATACGTATTGGGAGTCAACTCCAAACCAACATAAAAGATTTTTTTTTTAATTTTGTACAGTAGGAGTCGACCCATAAAAGCTGGGAGTCGACCCTAAGAGCTAGGAGTCGACCCATAATGTCCATAAGCTAATTTTTGAAAAATTGACAATAGAAGTCGACCCATACGGGCTAGGAGGCGACTCTTAACCCTGTTTTTCACATAAAGTCTTAATTTTTGTTTTGTTTTGATCATAACTTTTTATCTGTAAGTCCAAATGACGCCTTGTTTGAAGCATTGAAAAGCTAACGCTTAAACCTACATCATGGTAGTGCTTGGTATAATAATTGAGTGATAGTAAGGTGTCTAAAGTAGGTCTGTTTATGAGGGTGTATAGGATCGATTAAAGACTCGTTGAGTTATCTTAATGAAATATTGATGATATAATGAAATAACATGATTGTATGGTTATATTAATATTGATTAATATTGTGTATGGTGTCTGATGTTATGATGATATTGTTAATGAGATTGCATGTTCAAATATATGCATGTTATTTTGATGGTGATGATGTTGTTGGTGGCGTACACGGTCATAATGAGGGAAATATATTTGTGTTGTTATTGCATGTTAAGAGTCCATGTATTCATATTGTCTGAACTTCAGTTATTTTTTATGAGCCTCGATCCTATGATGGTGGATTGGTGCAAGTAGATAATTCATATTATGGGGAATTAGTCAAATGTTACCAGTGGTGATGGTAGCAATTTTGATGTGTTTCGGTTCCAAGAGGGAATTGATCTTATGGCGGGGATAATTGAGTGAAATGAACCCAAGTATTCATAATTTGGTACCATGTGCATATTGAGTCAGTTGTCGAGTACATCTGCATTGTGTTGCATTCGGTAATTTTTTCTGTGTTATGTTGTATCGAATACTTGATAGGTTGAGGTTGAATTAATTAGTGTATGCTTGTTGTTAGTGAATCTACTTCCTATTGTTTTTCACCATTAATTATTGAAGTGTATTCTCACCCCCCCCCCCTTCTGTTTGAATGTTGCCTTTACATGGGCATCGTGTAGATACTCAAGAGTAACATTGCTTAAGTAAGTGGAAGCCAGCTCATGGACTTGCTTCTTAGTTTAGCACTTTATGTAATAGAGTCTTGCTCTGATTATGTAACATCGGGTTGGGAATGCTTATTTGAATTTTATGACATGTTTATGTTAAAGTCATAAGACTAATTTTATTGTCGTGCATTCTTAAGCATGTTGAGTGGATTGCTTACAAATCTCTTATTTGTTATTAAAGTTGAAGTTTGAGACCAAATGTCATTACTTACCTTACCTTCCATAATTGTTAATGATACTTCCGATGTGATGATACTTTAAAAATGGAAGTGAGCATGCGATGACAGGTTTAATGTAAATTGATATAACCCATGTTACGGAGCAAGATTTTATTTTGGTATGTGTCATACCCTATGTCGTTGTGTTTACAAATAAATTATGTGATGATGGATTATGGGGTTTAGGGTGTTAATAAGTGGTACCATAGCAGATTGGTCCGTCCGACCAGGTTTTTATGTGATGTATGTTCCCTGTTAGTCGATTAGTGTGTGAACATTATTGAGGTGTTGTTTCTTCTAATATTGATTTCCTATATACATAGTTATGGCTGGAGGAAGAAACGGTAATGCTATTGCTGAAGCTTTGGAGTCATTGGCTCAACCAATAGCGTAGAACCCTTAAAATCATAAGAATGCTGGAGATAATGACGAGTTTCGTGCTTTTGGGAGATTTTAGCGAAACAATCCGCCAGTCTTCAGGGGAAGACATGATCTTGATGGTGCTCAGATGTGGCTTAAAGGAATTGAGAAAATATTACGGGTGATGGCTTTTAATGAGTTTCTAAAGGTAAAGTTTGGTACTCATATGCTGGAAGAGGAAGTTGAAGACTGGTGGGATAATGCACGCCAAAGAATGGGAATTATGGGTATAAAGATCACTTAGGTTATTTTCAGAGATTCATTTATGGAGAAGTACTTTCTCGAGAACGTGCGTGGTAAGAAGGAGATTGAATTCCTTGAGCTAAAACAAGGGAATTCAACTGTTGTTGAGTATGTTGCCAGGATTGAGTCTTCTTTGACCATTTTCTCTCATGTTCGTTCTTAGGTTGAATTTAGGTCCCTGTTTGAGCTCATTACCTTTGTTAAGCTAACACTCAGCTGATAGTAGGTAATAGTTCCTCTCTCCTTTTATTGGTTATCTTTGTTAAGTTACCACTTAGCTGGTAGTTCATAATCATTCTGTTTGAACTTATTACCTTTGTTAAGCTATCACTCGGCTAATATTAGGTAATAGTTCCTCTTAGCTTTGATTGGTTATCTTTGTTAAGTTAACACTTGGCTGGTAGTTGGTAATCATTTTGTTTGAGCTTATTACCTTTGTTAATTTATCACTCGGCTGATGGTAGGTAATAGTTCCTCTTGTAACGCCCCAAACCAACGCATGGCTTTTCTACATGTTTTATCCTCACTCACATGCTTTCCGAGAAACTTCCCAGAAGGTCACCCATCCCAATACTACTCCAAGTCAAGCACGCTTAAATATGGAGTTCTTATTGGTTAGGATACCTAAAAGAAGATGCATCTTGTTGGTATAGGTAATAACAATTAATCCTTATAAGCCTCCCTTCAACCATGCAGTCCCATACTAACACAACCTCAAGATCCCTCTCATTCCGATGTGAATTCAGTTTTTCCCTAGAAGCTGCTAGGAGTGTCTCATTGTCATGCCTTGTGCACCAACAACCACTCCTTCACCCTCGGGTGTAACATGTAACCACTCTTTATCCTCTTCGGACTTGGGTGTTAGATGTCCATAAAATTTCGCTTGGTTCGTTCGCGAACTATATCGTACTATGAGAGGTCTGACTCTGATACCATTTGTAACGCCCAGATTGCTTTCAGGATTGCCGACTGACCCCACAAACCAACACGGGCCTCTTCAACATGCGTTTTTCCTCACTCACATGCTTTCCAGGAAACTTCCCAGAAGGTCATCCATCCAAATACTACTCCAAGTCAAGCACGCTTAACTATGGAGTTCTTATCTGTTGGGCTACCAAAAAGAAGATGCATCTTATGGGGTCAGTCGATAATCCTGAAAACAGATTGAGGTGTTACAAATGGTATCAGAGCCAAACCTCTCCTAGTACGATGTGGTTCGGGAACGAACCAAGCAGAAGCTGGTGGGCATGTAACGCCAGAGAGGCCAAAAAGTGGTTACATGTTACACCCGAGGGCGAGGGAGTGGTTATCGGTGCATGAGGCATGACAATGAGACACTCCTAGCAGCTTCTAAGGAAAAAAACTATTTCACGTCGGAATGAGAGGGATCCTGAGACTATGAAGGTATGAGACTGCATGGTTGAAGGAGTGCTTATAAGAATTAATTGGTACTATATATACCAACACGATGCATCTTCTTTTTGGTAGCTTGTTCCATAAGAACTTCACAGTTAAGCGTGCTTGACTTGGAGCAATATTGGGATGGGTGACCTTCTGGGAAGTTTATCGGAAAGCGTATGAGTGAAGACAAAACATGCTGAAAAGACTCGTGTTAATTTGTGGGATCAGTCGGTAATCCTGAAAGCAGTTTGAGGTGTTACACCTCTCACCTTTGGTTGGTTGCCTTTGTTAAGTTACCACTTGGCTGGTAGTTGGTAATCATTATGTTTGAGCTTATGATCTTTGTTAAGTTATCACTCGTTCCTCTTACCTTTGATTGGTTGCCTTTGTTAAGTTGCCACTTGGCTAATAGTTGGTAATCATTCTGTTTGAGCTTATTATCTTTGTTAAGTTATCACTTGGCTGATAGTTAGGTAATATTCCTCCCCTAGTGGAGTTGGGTTTTTCCCTTTGATGATTTCTTTTCCCCGATGGAGTCTTGCCTTGTTAAGTCTTCCCTATTGGGTCTTTAATGTGGTCATCCTCTAACTATGCATTGGTTTCTTTCCAAATGAAGGTTATTCCCGAGTCTTTTCTTTTCCCCTGCGGAAACTTGTTTGCCCCCAGCCGGGTCTCCCTGTGGAAACTGTTATTCCGCCCATAGAGATCATGGTTTGCATTCATATCATATCATAAGCATTTTGCGGTATCTTAGGGCCGAGATTTCAGCCTTCATATCTCCAAATTAAAGAAATTTAAACAGGGGCATCTGTCATAACCTGATTTTTAACCCTAAGATCCCACATATCAATTGCAATATTTCACACAAACAAGGTCACATCTTGATCCTCCCCCTTATTCATCGTTGGATTTGCTTCTTGCAGGGATCACCAAACACCTCTTTATTAATGTTTTTTACCTTTGTTTTTATATGATTAATTTCTTATCTAACCACTAATAAAAATAGAAAAATATATATTTTATTTTCCTTAATTTTATTGTGCAAGATAGGGCTTTTCAATCAAGAGCATCTCAAAGTTTTGTTGCTTACTTCTCAAGGAAAGTCAAAGGTTCATGTGTTTATTTCCATGCCTTCTTCAACAATCAACTTCAAGCTTTGAGAAATTTAATCAATTGTCAACCAAGGATACCTTATTTTGAGTTCATATTATCACCCATGTGCTTTGAAATGCAAGGAAAGTCCAAATCCACAAGCTTGTTCCAAGTGGTTTGACCAAAAAGTCAACATTTGAAGTCAAAGTTCCAAGGATCACAACTTCTTCAATTCTCAACATTTTTGAATGCTTCTTTTTTCATATGACTCTTCTAAACATCCCCTACAAATTTTGTTTACATGAAAAGAGCCAATTATGCTTGGAGGATAATCAAAATTTTGTAGACAATATTGGTCATTTGTGGACTTAGTGAAATTTGACCTATTTTCAAGTGACTTTTTCTCAACTTTTAAGGATTGTAACATCTTCAATTTTCAACATTTGAGGCTGATTCTTTTTGCATAATACTATTTGTGATTCCCTCTACAAGTTTGCTTCAATGATTAAGGTCGAATTATGCTCGGAAGGCCAGAAAATTCATTGAGACATTATAGGTCATTTTCAGCCAAGGAATACTTGAATTTTTCTAAGTTATATGATCAATTTTTCATGTCAACTTCAACATGACATAACTTTGTGCTCAAGCATCCAAATGAAAACTTTCTTGGCACATTGTAATCTTTGCTATGATGTCAACATATTGCAAAAAGAATGGGACTAAAAAGCCTCATTAGTGGGATTCCCCATTGGGTTGAACATGGTAACTTGGAACTGAAGAAATTGCCATGTCCTGAATTTTGAACTTCACTAATCTCAATTCCAAGCCAAATTAGCATGTGTTTTGGATCTAAACATGTTTAACCAAGTCTCCAAAAGTTAATTGACCTTTGAAACACATCATTTGGCTGAGTTTCGATGAGTTGCAAGTCACATTTTTCTCACATTCTGATCAAATTCATTTCATTTTAAACGTATTTGGATTCAAACACATTTCCTATAAATAGAGGAAGCTACTACATTTATTTCCAAGCTTTTGAGAGCTAAGAAATCCCTGCTGCAACTTGAAATTTTCTAGAAAAAATCAACTATCGTGTTTTGAGTTTCAATTTGTTTCAATCCAAATTCTCGATTCCATTAGCATCTTCGACATCCTATTAAACTTTTTCAACAATTCCCAAGCTCTGAAACCTTCTGAAGTGCTCTAACCAGATCGAGCTTCATCGACTTCTGACCACCATCTGGACAAGGTAGTTTTGAGCATCATTTGAACTCAAACAAGTTACCACAATGTAGTCCTTCACTCTCTGATGCTTTCCCCTAACTTAGATGGTGTTGATTGATCGTGTTCATCATTTAATTTTATTTTTCGTGGCTTGCTTGCTTCTAAAACTTCTCTGAAATTCCCTTTGCTCAATTTAGATAAATGAATTTGGAGCATAAGGTTGAATTCCAGATGAGAAGAGGATCACAATGATGGTGGTCTCATGTTCAAAATTTACCAAACGATGAAACTCTGGTGAGAGCTCAGTGGAGAAGATGACCAGAGTGTTCCAGGTCGTCTGAGTTTGACCAGACACATTGGACTAATGAAATATTTTGATTGGCAGGTTTTGAATTGGATCTTGTATGTTGTTTGTAGCGTGTTCCACTGTGCATCCTAATCTGAGGAGAGTTAGATCTGCCACGTCAATTAATGAGGTGTGATCCAACGCTTCGTGTTTTTCTAATTTTTAATTCTTTTTCTTTTATTATTTTAAATTGGTTTTTATTTTAAAATTCATAGTAATTTCATTTTTAATCCAAAAAATGCCAAAATAATTTATAAAATTCTCTTTTATTTTTCTTCATCTGATTTTTATTTTTCCATATTTTATTTCATTGATTTTCTAATTTTTCATGAATTTTCTCTTTTCTCCTTTATTTTAATTGGTTAAAAAATACTTTTATGCATTTTTAAATTTTGAAAAAATTATTATGTGCTTCTTATTTTATTTTCAACCTTCCATAACTTTCTTGGCCATTTATTTGGTGTTTTGAAGGGTTTTATGGATTTTTCATTTTATTTCTATTTAAAAATTAATTTGAAAATACTTTTGGTACACTTTTATTTCATTTGATTGCATTTTATATTTGTGTGAACTTCTGTTGGCCTTGGATCATGATAGTTTGGATCATAAGTCTCATCAAACTCAATGATTTTTGGGTGTTGATGGGGTGAAAACCCTAATCCACCAAAATGGATGATTGATTTTGATGATGACTTAATCAAACTTTTGATCCAATTTGGGTGTGACCTCTCTTGTCATCTTCTTCTTCATCTTCTTATTTTCCCTTTGATCAATTGGATGATTTGTGTTCATCTTGTTCATGATGTGTGCATTGGTACTTGGTGAACTTTCATCATTTCAAATTTACCTCCTAATTGATCATGGATCATTCAAGGTACTTTGGTTTGAAGCATAAGTTTGTCCTCAATGTCATGAAGTATGGATTGAAGTAATGGACCATCCTCCAAGCCTTTGTGCTTGATCATTCTCTCCTTTTTTTTTGTGGCATGACTTTAGGAGAATGATTTACATATTATTTCTCTAGCATGTATTAACACTAACATTATTATTGACCGACCTCAGATAGTTGTGACTTCTACATAAGTCCAATTACGATTGCTTAACATAGCGCTAAATTTGTCCCAAAAACAGAGGAATTTTTATAAGTGAGATTGTAAGTCTCCTACTCCTCATGATATTGTGTGAAAATATTGCTTCCTTTTCATTTGCGAGAGCTAGTGGCATACTTGTTGATTTTTATCCAAGTTGAAGCCCTTCTCATAATGATGCATAGGTTAATATTTTCATGCTTGTGGATGAATAGTTGAGTGTTCTCCAAAAAAATGACCAAACCATCTTTCATTTTTTATTACTAACATCATTTACTAACATTTTACTTGTATTAAATTTTACTTCAAAGTAATTTACTTTACGCTCTTTTATTTTATCCAATTACTTTATACTTTATGTTTAACATCTCATATCAAATATTTGTGATAATGTCATTTGTTCTTTGTCCACTTATACTTTTCTTTTATAACCTTGTAAGGAAAACACTAATAAAGAAAAACCTAAAAAGAAACTCGGTTCTCCTAATTCATGGACTTGTGGTTACTACCCTTAGCAATTTTGTGGAGTTATGGACTTAGAATTAGGACGGTGAACTTTTCTTTAGACTTGTGATTTGAGACCTTGGGATTCATCTGGTACCTTTGACTTTGGACTTCTTTGGAGACTTGGTTGACCTATTTTGGTTTCATCTGATGCATGGATTATCATTTGCTTATTTGGTTTGCTTCAGGATTAATTCAAAGGAGGGAATTCTTGCTTGACTTATGTCATAAAGCTTGCTATCTCTTGGTTAGATCTTTCCTTCCTAGCTTTTACTTTATGTTCTAGGATAGTCTCTTCTTCTCCCCCCTTTCTTTAATTTTAAAAACCTTCTCCCTCTTTTAAAAAACATTCTTGTTTTCTAACTTGAATCATTTTTCTCAATAAACCTTACTTTTGTCAAGTGATTTTCAAAAATATTTTCTAATAAATGCTAATTCATCTTAAGCATATTTAGACAAATTTCAAAAGACTTAAAAAAATGCATAACTTATTCAAATTGTTTTTGGACCATTGATGCATTTTTCCTTTTAAAACTTTTCCCAAGGTTTAGACATGAGTCATTTCAATAGTTGAGATATAATTATCCTACCCCCATGGTATCAATTCTTTTCCATCTATGAGAGCTAGTGGCATACTTGTTGATCCATATCCAAGTTGGAGCCCTTCCCATGATGATGCAAAGATCTCATACTTGTGGGTGACTAGTTGAGTATTCTCCTTAAAATGACAAAATATATTTTAATTAAAAATGAATCAAAACAAACACTTTTGTTATTTTTACCAGGAACTACGAGGTTTTGATCCTCCATTGCACTTTGTTGGTACGTAGGCCTGAGACTTCAAAAGGTCTTGAAAAACACCAAAGATCATAACAAAAACATTTCTTTTCCTGTCTCTCCAATCTTTTACAAATAACACCCTTTTTCAAACTAAAACGTACACATTTCCAAAGAGGTTCCCATGGAGTACCATGAATGTTTAGGGTGTTAACACCTTCCCTTTTCATAACTAACTCCCAGATCTTTATCTCTTTTTATTAGTTTTATTTTAAAAGTTTTTAGGATTTTGTTCGTACTTTTTCCCTTTTCCTTTGGAAACAATAAAAGTGCAGTGACGACTCTTGCTTTATGAGTTAAGTTAATAAATAGCTTAATCTCAAAAAAAAAATCCGCTACAGAGAGCTAACTCACCCTCGAGTCATATGAGGAGGTTGGATATGAACCCAAACAAAGAAGGAATAAGGAAATAAATGACAATAATGGGGCAACATATATAATGGTCAATGACATGAAGTTCAGATTAAAACCATAAGGGATATAAATTCATTGAGGCAGAACCATATATGATTATCACTTATTTCCGATTTAAAGACATTGATGTTTTGCTTATTAATCGCAAGCAGGGTCACAGATATTGTATTCCCTCCAAGTACAAAAGTTCACAAATAAAAAATTTTGTTTACATAAATGCATTTTTTATAAAGTGATATATATTTGTTGAAAATTAGGCTAAATACTCGTATAACAATTATCCACACATATATCGAGTCGAATTATGACATTTTTCTCCAACATAATAGATAGACAATAATTACAAGCCATACCCATGAATATTTGTTGTCATCTCTGAAGAAAAAAAATTGAAAGAGAATTTGAAAAATATCGACCAAACTGAAAATCTAAATTAAACCAAACCCCAAAAAATGATCTTTTCTGATTCGATTAAAAGATCGATTTGGACTAATGAAAATCAAACTAGTTTAGTCCGGTTCACAGTTTTTTTTTAAAAACCACATAAGTGATGAACTAAACTGGTGTGTATAAATCTTTGACTTATAACGCATGAATAATTGATCCAACAAAACACACATTTGTTGCTTCACTTCAGTTTTCCTTCATAAATTACAAAATTCTAACATAAGATTTGACAATCACTACAAACCCTACAAATATTATGTTCTTCCACTCAACGCAAGTGTTCCATCCGTCACTACTGTTCTATTCACCAACATTATACTACTAACCTCTATTCCGATCATCATAATCGTAATTCATATATTTCTAGTTAGTTTCTATTTTTTTCTGCTTTTTTTTCTTCTTCTCATTCCATCCCTCTTAACAACATTTTATTTTGAGATTTGTTAACCTCGTAATCTTTACATATTTGTGTTTTAAGTTTAAATAAAAAAAGTTATTTTAGTTATATTTATAATTTAATTGTTAATTTAATTTTATGCTGATTGTATTTGTATTTGATTGTGAACTATCATCATTTTAAATATATAGTATATATTTATTTATATTTAATAATAAATTATCTTTTTTTTGAACATATTGTATGGATCTATTTAATTTCAAATATATTGTTTTAATTAATTTAATTTAATTTAATTAAAAATTATTTTGAAAATAGAGAAAATGATTTTTTTATAAAAATAATACTTTAAAAAAATGATGGTATTAAACAAAATTGTTAAGTAATGAATATATTGTTTGAAAAGAAAAAAATTATTTAATTCAAATTGATGAGAATTATATCAATTTAATTTAATTTAATATTTAGTGTTTCTTAAAAATAGAATGAAACCAAATTAAATCGAATTACATTAAAAAGAAAAATAAACTAAACTTGATATCATTTACATCAATTAATTTTTTTATCTAAAACCAATTCAAATTGTTACCTTCTTAAAAAAAAACATATTCAAAACTCCTCATTTTGAAGAATGTTAACAAACACTCTTGTTTTAACATTTTCTTTGATCCCAACAAGACCTCCACCAAGTGAATGGGCTTGCAAGTCAACTTGCTAAGGAATAACTCCACACAAGTCAACAAGACTATGTCATTCTCCTATCATAAGTGCACTCGAGTTTGGGTATAGAACTCATCTCACAAGAAACCATCAAGCATACAAGCAATTAATATATCAAGCAATTAATATATCAAGCAATTCATACATTACAAGCAATACAGTCATCCCAAATTTGCACAAAAATATGTCACAAATAAATACAAACATACAACACACATAAGCAAAAAGTTGGCTAAACCCACTGGAGAATTTCTCTCCAGCAGAGTCGCCACTTTTCTGTAGCGGCTTTTCGTTACCTTTAGGTTTATTGATTAAACCAAAAGTAAACATACAATTCGAGTCGCCACCGCACTTTTATTTGTCCAAAGGAAAGGCTAAAAAGCGAACAAAAGCCAAGTAAGAAGTTTTATCAAATCAAAAACTAATAAAAATGTCAGAGATCTAGGTAAGGGGATTGGTTATGAAATGAGAAGGTTTTACACACCTAAAACATCCTTAGTACCCTAAGGGAACCTCTTTTTGCAAACATGTGTTATAGATTGGTATTTGTGAAAATATGTGCAAAGGATTGGGGGGATGAGAAGAGAATATATTATATTTACAATTTTGTTGTTTGAATGGATGAACCCATTGCCTACGTACCATCACAAAGGTAGGATCAAAACCTCGTTGTTCGGGGTAAAAATCTCAAAGATTGGTGAATTGATTTTAATCAAGAGCCTTAAGGTCTTTTGTTATAAAAGGGAGAAAACTCTACCTAAACCAACAATCCACCATGTGAGGAAGGATTCAACATGCTAGTGAGGGGTTAACCCTATAATAAGCATGGAAGACTTATAATCCAACACTAAGGATAAGGTGAGATTTACATCAACCACTATGATAACTCAAACCTATGACTAATTTTTTTGAAAGGGTTTAAGAAGTGGCCATTGGAACCACAAAAAAACAACTTGAAGTGAGTTGTATTTACAAGTTAAGTTATTTACAGAAATGAAGTCAAAGTTGGATTAAGATTTATTCACAATGAGTATTGATGAAAATATTTTGAAAAGTCAAAGGCATAAGGCCTAGGTTTCTAATTTGAAAAACAATGTCAAAGTTTAGAAAAGGTTTTGGCTTGGGTTAGAGTGAGGAGAAGAAAAGAAGGGCTAGTCCTAAAGTATACAAAGATAAGAGAGAAGATAAAACCCTTGGAGTTCCTTTTCTTGAAACCATAGAGATGATTCAAGATGCTCATTTCCTTTGGACTTAGCAAACACAATCAAGCAACCAAACAATTTAGATTCAAGCTCCTAGGATCTCCATTTGGCCTGTCTCTATTAACTTGGTTACTCATGACAATGGTCATCCTTACTATCTCAAGATGGAATCCCTATCACACAAGAGCAAACATCAAAAAGTTCACAACACAATAAGAGGAATGGATAAAGAATAAGTTTTAGAAAGGAAGTCCTTTGAAGTCATCTTGGACATTTAGCATTCTAAATGCATGAGGCCTAGTTGCTCTTCAACAAATTTAGCATTCTAAAGGCATGAGACCTAGTTGCTCTTCAACAAATTTAGCATTCTAAAGGCATGAGGCCTAGTTGCTCTTGAACTCCTTTAAGCATAGGTAAGTCCTAATTCTAAGTCCTTTCTCCTTTTTGCATTTGGTTCACACAAAACAAAAGCAAAACCAACACAAGCCAACAATATATTTATATACAATAATGAGCTTAAATGAGCAAAAGGAAAATGACATAAACATAAAATATGTGCTCAAGTGAGCAAAATGAAAAGGCAATATGAATAAATGAGCAAGAAGTAAAGTGCATTAAAGTAAATTGCAAGAAATTAAATGCTCAAATTAAAGTTAGTAATTAGTATGGTTATGTTAGTTTGTCATAAGATAATTTAGCGCTATGTTAAGCAATCGTAAGTGGACTAATGTAGTAGTCACACCTATCTGAGGCCGGTCAATAAAACTATAGGCAAATAAACACAAGTTAGAGATCATGACTAGTAAGCCAAACTCCTAAAACTTGCCATGCCAAAAGAAAAGAGAAAGGCCTTGTATGGACTTTAGGTTTTTTGCTTGACCAAGAAGCAACATATCTTGGACATAAAGCAACACACTTGATCTTGGATCAAGTTGAGTTTGATTTGGATCAAAGAAGGTTAAACCTCTCATTTGTCAAGACCAACCATAAGACATTAACTCATTGGCCAAAAATAAAAAAAGAAATGGGATGAAGATGAAATGGATGGAAAAAGAAATAAAGTGTCAAACACAAATGATCAAATGTGAATCAAATCATCATCAATCAATGTCAAACAGAAGAGAAATGAAGATCACAAGTTAACAAGTCAAACATATTTTATTTGTATTTTTGAATAAAAAATAAATGCAAAAATAAAATGGATAAAATATGGTCAAACCTCAAATTTAATTCAAGTTAACTTCAACAAGTCCAATTAAATTCTCATAGGTCTAACATGGTCAAATAAGCTTTGACAAATTTTTTCAACAATTTTTGAAATCAAAACTATTTAAAAACAATTAAAAACAATAAAAGTAACACAATATGAATTAAAATCTCAAATAAATCTCAAATCAATTAAGAAATTGATGAGACTATTTTTCATTGACTTATCATGATCCATAGGTGTTAAGAAAATATTTTTGGATTTTTCAAATATCAAAAAGTATTTTAAAATGAATTAAAACTAATAAAAACCAAATAATTCACAAAAATTATTAAATGAAGTCACAAAAATAATTAGAAATCAAAATATGAAACTAGATTTTTCAAGAATTTTTTTGGCATTGGTCTCATATTTTTGTGACTTCAAATAAAATATTTATGAATTTTTGAAAATAAAAGGAATTAAATGAAATTAAAACTGTTGATTCCTTAGGATTGACAGTAATTTTAGAAAACAAATAATGTAATCATCTCTGTTGTTTTAATATGTTGGGTTGAAGAAATTCAACATCTGGACCAACATGTCATGTACGATGTCACGACATCAGGTCTGTGACATCGCACATGTGTAGGAAACTGAATTAATTAATTCAGTATATGTTCTGGGATCAGCAAGGATATCTGGTGAATATCCTAACTCCCAGGTGGAGGTCTTGAAGACTAAATCAGAAGATATATAGGCTCAAAATATGGAGATATATATGGAGAGAGTTTAGGAACTTGAAGACCTTGTTTGTAGCAGAATTTTTCTGCTGAAGTTGCAACAGCAAAGAACAAGTCTGCTGCAACTTTCTGAAGGCCCAAATCCAGTTGGGTGATTAGGTTATAAATAGCTAATTGTAATCTAGTTTTTGTAAGCCTCTTAGAATGAATTTTTTAAGGGTGTGTGTAAGGTAAACCTCCCAATCTGTGGGAAGGTTACCATGTGTCTCTCAGTGGTAAACCTGAGAGTGTTTGTTACTCAAAGCCTGTAGGCAAGAGTAATTATGTTCTTGAATGAAGCTGTGAAGCAAGTTCAAGGTGTTTGCACATTACATTGTATTTGTAGTGATAGGAATGGAAACTGGAGGTTTCTATCTAGGAGTTCCTAGGTATAGATTGCATTGGGTAGGGATTAAGTGATGAGTTGTAAACGGGGGAGTTTAACTCTGAATTGATACTACTAATAGTGGATCTTCTTCCTGGCTTGGTAGCCCCCAGATGTAGGTCATGTTGGACTGAACTGGGTTAACAATTTCCTGTGTTTGTTTACCTACTGCATGTTATAATCATGTCTGCCATAATTCAGGTTGTGTTACAGTCTGCCAATCAAGTTAATAACAAACCTGATACATAGCCTTCTGTTGGAATGTCAATCAGAATGTTTTGACATTCATCAACAACAGCACATACTGTTTAATAAGCTGATGAATTCAGTTCAGTATGTAGTGAAGTCTGGTTTTAAAAAGCATATCAGACCTGGCCAAAAGAGCAGTGTGAAATTGTCAAACTGGATGTCTTGACAGTTCTTCCAGTAAGCTGATACTGAAGTAGAGACTGGTTGGTCTTTTACAGTACAACAAATTTAGCAGTCTGTGTTCAGGAACTAAACAGACTGAGCATATGGTTCTGGGCTTGGATGTCAGACGGAATGTTGTGACATTCATTCCTGACAGCATATGCTATATTGTTGGATGGTTAGTTTTTTTGTTTCAGGATTTTTCTCAGGCTATTCTTCAGGAATCCACCAGCTGATCTAAAATCTAGGAAACTAACAACTAAGCTACAATTAATGAACCTAACAAATAATCTATTTGTTAGCTCCTTAATAAGTGGAGATTAGTTTAACTTGTTACAACCTTTAATCTAGGAAATACAAGTACATGACCAACAAACTGGAACAATGTAACAGATGATGTCCAAAACAGGATTGAGACATCGTGCTGATAACTGTGTAGGAAAACAACAGTAGTGAATGTTATGGTGCACATAACTAAGTGTTCCTCCATTCTAGGATGACTTAGAAGGAGAGGATGTGACACTGTGAAAGGGTGCACATTAGTACAGAGTGTAATAACTGTCTTGCTGTATTAGGTACAATGTTAGATCAGATGTCATGACTTTAAGTAGAACATCTGAATACTGACTACACCAGAATTTCAATTGGTATCAGAGCAGGCATCCTGTTCTGTCTCTGGATGAGATCCATGGGTGATACTTTCTGGTAGCTGGCAAGGAGTTATGTTAGTACTGATGCTGGAACCTGTGTAAGGTTCTGTAATTCCCTGAATGGTCCCTTGAAGTAGGTGGATGGACTGTTCATGACAGGAATGGTGTGTACCTGTCTCTGGAGGTTGGCAATAGGCCTGTGTGTGGGACAGCTGTGCCAGTACTAAATCACATTCAAACCTGGTATGGTCTTGGAGGCCAATCTGGTGAAGTGTGTGGTCATAGGTTGAGTTGTATTATGATTTCCGCTGCATAATACCTGGCAAAACTCAAACTCTGATGTAGTTTCCCCTCATGTGGATGAAAGGCTGCTGTGTTCAAGATCACATCATAATCTACTGAAGATGTCAAAGATACGTGAGTCTCCTCAAGTCCACTCGTCATGACGTTCTCACTTCAGGATGGTAAGAGTCACTTAATCACTGATTCTCTTACTCTCTTGAGTAGTGTATATGAAGACCTTGAAGACCTGCAAGGAAGGTGTTCCAAGGAGGTGGAACCAATGTTCTATGTGATGTTAGAACATGTTGTTCAACAAGTATGCAGCTACTGGTTGAAGAGCAAATGTTTTAGGGTTCAAACAAAGGGATAATTCTGTTTGGAACCTACTCCTGACCTGGAAGAGGAGACATCTGTGTGTGCTAAGTTGACAAACGCAGGGTCAACTGGGTGTGTGCTCAAGAAGGTCATCCCTAGAAGTTGAGCTGGTTGAGATGTGACATTGTGCAATCTCCTGCTGTTTGGCATACCCCTGCAGGTTGATCAGGTTGAAGAGCAGATGTTTTATGGTCAGCTGAAGTCTGATTGGTCTGATTGGAGGAGTTAGTTGCCACTGGTAGGGATAGTGTCTGTCATGTTGAGACATATGTGTACAATGCATGGATATTGGTGTGGAGTATCCATGATTGTTAAGTTGAGGGGGAGTCTTGGTTAACCTCCTCAAGTCTGGTCAGCCTAGGGTCTGGTTGGCTGTTGACCTGTGTCACATGGGTTCTGGTGGTTGTGTGACACATTTGCAAGGAAGAATTCATCTCTCTCATTCCTAAGGGTGAATTTAATCTGGGAAGACCTTCAAAATTGTCTAGGTGCTTGCAAGCAGAAGATGTTGACACAAGAAGAGTATTTTCAAAGTATTCTTATGGTGGAAGTATCTGAAGGGATGATTGGGAAAGGATTTAAGATCAATGTCTACTTGTGCCAAGTGCAAGTGTTTAATTGATTATCCTTGGAGCTCAAGATAACTGATGTTCTTAAAGATGTTGGAACATCACTTCTTCAAGACCCTGTGCAGAATCACAGGAAGGACAGTACATTGGCTTATGATCTATCTCTTTGGTGGCAGCAAAAGCATATGATCTCTGAAAAGGTTTCCTGGCAAGAAACATGTTCAGCCTTGGTATGTACAAGAAGAAGAAGACATCATAGTCTTGATGGTGGTTACTTGGATCAGTTTATTTCTGATCTAGGTAAGGAAGTGCATTAGCTTATGCACACTGTGAAGTCAAGAACAAGTGGCAGCAGTCTTGACATCATGGAAACAGCCTTGCCTTAGGATGTGGAATCCTTGGTAAAGCTGAAGGGTTAGTGTCTAACTGGTCCTTCTGAAGACTCATACATCAGAGTGTCGGATGTCTTTGGAGAAGAAGCAGGGATTCATCAAGGTGTGAGCTTGGATGACTTAACTGCAAACCTGCAGGATGGAGGTTGTTTACTCAAACTTGGTTCCACAATCAAGTCTATGAGAACATTGAACTCTTGTTCTGTGAAGGGAGGAAGTTCTTTCAAGTGGCAGAAGAAGGAGCTGAATTCAACAGCTGGATGTCAAAACACAATGTTGTGACATTTGGTTCAACATCAGATTCTTAGTTGGTGAAGTGGCACATCAACTTGAGATAGAAAGGTCTACAGGGTTGTAGATTGGATACTTCAAAAGCTTGAAGTTCTAGTCTCACTTGAAAGGTCAGAATATCTTTGGGAGAAGTCTGATAAATTTGGGGAGGTCAAAAAGCAGCATTTGACCTTTTCATATGAGGATTCATGAAGGAGGTAATCAACCAGTGGCATTTGGTCTATCTCAGAAGTGAGTTCGAAGAATCAAGGTAATCAACATAAGGCAGCTGATTATTCTTGAGGAAAGTCTGAGACAAATTACTTTTGAACAGAAAAGTATTAAGTTGAAGACAAAAGGAGGAGTTCTCTATTCATCTCTTGGAGCTTGTGGTAGGAGTTCTGAGCTATCTATGGAAGACTGTCTCTGGGAGTGGGATGAGAGTGTATATCCCAATATATGAATGGGTTCCTCTGGCCCAAGCTGGGGACTCAGTAATATCTGAAGTCTATCAGATAGTGCTCCTTGTGATGCTATGAAGGATGTCCCAGCTGATGTTAAAACATCTGGTGAAGTGATCTTCTGGTCTGGTTAGAAGAGAGAGTGACACAGAGTGTGGATGTGTTCAGCCAAGAGGGTTGGACAGAGGGTGCGCCCTTGAAGACATGAAGATGCGTCTTATGTTTTCCTTTCATCAAGTGGTCTGGAATCTCTTTGAATCAGGAAGTATGTGAAGGTCCAACCTTGGGGTGTTGGATATGATCATGTGTGACCTCCAAGAGAGTAGGTTGTCCATGACAGGGGGAGTGCGTCCGTGTGCTGCAAGTAATCACCAAGCTTGTGGTCTATGTGCTCTCAGATAACAGGGTATGGCAACCTGGCAGTTATCAGGATGCTGTGATGTGCAGCAAGGCTGAGTGAGCAGAAGAATGTCTGACCGGATGTCATGACATTGCCCTGGACAGTGCTGTTAATTCCTTCTGAATCTTAAAGTCATTAGGAATTATGAGGGTGATGTGGCCTAGTCTGATAAACCAGAATAAGCCTGATGGCTACAGCTGTGTGGTACAGGGGGAGTAACCATCAACTGAAGTGTGAAAAGTTGGCTGTAGCAGTGCTAGGTGTCAAGCCTCTACTGGAGGAATGACAGAGGTCTTGGGAAATGTTGAAGACTGGCTGAATGCAGGAATGTTAAGACATCGAGTGCAACGTGTCTGACTGCATATATGGAATGGTCTCCATGCACTGGAACGGCTGTTTTGGAAAAGAAACAGTCAAGAGCTATAAAAGGCATTCAAAGATAGTCTGAGATTTTGTTGGTGATTCTCTGACTGTTTCTCAGCAAAAATAAATGCATCTTGACCAAGCATTTATTTCTACCGGATATTCCTAAGCACAGGCTGGACTATTTAAAGGATGCAAGAGCCCCCCCCCCCCCTTCTCCCCACATCAGATACACTCCAATCTCAGAATCATGGGGTATGTTAAGGTCTGGGCAAGCTGCGCCTGGATCTGGTTTTGTGAAGGGTGCCTTTACAAATGTTTAGCTAAAAAGGGGGAGAGAAAGAAACGTCCTGTCCTGGGGTCGAGAAGCAAACAGATCACTGTGGTAACAAAAAGAAAGTTGGGGTTGGGGTTAGACACAAAATTCACCAACTGAATTACCACTTGTGTCTTGTGATCTGAGTTAAGAGAACAATTGTGCCCTGTGATCTGAGTTACATTGTCTATGTACTCAGCATTACATACTCTTCAGGAAGCTCTCCTGTTGAAGGGAAGGGTTCTGGAACAACTGAGCCTTGTTTCTCTACCTCCTCATGTACACCAACATTGGTGTTTGTGGTGGTGGAGCCAATGACGGAGATGAAGAGCATTCCCAAATTGGGATGCTTAGTCCGGTGTATTGTTTATTTGTTTTAGCTAAAATTTGCCAAAGGGGGAGATTGTTGATTCCTTAGGATTGACAGTAATTTTAGAAAACAAATAATGTAATCATCTCTGTTGTTTTAATATGTTGGGTTGAAGAAATTCAACATCTGGACCAACATGTCATGTACGATGTCACGACATCAGGTCTGTGACATCGCACATGTGTAGGAAACTGAATTAATTAATTCAGTATATGTTCTGGGATCAGCAAGGATATCTGGTGAATATCCTAACTCCCAGGTGGAGGTCTTGAAGACTAAATCAGAAGATATATAGGCTCAAAATATGGAGATATATATGGAGAGAGTTTAGGAACTTGAAGACCTTGTTTGTAGCAGAATTTTTCTGCTGAAGTTGCAACAGCAAAGAACAAGTCTGCTGCAACTTTCTGAAGGCCCAAATCCAGTTGGGTGATTAGGTTATAAATAGCTAATTGTAATCTAGTTTTTGTAAGCCTCTTAGAATGAATTTTTTAAGGGTGTGTGTAAGGTAAACCTCCCAATCTGTGGGAAGGTTACCATGTGTCTCTCAGTGGTAAACCTGAGAGTGTTTGTTACTCAAAGCCTGTAGGCAAGAGTAATTATGTTCTTGAATGAAGCTGTGAAGCAAGTTCAAGGTGTTTGCACATTACATTGTATTTGTAGTGATAGGAATGGAAACTGGAGGTTTCTATCTAGGAGTTCCTAGGTATAGATTGCATTGGGTAGGGATTAAGTGATGAGTTGTAAACGGGGGAGTTTAACTCTGAATTGATACTACTAATAGTGGATCTTCTTCCTGGCTTGGTAGCCCCCAGATGTAGGTCATGTTGGACTGAACTGGGTTAACAATTTCCTGTGTTTGTTTACCTACTGCATGTTATAATCATGTCTGCCATAATTCAGGTTGTGTTACAGTCTGCCAATCAAGTTAATAACAAACCTGATACATAGCCTTCTGTTGGAATGTCAATCAGAATGTTTTGACATTCATCAACAACAGCACATACTGTTTAATAAGCTGATGAATTCAGTTCAGTATGTAGTGAAGTCTGGTTTTAAAAAGCATATCAGACCTGGCCAAAAGAGCAGTGTGAAATTGTCAAACTGGATGTCTTGACAGTTCTTCCAGTAAGCTGATACTGAAGTAGAGACTGGTTGGTCTTTTACAGTACAACAAATTTAGCAGTCTGTGTTCAGGAACTAAACAGACTGAGCATATGGTTCTGGGCTTGGATGTCAGACGGAATGTTGTGACATTCATTCCTGACAGCATATGCTATATTGTTGGATGGTTAGTTTTTCTGTTTCAGGATTTTTCTCAGGCTATTCTTCAGGAATCCACCAGCTGATCTAAAATCTAGGAAACTAA
Organism: Lathyrus oleraceus; assembly: GCF_024323335.1. Taxonomy (NCBI): domain Eukaryota; kingdom Viridiplantae; phylum Streptophyta; class Magnoliopsida; order Fabales; family Fabaceae; genus Lathyrus; species Lathyrus oleraceus. The sequence goes on from NC_066580.1 coordinate 374,238,434, forward strand.
CAACTAAGCTACAATTAATGAACCTAACAAATAATCTATTTGTTAGCTCCTTAATAAGTGGAGATTAGTTTAACTTGTTACAACCTTTAATCTAGGAAATACAAGTACATGACCAACAAACTGGAACAATGTAACAGATGATGTCCAAAACAGGATTGAGACATCGTGCTGATAACTGTGTAGGAAAACAACAGTAGTGAATGTTATGGTGCACATAACTAAGTGTTCCTCCATTCTAGGATGACTTAGAAGGAGAGGATGTGACACTGTGAAAGGGTGCACATTAGTACAGAGTGTAATAACTGTCTTGCTGTATTAGGTACAATGTTAGATCAGATGTCATGACTTTAAGTAGAACATCTGAATACTGACTACACCAGAATTTCAAAAACAAAAAAATAAAATCAGGAAAAACCAGCGCCCTCTGATCATCTCATTAATTGACGTGGCAATGATCATGTGATTCAGAGGCGCGGTCACACCATGTGCCTTGGTCGAACGTGCTACACTTGAATTTAAAAGAAGTCAAAACAATGAAAGGCCAGGATTACAACGTTTCAGTGAGATCTAAGGGCCATGAAGCTCCCACGTGGGGATGGTGGTAGAAACCACCATCTTCTCCGGTGATCTAACCAGATCCGGCCACCACGCGCAGGGAAATGAAGTTTAATGAAAAAGAAAAATGAAGGTATCAAAATGAAGCTGAGGTGATGTACATCACCCCTGTAACCATGGATACTCCTCAAAGTTCCTATTTAGAGAGAAACATGAGCTTGAAGATCATGGTGCATGATCTGAAATGGCACGATTTGCAAAATTGAGACCACCACTGGCCTGCCTCAAGCATGAGGACTTCAGAAAACAACACAAACCAAAGGAATTCACATCATATTGCAAGATCTAGATCAAGAAAAATTGAGGTTCTACCTCTGAAATGCAGCTTCAAACAACACGAATTGTCCAAGCCCTTGATCCAATCTTGCTCTGGAAGTGTGATGGTGATGCAAGGTTAAGGAATTGAGCTGTGAAGATCAACTAATGATGTTGAAATTTAAGCTTGAAATTGAAAATGAAAACTGAAAAATTCCTTTAGCGAGGGTTTGGTTTTCAATTCAGCAGCACTTCAGATCTCCTTGTGGTTACCATTTGAATGAGATTGTACTTCTATTTATAGCTGGAATGGATGCAAGGCAATGCTTGGCTCGTGTGCATGAAATTTGGATCCTTCATGCATGGGCCTGTACAGGCGCATGTGAGGCCCAAGAATAAATACAAATCCATGCTGAACTCATATGGAATTGAATTGGACGTGTAATTGGAGCTGCATTTGCTTGCACATGAAGTTACAAAGTGAAATGCAAAAATGAACATAAACATTAAGCTCTTCGAAACTCACTCATGGAAAGTCCAAAAAATTAATGTGAGTAATGGTTGGAAAGCCCTTGAAATAAGGAACAAAAGTCATGTTGGGAAAAAATTCATTTGGAGTTTGTAAATTTATGAAAACTGGCTGTGAAGGTTTGGGTACAAAACATGTCTAGGTTTCCTTTGAATTTTTTTTACCAAAAGCAAGCATCTCCAAGCCCTTCTATTTCAATGATGAAAGTCTCAAATGGAAACACCTCCAACATAAAAGTTGTAGATATTTTCAATATGATAAATTTAGACTCAAATTTTTAATCATTTGGATTTTTCATGAGAAATTTATGGGCGCTTGAAGTTGGACATTTTTCAAATTCAATGGCTTTGGTCCAAAGTGACCTATAATGTTTTGTATTATCACATGTATTTATTTTAGGATTATGAAATTTTGTCCAACATAAAATTCTAATTAGACATATTAAGATTTCAAATGCAATTGGTCTCACGTCAAAATCATAAAAATTAAGGAAGTTAGGTCCTTGGGAAGTTGACCCAAAATTAGGGTTTCAGTCAAAATGACCTATAATGTTTTGAAATGAATGATGACCTTCCAAGTTTCAAATGGATTTTTGATGAACATTAAAGTTGTTAATATGGTTCTTAAGAACATTTTTTCTCTTGGTGTCATCTTCATTTGACAAACACATCACAAGTTGTGTCTCAGTGATCCTCAGTTTAGTCAGATGACCTGACTGGTCAACTTCTCAAGGCCAAACTTCAAATATTGATGAATGAATGATTGAGGAACCTCAAATAAGCTCATATATTCATAAAATAATGAATGAAATAACTTCCCTTGATTAAATTTGATCATAGGTTGAGGTTGCTTCATGAGCAAGGCACAATCAATGCATAGTTGAATTAGGGTTTCCTTGGGAACCAATCCTGAAGCCCTTTGGGTTATCTTGATAAAATTGGCAAATTGAGATACTTGGGAGACATAAATGATGATTAGGAACTTTGTATACCATTGTCATGCTTTTTTCATCTTCATCTAGCCACTTCATTGAGCTTAGGAGCCTCCTAGGAGCATTGTGAGCACATGATCACTTGAGCTTCAAAACAAAAGAGTTAGTGACATATTTTTGTGCTTTTGGTTAGTAAACACAACAAGAAAAGCAATAATATACAATACAAGCATGCTTGGTGGTCTCAAACCACTCACACATATCCCAACCCTAGGGTTAAGGAGCCACACGTGCTATGATCCTTGAGGCAATGCAATGAGCAATGATATGATGCCATGAGGGATCTTAGGGTCAAAATTGTGGTCTTACATAAGGTACTTTGGTTTGATGCATAAGTTTGTTCTAAATGTCATGAAGTATGGATTAAAGTAATGGACCATCCTCCTAGCATTTGTGCTTGATCATTCTCTCCTTTCTTTTTTTTTGTGGCATGACTTTAGGAGAATGATTTACATATTATTTCTCTAGCATGTATTAACACTAACGTTATTATTGACCGACCTCAGATAGTTGTGAATTCTACATAAGTCCAATTATGATTGCTTAATATAGCGCTAAATTTGTCCCAAAAGTAGAGGAAGTTTTATAAGTGAGATTGTAAGTCTCCTACTCCTCATGATATTGTGTGAAAATATTGCTTCCTTTTCATTTGCGAGAGCTAGTGGCATACTTGTTGATTTTTATCCAAGTTGAATCCCTTCTCATAATGATGTATAGGTTCATATTTTCATGCTTGTGGGTGAATAGTTGAGTGTTCTCCAAAAAAATGACCAAACCATCTTTCATTTTTTATTACTAACACCATTTACTAACATTTTACTTGTATTAAATTTTACTTCAAAGTAATTTACTTTATTCTTTTTTATTTTATCCAATTACTTTATACTTTATGTTTAACATCTCATATCAAATATTTGTGATAATGTCATTTGTTCTTTGTCCACTTGTACTTTTCTTTTATACCCTTGTAAAGAAAACACTAATAAAGAAAAACCTAAAAAGAAACTTGATTCTCCTGATTCATGGACTTGTGGTTACTACCCTTAGCAATGTTGTGGAGTAATGGACTTAGAATTAGGACGGTGAACTTTGCTTTAGACTTGTGATTTGAGACCTTGGGATTCATCTGGTACCTTTGACTTTGTACTTCTTTGGAGACTTGGTTGACCTATTTTGGTTTCATCTGATGCATGGATTATCATTTGCTTATTTGGTTTGCTTCAGGATTAATTCAAAGGAGGGAATTCTTGCTTGACTTATGTCATAAAGCTTGCTATCTCTTGGTTAGATCTTTCCTTCCTAGCTTTTACTTTATGTTCTAGGATAGTATCTTCTTCTCCCCCCTTTCTTTAATTTTAAAAACCTTCTCCCTCTTTTAAAAAACATTCTTGTTTTCTAACTTGAATCATTTTTCTCAATAAACCTTGACTTTTGCCAAGTGATTTTCAAAATCCTTTTCTAATAAATGCTAATTCATCTTAAGCATATTTAGACCAATTTCAAAAGACTTAAAAATGCATAACTCATTCAAATAGTTTTTGGGCCATTGGTGCATTTTACCTTTTAAAACTTTTCTCAAGGTTTAGACATGAGTCATTTCAATAGTTGAGATATAATTCTTCTACCCCCATGGTATCAATTATTTTCCATCTATGAGAGCTAGTGGCATACTTGTTGATCCATATCCAAGTTGGAGCCCTTCCCATGATGATGCAAAGATCTCATACTTGTGGGTGACTAGTTGATTATTCTCCTTAAAATAACAAAATGTATTTTCATTAAAAATGAATCAAAACAAACACCTTTGTTATTTTTACCACGAACTACGAGGTTTTGATCCTCCATTGCACTTTGTTGGTACGTAGGCATGAGACTTCAAAAGATCTTGAAAAACACCAAAAATCATTAAAAAAAACATTTATTTTCCCCTCTCTCCAATCTTTTACAAACAACACCCTTTTTCAAACTAAAATGTACACATTTTCAGAGAGGTTCCCATGGAGTACCATGGATGTTTAGGGTGTTAATACCTTCCCTTTGCATAACTAACTCTCAGACCTTTATCTCTTTTTATTAGTTTGATTTTAAAAGTTTTTCGGATTTTGTTCGTACTTTTTCCCTTTTCCTTTGGAAACAATAAAAGTGCAGCGACGACTCTTGCTTTATGAGTTAAGTTAATCAATAGCTTAATCTCAAAAAATTTGTCGCTACAGAGAGCTAACTCACCCTCGAGTCATATGAGGAGGTTGGATATGAACCCACACTTGAAACCCAAAAAAAGAAGGAATAAGGAAATAAATGACAATAATGGGGTAACATATATAATGGTCAATGATATGAAGTTCAGATTAAAACCATAAGGGATATAAATACATCGAGGCAAGACCATATATGATTATCACTTATTTCCGATTTAAAGACATGGATGTTTTACTTATTAATCGCAAGCAGGGTCACAAATATTGTATTCACTCCAAGTAAAAAAGTTTACAAATAAAAAAATTTGTTTACATAAATGCATTTTTTATAAAGTGATATATATTTGTTGAAAATTAGGCTAAATACTTGTATAACAATTATCCACACATATATCGAGTCGAATTATGACATTTTTCTCCAACATAATAGATAGACAATAATTACAAGCCATGCCCATGAATATTTGTTGTCATCTCTAAAGAAAAAAAATTGAAAGAGAATTTGAAAAATATCGACCAAACTGAAAATCTAAATTAAACCAAACCCCAAAAAATGATATTTTCTGATTCGATTAAAAGATCGATTTGAACTAATGAAAATCAAACTAGTTTAGTCCGGTTCACAATTTGTTTTAAAAAACACATAACTGATGAACTAAACTGATGTGTATAATTATCTTTGACTTATAACGCATGAATAATTGATCCAACAAAACACACATTTGTTGCTTCACTTCACTTTTCCTTCACAAATTACAAAATGATAACATAAGATTTGACAATCACTACAAACCCTACAAATCCTAAGTTCTTCCACTCAACTCAAGTGTTCCATCCATCACTACTGTTTTATTCACCAACATTATACTACTAACCTCTATTCCGATCATCATAATCGTATTTCATATATTTCTAGTTAGTTTCTATTTTTTTCTGCTTTTTTTTCCTTCTCATTCCATCCCTCTTAACATCATTTTATTTTGAGATTTGTTAACCTCGTAATCTCTACATATTTGTGTTTTAAGTTTAAATAAAAAAAATTATTTTAGTTATATTTATAATTTAATTGTTAATTTAATTTTATGCTGATTGTATTTGTATTTGGTTGTGAACTATCATCATTTTAAATATGTGGTATATATTTATTTATATTTAATAATAAATTATCTCTTTTTTTGAACATATTTTATGGATCTATTTAATTTTAAATATGTTGTTTTAATTAATTTAATTTAATTTAATTAAAAATTATTTTGAAAATAGAGAAAATAATTTTTTTATAAAAAATAATAGTTAAAAAAATGATGGTATTAAATAAAATTGTTAAGTAATGAATATATTGTTTGAAAAGAAAAAATTATTTAATTCAAATTGATGAAAATTATATCAATTTAATTTAATTTAATATTTAGTGTTTCTTAAAAATAGAATGAAACCAAATTAAATCGAATTACATTAAAAATCAAAATAAACTAAACTTGATATAATTTACATCAATTAATCTTTTTTATCTAAAACCAATTCAAACTGTTACCTTCTTAAAAAAAACATATTCAAAACTCCTCATTTTGAAGAATGTTAACAAACACTTGTTTTAATATTTTCTTTGATATTGACTTTTTTTATTGAGTGAAATACATACGCATCAAACAATTTTAAGTGAGATCTATTTCATTCAATAAAATAATATTCTTTCTGTTCTTTTTTAAATATTATTTTATTGATAATTTTTTTATTTCTTTTTAATTATTATTTATAAAATTTAAGATAATATTAATTGCAATTTTGTCAAAATTATCCTTAAATAATTATTATATAGAGAAAAATAAAATAAATAATTACAAAATATTATAAATAAAATAAAAAATAATAATATAGTAAGTGTTAGAGAGAAGGTTAAAAGAGAGTATTTGTAATGCTCTTCAATTTAACATTAAAATAGTACTATAAAGATTAAGGGCAATATAGTAACTTGCAACTCATATATCTATGCTTCACTTATCCCAAAATGAAACCAACCCTCCCAATATAACCCCATCAAAGTTCCCCACCACAGAAGAAAGAATCTCTCTCTCTCTCTCTAAGCAAGTATTTCCATCTCAACTCTCTCTCTCTCTCTAACTCAACCCCTCTCTGCCCATCTGCCTTTCCTTGAAAACTCACACATCTACACTCAACCTTCTCTGCCCTCCAATTTATTCACCTCTGACACCCCTCTTTAATATCTCTCCCAGTACTAATCACTATGATCTCTCCTCACTCCCACAATTCTCACATTATAGTAATCCTCACCACCTGCTTCTTTCGTCATAAATTCTAGATCAAAATCAACCCTTTCAAATTCAACTCTTTTTTTCTTTCTTACTTCTTTTAGACCATGTTTGATTGTGACCCTTTAATCTAAAACTCCCTCCTAAGGCTCCACTCTTACAATCCTTTCAAAAAGTTTTTTCCTCTTAAGGCTGTTCTTCTTATGGCAGGTGCCAAGCTTTTTGGTGGTTCTAATATGTCACTTTTGCTTCAAAATCAAACTCTCCCTTCTTCCTCCAATGAAGTCCTTGAATCTCTTTGGGTTCATACCTCTAACCCTGCCTCTTTTCAAGGTGATTTTTACCTCCTCAATTCCTTTCACTTCTCTTTCTACATAATTCAAACATGCACCAAGTCACAATTTTCACTTTAAGATACTACAATATCAGCACTTTCTGATATTGTTGCGGCAGTTTTTAAAACCTTGGAGTATAGAACATCATGTTTCTAGAAATCAAGAAAGTGGGTTTCTTTTTTCATTGTGAAGAAACCATAAAAAAAGTAGTATTTTTTATTATTTTTCTACTACCCTTTAGTAGGAATAGTTTATATAATTGAGTTCTAACATGGTTGTGTTTGGTGTTCAAAATTCAGGTTCAAAGACAATAGTTGATTTTGAGAATGTTGGAAGTGGAAGCAGGGTGGTAACAGATATACCCTTCTTTCAACAACTTGAGAAAGAAGAGAATTGTGGTGATGAAGATTATGAAGCATGTTTTCATCAACAAGGAAAGAAAAGGAGACTCTCAAGTGAACAAGTTCAGTTTCTTGAAAGAAGTTTTGAGGTTGAAAACAAGCTTGAACCTGATAGGAAAGTTCAACTTGCTAAAGATCTTGGTTTACAACCAAGACAAGTTGCTATATGGTTCCAAAATAGAAGAGCAAGGTTCAAAACCAAACAGCTTGAAAAAGATTATGGCACATTGAAAGCTAGCTTTGATAGACTCAAAGATGATTATGATAATCTTGTTCAAGAGAATGACAAGTTAAAAGAAGAGGTAAAAAAAAGTAAAAAATTTGCACACATACCAATAATATTATTGGACTGTGTCTCCTCATGCGACTGCACGCAGAGAACCATATCATTTGAATTGTTTGATCTTGATCAAACAACAAATAATTTGGCTTTCTGACAAATTTGTGTTTAGTCACAATCAATGCACGTGACTGCACGCAGACAACCAGCTATATCATCTGAATTGATTTGGTTGGTTTATTGCATGCAGTCACATGATTGTGATTGGGTAGAAGAGCACAATCAAAATCCCTCAAACATATTAATTCAACTTTTTTTTACTTTATGCTGCTATGAGCAATTTACTTTAATAAAGTTTGATATTTATCCCACTAATGAGTTAATGATTGAATGAATGGTTAATTTTCTATTATTTTTCTCAATAGGTGAACTCTTTGAAGAAAAAAGTGATTCCAATAGATAAAGAGAATTCAGAAGAAGCTATCAACAAAGAACCTATGGACTTAACCTCAAATGAAAATTCAGAAAATGGGTCCAAAGTGTCATTCCCAAATATGGTACTAAACTGTAAACATGAAGATGCTAATTCAGCTAAAAGTGATGTGCTTGATTCTGATAGCCCACATTGCAATGATGTGAACAATCTTTCTTCATTCATGGAGCCTACTACAGATTCTTCACATGTTTTCGAACCCGATCACTCCGATTTCTCGCAAGACGAAGAAGATAACGATGATTTGAGCGATAATCTTTTGACTCTTCCAAAGATCGAAGATGTTTGCTACGACGACCCTCGTGAAAATTCTTGTAATTTCGGGTTTCCGGCTGAAGATCAAACCTTTTGTTTCTGGCCTTACTCAATTTAAGTTTCATCAAAGTTGTAACTCTGTACTAGAAGAAATAAAAATGGTTACCACTGTTTTCTAGTAATGAATAAAATTGAAAGGGTTACATTGTGATATTAACATGGAAAAATGTTCATAGTATCAACTATTTGCCATAACCAAGGTTAGAAACTTTTAATTTTAAAAATTAATGTGCCACAATTGTTATTAAGGATTTTATGAATTTAAAAGAAATTGTTTTTTATTAAGGATTTTCTTTGTTTACAAAAGTTTAGTTGGTATATTGGCATGTCTGAAAAGTAAGATAAAATGTAAGACTTAATAAAATTAGAGTCCAAATTTTACAAGAGTTTTGTTATCTTGGTAATATATATGACTTGAATAATTTTTATTTTTTTAAATATTAATATTAATATTTATATTTCACTAAATTTATCTCTTATATTATATTTAAGTTTTTTATATTAAATATTATATATTAATATATTTAAATTAATATTTATTTATTTTGTGTTTCATTTTATAAAAAAAATTGTATTCTATATTCATTTGTATAATTTTGGATTTTTGTATATAATTTAAAAATATCAAACTTGTAACTATATCTAAAAATTGATTATCTAAAATATAATATACTATTTTAAAATATATTATTTTTAAAAAGAATATAATTTATATAATAAATATTATGATATTTTTACTTTTATTTTTTATAAAAATAATAAATAAATAATTAGTTTAAGATCGACTATCCTATAATATATTTTAAGATTGACATATTAAACTTACATGTGGGAGAGTAATAACATATTATTCATTGATTTTTACATAGGTAAAAAAATTTAAATCCATGTGAAACTGAATTTATGATTAAAATATAGTTGGAAGACAAAAATTACAAATCTGAAATCAGATATGAAGGTGACAAAAGTTTATTATATTATAAGGAAAAAAATGTGAGAGAAAATGTTAAAATCAAAATAAGTTTCAGTAGCGACAGATAAAAATCCAAACGTGCACTTACCGTCAGGGTGTCGGATATGAAAACTGTGTTACACTGTGTTGATTCGTATAAATCACACCATTGTTTTTACTCTTTTTTTGGAACACACTTTTCTTTATCATTGTTCATTTCTCCTTTGAATTTGAGTGTCTGTTTGGGTAAACGTTTGAGAATTACTATTTTAATCAATTTGATTTGGTGATAAATCCATTTGAAATTAAGTCATTTAAGTAGTTTAAAGTAAAAAAAAAAGTAGTTTTTTTATCTACCTTAACCATTGCTTCAAAAGGTAGTTTTTTTTATCTACCTTAACCATTGTTTCAGATTATGTTTCTTTTCCTACAAGTTTCATTTTATAAATTTAAACTTTTTTAAACGATGATATTAGAGTAAGTCTATTTTCTATAATTGAATTAGACCTCGTTACAATTCTTAACATAATAATCCTTCTATTCCATAATGAATGATTCAATCGACCGTTTCATACATTTAAAAAAAAAAGAATAAATAAAAAAAAGAATAATATTTTTACTAAATTACTATTATCTTATATTGAAAATGATGTCATTAATATTAATTAGTGGGTAAAATTGAAAAAAAAATGTATTGGAAATTGAAATGAATCATTCATTTTGAGATATTCCTTTATTACAAATAAGTCACTTATTATGGGACGGATGGAATATCAAAAGTTTCGGTTAAGATCTAATGAAACAACTGATATTATGTTTAAATTATCGAGTCATCCACCATTTATTTATATGCTTTAGATATTAATCTTAAGCATGCGAGAGCGTGTTAAGAGTTTACGTCAAATAATATAGTATAAATATATCTTTATAAATGAGAGAACTCTTCACCTACCAGACGATTTTATAAGGTTGTTTTACGTACCATAAGATATTTTTAACAATTATAAAGAAAAATGCAAAATTCAGAAAAAAAAATTAAAATTGATTATATAATTAATGAACAAAATCCACCATAGCCACAGTACTCATCTTGTACACATTGATAACATATTCAAAAGTCTTCCTAACATCAAGCTAAATTTCATGAGCTTTATCAATACAACCTATATTTAACTATTAACATTACTATTTTGCTTAAATATTTAATTAACAAGGGATTAGTGATAAATGAGATAGAAGAAGTTAAGTAACTTTCAAGTCACATCAAATTGGTGCCAATTCACATTTAAAATGTTGCTTTAATAGATAAACAGAAGTGACACCCATTGAAAGCCGTGATAGTTGCTTTATACTTGTCTCATAAAAAATTGAATATAATAATTAATTATACCCCACGAATTTAATTCAACTTATCTAAGCAAGTAACTGTTCTCTTGTGAACAAACCTAATGTTGAAAACCAAAAATGGTGAATTATGAACCCTCTTACATAAGTCAATGTTTCTTGGTGTGGTTCACTGGAAGAAATTGGTTTTTTTGAAGACTTTTTAGCCCTTCTTAGCTCATTGTAGATGTTGACACCTTCGTCTTCATTAAGCATTATCTTATTTCAAATTTTCATCCGTGCATTAAACATTGTTTTTTTCATTAATCCACTTCATAATAATTTAATTAACATTTATAAGGATTCGAGTTTGAGTTTTGTTGCCGAAATAATTGACTCGACATAATTCACTCGCAAATTATTATATATTTTTTCATGTCTGTAGTTTCGATCGATCTCATAACTTTCTACCCTTAATCTCAATTATCAAGTAAATATGGGATTTTTAGTGAACAGAAATATTTGATCTCAATTGAGACTAAATAATTAAAGGGTTTGAATCTCGATTATAAGAATTTGATCATTCTTTTTAATATTAATATACGATTGGTTATAAATCAACTCACTATTATATTTATAATATATTAACCGTTTTTAGTGTTACGATTCGTCACAATTTATCCTTTTAAAAAACATAAGATTTTTTAACATATTAGAACATCCGAATTCTTTAAATTTATAAAAAAATTATTGAGGATCGCCAAAAACTCAATTCAAAGTTTTTAAAACAAAACAAAAAATACTTATAAATTATCATAAAATAATAAAAAATTAGGGGAAAACCTTTATGAATCAAAAGTGGATTTTATTTTAAAGAGAGTCATGTTGCAAACTTTTTTGAAGATTGTATATACAATTAGGAAGAATATCTTATTCATTATTTTACTATTTATATAACCAAAAACTTGCCATGCTTTTGTTTTCTTGATGAAAAACTTGTCCGTTGTAGAATATTATTTGTTGTTGATATCTGATTGGTCGAAGAAAAAGTCTATGTAAATTGTAAAGTATCCCACCCTTTAAAATATTATCTGTATTAATATTTTACTAAAAATGTTGCATCACACATTGACAAGTTATAAATGGAGGCACCTTTCAAGGATGGCCCATTGTCTTTCTTGACGTTATTCACGTGAAAATAAAGTTTAAGCTACAAGCAAGACACACACACACTCAAGTAACTGTGATTAATTAATTAAAATTTATATATGTTTGGAACCTAATAGTATGAAAAATAAGTATAGAATTGGAATTAAATATCATAATTAACATATCTATGAATTTTTTTTTACAAAATTGGATAGTTTAGGCTTTTGATTGTTAAAAACATTTTCAAAAAGTGATTTTGACATTTGAAAGAGAAAGATAATTGTTTTAGATATTTTAAGTAAAATTTAAGTTATTTTAATTAATTAACATATGTTAAGAATTTTTCTTTATAAAAACATTTAAAATAACTTGTATTCGGTCAAATACTTGATATATTTTAAAATAATGTTGGTGACAAATATTAATAAATTTTTATTATAGATGAGAGTGAGTAACTATGTTACGTACACTATTTTTAATATCATAGATTAATGTATGAATTGTTTTAAATAAAAAAAACATTGCTTAAATTATAAATTAGTGTGAAAGACATATTAAATGATTTGTAAAAATAAATTGAAAATAATTTATAAATATGTCCTCTACTATTTTCTTAAAAAAACTTAAACACGGATAATTTCAAATAAATTAATTGAAACTTTTTTTGGATTTATCTGTTATAATAATTTATCAAAAATAATTCTCAAAAGCTACTAAAATAATTTGTTGGACATTTGAAACGACATTCGGATTTTATTTTATATTCTAATCTTAAAAACTTTAATAAATAGATTATAATTTCCTAAAGCAATTTTCTTTTAAAAAAATGATATTTTAAAGAAAAAAATATAGAAACAAACACGCCTTCAAGTATATATATTATTTTAATAACCATATAAACTAAATAAATATTGATATTTTTCTTGAATTAGTGTATCGAAGAAGTTAAGTGAGGAGTCAAAAATATCATACTCTAATGTCTTTTTTTTCAAATGTCACATTACTTTGTATATATGCTAATACAGCTAAGGTCAAAAGTTTTATGTGGTCCTAAAAAGAAGAACACTGCTGAATTTGCCATTTGATTTTTCATGAAAGTGATGTTAAGTGAAGAAGCTCTCTTTGGGGTCTTTTTTCTTTTTCCTTTCTAGCTTTGTAGCATAGGATCAAAATTGAAGCATAAGGTTCATTAATTATCTATGTCATGATTATATTTAGTACCATAAACGAGTAAGGGCATTGTCTCATACCAGGTGTACTTAAGAATCATTCTTAGTTGTGGCTTAGAAAGAAAATTGATTGCCATCAATTTATTGTAAATAGATTTTAAAGCTTGCTAAAGAAATGTAATGATGGGTGAATGTACAATGGCAATGTTTGTATATTTGTTTGTGGACAACAAAGAAAGTGATGGTCTTGTCACAAAGCTCACCTTTTTTTTAATTTTTTTTTTAATGATATTGGTAATTGACATTTTTCTTTGTGTAACTATTGATTCTTTCTTAAATACTCATTTTGTTTTAAAATGAAGATAGTTAAAAAATTTCGCACGAATTAAAGAATATAATAATATTATCTTAAGATATTGTAGTTTTATTAAATTAGCATTATTAATGTATTGAGAATAATGTAAGGAGTAATAATTAAATGATACAATTGAAAAAATAACAATTATTTCTATATTAACATATCATAATAACATTCATTTAAAAAAAAAATTCAAGAACGACTCTTATTTTGAAACGAATGAAGTATTGTTGGTTAACGAGAAACAAAACGATGATACTCTACTCATAATTTCTTTTGTCCTTCTTTTTCTCACTCTTCTTTTAAATCTTTTTTATAAGTATTGTATTGGTAAAAAAATACATGTGTGTGTTTCTCCTACAAGGGTAAGGGAACTCAGAGACCTTACTATAATTTATAACAATTGTAAATAATTAGGGATTGCCCACAATAGTGAGAAATCTTGTGTGGTGGTGTTTTACGGTAGTTTATGGGTCCTGCTCACGTGAGGTGAGAGGCCTTGTTGATCATATGAGAGATGATCTTTTGTAAGCGTTATGCTTTAGGGTGTAATTATGAGTATGATTTAATATCAGTCTTTTTCTCTTACATATGAGATGTATTTATAGAGGTTGTTAAGGCATGAGATTCTCTTGGGAAGGGTCACAACTCACTAAATCAATTTGGGACCATTGAATCCCTATTTTTAGAAAGTCGTGGATTAATTATTAATCCTGACTTTTCTCTGCCCCAGAAACGTCTTATCCCGTGTTTCCCACTATTGGGCGTTAGGAAGTCATGGGGTGTGGCGATACCTCCTTTTGGGTGACATTCCAACGTCGCCTTTAATGGGTCAGTTTAAATGCATCATCCTAAGTGAGACTCTTTACAATTATAACACTACATAGTACCTCAAGCACGAGACCTTTGATAGAAAACGAAGTGTTTTTAGATTGCAGCTCTAAGGAAGTATGTCAAGAACATGCATTTCCTCAATTGAGGCCTAAGTTTACTTGGAAAATCAAGGCTCTTTGGTCGTAGGAATGTGTAACTCAACTGAAGAGACAATAAGTCTCTCAGGCGAGAGTATAGATCACATGGGGAATCTATGACCCTTATGAAAAATTGTATATCAGCTGGCTGAGCAGACACTAAGTCCCTCAGGCAAGATTATTGTTTAGCCTGGGGAATCTAAGTCCCTCAAGTTGAATCATATATAACTCGATTGATGAGACTATAAGTATCTTAGGCGACGCATTCAACCTTTTAGTGTAACTTTATGTTAGATCTGCTTTGTATGTTGTCAAAACTATGATACTTTAGCGTTTATGTATATTGGACGGTATCATCTGAGTCTTAATGTGCTTCTTAGAATTAGGAAGTACAAAAATATTTTGAAATGAGTTGGAAAAAGTTTCATGCATCAAAAATAAGTTTTCATGGGAAAAACAGTCTATGTGTCGACACATACGTGTTATAGGTTGACACATAGAAGAAAAATTTGACTTCATATGATACAAATTGAGCAAGTTATGGTCTTTAGAAGTTGACCTCCTAACTAGCGCACAGACAAAATGACCTATAATCTTTCACCATAAAAAAATGACTTTCCAAGCAAAATTAGCTCTTGATGCCAACATGAAAGTTGTTTGTAATGCCATAAAAAGTAAATTTTCCCTTGGAATCATTTTCGTATGACAAAAATTGTAGGAGATAGGGTCTAGGGTACCCTAGATTTGACTAGTTGATTTTCTCTGGTCAACCTCTTTGAACCAACTTGCAAACTTGAAGTTCTTTTGATCTTTGGGACTCATGGAGGATCATATACTCATAAGATGATATGTCATGAAGTATCCCTTGAAATATTTAACCAATTTTTGAAGAAACTTTCTGGGGAAGTCACACAAGATACCTAAATGAATTAGGGTTTCCAAGGAAAACAAGCTTCAAATCTCTTGATGAATTCTTGATCAAATTGACAAATAAAGAACATGGGGATCCATATATGATGCTTTGAATCATTTGTGAACCTTTCTTTGATTGATCCCTTTGCATTAAGGGTCTCAAACCCTAGATATGGACTTGATAAGGCACGAGTGGATGCACACACTACATGTAAAAAAATGAAACTACACTAGACATATTTTTGGTATTTTGGTTAGTAAACAAATAAAAATAAAGTATGATACAATCAAATATGCTTGGTGATCTCTCCCAATGTAAACCCAATGAATAAAGGGTGAGGAGGATATCAAGGTGTGATCCCAAAGCCAATGCAAATGATGAGATATCATGAGGGATCTTAGGGTCAAAATTGGGGTCTTACAATATGCTTAGCCCTAGAATGTAAGATATGATTCTTAGACAAATAAATAGCAGAAGTATTATCACAAAGAATAGGAATGTTACTCTCGAATATATAATAATCTTCCAGCTGACTCTTCATCTAGAGTATCTGAGTGTTGCATCTAGAAGCTGAAATATATTCAGCTTAAGCTGTTGAAAATGCAATTGTTGATTGTCTCTTGTTGGACCATGAGATCAGATTGTCTCCCAGAAATTGACAACTTCCAAAAGTACTTTTCGTTTCTATTTTGTCTCTAGCGTAGTCAGCATCAAAATAGCCTACTAATTTATATTCACTTTATTTTCTATAAAACAAACCAAGGTTAGTAGTATCTTTCAGGTACCTAAATATTCTCTTAACAGTTGTTAAGTGAGTCTCCCTAGGATCTGATTGGAAGCGAGCATATAAGTAGATACTGAATAAAATATCAGGTTTAGAAGCGGTTAGATAAAGGAGAGAGTCTGTCATACCTCTGAATAGCTTCTGATTTACCTTACTGCTTACCTCTTCTTTCTCCAAAATTCATGTAGGATGCATTAGAGTCTTTGCTTGCTTGCATTCTGACAAATTGAACTTCTTCAGAAGTTCCCTTGTATATTTGCTTTGATGGATGTACATTCCTTCAGAATGTTGATCAATCCGGATTTCCAGAAAGAACTCGAGTTCTCCCATCAGACTCATTTCAAACTCTGCTTACATTATCTTAGCAAAATCCTTGCACAACGAAGCATTAGCAGAACTGAAAATAATATCATCAACATAAATTTGCACAACCAGAATATCAGTCTTAAAGGTTTTGCAAAAGAGAGTTATGTCCACTTTCCCTCTGGTAAAATCATTTTCTAAAAGGAAGTTACTTAGTCTATCATACCAAACTCTGAGAGCTTGTTTCACACCATATAACCACTCTTTCAGTTTAAAAACAAAGTCAGGATTTTGAGAACTTTCAAATCCAAGAGGTTGGTGCACATATACTTCTTCAGAAATGTATCAATTTAAGAATGCACTCTTAACATCCATCTGATAAAGAATGATGTTATGATTAACTCCAAACGAAATTAAAAGACGAATAGACTCTAACCTGGAAATTGGAGTAAAAATTTCTATATAATCTGTACCTTCTTGCTGACTATAACCTTGTGCTACCAGTCGAGCCTTATTTCTGACAACTTCTGTCATACCCTAAATTTTACCCCTAAGATCCCATAAAATTTTCATAATTTTAATAGAATCAAACATATAATGTATGTGTCTTTTATGCATTACCAACCTTATGAAAATACAAAAATATGTTTTGTCTTGTTTGATTCTTTCACAAGGTAGATGTGTTGGTTTAAGGAGCTCAAGTGATTGACTGGTCAATATTATGGGCATTCCTCAGTAATTCAAGCTTCTCATTAATTCACAATAGTCAAGTGATTTCCATTCATCATAATCAAGTTCAATATTTCACCCATTCAAGATCAACAAGTTCCAAATTCATTTGATGCCTAAATTAGGGTTTTAATCAAGATTGCTTTGATGTTAACTTTTTGACCAAGACATGATATAATGGTTTGAAATATGATTCAAGGTCCTCAAGTTATTCATTATGATCCATTCATGTACTTAAATTGTCTAAAGAAGTTTGATTCATTGATCATTGAAGATTTGAAATTCATTTGATGAAAAGTCAACTGCTCAAGGTCAAAGTTTGACTTTTGAGATTTTTTGGTCAACCATGGGTTTCTCAAGTCAAGAATCATGAAAATATGGTTTATGGATGCATTTGATCAGTAAAATCAATAAAAACTTTAAGAATATAAAATCTAGGGTTTTCAAAATTTCTCTAAGTTATGAAATTGCATGTTCATGAAGCCAACTTTACAAGTTTGTAACTTCTTCATCAAGCTATCATTTTTCATTCTCAAAGGATGTACTTGTAAATGATGTTCCATAATTCAACTTTGTAGAAATAATGAACCAAATATCTCATTAGGATTGGAATATATGAAGTGATGAAGATGAGATCTTAAAGTTATAAAATTGTTCAACACTTGGAAAATTTTCCAAGTGTTTAGCAGTTAAGATTGTCAAAGTTGATGGCCAATTATCTCCATGATCCAAGCGGAATCTATTTAAATTTCCAACATGAAAGTTGTAGATGATGTGAAATTTTTTCCAAAGATCCTATTGGCATGAATTTATCACACTTAAGCTAAGAGTTTCGAAGAAGGAAAGTCACCATGTTAGGCCAAATTGAAAGTTCATCTTCGTGTCAAGTTTCATGTTCAAACCAAAGCCAAACCTCAAGATCTTGCTTTGAAGCCTATGATGCTTCTAAGTTGCAGCATAATGAGTGTTTTACACAAACCATTGATGCATTACACAAGGGATTGAACCATTATCCAAACAACATACCATTCATGGATCATTTTGTCATAAAGCTTCATTGCCATTTCCATAAAGATCACTTTTCTCAACCACTTTTGCTTGGAACTTTGTAAATAGATCTTGCTTTGATCTTATTCTATCTAAACACCAAAATCAAAATAACTTTTTTACTTTTCACCATTTTTTTAGATTTGATCCAATGTCTATCAATAATACCAATAACCACTACAACAAATCTGAATTCCTTCACTATAAAAGGAGGCCTCATTGAAACGCTCCAAGAAAAAAAACATCCACCACCAAGCAAGAAAGAACATTGAATAATTCTTGCACTATTTCCATATTTTCACTTAAGGAATCTAGAGGGATCATTATTTCTCATTTCGAAGTGCTTTTGATGGTGCAACTGACACATTTTGTTAGGTAAAAAAATCTCATTTTGAACTCCCTCATAAAAGCATCATTTTCACTCATAATTGTTACCATTATGTTTGTTTTGAACATGAACTCCCTCATAAAAAGCTAATTTATTTTGTTATTTAGTTTTTAATTTTATATTAAAAAATCCAAAAAAAAACTTTATTATTTATTCCTTTTTATTTTTTCATTTAAGTATGCTTTGATTCAATTTTTCCCATGATTAATTTGCTCCCATTTTGATCCATATGTGTGAACACCTTGATTATTCTTGGAGTTAAACTTGATGATAACTTGTTTATTTGATTTGTTCTTGAAGTACATGGATGTTTATGGTTGATGACTTGATTTGAAACCCTAATGTATGAGCCTTAGAGGCATGAACCCTAATGACTTGAATCTTGGTATGAGGTGAACTTTTATCATAAAATGATACTTTTATGTGCTTTGAACATGCTCATAAACATTTCTTTAGTCTTGATGCATGACATAGTTGTTTAAGTTTTAACATGCTTATATGCTCCTTATAGGTGCACTTTTAAAATGCCTCAACCATTTCTTCACATGTCTTGTGATTGATATCATGATATATCTTTTTTGATGTTTTGACTTAATGAACTTTGCAGAATTATTCTTGAGGCATTTTTGCTTGTATGCTTGTATGATCCATGTGTTATGAACTATTCTCTATGCCATGCCTTTTGCTCAATTATTTATTGATGGCCTTGATTGGTGTCTTAAGATGTTTAAGCTTGATACATGGTAGTGATTTTGTTCATATGCTTTCTTAGTGCATATTTTGAATCCATGATATTTCTTGCATGATACTTGTGCTTATGTTTCAATCCAATGGAAAGGGTTTATAGTTGACTTATTGTCATGTGCATATTCATTATATGTATTTGTAGCTTCCTTTACCCATCTTGTGCCCTTTAGCCCCTTCTAAATCCTAGTCCAATCTTAGGATTTTTCAAACTTGAACTTCTTTCATAAAAAAAACCTTGACTTTAGGTCATTGAATATTCAAACTTTTTTTCTTCATAAATGCTTCAAAAACACTTTAAGCATATCAAACTCTTTCTATAATACTAAAAAATGCAAATCTCATTCAAAACTTTTGCCACTTGGATTTTTCATTTTAAACCCTTTCTCAAAAGTGACTGGACATGAATCATCTTTATAGTTGAGATATAAGTATCCTACCCCATAGTAATGATTGAAATTGATGTTGATTCTTTTCAATATGAAAAAGTTAGTGGCATACTTATAGATTCTATATCCAAGTTGGAGGTCTTCCTTCATAATGATGAAAATATCCATCTTCTCATATTTGTGGTAGTTTAGATGAGTATTCTCCTTCAGATGACAACTTGTCTCTTCTTCTAAAATCAACTAAAAAAACCCTTTGGTTATTTTTATCCCGAACTACGGAACTTTGATCCTTTATTGGTACGTAGGCACAAGACTTTATGTCTTTTCAAATCAAAAAGCAATAAAACACACTTCTCTTATCATCTCCCCAATATTTAGCAAATAACGATAACCAAACACAAATATCTCAAGAGTTTCTCATAGGATACTATATATGATTAGGGTGTTAGTATCTTCCCTTTTCATAACAAACCCCTGGACCTTTAATCTCTTTATTGCGATGTTTTACATTGCATATTTATGTGTTATTTGATCTTTTCCTACTCCCTTGGATAAATTAAAGTTTGGTGGTGACATTTTATTTTGCGAGTCAAGTTAATCTAATAGCATGGTCTTTGATTCTCACCATGACAGAAATGGCAACTTCACTTGGGAGATCCCCAAGAGGGTTAAACCTATCTTGTATATTTGTGTTATTATATTGTTTGCTATATTGTTTGGGTTTCTTTTGGTGATTCATATGTGGTGAGATATATCCTGACTCGGACTTGAGTACATAAATAAGATAGGAGGGTTGTATAGTCAAGAAAGCTTGGGTGGAGTAATCCCGAACAAGACAACTTTAGAATCCCCCACTCAATGGAAGCCCCTTTGAGGGTAGTATTTATTAAACAAGTAATCGTGAAAGCATTACTGCTTTCAACCTGGGAGCCTGAGAAACTGAGGAATTTAGTATCCCTTTACACCACCCGGCCTTTTAGGATATAGTGTGATGGCTATGAAGGTGTAAACCTGAAATAGTTGATACGCGATGCTACACTCAGACGAGGTTCTCTTGAGAATATTATTGATTCCCGAGTAATATGTGTGCTAGTAATATCCAAAAGATGGACCAATGACTTTGGGAACCTTCTTAGAACTTTGTTCTACAGGTACAAAAAACCTTAGTACATACCTTTTGGGATGGTTGAACCCATGACTCCATGCTCGTGACATCGAACCTTTGAACCGCATATGTTTGTGTTCTTGTTTATGCATTCATACATTGATGCATTTATTCATCTTTTTTAACCAAGTTTTCAAGGAACTTAGAAGCACTTGTTGCAAACATCACACGAACTTTTTTACCATGTATTTTGGAAGAATAAGAACTCAACAATACACTTTCAAGAGTCCTAAGCTAGAAGATCTAAGAGAACTAGGGGATTTGGTTGTTGATCCAATAGGTTTCAAGGATAGATATGGGAGACTTCTGTCACTATTGAAGACCAACGTGACAGATGGAATTCTTGTTACACTAGTCAAGTTCTATGATTCATTGTATCATTACTTCTCCCTTCCAGATTACTAGCTTATGCCCACACTAGAGGAGTATTCTTATTTGCTTGGATTACCTATTTCTGATCAGATCCCAGAATATGGATTGGAGGAGATTCCTAAGTATAAAGTTATATCTGAAGCTACTCATTTGAAGATGTCTGAGATTAAAGCTCATATGACCACCAAGGGAGGTATTCTTGGGTTTGCAGTTAAGTTTATGATGGATAAAGCTCGTTACTTTGCCAGTATGAAGAGTATGGATGATTTCGAGGCTATTCTTGCCTTACTCATTTATGGATTGTTCCTCTTTCCTAATGTTGACAACTTTGTTGGAAATCCAGTTCCCACTCTACTTGCAGATACCTACCATTTCATTCATCTTAGAAACTATTATAGTGGGGGTGATTATATATTGTGTGCCTTTTCTTTACAAGTGGCTTATTTCTCACTTGCCTCGATCTACTGCTTTTTGGGATCTTAAGGATGGTCTTTTATGGTCATAGAAGATTATATATCTCACGCATTATGGTATTGAGTGGTATAGTCATGCTTACGATGAAGTGAAGGTCATTGACAGTTGTTGAGAGTTTCCTAATGTGCCTTTTCTCGATACAAAAGGAGGTATCAGCTACAACCCGATTTTGGCTCATCGTCAACTTGGATATCCTATGAAACGTAAACCAAGAAATATCCTCTTGGAAGGCCTCTTATTTAAAGAAAGTTAAGATAACAAAGAACTTAAGGAGAAGATTGTACATGCCTGACGTCATGTCCATAAAAAGGGGAGAGAAGTTCTAGGGAAGCCAAATTGTGTTTCTTTGGAGCCTTATCTTCAATGGGTATAATCTAGGGCTATAAAGTTGAAGATGCCTTATCCTCTCCATGAGCCTTTGCCTATAGCCGCTAGAGAGTCTACTCTGATTTTCATGTCTGATGTAGAGAATCTTCAGATTACTTTGAGCAAGGTGCAACGAGAAAGGGACGCTTGGAAGAATGAATCCCAGTTTGTCAACAATGAGAATGAAGAACTCCAAAAGCATTTGAAGAAGAAGAATAAAGAGGATCTTTCCAGCAAGAAGAGAAAGGTGAAAGACAATTTATTTTCCTCTAGCATTCAGCCAAACACTCCTCCCGCCTCAGTTTCTTGGAAGTTGATTATTGACAAGCTCGTAATTGAGAAGACCTATATGGAAGACCAGATCAAGGAGCTCAACAGGAAGTTCAAAGGAGGGATTGAACCTTCTTTTGGGATACCCTAGGACTCTTAGATTCTAGATTTTATTATTTTCTGTTTTGTTTAGAACTTTTGAAAGTTAAAACTTCTGATTTGTATTGTTTTTACTTATTAATGAAATGAGTTTCTTTTGTCTATTTCAAAAACGTTATCCTTTATAAATATTTACAATAATTATTAAAATTTCCTTGAAAAAATTCATTTGCATTAGCACATCATGCATCACGCAAGTATTTTGTATTCCATGAAACTCATTCGTGTGTTTTGTCTATGTTAGTCAAATTGTATCATCTGTACAACACTCGGGCGGGTCGACAAAGAAGGATGGATCAACTCGAGCAAGAAAACTAGGAGCTCCTGGAAGAAGTGAACACTCTGAAAGAATAATTGGAAAGGTTCTCCAGCATGATGGAAGCGTTTGTGATTGCTCAGAAATAGCCATTACCTAATTCTTAAGAGACTATTCAAAGAACCATGATCTCCGAGATCGTGTATACACCTGTTTCTAGGCACCCCTCAGTGCTCCTCAGTACCACATGCCCTCTGTTTTTCCTTGGGGCATGCCTCCTAATTATATGCCAGAAGGGTATCGTCCACAGGCTACCGAAGCTCTAGTTGTTACCATCATGATGTTTGTGCCATATCCTGTGGTATACACTACTCCTTACAATGAAGAACATATCTTACACACCACTTCAAGTGAAGGTGTTGGAATGGATGAGAGAATGGACGAGTTTCAAGACCAATTCTCGGAAATGCGAAAGGAAATCAAAGCCCTCAGAGGAAAATACTTGTTTGGCAAGAATGCTTCTGATCTTTGCTTAGTTCCCAAGGTTAGGATTCCACACAAGTTCAAGGTTCCAGAATTTGAGAAGTACAAAGGCAACTCTTTACCTTAAAGTCACCTGGTAATGTATGCTTGCAAGATGTCGACCTAGAGAGATAATGATCAACTCTTAATCCATTACTTTCAGGATAGCTTAACTGGTGTTGCCCTCAAGTGGTACATGAGTTTGGACAGTGCACAAATTCGTACTTTCAATGACCTTGGAGAAGCTTTTATCAAACAATATAAATATAATGTAGACATGGCACCGAACAGGGACCAACTCCGAGCCATGTCTCAGAAGGACAAGGAGAGTTTTAGGAAGTATGCTCAAAGATGGCATGAGATAGCCGCCCAGATCTATCCTCCGCTTGAGGAAAAAGAGATTATAAAGATTTTCCTAAAGACTTTGAGTTTATTTACTATGACCATATGATTGCAAGTGTACCAAATGACTTCACTAAAATGGTGAACATGGGGATGCGACTTGAAGAGGCAGTCTGTGAGGGACGTTTAACTAAAGAAGTGAGTTCTTCCTATAATGTTAAGAAGTTTGGAAGTGGGTTCATTAAGAAAAAGGAACAGGAAGTTAGTTCCGTTTTGCATGGGAGACAAAGAAGAAGGTATCAACCACAACATGTCATAGAATTTTCTCCAAATATCAATCCACCAGTGGTAGCTCCATCCTATCAACCACAGTTTCGTCAATAGCCTACTCAACAATCTACTCAACAACATCAACAACCTCAACAACAGGCTCACTTATAATTCAACAACAACAGTCGTATCCAAAGAACACCTGTAGTGGTAAACGTTTTCAGATTAAGATATTGATTAACTTACTCATAAAGCAAGAGTCACCACTGTGCTTTTATTATTTGCAAAGGAAAGGGGGAAAAGTAAGAACAAAACCCGAAGAAGTTTTAAAATAAAACTAGTAAAAGTAGATAAGGGTTCGAGGCTTAGTGATGCAAAGGGAAGGTATTAGCACCTTAAACATCCATGGTACTCCATGGGAACCTCTTTGAAAATGTGTACATTTTAGTTTGAAAAAGGGTGTTGTTTACAAAAGATTAGGGAGATGGGAAAAGAAATGTTTTTTTATGATTTTTCTGTTTGCCAAGACCTTTTGAAGTCACATGCCTACGTACCAACAAAATGCAATGGAGGATAAAAACTTTGCAGTTGTGGTAAAAATAACAAAGATGTTTGTTTTGATTCATTTTTTATGAGAAGACATTTGGTTATTTTAAGGAGAATACTCAACTAGTCACCCACAAGTATGAGAACATTGCATCATCACGAGAAGGGCTCCAACTTGGATAAGGATCGACAAGTATGCCACTAGATCTCTTAGATGGAAAGAATCATCATTAATACTATGGGGATAGGAGAATATTATCTCAATTATTGAAATGACTCATCTTTAAACTTTGAGGAAAAATTTAAAAAGAAAAAGTGCATAAAAGGCACAAAATAGTTTGAATGAGTTATACATTTTTTGGTATTTTGAAATTGGTAAAAATATGATTAAGATGAATTAGAATTTATTAGGAAAGGGTTTCGAAAATCACTTGACAAAAGTCAAGGTTTATTGAGAAAGTGGTTCGAGTTAAAACAAGAAGGTTTTTGAAAAGGGGGATAAGATTTAAAAATTAAAGAAAGGGAGGAGAAGAAGAGACAACCCTGGAGAATAAAGTATAAGTTATAGAGGAAAGATCTAACCAATAAATAACAATATTTATGACATAAGTCACGCAAGAATTCCCTCCTTTGGATTAAGCCTTAAGCAAGCCAAGTAAGCAAATAATATCCATGCATCAGATGAAACCAAAATAATTCATCCAAGTCTCTAAAGGACGTCCAAAGATCAAAGGTACCATTTGGGTTTCAAGGTCTCAAATCACAAGTCCCAAAGCAAAGGTCAAGATCCTAATTCTAAGTCCATAACTCCACAATGACACCAAGGATAGTAACCACAAGTCCATGAGTCGGGGGAACCAAGTTTCTTTTTAGGCTTTTTTTTATTAGTGTTTCTTTACAAGGATATGAAAAAGTCCAAATGGACAAAGAACAAATGACATAATCACAAATATATGATATGGGATGTTAAACATAAAGTATAAGTAAATGACATAAAATAAAAGAGCATAAAGTAAATGACTTTGAAATAAAAGTTAGTACACGTAAAATATTAGTAAATGATGTTAGTAATCAAAATAAAAGACGGTTTGGTCATTTTTTGGAGAACACTCAACTATTCACCCACAAGCATGAAAGTATGAACCTATACATCATTATGAGAACGACTCCAACTTGGATAAAAATAAAAAGGTATTCCACTAGCTCTCACAATGAAAAGGGAGCAGTATTTTCACACAATACCATGAAGAATATGAGACTTACAATCTCACTTATAAAAATGTCTTTGCTTTTGGGACAAAATTAGCGCTATGTTAAGCAATCGTAATTGGACTTATGTAGAAGTCACAGCTGTCTAAGGCCGGTCAATAATAATGTTTGTGTTAATACATGCTAGAGAGATGATATGTAAATAATTCTCCTAAATCCATGCCACACGAAAAAATAAATGATCAAGCACAAAGGCTAGTAGGATGGTCCATTACTTCAATCCATACTTCATGACACTTGGGACAAACCTATGCATCAATCCAAAGTACCTTAAATGACCCATGATCAATTAGGATGTAGATTTGAAATGATGAAAGTTCATAAAATACCAATCCACACATCATGAACAAGATGGACACAAACCATCCAATTGATCAAAGGTAAAAGAAGGAGATGAAGAAGAAGATTACAAGAGAGGTCACACCCAAATTGGATCAAAAGTTTGATCAAGTCATCATCAAAATCAATCATCCATATTGGTAGATTTGGGTTTGTAAGACCCTAATTTTGACCCTAAGATCCCTCATGGCATCATATCATTTTCTCAATGCATTGCCTCAAGGATCATAGCATGTGTGGCTCCTTACCCTAGGGTTGGGACTTGTGTGAGTTGGTTTGACACCACCAAGCATGCTTGAATTGTATATTATTGCTTTTCTTATTTTTTTACTAACCAAAAGCACTAAAATATGTCACTAACCTCTTTTGTTTTGAAGCTCAAGTGACCTTGTGATCCCTTGCCCCTAGGAGGCTCCTATGCTCAATGAAGTGGCTAGATGAAGATGAAAGCAAGCATGAAAATGGTTCCCAAAGCACTCAATAATCATATAAGTCTCCCGAGTATCTCAATTTTGCAATTATATCAAGATAAACCAAAGGGCTTGAGGATTGTTTCCCAAGGAAACCCTAATTCAACTGTGCATTGACTATGCCTAGCTCATGAAGCAACCTTAACCTACGATCAAATTAAATCAAGGTAAGTTCTTTCATTCATTACCTTATGCATATATGAGCTCATGTGAGTATCCTCAATCATTCATTCATCAAGATTTGAGGTTTGGCTATGAGAAGTTGACCAGTCAAGACATCTGACTAAACTAAGGATCCCTGAGACCTAACTTTTGATGTGTTTGCCAAATTAAGATGACCCCCAGATCAAAAATGTTCTTAAGAACCATATGAACAACTTTCATTTTCATCAAAAATCTATTTGAAACTTGGAAGGTCATCATTCATTTCAAAACATTATAGGTTATTTTGATTGAAACCCTAATTTTAGGTCAACTTCCCAAGGACCTAACTTCCTTAATTTTTATGATTTTGAGGTGATACCAATTGCATTGGAAAGCTTAAGATGTTTAATTAAAATGTTATGTTGGACAAAATTTCATAATCCTAAAATAAACACATTTGATAATACAAAACATTATAGGTCAATTTGGACCTAAGCCATTGAATTTGAAAAAGTAACCAACTTCAAGTGCCCATAACTTTCTAATAAAAAATTCAAATTATTCAAACTTTAAGTCCAAATTTATCATCTTGAAAATCTCTACAACTTTTATGTTGTAGGTTTTTCCATTTGAGGCTTGCATCATTGAAACAGAAGGGCTTGAAGTTGGTCACTTTTGGCAAAAAAATTCAAAGGGAAACTATAGATGTTTTGTACCTCAAACTTCAAGGCCATTTTTCATAAATTTCCAAACTCCAAATGGATTTTTGTCCAAGACAACTTTTGTTCCTTATGTCAAGACCTTTTCAGCCATTACTCACACCTCCATGTTTGGGTTTTCTATGTGTGATTTTCAAAGAGATGAATGTTTATGACCAAATATGCAATTCACTTTGTAACTTGATGCATAAGCTAACAACAGGCCTTTTGCACATCCAAACCATCTTCAAATGATATCAACTTGCTATTCCACTCAATTTTGGGCCTCACATGCGCCTGTACAGGCCCATGCATAGAGGACCCAATTCTCATGCACATGAGTTTTTCACTTGCTTGCATCCATCTCAGCTATAAATACATGGCCTTGCACATTCAAAATCAACCTCATGGTGATCTGAAACTCTGCTGGAATCAAAACCTAACCTCACTCAAAGGAATTTCTGTTTTTCATTTCTCATTTCAAGCTTGAATTTCAACACAATCAGTTAATCTTCAAGTCTTATTCCTTAGCCTTGCATTCATATCACATCTCAAGATCAAATTGGAAGTAAAAGCTTGAAGGAATTGTGTTGTTCAAAGCTGCTCTTCACCAAAGGTATAACACCAAACTGTTTTGATCTAAAGCTTGCTATACAATGTGAATTTCTCTTGTTTGAACTGTTTTTTGAAGTCTTCGAGCAAGAGGGAGGCCAGTGGTGGTCTTGATTTCATGATTTGAACCATTTCAGTTTGCATACCTTGAATTTCAAGCTCAGATTTCTCACTTAATAGAAACATTGAGCACAATCCAAGGTTACAGTGGTGATGTACATCACCCTAGCTACATTTTGGTACCACGCTTTTTCATTTTGGATGAGGTTCAAAAACCTGCGCGTGGTGGCCGGAGTTTGTTCTCTGGCCGAAGAAGATGGTGGTTTCCACCACCATCCCCACATGGATGACTCTGAGCCCTTGGATGATGCTCCAACGTTCTAATCTTGGTTGTGCGTGTGTTGGACTTATTTTAAATGCTTATGTTTCGCGCTTGACTTATGACCATGGTACTCCAGCGCTTCTGAGCCATTGGATAACGCCACGTCAATTAATGAAGTCAATCCAACGCTCCTGGTTTTTTGCTATTTTCTATTTTCTGTTTTATTTTCTTTTATTTCCTTTTAATTTCAAAAATTCATAACTATTTTATTTGAAGTCACAAAAATATGAGACCAATGGCAAAATTTTTCTTGAAAAATCTAGTTTCATAATCTGATTTTTAATTATTTTTATGACTTCATTTAAATTTTTTTGTGAATTATTTTGTTTTTAATAGTTTTTAATTCATTTTAAATACTTTTTGATATCTAAAAATTTAAAAAAATATTTTCTTGACACATATGGATCATGATAAGTCAATGAAAAATAGTCTCATCAATTTCTTAATTGATTTGAGATTTATTTGAGATTTTAATTCATAATATGTTATTTTTATTGTTTTTAATTGATTTTAAATTGTTTTTGTTTTCAAAAAATGTTGAATTTTTTTGTCAAACCTTGTTTGACCATGTTAGACCTATAATGATCCAATTGAACTTGTTGAAGAAGTTTTGAATTGAATTTGAGGTTTGACCATATTTTGTCCATTTTAATTTTGCATTTATTCTAATTCCAAAAATTCCAAAAAAAATATGTTTGACTTGTTGACTTCTAATCTCCATTTTTCTTCTGTTTTACATTGGTTGATGATGATTTGATTCATATTTGATCATTGTGTTGTGATTATTTCATTTGAATTCTCCTTTTATCCATTTTATTTCATCTTCATCTTCTTCTTTTTATTTTAACCAATGAGTTAATGATTTGTGGTTGGTCTTGACATATGAGAGGCTTAACCTTCTTTGGTCCAAATCAAACTCAACTTGATCAAAGATCAAGTGAGTTGCTTTGTGTCCAAGATAAGTTGCTTCTTGGTCAAGCAAAAAACCTAAAGTCCATACAAGGCCTTTCTTCTTTTCTTTTGGCATGGCAAGTCGTAGGAGTTTGGCTTACTACTCATGATCTCTAACTTGTGGTTATTTGCCTATAGTTTTATTGACTGGCCTCAAATAGGTGTGACTACTACATTAGTCCACTTACGATTGCTTAACATAGCGCTAAATTGTCTTATGACACACTAACATTAACTACTAACTACTAACTTTAATTCAAGTATTTAATTTCTTGCAATTTATTTTAATACAATTTACTTTCTTGCTCATTTATTCATATTGTTTTTCCCTTTGCTCACTTGAGCTCATATTTTATGTTTGTGCCATTATCCTTTTTCTCATTTGAGCTCATTATTGTGTATAAATATTTTGTGGCTTTGTGCTTGTTTTGTCTTTGTTTGTGTGAACCCAATGCAAAAGGAGAAAGGACTTAGAATTAGGACCTTACCTATGCTTAAAGGAGTTCAAGAGCAACTAGGCCTCATGCCTTTAGAATGCTAAATTTGTTGAAGAGCAACTAGGCCTCATGCCTTTAGAATGATAAATCTTAAAGTTGACTTCAAAGGATCCCTAATCTAAACTCATTCTTTGACCATTCCTCTTATTGTGTTGTGAACTTTTTGATGTTTGTTATTGTGTGATAGGCCATCTTGAGATAGTAAGAAGGACCATTGTCATGAGTAACCAAGTTAAGAGAGACAAGCCAAATGGAGATCCTAGGAGCTTGAATATAATATTTGTTTGATTGCTTAAGTGATTGCTAAGTCCGAAGGAAAGGAGCCTCTTGAATCATCTTTATGATCTCAAGAAAGGGAACTACAAGGGTTTTATCTCTTCTCTTATCTTTGCATGTTTAGGACTAGCCATTCTCTTCTTCTCTTTACTCTAACCCAAGCCATACTCTTTTTGTGCAAACTTTGACATTTTTTTCAAATTAGAAACCTAGGCCATATGCCTTTGATTTTTCAAACTCTTTTCCTTAATACTCATTGTGAATAAAAATTAATTCAACTTTGACCTTATTTTGTGAATACTTCTAACTTGTAAATACAACTCACTTCAAGTTGTTTTTGTGGTTCCAATGGCCATCTTTGTTAAAACTTTTCATAAACATTAGTCATAGATTTAAGTTATCATAGTGGTTGATGTAAACCTCACCTTATCCTTAGTGATTGGACTATAAGTCTTCCATACTTATTATAGGGTTCACCCCTCACTAGTATGTTGAAGCTCTCCTCACATGGTGGATTGTTGGTTTAGGTTGAGTTTTCTCCCTTTGATAAGAAAAGACCTTAAGGCTTTTGAACAAACCAATTCACCAATCTTTGAGATTTTTACCCCGAACTATGAGGTTTTGATCCTCCTTTGTGATGGTACGTAGGCAATGGGTTCATCCATTCAAACAACAAAATTGTAAATATGTATATTCTCTTCTCATCCCCCCCAATCTTGTTTGCACAAAATATTTTCACAAATACCAACCTACAATACATTTGCAAAAAGGGCTCCCTTAGAGTACTAAGGATGTTTTGGGTGCTTAAAACCTTCCCATTTCATAAGCACCCCCTTACCTAGATCTTTGACATTTTTATTAGTTTTTGATTTGATAAAACTTCTTACTTGGCTTTTGTTCGCTTTTTAGCCTTTCCTTTGGACAAATAAAAGTGCGGTGGCGATTCGAATTGTATGCTTACTTTTGATTTAGTTAATAAATCTAAAGGTAACGAATACCCCGCTACAGGGTTTTCACCCCATCAACACCCAAGATCCATTGAGTTTGATGAGACTTATGATCCAAACTATCATGATCCAAGGTCAACAGAAGTTCACAAACGTCACACAAATATAAAATGCAATTAAATGAAATAAAAATGCACCAAAAGTATTTTTAAATGAGTTTTAAAATAGAAATAAAGTGAAAAATCCATAAAGTCCTCCAAAACACCA
Source organism: Lathyrus oleraceus (assembly GCF_024323335.1). Classification (NCBI taxonomy): domain Eukaryota; kingdom Viridiplantae; phylum Streptophyta; class Magnoliopsida; order Fabales; family Fabaceae; genus Lathyrus; species Lathyrus oleraceus. The sequence goes on from NC_066580.1 coordinate 374,269,929, forward strand.
AATAAATAGCCAAGAAAAATATGGGAAGTGGGAAATAAAATAAAAAGCATATAATGGTTTATTCAGAATTAAAAAATGGAGAAAAGTATTTTTAAACCAGTTAAAACAAAGGAGAAAAGAGAAAGTTCATGAAAAATAGAAAATTAGTGAAATAAAATGTGGAAAAATAAAAATCAGATGAAGAAAAATAAAAGAGAATTTTAAAAATTGTTTTGGGATTTTTTGGATGAAAAATGAAATTACTATGAATTTTAAAAGAAAAAGAAATTAAAAATAATAAAAGAAAAATAATTAAAATCAGAAAAAACACGGAGCATTGGATCACGCCTCATTAATTGATGTGGAAGATCCAGCATACCTCAGATAAGGATGGACGATGGAACGCGCTACACGCAACATATGGAATCCAATTCAAATCCAGCCAATCACAATATTTCGTTTGTCCAACGTATCTAGCCAAACTCAAACAACTTGGAACACTCCGGTCATCTTCTTCGGTGAGCTATCACCGGAGTTTTATCATTTGGTAAATTCATAACACGAGATCACCTGTAGCGGTAAATTCATGATCATCAAGCTATGGATAAGCCAGAGATCAAATAACAAGAGTCACCACCGCGCTTTTATTGTTTCCAAGGGAAAAAGGAAAAAGTACGAACAAAACCCAAAAGTAAGAAGTTTTCAAATCAAAACTAATAAAATGTCAGAGATTACAGGTAAGGGGGTTGGTTACACAGAGGGAAGGTGTTAGCACCCAAAGTGTCCTAGGTACTCCTAGGGAGCCCTTTTTGTATGCATATGTATTTGGTACAAAAATGATGTTTACAAACAAATAGAATGGGGGGATGAGAAAAGAATTCAATAAATTATATTTTTGTGTTTGGCAAGACCTTCGGTCTTGTGCCTACGTACCAACATAAAAATGAGGGATCAAAACCTCGTAGTTCGTGATACAAATTTCAAAGTGGATGCATTGCTTTTAACAAAAATTAAGTTTGAAAGGCACAAAGGCCTAAAAATGGTTTTGAATGAGTTAGTTCTTTTTTTGCTTTTTGAAAGTTTAAGTCAAGTATAGATAAGTTTATTTACAAGTTTGATTTGAGAAAAGAAGTTTGAAAATGCAACAGCATAAGGCCAAAGTTTCTACCTTTTTTGCAAAATGGTCAAAGTTTAGAACAAAATAAGTTCAATCAAAGAATATTTTGGAAAAGGGAGGGAGAAATTTTGAAATTAAAGAAATGGAAAGAAGATGAAGAGACTAATCCTATGCACAAAATTAAAAGTTAAGAGTTGAAAAGATCTGACCAAATGGGTAGCAATCCAATAGACAAGAATGTCAATAGAAACCAAGAATTCCCTTGGACTTTTAGAATCAAGCAACACACAAATGCACAATTATATTATCTTGAAGAACAAAGGCATCAAATAAAGATAGTCACATCCAAGCTTATCCATTCCATGAACTTCATCAAGATAGCCCATGTAACTGATGAAAACCACAAGTCACAGGTTCAAAATAACAGCTACACAATGATCATGTTGCAGATGAACTAAGAGGGATCTTGAATGATGTATCAGATGAGGTTTCAAATTGCAAGCACTTGGTTTCTCAATAAGTTGGCATTGGCCAAGTCCTTTAGCATAGGAATGCTGCCTAAGTTCTAAGTCCTTTTGTCCAAGATCAAGCCAACAGTTCACACAAAAGTTTTTTAGGGTTTTTGTTGTTATTATGTACATTAATGGTCAAAGACCACACAAACAAGTAAAGTATATACAAACAAGATATATCACACAATATGGTCCAAATGGACAAAGTGAAAATTGCATTAACATAAACAATTAGAATGATATGAACAATGGCAAATGAATAAAAGCTAGAATTAAATGACATTAAAGTAAATGGCTTGAAGTTAAAAGTTAGCTGTTAATGGGTTAGAAGTTAGTAGTGTTTTGCTTTTCGTTTTTTAGACATTCTTTGGAGAACACTCAACCCACTTATCACAAGCATGGATCCTTGAGCCAAGATATCTTCCAAAGGAAGGAAAAAAGGCCAAGTTTCCACACAATACCATGAAAGATGGGAGACTTACAATCTCACTAACTAGAATTCTATAACTTTTATGTCACAAATTTAGCGCTATGTTAAGCAATCGTAATTGGACTTATGTAGAAGTCACAACTATTTGAGGTCGGGCAATAGAATTTGTGTGTTAATGGATGTTAGAGACATAGTATTATGGACTATGCTCATGAAGCATACCACACACAATGCAGGTTTGTATTCAACTGTTCTTGCCTTGGCTCGTGCTTGATCTCACTCAGAATGCTTGCAGAAGTAGAATGAAATGCACAAAAGGTCTTGGATCCCTGGAGTTTTGAATCTCAAAACAGTGAGATTCAAACTCAATTTCAAGATGAAATTCTCAGGATTATCCTCTCAAATGGAAGGGTTAGGGGTCTAGGTTCAAAGTTGGCGCGAATGTACGTTGAATTCTGAGCATATGGAGCTCTATTTATAGCTGGATCATGTGATATTTGCACCTTCCAAATGACTTTTCAAAATTGGCAATGGATGATGCATGGGTACATGGGCGTGTACAGGCCCATGAGAGCATTGCTTTAGGTCCACAAATGAGTGTGAGAGAGTCTGAACTCAACTTGGATTGCAAGGCAAGTGTACATGGAAACTTGAAGTTTGATCTTTGCCAAATGATGATGCAATGTTCAAGCCATGCGCAACTTATTCAATTCTTGTCCAAAATGGATGAACTTGGACTTTTTGGAAAGGTGAGATCAAGAGGAACAACTTTAATGTTCAACACTTTTCCATTTGAAGCTTGTATCATGATAAATTTTGAGGTGGAAGTTTGGAAATTTCAACATGTTAAAATTTTTTCTAAGTGTCAAGCCATATATCTCAATATTCCACCTTGCTTAACTTTTTATGTGAGTTTCAAATGAGGAAAGTGTCTTCATGAAAGTTGTATCTCTTTCAAAGACCTTCTAAATGGTCACCAATTTCATGTAATTTGGGATTTAAATGATAGAGGTATGCATTTTTGAAGTTTGGAAAAATCACTTGTTCAATGGTATAGGTCAAAAGTGACCTATAATGTAACCTCATATCACATGCTCATAAAAGTTGAATTAGATTTTACTACAAACATAAAAGTTGAAGTAGACATCTTTACTTTGATTGTGAAACTTGGAAATCTTTCATCTCATAAAAATTGAGCAAGTTATGGCCTTGGGAAGTTGACTTTCAAAATAGGGTCAAGACAAAATGACCTATAATGTTTCAACAGAGAAAATGATTTTCCAAGCAAAAATAACTCTAGGTATCAACATTAAAGTTGTTTGGAATGTTATTTAGAGTAAGTTTTCTAATGGAATCATTTTCATATGGTGAAAATTGTAGGAGATAGGGTCTAGGGAGACCTAGTTTTGATCAGATGAATTCATCTAGCCAACCACCATCAACTAACTTGCTAATCTTCAATTCTCTTGACTTTATAGGCTCATGGTATATAATATATCCATAATATGGTGAATTTTTAAGTGTCCTTTAATAAATATGATCAAATGGTGAGATAGCTTGTTGGAGAAGTTACTCAAGATACCCAGTCAAACTAGGGTTTCCAAGGCAAATCACCCTTAAACTCTTGAAGAAAACTTGATCCGTATAACATGTAGAAATCATTAGGACTCATATATGATGCTCATAACCATTCTTGGATCAATTCATGGTTGTGCTTTTTGTCATACGGGTTTCAAACCCTAGATATGAACTTGATATATCAATGGGAGCATGCCCTACCTACAAAAGAGTTAGGCAAATACAAAGATATATTTTTGGTATTTTGGTTAGTGAAAATAATAAAATACAAGTATGATACAATCATAAAGTGCTTGGTGATCTCTCCCAAAATAAACCTAATGAAGGAGGGGTAAGGAGGATGCCAAGGTATGATCCCAATGCTGATGCTTATGATGAAATTGCATGAGGGATCTTAGGTTCAAAATTGGGGTCTTACAGCTGCCCCTATTTAAGGACATTCTAACTGAGGAGGCAAAGGTTAAAATCTTCATGTCGACTCAGTAGAATGGGCTTAAATAACAACATATAGAAACAAATTTTGGTCCCTAAGAGACCTCATGATGCATATGATATGAACGCAAAAGTTAATGCCCTGTGGGGAAATATTGCCACAAAGGGAAAAGAAATCAGAGAGACCGAAAGTCCGCAGGAGTACAATGCATTCCATAAGGGAAACTCACTGGGGAGACATAGAGTCTGAGGGGAAAAAGGAGTTATGCGTAGGTCAGGCTACGACTTAAAACTATTGGCGGACTTGAGGAATTCCATACTAACATGGAAAAGACTCAGCCGGGGAACAAACAACATCTGTAGGGATATGAGTAAATCAGGATAAAACTGAAGTAATTGAATCATGCAGGGAAAAGCGATCTCACTAATGAAATACGCACTCAACTCAACTGGGGAGAAATAAACTTCAACACAGGAGGAGCAAAAATCTATCATCTACTACCTGTTACTAGGTAAGGAGATCATAAAGATCTGATAGAGAGGACATCCGTCACCGATTAGGATGAACATATCAAGGATGACTCGTTGAGAAAAGCCAGAAGGGAGTATTCATTACAGGTTACTGGGTAAGAATAGCCTTGCTGGGGAAAAACTGCAGAAAATAGGTTTTATAACTACCAGTTACTGGGCAGAAGACCAAGGGTGAGAGTATCCGTCATCGGTTAGGATGAACATATCAAGGATAAACTAAACATGGAAGAAAATCCGTCATCGGTTAGGATGAACATATCAAGGATAGACTTGCTTGGGAAATGTCAAGGAGGATATCCATCATCGGTTACGATGAACATATCAAGGATAAACCAACTGAACAAAAAGTAGGAATTACATCTATGGAATGCTGGATAGAATACCGCCAAAGAGAAAATACGTCACCGGTTAGGATGAACATATCAAGAATAGACTCTGAGAGAGGAGAAAATAGGGATTACATCTATCAGTTATTGGATAGAATACCAAGAGAGAGAATATGTCACTGGATAAAGTGAACTTATCAAGGATCAACTCTGCGGAGGGGACAAAAGCAGGATTTACAACTACCAGTTACTGGGTAGAAGACGGCAAAGAGAAGGAAACCCGTCATCGGTTAGGATGAACATATCATGGATTAACTCTCTGGGAAACAAGAATAGGGATTACAACTACCTTTTTACTGGGTAGAATACCAAAGGGTGAGAATATCCGTCATCGGTTAGGATGGACATATCAAGGATAAACTCAGGTAGGGGAAAGAAAGATATCTGTCACCCGTTAGGGTGAACATATCAAGGATACACTTTCTGGGAAATCAGATCCACTAGGGACTCTACTGCTGGGAAAATTGGGATACTTTTGTCGGGTATTGGGCAAGAAGTAACACACTGCAAACTAAGAATAATATTACCAGTTACTGTGTAATAGACTCTTAAGGGATGCAAAGTATCTATCTAGGTAGGAGCTAGAAAGAAACAGTCAATCAAGACTCAACCCAATGAGGACATAACTCAAGGGGAGTGGTTCCATCCAGATGAACAACTAGGGAGAAAACTGAAATAATAATCATCCACGAGGAAACAACTCAGTGGGGAAGAGGAGAAAGGTTAAAGTCTTTCTGCCTAAGGGGCTGACGCTCTATAATTAAGGGAGGACAGACACTGGAATTTGTATGGGGATAAAGTACCGCCATACAGGGAATGAGAATCTCAAACCAACAAGTTAATCAGATATGCAAATATGCAATTATGAAAGTATATATATATATATATATATATATATATATATATATATATATATATATATATATATGCTGACAAGAACGATCACAAAGGATACAAAGGTGTCGCAAAGAAAATGAATCATCGGTACAATCCTCGGTCAATCCACAAAATATCGAGACAACTGCTGGAGAACAGAGAGATCAACAATCCAAAAAGGCACAACCCTATCTGGGGAAGGAAGAGATCTGCTGAGGAAAGAGAAATATCATGGAACCTGTGGAGTATTTTAGGTCAACACCATAAAAATGGGAGACAACCCTACAGGGAAATAAATTGCTCAGAAACTAGGAGAAAACTCTGACTGGGGAGCAAGTCGAATGGCGATTGGCGGGGGAAACCAATGCGATCTACTAGGGAGATCAACCACTTCTGCTGAAGGAACCCAAACTCCATTGGGGAGGGCAGAAACTTTATCAGGGGAGACAAGCCGCATGGTACCTGAATCAACCAACTTAGCTAGGGAAAAGGAACGAAGCTCCACTGGGGAATCAAAAACTCCGCCGAGGAACTGAATCAACACAATCGTCTAGGGATACCCAAAGGGTTAACTGCTTGGGGAACCTCTGATGTTTCGCACTCAAGGACTTGTTATCCATCGAAATGTTGTTGATATTTCTTTTCAATTGATTTGGAAAATTCTTGCTTTTATGTGTTTTAAGAAAAAGAGATTTTGATTAACAATTTTTAAATTTCAAAAATGATCATAATAAAATTTAAACTATTGGCTGAAATAAATAAGAGTAGAAACAATTGGATAAAAGCTCAACTTTATTTGATAGAATGGTAGTTTGTAAATGACAAGACTCCATAGATATTTACAAAGCTGAAAATGGTAATTTACATGGAAAAGGGTTACATTGAATGCAAATGATCCTTAATCCTTCTACAAACTCTTGATATCCACTGTGCTCTTGACCGATGCCAGGGTGATGAATTGATTTCAACCCTTATGCTCAATTAAGTTTTCAAAACACTGAAGATCAGCAGAATGCAATTACTTACCATAATCCCTAGTTTTTGCATAAGTTTCCCCAAGGTGGGGTACTCAACTTATCGGGAAATTCTTTCTATTTTATGTCTCTAATTTTTGTCTGGATCACCCTTTCGGGTTTTCAATCCACCGAGATGCTCATTTTTGCCTAAGTCGCCCTTTCCGGTTTTCAACTTAGCGAGCTGTTCTTTTTCTTTTTAGGCGAAGTATTTCTTGACTGCAGATGCGTTCACTGGACGAGTGAACTCTTCACCATCCATAGTTATAAGAATCAATGCGCCGCCTGCAAAGGCTCTTTTAACAACATATGGGCCTTCATAATTAGGAGTCCATTTTCCCCTAGAATCTGGTTTGAACGATAAAATCTTCTTGAGCACAAGGTCACCTTCTCTTAACAAACGACGTCTGACCTTCTTATCAAAAGCTTTCTTCATCCTCTGCTGATATAACTGACCATGACACATGACAGTTAATCTCTTCTTTTCAATCAAATTCAGTTGGTCAAACCTGGTCTGACACCATTCAGCCTCAGTCAACTTGGCTTCCATAAGTACTTGCAAAGAAGGAATCTCAACCTCTACGGGGAGGACTACTTCCATACCATACACAAGAGAGAAAGGGGTTGCCCCTGTAGAAGTGCAGATGGATGTACGATACCCGTGCAAAGCAAATTGGAGCATCTCATGCCAATCCTTGTATGTGACAATCATCTTCTGAATGATCTTCTTGATGTTCTTGTTTGCAACTTCAACAGCCTCATTCATCTTAGGTCTGTAGGGAGAAGAATTATGATGTGCAATCTCGAAGTCTTTGCAAAGAGCTTCCACCATATTGTTATTCAAGTTCGATCCATTATCATTAATGATCTTGCTTGGCACACCATAATGACATATGATCTGATTCTTGATAAACCTTACAACAACTTGCTTGGTTACATTTGCATACGATGTCGCTTCAACCCACTTTGTGAAGTAGTCAATTTCCACTAAAATGAAACGATGTCCATTCAAAGCTTTGGGCTCAATCATCCTAATCATATCAATTCCCCACATGGAGAAGGGCCATGGGGAAGAAATAACATTCAATAATGTTAGAGGAACATGAATCTTATCAGCATAAGTTTAACACTTGTGGCACTTCTTCACAAATTTGCAACAGTCAGATTCCATTGTCAGCCAATAGTAACCTGCTCGCAACATCTTCTTCGCCATTGCACATCCATTAGAATGAGTACCAAAGGAACCTTCGTGCACTTAGGTCATCAACAAATCTGCTTCGTGTCTATCCACGCATCTGAGCAAAACCATGTCAAAGTTTATCTTGTATAGTATATCTGCATTCAAGTAGAAATTACCGGCTAATCTTCTCAAAGTCTTCTTATCTTTCAAAGATGCCCCAGGCGGGTAGATCTGACTTTGGAGGAAACATTTGGTGTCGTAATACCACGACTTCTCGTCTTTGATCTCTTCAACAGAAAACACATGAGTTGGCCTATCAAGACGCATTACAGACAAATTGGGAACTTCATTCCAATACTTCACTATAATCATTGACGCCAACGTTGCAAGAGCTTCTGCAATCCGATTTTCATCTCGAGGGATATGATGAAACTCAACCTTTGTAAAGAAAGTTGAAATCTTCCTCGCATAATCTCTATATGGTATCAAACCGGGTTGATTTGTCTCCCATTCTCCTTTGATTTGATTCACAACCAAAGCCGAATCACCGAAGACATCAAAATACTTGATTTTGAGATTCATGGCCTCTTCAAGCCCCATAATGCAAGCTTCATATTTTGCCATATTGTTTGTACACTTGAAAGTCAATCTAGTTGTAAATGGTAGATGTGTGCCCTGAGGAGTAATAATCACTGCCCCAATGCCATTACCATATTGATTAACAACTCCATGAAATACCATGCCCCAACGGGAACCAGGTTCTGGACCTTCTTCAAGCAATGGTTCATCACAATCTTTCATTTTTAAGTACAAAATCTCTTCATCCAGAAAGTCATATTGCACTGACTGGTAATCTTCAATTGGTTGATGAGCCAAATGGTCAGCCAAGATACTACCTTTAATCGCTTTCTAAGATCGGTATTCAACATCATACTCTGACAACAACATATGGAAACGGGCAATTCTCCCAGTTAAAGTAGGCTTCTCAAATATATACTTGATTGGATCCATTTTGGATATCAACCAAGTGGTATGATTCAACATATACTGACGCAGACGCATAGCAGCCCGAGCCAATGCGCAACAAGTTTTCTCAAGCATAGAACATCGAGTCTCACAGTCGTTGAAATTCTTATTGAGGTAGTAGATCGTAAATTCTTTCTTTCCAGTCTCATCTTGCTGACCAAGAATACAACCCATACTATCTTCGAGCACAATTAAATACATAATCAACGGTCTCCCTTCAACAAGCGGAGACAAAATCGGAGGATCAAGCAAATATTATTTGATATTGTCAAAAGCTTTCTGGCAGTCTTCGGTCCAATCACAAGACTGAAGATACTACCTTTAACTACTTTTTGAGCTCGGTATTCAATACCATACTCGAATAACAACATTTTCCAACAGGCAATCCTCCCAGTTAAAGCAGGCTTCTCAAAAATATACTTGAATGGATCCATTTTGGATATCAACCAAGTGGTATGATTCAACATATACTGACGCAGACGCTTAGCATCCCAAGCCAATGCGCAACAAGTCTTTTCTAGCATAGAATACCGAGTGTCACAGTCGGTGAATTTCTCACTGAGGTAGTAAATTGCATATTCTTTCTTTCCAATTTCATCTTGCTGACCAAGAACACAAACCATACTTTCGTCGAGCACAATCAAATACATGATCAAAGGTCTTCCTTCAACAGGCAGAGACAGAATCGGAGGCTCGAGCAGATACTCTCTGATACTGTCAAAATCTTTCTAGAAATCTTAGGTCCAATCACAAGACTGATCTTTCCGAAGAAGCTTGAATATAGGCGCACATGTGGCAGTCATATGCGAAATGAATCTTGAGATATAATTCAAGCTGTCGAGAAAACCTCTAACTTGATTCTCAACTTTGGGCGCAGGAATTTCTTGTATTGCTTTGACCTTGGCAGGATCAACTTTAATACCCTTCTCACTGATAATAAAGCCCAACAACTTACAGAATGAACACCAAACATACACTTATTGGGATTCAAGCGGAGTTTGTACTTCCTCAAACACTGGAATAGTTTCAACAAATGCTCAACATGTTCTTCCTCATTACTTGATTTAGCAATGATATCATCAATATAGACTTCGATCTCTTTATGCATCATATCATGAAAAATAGTGGTCATAGATCTCTGGTAGGTTGCACCATCATTCTTTAGACCGAAAGGCATCACTCTATAACAAAATGTTCCCCAGGGTGTAAGGAATGTGGTATTCTCCATGTGCCATCTTGATCTGATTATAATCGGAAAATCCATCCATAAACGAAAAGACTTTGAATTTAGATGTATTGTCTACCAACATGTCAATATGTGGCAGAGGAAAATCATCTTTCGCACTGGCTTTATTCAAATCTCTATAATCAACACACATACAGACATTTCCATCCTTCTTAGGAACATGCACAATATTGGCCACCCATTGCGGATACTCAGCAGTAACAAGGAAACCATCATCGATCTGCTTTTGCACTTCTTCTTTGATCTTCACTGCCATATCAGGATGAGTTCTCTTCAACTTCTGCTTGACTGGCGGGCATTTTGGCTTCAACGGAAATCTATGCTCCACAATCTCAGAATCCAAACTAGGAATGTCTTGATAGGACCAAGCAAACACATATGAATACTCTCGAAGAAGATCAACCAACCCCTTCTTAACCTATGGACACAATTGAGACCCAATCTTGACTTCCTCCACATCATCTTCAGAATCCAAGTTGACTAACTTAGTCTGATCTTCGAATGGCTGAATGACTTTTTCCTCGTGCTCAAGTAGACGAGATAATTCATCAAACACTTATTCATCACTTTCTTCCTCAGCCTTAAACACAGGGAATTCAAAGTTTGGGGAAGGAGTAGGATCATTGTATTCAATGGGTTTAGAAACCAACCTGCATAATGATTTGATATTTTTATTTTAGAGAAGTGAATTGTGACCAAATATTATGCAGATGGACAATTATTATTTATTTATGTTTTATGTGATTACCATTTTTTCAGAAAAGCAAAAAGTAAAAATAAAACATCATAGATGTAGATGAATAGAATTGCATTTTATTGATGATTAATTTGAAATATGCCTAACATTGTTCACTTCTCCCTTAGGCATAGGAGAAGGATTTTCTAAAATGATAAAAACAAATTACTTAGAGCGATGGACGATAATAGGAACATCAACAACGATTCAATTGTGGCAATCCTTTCCATGCGTCACAAAATTGGCGCAGTCTTCAGCTTCATCACCCTCGATCACAGCAGCTGAGTGTTGTTCATTACCATGGATGTAGACTTCGCTACGGAAACTAGGTTGCGCATCTTCAGTTTTGACATAAGATAGCCCTTGCTGAAATCCCAAACTAGCTTTGTTCTTGTTCTCGGAGACCTCTACCATGCGGCCCTACTGATCTGAACTGCCATCTTCAACAATTTTCTGAGCGTCTTTGAAAGAGGACATAAGTGCCCCAGTTTTCTTCACTTCGGCAATAGGTAGAGCTTAGAACGGAGTTCCAACCTCTTCCTCAGCTTCCACATACGAAAAAGACGATAGGTGACTTACCAATAGCGCTTTCTCTCCACCAACAATGACAAGTTTGCCATTCTTCACAAATTTTAACTTCTGGTGCAGAGTGATGTCACAGTTCCAGCCTCATGTATCCATGGCCTTCCCAACAAGCAACTATAGGCTGCATGGATATCCATCACTTGAAAAGTAATTTGGAAATCACTCGGACCTATCTTCACTGGAAGGTCCACTTCACCAATGACAGTCTTGCGAGAACCATCGAATGCTTTGACGATCACGCCACTGTACCTCATAGGGGAGCCTTGATACGTTAACCTTGACAAAGTTGACTTGGGGAGTACATTCAATAAAGAACCGATATCAACCAACACATTTGACAGTGCATCTTCCTTGCAATTCATTGATATATGTAGTTCCAGATTGTGATTTCTGCCTTCCTCGGGAAGTTCTTCATCACAAAAGCTCAAGTTGTTGCAGGAAGTAATGTTGTCCATAATATGGTCAAATTGATCCACAGTAACATCATGTTCTACATAGGTTTTCTCAAACACCCTTTGCAATGCTTCTCTGTGCGCTTCAGAATTCATGAGTAGATACAACACTAAAATCTTTGAAGGAGTCTGGAGCAGCTGCTCCACCACATTGAATTGCTTTTCTTTATCAGTCCCAGTACCTCATCATCATCATTAGGCTTCAATTTGCTGGATTCACCAGACTGACACATTGGAGCACTAACTGGGTTCACCATAGGCGCATAAACCTTCTTACCAACAAGCACATCTTTTATCACCTCTTTCGGGAAAAAGGGACCAAAAACACGACCGCTACGGGTCACCTATGCTATATCGGGAATGTTTACAACAGAATTGGTCGTAGGTAACGGAAACTCTTGACCATTTTCCAACATAGTAGCATTATACTGATACGGAACAGCTCTATCGGATGCATACGGGATGAGGCCTGTTAACCGTATTACTAACGGTGATACCGATCTATTGATGTTGTTACTGCTGTTCCTGTCAAACTGAATCACTACCCGTTCAGGGGTCTTAAACACAGGAACGATTACATTGACATCATCTATATCCGTCGACTGCTGAATCTGGATTACATTCTCATCCATCAGCTTCTGGATATCTCTCTTGACGATTGAACACCCACGAGGGTTTACACTGCAAATTGCACAAGTGTCATGGTCGTCCTCACAATCATTAATGGTACACAGGGTCTTATGCATTTCTACCAAGGACCGACGAATACGTCACACATCGAACACTCGAAAACTTCCTCGACAACCATCTACCATATTAACAGAGGAATTACCATGAGCAGGCAATGGGTTAACTTTCACATTCGGCGCACGGTCCTCAAAGGACACCATCCCTCTCTTCACTAGCTTTTGGACCTCATACTTCAAAGAGTAGCAGTTTTCAATATCGTGGTCAGGAGCTCCTTGGTGAAAGGCAGAACGGAGTTCTGGCTTATACCACCATGGAAGTGGTTTTGGAATTTGTGGCAGATTTCTTTGTTGGAGTAGGTTCTTGAGAACCAAATACGGATATAATTCGGCGAATGACATAGGAATAGGGTCAAAAGAGACCTTATTCCTCTCGAAACTTTGTTGTTGATTATTGTTGGTGTTGGTGTTGGTGTTGTTGTAGTTGTTTGTTCTTTGTTGCGGTGGTTGTTGACGTTGTTGTTGAACTGGCATTGATTGATTGTTGGAAAATACTAGAATAACGAATGAAACTTGATGATGATGCTGACGTGGTTGAGGATTTCTTTTAACATGAGTCCTCCTCTGCCTCCCCATAGCTATTGCATTTGTTTCACCTTCCTTCTTTCTGGCGAAATTGCTCCCATATTTCTTGCTTGATGATACCTCTTCCTTAGACAAACGTCCATCACGAACACCTTCTTCTAGCCTCATCTCCATGTTTACCATTTCGGTAAAATCACTAGGGGCACTAGCAATCATGCGTTCATAATAAAACGAACTCAGGGTCTTAAGGAAAATCTTGGTCATCTCTTTTTCTTCCAATGGTGGGCTTATCTGGGCAGAAAGTTCCCTCCACCTCTGGGCATACTCTTTAAATGTCTCTTTGTCCTTCTGAGATATCGACCTCAGTTGGTCTCTATCAGGCACCATGTCCACGTTGTACTGATACTGCTTCACAAAGGTTTCACCTAAATCGTTGAACGTGCGAACACTTCCACTATCTAACCCCATATACCACCTCAGAGCAGCACCAGTCAGACTGTCTTGGAAGTAGTGAATCAATAATTGATCATTATCAGTTTGCGTTGACATTTTCCTAGCATACATGACGAGATGGCTAAGTAGACAAGTATGTCCCTTATACTTTTCAAAGTCAGGGACTTTGAACTTCATCGGGATCTTGACATTCAACACTAAGCAAAGTTCAACAACACTCTTACCAAACAGGTCATTTCCCCTCAATGTCTTTAATTCCTTTCTCAGCTCAAGGAACTGATCTTTCATCTCGTTAATCTTCTCATAAACATACGGACCATCATACGGCTCGACACGAGGCAGGGTGTGAACAACTGGAGGCGGAACAAACATGATTGGGCTAGATTGCTGCATGGAAGCAAAAGTAGGCGCAAACCCTTCAGGCACAAAGTTCAGTGGCATTCCCCACGGGAATCCAACATGCATAGTTGGAGAAAACTGAGTGGCAGGCACAGTTGAGGTAACAACCTCTGAAATGACAGTCCTATGAGGAGGAGGAGTTGTAGGGTTGGAGAAGACTGATTCTGAGTAGCTAGAACAGACTCCATCATGGCAGTCAAACGAGCAATTTTGTCCTTTTGTTCTCGATTCTCTTGTTCCAAATGTTCCATGATTTTCAGTTGATTGGCGCGAGTGTTGTATCGGTGAGTCAACTTGGCTGAAGCATAGAAGAATAACTAATAAGACATATGGCAGAAGAAAACCTATTATGCAAATGATGCATGAAATGCAATGTTTTGTTTGTTTTTATTTTCAAGGAACGTATTCTTTTATTTGCTAATATATATAATAATAATAATAAATTTGATTGACCATAAAAATCTCTTATTTATATAATTTTAGGAAGGATTACACTGAGTACAATTTCAGAAACCAAAATACAAATACAAGAGAAAAGGAAACTAATCATCCTAAGGATCCCCTAACAACAGTGTCAGATGATCTGGCTGCAGGTGTGTACTTCCTTCGAATGCGTCGAATCTCAGACTCAAAAGAAGTCTTCATCTGAGCCTTCTCGTGGACAAGCTGGTCAACAATTTTCTTCCAAGCACCGGAAGGCTGAGGCATACTAGAGGAAGGTAGACCCTCTGGCTCTCTCTGTCTTTTCTCTGCTCGGTCTTCAAGAAGCTCAATAAGTGCATCCTTGTCCTTAGACTCAAGCTGCAACTCCTCATGCTTTTGGCTCAAAGCATGGAACCTATCTTCCCACATATCTTTCTCTTGCTTCATCTTGGCAAGTGCGTCTTCCAACTCCTCTACATCTTAGTTAGGGAGAGTTAATGGCTCAGCCACAACTATAGACATAGGTCTCTCACATGTATACGTCATCTTCAATTCCAAATCTCTTTTCTTCACCCAAAGAGTGTAAGCTTCCAAAGCTACACAGTTGCATGGACCAAGCTCAAATCTTCCTTTCCTATGCACATTATTCCAAGCATGAACCATCTTTTGCTTCAAATTTTTGGGATCTTTACCCTCTTGATAGAAAAGACCTTCTAACTAAGTGTTATTAGGTTTGTCTCTCAAGGGGAACCCAAGTTGACGACGAGCCAAAGCTGGGTTGTAGTTGATTCTTCCTTGTGTACTAATGAGAGGCACATTATAGAATTCACAAAAACTATCAATGATATCTAAGCTACTCAATGAATAATCATACCAAACAATATCATCATTAGTGAGAGACATAAGTCTCTGGGACCACCGTAGACATTGTTTGTTTTCCATAAAAGCAGACGTCTGAGGCAAGTGCGAAATAAACCACTTGTACAAAAAAGGAACATAACACACAATAGTTCCACCACCTTTAGAATTCCTCAAATGCAAAGAGAAGTACATATCACCTAACAAAGTAGGCACAGGATTCCCAATCAAGAAGATTCTAATGGTGTTAACATCAATAAAACCGTCAATGTTAGGGAACAAAGCCAAACCATAAATGAGAAACACAAAGATGGCTTCAAAAGCATCCACACTACCGACTTGAGCAAAGGCAATAACTTTCCTAATAAGGAACTCAGAAGTCAACCCAAACATTCCTCCTTTCTTCACCCAATGAGCCTCAATCTCAAACTTCTTCAAATGAAGAGCTTAAGCTATAATATGAGATTTAGGAATCTCTTCCAATTCACTAAAAGGCTACTTGTCCGAAACAGGTATTTCCAAGAGATGGGCATACTCCTCTAACGTAGGCACGAGATGATAATTGGGAAAAGTAAAGCAACAGTAGAGAGGATCATAAAACTGAACCAACACACTCAAGAGTCCTTCAACCACATCAGTAGATAACACAGATAGAAGCTTCACATTATGTTGCTTGAAGTCTAAGGGATCTAATACAAAAGATGACAACTTCCTTAGCTCTTTCAAGTCGGGACTTTTGAAATCGTACTTCTTAGTGTTCCTTCGCCCACAATCCATGGTATGAAAATATTTGCAAATAAAACCTTAGTTCCTTGAAGTTATCTTTCGTGGGATGAATGTTATGATGCGCATGAATGCATAAATGCAACAATCACAAATAAGGGATCACACACAAGGAAAACAAATAAAGGTCAATGGATGAACCAAGTCATTGTCCTGATTAATCATCCATTTTGGTGGATTATGGCTTTCACCTTATCAACACCCAAGTTCCATTGATATTGACAAGACTTGATTGGATCAACCAAGAATCAAGGGTTTATTGTGAGTCACGAGCATGGAGTCAGGTTAATAACCATCCCAAAGGACTGTACTAAGGATTAAAACCTGTAGATCATATTCTAAAAAGTCCACATAATCTTAATTCCATCTATCGGATATTACAGGTTAGGATGACTGACTCATCAACCAATAATATTCTCAAGAGAAACTCGTCTGAGTGTAGTATCGCGTAACAACTATTATCAAGTCTACACTTGAACAGTCTCCGCACTACGTCCTAAATAGGCCATGTTGGGTTAAATGTTCTAGGGTCCTCAGGTTCTCGGACCCCGAATCAGATGAAGTAATGCCTAACCACAAATAACTTGTGTGACATCAATAGCTCTAAAAGGGTCTCCACTGAGTAGATGGGTCTCAATCCAACTTGTTAAGGACTACTCCACACAAGTCGAACATGACTATACCATCCTCCTATCTTAATTGCACTCAAATTCGGGTTAGAACTTATCTCACCACTCAGAGATCACCAAGCACAACAAGCAGATTATATCACATAAAACAAATATACAAACATCAAATATACATTTATATACACATAAAAAAAGTAGGCTAAACCCATTGAGGACTACTCCCCTGCAGAGTCGCCACTTAATTTTTGTAGCGGTAAATTCATGACCATTAAGCTATGGATAAACTTAACATCAATAAAACCAGAGTCGCCACCTCGCTTTTATTGTTTCCAAAGGAAAAGGTAAAAGTACGAACAAAACCCAAAGATAAGAATTATTCAAATCAAAACTAATAAAATGTCAGAGATTACAGGTAAGGGGGTTGGTTACAAAGAGGGAAGGTGTTAGCGCCCAAAGTGTCTTAGGTACTCCTTGGGAGCCCTTTTTTATGTGTGTATGTGTTTTTGGTTTAGAAGATATGTGTGGGGATGAGAAAAGAATTCATTAATTATATTTTGGTGTTTGACAATACCTTCGTACTTGTGCCTACGTACCAACATAAAATGAGGGATCAAAACCTCGTAGTCCATGGTATCAATTTCAAAGTGAGTGAATTGCTTTTAACAAAATTTTAAGTTTTAAAAGAGGCACAAAAGGCCTAAAAGAGTTTGAATGTGTGTTAGTTCTTTTTTGTCTTTTGAAATTTTAAGTCTAATATTGTTAGATTCATTTACAAGTTTGATTAAGAAAAAGAGTTTGAAAAATGCAATGGCATAAGGCCAAAGTTTCTAATTTGCAATAAAGTCTAAGTTTAGAAATCCTAAGCAAAGAAGGTTTTTGAAAAGGGGAAGATGTTTGAAATTTAATAAGTGGAAGGAGATGAAGAGACTAATTCTAAGCAAAAATTTAAAAGTTAAAAGTTAAAAAGATCTGACTAATGGGATGCAATCCAATAGACAAGAATATCATATAGAAACCCACTTTTCCTTTGGACTTTAAATCAAGTAATATCAATAAGCAAGTAGCACAATGAAGAGCAAGGCATCAAATAAAGATAGCCTTATCCAAGCTAGCAACTTCATAGTCTTCTTCATAATCCTCCCCATGTATCAGATGACATACTCCTTGAATGGCTCAGGATAAGGCATTAGACACAGGTTCAAAGTAACATTTGCATCAAGACTACGTAGCAGATGAACTCAAATGGATATCAATACTTGCATCAGATGAAAATTCAAATCATAAGAACTTGGCTTCAGAAATATTGGCATTGGCCAAGTCCTTTTGCATAGGGAATGTTGCCTAATCCTAAGTCCAAAGCTCAGATCATATCCAACAGTCTACACAAACATTTTTTAGGGGTTTTTGTTGTTTATTAAGTATTTTAAGGTCCTAAGACCACAAGCACAAACAAAATATACAAATAAATATATACAATCATAATATATGGCTCAAGTGAGCAAAGAGAAAATGACATTAAAATAAACAAGTTAAATGATATGTATAATGGAAAATGATAAATGGCTTAAATTTAAATGGCATAAAGTAAATGGCTGGAAATTAAAAGCAATTAATAATAAGAGTTAGTCAAATGTTAGTTGATTAGATGTCAGTGGAGTTTTGCTTTTCAATTGTTTAAGTCATTCTTTGGAGAAAACTCAACCCTCTATTCACAAGCATGGATCCTTGAACCAAGACATCTTCCATAGGAAGAAAAAAAGGCCAGTTTCCACATAATACCATGAAAGGGGGGAGACTTACAATCTCACTTACTAGAATGCTATACCTTTAGGTCAAAATTTAGCGCTATGTTAAGCAATTGTAATTGGACTTATGTAGAAGTCACACTATCTGAGGTCGGGCAATAGAAATGTTGGTGTTAATGCATGTTAGAGATATGGTATAATGAACCATACTCCTACAACATACCACACACAAAAAGAAAATGATCAAAGGATGGACCTGATCTCATCCATACTTGTATTGGTTCATCCAACATAAAGCAATTGACTAACCAATTAGCCTTAGGATATGGAGATGTCATTGGTCAATGAGAGGGATGGGATATAATAGGATTTGAAGATGAAGAGAGAGGGGAAATGACACAAACACAAATTGATCATGGGAGGAATTTTATCAAATTAAAATCATTCATTCATTTTTGGAGATGAAATGTATATTTCATCAATCCCCTAAATCCAATGATTTTAATCCAACAAAAGTCAAATCAACCTTGACCAAGGCCCAAACATATAGTCAAACTTCAAAAGTTAGCAAAAATGACTCAACATAATTTATACACAATTAAATAATTAAAAATCAAATTAAAATGCATTAAATTAAATAATGTTTGGTCAAAAAACCTAAAACCTCTTCAAAACACCAAATAAGTGGCCAAGAGATTTATTATAGGTCAAACAAGGTCAAAGGACCTTGGAGAAAAAATTTCATTATTTTTGGAAAGTAAGAAGTATTTTTAAACAATTAAAAATATGCACAAAAACAATTAAATCATGAAAAATATCAATATTGATCCAAAAAATAATTTTAACTCAAAAAATGAAAGAGAAAAATATTTGAATTTTTTTGGTGAAAGTCCCATATTTTTTGGATCAATAATGAAATTAATATAAATTAATGAAAATAAAGCAATTAAAATAAATTTTAGAAAAAAAAAAAAACGTGGACCATCCGATCTCCCTCATTAATTGAGGTGGCAAATCAGATGGATCAGAGCGCGTGTTCCACATATGCCTAAGTCAAATGAGATGCACGCGTGGTAATTAGAAGCAACGCCCGAGATTAAAACAGTTTAAATGGATCATGTGCTTGAGATGCTTCCAACACATCGCCGAGGCCAGAGCTGCGATCTTTTTCTCCGGTGGTCCTCACCGAACTGGTCCACCTTCAACCATCACCAAAATGAAAAAGAAACACATGGATTTAAAGAAAAAATGCTTAGGAGCTCTAATCTGGCCTCAATTTTGTCTAATTCCAAATATATGAAAAGATACAGGGAATTGAATTTTGAGGATCATGAACTGAGTTGCTTCGATTTGACTTCTAAGCAACTCAATCTAGTTGCCTACATTGGTAGGACTTCAGACAACCAAAATTCAACAATAATATTGGAGAATTAAGAGAGAATCGAAGAGAAGAAGTTTCTGAAAAATCACCTTTGAGTTGATCTAATTTCATTTGATCTTGATCTGGATTTGATTTCTTTCTCCTCCTCTTGCTTGTAGAAACCAAATGAGATGAAATTGGAAGTGAATTTCTGGAGTTTGAACTTCCAAACAGAATATGAAGTTCAAGCTCGATTTTAAGAGAAATCTCAGAAAATTCTATGGCAGTGAGGGTTTGAAATGGTCTAGAAAAGCTTGGGCAAGGTGTTGATTCTGAATCTGAAGCTTTAACCTTGCATGGGTGCATGGAAAATGATTTGAGCCTTGAGGATGATGCAATCCACTTCCAATTCATGTACAAAGTATGCTGGAATCATGATGTGGAAGAATGCAAAAGGAAATGATCATGTGAAGTCCAATCTTGCTAAAACACTTCCCATAATGAGGCCATGCGCAAGTCCCTCAAATTTAGTCCAAATGAGATGATCTAGGATGTTTTCGAAAGGTGAGATCCAGGGGAACAAATTTCATGTTGAACACATTTTCATTTGAAGCTTGGATCATGATGAATTTTGAGATGGAAGTTTGGGAAATCAAACATTTTGAAAATTTTCGAAGTCCTAAGTCAAATGTTCACTTCTTCCACGTTGAATAATGTTTCCTCTGGACTTTAAATGAGAATCATTCCTTCATCAAAGTTGTATCTCTTTTAAACCTATAAAATTTGGTCATAAATTTGACCTCATTTGGATTTGGCATGAAGGAGTTATGCATTTTAGAGGTTGAGGAAAATCACTTGTTCAATGGTAATGGCCCAAAATGACCTATAATGTTTCCTCTTGGAACATGCATTTGAAAGTTGAATTTGCACTTCCTCCAAACATCAAAGTAGAAGTAGACATCTTGAAATTAATCATGGAATTTTAATGGATCTCATCTCATAAACAATGAGCAAGTTATGGCCTTGGGAATTTGACCTCAAAACTAGGGTTTAAACAAAATGACCTATAATCTTTCATTATAACAAATGACTTTCCAAGAAAAACTAGCTCTAGACCTCTACATAAAAGTTGTTTGGGATGTCATTTATAGTAACCTTTCTCTTGAAATAATTTTCATATGACAAACATTGTAGGAGATAGGGTCTAGGGAACCCTAGTATTGACTAGTTGACTTTCTCTGGTCAACCACCATGAACCAACTTTCTAGCTTGACAATCTCATGACTTTTGGAACTCATACAGGATAATATATGCATAAGATGTTTTAATGTGAAGTATCCCTTGAAGTATTTGATGAACTGTTGAAGAAACTTGTTGAAGAAGTCACACAAGATACCCAAATGAATTAGGGTTTCCAAGGCAAACAAACTCCAAACTCTTGATGATTTCTTTATCAAAATAACATGTGAATATCATGGGGATCCATATATGATACTTAAAGCCATAGTAAATCATTTCTTGATTGAGCTCCTTGCATTGAGGGTCTCAAACCCTAGATATGAGCTTGATAGAGCATAAGTGAGCATGTACACTATCTACAAAAACAATAAACTATAGATTGACATATTTTTGGTATTTTGGTTAGTAAAAATAAAGAAAAATGAAGTATGATACAATCAAAAGTGCTTGGTGATATCTCCCAATAGAAACCCAATGAATGAGGGGTAAGGAGGATGCCAAGGTGTGTTCCAAAAAGTAATGCATATGATGAGATAGCGTGAGGGATCTTAGGGTCAAAATTGGTGTCTTACAATTTGCATGGCCAAGTCCTTTTTGCTCAGGGAATGTTGCCTAGTTCTAAGTCCAAAAGTTTAGATCAAGATCAAACGTCCACCAAATGTTTTTTAGGGTTTTTGTTGTTTATTAAGTATTTTAAGGTCCTAAGACCACAAAAAAAATCAAAATGCACAAACAAATATATACAATCACAATATATGGCTCAAATGAGCAAAGTGAAAATGGCATAAACATAAACAAGTTAAATGAAATGTAAATGGAAATGAATAGTAAATGACTTAAAAATTATATTTCATAAAGTAAATGACTTGAAAGTAAAGCAATATTAATAAGAGTTAGTCAAATGTGTGTCAAGGTAAATTGAATGTTAGTGGTGTTTTGCTTTTCAATTGATTAAAACATTCTTTGGAGAACACTCAACCATCTATTCACAAGCATGAATCCTTGAACCAAGACATCTTCCATAGGAAAGAAAAATGGCCAAGTTTCCAAACAATACCATGAAAGATGGGAGACTTACAATCTCACTTACTAGAATGTTATGCCTTTAGGGTCAAAATTTAGCTCTATGTTAAGCAATCGTAATTGGACTTATGTAGAAGTCATAATTATCTGAGGTCGGGTAATAATAATTTAGGTGTTAATGCATGTTAGAGATTTGGTATAATGAACCAAACTCATAAAACATACCATACACTAAAAGAAAAGC
This sequence comes from Lathyrus oleraceus, assembly GCF_024323335.1. Lineage (NCBI taxonomy): Eukaryota > Viridiplantae > Streptophyta > Magnoliopsida > Fabales > Fabaceae > Lathyrus > Lathyrus oleraceus. Next base: position 374,292,435 of record NC_066580.1, read on the forward strand.
TCAAAAAGGATGGACCTATCTCATCCATACTTGTATTGGTTTATCTGACACAAAGTCATTGATGAACGAATTAGCCTTAGGATATTGAGACTTCATTGGTTAATGAAAGGAATGGAAAAGAATAGGGGTGAAGATGAAGAGAGAGGGGAAGTGAGAGAAACACAAATTGGTCATGGGAGAAATTTTATCAAATTAAAATCATTCATTCATTTTGGGAGATGAAATGTATATTTCATCAATCCCCTAAATCCAATGATTTTAAACCAATAAAAGTCAAATCAATATTGACCAAGGCCCAAACAAATAGTCAAACATCACAAGATCATAAAAATGGCTCAACATAATTTTTTCACAATTAATCAATTAAATATGCATTAAAATTAAAATTAATTTGGTCAAAACCTAAAATCTCTTCAAAATACCAAATAAATGGCCAAGAGATTTATCCTAGGTCAAAGTACCTTAGACAAAAAATTTCATCATTTTTGAAAAGTCTGAAGTATTTTTAAACAATTAAAAATATGCAAACAAACATTTAATTCATGAAAAATATCAAAATCAATCCAAAAAATAATTTTAATTTCGAAAATGAAAGAGAAAAATATTTAAGATTTTTTGTGAAAGTCCCATATTTTTTAGATTAAAAATGAAATTAATATGAATTAAACAAAATAAAGCAATTAAATGAAAAATCATAAAATACAAAAAAAACAAGGGCCGTCAGATCTCCCTCATTAATTGAGGTGGCAAATCTGATGGTCACGCGTGGGCTATCCATGGTGGACTTGAGTCAAAGCACCACACGCGTGGTAATCAAAACCAAGGGCCAAGATTAGAACGTTGGACCAAGATCAGATGGTTGGAATCTTATCAACACACCACTAGAGCCCTAGCTCCGGTCATCTTCTCCGGTGAAGACCACCAGACTAGTGCAACCTAAACTTCATGAAAAATGAAAAACAAAGACACTAATTTGAAGAGAAAATGCGCAGGATCACGAATCTAACCTCAATTTTCTCAAGTTCCAAGTTTATAAAAAGATACAGGGATTTCAATTTTGAGGATCATGAACTGAGTTGCTTTGATTTAACCTCAAAGCAACTCAATCTTCTTGCCTATATTGGTAGAACTTCAGCCAACCAAAAGTCACAAATAATAGTGAAGAATTGAGAGAAAATCAAAGAGATGAAGTTTCTTGTTTGTTCTTGTGTTGGCAGCAATTTTGGTAAAACCTAGAGTGTTCACAAGTTGTCACATGTGTTGTCTTGACATAAGATATCATGTACCTGCATGATATTAATGTGATTATGCAGGATTTTACTGAGATGTCAGATCCGATGTCATGGCATCTGTATACAGAACATTCAGTCTGAATGTTATGTATTATGTGATTGCGTTTTTAATGCTAATCTGTGTATGATTGATAAGATGATTGAACACGCTATCAATCAATAATTATAACTAGATTGACTTATTTTCCAAAGATATATAATCAACTGTCATGACAAGATATGAATGGAAAATAGTTTTAGGGTTTTATGATGTCCAAGCCCAGCCAAATGCTTCTATAAAAAGGACATGGAAAACCTGATTTTATACACAAGAAATAACGAACGAAATATTGAGAGAGAATAAGGGTTTAAGTCTTGTGTGGTCGTGTGAATTGTAAGCCATTCAATTCATCCATAGATGATTGAATTGGTCTGATTTTTGAGTTGTAATTTGTCCACTCTAAGCTTTGAAGCATGAGTGTGTGTTTACTTGATTGAAGCTTTTAAGTAAGATCAAGTGTGTGTCTTTGAAGAGTGTCTTCTTTTCATTGTAATTCTTGTTTTGTATCACTGCTGTGATTAAGGGGGAGTGAGTAAGATCTCATATCTAAGAGTTCTTAGGTAGAAGCCATATGGGTTGAGATTAGGTGAAAAGACTATAACTTGAAGTTGTTTATTGAGAGTCTTTGAACTGATTCTATTTAGTGGATTTCCTTCCTGGCTTGGTAGCCCCCAAACGTAGGTGAGTTTGCACCGAACTGGGTTAACAATTGCTTGTGTCTCTTGCATTACTGTTCTTTATTTTTTATCCTGTTTGTATTGTTCAGATATTAGTGTCGTGACATTACCTTCGACATCTCATATTTGATACCAGAATTTCAATTGGTATCAAAGCAGGCACCCTGCTCTGGTTCTGGGTGATATCTAGGGACGTTACTTTCTGGTAATATGGAGAGAGACGGAGGATCTGTTTACAGGCCACCTATTTTAGACGGATCCAACTATGACTACTGGAAACCTCGAATGGTAGCCTTCCTAAAATCTTTGGATAATAAGGCTTGGAAGGATGTTTTAACAAGCTGGGAACATCCAGTTATTACTAAGGATGGAGAAGCTATAGCTGATAAGAAGGCTGAGGAACAATGGACCATGGAGGAGGATGATCTAGCCCTTGGGAATGCTAAAGCATTCAATGCTATATTCAATGGAGTAGATAAGAATATCTTCAGATTGGTAAGCAACTGTGAGGTGGCTAAAGATGCTTGGAACATTCTCAAAACCACTCATGAAGGCACTTATAGAGTAAAGATGTCTAGACTGCAGCTGCTCACTACCAAGTTTAAAAATTTAAGGATGAAAGAAGATGAAAATATTCATGAATTTCATATGAATATCCTTGAAATTGCTAATGCCTCAGGAGCCCTGGGTGAGAAGATGTCAGATGAAAAACTAGTGAGGAAAATACTCAGGTCACTCCCTAAGAGATTTGCCATGAAAGTGACAGCCATAGAGGAGTCTCAAAATATTTCCAATATGAGAGTTGATGAGCTAATTGGATCCCTCCAAACATTTGAGATGGGAATGTGTGATGGACCTGAAAAGAAAGTCACAAGCATAGCCTTCATGTCAAACACTGAGGAGAAAGAGGAGGAAAGTGGTCAAGATATTGATGAAGATCTGGAAAATGATATAGCATTGCTGGGAAGACAGTTCAACAGAATTCTGAAAAAGATGGATGTAAGGACTAAGGCTAATGTCAAGAACATCTCATCTGACATCAGTAAATCCAATAATGCTGGAAGAAGAACAAGATCAGATGAAAATCCCAAAGAAGGAAAAGGAGTTCAGTACCATGAATGTAATGGGTATGGACACATTAGAACTGAATGTGGAACCTACCTCAAGAAACAGAAAAAAAGTCTTGCTGCTACTTGGTCTGATGAAAGTGAATCAGAAGAGTCTGCAAATCTTGTGACTGCCTTGACTGGAATATGAGGGTCAGATGAAGAATCAAGTGATGATGAAGTGACCTTTAATGAGTTAGCCACTACCTACAGAATGTTGTGTCACAAAAGTGAAGAAGTGTGTCAACAAGTTGAAAGTCAGAAGAAGGTGATAGCATAACTGGAGAATGAGAAGGCAGAACATTTGGAAACCATGTCTAAGTTAAAAACTGAAGCAATATTCTTGAAATCTAAACTTGATGAGATAACAAAGTATGTCAGAATGTTAAACAATGGAACTGACACCTTAGACAAAATTCTCCAAATTGGACAAATGGCAGGAGACAAGTCTGGAATTGGGTTCAATGAATCTAAACCTGAGTGCAGTCACACTGGTAGCAAACTTAAATCCAAACCTAAGTGCAGTCATACTGGTAGCAAACCAGAGATGTCACAGCATATGTCACAACATCAGAAAGGAAGACAGCAGAAAGGGAAACACCAAAGATGGAGATGTCATTACTGTGGAAAATTTGGCCACATAAAACCATTTTTCTACAAGTTGTATGGTTATCCTAGTCCTTCTCATCATCAACCTAAAAAAAATAATGGGTTCCTAGGACTGATGTTATAAGTCTATTAGCTCAAACTTCCTTCAGAGTTTCAGCCAAAGAAGATTGGTATTTTGACAGTGTGTAAGACCCTAATTTTGACCCTAAGATCCCTCATGAAATCATATCATTTCACATTGCATTTGCCTCAAGGATCATAGCATCTTGGCTCCTTAACCTTAGGGTTGGGATTTGTGTGAGTTAGTTTGAGACCACCAAGCATGCTTGAATTGTATATTATTGCTTTTCTCATTTTTTTTACTAACCAAAAGCACAAAAATATGTCATTAACATCTTTTGTTTTGTAGCTTGAGCAATCATAAGATCCAAGGCTCCTAGGAGGTCCCTATGCTCAAAGAATGGCCAGATTAAGTTGAAAGCAAGCATGACAATGGTTCACAAAGCTCTCAATCATCATATATGCCTCCCAAGTCTCTCAATTTGTCAATTTGATCAAGATAAACCAAAGGGCTTGAGGCTTGTTTCCCAAGGAAACCCTAATTCAACTGTGCATCAACTGTGCCTTGCTCATGAAGCAACCTCAACCCATGATCAAATACAATCAAGGGAAGTTCTTTCATTCATCATTTCATGCACATTTGAGCTTATGTGAGTTTCCTCAATCGTCAATTCATCAAGATGTGAAGTTTGGACTTGAGAAGTTGATCAGTCAATTCATCTGTCTATTTTGGAATCCACTGAGACCTAACTTTTAATGTGTTTGTTAAATAAAGATGACCCAAAAAGAAAAAATGTTCTTAAGAACTATATGAACAACTTTCATGTTCAAAAAAAATTTATTTGAAGATTGGAAGGTCATCATCCATTTCAAAACATTATAGGTCATTTTGACTGAAACCCTAATTTAGGGTCAACTTCCCAAGGACCTAACTCACTCATTTTTCATGATTTTGAGGTGGGATCAAATTCATTGGAAATTTTAAGATGTATACTTAATGTTTTATGTTGCACAAATTTTCATAATCCTAAAATAAATACATGTGATAATGCAAAACTTTATAGGTCACTTTGGACCAAAGGCAATGAAATGTGAAAAAGTCCAACTTCAAGTGCCCATAACTTTCTCATCAAAAATACAAATGATGCAAAATTTAAGTCCAAATTGATTTTCGTGAAAATATCTACAACTTTTATGTTGAAGGTTTTGTTATTTGAAGCATGAATCATTGAAACAGAAGGGCTTTAAGTTGGTCCATTTTGGAAAATTTCACATGCACATGTTTTACACATTGAACTTTATGACCAATTTTCATTAATTTCCCAACTCCAAATAGATTTTTATTAAACATAACAATTGTTTCTCATGTCAAGACCTTTCCAACCATTACCCACAAGGTCATGTTTCAATTTGGTAAGAGGTAGTTCAGGAGAGGAGAAGATTCATGTGCATTTATGGAAACAATGATGAAACTCCATGCACAATCCAATTCCATTACATCTGCGTCCAAAATCATTTTAATGATATTAATCTTGCATTTCCAATTGCATTTGGGACCTCCATGCGCCTGTACAGGCCCATGCATGGAGGCCCTCACTTCATGCACACATGAACTTTGCATAACTTACATCACCATTTGCTATAAATAGAGGTGCTTAGCTTCACCATTGGGATAACCTCAAGGCGCCTTATATGCTGCAGAACTTAATCCAAACCTCACTCAAAAGGAATTTTGCTCTTTCACTTCAATTTTTCAGATCCAATTTTCAACTTTCTTGGTTGATTATTGGACTCTAATTCCTTACCCTTGCCCTATTTCCATCTCAAGAACAAGCTGCTATAAAGAATTAGGAGAGCTCGTGCTTCATAGATCTGCATTTCAAAGGTGGATATCCAAACTTTTTCAATTCGAAACTCACTGATTATAGCTCATTTCTTGTGGTTATTGGCTCCTCTGAAGTCCTCTCATAAGAGGCAATTGAATTGTGCATTTAATTTTGTAAATCCATCAAGTTCAGATTGAACACCATTATTTTCCATCTCTGATTTCTCTTCCTATGAGGATCTAGAGTGAAAACCAATGGCACAGGGGTGATGTACATCACCCCAACTTTCCAATGATATGAGGATCGCTCGTTTTCATTAAGATTTTTGGACCTGCAACTTCCATCGGCACTGGTATGCTCGCCGGAGAAGACGGTGGTGTATACCACCGTCCCTTTGCTAGATTCAATATAGGCCGTGTGATTACATCTCCAGTTTAAATCCTAGCGCTTAGATCTTATGACTTTTTTAATTCCTTGTGTTTCTCAGTTGACTTGAGACCATGGTGAGCGCGCGCATGTGGATCCTTGGATGTGCCACCTCAATTAATGAGGTTGATCCAACGCGCTTGGATTTTTTGCATTTCTGATTTATTCATTTTATTTTCATTATTTCATTTTATTTCAAAAAATCATAACTCTTTCATTTTAAATCCAAAAAATATGGGACCAAGTGCATTATTCCCCTTTTTAGTTCTAGTTTCAAAAAATGATTTTTAATATTTTTTATTTTGTAATTTGATATTTTTTGTGAATTTTCTCTTTTCTGGTTATTTTAATTCATTTTAAATAGTTTCCAATATTCAAAAAATGCAAAAATATTTTCTTAACCTCTTGGAATGATGATGGATATATGAAAAATATTCTCATCATTTTATTAATTTATTTGAGATTTATTTGGGATTTTAGTTCAATTAGGTTATTTTTATTCATTTTTAAATTGTTTAAAAATAGTTTCCGGTTTCTAAAAATGCTGAATTTTTTTGTCAAACTTTGTTTGACCTTGTTGAACTTAGGATGATCCATTTGGACTCTTCCAAGTTGATTTGAAAGGGATTTGAAGTTTGACCTTTGTTTGATTATTTTAATTCAAGTATTATTTTAATTTTCAAAAATACCAAAAATATTTTATTTGTTTCTTGACTTCTAAGTCTCATTTTGCTTTTGTCTACCATTGATTGACTTTGATTCTATTCATGTTGATCAATGTGTGTGAGATATCTCATTTGAATTTCAATTCATGTACATTCTTATTTATCTTCTTCTTCATCTTTTTTTCCTTTTGATCAATGAGTTAAAGATTGGTGGTTAGCCTTGACATATGGGAGGCTTAACCTTCCTTGATTCAAATTTAATTCATCTTGATCATATATCAAGTGAATGGCTTTACATTAAGGATAGGTTTCTTCTTGGTCAAGCAAAAAACCTAAATCAATACAAGATGAATAGGTGTGACTACTAGTCAAGATCTCTAACTTGTGTTTGTTGCCTATATTTTTATTGACCGGCCTTAGATAGGTGTGACTACTACATTAGTCCACTTACGATTGCTTAACATAGCGCTAAATTGCCTTATGGCACACTAACACTAACTATTGACCATTAACTTATAATTCAAAGTCATTTAATTCTTGCAATTTACTTTTATGCAATTTAATATCTTGTACATTATTTCATTTGCTTTTGCCCTTTGCTCACTTGAGCTCATGTTTATGTTAATGCAATTTTCCTTTTGCTCACTTGAGCACATTATTGTGTATATACTATTGTGCTTGTTTTTGTTTTGATTGTGTGAACCAAAATGCAAATGGACAAAGGACTTAGATTCTAGGACCTTACCTAAGCTAATGGAGTTTGAAGAGCAACTATGCCTCATGCCTTTAGAATGCTATAAAATGTCAAAGAGCAACTAGGCCTCATGTCTTTAGAATGCTTAAAGCTTGAAGATGAACATTGAAATGACCAAATTCTAAACTCCCTCTTGTCCATTCTTTATTTGTTTTGTGGAACTTTTTGATTTGTGTGTTCTTGTGCTAGGGATCCCAAACATTTGAGCCAAGTAGAAGAACCATTGTCATGACCATCCAAAGTGAGAGATATAAAAGCCATTGGAAGATTCCTAGGAGCTTGATTGTTATGCTTGATTGCTTGAGTTATTTGCTTATTGCTTGCTAATTCCAAAGGATGGGAGCTACTTGGATCATCACTATGATCTCTGATAACATGAAATAATATCACATTCTAGGACTCGATTTAATTAAATTATATTATTATTTACTTCAATTTACTTCATTTTATTCGATATTACTCGGTATTTCCTTTCTATTTATCTCAGGTAGCTTATTTGAAGCACAAGTGAAAAAGGAAGAAAAGAAGATGCAAAAAGAAATGAAAAGAAGCAAATTCCACCAAGCCAAAGCCCAGCCCAAAAGCAAGGCGCTGCGCCCATGACGAGCGTCACACAAGCTGTGACGAGCGTCACGCCCTACCTAGTTGTGTTACGAGCGTAACACATGGTGTGACGGACGTCACACCATTCCCCTATATTTTTGGCTTCAGAAGCGCAACAAAGACGTTGAGGCCTATTGTTACGCTTGACCATTTGCAACGTGAAGACTCTTTACACGGAAGACCTTTGGAAACAGTTACAACAAGTGACCAATATAAATAGTAGCTTTTGGCAAACCCTGCAGGAGCCTCCGCTTCGTTCAATTTTCTTCTTCCAGCCGTGCAAGCATACTATTACTCTTCCTTTACTGTTTTTGCTTTTAATTGCAATTCTTATTTTTACTTTCCTTTCCAGTTAATCTTTCAGCACTTAATTAATTTTTCGCACAATAGTTTCTACACCGGAAACTATTGTGTATCTTTTACTAGATCTAACCTTACGTTAGACCCTAGATTTTTATTCCTTCACTTTTATTTTCCTGTCCGATTGAAGAATTCAAGAACAAATCCAACCGGTCTGTGGTGGAGTGTTCAAGATTGCTATAAATTATTCAGGTTCTTTAGTTATTGTTTGAATTTATATATGCTCTGCTTTACTGTTTATTTATATTATTTGCCTGAGATGGAATTATTTATGCATGCTGATTATTTAGATCTGTTAAGCATGTCTGGCTAATTTATTTAGGTATCGGTATGTAGAGTAAGCGGAGTGAAGGAATCAAAACTAAGTTGGTTTAATTACATTTAAAAATAAAATCACTCTTTTTACGGTCTCAATTTACAGGTTTAATAACAAGGGTTTGTACGAGAGTAAAAGACATAACGAAGTTAAAATCAATAGAACGAGAGTTTGAGTTTTTAACTGGACAGTGTAAATTGGACATTAATTCTAGATCAGGGCGAAAGCAATTTTTAGAGTTAATTAAATTCTAATCTTTTTCAAAAAGTATTTTTAAAGGTTGAATGTGAGGACGAGAGTTAAGCATTTGAATTTAATTATATAATCTAAGTCAACAGAGCGAGAGTTTGAGACAAGGATGTTTAAACGTTTAGTGTTTTCTTAAAAAGAGTTTCTACGGATTCTATTGTTTTCAAAAAGTGATTTTGGACTTAACTAATAAGTGACAGCTACGTTAATATAAAATCATAGTTTATTCAACAGAGCGAGAGTTTGAGATAAGACTTTTAATCAATAGTGTCTACTGAAAGGATTTGTTTTAAAACCAAGAAACCAACGAAGAATTGATTCCCTAATTACGACGAACTACATACCGATATCCGCTTAATTAATATTTAATTTAGATCTTATTTTAGTTTTAACTTTTCCCCCAAACAATCAAAGTATTATCCGCCTTAGCTTTACGAAGTAACCTTAGATAACGGTATATCGATTCATAAGTCCATGTGGGATCGATATCTTTTAAAACTACGCGATAGAACTGTGCACTTGCAGTTTGTACCCCAAATTCGACTCATAAAGTCGCGATCAATCTCAAGAAGGGAACTCCATTTGTGGTTTTATTTCTCTTCCTTCATCTTTGTATGTTTAGGACTTAGCCATTCTTCTTCTTCCCCCCACTCTAACCCAAGCCAAACTTTTGTGCAAACATTAACATTATTTTCAAAATTAGAAACCTAAGCACTATGCTTTTGATTTTCCAAACATCTTTTCATAACACTTATTTTGCATTGAACCCTTAAGTCAACTTTGACCATACTTTGTGAATACTTTTTATTTGTAAATACAACTCACTCAATTGTTTTGGGGTTTCAATGGCCACTTCTTGCCAAAGCTTTTCATAAACAATAGCTATTAGGTTTGAGTTATCCTAGAGGTTGATATAATACTCACCTATATCCTTAGTGATGGACTATAAGACTTCCATGCTTATTATAGGGTTAACCCCTCACTAGCATGTTAAAGCTCTCCTCACATGGTGGATTTGTGGTTTTAGGTTGAGTTTTCTCCCTTTGATAACAAAAGACCTTAAGGATTTTGGACCAATCAATTCACCAACTTCTTTTGAGATTTTTACCCCGAACTACGTGGTTTTGATCCTAATCTTTTTTAAGATGGTACGTAGGCAATGGGTTTATCCATTCAAACACAAAATTGTAAATAATTTGTACATTCTTCTCTCATCTCCCCAATCATGTTTGTACAAATAGTTTTCACAAATACCAACCTACCTTACAACATTAGTGAAAAGGGCTCCCTTAGAGTACTAAGGATGTTTTGGGTGCTTAAAACCTTCCCATTGCATAACCAACCCCCTTACCCAGATCTCTGACATTTTTATTAGTTTTTGATTTGATAAAACTTCTCGGTTTTTGTTCGCTTTATAACCTTTCCTTTGGATAAATAGAAGTGCGGTGGCGACTCGAATTGTATGATTTACTTTTGATTTAGTCAATAAATCTAAAAGTAACTAATACCCCGCTACAGAAAAGTGGCGACTCTGCTGCGGAAATTTTGCCTAGTGGGTTTTGCCTACTTTTCACCTTTGTTGTATTGTCTTGTATATTATCTTGTGACATATTTTTTGTGCAAATTTGGGATTACTGTATTGATTGTAATGTATGAATTGCTTGATATATTAATTACTTGTATGCTTGGTGGTCTCTGGTGAGATGAGTTCTATATCCGAACTCGAGTGCACTTATGATAGGAGAATAGCATAGTCTTGTTGACTTGTGTGGAGTTATTCCTTAGCAAGTTGACTTGCAAGCCCATTCACTTGGTGGAGGTTATGTTGGGATCAATAATGTCACACGTGTAGTCATGGGTAGGCATTACTCTTTCCAATATATGCCTTAGAAGCCAAGGACCTTAGTTTACCAAGCCCATCTTAGCCTATTTTTAGGACGTAGTGCGAAGGTCGTTCAAGTGTAAGATTTGATACGATTGTTACGTGATACTACACTCATAAGAGTCTCTCTTGAGAATATTTTTGGAATACGAGTAATAGTTTATTCGATAATATCCGAAAGATGGGATGATGACTATGGGAACCTCTTGTAGAACATGATTGTCAAGTTTAACCATAGTACACTCCCTTTGGGTGGTTCTTAACCGAGACTCCTTGCTCGTGACTTGCAACAAACCCTTGATTCGCGGTTGATCTGTTCTCGTCTATCCTTAATATCAATGGAACTTGGGTGTTGATAAGGTGTAAACCATAATCCACCAAAATGGATGATTGATATTAAGGATGACTTGATCCATCCCATGACCTTTGTGTGGTGTGATTTGCTTGATCCTTGAGTGTGGTTGTTGCATCCATGCATTCATGCATTCGTACGCATCCATATCATCAACAATGAGAAAATTTTCAAGGAACTTAAGAGGTCTATTTGCAAATTTTCAGACATGGATAAGCAAAGAAGAAATACAAAGAAGTACAGTTTCAGACAACCCGACTTGAAAGAGTTAAGGAGTGTGACATCCTATGTATTAGATCCCTTGGAGTTCAAGGCCCATAATGGGAAGCTTCTGTCTATTCTTGTTACTCAGGTGGATGAAGGTCTGATGAGTGTGTTGGTGCAGTTCTATGATCCCTTGTACCGTTGCTTCACATTTCCGGATTTCCAGCTTTTGCCTACGCTTGAGGAGTATGCCTATCTTGTGGGTATACCTATTCTAGATCAGTTGTCGTTCAGTGGCTTGGAGAGGGTTCCTACTTCTCAAGAGATTGTTGATCTATTGCATATAGATGAAACTATTGTGGGTGCTCATATGACTACCAAAGGTGGAATTCAAGGTCTCCTATCTGATTTCCTCATTGCTCAAGCTACTTTGTATGGGAAGGCCATGAGTGAGGACGCCTTTGAGGCCATATTTGTACTTCTCATTTATGGGCTAGTGTTGTTCCCCAACATCGAAAAGTTTGTGGATGTGAACGCTATTAGGATTTTCTCTACTTTTAATCCCGTTCCGACTCTGTTAGGTGACACTTATTTCTCTTTGCATATGAGGAATACAAAGGGTGGTGGTACCATTGTGTGTTGTTTGCCTCTGTTGTGCAAGTGGTTTATTTCGCACTTGCCATAGACGATCACCTTCAAGGAGAACAAAGGATTTCTACGGTGGTCTACGAGACTTATGTCTCTCACTAATGATGATATCTTTTGGTATAACCGTGTGTATGTTGGTGTGCAGATTATTGACTTTTGTGGTGAATTCTCCAATGTGCCTCTTCTTGGCACATGTGGTGGGATTAACTACAACCCTATTTTAGCATGTCGTCAGCTTGGGTTCCCCTTAAAGGATAAACCTAATAACATTTTGTTAGAAGGTGTGGTCTTTCAAGAGGGTAAAGATCCCCAAAACTTAAAGAGCAGGATGGTCCGTGCTTGGCGCAAGATTCATAGGAAGGGAAGGAAAGAGCTTGGTCCGAAGAATTGTATTGCTTTGGAACCCTACACCTTGTGGGTTAGGAGGAGAGCTTCTGAGTACCTTATGCCTTATGATTATCCAAGACCTACACCTTTGGCTATGGTTGGGCCTTCAACCCTCCCTGACCAAGGAATAGAGGAGTTGAGAGATGAAGACCGTTCGCGTGCTTGGGTCCGTGACCGAGAGGAGCTACTTCAGCAGCTTAGAGATAAGGATGCATTGATAGAGTTTCTTGAGCATCAGGTTATTGACAAGCCTGATGATGTGGTGACTTCTCTTCTTCCTCGGTCATCCATGTTTTGGAAGAGGAAGTATGATCGAATCACCAAAGAGAAGGCAGATATGGAGGCAGCCTATGAGAGGGAGGTGAAGAGGCTTCGTGCAGCTTATCTTCCGGTATCAAGGGCTTTGGACGATTGTTTCTAGGGTTCCATAAGATGTTAACTTTCCTTCTCTCTTGTATTGTATTTGGTTACCAAGACTGTACTTCTTTGGTGTAAATTGTTTTTCCATATATTATTGATATGATATTTCCATATATGTTTAAATGATTAATATTTCCAATATTTGCAAATAGAACTCTAAAAGTTCCTCTTATTAAAAATAAAATCATATGCACAAGCATTGCATGCATCATATGCATAAGCAGATTTTGCTCCAGGCTTCTTGTTCAGTGGTCTAACTCTGTGTTTTTCATTTATTTTGAAGACAAGCTGATGCACCGGTACTACACCAGAGCCAACTTTTCAAGACTAGTGGATCACCTTGAGCAAGAGAACAGGGAACTGAAGGAAGAAGTGGCAAGATTGACTTCCCTGATGGAGTCTTTCTTGGCCGCCCAAACCAGTCATCTCCAACGCCTTCAACTCCTCCCTAGAGGACAGTCATTTCTGAGATTGCCTCTTCAACAGTGCCCGCTGCCAGTTCCCACTTCGCGCCTACTGCTCTGTCAGCCGGGTTTCCTTGGGGGATGCCTCCCAACTTTGTTCCAAAGGGTCCCACCCCCAATTTTGCTTCTCTGTCGGCATCTAGCTCGGTCCTTGTTGTGCCACCTCCAATCGTGCATACTTTGCCGAGAGTAGATGACACCATTTACCACTCTGAGCCATCTAAGGGCCCAGACGTGTATGAAAAGATGGATGCTATGAACGATCAATTCCATGAGCTGCGCAAGGAACTCAAAACTCTCAGAGGGAAGGACCTCTTTAGCAAATCTGCTGCTGAGCTTTGCCTTGTTCCGAATGTCAAGATTCCTGTTAAGTTCAAAGTGCCTGAATTTGAAAAGTATAAAGGAAACACTTGCCCGCTCAACCATTTGGTTATGTATGCACGTAAATTGTCGACTCAAACCGACAATGATCAGCTCCTGATTCATTATTTCTAGGATAGCCAATCCGGTGTCGCACTGAGATGGTACATAGGTTTGGACAGCGCGAACATCCGCTCCTTCAACGACTTTGGCGAAGCCTTTGTCAAGCAATACAAATACAACGTCGATATGGCTCCCGATAGGGACCAACTGAGGGCCATGTCCCAGAAGGATAAGGAAACTTTTAAGGAGTACGCCCAGAGGTAGCGAGAATTAGCTGCACAGATTGTGCCTCCACTAGAAGAGAAAGAGATGACCAAGATCTTTCTAAAGACCTTGAGTTCATTCTATTATGAGAGGATGATTGCTAGCGCTCCTTCTGACTTCACCGAGATGGTGAATATGGGGATGCGTCTAGAGGAGGGAGTCAGGGAAGGGCGCCTGACTAGAGAAGAAGGCTCTTCTGCCAAATGTTATGGGGCGTTTGCAAAGAAGAAAGATGGTGAGGCATATGATGTGACCTCCCATGTTAAATCTAGAAGACCCTTTGTGAAGAGGAAGACCGTGCGTCCCACCAGTAACCAGCACCAGGTGGCTCATATAGCACTTGTTTTCAGAGATAATCAGCAATATCAACATCATAATCAGAATCAGCAAGAACAACATCAACAGTATCAACAACAACAACACCGTCCTCAACAGCAGGTCTACCAGCCTCGAAACAACAATCAGACCAGTACAAGCTATGATAGGAAGAGGATCACTTTTGATCCTATTCCCATGACCTACGCAGAGCTATATCCTTCTTTAATAGAAAGGAAACTGATCACTCCACGTGACCCACCTGCTATACCTACCAACCCTCAGTGGTGGTATAAGCCTGAGCTTCATTGTGTTTCTCATTCCGGTGCTCCCGGACATGATGTGGAGAACTGCTACCCGTTGAAGACCAAAGTTCAAGACCTTGTGAGAAGCGGTATATTGTTTTTCGAGGACGTAGGTCCTAATGTCAAGAAGAACCCATTGCCCGAGCATGGGAAATCTGCTGCCAACATGGTTCAGGGTTTCCTTGGCAAATATAAGGTCCGATATGTCGGCCATATCCGACAATCTCTGGTCGAGATGCACAAACGGTTGTGTGGATACAGCCACTACGAGCATGACCATGACAGTTGCCGTGTTTGCACTGTCAATTAGAGAGGATGTCGTCAGGTCAGAAAAGACATCCAAGAAATGCTGGATCAAGGTGTAATTGAGATACTTCAGAATCGTGATGAGGATGCTGAAGGTAATGTAATATCACCTGTGTTTAGCATACCTGAGCTTGTTGTCATCCGATATGATGGCAGCAAGCAAAAGGCTTCTCCTACTCTCGTAATCAAGCCAGCTGGCCATGTGCCATATTCTTCTGACAAAGCTGTTCCTTATCGTTATAATGTTGTGGCATTGGAAGATGGGAAGGAGGTGCCTCTACCCTTCACCTCTGTTGTTAATATCGCTGATGTCAGTGGTCTGACCCGTAGTGGTCGTGTTTTTTCGGCGCCGCCGAAACCCCAGACTGACACCAGAAGGGTTGATACTGCTGATAGTGTTGTTCGTCCTTTGGGGAACTCTGCTGTTTCTCCGAATCCGGCACTTGCTATTAATAGACCTGCCGCCGCTGTTAAAACTCCTGTCCCTGCTGGCCAGAATGGCATGAGGAAAGAGGATTGTGATGAGATGATGAGGCTCATTAAGAGGAGTGAGTACAACGTTGTAGATCATCTTCTACAAACGCCTTCAAAGATATCTGTGTTATCTTTCTTAATGAACTCTGACCCACACCGAGAAGCTCTGCAGAAGGTGTTGGACGTGGCGTATGTAGATCATGACGTCACAATAGAGCAATTTGATAGCATTGTTGCAAACATTACTGCTTGTAACAATTTAAGTTTCTGGGATGCTGATCTCCCTGAGGGGGGAAGGAACCACAATTTGGCACTTCACATCTCAATGAACTGTAAGGATGATGCCATGTCTAATGTGTTGGTAGATACTGGATCATCACTGAATGTGTTGCCAAAATCCACTCTTGCTAGACTTTCTTATCAGGGGCCTCCCATGAGGCAGAGTGGAGTGGTCGTCAAAGCTTTTGATGGATCCCGCAAAACTGTGATTGGAGAGGTTGAACTCCCAATCAAGATTTGACCTAGTGATTTCCATATCACTTTTCAGATCATGGATATCCACCCATCATATAGCTATTTGTTGGGCAGACCATGGATTCACGAGGCAGGCGTCGTGACATCCACCCTACACCAAAAGTTGAAGTTAGTCAAGAACAAAAAGTTGGTGGTAGTAGGGGGAGAGAAGGCTCTCTTGGTTAGCCACCTGTCTTCCTTTTCTTAAATTGATGCTGAGGATGAGGTTGGGACGTCGTTCCAAGCCTTGTCTATTGTTGAGCCTTCTAAGAAAGGAACTTCTTCATTTGCGTCCTACAATGATGCGAAGTTGGCCATTGAGCATGGCATAACTACTGGTTTAGGACAAATGGTCAAGCTGGAAGATAATAAATCTCGGGCTGGCATAGGGTATTCTTCAGGAACTTTCAACAAGCATGGGCTGTTTTAGAGTGGTGGTTTCATCCACACGGTTGAAGATCAGGAAGTTGCTGCTATTGTGGAAGATGATGCAGAGGAAGATTCTGGCAACTTTGTCATCCCTGGAGGGGTCTGCAATAATTGGGTCGCTGTTGATGTTCCAACAGTTGTCCATAAGTCCACGTAATGTTCATTTTTTTAAAAACCCTTCTCCCATGCCAAAAGGAGAAGTGATGACATTGTTGGCCCATAAATACAATGATATTCATTCAATAAATTCATGTTAAATGTTTGTTTTTCCAAATTATTTTCACTTTTTGCTTTTTGCATGAAATTGGTGATCACCATAAAACCCTAAAAAGAGAATAAAATCAATCTTTTCATCTGCATAATGATTCGCTTTGCTTAAATTCTAAAATCTCTTTTATATCTAAAATCATTATGCAGGTTGATCAAACCCATTGAACAAAATGATCTAACACCATCTCACAACTTTGAGTTCCCTGTATTTGAGGCAGAGGAAGATGATGTTGAAGAGATTCCTGACGAGATTACCTGTCTGCTTGAGCACGAAGAGAAGATCATTCAGCCCCGCATCTTGAGAATCTGGAAACAGTCAACTTGGTGTCTGAAGATTGTGTGCGAGAAGTGAAGATTGGGGCACTTCTGGAAGAATATGTTAAGAAGGGGTTGATTCAGTTGCTACCAAAATACATCGACGTCTTTGCCTGGTCATATGAAGACATGCCTGGTCTGGATACTGATATCGTGCAACATTTCCAGCCTTTGAAGCCTGACTGTGTTCCTGTGAAGCAGAAGCTCAGAAGAACTCATCCTGATATGGCAGTGAAGATCAAAGAAGAAGTTCAAAATCAAATTGATGCGGGGTTTCTGGTGACTTCTACATATCCTCAGTGGGTGGCCAATATTGTGCTCGTTCCTAAGAAAGATGGAAAAGTCCGAATGTGTGTAGACTATGGAGACTTGAATAAAGCTAGTCCGAAAGATGATTTTCCTCTACCACACATTGATATGTTGGTAGATAATACATCTAAATTCAATGTCTTCTCACTTATGGACGAATTTTCCGATTATAATCAGATCAAAATGGCACCCGAGGATATGAAGAAGACAACATTCATCACACCTTGGGGAACATTCTGTTATCGAGTGATGCCCTTCGATTTGAAGAACACCGGAGCCACGTATCAACGAGCTATGACTACCTTGTTTCATGATATGATGCAAAAGGAGATTGAGGTATATGTTGATGATATGATTGCGAAGTCGAGAACGAAAGTTGAACATGTAAAACACTTAGTAAAGCTATAAGCTCCGTCTGAATCCTAACAAGTGTACATTTGGAGTCCGTTCCGGCAAGTTATTGGGCTTTATTGTCAGCGAGAGAGGTATTGAAGTTGATCCTGCCAAGGTCAAAGCAATACAAGAGATGCCTGCGCCCAAAGCTGAGAAGCAAGTCCGAGGTTTTCTTGGCCGCTTGAATTATATTTCCAGATTTATATCTTACATGACAGCCACATGTACGCCAATATTCAAGCTCCTCCGGAAAGATCAGCGTCATGATTGGACCGAGGATTGCCAAAAGGCCTTTGACAGTATTAAAGAGTATCTGTTTGAGCCTCCGGTTCTGTCTCCGCCTGTGGAAGGGAGACCATTGATTATGTATCTGACAGTTCTTGAAGACTCTATGGGTTGTGTCCTAGGTCAGCAAGATGAGTCAGGAAAGAAAGAGTATGCTATATACTATCTGAGTAAGAAGTTCACTGATTATGAGTCTCGATACTCGATGCTTGAGAAAACATGTTGTGCTTTGGCTTGGGCTGCTAAGCGCTTACGCCAGTATATATTGAATCATACGACTTGGTTGATATCGAAAATGGATCCAATTAAGGATATCTTTGAGAAGCCTGATTTAACTGGGAGGATTGCCCGTTGGCAGATGCTGTTGTGTGAGTATGATATTGAGTATCGAGCTCAGAAGGCTATTAAAGGTAGTATCTTGGCTGATAACTTGGCACATCAACCAATTTAGGATTATCAGTCACTTCAATATGACTTCCCAGATGAGGAGATTCTGTATTTGAAGATGAAAGATTGCGATGAGCCTACGCTCGATGAAGGGCCAGAGCCTGGTTCCCGATGGAGCATGGTGTTAGATGGTGCTGTAAATCAATATGGAAATGGTATTGGGGCAGTGATTATTACTCCTCAGGGCACACATTTTCCTTTTACAGCAAGACTAACTTTCAAATGCACGAATAATATGGCGGAGTATAAGGCCTGTATTATGGGTTTGGAAGAGTGTATTGATCTTAGGATCAAGCATCTCGATGTTTATGGTGATTCAGCCCTTGTTGTTAATCAGATTCAGGGTGAATGGGAGACGAATCAGCCTGGCCTCATCCCATATCGAGATTATGCGAGGAGGATTTCAATGTTCTTTACTGAAGTTGACTTCCATCATATTCCTCGAGATGATAATCGGATGGCAGACGCACTTGCTACGTTTTCTTCTATGATTGTGGTGAAATTCTGGAATGAAGTCCCCAATATACTGTGATGCGCTTGGATAGAATAGCTTATGTATTTGCAGTTGAAGAAGTAAAAGATGATAAGCCATGGTATTATGACATCAAATGTTTTCTTCAGAGTCAGATTTACCCGCCTGGGGCATCTGTTAAAGTTAGAAAGACTTTGTGGAGATTATCTGGTAGTTTCTACCTCAATGGCGATGTGCTTTATAAGAGGAATTTTTACATGGTTCTGCTCAGATACGTGGATAGACACGAAGCAGACCTGTTGATGACTGAAGTCCATGAGGGTTCATTTGGTACTCATTCCAATGGACATGCCATGGCTAAGAAGATGTTGAGAGCAGGCTACTATTGGCTGACAATGTAGTCTGACTTCTGCAAATATGTGAAGAAATTCCATAAGTGTCAGATTTATGCGGATAAGATTCATATTCCCCCGACACTTATGAATGTGATTTCATCACCATGGCCTTTCTTCATGTGGGGAGTTGACATGATTTACATGTAGAGCCGAAAGCGTCCAATGGTCACAGATTTATTCTCGTAGCAATTGATTACTTCACCAAATGGGTTGAAGCAACATCATATGCAAACATGACCAGGCAGGTGGTCATGAAGTTTATCAAGAATCAACTCATATGCCGTTATGGTGTTCCAGATAAGATCATTACTAATAATGGATCTAACTTGAACAACAAGATGATGAAAGAGCTTTGTAGCGAGTTCAAGATTGCACATCATAAATCTTCTCCTTATAGACCAAAGATGAATGGGGTTGTTGAAGCTGCTAATTAGAATATCAAGAAGATTATCCTGAAGATGGTTATTAATTACAAAGATTGGCATGAGATGATGCCATTTGCTTTGCATGGTTATCGTACATCTGTCCGCACTTCAACAGGGGAAACCCCTTTCTCCCTTGTATATGGTATGGAGGCTGTGCTCCCCGTGGAGGTTGAGATCCCATCAATGCGAGTCTTGATGGAAGCCAAGTTGACTGAGGCTGAATGGGTTCAGAGTCGTTATGACCATCTGAACTTAATTGAGGAGAAGAGATTGACTGCCATATGTCATGGTCAGTTATATCAGCAAAGGATGAAGAAAGCCTTTGATAAGAAGGTCAAGCCTCGTGTGCTCCGAGAAGGTGACCTTGTGCTCAAGAAAGTCTTATCTTTCGCGCCCGATTCCAGGGGCAAGTGGACTCCAAACTATGAAGGTCCATATGTTGTTAAGAGAGCCTTTTCAGGTGGTGCTTTGATACTCACAACTATGGATGGGGAGGATTTCACTCGTCCTGTGAATTCAGATGCAATCAAGAAATACTTCGCCTAAAATATGTAAGTTGTAAATGCGCCTAAGAGGGGGGGGGGGGGGTGAATTAGGTGGTTAAAAATTCTTCGAACTTGTTTCCGGTTTTTGGTTATTTTAAGTTTAAGTGCGGAAAGATAAATTGCGGAAAGTAAAAAGACACCGGAAATTATAGTGGTTCCCTTCACAATCCGAAGGTACATCCACTCCCCTTTCGACTCGAAAGAGATTTCACTATAGTTAGAATTATGGTACAGCCTACTCACACCAATGGTGATGCTTACTATCTAACCTATAGGTAAACAAGTGTATGAAGAACAATCCTCTTCAACACTAACCCTTGTGTCCAACAATCCTGGATCATAAGTCAAACAGAAATAAATCTTTTTGATGATTTTAACAAAGTGTAGTATTATCAATCTTCTCTTCATTGATCTTCTCCTTAGATAAATAATTCACTCAATGAATAATATACAAGTGTTCAACAAAAATGGAATGAGATGAAAATTTGATTATGAACACTTTTATGAAATATTGAACAAAATATGAAAAAGTGATTATCATAAGTTTTTATGAAAATTCTTGGAGGTGAAAATTCATTTTAAAAATTCAAGAATTTATATTGCCAAAACACCTTTTCAAAGAGGTATAAATTTTTCATAAAAAATGATGAAAAGGTACAAGTTTCTGGAAATTATTTTTCACTGAAACGAACAGTGTTAACCGGTTAACCAAATGGG
Organism: Lathyrus oleraceus; assembly: GCF_024323335.1. Taxonomy (NCBI): domain Eukaryota; kingdom Viridiplantae; phylum Streptophyta; class Magnoliopsida; order Fabales; family Fabaceae; genus Lathyrus; species Lathyrus oleraceus. Next base: position 374,313,377 of record NC_066580.1, read on the forward strand.
TTAACCGGTTAACGCGTATCACGTTAACAAAGAATTTCAAAAAACTGAGCCGTTAACCGGTTAACCCATATGGTTAACCGGTTAACACTGCTGAAATGCAGAAAAATACTTTAAGAAAAATGTGTCTTTCATTTCAACATGTTAACAGATGGTTATGTTAAAAATGCAAATGCAGATCATGATTGTTGAACACTTGTATAATAATCTAAGAGTGAGTTAGATATACCTTAGAAGTGAATCAACAATCTTGCAAACGGTTGACTTGAAAAAGAAGCTTGATCAAAATGTTTCTCATGCATATGTGGCTTGATTACTTTGATGCTTGAATTATCTTTGAAGCTCTTCTCTTTTTGCATTGATACATGTTGTCTTCATCAAAATACTTTTTAGATTGAAGCTTGCTTCTACAATCTCCCCCTTTTTGATGATGACAACCAACTTTGAGATAGATGCTTGAAAGTGAAGTTTCTCTAATTTGATTCTCCCCCTAAGTTTAAGAACTCCCCCTAAATGAGAGGCATACAAAATTCTGCATAGAGAAACCATTAGAGAAACAAGTCTTCTCCCCCTTTGGCATTAGCAAAAAGGAAGAGACTTATGAAAAAGAAAAGTAGACAAGCATACACACATTATGTATCATTAGATAAGCATTCAAGCACATAATGACGACATAATTAAAATAAGTGTACGGTAAACATACTCAGCATAATCATAATCTATAACTAAAAACAGAACAACACATAACAAGAACATAGATAAAACATAATGCTTTAATCTTCTTCCGAACTGTCCTCATTCTCCTCGCCTTCCGCTTCACTACCGGCTTCACCTTCATCATCTTCCATGGGATGGTTGCGAGAACTTAACACAAGGTTTCGAAGGCTTTTGATAGCGCGGGTGGTTTCACGGTGTTGGCTCATCTTGGTGGTATATAGGAACTCGTTTGTAATGCCACCCTCCGGAATAGGGAAGTTTGAAGAAGAAGACCCGTCATCAAACTTGTAAGATCTGTCATTGCATTGAATAATTCCGGTATTCTTCATAATAGTAACGCCGTTGATCTCATTGGTGGTAGGGGTCATAGCCAGGAACGGTTCTCTCCCGATTTCCATGTTTGTTAATTCCAAAATCCTTGAGATAAGACGACCATAGGGCAACCTTGTTTTGAGAGATAGTTGTTGTTTGAGATGATACATCATAGTAGGTAGCCAATTAATTCTGATTTTGTTCTTCACAGCAAATAGAACCCTTGAGCAGATGTCTAACCCTGACTTTGAAATCCATTCTTCTCTTCTTTGCTGTTTCCATTTTCACTTCTTCCTCTTCACTGCTAGATGCTGACACAGGAGCCTTTTCTCTTCTTGGAGGAGCCATGGAGGAAAATGGAGAGTCTAGGATGTTTGAGAAGGATTTTCGGAATAGGGTTTTGAGAGTTAATAAGATAGTATGGTTGAGTGGGGTTTAATGGGTTTTAATATCACTCAAGAAGGTTGAAAGTTGAATGAAATGAGATGAAGGGTTTATGGTGAGTAATGAGGGAGGAGAGAGTTATGAGGTGTAGGTGAAGAGTAAAGCACATGCACCAACCATAAACACACATACCAAGATTTTAAAAAATAAAAAATAAAACAATATTAAAAAATTATGTATTTTTACAGCTAACGCAGAGTTGCTGTTTTGGAGGCGTTAACCGGTTAACCTATACCGTTAACCAGTTAACGGACTAAAATTTTCAAAAAATAAATGAAAAACAGCAGCTCCGTTTTGAAGAATTGGGAAAAGATTTTTACAAAATTTTTTTACAAAGTATTAGCACTTATCAACACGCAACTTTCAATTTAAAAATATTTTAAAACCGATAATTTTCGGACATGCGAAAGTAAGAAAAACTAAAAATGGCGAAAAAGAAGTGCTAGCATTGCATACCATAAAAATTGAAAATAAACAAAGTTTTAGCAACTATACCATATAACAAGTAATTTTAAGACAAGGTTAGATGTCACATTCATTGAGAATACCAAGTTCTCGCCGAATCTTGAAGAATTGCTCTTTAGCCAATGGTTTTGTGAATATGTCGGCGAGTTGGTTATGTGTATCCACGAACGTAACATCTACATCTCCGTTCAGCACGTGATCTCGAAGGAAATGATGCCGGATATCTATGTGCTTTGTCCTTGAATGCATGACCGGGTTCTTTGTGATGTTGATGGCACTTGTGTTATCGCATCTAAGAGGAATGCAGCCGAGGTCTACACCAAAATCCAGAAGTTGTTGCTTAAGCCATAAAATCTGTGCACAACAACTGCCTGCTGCAATGTACTCTGCTTCAGCCGTGCTAAGTGCGACACATGCTTGCTTCTTGCATGCCCACGACACTAGTGCATTCCCGAGAATGTGACAGGTACCACTTGTGCTTTTTCTATCGGTCTTACATCCTGCATAGTCAGCGTCAGAATAACCAATCAAGGAGCATATACTACCTTTTGGATACCATAGTCCGACGTTCGTTGTTCCTTTGAGATATTTCATAATCCTCTTCACGGCGGTGAGATGCGATTCCTTCGGGTTTGCTTGAAAGCGTGCACACAAACATACACTAAACATAATGTCAGGACGGCTTGCCGTCATATATAGTAATGAACCAATCATACCTCGATATTTTGTAATATCTATTGAAACTCCGAATTCATCTTGATCAACGTACGTTCCGGATCCCATACGAGTGGACATCACTTTGCAACTATCCATATCAAATCTTTTCAACAATTCCTTGCAATAATTGGATTGGTTGATGAAGATGCCATCCTTGGTTTGCTTGATTTGTAGTCCAAGAAAATAGTTCAATTTTCCCATCATGGACATCTCGAATTCTCCTTGCATCATGATTGAAAACTCTTCGCAAAGATCTTTGTTTGTTGAACCGAAGATGATGTCGTCGACATAGACTTGAGCCAATAAGGTGTTACCCTTGAACTTCTTTATGAACAAAGTCTTGTCAACCTTTCCTTATACAAATCCCTTTTCACATAGAAAGTTGCTGAGGCGGTCATACCACGCTCTTGGTGCTTGCTTTAAGCCGTATAGTGCTTTCTTCAACTTGTAAACATGTGAGGGATTCTTGAAGTCTTCAAAACCCGGAGGTTGTTTGACGTAGACTTCTTCATTGATATAGCCATTTAGGAAAGCGCTTTTGACATCCATTTGAAACAATTGAAAATTCATAGAACTAGCATAAGCAAGTAATAATCGAATTGCTTCTAACCTTGCTACCGGAGCGAACGTTTCATCAAAATCAATTCCTTCCTGTTGGTTGTATCCTTGTGCGACCAATCTTGCTTTGTTACGAACAATGATCCCATTCTCATCAAGTTTGTTCTTGAAGACCCATCTTGTTCCTATGACGTGCTTGTTGTCCGGTCTTGGTACAAGACTCCAAACTTGATTTCTTTCGAATTGGTTGAGTTCTTCTTGCATTGCTACTATCCATTGATCGTCGCCTAAGGCTTCATCGACTTTGGTTGGTTCTATTTGAGATACAAAAGCCATGTTGAGACAAGCATCCTTGAGATTTAGTCGTGTTGCAACGCCTTGGCTAATATCACCAATAACTTTATCGATCGGGTGATCTATATGAGTTTTCCATTCTTTCGGTAGATCATGATGTTCTTCAATGATTGGTGAGCCATCTCCTTGTGGTATTGGTTGAACCTTTGAAAGTTCCTTTTCTTGTTGTGACATATATATTATATCATCATCATCATCAACAATAAAGTTATCCTCTTTCGAGGGCTTAGTTTCATCAAAAGATGCATGCATTGATTCTTCAATAGAGAGAGTTCTTTTGTTGAAAATTCTAAATGCCTTACTAGATAGGGAGTAGCCAAGGAAGATACCTTCGTCGGATTTCTCATCAAACTTAGCAAGGTTGTCCTTTCCATTGTTGAGGACAAAACATTTGCATCCAAAAATGTGAAAGAAGGATATATTAGGCTTTCTTCCTTTGAAAAGCTCATACGGAGTCTTTTTGAGAATCGGCCGAATGTTGACACGGTTGCTAACAAAGCATGCTGTGCTAACTGCGTCCGCCCAAAAGTATTTAGGAAGGTTGGAGTCACTGAGCATTGTTCTTGCGAGTTCCACCAAGGATCTATTCTTTCTCTCTACGACACCGTTTTATTGTGGTGTTCGTGGTGCAGAGAAGTTGTGGGAAATTCCGTGCTCTTCGCAAAATTCTTCAAAGAATGTGTTTTGAAATTCTCCACCGTGGTCACTTCTTATGGAGGTTATTGAGAGAGACTTCTCATTCTGAATTTGTTTCCCATACTTTTTGAAAGCCTTGAAAGCATCGCTTTTCTACACAAGAAACAATGTCCATGTATATCTAGAGAAATCATCAACAATCACTAAAGCGTAAACATTACCTCCAAAGCTTTTCGTTCTTGATGGACCGAAGAGATCCATGTGCAAGAGTTGAAGTGGCCTCGACGAAGATACGACATTCTTGGATTTGAAAGATGTCTTGGTTTGCTTTCCCTTTTGACATGCGTCACAAAGCTTATCCTTGATGAACTTAATCTTTGGAAGACCAACAACTAGATCATGCTTTATTAATTTGTTCATGTGCTCCATATGTATATGAGCGAATCTTTTATGCCATAGCCAAGCCTCGTTGTTGTTTGTCAATAAGCATTTTACCTTCAAGGAAGAGTCATCAAAAGAAGTCATAAAAATATTATTAACCCTTTTACCTTTTAGAAAGATGTAATGGGTGACTTCATGCTCTATCACACATTCATCTTTTGAGAAATTGATCCGGAACCCTTTGTCACACAATTGACTTATGCTAAGTAGGTTGTGCTTTAGGCCTTCAACATAAAGGACATCTTCGATGATGGTAAAAGGAGGTGCTCCAATGGTTCCTACTCCAAGGATCTTTCCTTTAGTGTCATCACCGTATGTAACATATCCCTTGGCGTTTAAAGATAGATGTGAAAATTTGTCGATATCGCCCGTCATATGCTTTGAACAACCGCTATCAAGATACCATTGATTCGAGGTTGTCTTCAAGCATACCTACAAAACAAAATCAAGTTTTATTAGGTACCCAAATTGCTTTGGGTCCTTGGTAGTTAGTACCCTTTTTAACCCACACATAATGCCCTTTTGGAACGCTAAAGTTTCGAACATAACAGGCATTAGGTGTGTGCCCTTTGATTCCACAATAAAAGCAAGTAGGTTGAAAATCACTTCTATATCTAGGAACATAATTCTTTTTCTTAGCAATCATTTTCTTTTTATGACTTTGATGCATACATTTAGAGCTGTTTAATTTCTCTTTAACAACTTGTTCACTTGCTTTAACAAAAATGGTCTTATTTGTGCTTGGTTTAGAAAACTTAGAATATCCTAATCCACTTTTATCATTAGAGTACCTTTGGTGCTTAAGAATTTCTTCCAAGCCAATTTGACCTTTTTCATATCTTTCTAAAACTCTTTTAAGTTGAACAATTTGAAAAGATAAAGATTCACAATTCTTACATAAAAGACTTTGTTTTTCATCCATCAACTTTTGTTTTCCACTTTCAATATATTTTTCCAAAGCAATATTTTTTTCTTCTAAGGATGAAATTTGTTTCTTTTGGGATGAAATACTTTTATACAATGTCTTGCATTCTTTTAAGAGTTCATTTATAACATCTTGTGCGTCATTGTCATAAACTGAAAAATTGCTACTAACCTCATCGATTTCTTCATCGGAGTGATGTGAAGCCATAAGAGCCATGTTCGCACATTCATCGCTTTCCGATTCCGAAGATGAACTGATCTCATTATCGTCCCAAGCGACGTAAGCCTTTTTGTTTTTGAATTCCTTCTTGCCTTTGAATCCTCCTTTCTTTGCAAGTTTTGGGCAATCCAGCTTTATGTGACCTTGTTGTCCACATTCATAACAAGTGACGTCTTGCATTGATGTGGATGCTTCCTTTTTCCTGAAATGTTTATTCTTTTTAGGATAAGAGGAATATTTATTTTTATTAAAAAACTTACCAAGCTTCTTCACAAGAAGCATACAGTTCTCATCTTCGGATGTCTCATCGTCTTTGTCATTTCTTGAATCAACTTTCAAGGCAGTTCCCTTGGACTTCTTTTCTTGACTTCCGTGCTTCTCGAGCCTTCCAAGTTCCAATTCGTGTTCTTGAGGTTTTCCAAATAGAGACGCGGATGTCATCGTTGAGAGGCTCTTCTTTTCCGAAATAGCGGTCACTTTCGGTTGCCATTCTCTTGTCAAAGATCTTAGGACTTTCAGGTTGAGATCATCATTGGTGAAGGTTTTACCAAGAGCAATCAAGTGATTTGTTAGATGGACGAATCTCTTTTGTAAGGCAACTTTAGATTCACCGGGCAGCATGTGGAACATCTCATATTCTTGACTTAGAGTGTTTAGCCTCGATCTCTTCACTTCGGTGGTTCCTTCATGTGTTTCTACCAAGGTGTCCCAAATCTCTTTTGCCGATTTTCATTGAGATATACGAAAGAAATCGTCCATACTAAGAGCGCTTTGGAGTATGTTGATTGCCTTCTTCTCATTTAGAATCTTTTTCCTATCATCTTCGTCATAAGTGTTTTTCAACTTTGGGGTACCAACTCCATTCACCACATTCACCGGTTTGTGTGGACCTTCTTCAACTGCTTCCCATATACCTTCCCCTTGGGCCTCAAGATGTGCCTTCATTCTGATTTTCCAAAAATGGAAATATTCTCCGGAGAAGAGTGGGGGCTTGTTGCTACTTCCACCGTCTTTGAAAACCGGGTTTATGCTTGCGGAAGCCATGCTGGATCTCTAGGAACAAGTTACCTATAACTTGCTCTGATACCAATTGTAAGTTGTAAATGTGCCTAAGAGGGGGGGGGGGGTGAATTAGGTGGTTAAAAATTCTTCAAACTTGTTTCCGGTTTTTGGTTATTTTAAGTTTAAGTGCGGAAAGTAAAAAGACACCGGAAATTATAGTGGTTCCCTTCACAATCCGAAGGTACATCCACTCCCCTTTCGACTCGAAAGAGATTTCACTATATTTAGAATTATGGTACAACCTACTCACACCAATGGTGATGCTTACTATCTAACCTATAGGTAAAAAAGTGTATGAAGAACAATCCTCTTCAACACTAACCCTTGTGTCCAACAATCCTGGATCACAAGTCAAACAGAAATAAATCTTTTTGATGATTTTAACAAAGTGTAGTATTATCAATCTTCTCTTGATTGATCTTCGCCTTAGATAAATAATTCACTCAATGAATAATATACAAGTGTTCAACAAAAATGGAATGAGATGAAAATTTGATTATGAACACTTCTATGAAATATTGAACAAAATATGAAAGAGTGATTATCTTAAGTTTTTATGAAAATTCTTGGAGGTGAAAATTCATTTTAAAAATTCAAGAATTTATATTGCCAAAACACCTTTTCAAAGAGGTATAAATTTTTCATAAAAAATGATGAAAAGGTACAAGTTTCTGGAAATTATTTTTCACTGAAACGAACAGTGTTAACCGGTTAACCAAATGGGTTAACCGGTTAACGCGTATCACGTTAACAAAGAATTTCAAAAAACTGGGCCGTTAACCGGTTAACCCATTTGGTTAACCGGTTAACACTGTTGAAATGCAGAAAAATACTTTAAGAAAAATGTGTCTTTCATTTCAACATGTTAACAGATGGTTATGTTAAAAGTGAAAATGAAGATCATGATCGTTGAACACTTGTATACTAATCTAAGAGTGAGTTAGATATACCTTAGAAGTGAATCAACAATCTTGCAAACGGTTGACTTGAAAAAGAAGCTTGATCAAAATGTTTCTCATGCATATGTGGCTTGTTTACTTTGATGCTTGAATTATCTTTGAAGCTCTTCTCTTTTTGCATTGATACATGTTGTCTTCATCAAAATACTTTTTGGATTGAAGCTTGCTTCTACAAAATAAAAACAGAATAGCTCGCTAAGTTGAAAACCTGAAAGTGCGGCTTAGGCAAAAATGAGCGTTTCGGTGGATTGAAAACCCGAAAGGGGGATCCAGGCAAAAGTTAGAGACATTAAAAAATGAATATATATATATATATATATATATATATATATATATATATATATATATATATATATATATATATATATATATATATATATATATATATCCCGCTAGATTGAGTATCTCACTCTGGGGAAATCTAGGCAAAAATTAGGGATTTGGCAAGTAACTGCATCCTGACAAGACTTTGCTTTCCAACTGTCATCTGTTAGAGATTCTCGCTCAGTCATCGTCAACTGAAGCTTCAAATACACTGGATTCAGAGATGGTGGAGAAATGGTCATTATGTTGAATGTAGCCTTTTTCCAATATATATCACCAATTTCAAATTTGTAAAGATCCATGGAGTCTTGCCATTTGCAGACTAGCATTCCATCAAATTAATTTGAACCTTTATCCAATTCTTTGCAGTCTTACTGGTTTCTATTTAACAAATGTTTGCATGTTTTAATTGATAAATATCATTGTTTTAAATAGATAAAGTTTTTATAAACTGTTTTTAAACAAAATGAACATTCATAATGACTAAAAGGATAATTGGGACATCTTCAGTGCTCTCCCAAGGATAGTATGATCTCCAAAAGGGTAACACATTGGTTGTGATCCTTTGTTTTTCCCAACAGTCGTCTCTGATTCCCGATGATCCTGCTTGTTCCCCTAGCAGTGATCTTTGCCCCTGGCAGCCACTTCGCTCGTTTCTCAGCATTGGATTTTCTCCCCTGCAGAGATTGGTGTTTCCTGGTATTTTGTTGCCCACCACCAGATTGGATTTTTCTCAAGTGGGTCTGGCTTTCTCTTTTGAGATGTAGTACCGGATGTCTGTCCATTGATTCTTGGACCTGTTTATGTTAGATGTGTCTGTCTGTCAGCATCAATCATACATAAACCACGCATATACATGCATATTTTTAACATTCAGATATTCATGTTGCATTCTTTGCCATATATCTTTGTTTGTTGTCTCCTGCTATTTGGTGATACATATTTCCCCAAGCAGATGTTTGTGTCTGATCTCTCCATATAGTGTCATCCCCATAGGCAGAAAGTGTTTATCCTTTCTTCTATATTCCCCACTGAGTATGACCTCATGGATGATTTTTATTTCAGTTTCCTCCCAAAATATGTATTGGGATGGAATTACTCCCCTGACTTACATCCTCGTTGGGTTGAGCCTTGTTTCATTTTGTCTCTCTAGTTTGTTCCTAGATTGACTACTCTTGTTATTTCCCCTGCGCTTCCCCGTAGTTTAGATGAATGATTGCTCAATAACCAGTAATTGTCCATCTTTTCCCAGACGGAGTTGTGTGGCCTTCTACCCAATAACTGGTAGTTGTAAGTCCTATTTCTGTGGTTTTTTACCCAGTAACCGGTAGTTATAAAACCCATTTTATCCCTTTGCAGAGTTAACCCTTGGTTTTGTTCATCCTAACCGATGACGTTACTCTCTTCTGTGGTCTTCTACCCAGTAACCGGTAGATGTAATCCCCTCTTTGTTGGTTATCTTTATCCAATATTCGGTATCGATATTCCTTCACCTTTTGAGTATACCACCCAATAATAGGTGATATATCTCCTGGATAATTGCTCTGATAAAGCAATTTATCCCCAGCGAGTCATCTTTCATTTACCCTTTTGTTGGTAATGATTGTTTCTCCCTTTGATTGGTCATCATTTTATACCCAGTATTCGGTATCCCGATGTCCTTTCTTTTCGGTTGGTTTATCCTTTATTAACCCAGTAATCGGTTATGGATAATCTTCCATGAGAGTATGTTATCTACGTTCTGACGGTAATAGATAATATATCTCATGCGCTCTTCAGTCTAAGTCTTTTTCTTCCCCAGTCGAGTAAGATTCGTATTTCTTTATGGAATCGAATGTCCATCCTATAATCGAGTCTGCTTTTTCAGCCCTCCTTTTGGATGATGAGTGTTTGGGAAATATTCCCCAATTCACGCCTTGGTTGGTCACCTATTATATGCCCAGTAACCGGTATCCCTGGTGTTCCTTCCTTTCTGCTCCCTATTATGACTTTTTGTCCCCTGTGGAGTCAGATTTTCCTGAGTTGAAATTTACCTTTTTTAGGTCTTCCTAAGATGTTTTTGGATGATTGATATCTCTCACCCTTATACCGGTCTTAGATATTCATTCTCCCCGAGCGTGTTGTTCTCTCACCCTTATACCGGTGTTTTGATCACATGTCTCCTTGAGCTTATTACCCAATAATCGGTAATACCTCATTTTGTTGTTTCCTCAGCCGAGTCCTCTTTGGACATTCCCCATCAGAGTCCCTTAGTGGATTTTCCCCATCCCGAGTTCGGATTTTTATCAAAAGTATCCTTTGTGGATTGTTTTGCTGTATTGGCATATTCCCCAATACATGCATCTTTGCGTCAGCTCGAGTCTTTCCATTGATTTATTTTCATTGAATCCCTTTGTGTCTCTCAGCATATTTCAAGCCGTGACCTGCTCACACATTTTTATCCCCTTTATTCCCCAGTAAAGTCCCAGAGTCTCTGTCCCATTTATGAGTGTATTACTCCTATGGATTTTCAGTTTCTCCTGATTTCTTTTCCTTTGTGGACATATATCCCCACAGAGTGTTAACTTTTGCATACATACATTTGCATCATGAGGTCTCTTAGGGACCAAAATTCGTCTCTTTCTTATTATTTAAGCCCATTCTACCTTGTTGAGATGAAGATTTTAACCTTTATATCTCCGTCTAGAATGACTTTAAATAGGGGCATCTGTAAGACCCTAATTTTGACCCTAAGATCCCTCATGGCATCATATCATTGCACATTGCATTTACCTCAAGGATCATAGCATCTTGGCTTCTTAACCGTAGGGTTGGGATTTGTGTGAGTTGGTTTGAGACCACCAAGCATGCTTGAATTGTATATTATTACTTTTCTCATTTTGTTTACTAACCAAAAGCACAAAAATATGTCACTAACATCTTTTTTTTGTAGCTTGAGCAATCATAAGATCTAAGGCTCCTAGGAGGTCCCTATGCTCAAAGAATGGCCAGATGAAGTTGAAAGCAAGCATGACAATAGTTCACAAAGCTCTCAATCATCATATATGCCTCCCAAGTCTCTCAATTTGTCAATTTGATCAAGATAAACCAAAGGGCTTGAGGCTTGTTTCCCAAGGAAACCCTAATTCAACTGTGCATCAACTTTGCCTTGCTCATGAAGCAACCTCAACCCATGATCAAATACAATCAAGGGAAGTTCTTTCATTCATAATTTCCTGCATATTTGAGCTTATGTGAGTGTCCTCAATCGTCAATTCATCAAGATGTGAAGTTTGGACTTGAGAAGTTGATCAGTCAATTCATCTGACGATTTTGGAATCCACTGAGACCAAACTTTTGATGTGTTTGTCAAATGAAGATGACCCCAAAATAAATAATGTTCTTAAGAACCATATGAAAAACTTTCATGTTCATCAAAAATTTATTTGAAGCATGGAAGTTCACCATCCATTTCAAAACATTATAGGTCATTTTGACTGAAACCCTAATTTGGGGTCAACTTCCCAAGGACCTAACTCACTCATTTTTCGTGATTTTGAGGTGGGATCAAATGCATTGGAAATTTTAATATTTCTACTTAATTTGTTATGTTGAACAAAGTTCCATAATATTAAAACACATACATGTGATAATGCAAAACATTATAGGTCACTTTGGACCAAAGGCATTGATATGTGAAAATGTCCAACTTCAAGTGCCCATAACTTGCTCATCAAAAACCTAAATGATGCAAACTTTAAGTCCAACTTGGTTGCCTTGAAAAGATCTACAACATTTTTGTTGAAGGTTTTGTCATTTGAAGCTTGCATCATTTGAAACAGAAGGGCTTGAAGTTGGTCCATTTTGGAAAATTTCACATGCACATGTTTTGCACATTGAACTTTATGACCAATTTTCATTAATTTCCCAACTCCAAATGGATTTTTGTTCAACATAACAATTGTTTCTCATGTCAAGACCCTTCCAACCATTACCCATAAGACCATGTTTCAATTTGGTAAGAGGTAGTTCAGGAGAGGAGAAGATTCATGTGCATTTATGGAAACAATGATGAAACTCCATGCACAATCCAATTCCATTACATCTGCACGTCCAAAATCATTTTAATGATATTAATCTTGCATTTCCAATTTCATTTGGGCCCTCCATGCGCCTGTACAGGCCCATGCATGGAGGCCCTCACTTCATGCACACATGAACTTTGCATGACTTACATCACCATTTGCTATAAATAGAGGTGCTTAGCTTCACCATTGGGATAACCTCAAGGCGCCTTATATGCTGCAGAACTCAATCCAAACCTCACTCAAAAGGAATTTTGCTCTTTCACTTCAATTTTTCAGATCCAATTTTCAACTTCCTTGGTTGATTATTGGACTCTAATTCCTTAGCCTTGCCCTATTTCCATCTCAAAAACAAGCTGCTATCAAGAATTAGGAGAGCTCGTGCTTCATAGATCTGCATTTCAAAGGTGGATATCCAAACTTTTTCAATTCGAAACTCACTGATTATAGCTCATTTCTTGTGGTTATTGGCTCCTCTAAAGTCCTGTCATAAGAGGCAATTGAATTGTGCATTTAATTTTGTAAATCCATCAAGTTCAGATTGAACACCATTATTTTCCATCTCTGGTTTCTCTTCCTATGAGGATCTAGAGTGAAAATCAATGGCTCAGAGGTGATGTACATCACCCCAGCTTTCCATTGATATGAGGATCGCTCGTTTTCATTAAGAGTTTTGGACCTGCAACTTCCACCGACGCTGGTATGCTCGCCGGAGAAGACGATGGTGTACACCACCGTCCCTATGCCAGATTCAATATAGGCCGTGTGATTACATCTCCAGTTTAAATCTCAGCGCTTAGATCTTATGACTTTTTTAATTCCTTGTGTTTCTCAATTGACTTGAGACCATGGTGAGCGCGCGCATGTGGATCCTTGGATGTGCCACCTCAATTAATGACGTTGATCCAACGCGCCTGGATTTTTTGCATTTCTGATTTATTCATTTTATTTTCATTATTTCATTTTATTTCAAAAAATCATAACTCTTTCATTTTAAATCAAAAAAAATATGGGACCAAGTGCATTATTCCCCTTTTGTCATTTGATATTTTTTTATGAATTTTCTCTTTTCTGGTTATTTTTAATTCATTTTAAATAGTTTCCAATATTCAAAAAATGCAAAAATATTTTCTTAACCTCTTTGAATGATGATGGATTTGTGAAAAATATTCTCATCAATTTATTAATTGATTTGAGATTTATTTGGGATTTTAGTTCAATTAGGTTATTTTTATTCATTTTTAAATTGTTTAAAAATAGTTTCTTGTTTCTAAAAATGCTGAAATTTTTTGTCAAACTTTGTTTGAACTTGTTAAACTTAGGATGAACCATTTGGACTTTTCCAAGTTGATCTGAAATGGATTTGAAGTTTGACCTTTGTTTGATTATTTTAATTCAAGTATTATTTTAATTTTCAAAAATACCAAAAATATTTTACTTGTTTCTTGACTTCTAAGTCTCATTTTGCTTTTGTTTACCATTGATTGACTTTGATTCTATTCATGTTTGATCAATGTGTGTGGGATATCTCATTTGAATTTCAATTCATATACATTCTTATTCATCTTCTTCATCTTTTTTTTCCTTTTGATCAATGAGTTAAAGATTGGTGGTTAGCCTTGACATATGGGAGGCTTAACCTTCCTTGATTCAAATCTAATTCATCTTGATCATAGATCAAGTGAATGGCTTTGCATTAAGGATAGGTTGCTTCTTGGTCAAGCAAAAAACCTAAATCAATACAAGATCATTCTTCTTTTCTTTTGGCATGGCAAGTTGTAGGGGCTTGGCTTACTAGTCAAGATCTCTAACTTGTGTTTGTGGCCTATCTTTTTATTGACCAGCCTCAGATAGGTGTGACTACTACATTAGTCCACTTACGATTGCTTAACATAATGCTAAATTTCCTTATGGCACACTAACACTAACTATTGACCATTAACTTTTAATTCAAGTCATTTAATTCTTGCAATTTACTTTTATGCAATTTAATATCTTGTACACTATTTCATTTGATTTTGCCCTTTGCTCACTTGAGCTCATGTTTATGTTATTGCAATTTGCCTTTTGCTCACTTGAGCACATTATTGTGTATATACTATTGTGCTTGTTTTTATTTTGATTGTGTGAACCAAAATCCAAATGGACAAAGGACTTAGATTCTAGGACCTTACCTAAGCAAATGGAGTTTGAAGAGCAACTAGGCCTCATGCCTTTAGAGTGCTATAAAATGTCAAAGAACAACTAGGCCTCATGCCTTTATAATGCTTAAATCTTGAAGATGAACATTGAAAGGACCAAATTCTAAACTCCCTCTTGTCCATTCTTTATTTGTTTTGTGGAACTTTTTGATTTGTGTGCTCTTGTGCTAGGGATCCCAAACATTTGAGCCAAGTAGAAGAACCATTGTCGTGAGCATCCAAAGTGTGAGATATAAAAGCCATTGGAAGATTCCTAGGAGCTTGATTGTTATGCTTGATTGCTTGAGTTATTTGCTTATTGCTTGCTAATTCCAAAGGATGGGAGCTACTTGGATCATCACTATGATCTCAAGAAGGGAACTCCATTTGTGGTTTTATTTCTCTTCCTTCATCTTTGTATGTTTAGGACTTAGACATTCTTCTTCTTCCCCCCACTCTAACCCAAGCCAAACTTTTGTGCAAACATTAACATTGTTTTCAAAATTAGAAACCTAAGCACTATGCTTTTGATTTTCCAAACTTCTTTTCATAACACTTATTTTGCATGGAATCCTTAAGTAAACTTTGACCATACTTTGTGAATACTTTTCATTTGTAAATACAACTCACTCAATTGTTTTGTGGTTTCAATGGCCACTTCTTGCTAAAGCTTTTCATAAACATTAGCTATTAGGTTTGAGTTATCCTAGAGGTTGAGATAATACTCACCTATATCCTTAGTGATGGACTGTAAGACTTCCATGCTTATTATAGGGTTAACCCCTCACTAGCATCTTAAAGCTCTCCTCACATGGTGGATTTGTGGTTTTAGGTTGAGTTTTCTCCCTTTGATAACAAAATACCTTAAGGATTTTGGACCAATCAATTCACCAACTTCTTTTGAGAGTTTTACCCCGAACTACGAGGTTTTGATCCTAATATTTTTTAAGATGGTACGTAGGCAATGGGTTTATCCATTCAAACACAAAATTGTAAATAATTTGTACATTCTTCTCTCATCTCCCCAATCATGTTTGCACAAATAATTTTCACAAATACCAACCTACCTTACAACATTAGTGAAAAGGGCTCCCTTAGAGTACTAAGGATGTTTTTGGTGCTTAAAACCTTCCCATTGCATAACCAACCCCCTTACTCAGATCTCTGACATTTTTATTAGTTTTTGATTTGATAAAACTTCTCGGTTATTTTTTGCTTTCTAACCTTTCCTTTGGATAAATAGAAGTGCGGTGGCGACTCGAATTGTATGATTTACTTTTAATTTAGTCAATAAATCTAAAAGTAACAAATACCCCGCTACATAGTGGATGCTCCAAACACATGGCTGGAAACAAAAACCTGCTAACTGGGCTTCATCCTCATGCCACCAGCTATGTAACCTTTGGTGATGGAGCAAATGGTGAAATCAAGAGAATTGGCAAGCTTAACTGCCTTGGAGTCCCTAATCTTGATAATGTCTTACTTGTTAAGGGACTGACTGCAAACCTAATAAGCATCAGTCAACTGTGTGACCAAGGTCTAAATGTAAACTTCACTAAAACTGAATGTCTGATCACTAATAAAGAAAATAAAGTGATCATGAAATGAGTCAGGTCTAAGGACAACTTCTACATGTGAAGTTCTCAAGAAACGGGTTATTCTTCAATGTGTACTCTAGCTAAAGAAGAAGAAGTGAAGATATGGCATCAAAGATTGGACCATCTGCATCTTAAATGTATGAAGAGGATTATATCTGTTGAAGCTGTTAGAGGAATTCCTATCTTGAAGATTGATGAAGGCGAGCTTGTGGGGAATGTCAGATTGGAAAACAGACAACGATGTCACACCAGAAGCTTAGACATGACACCACTTCCAGAGTGCTGGAACTCCTCCATATGGATTTGATGGGACCCATACAGGTGGAAAGCCTTGGTGGAAAGAAGTATGCTTATGTAGTGGTGGATGACTTCTCCAGATACACCTGGGTCAATTTTATAAGAGAGAAATCTGATGTATTTGAAATCTTCAAAGATCTTTGTTTAAGACTTCAAAGAGAAAAGGAAAGGCAAGTTATTAAAATCAGAAGTGATCATGGGAAGGAATTTGAAAACAAAAAATTTGCTTAATTCTGTGCATCAGAAGGAATTAGTCATGAGTTCTCATTCCCATTACTCCCCAGCAAAATGGTGTGGTAGAAAGGAAAAATAGAACTCTTCAAGAATCAGCCAGAGCTACGATTCATGCTAAGAAATTGCCCTACCACTTCTAGGATGAAGCTATGAACACAACCTGCTATGTTCACAACAGAGTAACCTTGAAGAAAGGGACTCCTACTACCCTATATAAAGTCTAGAAAGGGACAAAACCTACAGTCAAATACTTCCATGTGTTTGGTAGTAAATGTTATATTTTGGCTGATCGTGAACAAAGAAGGAAGATGGATCCCAAAAGTGATGAAGGAATATTTCTGGGCTACTCAACAAATAGCAGAGCATATAGAGTCTTTAATTCCAAAACAAAAGTAATGATGTAATCTATCAATGTTGTGGTTGATGATCAACAGACTGATGTCACAGACGATGTTGAGATATCTCCAAATGATCCCCCAGCTGATTTCTCAAACAAAAATAATGAGAGTGCTAGATATCAAGCTGAACCAAAAGTCAGTCACATAAACCAAGTGAAGAGGATACTGAAATATGTCAATGGCACCAGTGACTATGGGATGTTGTATACTCATGGTTCAGGATCTATGTTGACTGGATATTGTGATGTTGATTGGTCTGGTAGTGTTAATGGTAATAAAAGCACATCAGGAGGATGTTTCTTCTTGGGGAACAACTTGATATCATGGTTTAGCAAGAAACAAAATTGTGTGGTCCTATCCACTGCTGAAGCTGAATACATAGCAGCTGGGAGTAGTTATTCTCAACTGGTTTGGATGAAACAAATGTTGACTGAATACAATGTCACACAAGATGTCATGACATTGTACTGTGACAACCTGAGTGCTATAAATATTTCAAAGAATCCTATTCAGCACAGCAGGACAAATCACATTGATATTCTTCATCACTTTATTAGAGAACTAGTGGAAGAGAAAATCATAGCCCTGGAGCATGTTACTACTGAAATGCAATTAGCTGACATATTTAAAAAGGCTTTGGATGCTAATCAATTTGAATGTTTAAGAGGGAAATTAGGGATTTGTATCCATGAGAATTTATAGCAATTAATTCGGAGTGGAAAAGGTAATAAAAATATTGTCTGCCCACTTAAAAGAAAATGCCCCATTTATGGTAAATCATTACCTAGTATTAGAACTACCATCTATAGCATTTCTACACGTAACCTCAACTCAATCACTTCCCTCTTCATCAAACTGTATCAACCATCTCTGCTAGGGCAACAAAAATTCTTTCACAAGCTCAACAAGATGTCACAACATCCTTCATCTTCTAGTTCAAAACCTGTGCACAAAGCAAGAACACCATCCATGTATTTTCTTCATGAAGACATTATGGAAGTTATTCCCCTTTCAGTCATCCCTGGCGACGCCCCTGGTCCATCCTCCACTGTAGGGCATACTCAAGGTAACAACTCTGATAACCCTACCTCTAAAGATGACATGCATCATACTGATCGTGTCATTAGAAATTTGGTCACAAGGATCCTAAATGAAGGACACTCAGTCAAGGGAGTTTCGACTCCTCTATCTAGAAGGGACCCCTCACCTGAGGTGGAACCTCACAATGAGAAAGATGATGATTCATCTAGATCAGAGAAAGATATTGCTGCTGAGGTACTGTGTTCTTTAGGGAAAACCTATCCTAGTAAGAAATTTGTAGATGCTTCTCAGAAGCATGCCTCTGGTAAGAAGGTGATTGACTTGGAAGAAGAAAGCTCAGATGATGAAGATGACACCTTGCTTCATCACTTGGAGCCAAGGGTTGCTAAGAGAATGAAGACCAGGAAGGGGAGGTCTGTGGCTGAGATGATGACAACCAGAACTAGTAAGAAAGCTACTGTTGTAGGTCCTTCAAAGTCATGGAGTAAAGTGGAGGTAAAGAAGAGAAAGGTCAAATAAAGTTCTGATTCAGAGGATGATGTTGAAGACGATGTCCCAGACATCTCTCCTGTCAAAAAGAAAACTGTTAGAAAGTCTCCTATTAAGGTTGCTACTGTACATTTGGATAACATTTCCTTCCATCTAGAAGATGGTGCAGCCAAGTGGAAATTTGTAATACAAAGGAGAATAGTTGTGGAAAGGGAACTGGGAAAGGATGTTGTGGAAGTGAAGGAGGTTATGGATTTGATCAAGTCTGTTGGTTTAATGAAAACACATAGTGCATTACCCCAATGTTTTGAAGGTCTTGCTAAAGAGTTTGTGGTGAACATCCCGGAGGATATTGCTGACAAGAACAACAAAGTGTTTTGTAAGGTGTTTGTTAGAGGAAGGTGTGTAAGGTTCTCCCCTACTATGATCAATAAGTTCCTAGGAAGAGGAACGAAATGTGTTGTTGAATTAGAGACCACAGACAATGAAGTCTATAAGAAAATCACTGTTGGACAGGTCAAGGAGTGGCCAAGCAAAAAGGATCTCTTTGCTGGAAAATTAACTATGAAATATGCTATCTTGCATAAGATAGGGTCAGCCAACTAGGTACCAACAAACCACATCTCAACAATCTCTAATGCTCTTAGAAGGATAATATATGATATTGGAACCAAGCTTAATTTTGATTATGGAAGGTTCATGTTTGAACAAATTGTTAGACATGCTTCCACAAATGCAGTGAAGCTGCCCATTGCTTTTCCCTCAATAATTTGTGGGATAATCCTTAGCCAGCAACCTGGAATACTAAGCACAAGTGATATCCCTAGTAGAAGAAAACCTCCAATTTCAGTTCATTACAAGTTATTTGAAGGAATTCATGTTAATGACATTGTCATGACATCTGCGATGAAGAAGCCAGCCTCTCAAGGTGGCTTGATTGCTGAACTAAAAGAGACATGTAAGGAATTGGAGACTGGGATAAGGGTGGCTAAGGCTAGGAAAGAAGCTTTAGAGGTTCTAATTAATAGCTTGGAGCAAGGAGATATGGATAATATTGGTGAAGCCAAGGAAACAGATGCCCACACCTCAAGTGAGAGGTCTAAATCTCAAGATAAATCTAGTGGCAGTTCTGGATCTGAAGGTGAAGAAGATGTTGGCTCCTCAGACTGAGTTGTGGTGAAGATGGTCCCTCTAGTATGATGATGTTCTAGATGCATTAATGTTTGTTGTTTTTTTGGCAGTCTTGTTTGATGCCATGATGTAATTTTTGGGCTCTGTGAGTTCTCTAGATTTGTGTTTATCTCAACTCATATAGCTGTGTATAATTATGGTTTTGCAACACCTGACATTTTGTTTTAACATTTTATATGTTATAACATTCTATGTGACATTCTCTGCTGGACTAATTGACATTTATTTTGTCTAATTGATCTCTTTGGTCTATTTTTACTAAAAAGGGGGAGAAGTTAATATGTGGAGAGCTGTAGTTAAAATGTGAAGACAGTTGATGTTGAACAGAATGATGTTCTATGTTGAACAGGTGATGTCAGATGGGGTGATTCTGAATGTTACAGGTGTTGTTGAAGGAGATGTCTGAGTTGAACAGACTTAGGGGAAGAAGAAGCACATATGTGTTTAATATGTGTTTATTACTAGTTGCTATTATAGCTAGTAATTGTGTGGTTATTACTTCTGCTGCTGCTTAACTACTGATATGTTTTTTCTTGTGAACAAATGGACTGATATATGTTTTAGCCAAAATTTTCCAAAGGGGGAGTTTGTTGGTTCTTGTGTTGGCAGCAATTTTGGTAAAACCTAGAGTGTTCACAAGTTGTCACATGTGTTGTCTTGACATAAGATATCATGTACCTGCAGGATGTTTAAAATGTGATTATGTAGGATTTTACTGAGATGTCAGACCCTATGTCATGACATCTGTATACAGAAAATTCAGTCTGAATGTTATGTGTAAGGGCAAACTGTCATACAACATACGATCATAGGTTTCGATGATGATAAATTACCACCATGGATGAATCGACATTGTCGATTCCACCTCTACAAAACAAATTCAACATATCACCTATCATATCCTCTTCTATGCTCATCTAAACTGTTATATTTCATACAACATATGTGGATAAAATGTGGTCATGACAAAATGCATGAAAACCACAAAAATATGAATTTTTACATATCTGCAGGGTTTGAGTCGACCGCAGGGGTCAGCGCATGAACCACGGGTCAGCGCACGCCGACCTATGGTCGACGCATACTGATGTGTTTTTCAGACTGTCCAAAACTGCAGGCTATGCGTCGACGCATAGACCTGCTATGGTCGACCGTTCGTGCGCAAATACAGTTTTTTTTAAGCAATTCCCACTTTGTTTGAAAAGCTGTTAAGTGGGTTGGTTGGTTTGTTACTATAAATAGAAGTTTAGTTACTTGTATCAACCAACATTTGAAAAAATTGATTCAAGTGTACAAAGAACAAGAAAAAGTGAAATAGGTGTCCAAGATTCTTCATCTTCATCTTCAACATCTCACAACACATCAATTACACACAACCATTTTTGAAGTGCTTTGTGATTGGTTAAAGGTGATAACGTTCGAAGCCGTGATTGGGGAATCCGGTTCGGGTTGAAGCTTGCGACAGGTTTTTTCTTAAATAAAACCTTTAGGGTTTTGTCTTCCAAGATTGGTTTGATTTTGGGGGTTTTTGGACGATTTCTTTATCAATTTTCAGCTGAGCGAAGAAGATTGAGAAAAGGAAGTCTTCATCAATCTAGTAGAGGATTTAGTGATATTGAAGGGAAGATTTCGGGTTCGATTTGTTGTAGTTGAGATCAGTCGGGCCTAGGGTTTGAAGAACTGAGAGTTATTCAACAAAGGGGTTGGAATCGGAGGTCAATCAACAACAATCGAAGGACTTGATTCACCTTGAATCAAGGAACAAGGAGTGGAAGCAACATTCAACGTCTTGAGAATTCTGTTGTAAAATTGCTTTTCAATCCTTGTATCAACGGTTATACTCAACAGGTGATATCTATTAAAGCAATCTGAATTCTAGTTTTAGAATTGAAGGAAGACGTACCCCGAAGCGAGGACGACGGGGGAACTGCCTCATCAAATCTTTGTCTTCTCTATTTTTCAGCATATTTGTTTTTGGCTTAAAAATAAGTGATTTTTGTATAAGCACTTTTATCAAACCTTGATATTAATTGAGTAAGAAGTTAAAACTCTGTTTTTGAATCCAAAGTACAATAAAACATTGTACTAGACTAATTGAAATCACTTACTCAACATAAATATCACTTGGAGTGTTTTTGCACACCAAGTGTTTGATAATTTGCCTAAACCAAAATTATCTTAGTTGTGTATCTAGTTTGGTTTGCTTTTTGAATCATTGGAACTAGGAATCCTAGCAAGTGAAATAAATCATTGATAGTTTGACAAGTGTAGTGATTCTTATTCTACATTATCTCTAATCCATAGGCTAGACGCATATCCGGTTTTCCAATAACTGTTCGTTTTAGACTATATTTTCCTCGGCCGCTTCCGCACTCAAAACAAATTTTCAAAACCAATTTTTTAAATTGGTAGCGCCGACTCAATTTTTAATTGGGATCTATTCAACCCCACCTTCTAGATCCGTGCCATAGTCTAACATTATGTATTATGTGATTGCGTTTTTAATTCTAATCTGTGTATGATTGATAAGATGATTGAACAAACTACCAATCAGTAATTATAACTAGATTGGCTTATTTTCGAAAGAGATATAATCAACTGTCATGACAAGATATGAATGGAAAATAGTTTTAGGGTTTTATGATGTCCAAGCCCAGCCAAATGCTTCTATAAAAAGGACATGGAAAACCTGATTTTATACA
Organism: Lathyrus oleraceus; assembly: GCF_024323335.1. Classification (NCBI taxonomy): domain Eukaryota; kingdom Viridiplantae; phylum Streptophyta; class Magnoliopsida; order Fabales; family Fabaceae; genus Lathyrus; species Lathyrus oleraceus. The sequence continues at coordinate 374,335,701 of NC_066580.1, forward strand.
CAAGAAATAACGAACGAAATATTGAGAGAGAATAAGGGTTTAAGTCTTGTATGGTCGTGTGAATTGTAAGCCATTCAATTCATCCATAGATGATTGAATTGGTCTAATTTTTGAGTTGTAATTTGTCCACTCTAAGCTTTGAAGCATGAGTGTGTGTTTACTTGATTGAAGATTTTAAGTAAGATCAAGTATGTGTCTTTGAACAGTGTCTTCTTCTCATTGTAGTTCTTGTTTTATATCACTATTGTGATTGAGGGGGGGGGGTGAGTAGGATCTCATATATAAGAGTTCTTAGGTAGAAGTCACATGGTAGAGATTAGGTGAAAAGACTGTAACTTGAAGTTGTTTACTAAGAGTCTTTGAACTGATTCTATTTACTAGATTTCCTTCCTGGCTTGGTAGCCCTCAGACGTAGGTGAGTTTGCACCGAACTGGGTTAACAATTGCTTGTGTCTCTTGCATTACTGTTCTTTATATTTTATCCTGTTTGTATTGTTCAGATATTAGTGTCGTGACATTACCTTCGACATCTCATATTTGATACCAGAATTTCATTTCTGAAATATAACCTTCGAGTAGCTTCAATTCTGCTTGATCTTGATCTGGATTTGGTTTATTCTTCCTACTCTTGCTTGCAGTGATCAATTGAGATGGAAAGGGCAATGAATTCTTGGAGTTTGAACTTCAAAATTTAAGGTGAAATTCAAACTTGATTTCAATGAAATCCTCAAGAAAGTGTACAGAGTGAGGGGTCTGAGTCGTCTTGGAAAAGCTTGGGCAAGGTGTTGATGCATTTCTGAGCTCATGGCACTTGTATTTATAGGCTTCTCAAATGCTTTTTGCACACTTCCATTCAAACTCCAAAAATAGTAATGAACTCATGCATGCTTGCATGGGCGTGTACAAAGCCCAAAGAATGATGTCAAAGGGTCCAACATCATGCACATGTAATGCTGAAAGCAATTCATGAAGCCATGCAATGTGGAATGGAAACTGGTCATGAAAATCTTCCTAATGGGGCCATGCATTTCACCCATGCGCAAGTCCTTAAATTTTGATCCAAATGAGACGACGTTGGACTTTTTAGAAAGGTGAGAGCAAGGGGAACAACTTTCATGTTGTACACGTTTCCATTTGAAGCTTGGATCAAGATAAATTTGAGGAGGAAGTTCGGAAAATCAAACATATTTGAAAATTTTCAAAGTACCAAGTCAAATGTTCACTTCTTCCACCTTGGATAACTTTTGCTATGGACTTCAAATGGAAACTTTTCCTTGATAAAAGTTGTATCTATTTCAAGCCTATTCAATTTATCACAAATTTGACCTTATTTGGATTTGTCATGAGGGAGTTATGCATTTTATAAGTTGAGGAAAATCACTTGTTCAAAGGTAATGGCCCAAAATGACCTATAATATTTCCTCTTGGCACATGCGTTTGCAAGTTGAATTTAAACTTCCTCCAAACATAAAAGTTGAAAATCACATATTTAATTTTATCTTGGAATATGAATGGATTTCATATCATAACAATTGAGAAAGTTATGGTCTTGAGAACTTTATCTCCTAACTAGGGTTCAGACAAAATGACCTATAATCTTTCACCATAAACTATGACTTTCCAAGCATAACCAGATCTTGACTTCAACAAGAAAGTTGTTTGTAATATCATTATGAGTAATTTTTCACTTAGAATAATTTGCATATGACAAAAATGGTAGGAGATAGGGTCTAGGGAACCCCACTTTTGACCAGTTGACTTCCTCTAGTCAACCACCATGAACCAAATTGCAAACTTGAAGGTACCTTCACCTTTTGGACTCATGGAGGATCATATATGTATAAAATGATGTAATATGAATTATACCTTGATATATTTGGTCAAATGGTGAAGAAAATTATTGAGGAAGTCACACAAGATACCTAGATGAATTAGGGCTTCCAAGGAAAACAAGCTTCAAATTCTTGATGAATTCTTGATCAAAATGATATGTGAAGACCATGGGGATCCATATATTATGTATAGAACCAATGTAAACCATCTCTTTATTAGTATCCTTGTGTAGCGGTGTATTCGTCACTTTATGATTTATTGGCTAAATCAAAAGCAAAGCATACAAAGATAGAGTCGCCACCGCACTTTTATTTATCCAAAGGAATGGCTAAAAAGCGAACAAAAGCCTAAGAAGTTTTATGCATAGAAAACTAATGAAAGGTCAGAGATCTGGGTAAGGGGGTAATTATGCAAAGGGAAGGTGTTAGGCACCCGATGCATCCTAGGTACTCCTAGGGAACCTCTCTTCACAACTTTTTGTATCAATTATTTGTTTATGAAATATTTTTGTGCAAACATCGATTGAAGGGATGAGAAAAGAATATACAATTTTTATTATTTTTGTGTTTGGATGGAAAGATCCATTGCCTACGTACCTTTACAGGATCACAACCTCGTAGTTCGGCTAAAAGATTTCCAAAAAATAAGTGGATTGATTTTAAACAAAAGCCTTAAGGTCTTTCATTATCCACGGGAGAAAACTCAACCTATACAACCACAAGTCCACCATGTGAGAAAAGCTTCAACTTGCTAGTGAGGGACCATGCCCTATAATAAGCAAGGAAGTCTTACAATTCAATCACTAAGGACAAAAGGTGAGATTTACATCAACCACTAAGATAATTGAGATCTATGGCTAATGTATGAAAACTTATCAAGAATGGACAAAGCCACAAGAACAATTGAATGACCGATCAAAGGGAGCAACAATCATTACCAACAAAAGGGTAGATGAAAGAGGACTCACAGGAAGTCTTACAATTCAATCACTAAGGACAAAAGGTGAGATTTACATCAACCACTAAGATAATTGAGATCTATGGCTAATGTATGAAAACTTATCAAGAATGGACAAAGCCACAAGAACAATTGAATGACCGATCAAAGGGAGCAACAATCATTACCAACAAAAGGGTAGATGAAAGAGGACTCACTGGGGATGCATTGATAAACAATCAATGATCCGGGGAACAAATCACTGGAAAACGGTGAAAGGACCCACTGAGGATAAAATTGCTAGCCTACGACAATTATCCACAAGAGACTTGTTGGGGATACAATTGCTTACTTAGAGCAATTACCCAGACAAGGGAAGGAATATCAACATCGAATACTGGATGAAGACAACCAACAAGAGTAACCATCATCGGTTAGGATGAACAACAAGGTTAACTCTGCAAAAGGGAGAACAAAGGATTTATAACTACCGAATACTGGGTAGAAGACCAAAGACTCTGGCTGTGGAAACAAGAGGTTTACCACTACCGTCTACTGGGTAGAAAACCAAAGACTCAGCTGAGGATAGGGTGAATGATTGCTGAATATATCGAGCAATTATCCCAACTATTCCACAAGGAAGCACAAACTCCACTAGGGAGACAACAACAACATAGGATTTACAACTACCGAATACTGGGTAGAAGACCGTAAAATCCACCATCAACCAGAATGAACCATAAAGGTTACCTCTGCTTAGGGGAATAGAAATAGGACTTACAACTACCGGTTACGGGGTAGAGGGCCACAACTCTGATGAGGATATAAAAGTATGGTTTATAACTACCGAATACGGGGTAGAAAACCAAAACATCTGTGCGGGGAGTGAAAGGATCACAACTCCGCACGGGGAAACAAAATAGGGTTTAAAACTACCAGTTACTGGGTAGAAAACCACAAACTCTGCTGGAGAGCAAGAAAAAAGGATTTACGACTACCGAATATTGGGTAGAAAACCATAAACTCTGCTGAGGAACAAAATGTTCACAACCACAGACTCCACAAAAGGGAAAAAAGGTATATAGGATCTACAACTACCGGTTACTGGGTAGAAAACCGCAAAGGATAGGACTTACAACTACCAGTTACTGGGTAGAGGCCCAAACTCTATTGGGGATAAAATGAACTATTGCCGGTTACTGGGCAATTTATTCATTTATTCCACAGGGAAGCACAAGAGACAGTTGAAAAAGGCCAATTCAGGATCAAACCAAAAAGGCAAACTGAATCAAGACTCGTCCTAATGAGGATATAACTCAATAGGGAAAACCCATCCCAATATATGTGTTGGGAGGAAACGGAAACAACTGTCATCCACGAGGCTATATCTCAGTGGGGAACTGCAGAAGGAATGACACATACTTTCTGCTTATGGGGCTGACTCTATATTGAGAGATTAAACACCCGACATCTGCTTGGAGAGATCTACTGGAGATCTACATCACCAAAAGCAGGAGACAACAAACAAAGATATATGGCAAAAAAATACAACATGAATATCTGAAATGTTGAAAGTATGCATGAATATGCGTGATTTATGTTTGATGAATGCTGACAAAACAGACATATCTAACACAAACAGGTCCAGGAATCAAACGCCCGGTACTACACCACAGGAGAGAAAGCCAGAAACTCTAATGGAGAGTATCTAATCTGTTGGAGATATGAGATATCACAGGAATCACACAAGACCTCTGATTGATGGATCATCAGTCTCAGCTCAACTGGGAATCAGAAGTTCACAGGGGCAGAAACTGCCACGAAAGCCACTCTGTTGGGGAAGTGGAGAAATCACGAGATTTCTGCAGGGGAATCATCAATCTCAACTGAGAAACGGAGTTTACTGCATAAGCAGAAATTGCTGAAGAAAACAGAACACACAAGTAGAATCTGGCCGCACAAGCAACTCTACCGGGGATAGTGTCAGCAACTCCAATGGGGATGAATCCACTGAGGGAGAAAAGATCACGCGAGTAGAATCTGCACACAAGCCACTCTACTGGGATCAAAAGCATCAGGAAATCACCAAATCTCTGCAGGGGAGAAAACCATCACAGATACAATCCATCACCACTACTGGGGATTTATCTGAGGCAGAGAAGGAGAAATGGGGATCAACCACTAAATACCAAACCTTCACAAAATATCACAACTGCTGAGGAGGAAAGAATCTCTGCTCTGCTGAAGGGAGGAGAGGTGAAAACCTCAACAAAACACCCTGATGAGGGAAGATAGCATAGATGAAGTACATCATACCAACAACTCCGCTGGCTACTTCACTGAGGAGAGAATATTGAAGTACCGGGATGTCAACCCACCAACTACCGAATCTTCCAAAAGGCAAGCACCCATGCTGGGGAGAGAATATTGTTGGAGAGGAAAATTGAAGTCTTCAACAAATACTCTGAGTGAGGAGGAGTCATAATAAAGGCTCTGCTCAACAAAATCTGTTCGGGAGAAAATCCCAATAGACACCCTGCTTAGGGAACAAAATCTCAACAGAAGCTCTGCTTGGGGAGAAACCCCAACAACAATCTGGAGAAAGAGGATACAACCAAGCCAAGAATATGAACAAATGTCTTACCCTGTTGGAAAACATGTCACCCTTGGGAGAGCACTGAGAAATTCTTAAGTATCCTTTCATCATTGTGAATGTTCACTTTGTTTAAAAAGAAAATTGAAAAAGAAAATTCTATTTGTTTAAAACAATGACATTTTATCAATTAAAACATGCAAAACATTTGTTGAATTGAAACAAATAAGAGTGCAAATAATTGGATAAAAGCTCAAATTTATTTGATACAATGGTAGCCTGTAAATGGCAAGACTCCATAGATCTGTACAAATTTGAAATCGGTGATATATATTGGAAGAGGGCTACATTGAACATAATGATCCCTTACTACCAATTGAATCCGATGTATTTGAAGCTTCAGTTGACGACGACTGAGCGAGAATCTCTGACGAAAAGACAGTTGCGGAACAGAAAGTCTTGTCAGGATGCAGTTACTTGCCAAATCCCTAATTTTTGCCTAGATTGCCCCAGGGTGAGGTACTCAATCTAGCGGGATGCAAATACATTTTTTCAAGTCTCTAATTTTTTGCCTGGATCACCCTTTCGGGTTATCCACCGAGACGCTCATTTTTGCCTAAGCCGCCCTTTCGGGTTTTCAACTTAGCGAGCTATTCTGTTTTTTTCTTTTTAGGCGAAGTATTTCTTGACTGCATCTGAATTCACAGGACGAGTGAAATCCTCCCCATCCATTGTTGTAAGCATCAAAGCACCGCCTGAAAAGGCTCTCTTGATAACATATGGACCCTCGTAGTTTGGAGTCCACTTGCCCCTGGAATCGGGCGCGAAAGACAAGACTTTCTTGAGCACGAGGTCACCTTCTCGGAACACACGAGGCTTGACCTTCTTATCGAATGCTTTCTTCATTCTCTGCTGATATAACTGACCATGGCACATGGGAGTCAATCGCTTCTCTTCAATCAAATTCAATTGGTCATAACGACTCTGAATCCATTCAACATCAGTCAACTTGGCTTCCATCAAGACTCTCATTGATGGGATCTCCACCTCTACTGGGAGCACATCCTCCATGCCGTAAACAAGAGAAAAAGGGGTTGCCCCTGTTGAAGTGCGGACAGATGTACGATATCCATGCAAAGCAAATGGCAGCATCTCATGCCAATCTTTGTACGTGACTGTCATCTTCTGGATAATCTTCTTGATATTTTTGTTAGCAGCTTCAACAGCCCCATTCATCTTGGGTCTGTAGGGAGAGGAATTATGGTATGCAATCTTGAACTCAGTGCACAACTCTTCCATCATCTTGTTGTTCAAGTTAGATCTATTATCAGTAATGATCTTATCAGGCACGCCATAACGGCATATTAGTTGATTCTTGATAAACTTCACGACCACCTGCCTGGTCACATTAGCATATGATACAACTTCAACCCATTTGGTGAAGTATTCAATTGCTACGAGAATAAACCTGTGTCTGTTAGACGCTTTCGGTTCAATCATGCCGATCATGTTGATTCCCCACATAGAGAAAGGCCATGGTGATGAAATCACATTCAGAAGTGTCGGAGGAATATGAATCTTATCTGCGTAAATCTGACACTTGTGGCACTTCTTCACATATTTGCAGCAGTCAGACTCCATTGTCAGCCAATGGTAGCCTGCTCTCAACATCTTTCTAGCCATGGCATGTCCATTGGAATGAGTACCAAATGAACCCTCATGGACCTCAGTCATCAACAGGTTTGCTTCGTGTATATCCACGCATCTGAGAAAAACCATGTCAAAATTTCTCTTATAAAGCACTTCACCACTGAGGTAGAAACTTCCTGACAACCTTCTCAGAGTTTTCCTATCTTTCACAGACGCCCCAGGCGGGTAGACCTGGTTCTGGAGGAAATTCTTGATATCAAAATACCAAGGCTTATAATCTTTGACTTCTTCAACTGCAAACACGTGAGCTGGTCTATCCAAGCGCATCACGGTGATATTGGGAACTTCATTCCAATACTTGACTATAATCATGGAAGCAAGCGTAGCAAGCGCATCTGCCATCTGATTACCTTCTCGAGGAATATGATGAAAGTCAACTTCTATAAAGAACGTTGAAATCCTCCTCGCATAATCTCGGTATGGAATAAGACCAGGTTGATTCGTTTCCCACTCACCCTTGATCTGATTGACAACCAGGGCCGAATCACCATATACATCAAGGTGCTTGATCCTCAGATCGATGCACTCTTCTAATCCCATGATACAGGCTTCGTACTCCGCCATATTATTCGTGCATTTGAAAGTTAGCCTTGCTGTAAACGGAATATGTGTGCCCTGAGGAGTAATGATTACTGCCCCAATTCCATTTCCGTACTGATTTACAGCGCCATCAAACACCATCGTCCATCTGGAACCGGGTTCCGGACCTTCATCAAGTGTAGGCTCATCGCAATCTTTCATTTTCAAATACAGAATCTCCTCATCGGGGAAGTCATACTGAACAGACTCATGATCTTCAATCGGCGGATGTGCCAAGTGGTCAGCCAAGATACTACCTTTGATAGCTTTCTGAGCTCGATACTCGATATCATACTCAGATAACAACATCTGCCAACGGGAAATCCTCCCGGTTAAAGCAGGCTTCTCGAAGATATACTTGATTGGATCCATTCTGGATATCAACCAAGTTGTATGATTTATCATGTACTGGCGCAAACGCTTAGCAGCCCAAGCCAAAGCACAACACGTCTTCTCAAGCATAGAGTATCGAGACTCACAATCAGTGAACTTCTTACTCAGGTAATAGATAGAAGATTCTTTCTTTCCCGATTCGTCTTGTTGACCAAGGACACAACCCATGGAGTCTTCAAGAACAGTCAGATACATGATCAGAGGCCTTCCTTCTACAGGCAAGACAAGATCGGAGGTTCAGACAGATACTCTTTGATACTGTCGAAAGCTTTCTGGCAATCCTCGGTCCAATCATGGGATTGATCTTTCTGGAGGAGCTTGAATATCGGCACACATGTGGCAGTCATGTGGGATATAAATCTGGAAATATAATTCAAGCGGCCAAGAAAACCTCGGACTTGCTTCTCAGTTTTGGGTGCAGGCATCTCTTGTGTTTCTTTGACCTTTGCATGATCAACTTCAATACCTCTCTCGCTGACTACAAAACCCGATAACTTGCCGGAACGGACTCCAAATGTACATTTGTTCGGATTCAGACGAAGCCTGAACTTCCTCAGACGCTGAAAAAGCTTCAACAAATGCTCAATATGCTCAACTTCCGTTCGTGACTTAGCAATCATATCATCAACATAGACCTCTATCTCCTTGTGCATCATATCATCAAACAAGGTAGTCATAGCTCGTTGATACGTGGCTCCGGCGTTCTTCAAACCGAAGGGCATCACTCGATAACAGAATGTTCCCCAAGGTGTGATGAATGTTGTCTTCTCCATATCCTCGGGTGCCATCTTGATTTGGTTATATCCGGAAAATCCATCCATAAACGAAAAGACTTTGAATTTAGCTGTATTGTCTACCAACATATCAATGTGTGGTAGAGGGAAATCATCTTTCGGACTAGCTTTATTCAACTCTCTGTAATCAACACACATACGAACTTTTCTGTCTTTCTTAGGCACAAGCACAATATTGGCCACCCATTGAGGATACGTAGAAGTCACCAGAAACCCCGCATCAATTTGTTTCTGAACTTCCTCTTTGATCTTCACTGCCATATCTGGATGAGTCCTTCTGAGCTTCTACTTCACAGGCACGCACTCAGGCTTCAAAGGCAGGAAATGTTGCACAATATCTGTATATAGACCCGACATGTCTTCATACGACCAAGCAAAGATATCGGAATATTCTCGTAGCAAACTGATCAACCCCTTCTTGACAGACTCTTCAAGGAGTGCCCCAGTCTTCACCAGTCGAACACAATCTTCAGACCCCAAGTTGACTGTTTCCAGATTCTCAAGGTGTGGCTGAATGATCTTCTCTTCGTGCTCAAGGATATGGGTAATCTCATCAAGAATCCCTTCAACATCATCTTCCTCTGCTTCGAATACAGGGAATTCAAAATTGGGAGATGGCGTTGGATCATTATGTTTAATGGGTTTTAGAATCAACCTGCATAATGATTTTGGTTAATGAAAAACTTTAGAATTTATACAAACAAATCATTATGCAGATGAAAAGATTGCTTTTATTCTTGTTTTTAGGGTTTCTTTGTGATCACCGATTTCATGCAAAAAAGCAAAAAGTGAAAACAATTGGAAAAACAAATGTTTAACATGCATCAATTGAATGAAATATCATTGTATATATGATGCCAACAATGTCATCACTTTTCTTTTTGGCATGGGAGAAGGGTTTTTAAACAAAGTGAACATATTACGCTGACTTATGAATGACCGTAGGAACATCTACAGCGACCCAATTGTTGCAGATCCCGCCAGGGATGACAAAGTTGTCAGTATCCTCTGCATCCTCTTCCAGAATAGCAGCAGCTTCGTCAGCTTGATCGGCGTGAATGAAACCTCCACTCTTGAACAGCCCTTTTTCGTTGAAGACTCCAGCAGAATAGCCAATGCCATCCCGGGATTTATTATCTTCAAGCTCAATCATCTTCCCTAAACCAGCACCTGCACCACATTCAATGGCCAGTTTCGCATCTCGATAGGAAGCAAAGGAAGGAGACTTTTTCTCAATCGGCTCCGCTATAGACAAAGCTTGGAAAGGAGTTCCAACTTCATCCTCAGCATCAATGTATGAGAAAGAAGACAAGTGGCTAACCAGGAGAGCCTTTTCTCCCCCTACCACAACCAGCTTCTTATTCTTGTCGAATTTCAGCTTCTGGTGTAGGGTGGATGTCACGGCGCCAGCCTCGTGAATCCATGGTCTACCAAGGAGACAACTATAAGATGGGTGGATATCCATAACCTGAAAGGTAACCTGGAAATCACTTGGTCGAATCTTGATTGGGAGATCAACTTCCCCAATCACGGTCTTACGCGGCCCATCAAAAGCTTTCACAACAACACCACTCTGCCTCATGGGAGGCCCTTGAAATGACAATCTCGAAAGAGTGGATTTCGGCAATACATTCAAATATGACCCAGTGTCCACCAGCACGTTGGACATGGCGTCGCTCTTGCAATTCATGGAAATATGTAAAGCCATGTTGTGGTATCTTCCCTCCTCAGGGAGATTAGCGTCACAGAAACTCAAAGTGTTGCAAGCAGTGACGTTTGCAACAATACTGCCAAACTGTTCTATAGTGACATCATGATCAACATAAGCCAAGTCCAATACTTTCTGCAGAGCCTCCCTATGGGGTTCTGAATTCAGAAGCAAAGATAACACGGATATCTTGGACGGCGTTTGTAGAAGCTGGTCTACAACGTTGTACTCACTCTTCTTGATGAGCCTCAGCATCTCATCATAGTCTTCATTCACAGTGCCACTAGGGCCAACAGAATAAGTAGGAGTCTTTTATACAGAGGAGGGTTTGGCAACAGGTGCCGGGTTCGGAGAATTAACAGCATTCCCAACCGGACGCTCAACAGAGTCAACAGCTCTAGCCTGAGGCTTCGGAGGTGCTGAAAACACACGACCACTACGGGTCAAACCGCTCACATCAACGATATTCACAACAGAGGATGAAGGCAACGACACTTCTTTCCCATCTTCCACAGCAACTGGATTATAGTGGAAGGGAACTGCTTTGTCAGACGAATAAGGCGCTGGGCCGGCAGGCTTGATAATCAACGAAGGAGAAACCTTCTGCTTGCTACCATCATAGCGGATGACAATAGGCTCAGGTATCTTGAACACAGGAGAAATCACATTCACCTCCGGTTCGTCTTCATCAACATTACTGTTCTGAAGAATCTCAATAGTCCCATCATCTAGCAACTCTTGCAGCTCTCTACGCACTTGGCGACATCCCAATCTATTGACAGAGCAGATACGACATTTGTCATGGTCGTGCTCCATATGACTGTAATCACACAGTAGACGATGCAACTCAACTAATGACTATCGAATATGGCTTACATATTTGACCTTATATTTGCCAAGGCAACCCTGGACCATGTTAACCGACTTCCCATGCTCGGGCAATGGGTTCTTCGTAACATTGGGGCATGAGTCCTCAAAGCTCAGAATACCGCACCTCATAAGGTCTTGAACCTTAGTCTTCAATGGAAAGCAGTTTTCCACATTATGGCCCGGAGCACCGGAGTGATAAACACAATGTTGATCAGGCTTATACCACCACTGCGGGTTAGCAGGTACAGCCGGAGGATCCCTTGGAGTAATCAGTTTCCGCTCTATCAAAGTGGGATACAGCTCTGCATATGATACAGGAATCGGATCGAAGGTGATCTTCTTCCTTTCATAACTCGGACCAGCTGGATTACTGTTGCGAGGCTGGTAAGCCTGCTGCTGAGGGCGATGCTGTTGCTAATGATACTGTTGAGATTGTTGTTGATTATTGTGCTGCTGATGCTGATATTGCTGATTATCACGGAAGACAGGTGCTATATGAGCCACCTGGTGCTGACTGCTGGCGTGACACACAGGCTTCCTCTTGGCAGAGGGTCTTCTGGATTTGACATGGGATTACACGGCATGTGCCTCCCCATCTTTCTTCTTAGCAAATGCCCCATATCGTTTGCTAGAAGAGCCTTCATCTTTGGATAACCGTCCTTCACGGACTCCTTCCTCCAATCGCATCCCCATGTTCACCATCTTGGTGAAATCAGAGGGAGCACAAGCGATCATCCGCTCATAATAAAATGAACTAAGAGTTTTCAAAAAGATCTTAGTCATTTCTTTCTCTTCCAGCGGAGGAGTAATCTGAGCTGCCAGCTCTCGCCACCTCTGGGCGTACTCTTTAAATGTCTCTTTGTCCTTCTGGGACATGGCTCTGAGTTGATCCCGATCGGGAGCCATATGCACGTTGTATTTGTACTGCTTGACGAAAGCTTCGCCAAGATCATTGAAGGAACATATATTTCCACTATCCAGACTCATATACCATCTTAGTGCGGCACCGGACAGACTGTCCTGGAAATAATGAATCAACAGTTGATCATTATCCGTTTGAGTAGACATTTTCCTGGCATACATAACCAGGTGGCTGAGAGGGCAGGTGTTCCCCTTGTACTTCTCAAAGTCCGGGACTTTGAATTTGACGGGTATCTTCACACCGGGAACTAAACAGAGTTCGGCTGTAGACTTGCCGGATAAATCCTTTCCTCGAAGGGTCTTCAATTCCTTGCGGAGTTCAAGGAATTGGTCATTCATTGCGTCCATCTTTTCATTAACATCTGGGCCCTCAGACGGCTCAGAATGATAGATGGTGTCGTCTACCCTAGGAATGGTATGCATGACAGGAGAGGCATTGCAAGGACCGGGCTAGATGCCGGCATGGAAGCAAATGTTGGAGCTGGAATATCAGGCATATAACCAGGAGGCATCCCCCAAGAAAACCCGGGTGGCATGGCTGTTGGCACAAAATGGGCACTGGCAGCTGGCACTGTTAACGAAAAAACCTCAGAGATAACAGTCCTCTGGGGAGGAGTTGCAGGTGGCGGAGACGGTTGATTCTGAGCAGCTAAGAATTGCTCCATCAGGGCACTCAGTCTAGCGACCTCTTCCTTCAGCTCACGATTCTCTTGTTCGAGATGATCCATCAATCTAGAAGAGTTGGCTCTGGTGTAGTACCGATGAGTCAGCTTGTCTTCAAAATAAATGAAGAGCACAAAGTTAGGTCACAGACAAGAAGACCGGAACAAACACCTGCTTATGCAAATGATGCATGCAATGCTCGTGCATATGCTTTGTTTTTTTTTTATTTCAAGGAACTTTTAGGGTATTATTTGCAAATTTTTGAATATTAAGCATTTGATCACATATGGAAAATATCTCATCAAATATATTTGAGACAAAGAAGTACAGCATTGTCAATTATTACAAGAGAGAAGGAAAATAAACATCCTATGGATCCCTAGAAGCACGGGATGCCGGAAGATAAGCTGCACGAAGCCTCTTAATCTCTCTCTCATATGCTGCTTCCATATCTGCCTTGTCTTTGGCGAGTCTATCATACCTCCTTTTCCAGAACTTGGAAGACTGAGGAAGTAGAGAAGTCCAAGTATCATTCGGATCATCAATGACCTGATGCTCGAGGAACTCGATCAGAGCGTCCTTCTCCTTAAGCTGTTGAAGCAACTCTTCTCTTTAACGGATCCAGGCACGTGAAAGGTCTTCGTCTCTCAACTCCTCTACGCCTTGGTTAGGGAGGGTTGAAGGCCCAGCCACAATCAAAGGTGTAGGTCTCGGATAGTCATATGGCATGAGATACTCGGATGCTCTCTTCCTCACCCAAGCATTATACGGTTCCAAAGCTATGCAGTTCTTCGGACCCAACTCACTTCTACCCTTCTTGTGAATCTTGCGCCAAGCGCGGACCATCCTGGCTTTCAGGCCTTAGGGATCTGTACCCTCCTGAAAGAACACACCTTCTAATAGAATGTTATTAGGTTTATCCTTTAGGGGGAACCCAAGCTGACGTCGTGCTAACACAGGGTTGTAGCTAATCCCACCACATGTACCAAGAAGAGGCACGTTGGAGAATTCACCACAAGAATCGATAATCTGCACTGTTTCATATACACGATCAGACCAAGAGATATCGTCATTAGTGAGAGACATGAGTCTCGTAGACCACCGTAGACATCCCTTGTTCTCCTTGAAGGCAATCGTCTGAGGTAAGTGAGAAATAAACCACTTATACAACAGAGGCAAACAGCACACAATAGCGCCACCACCGTTTGCATTCCTCTGATGCAAAGAGACATAGGCATCACCCAACAGAGTCGGAACGGGATTAAGAACAGAAAAGATCCTAATGACGTTCACATCCACAAATTTGTCGATGTTGGGGAATAATACCAGTCCATAGATGAGAAGCACAAATATGGCCTCAAAGGCATCCTCACTCATGGCCTTCCCATAAACAGTAGCTTGAGCGATGAGGAACTCAGAAGGGAGACCTTGAATTCCACCTTTGGTAGTCACATGAGCTTTGACCAAGGATTCATCTATGTGCAACATGTCAGCTATCTCTCGAGAAGTAGGAATACTCTCCAAGCCACTGAACGGCACCTGATCCAGAATCGGAATACCCACAAGATGAGCATACTCCTCAAGGGTAGGCAATAGCTGAAAGTCCGGAAAAGAGAAGTAGTGATACAGAGGATCATAGAACTGCGCCAAAGTATTCATCAACCCTTCATCAACCTGAGTAGTCAACAGAGGCAGAAGCTTCCCATACCGAGCTTTGAAACCCAAGGGATCTAATACATAGCATGTCAGATTCCTTAACTCTTTCAGATCAGGTTGTCTAAAGCTGTACTTCTTTTTATGCCTTTTTGGTCTTTCCATATCTGAAAGTTTTGCAAATAAACCCCTTAAGTTCCTTGAAAATTTTCTTTTTATCTGATGATATGGATGCAGATGAATGCATGAATGTATGAATGCAACAATCACACTCAAGGATCAAGCAAAGCACACCAGACAAAGGTCATGGGATGGCTCGTGTTATCCTTAATATCAATCATCCATTTTGGTGGATTATGGTTTTCACCTTATTGACACCCAAGTTCCATTGATATTAACGATATACGAACGATTCAACCATCCTTAATATCAATCATCCATTTTGGTGGATTATGGTTTTCACCTTATCGACACCCAAGTTCCATTGATATTAACGATATACGAACGATTCAACCATCCTTAATATCAATCATCCATTTTGGTGGATTATGGTTTTCACCTTATCAACACCCAAGTTCCATTGATATTAACGATGTGTGAACGGATCAACCATGAATCACGGGTTTGTTGTGAGTCATGAGCATGGAGTCTCGGTTAAGAACCACCCAAAGGGAGTGTACTATGGTTTAAACCTGCCGAACATGTTCTATCAGAGGTTCCCATAGTCATCATCCCATCTTTCGAATATTATCGGAGGAATGAATACTCGTATTCCAAAAATATTCTCAAGAGAGACTCTTATGAGTGTAGTATTGCGTAACAATCGCATCAGATCTTACATCTGAACGACCTCCGCACTACGTCCTAAAAATAGGCCAAGATGGGCTTGGTAAACTAAGGTCCTTGGCTTCTACGACACATATCGGAAGAACAATGCCTAACCACAAATAACTTGTGTGACATTATTAATCAAAAATGACCTCCACCAAGTGAATGGACTCGCAAGTCAACTTGCTAAGGAATAACTCAACACAAGTCGACGAGACTATGCCATTCTCCTATCATAGGGTGCACTCGAGTTCGGGTATATAACTCATCTCACAGATCACCAAACAAGCAAGCAATTGATATATCAAGCAAATCAATCATTACAAACAATACAGTAATCCCAAATTGTACAAAAATATGTCATAAACAATATATCATAACAATTGTGAAAAGTAGGCCAACCCACTAGGAAGCGTCTGTCCCCAGCAGAGTCGCCACTTTTCTGTAGCGGTGTATTCGTCACTTTATGATTTATTGGCTAAATCAAAAGCAAAGCATACAAATATAGAGTCGCCACGTCACTTTTATTTATCCAAAGGAATGGTTAAAAAGCGAACAAAAGCCTAAGAAGTTTTACACATAGAAAACTAATGAAAGGTCAGAGATCTAGGTAAGGGGGTAATTATGCAAAGGGAAGGTGTTAGGCACCCGATGCATCCTAGGTACTCCTAGGGAACCTCTCTTCACAACTTGTTGTATCAATTATTTGTTTATGAAATATTTTTGTGCAAACATCGATTGAAGGGATGAGAAAAGAATATACAATTTTTATTATTGTTGTGTTTGGATGGAAAGATCCATTGCCTACGTACCTTTATAGGATCACAACCTCGTAGTTCGGCTAAAAGATTTCCAAAAAGTAAGTGGATTGATTTTAAACAAAAGCCTTAAGGTCTTTCATTATCCACAAGAGAAAACTCAACCTATACAACCACAAGTCCACCATGTGAGAAAAGCTTCAACTTGCTAGTGAGGGACCATGCCCTATAATAAGCAAGGAAGTCTTACAATTCAATCACTAAGGACAAAAGGTGAGATTTACATCAACCACTAAGATAATTGAGATCTATGGCTAATGTATGAAAACTTATCAAGAATGGACAAAGCCACAAGAACAATTGAATGATTGGAATTAACCAATTAGAGTATTCACAAAAAAGAAGTCAAAGTATGATTAGAATTCAATTCAAAAGAAGTATTGTGAAAATGAAGTTTGAAAATCAAAGGCTTAAGGCTTAGGTTCCTTATGACAACAGGTGAAAATGTTTGCACAAAGTTTTCTGGTTTGGGTTAACATGCAAAATGGAGGTTTAAAGAACAAAGAGGGTGGGAGGTGAGGAGTAAAACTTCTTAAGAGTTCACCTCTTCAGATCATATGTAGATGGTCCAAGTGATTCCTTTGGAAAAAAGCAACAAGCATATAACAGATAAACCATATATCAGAAATCGCCAACATAAATGGAAACCAGATGCCAATCAATGGACTTACACTAGACTCACAAATCAAAGATGGATACCAGATGCTAATCAATGGACTTACACTAGTCTCACAAAACAAAGATGGATACCAGATGCCAATCAATGGACTTACACCAGTCTCACAACACAAAGAAAACAAATGCAATAAGCAAGAGGAAACAAGTTGCCAATAAATGGTCTTACACTCGACTCCAAGGAAATGGAATGCCAATCAATGGTCTTAGTCCCAACTCCTATCAGATCACAGGAAACAACTGCCAACAAATGGACTTACAATTGACTCCTCAATGGACAAAACAAACTGTCACAAAATGTGAACAATGATCATGAAATGATATACAATTAATGCTCAAAGATGAAAATAATGCACAAGGCACACACAAACAATTATGCACAAATGAACAAATAAGCAAACAAACAGTCAATTAGCACACACTATACACAAGCAATTTACTCAAGCAAGGTTGGGCTTTAGTCAAGGGGTCATATCAACCTTGACAAACAAGCCAACTGGAAATGGGTGTTTTGAGCTCTTAACCCTAACATTGAGAGTTAGGGTGAAGCAGATAAAATGGAGATGAGGGTTATGCCTCATAGTTCTTATCCCTGGCCTGGGAGAGCTTGAATCAAATATAAAGTGTGGGAGTCCAGAATGAAGGAACTCTTCTCCACAAATGACTGACTCTATGGATAAGATTTTGGTTTTTTTTATTCAAAGTGCATCAACACATGGTGTGAGCAAAATGAATGACACAACTGAATAGCAGGGGATGGATTACACATCCCTTCTATCTGCCAATTTCCTCTTAAGAGGACTTAACCTGCTTGGCACAATATTAAACAAACAAAGACATGGCCTCTTAAGGAGGGCTTCAGACAGGTGCCTGCCAAAATAACATGACAGGTCTTCCAGACTACATGAAGATCAAGGGATTATACCTAAGTGGTATGCCAACCACAAGCAAAGCAAAGCAAAGTTCAAATGAACTTAAAGCAACTTATGTACCTGTGTAAACAACTAAACAAATCAGTACAGTATTCAGACAAACAGACAACAGTCAACAACAAACAGACAATCCCAATGTACAACATATAAGCCATAAGGCAAACTCAAGTGAATTATCATCAACCTACAAAACAACCAAATGTTAGCAATCAATAGTAAACATCAACATTCAAATGATGAAGCAACATCAACCATGGAAATTGAGTGCTTGGTCCTGAAATTCAAAGCTCACATGTAAGTACAAACCACTAGGTTAAAGCCTAGGGTCAAAGGTGAAGAAAAAATTCAAAACAGGAGCTAATACTCAACACAATGCAACTTCAAACACATATTAACATATCCTAAAAAGGACCAAAACAAAATCATCAAGCAAAGGTATTTCATGTGCAAGAGAAGTCAAAGACAATTTCAAAGCTCATATTTGGACATTGAGAATGAAAATTCCAAATCAAAATAGAAATTATTCAAATAATTATGGAAAAATTCATGAGCATTCATCACATCCAACAGGATCATCATACAAAAAATCAGAAGCATCCAAGTTCAAATGGCATGGAAATAAAATGGCACAAGTTGATCAACCAAAGGTGTGACACAAATTGTCACACCATGCAAACATGTGTATAAAATAGAAATGGTAAATGAGAAAAATACCAAACCAAGCCTAAAACATCCATCAACATGTTAAGAATCATCATGCAAAATTTCAAAGCATTTGGATCAATATCAAGCATTTCACAATAGGAAGAGTGGAGCAAGGTCACACAAGCACATATGATCAAAGAGTCTAACACCATTCAAAATCCAGCCATGCACAACTTCAGCAATTATCATCATAAAAAACTAGACAAACAGAGGATCATGCTACAAAAAATTTGGAATTATTTGAGTCATTTTTCAATTTGTTATGCATTTTCAAAGTTGGAAGAAAAATTGAATTAAAATGAACAAAAGCAAATGGAATAATGGAGGGAAAGGCATAAAATATGAATGAATTTGAAATAATTGCATGCGCCAGGAATCGATCCATGTATGAATTCAAAAATGAGGCGCGCCATAACATGAAACGCACCGTTTCAATAAACAGCGTGGCAGTCAGCGCTTATGTGGACATAGTCAAAACAATCTGAACCAATCAACTTGCCTAATGGACGCTCGCGTGGACATATGGATAAGACAAAACCCTAGGTTACGTCAGCAAAACCAGGCGGACGCAAGGATGGATGCTTCGGACGCTACTTCGTCTTCCTCATAAAGACGAAGATGAACAGTGCATGAAGCTCAAACAAAATTTCCAGAAATTCAAAACAAGTACATCATTTCAAAGATCTTTCCATGGTGATTACATATCAACTCATATCTAAGCCTAATTCCACATGATCAAAGAGAATCGAACAAAATAAGATTGGTGCACAAAACTTGAATCACACATAACTCACTCAATAATGCATCATTTTTCATGAAATTTTCACCAGAATCATCAGCAAGAATAGATCTACAAGAATATGTGCGTGAATTGCAAAATTATAAGATTCAAAACTTGACCTCTTGAAGAGCAGATTCTTGGAACTGCGCGATCCAAAGCCTTGAATGATCCAGATCCACTCTATAACACTTGTAATGATGTCTGATGAAGAAATTGAAGCTTGGCAGGTGCTGGATCTAGCTCAAATCAGAATTTCCATCTTCACCTTCATGAACTTGCTACACTTGATTCTTGCACGAATTCACCAATCTAAAGCTTGATCTGCACAAAATCAAAGCCAGAGAACCAGAATATGGAAAGAAATAGCAATGTTATTTGAAGAAAATTTGAATTATGCTTGAGAGAAAATTTTGGAGGGAGAGAGAATTTGGATCTTGAAATGGTGAAAAATGATTAACCTCCTTCAAATTCTGTTAGATTAGAGTATTTATATGAAATCCTAATCACATTGCTAATCCACACTTAATTTGGTTAATTGAAATAAGGTGTTTGGCAAAATTTCAAAAATGCATGGTGCATGGACTAAGCCCACGTGAACAGTACCATTGGCTTGATTGATTACACTTAAAATCATTTTTTTAAACACAATGGCTATGGTAGAAAGTTCCCATGATGCACCATTTTTGAATTTTGCAATTTCCCTCCAAAAAAGGCATGGAATAGCAAATGATCATGTGATAACATTTTATGCGTTGTGATGATTGATTTGGATACTTCATGTCATGAGAAGCAAAATGCAAAAAGAACCACCAAATTTGGAGTTATGGATCAAAAGATATGGCCATTTGAAGTTCCATATACACTTGGAAATGATTGGACCATATCTCCTCAACCATTCATCAGATGCTCATGATCTTGGATTTTTTGGAAATGGGAGAGAGAGATCTTCAATGTTCATGTTGGAAAAAATTTCATTTGAAGCTTATTTGATGTTGGAAAGTTGAGTTGAAGTTGGATAAAAAACTTTCCATTTTTGGAAAGTTGAAATTATAGGTCACTTTCCATTATTGGAAACTTTTGACTTGACCTCAAATTCTTCAACCTTGATCTTTGAAATGATGAATAAGCATGATTTGGACATGAATGGGATGAAGAAACTCAATTCCCACACTCAAAACCCACAGTTGACTTTTCAGTTGACTGCATATGCCCTTAGATGACCTGAACATGTTCTGATGAATTTGGGGCCTCAACCACTTGGGAATTTTGGTTCCAAAATGAACCTATAGCTCAAATAAGCTCCATATAATGATCACATGATCCATATCTCAATGAAAATACCATCTGCTCTTTGTACCATGAATTCACCTGATGCCTTGACCTGTTGACTGCTTAAGCTGCAAGTAACAAAGGTTAATGACATAATTTTGTACATTTTTGGTTAGTTATTGAAAGAAAAACAATGATATACAAATGCAAGCAGTGCTTGGTGATCAAGAACCACTCTCAAAGGGATCCCACCCACAGGGAAGGAAGCAAGGTGTCTAATGATCCTTGAGGCAATGCAATGCTATGATATGATGCCATGAGGGATCTTAGGGACAAAATTGGGGTCTTACACCTTGCATTCAGGTTCTTAAACCTTAGATATGAGCTTGATGAGGCATTGGTGGATGTACTACCTACAAAAGAGTTAAATTATGCATTGACATATTTTTGGTATTTTGGTTAGTAAATAATGAAAAACAAAGTATGATACAATCAAATGTGCTTGGTGATCTCTCCTAGTGCAAACCCAATGAATGAGGGGTAAGGAGGATGCCAAGGTGTGATCCCAAAACCAATGCATATGATGAGATAACATGAGGGATCTTAGGGTCAAAATTTAGTTCTTACACTCAAACTTTGAGCAAATTAATCTGGAGACATTCAATTAAACCTTATTTTAAGTTCATATGATCATCCATGTACCTTGAAATGCAAGAAAAGTCCAAGTACACAAGTTTATTCCAAGTGGTTTGACCAAAAAGTCAACATTTGAAGTCAAAGTTACTAAGATCACAACTCCTTCAATTCTCAACATTTTTGAATGCTTATTTTTTCATATGACTCTTCTCAATATCCTCTACAACTTATTTTTACTTTAAAAGATCCAACTATGCTTGGAGTATCATCAAAAGTTTAAAGATATTATAGTTCATTTGTGGACTTAGTGAAATTTGACCTATTTTCAAATGACTTTTTCTTAACTTTCAAGTATTACAACTTCTTCAATTTTTAACATTTAAGGATGATTATTTTTGCATAATATCATATATGATGCCCTATACAATATTTCTTCAAGGATAAAAGTCCAATTATGCTTGGAAGGCCATGGAATTCATTGAGACATTACAATTCATTTTCAGTCACTTGGGACTTGGAATTTTCTAAGTTACATGACCAGTTTTTCGTGCCAACTTCAACATGCCATAACTTTGTTCTCAATCATCTAAATACAACCTTTCTTGGCACATTTAAATATTTGTTATGATGTCAACACATTGCAAAAAAATGGGATCAAAAAGCCTCATGAGTAAGATGCCCCATTTAGCTGAACATGATGACTTGGAACTAAACTAATCACCATAGTCTAAATTTGAACTTCACTAATTCTTAATTACAAGCAAAATTATCATGAATTTTGGATCTAAACATTTTTAACCAAGTCTCCAGAAGTTAATTGACCCTTAAAACGCATCATTTGGCTGAGTTTTGATGGATTGGAAGTCACACTATTCTCACTTCATGATCAAATTCATTTTGCACGAATCAAGCTTGAGTCCACACGTATTTGGATCCAAACACATTCCCTATAAATAGAGGAAGCTACTACATTCATTTGCAAGCTTTTGAGATCCAAGAAATCCATGTTTCAATCTGAATTTTTTCAGAAAAAACTCAACTATCGTGTTTTGAATTCTAGCTTATTTCGACCCTGTTTTTTGATTCCATTAGCATCTTAGGCCTTCTATGAAGCTTTTGCAACAATTCCCAAGCTCTAAGACCTTTTGAAGTACTCTAACCAGATCGAGCTTCATCAACTTCTGATCACCTTCTAGACAAGGTAGTTTTGATCATCTTTTAAACTCGAACAAGTTACCACAATGTAGTCTTTCACTCTCTGATGTTTACCCCTAACTTATCTGGTGTTGGTTGATCGTGTTCATAATTTAATTTAATTTTTTGTGGCTTACTTGTTTCTGAAACTTCTATGAAATTCCCCATGCTCAGTTTAGATAAATGAATTTGGAGCATGAGGTTGAATTCATGATAAGGAGGCGATCATATTGGTGGTGATCTCGTGTTCTAAATTTACCAAACAATAAAACTCTGGAGATGGACCATCGGAGAAGAAGAACAAAGTTTATCTCAGGTCATTTGAGTTTGAAGGCACGCTGGACATTTGAAATGTTTTGATTGGTTCAATTTGAATTAAATCCCGTGTTTTATTTTGGCTAAATTCCGACGTGCATCTCAGCCTTGTCAATTAATGAAGCAGATCCAACGCTCCGTGTTTTTTATGATTTTATTTCTTTTTCTTTTTTCATTTTAAATTGTATTTCTTTGAAAATTCATAATAAATTCATTTTGCATCCAAAAAATACCAAAATAATGTATAAAATTCTCTTTTATTTTCTTTATCTGATTCTTATTTTTTCATATTTTATTTTATTGATTTTCTATTTTTCATGGAATTTGTCTTTTCTCCTTTTTTTTAATTGGTTTAAAAATACTTTTATGCATTTTAAAATTTTGAAGAAATTATTTTATGCTTCTTATTTTATCTCCAACTTTCCATAATTTTCTTGGCCATTTTTTTGGTGTTTTGAAGGGTTTTGTCGATTTTCTCTTTTACTTCCCTTTTAAAATTCATTTTAAAAATACTTTAGATTCATTTTATTTTTTATTTTTTATTTTTTTATATTTTTTATTTGTTTGACCTTTGTTGAATTGTGTTGGCCTTGGATCATGGTTGTTTTGATCATAGGTCTCATCAAACTCAATGGATCTTGGGTATTGATGGGGTAAAAACCCTAATCCACAAAAATGGATGATTGATTTTGATGATGATTTGATCAATTTTTTAGTCCAATTTGGGTGTGATCTCTCTTGTCTTCTTCTTCTTCATCTCTTTGTTTTCCTCCTTATTAATTATATGATTTGTGTCCATCTTGTTCATGATGTGTGAATTGGTATTTGATGAACTTTCATCATTTCAAATCTACCTCCTAATTGATCATGGGTCATTTAAGGTGCTTTGGATTGATGCATAATTTTTTTCTAGGTATCATGAAGTATGGATTGAAGTAATGGACCATCCTCCTAGCCTTTGTTCTTGATCCTTCCTCTTTTCTTTTTTTGGTGTGGAATAACTTTAGGAGAATTATTTACATATCATTTCTTTAGAATGTATTAGAACAAACATTATTATTGACCGATCTCAGATAGTTGTGACTTCTACAAAAGTCCAATTACGATTTCTTAACATAGCGCTAAATTTGTCCCGAAAGTAAGTCATTTTCATAAGTGAGATTGTAAGTCTCCTACTCCTCATGGTAATGTGTGAAAAATATTGACTCCTTTTCACTTATGAGAGTTAGTGGCATACTTGTTGATTTTATCCAAGTTAGAGCCCTTCGCATAGGTGGTCTAAAGGTCTATATTGTCATACTTATGGGTGAATAGTTGAGTATTCTCCCAAAAAATAACAAGTTGTCTTTCCATATTTTTTTATTAATAACATCACTTACTAACATATTATTGTATTAACTTTACTTTAATGTCATTTATCTTATGGTCTTTAATTCTTTTGCCATTTCCTCTATGCCACTACGCCAAAAACTGGAATAGACAGCGCACCTTAGAGGGCGCTTTATTACAAAAGCGCACTCTAAAGTGAAGCGAAAAAATAACGAGCGAACAACTGGAATAGACAGCACACTTTAGAGGGCGCTTTTGTAATAAAGCGCCCTCTAAGGTGAAGCGAAAAAATATGGAGGAGATAGAGGGACAACAATACAGGGCGCTTTTTAGAAAGCGCCCTCTAAGGTTACCCTTAGAGGACGCTTTTAAAAAAGCGCTCTATAAGTCCATGTGCATTTCCAATTTATAAAGCGCTTTTGGAAAGCCTTAGAGAGCGCTTTCATAAGCGCCCTCTTAGGCCCCCTTTAGAGAGCGCTTTTTTTCCACAAGCGCCCTCTAGGGTCCCCTTTAGTAAACATTAGAATTATAACATATTGCGCGTTTTGTTATTTCACTCTCTGTTATTTTCGTTCTTTTTCACGTTAGGGTTCTCACTGCTACGATTTTCGCTACTTCTAAGGCGTTCTCCTTCCACCTCTGTTAGATCTACGACGTTTCCTCCTTCTATTAATTCGTTGTTAGCTGTTCGATTTTGACACCATAGGTATTTTTCTAATCTTCATATTACTTGGTTTCTCTTCTGACGTTCGCTATTGTTCATTTTTGGTTTCATTTTTCTTGGTTCATACATTTATTGAGTACTCTCAACAATAATTATTGTGTTGCAATGCTAGCAATGGAGACTAGGCATTATGGGTTAAATTTCACCAACTGTTCCATTTGTTTCTCGATGTAGAAAAAGGAGGAAGCAATATCTAAAACACCTTCTACCAATCAAAGGTACACTATGCAGCTTATGAGTGTATTTATTCTAGCTTACATAACGTAGCTAGTAACTTAAGAAGTTTAGGTATGGATGTTATTTGATAGAGTAAATTAGAGTCGACTATTCTTCTGTTAGCTTTCAGTTAGACCATTATACAATTCTACATATATATTTTCTAGTCAATGTTTATCTTTTGTAAAAACTATATGATGATATATAACTATGCTACAAATTAGTGCATACCACTAATGCTTAATGCATGGTTCATACATTCTCATGCTATTGAAGTCAGATATATCTGAAAATGTTGAGAAACTAACTCAATAAACCAAAATTGTTTTGGTTTTGGGTTGTTGTTGGAGACATGAATGCCCTGCACAGAGACTAACTCAATAAAGCGAAATTGTTTTGTCTCATCCCATTTTTGGTTTCTCTTCTGAATTTTTTTTTGTTTATTCTAATTAGTAATGGATAATACATGGATGTCTTCCAATCGATTGTCGAGAGAGTACGAGAATGGGGTATCAGAATTCGTTAAGTTTGCCGTTGCGCACGCCGAAGACCTCAATAGAATGATATGTCCTTGCTTGGGTTGTTGTTATGGGAAACGGGTTGACGCAGTTCAGTTGACATCGCATCTAATGAGGCATGGAATTGATCTAAGTTATACATGTTGGAATTTGCATGGTGAGAAAAGTAACGAGAATGTTGAACCGGGGGATAGTACGACCTATGCCTCAAACTATAGTGGCGCAGATACATACGATTGTGATCGAGTTGAAGAGATTGCAGAAGCACTTGAAGGAGATCTTAAGGATTGTCCCGAAATGTTTGAGAGGTTGGTAAGTGATGCAGAGAAACCTTTGTATGATGGTTGCACTAATTTCACAAGATTGTCTGCGGTATTAAAGTTGCACAACTTAAAGGCGGGCAATGGATGGTCGGATAAAAGTTTCACAGAGTTATTAGCATACGAAAATCTATCAGGGTATAGCATAAAAGGTCAATGTGCGTGTCCAATTTGTGAAGATAAAATAGATTGGAAGCACTTGGAGTTTGGTCAGAAGAATGTCTTTCTCGGTCATCGGAGATTCTTAAATTTAAATCATCACTACCGTGGATGGAGAAAGGTGTTCAATGGAGAGACAGAACAAGGCAGAGCTCCACCTATATTGACGGGTGATCAAATTTTTGAAAAGGTGAAAGATTTGGATACTCAGTTTGGCAAGCCTTTTGCCCACACACTTGTCAAAAGTGGGTGGAAGAAGAGGTCAGTTTTTTTTGAATTGCCGTATTGGAAGTCCTTGTATGTGAGACATTTTCTTGATGTTATGCATATTGAAAAAAATGTATTTGAAAGTGTTATTGGCACGTTACTCAATATACAAGGAAAGTCTAAGGATGGCCTTAAGGCAAGAAAGGACTTGATAGCGATGGGAATAAGAACTGAATTAGGACCCTTGAAGAAAGGAAAACGAACATATCTACCGCCTGCTGCTTATACTCTATCTAGAAAGGAGAAAAATACATTGTGTAAGTTTCTAAGTGAAGTTAAAGTTCCAGAAGGGTACTCTTCAGATATTAGAAGACTTGTGTCTATGAAAGACCTCAAGTTAAAGAGTTTAAAGACCCATGATTGCCATGTTATAATGGAACATTTTCTCCCAATAGGTATACGTTCTATTCTTCCAGAAAAAGTAAGAAGCTATATCTTCAAGTCAATTTGCAGTACGGTGATCGATCCTGCGATCTTACCAATGTTGCAAAAAGAAATCGTTATTACTTTGTGTGAGCTTGAAATGTTTTTTCCTCCATCATTTTTTGACATAATGGTACATCTAGTTGTTCATCTTGTGAAAGAGACACAGTTGTGTGGACCAGCTTATATGAGATGGAGGTACCCTGTTGAATGTTATATGAAAATATTAAAAGGGTACGTGAAGAACCGAAGTCGACTAGAAGGTTGTATGGTTGAAAGATACATTGTTGAAGAAGCGATTGAGTTTTGTACTGAATATTTGTCTAATGTTCAGTCAATCGGACTCCCCAAGTCTCAGCTTGTCGAAAAGAAAGAAGGAAAAAATCTAATTGGAAATAAAATCGTGGCAGTATCAAGGGTCGAACGGGATCAAGTGCATTTGTATGTTCTGCACAATGAGAATGAGGTTAAGCCGTATGTTGAAATTCACATGGATGTTCTCCGAGGTTTAAATCCCAATAGAAATGAAAATTGGATAGTACGAGAGCACAATCGATGTTTTATACCTTGGTTTAAGGATCATATTTATTTAAAGTAGTATTCAGATCCCGCTTCAATAACAGAAAGGTTGAGACGCTTAGCATATGGTCCAAGTTTCCATGTTTTTTCTTATAGT
Source organism: Lathyrus oleraceus (assembly GCF_024323335.1). NCBI lineage: Eukaryota > Viridiplantae > Streptophyta > Magnoliopsida > Fabales > Fabaceae > Lathyrus > Lathyrus oleraceus. The sequence continues at coordinate 374,363,139 of NC_066580.1, forward strand.
GCATACGCGATTAATGGATACACATTTTATACCAAAGAACAAGATGATAAAAGTACTATGCAGAATAGTGGTGTCACCGTGGTAGCTGAAGCAATGCTCATATCAAGTGTGAAGGACTTAAACCCCAAATTTGCAAATCTGTCGTATTTTGGTGTTATCGAGCGCATTTGGGTGTTTGATTATTAGAAGTTTCAGATTCCTATATTTGGTTGCATATGGGTTGAAAATAATAACGGCATTCGAATGGATAAGTCAGGATTTTTGCAAGTGGATCTTAATAGGGTGGGATACAAAGATGAGTCTTTTATTCTAGCCTCTCAAGCTAGACAAGTGTTCTATGTCAATGATCCGAAAAGTACGAAATGGTCTATAGTTATTTTTTCCAACAAAGTAATTGATGAAAACACTGGAGATCAAGGTGATATTGATGTTGAGATTGAATCGTTTACCAGAAATGATCAAGATGAGAATATTATATCAAATGATTCATATATTAGAAATGATCATAATGAGGGTATTTGGATCAATCCAACCGTCCGTGTTGTTAAGAGACATGTAGAACATATTCCAACCAAGAAAAGAAAGAGAACTTAGTGAAAAAGGTACAGGTCAAATGATTTTAATTGTTTTCTTTATTATAGGTAAAATGGCTTTTATTACAGCAAATCGAGTCAGTTGCATAAAAAAAAAGGTATAAACACAATTATATGATATTTATGCATATAAAATGTTAATTCTTGATCTTATACTTCACCTAACTAATTTTATGATATTTTAGGTTCATGCTATTGATATTGAACAAAAAGAGGTTGTTGCTAAGAAGACTGCGGCTAGCAAAAAAAACATACATCTCAGAGATGCTTTTGCTACTTAGTTTTATTTCTTTTTAAGTTATGAATTGGTTGTATATTTAGAATCTTTAGAAGTTAAACGATTATATATCAGTGGATTGTTGTATATGTATGGATTGTTGTATATAAGGCTTGTTGAATGCAATGTGTGAAAAAGGGCTTCAAATTATACAGTTTTAGGTGTACTGCTTCAATATACAGGTTGTCTAAAATAAATAAATAAATATAGCGTTTTTTTAAAAAAAAAATTTAAATAACCACCCACTTTAGAGGGCGCTTTCCAAAATAAGCGCCCTCTAAACCCTTTAAATTTCCACTTTAGAGGGCGCTTTCCAGTAAAAGCGCCCTCTAAACCCTTAAAAGTTTCCACTTTAGAGGGTGCTTTCCAGTAAAAGCGCCCTCTAAACCCTTAAAAGTTTCCACTTTAGAGGGCGCTTTCTTTAAAAAGCGCCCTCTAAACCCTTAAAAGTTTCCACTTTAGAGGGCGCTTTCTTTAAAAAGCGCCCTCTAAAGTGGCCCTTAAAGGGCTTAAAGAGCCACTTTAGAGAGCGCTTTCACCAGGAAAAAAAGCGCTGTCTTTACCTATGCGAGCGCCAGATTAGAGGGCGCTTTAAAGCGCTGTTATAGGCCAAAAAAAGTGCCCTCTTTTCCCTTATTTGGCGTAGTGTGCTTTTATTTTAGCATCTCATATCATATTGTGTTTATGCTATTTTATCTTTGTCCATTTGGACTTCTTTATTTCTTTTAAGACATTAATAAAGGAAAGACCTTAAAAAATGAATCAGTTTCTCTTGATTCATGAACTTATGGTTACTATCCTTAGCATTATTGTGGAGTTATGGACTTAGGATTAAGATATTGACCCTTACTTTAGGAGTTTGTGATTTGAGACCTTAAGATTCATTTGGCACCTTTGACTTTATACCTCTTTGTGAAGACTTGGCTTTGTTACTTTGATTCCATCTAATACATGATATATTCTTTGCTTATTTGGCTTGTTTGAGGCTTAATCAAAAGAAGGGAATTTTTGCTTGACTTATATCATAAAGCTTGTTATCTCTTGGTTATATCTTTACTCCCTAACTTTTACTTTATGTTCTAGGATAGTCTCTTCTTCTTCTCTCCTTCTTTAATTTTCAAAATCTTCTCTCTTTTTCAAAACCTTCTTGTTTTCAAACTTGAACCACTTTATTAATAAACCTTGACTTTTGTCAAGTGATTTTCAAAACTTTTTTCTTAATAAATGCTAGTACATTTTAATTATATTTAAAATAATTTTGAAAGACTTCAAAAATGCATGAACTCATTCAAATCATTTTGTGCCCTTTGTGCACTTTTTATTTTAAATTTTTTTCTAAGATTTAGACATGAGTTATTTCCATAGTTGAGATATAATTGTCCTATCTCCATAATATTGATGATCATTATTTTCCACCTAAGAGAGTTAATGGCATACTTGTTGATCCTTATCCAAGTTGGAGCCCTTCTCTATGGTGATGCAAAATTCTCATACTTGTGGGTGACTAGTTGAGTATTCTCCTAAAAATGACAAAATTACTTTTCATTAAAAAATGAATCAAAATAAATATCTTTGTTATTTTTATCATGAAATACAAGGTTTTGATCCTCCATTGCACTTTGTTGGTACGTAGGCATGAGACTCAGAAAGTCTTGGCAAACACAAAAATTATAAAAAAATATTTCTTTTCTCATCTCCCCAATCTTTTGAAAACAACACCATTCATAAGAAAACATGTTGTAAGACCCCAATTTTGACCCTAAGATCCCTCATGACATCATAACATTGCATTTTCATCATGCCTCAAGGATCATAACATCTTGGCTCCTAACCTTCGGTGGGAACACTTGTGAGTTGGTTTGAGATCACCAAGCATGCTTGAATTGTATATTATTGCTTTTCTTCTTTTGTTTACTAACAAAAAGCACAAAAATATATCACTAACATCTTTTGTTTGTAGCTTGAGAAATCACAAGATCCAAGGCTCATAAAGGCCCCTATGCTCATTGATATGGCTAGGTGAAGATGAAAGCAAGCATGGAAATGGTTCCCAAAGCTATCATCCATCAAATATGCCTCCCAAGTATCTCAATTCATCATTTTTATCAAAGCAAACCAAAGGGTTTAAGGCTTGTTTCCCAAGGAAACCCTAATTCATTTGTGCATCAACTGTGCCTTGCTCATGAAGCAACCTCAGCCCTTGATCAAATACAATCAAGGGAAGTTCTTCCATTCATAATTTCATTTGGACTTGAGGAGTTGATCAGTCAATTCATTTGACTATTTTGAAATACACTGAGACCTAACTTTTGATGTGTTTGTCAAATGGAGATTATCCCAAGAGAAACAATGTTTTTTAAAAACCATATGAACAACTTTCATTTTCATCAAAAATTTATTTGAAGCTTGGAAGGTCATCATACATTTCAAGACATTATAGGTCATTTTGACTGACACCCTAATTTTGGGTCAACTTCCCAAGGACATAACTCACTAATTTTTAATCATTTTGAGGTGGGATCAAATTCATTAGAAAGTTTAAGATGTCTACTTCATTTATTATGTTGAGAAAATTTTCATAATACTAAAAGAAATACATCTGATAATGCAAAACATTATAGGTCACTTTGGACCAAAGGCATTGAAATGTGAAAAAGTCTAACTTCAAATGCCCATAACTTCCTCATCAAAAATCCAAATGATGCAAAATTTAAGTCCAAATTGATTATCCTGAAGCGATCTACAACTTTATTGTTGAAGGTTTTATCATTTGGAGCATGCATCACTGAAACATAAGGGCTTGAAGTTTGGTCTATTTTGAAATTTTCACATACACATGTTTTGCACCTTACACTTCATGATCAATTTTCACCAATTTCTAAATTTCAAATGATGTTTTGGTCAATATAACAATTGATCCCCATGCCAAAAGCTTTCCAACCATTACCCATAAGGTTATGTTTCATTTTTGGAAATGCCATTTTCGAAGGGAATAATATTTGGCGCATTTTTGGAAACTCATTGAAAATACATTGCATGAGCTGATTACATCCATTTTGCACGACCGTTCCATCATATTATGATCTCTTCTTGACAAACCAAGTGGAATTGGGCCCTCCATGCGCCTGTACAGGCCCATGCATGGAGGCCCTTTCCATCCATGCATATGCATTACTCATGTATGCAGCTACCATTCGCAACCTAAGGGCACCTGTTATGCTGCAAGAATCTCTCCATAACCTCACTCAAAGGAACTCACTCTTTCTTTCAAAATTTTCATATCTGAATTTCAATTGCCTTGATTGATATTCTAGATCTATAGTTCCTAAACCTTGCTCATCTTCATCACTAGACTACACTGCAAGCAAAAGCATCAAGGAATCGAGCTCTCAAGCTCTTCATTTTAGAGGTTTACATCAGAACTTATTTTCTTCTAATCTCCTTGTATATAGCTTATTTCTTGCATTTGTTGGGTTGTCTGAAGTCCTCTCAACAGAGGAAATAGTTTTGTGCTTTGAATTTTTAAATTCCATCAAGTTTCAGTTGAACACCCCAAATTTCAACCTCTGATTTCTTTCTCCATGGAAGTCTAGAGTGGAATTGGTTGGTACAGGGGTGATGTACATCACCCCAGCTTTCATTTGAGTTATGGATCGTGGCATTAGATGAAACTTTGAACTCTGCAATTCTCACCGGCGCCGGAAGTCTTGCCGGGGAAGACGGTGGTGTACACCACCGTCTGTTTGCTAGAATAAATCATGGCCACACGATCTCGTTTCCAGATTAGATCTGAACCATTCCATGTTATGACTTTTTTAAAGGCTCTGTGTTACGCATTGACTTGAGTGCATCTTGGACACGCGCATATGATCCACATGATGCGCGAGCTCAATTAATGAGCTCAATCCAACGCCTCACGCTTTTTTGCTTTTTTTATTTCTGATTTCATTTTCCATTTTATTTCATTTTTTCTATTTCACTTCAAAAAATCATATCTCACTCATTATTGGTCCAAAAAATGTGAGACTAATAGCAGTTTTCTTTTTTAATTTCTAGTTTCTAAAAATGATTTTTAATATTTTTTATTTTATCATTTGATATTTTTTATGAATTTTCTCTTTTCTGGTTATTATTAATTCATTTTAAATAGTTTTTGATATTCAAAAAATACAAAAATATTTTCCCAGCCTCTTTTATTGATGATGGATCTATGAAAAATATTCTCGTCAATTTATTAATTGATTTGAGTTTTATTTAAGATTTTAAGTAAATTAGGTTATTTTTATGCATTTTTAATTGATTAAAAATAGCTTTTGGTTTCTAAAAATGCTGAATTTTTGGTCAAACTTTGTTTGACCTTGTTGAACTTAGGATGACTCACTTGGACTTTTCAAAGTTGATTTGAAGTGAATTTGAAGTTTGACCTTTAATTATTTATTTTAATTCAAGTATTATTTTAATTTTGAAAAATACCAAAAATATTTTATTTGTTCCTTGACTCTTAATCTTCATTTTGCTTCTGTTTACTAATGTTTGACCTTGATTTTATATATCTTTGGTCAATGTATGTTGGTTACCTCATTTGATTTCCATTAATGCACTTTCTTATTCATCTTCTTTTTCTTTTTTTTTATCAATGAGTTAACGATTGGTGGTTAGCCTTGATACATGGGAGGTTTAAACTTCCTTGATTCAAATCTAATTCAACTTGATCATGGATCAAGTGAATGGCTTTGCATTAAGGATAGGTTGCTTCCTAATCAAGCAAAAAACCTAAATCAATACAAGATCATTTCTCATCTTCTTTTGGCATGGCAAGTTGTAGGAGCTTGATTCACTAATCGAGATCTCTAACTTGTGTTGTTGCCTATATTTTTATTGACCGGCCTCAGATAGGTGTGACTACTACATTAGTCCACTTACGATTGTTTTACATAGCGCTAAATTGCCTTATGGAACACTAATACTAACCATTAACCATTAACATTTAATTCTTGCAATTTACATTTATGCAATTTACTATTCTGGTTCATATTACTCATTTGCTTTTGCCCTTTGCTCATTTGAGCACATGTTTATGTTAATGCAATTTGCCTTTTGCTCATTTGAGCATATAATTGTGTATATACTATTGTGCTTGTGTTTTGTTTTGATTGTTGTGAACCAATTGCAAATGGACAAAAGGACTCAGACTTTAGGATATTCCCTATGCAAATATGGAGTCAAAGAGAAACTAGGCCTTAGGCCTTTAGAGTGCTATAAAAGTCAAAGAGCAACTAGGCCTTCTGCCTTTAGAATGCTTAATGTTGAAGAGGAATTGAAAGGACCTATTCTCTAAACTCCTTCTTGTCCATTCTTTGTTGGCTATATCGAACTTTTTGATGTGTGTGTTCTTGTGATAGGGATTCCAACATTGAGCCTAAGTGAAGAACCATTGTCATGAGCTTCTAAAGAGAGAGATCTAAGAGCCATTGGAGGATTTCTAAGAGCTTGCTTGATTGATTGATTGCTTGAGTATACACTTATTTGCTTGTTTATTCCAAAGGATGGGAGCTACTTGGATCATCAATATGATCTCAAGAAGGGAACTCTATTTGTGGTCTTATTTCTTTCCCTTCATCTCTTGTATGATTAGGACTTATCCATTCTTCTTCTTCCCTCCACTCTAACCCAAGCCAAAACTTTTGTGCAAACATTAACACTTGTTTTCAAACATTAGAAACCTAACCATTATGTTTTTGATTTTCAAACATTCTTTTCATAACACTTATTTTGAATTGAATCGTTAAGTCAACTTTGACCATATTTTGTATATACTTTTCATTGGTAAATATAACTCATTCAAATGATTTGTGGTTTCAATGGCCACTTTCTTATTAAAACTTTTCATAATCATTAGCTATTAGGTTTGAGTTATCCTTGAGTTTGATATAATACTCACCTTTATCCTTAGTGATGGACAATGAGTCTTCCATTCTTATTATAGGGTTAACCCTTCACTAGCATGTTGAAACTATCCTCACATGGTGGATTTATGGTTTTTAGGTTGAGTTTTCTCCCTTGGATAACAAAAGACATTAAGGCTTTTGGACCAATCAATTCACCAACTTGTTTTGAGATTTTTACCCCGAACTACGAGGTTTTGATCCTAATCTTTTTAAGATGGTACATAGGCAATGGGTTTATCCATTCAAACACAAAATTGTAAATAACTTGTATATTCTTTTCTCACCTCCCCAATCATGTTTGCACAAACAAATTTTCACAAAAATACCAACCTTACAACAAGTGTGAAAAGGGCTCCCTAGGAGTACCTAGGATGTTTTGGGTGCTTAAAACCTTCCCATTGCATAACCAACCCCCTTACCCAGATCTCTGACATTTTTATTAGTTTTTGATTCGATAAAACTTCTCGATTTTTGTTCTCTTTCTAACCTTTCCTTTGGATAAATAGAAGTGCGATGGCGACTCGACTTGTATGGTTTACTTTTGATTTAATCAATAAATATAAAGGTAACGAATACCCCGCTACAGAAAAGTGGCGACTCTGCTGGGGACTTTTGCCTAGTGGGTTTTGCCTACTTTTCATTTTGTTGTATTGTATTGTATATTATTTTTATGACATATTTTTGTGCAATTTGAGATTACTGTATTGTATATAATGATTGAATTGCTAGATATATTAATTGCTTGTATGCTTGGTGGTCTTTGTGAGATGAGTTCTATACCCGAACTCGAGTGCACTTAGGATAGGAGAATGGCATAGTCTGGTTGACTTGTGTAGAGTTATTCCTTAGCAAGTTAACTTGCAAGCCCATTCACTTGGTGGAGGTCAATATGGGATCAATAATGTCACACGAGTAGTCGTGGTTAGGCATTACTCTTTCCAATATAGACCTTAGAAGTCAAGGACCTTAGTTTACCAAGCCCGTCTTGGCCTATTCTTAGGACGTAGTGCGAAGGTCGTTCAAGTGTAAGATTTGATATGATTGTTACGTGATACTACACTCATAAGAGTCTCTCTTAAGAATATTTTTGGAATACGAATAGTCATTTATCCAATAATATCCGAAAGATGGGATGATGACTATGGGAACCTCTTATAGAATATGTTTGGCAGGTTTAAACCCTAGTACACTCCCTTTGGGTGGTTCTTAACCAAAACTCCATGCTCGTGACTTGCAACAAACCCTTGATTCATGGTTGATCCATTCTTGTATCCTTAATATCAATGGAACTTTGGTGTTGATAAGGTGTAAACCATAATCCATCAAAATGGATGATTGATATTAAGGATGACTTGATTTATCCCATGACCTTTGTGTGGTGTGCTTTGCTTGATCTTTTAGTGTGATTGTTGCATCCATGCATTCATGCACCCATTTTCACCCATATCATCAATAATGACAAAAATTTCAAGGAACTTAAGAGGTCTATTTGCAAATTTTTAGACATGGACAAACAAAGAAGGAATACGAAGAAGTACAGTTTCAGACAACCCGACTTGAAAGAGCTAAGGAATTTGACATCCTATGTATTAGATCCCTTGGGTTTCAAGGCTCGTCATGGGAAGCTTCTATCTATTTTGGCTACTCAAGTGGACGAAGGTTTGATGAGTGTATTGGTGCAGTTCTATGATCCCTTGTAGCGTTGCTTCACATTCCTGGATTTCCAACTTTTGCCTACGCTCGAGGAGTATGCTTATCTTGTGGGTATACCTATCCTGGATCAGTTGCCGTTCAATGGCTTAGAGAAGGTTCCTACTTCTCAAGAGATTGCTGATCTGTTGCATATAGATGAATCTCTGGTTGGTGCTCATATGACTACCAAAGGTGGAATTCAAGGTCTCCCTTCTGAGTTCCTCATTGCTCAAGCTACTATGTATGGGAAGGCCATGAGTGAGGACTCCTTTGAGGCCATATTTGTACTTCTCATCTATGAGCTAGTATTATTCCCCAACATCGACAAGTTTGTGGATGTGAACGCTATTAGGATTTTTTCTACTCTTAATCCCGTTCCGACTCTGTTGGGTGACACTTATTTCTCTTTGCATATGAGGAATGCAAAGGGTGGTGGTACCATTATGTGCTGTTTGCCTCTGTTGTACAAGTGGTTTATTTCGCACTTGCCATAGACGATCGCCTTAAAAGAGAAGAAAGGATGTCTACGGTGGTCTACGAGACTCATGTCTCTCACTAATGATGATATCTTTTGGTACAACCGTGTATTTGATGGTGTGCAGATTATCGACTCTTGTGGTGAATTCTCCAATGTGCATCTTCTTGGTACATGTGGTGGTATTAACTACAACCCAATTTTAGCACGTCGTCAGCTTGGGTTCCCCCTAAAGGATAAACCTAATAACCTTATGTTAGAAGGTGTGTTCTTTCAGGAGGGTAAAGATCCCCAAGGTTTCAAGGGCAGGATGGTTCATGCTTGGTGCAAGATCCATAGGAAGGGAAGGAAAGAGCTCGGTCCGAAGAACTATATTGCTTTGGAACCCTATACCTCGTGGGTTAGGAGGAGAGCTTCTGAGTACCTTATGACTTATGGGTATCCGAGACCTACACCTTTGGTTGTAGCTGGGCCTTCAACCCTCCCTGACCAAGGAGTAGAGGATTTAAGAGACGAAGACCGTTCATGTGCCTGGATCCGTGAACGAGAGGAGTTGCTTCAGCAGCTTAGAGAGAAGGATGCTTTGACAGAGTTTCTTGAGCACCGGGTTGTTGATGAGCCTGATGATATGGTGACTTCTCTCCTTCCTCAGTCATCCTAGTTTTGGAAGAGGAAGTACGATCGACTCGCCAAAGAGAAGGCAGATATGGAAGTAGCCTATGAGAGGGAGGTGAATAGGCTTCGTGTAGCTTATCTTCCAGTCTCTAGAGCTTTAGACGATTGTTTCTAGGGTTCCATAGGATGTTCGTTTTCCTTCTCTCTTGTATTTTATTTGGTTACCGAGACTGTACTTCTTTGGTGTATAAATATTTTCCAGATATGATTGATATGATATTTCCATATATGTCTAAATGATTAATATTTTAAAGATTTGCAAATAGGACTCAAAAGTTCCTCTGATAAATAAAATAAATCATATGCACAAGCATTGCATGCATCATGTGCATAAGCAGGTTTTGCTCCAGGCTTATTGTTCAATGGTCTAACTCTGTGTTCTTCATTTATTTTGAAGACAAGCTGACTCACTGGTACTACACTCGAGCCAACACTTCAGGACTGATGGATCACCTAGAGCAAGAGAACCGTGAACTCAACGAGGAAGTGGCCAGATTGACTGCCCTGATGGAGTCTTTCATGGCCGCCCAAAGTCAGTCGTCTCCAACGCCTTCAACTCCTCCCTAAAGGACAGTCATCTATGAGATTGCCTATTCAACAGTGCATGTTGCTAGTGCCCACTTTGCGCCAACTGCTATGCCAGTCGGGTTTCCCTGGGGGATGCCCGCAAACTTTGTTCTTGAGGGTCTTGCCCCAACATTTGCTTCTCTGTCGGCATCTAGCCCGGTCCTCGCCGTTCCATCTTCGTTCGTGCATACTATGCCAAGAGTAGACGACACCATCTACCTCTCTGAGCCATCTGAGGCCCCAGACGTTTATGAAAAGATGGATGCTATGAACGATCAGTTTCTTGATCTCCGCAAGGAACTGAAAACTCTCAGATGAAAGGACCTCTTTGGAAAGTCTACTGCTGAACTCTGCCTAGTTCCTGTCGCTCCCCTGATTTCCCGAATCCAAGTACAAACGCGAAAAGGAGTGGCGCGAAAAAAGAGTAGAGTCGCCAGCTATTTACTTTTATCCCAAAAGGAGGGAAAGGTAGTACTGCATGACCAAGTGGGAACGGATAAAACAAAGCCTCGAACCAAAGAAAACTGAGTAAGGGGCCGGTTACGTGAAGGGAAGGTTATCGCACACCTTCATGTCTGTGGTACTCCACAGGATCCACGCTTGCTATTTATGTCTAAAGTGTGTGTATAAAAAGTCCTATATGCGATGCGAAAGAGAGAAAATCAAAGTAGGGAAAGGAAAGAGTTATTGCTCGCACAGGCCCTACCCTGCTGCATACGTATCTCAAGAAGGATTGAGAATTAGAGCACCGTAGCTCGGCTAACCTATTTTTGTTTGTTTTGTGTTTTTTAGATGAACAACGTTACTACGCCATCTACCGGATGCTCGACCTTCGGAGACTTACTCACCTGTAGTAGAAGGAGTTAACGTGTTCTTAAGAAAAGAAAATCAAAGAGTTTGTTTGTGTTTTAGGAATGCTCATGCAAAAAAGGAAGTCCTAGACGAAGGAACCGTGCTACCTTAATTGACATGCAAACGAGAGACTATACGAAGCCTAGCAGTCCTATGGGGAGACGATCACACCACACAAAAAACATATAGCATAAAGTAAACGCACCAACAAGGGGGCTCAAACATACATGGGTAGGGCTTTAGTCAAGAGGGGTCATATCAACCTCGACAAACAAGGCATGAAAAGGTAATCAAATGGGCTCTTAACCACTGATATTGAACGTCAGGGTGAGCAGATCAAAAGGGTAATGAGGATAAGACCTCATAGCTCTTAACCCTGGACAGGGTGAGCTCATGACAAAGCGTGGGGGTTCAGAAAGATGGAACCCTCTCCACTGACCGACCGGACAAAAGATCTTGGGCTTTTGTTCTGAAGCATCGACACGTAGTGCGAGCATAAAGAACGACACACTGGATAACGAGGGATTGACTACTAATCCCTTTTATCCGTCAATTGCCTCTTCATGGAGGTGTTTAGCACTGGTGCCTCCTCTTGGAGGTCTTTGGGCACAAAAGTAAACACCCAAAAACATTTCCTCCTATCGAGGTCTTCCAGCTAAGAAAGCGGTAAAATGCTGGAAAGATGTAAAAGGGATCAAGAGATCTACCACACGGATAAAGATCCGACGTAACAACAACTAAAGAAGCAAGAAACCCAGAGATCTCTCAAGCTAGCACCATCAAAGAAAGCAAGTCAGCAAAGCAATTAGAATAAATCTCCAAATGGTATCCCATAAATAAAGTGGAATACCAAGCAAGCTATCTCTTCAAGAGTCATGTGAGCCCTCACAGAAACTCAACAAACAAGTTAGAATAACAAGATGGGGTGCAATCAAGAGTTGCACCAAACAGAAGAATCATAACAACAACAGTGTCAGGTAAACAGTGTACGAATGCAATAGAAAACATGTCACAACAAAGCATGAATGATGAAAGGAGGATACAATAGCACCAACTCAGAAGTGACATCAATTAAATAAGTGTCTCAAGAACTCAACTCAACAAGATCAAAGCAAAAGCACTAAACACCCAAAGACGCATCAAAGTCAAACAAGTCAACATACAAGTTCAAAATGCTTCAACTTCAACAATGAGTCATAAAAGGTAAAGGCATGAGGCAAGGGTCAAGGATTAGACAATCAAGCACACAAACAGAACCAAATGTCTCCTAAAATATCAATCAAAAGTCATTTAAATCCAACTTAGCAAAGTGGAAGTCAATCATGTCCAAAGCACCTCAAAATGCAACAAAAGCATTATAGAGAAGTTCATGCAATTATGTGTCAAGATGAAATGATCATGGCAGCAAGGTATGCACATCATAAGCATGTCAAATGAGCTATGTAATCAATATGCAAACCTCCAAGTTCATATCATAAGCATAGAATCACTTTTGGGCCAAAATCAAACAAAGTGTATCATGAAACTCTAATGTGTCTTTCATGCTCAAATGAATGCAAAAAGGAGCTCATTATGAATAAATGTACAAAGACTTGATAGAAGCATCATAGAACAGGGGAGAATACATGTGCAAAGGCACCAAACCAGAATCAAAGTGTAACCACATGAATCATGCTATTAAAGTTCACAAAAGTTCACAAAAACAACCAAAGATAGGAGGCCTAAACCTCTTGTCAAACAAATGCATCAAAAGGGTATCAAAATTCAAAGTCAGGGGGGAAGGATCCACACATTAAGACATGACATACATACTAAAACATGTGCAAAAGGATTGGTTTTAACACTCAAAGGAAGTGGCACAAGTGCCTCATGCTAAGGAAACATCAAAATAGGGACCAAAATGCAAACCTCAACTTCAAAAATCCAAATCAAATTGAAAAGGCATCCTAAATTCATGGGATTTTAAGACAAGGTTCCACTAAGCATATATAAACATCATGCAAAAAACCAGGAGCATCCAGATTCATTTGATATGAAAACAAAAATCGAGAAATTGAGAATGCAAAAACACGTCCAAAAGCGCAACATTCAAATTCATGTGTCAAACCTTAGCAAAATGACATAGAAAATAATCAAACCAGTTACCACATCTTAGTATCATGTATGAGGATGGTGCGTGCAAAATCCTGGGTCAGAATGATTAAAATATGGGATTTCATGAAGGTTTGAATGCAAATGGTCGAAAATGCACATAAATGAATCAGAAATTCATATTAAATTCCACATGTCACGAAATAATTGGGCAATGGTACTAAAAAATCAAGGACTCATCAGGGATCACTGACAAAAAACTTAAGATTTTTTTAAGTGTTTTTGCTATTTTTTAAAAAATAAAATAAAACGGGATAAAATATGTACATGGCATGCGACTCATATGCAACAATGTCAATTGGTCACACAAGTCACTTAAGTGACTAAATAAAATAAATAAAAAACAAAAATCAGAAAAAATGTAGGCCTTTGGATCAAAAGACAAAGTCAACAAGGTCCAACGGCCATGGGATCGTCTTCTTCCTCAAGACACTTCGGCCGTGAACAGTAACGCCGGTGGGATTCCGGCCACCCACGGCGGCGGCCTCCTCCACGCGCGGCCGAAAACTTCACGAAAATGGGGCTACCCCCCCTAAACCATATGCTAGGAACTCAAAAATCACATTAGTTTTTCATGAATCCTCACCAATCTCTCAAATCACAACCAACAAGTTTGAACATCAAAACTTTAAATCAAGATTTCTCACTCAATATTGCATCATTTTAAAAAGTAAACACATCTACATCATCACCATGGCATGTAGTTTCATTTAGGCATAAGAAATGAGCAAAATAAGAGAGTCGAAATTTGAGTTACCGGAAAGGGCACCTTCTTAAACTTCAGTATGGTGATGAGATAAGCTCCAGAATACCTCCCTTGAACTTCTATGAATGTTTGCAACCTTTGGTTGTGCTTGAAATGGTCCAGATCTTGAGATTGAAGAAGCAACCTCCATTAAAGCTTTGTTTAGAAACTGCTTGGAATAGCTCAAATGAAGGGTGGTTTGTGATCCCTAGAGTGTGTAGATCAAGAATATGCTACTGGTTTTCATTTTCCATGGATGTATGGAGAGATTTGATGAGAATGAAGTATGAGATTATTTTTGGAAAGTCAGATTTTCAGTGTGTATGGAGGTTGCACGAATTAGGGTTCTGCTTAATGATATTTTTAGAGTTTATCCCCTGATTTTCGTGGCTTGGTGGGCTCAAATGAAAGAGTTTCAAGTCCACCATCATTTTTGGCTATTTTGGAAACACCCCCCTTATTTGCACATGGACAACCTTGTTTAATGACAATTTTGCAAAGGTGTAATTTTTGTGCATGCATGACTCTTCCACACATGTGGGAATGCATGGGATCAAATTCCAAGGTGGATTTGGCCCAAAAAATAATGCTGAATAAATTCCCAATGATTGGCATGTGAGAATATTCCATGATGTCAACTTGTGTTCTTTTGACTTTTCATGCAAGAAATCTTGAAAAATGACTTGCACCATTGATGAATCATGCAAAATTATAGGTCATTTTGCATGCCATTTTGAAGTATTTCTCAAAACAAAGCCATAGCAAAAAGAGCCACACCAATTGGACTTGTCAATCTCAAGTTATGCCTTTTTAAAGCCTTCATGCACACTTCATCATTCAAGAACCATAACTCTTCAACCATTCATCATATGGCCTTGAAATAGGACTTTTTGGAAAGGGGAGACAATGATCTACAACAGTCATGTCTGAGAAAAATTCAAAACCTCCCTTGCTTTTGATAATTTGCTTGGTACATCAGCAAGCTCGCTAGGCGAGTGAGGTAGCGAAGGGCTCGCTAGGCGAGCACTTAGCGAGGTTCCAGCGAACACTCCCAGACTTGGATAAAAGCATAGCTAGAAATTACTCTCTAGGCGAGCATCCAGCGAGCAGGTAGCGAGCAATTCCAGTAGCAACATCATCAAGGCTCGCTGGAGCGAAGGAGGAAGCGTGGGCTTCGCCTAACGAAGGATTGCTCGCCTAGCGAGCATGACATCTCAGGAAGTTTCTTCTGGGCGCAGGTGACTCTGATGGTTTATTTTGGGGCTCGCTAGGCGAACCATTCTGCTCGCCTAGCGAGCATGACAGCTCAAGAACATCTTTCCAAATTTGGTAACCTGTGCGCTGGACCTTTGTTCCTTCAAGATTAATGTTTTGAATGATGAATAAACCCCATTTGAACATGTTGGAAGTATCTCAAGTCATTCCCTAGCCATTTGACCCTCAGTTGACCAACAATTGACTTTTGATTTTACAGTTGAATTTTGAACTGTATTGAGCCCATTAAGCTTGATCCTTTAAAGAAAACCTCTGAAAATGAAACCCTAGCTCCCAAGAGCTATACACAACATCCATAAGACCTTCAAACCAAGAATGCATCTCAATCCTTGAGGAACCCTACTTTAACTACTTCAGTAGACCAAAGTTGACCAGAGGTCAAACCCTAATTCAGATGAACTTTGCTGATAAGAAATGAAAATTTGAGGAAAGAAAGATCATGAGGATGGTGATGCACCCTTGATACCCAGATGAACTCAAACTTCCTTGAGTGTTGAGAAAAAACCTAGTTGATGCACAATTCCCTTGTATTGACTGATCATTCAGATAGAACCCACAAAGTGACTTGGATGATATCCAAGCTTCTTGGAAGAGAAACTCTTGGAGATAATTCTAATTGACATGATGAAATGCAATATGAAATGTTAAATGACCTAAAATGAATGCATGAATGAGGAGGGAAAATTTGAGGTGCTACAGCTGCCCCTATTCAATCAACTGTGAACTTGAACGGATGAAAGCAGCGGCTATCAGACTTTCAAGGTAAACATGGATTGAATACCAAAAGAACCGGAGAATTTGCACTCTGTAGGTGACGAATCAAGGAAAGCGGGGTCATTTACCGATGGCGGCTTCAAAACAAAATTTGATATTTACCGATATCAAAGAAAGCGAGGTCATTTATCGATGGCAGCTTCAAAACAAATTTGATATTTACCGATATCAAGGAAAGCGCTACAAGACCAGACATTTACCGATGACTGGGAAGGAACTCGATGTTTACCAACATCGAACAATGATGTTTATAAGTGAAACAAGACCAGACATTTACCGATGACTGGGAAGGAACTCGATGTTTACCGACATCGAACAAAGATGTTTATAAGTGAAACAAGACCAGACATTTACCGATGACTGGGAAGGAACTCGATGTTTACCGCCATCGAACAAAGATGTTTATAAGTGAAACAAGACCAGACATTTACCGATTACTGGGAAGGAACTCGATGTTTACTGACATCGAACAAAGATGTTTATAAGTGAAACAAGACCAGACATTTACCGATGACTAGGAAGGAACTCGATGTTTACCGATATCGAACAAATATGTTTATAAGTGAAACAACACCAGACATTTACCGATGACTGGGAAGGAACTCGATGTTTACCGACATCGAACAATGATGTTTATAAGTGAAACAAGACCAGACATTTACCGATGACTGGGAAGGAACTCGATGTTTACCGACATCAAACAAAGATGTTTATAAGTGAAACAAGACCAGACATTTACCGATGACTGGGAAGGAACTCGATGTTTACCGACATCGAACAATGATGTTTATAAGTGAAACAAGACCAGACATTTACCGATGACTGGGAAGGAACTCGATGTTTACCGACATCGAATAATGATGTTTATAAGTGAAACAAGACCAGACATTTACCGATGACTGGGAAGGAACTCGATGTTTACCGACATCGAACAAAGATGTTTACAGACACCAAGGAAAGAATACATTTATGAAACGAAACCGTTTACCGATGGCGAAAATGAAATACTCGATATTTATGGATAGCAAAAACACACAGTTATTTAAACGACAAAACCATTTACCGATGGTTAACAAGCGGCTGATGTTTACCGACATCGAACAATGATGTTTACCGACACCAAAAAGGGATAGGACACACACGGGTGTTGAGATAATGATTTTTTGTAGACACCATGAGAGACATGCCATTTATTGATTGCCAACGATTGGAATTTGACGTTTACCGACATCGAAAGATGATGTTCGCCGACATCAAAGAAAAGCCCAGACATTTACGGGGATTAACACGACACCTACCAGTATCACAAGGATGATATTTACATATGTCAAAATAAGGCAGACACTTACTGGTGACTAAATCGGAAGAGAATCAAGCTTTCCTTTCACAGACTGGTGAGAAAATAAATCTCACTGAGATTATCGATTCTGAATGTTGCCAAGAGCAACTGCTGCAAATGTGCTACACTGATGTTGAAAAATGATCCGTCTCTTCCGAAGATATGATCCAATCTGGTTTAATACATGTATGCATATGTTTGAGTTTTCCATGGCGTAAGGCTCCATACTGAATGGAAATGCTACGCGATTTGAGAATGCGAATGCAAATGATGATTACTACATGCAAGATGCAAAGGGAGGAAAACTCCTGCGGGGAAAGCAAATGATCACTTTACTGAGCACACAATTTCTGATTCGATCTTCTAACTCTGTGGGGACATACAACAATCCTGCTGAGGATGCTTACTGATATGACATTCTCGGAACGGTAGAGAAACCAACTCAACTGGGGAGTCACTTGTTGGGAAAACACCAACCTCCCGACCATGCTGGGGAAACAAATTCTGAACTCGACTTAGACGACCCAACTTCTCACACGACTGGACAATGTTGAAACAACAGGGTCTTTCTTCCAACAAACTTTGGCTCATCTGCTTTGGCCATTAATCAAAGATAGTAACCTGCAAAACGGCAGGACATACATGCCCCAGAGGATCGTACGGACAAAATACACTCAAGTGTACTCAACATTCAAAATGATTTTCAGATGTTTTATCTTTCCGCACGTCATTGTCTAGCCTTGATGTTTTTTAGCTGCAATGTTTATCAAAAATTCGGACGTTTTTTGCAAACAAAATAGTAGAATTAAAAAACAAGAGAGCAATTTGACTGAATAATGACTTTTATTGATTGAAAATGGCCTATAAAGGCAAATACATCAGGAAGCAATTCCTAGGAAGAGGTAATTGCACCAAAAGAGAAAATAAACTATCTTATTGGCAATGTGAACACGGCATTCCACTATTTTCCAATTCTGTTATGATTCATAGATCTTTACTTTCCCCCAAATTCTTTGCTTTCTGAGAAGAGTGATTGGACCGATCATATCCTTCAAGATGGTAGACACTGAAACGCGATGAAGTACAGATAACTCAGACTGTAGTCTTCGCTTTAATCCCTCTTTTTCCTGGACCTCCTTTTCAGGTTTTCAATCCATCGGGATACCCATTTTTGCCTAAGCCGCCTTTGCAGGTTTTCGACTTACCGGGTGTACATATTATTTTTATTCTTTATCCCTAACTTTTTCCCGTACCTTTTTCTTTTCTTTTTCTCTTGGTTCGCCGGGATGCCCTTTTTTTGTGCCTGAATTTTCTTTTTTTGTGTCCAGCGGGTCAGTTTATGCAAAGTATTTTTTGACTACATCTGAATTCACAGGAGACGGAAAATCTTCACCATCCATAGTTGTAAGCATCAAGGCTCCAACAGAAAAGACCTTTTTAACAACATATGGACCTTCATAATTCGGAGTCCACTTGCCCCTGTTATCTGTACCGGGAGGAAGGATCCTCTTCAAAACTAAGTCACCTATCTGATAACTTCGAGGATGCACTTTCTGATCAAAGGCCTTCTTCATCCTTCTCTGACATAGTTGTCCATGGCACACAGCTGCTAATCGCTTTTCCTCAATTAAATTTAACTCTTCAAACCTGGCTTGAACCCACTCAGCCTCGTCAAGTTTTACATCCATCATCACCCTCAAAGAAGGGATTTCAACTTCTACTAGCAAGACTGCCTCCATGCCATACACAAGTGAAAACGAAGTTGCCCCGGTTGACGTACGTACTGAGGTACGATACCCATGCGAAGTGAAAGGCAACATCTCATGCCAATCCTTGTACGTCACAACCATCTTTTGCACAATCTTCTTAATGTTCTTGTTTGCCGCTTCTACAGCACCATTCATCTTTGGTCTGTAAGAAGAAAAATTGTGGTCTTCGATCTTAAAGTCTTTGCAAAGCTCTTTCATCATCTTGTTATTGAGATTCGAACCATTATCAGTGATGATTCTCTCAGGAACCCCATAACGACAGATAATTTCTTTCTTAATGAATCGAGCAACCACTTGTCTGGTAACATTGGCATAAGAAGTTGCTTCCACCCACTTGGTAAAGTAATCAATTGCGACTAGGATGAAGCGATGTCCATTAAAAGCAGTAGGTTCAATCTTTCCAATCATATCGATGCCCCACATCGCGAATGGCCAAGGAGAATTCATAATATTCAGAGGGTATGGTGGTACATGCAGTTTATCTGCATAAATCTGACATTTGTGGCACTTCCGAGCGTATTTGAAACAATCAGATTCCATGGTTATCCAGTAATAACCGACTCTTAACAATTTCTTGGCCATTGCATGACCACCGGAGTGGGTACCGAAAGATCCCTCGTGTACTTCCTGCATTAACATGTCTGCTTCGTGTCTAACCACGCATCTGAGCAGAACCATGTCAAAGTTCCTCTTGTACAACACATCATCCTTGTTCAAGTAAAAACTTCCAGCTAGCCTTCTCAGTGTCTTCTTGTCATTCTTTGACGCTCCTTCAGGATACTCTTGGCTTTTGAGGAAATTCTTAATATCATAAAACCACGGCTTCTCATCAACAACAGACTCGGCTGCAAACACATACGCAAGCCTCACGAGTCGATTCACAGTAACGTGTGGCACATGATTCTGCCAATGAACTTTAATCATGTAAGACAATGTGGCTAAGGCATCATCCATTTGATTTTCATCTCGGGGTACATGATACAACTTTACTGTCTTGAAGAAAGTCAGGATCCTTTTGGTGTAATCTCTATAAGGAATCAAATGAGGTTGATGAGTATTCCAGTCTCCATTGACTTGGTTAATCACTAGAGCAGAATCTCCGTAAATGTCCATAGTTTTGATCCTTAGATCGATGGCTTCCTCAATCCCGATGATACAGGCCTCGTACTCAGATTCGTTGTTGGTTACTTCAAAAGTCAATCTGGCGGACAAAGGTATGTGTGCACCTTTAGGATTAATGAGTACTGCCCCAACACCATTTCCATTCACATTTACCGCCCCATCAAACATCAGTGTCCACTTATCATCGGTATCCAGTCCTTCCTCAATAAGAGGCTCTTCACAATCTTTCATCTTTAAGTACATGATGTCTTCATCGGGGAATTCAAACATTATCGGCTGATAGTCATCAATCGATTGCTCGGCAAGGTAATCAGACAGAATACTACCCTTGATGGCCTTTTGCGATGTGTACTGGATATCATACTCTGTCAAAATCATCTGCCAATGAGCCACTCGTCCGGTAAGAGCCAGTTTTAAAAAGATATACTTTACTGGGTCCATCTTAGAAATCAACAAGGTAGTATGGTTCAACATATATTGTCTTAGTCGGCGAGCAGCCCATGTCAAAGCGCAGCCAGTTTTCTCGAGCAGCGAATATCTTGTTTCACAGTCGGTAAACTTTTTGCTAAGGTAGTATATTGCATGCTCTTTTCGACCAGACTCGTCATGCTGTCCCAATACACACCCCATCGAATTCTCTGTTACTGAAAGGTACATTATCAGAGGCCTCCCAGGAACTAGAGGTATAAAAATTGGAGGTTTCTGCAAATATTCTTTTATCTTATCAAAAGCTTTTTGACAATCATTGTTCCACCTGATTGCTTGATCTTTTCTTAGCAATTTATATATCGGTTCACACGTAGCTGTTAGGTGAGATATGAACCGTGCAATGTAGTTCAGCCTCCCTAAAAACCCACGAACCTGCTTCTCCGTTCTTGGTTCAGGAATTTCTTGAATAGCTGTTACTTTCGCTGGATCAACCTCAATCCCTTTCTCACTGACAATGAAACCTAACAGCTTTCCAGATCTCACTCCAAATGTACATTTGTTTGGATTCAGCCTCAATTTGAACTTTCTCAATCTTTCAAACAACTTTTGCAAGTTTACCTAGTGCTTCTCTTCTGTCTGAGACTTCACAATCATATCATCCACGTTGTAGCAGGGTATTCGTTACCATTAGAGATATTGACTAAATCCAAGGTAAATCATACAAGTCGAGTCGCCACCGCACTTCTATTTATCCAAAGGAATGGTTAGAAAGCGAACAAAAACCTAAAAGTTTTAACAAAAACTAGTAAAAGAGAAACAAAGATCTGGGTAAGGGGGTTGGTTATGTAATGGGAAGGTGTTAGGCACCCAAAACATCCTAGGTACTCCTAGGGAGCCCTTTTCATACGTGTTGTAAGGTTGTTGTTTTTTGTGAAAATTTTGTTTGTGCAAACATGATTGAAGAGATGAGAAGAGAATATACAGGTTTGATTACATTTTGTGTTTGGATGGATAAACCCATTGCCTACGTACCATCTTAAAAAAACATTAGGATCAAAATCTCATAGTTCGGGGTAAAAATCTCAAAAAAACAAGTTGGTGAATTGATTGGTCCAAAAGCCTTAAGGTCTTTTCTTATCAAAGGGAGAAAACTCAACCAAACCACAAATCCACCATGTGAGGATAGCTTCAACATGCTAGTGAAGGGTTAACCCTATAATAAGCATGGAAGACTCATTGTCCATCACTAAGGATCTAGGTGAGTATGGAATCTACCACAAGGATAACTCAAACCTAATAGCTAAAGGTTATAAAAATTTTGATTAAGGAAGTGGCCATTGGAACCACAAAAGACATTTGAATGAGTTATATTTACCCATTAGGAGTATATACAAAAAATGGTCAAAGTTGACTTAAAGATTCAATTCAAAATAAGTGTTATGAAAAGAAAGTTTGAAAATCAAAAGCATAAGGCTTAGGTTTCTAATGTTTGAAAACAAAGGTTAAATGTTTGCACAAAAAGTTTTGGCTTGGGTTAGAGTGGAGAGAAGAAGAAGAAAGGCTAGGTCCTAAGTAAAGCAAAAAAGGTGAGGGATAAAGAAATAAAAACACAATGGAGTCCCTCTCTTGAGATCATATTGATGATCCAAGTGGCTCCCATCCTTTGGAATAAGCAATCACAATAATAGTAAGCTCAAGCAATCAAACAAGTCCCTTAAGAGATCCTCAATGTATCTTGTATCTTTCACTTTGGATGAACATGGCAATGGTCCTTCAATTAAACTCAAGTGAGAACCCCTAGCACAAGAAGACACACATCAAAGAGTTTTATGAAACAAATCAAGAATGGACAAGAGTGAGTTTAGAGGCTTGGCCCATATTCATCATTAAGGTCCTTTTACTCCAATTTTGCATAGGGAAAGTCCTAGAATCTAAGTCCATTTCTTTGCATTCGGTCCACAACAATCAAAACAAAAACACAAGCACAATAGTATATACACAATTATGTGCTCAAGTGAGCAAAGAGAAAAGCAAATGGATAATATGTGCAAGAATAGTAAATTGCATAAAACTAAAGAGCAAAAGGTAAATGTTAATTGTTAATGGTTAGTATTAGTAGTTAGTGGGCCATAAGGCAAATTTAGCGCTATGTTAAGCAATCGTAATTGGACTTATGTAGAAGTCACAACTATCTGAGGCCGGTCAATAATAATGTAGGCAACAACATAAGTTAGAAGTCTTGATTAGTGAACCAAGTTCCAACAACTTGCCATGCCAAAAAGAAAGTGAGAATTGATCTTGTATTGGTTTAAGCCTTTTGCATGATTTAGAAAACAACTTATCCTTAATGCAAAGCCATTCACTTGATCAATTGATCAAGATGAATTAGATTTTAATCAAGGAAGATTAAGTCTCCCTAATCAATGCTAACTTATCAACCTTCAACTAATTGATCAAAAAAGAAAATAAGAAGAGGAAGAAGAAAGAGATGGATGATGGAAATCAAATGGCAAAAGTACAAATGCATTAAATGAAATAAAGTGTACCAATCATCACATGTTGACCAATAACATTGAAAGTCAAAGTCAAACCATCAAAAACAGAAGTGAGATGAAGATTGCAAGTCAAGAAATGAACAAAATATTTTTTGGCATTTTTAATATTAAAATAAACTTGAATTAAAAAAATAAAAGAAAGGTCAAACTTCAAAATTACTTCAAATCAACCTTGAAAGGTCCAAACAATTTATCCCAAGTTCAACAAGGTCAAACCAAGTTTGACAAAAAATTTTAGAATTTTTAAAAGTCAGAAACTATTTTTTTTCAATTAAAAATGAATAAAAATAACCTAATTGAACTAAAATCTCAAACAAATCTCAAATCAATTAGAAAATTGATGAGAATACTTTTCATAGATTCATCATCATTCAAATAGGTTAACAAAATATTTTTGTATTTTTTGAATATCAAAAACTATTTAAAATGAATTAAAAACAACCAGAAAAGAGAAAATTCATAAAAAATATCAAATGATAAAATAAAAAATATTAAAAATCAGAAATAGAAACTAGAATTTATTTGGAGACTAATGCAATTGGCCTCATAATTTTTGGATTAAAAATGAAGAAGATATTGATTTTTTAAATAAAAGGGAATTAAAAGAAATAAAGAAAATAGAAATCAGAAATTAGAAAAAGGAAAAAAACGAGAAGCGTTGGATGATGGCTCATTAATTGAGCTGGCACATCACACGGCCTCTGAGCGCGCTTCCACCAAGGTCCTTAGTCAACTGAAACGCAAGGTGCATTATTGGAAGTCATAACAATGTATGGACGAGATTAGATCTGGAAACTGAGATGGACGGCTCAAATCCAATCTGGAGACCAGACGGTGGCCAGGGCCACCGTCTTCTCCGGCCAACCTCCGGTCACTTCAAAAAATTGCAGAACAAAAAATGGAAACCAAACTGAGCGATCTAGGCATCAATCGAAAGAGGAAGTGATGTACATCACTCCTATACCATTCACTTACACTCTAGATTTCTATTAAGGGAGAAATCAAAGGTGGAAGCTCGATGGTGTTCATCATGAACTTCATGTTTTTACATAATTGAAAACACAAATCAGATGCCTCTATTGAGAGGACTTCAGCCACACCAAGGAACTCAAGAAATAGGCAAGGATCAAAGAGTTTCGAAGAGAAAAAGTTCTGATGTCCACCTTTGAAATGCAGGTATGGAGAGCATGATCCTTCATAACCAAAGCTTGCAATGAGATCTAGTGATGAAAAGGAAGCAAGGCTGAGGAATTATAGGTCTGAAAATCAACCAAGGTAGTTGAAATTCAGATCTGAATTTTTTAGAAGAAAATTGAAATTCCTTTAGTGATGGCTATGGAGAGATTTGTGCAGCATAACAGGTTGAATCAGGGATCAATTTTGAATGGAATAGGGTCTCTATTTATAGAGGGAGTGGCAAGGAAATCATGATCCAATCCGTGTGCATGAACATGGACAATCCTTGCATGGGCTTGCATGATCATGCACAAAGCCCAAAAACAATGCCAAATGCAAGCTGAGCTCAGTCTGGAATGAAATGGACGTGTAATTTGCTTTGAATTTGCTTGTGTATCAAGATTTCATGTGCATTCCATAATTGAACCTAAACATTCACCTCTTCGAAAATGCCAATTGGAAAATCCAAGCATAAGCATGTGGATAATGGTTGGAAAGGTCTTGATGTAAGGAACAATTGTTATGTTGGGCAAAAATCCATTTGAAGTGTGGAAATTAGTGAATTTTGAGTTTAAAGTGTGATGTGCAAAACATGTCAATGCAAGGTTTCCAAATTTGGCCAATGTTCAAGCCCTTTTGTTTTGATGATGCAAACTTTAAATAAAAAAACTTCCAACATCAAAGTTGTAGATATTTTCAAGATAATCAAAATGGACTTAAATTATGCATCATTTTGATTTTTGATGAAAGAGTTATGGGCACTTGAAGTTGGACGTTTTTGCCTTTCAATGCATTTGGTCCAAAAGGACCTATAATGTCTTGCATTATCACATCTATTTCCTTTGAGATTTTGAAATTTTGTTCAACATAACATTTGAAGTAGACATCTTAAGCTTTCTAATGCATTTGATCCAACCTCAAAATCAAAAAAAAAAAGGAATGAGTTATGTCCTTGGGAATTTGACCTAAAATTAGGGTTTCAGTCAAAATGACCTATAATGTCTTGGAATGGGAGATGACCTTCCAAGCTTCAAATCAATTTTTTATGAACATGAAAGTTGTTAATATTATCCTTAAGAACATTTTTTCTTTTGGAATCATCTCTATTTTACCAACACATAAAAAGTTAGGTCTCAGTGAATTTCAAAATAGTCAGATGAATTGACTGATCAACTTCTCAAGTCCATGACTCATATCTTGATGAATTGGTGATTGAGGACACTCAAATAAGTTCAAATATGCATGAAATGATGATTTAAATAACTTCCCTTGATTGTATTTGATCATGGGTTGAGGTTGCTTCATGAGCAAGGCATTGTGGTGCATAGATGAATTAGGGTTTCTTTGGGGAATACACCTCAAACCCTTTGACTTTCTTTGATCAAAATGATGAATTGAGATTCTAGGGAGGCATATTTGATGGATGATAGCTTTGGGAACCATTACCATGCTTGTTATCATCTCCTCTTGGCCTTATCATTGCACAGATGATCTCATAGAAACTTTGACCTTGTGATTGCTTAAGCTATAAAAAAAAGTTGTTAGTGACATATTTTTGTGCTTTTGGTTAGTAAACAAAATAAGAAAATAAATAATATACAATTCAAGCATGCTTGGTGATCTCAACCCACTCTCAAGAAGTCCTACCCAAAGGTAAAGGGAACCAAGATGCTAGTGATCCTTGAGGCAATGCAAATGTAATGTCATGATGCCATGAGGGATCTTAGGGACAAAATTGGGGTCTTAGAGATGCCCCTATTTAAGATCATTCTAGCCGGAGAAGTGAAGGTTAAAATCTTCGTCTCGACGGGGTAGAATGGGCTTAAATAATAACAAAGAGACGAATTTTGGTCCCTAAGAGACCTCATGATGCAGATGTGTGTATGCAAAAAAATGGTAAAACTATGTGGGGATATGCGTCCACAAAAGAAAAAAGAAATCCGGAGAAACTAAAAAATCCATAGGAGTAATACACTCACTAGGGAGACAGGGACTCTGGGGGAGTAAAGGGTAAAAATGCGTGAGCAGGTCACGACTTGAAACTTGCTGAGAGAAACAGAGAGAATCCATGAAATGAATCAATGGAAGGACTCGAGTTGACTCGAAGATGCATGTATTGGGGAATATGCCAATACATCCAAAAATTATCCGCGACGGATACTTCGGATAAAAAATCCGGACTCAAGTGGGGATGTCCACTAAGGACTCAACTGAGGAAGATCCCACCAAAAATCTCCTAGGGAAGCAACGGGATGAGGTATTACCGGTTACTGGATAATAAGCTCAAAAAAACGTGTGATCTGAACACTGGTATAAGGGTGGGAGAACAACATGCCCCGGAAGAATGAATATCTAAGATCGGTAATGGGTGAGAGATATCAATCAACCAAATCATCTGAGGAAGACCTAAAAAGGTATATTTCAACTCAGGAAAATCTGACTCCACAAGGGACAAAAAGTCATAATAGGGAGTAGAAGGAAGGAACACCAGGGATGCCGGTTACTGGGCATATAATAGGTGACCAACCAAAGCGTGACTTGGGGAATATTCCCAAAACTTTCATCATCCAAAAAAAAGAGGGCAAAAAGCAAACTCGATTACGGGATGGACATTCAATTCCACAAAGGGATACAAATCTTACTCAACTGGGGAAGAACAAAAGGCTTCGACCAAAGAGTGCATGAGATATATTATCTATTACCGTCAGAATGTAGATAATATACTCGCATGGAAGATTATCCACAACCGGTTACTGGGTTAATAAAGGATAAATCGACCGACAAAGAGAGGCCTCTGGATACCGAAACTAGGTATATAATGATGACCAATCAATGGGAGCAACAAACATTACCGACAACCGGTATATGAGAGATGATTTGTTGGGATAAACTGCCTAACCAGAGCAATTATCCAAGAGGATGAGGGAATATCAACACCGAATATTGGATAATGATAACCGTCAAGGAGGGGATTACATCTACCGGATACTGGGTAGAAAACCACGGAAGAGTAACTATCATCAAAAAGGTTAACTCTGCAAAGGGGAGAAAATAGGGTTTACAACTACCGGTATAAGGGTAGAAAACCACAGACTCCGCTGAGGATAAGATGAATAATTACCGATTACTGAGCAATTATTCATTTATACCACGGGGAAACACAGGAACCAGTCACAAGAGGCCAATTCAGGATCAAACCAAAGAGGCAAACTGAATCAAGACTCGTCCTAGTGAGGATATAACTCATTAGGGAAACCTATCCCAATATATGTGTTGGGAGGAAGCAAAAAACAACCGTCGTCCACGAAGATATAACTCAGTGGGGAATGTGGAAGGAAAGATAAATACTTTCTACT
Source organism: Lathyrus oleraceus (assembly GCF_024323335.1). Lineage (NCBI taxonomy): Eukaryota > Viridiplantae > Streptophyta > Magnoliopsida > Fabales > Fabaceae > Lathyrus > Lathyrus oleraceus. The sequence goes on from NC_066580.1 coordinate 374,390,909, forward strand.
TAATGGGCTGACTCTATATTGAGGGATCAGACGCCGACATCTGCTTGGGGAATGTACTACCAACTAGCAGAGAATAACAAACAAAGATATATGGCAAAGAATGCAATATGAACATCCGAATGTTTGAAAATTATATGCACACATGCATGGTTTATGTATGATGAATGCTGACAAACAGACATTTCTAACACAAACAACTTCAAAGAAATAAGCACACAGACATCCGGTACTACATCTTAAGAGAGAAAGCCAGATTCCACGGAGAGTATCCAATGTGATGAGGGCAAGAGCAACCAAAAGGCAACAAAATCTCTGCAGGGGATGAATCATCAATCATTCCAGCTGGGGACAGGAGCTTATTGCACAGATAAAATCTGCCGCATAAGCAATTCTACTGGGAAATCTATCCAAGGGATAAAGGGATTCTGGGGATCAACCACCAAGTACCGTACCCACCAAGGAGATCACATCTGCTGAGGAGGAAAGGTCGCTACTCCGCTGAAGGGGAGAGTGGTGAATATATCAACAAGCATTCCGCTCAGTAGGATAAACCATAAAAGGCTCCGGAGGAAGAAGATACAGTCATGCCAGGAATATGAACAAATGTCTTACCCTGTTGGAGATCATACCATCCTTGGGAGAGCACTGGGGATCTCCTAAGTATCTTTTCGTCGTTGTGAATGTTCACTTTGCTAAAAAACCAGTTATGAAAAATTCGTTTCTTCAAAACAATGATATTTTCTCAATTAAAACATGCAAAACATCTGTCGAATAGAAACAAATAAGAGTGCAAATAATTGGATAAAAGGCTCAAATTTATTTGGTGGAATGGTAGTCTGCAAATGGTAAGACTCCATAGATCTTTACAAATTTTAAATTGGTGATATATATTGGAAAAAGGCTACATTGAACATAATGACCATTTCTCCACCAATTCTGAATCCGATGTATTTGAAGCTTCGGTTGATGACGAATGAGTAAGAATCTGTGATGGATGATAGTTGTAGAACAAGGGTCTTGTCAGGATGCAATTACTTGCCAAATCCCTAATTTTTGCCTAGATTGCCCCATGATGAGGTACTCAATCTAGCGGGATACATATATTCATTTTTTATGTCTCTAACTTTTGCCTGGATCGCCCTTTCGGGTTTTCAATCCACCGAGACGCTCATTTTTGCCTAAGCCGCCCTTTCGGGTTTTCAACTTAGCAAGCTATTCTATTTTTATTTTTAGGCGAAGTATTTCTTGACTGCATCTGAATTCACAGGACGAGTGGAATCCTCCCCATCCATAGTTGTAAGTATCAAAGCACCGCCTGAAAAGGCTCTCTTAACAACATATGGACCTTCATAGTTTGAAGTCCACTTGCCCCTGGAATCGGGCGCGAAAGACAAGACTTTCTTGAGCACGAGATCACCTTCTTGGAACACACGAGGCTTGACCTTCTTATCAAAGGTTTTCTTCATCCTCTGCTGATATAACTGACCGTGGCACATGGCAGTCAATCTCTTCTCTTCTATCAAGTTCAGCTGGTCATAACGACTCTGAACCCATTCAGCATCAGTCAACTTTGCTTCCATCAAGACTCTTATTGATGGGATCTCCACCTCTACTGGGAGTACCGCCTCCATTCCATAAACAAGAGAGAAAGGGGTTTCCCCTGTTGAAGTGCGGACAGATGTGTGATATCCATGTAAAGCAAATGGCAACATCTTATGCCAATCCTTATACGTGACAAACATCTTCTGGATAATATTCTTGATATTCTTATTAGCAGCTTCAACAGCCCCATTCATCTTGGGTCTGTAAGGAGAAGAATTATGATGCGCGATCTTGAACTCACTACACAGCTCTTTCATCATTTTGTTGTTCAAGTTAGATCCATTATCAGTAATGGTCTTATCTGGCACACCATAAAGGCATATGAGTTGATTCTTGATAAACTTCACGACATCCTGCCTGGTCACATTTGCATACGATGCCGCTTCAACCCATTTGGTGAAGTAATCAATTGCTACGAGAATAAATCTGTGTCCGTTGGACGCTTTCGGTTCTATCATGCCAATCATGTCAATTCCCCACATAGAGAAAGGCCATGGTGATGAAATCACATTCAGAAGTGTCAGAGGAATATGAATCTTATCCCCATAAATCTGACACTTATGGCATTTCTTCACATACTTGCAGCAGTCAGACTCCATAGTCAACCAATAGTAGCCTGCTCTCAACATCTTCCTAGCCATGGCATGTCCATTGGAATGAATACCAAATGAACCTTCATGGACCTCAGTCATTAACAGGTCTGCTTCGTGTCTATCCACGCATCTGAGCAGAACCATGTCAAAATTTCTCTTATAAATCACATTGCCATTGAGGTAGAAACTTCCTGACAATCTCCTCAAAGTCTTCCTATCTTTCATATATGCCCCAGGCGGGTAAACCTGATTCTGAAGGAAACACTTGATATCGTAATACCAGGGCTTATCATCTTTCACATCTTCTACTGCAAATACATGAGCGGCTCTGTCCAAGCGCATCATAGTGATATTGCGAACTTCATTCCAAAGTCTTACCACCATCATTGAAGCAAGTGTAGCAAGAACATCCACCATCCGATTCTCATCTCGAGGAATATGATGGAAGTCAACCTCAGTAAAGAACGTTGAAATCCTCCTCGCATAATCCCTATATGGAATGAGACCAGGCTGATTCGTTTCCCATTCACCCTTAATCTGATTGACAACGAGGGCCGAATCACCATAAACATCAAGATGCTTGATCCTTAGATCAATGCATTCCTCCAATCCCATAATACAGGCCTCATACTCAGCCATATTATTCGTGCATTTGAAAGTTAGCCTTGTTGTAAAAGGAATATGTGTGCCCTGAGGAGTAATAATCACTGCCCCAATACCATTTCCGTACTGATTTACAGCGCCATCAAACACCATACTCCATTTGGAACCAGGCTCTGGCCCTTCATCGATTGTAGGCTCATCACAATCTTTCATTTTCAAATACAGGATCTCCTCATATGGGAAGTCATACTGAACTGATTGATAATCTTCAATCGGCTGATGTGCCAAGTGGTCAACCAAGATACTACCTTTAATAACCTTCTGAGCTCGATACTCAATATCATACTCAGATAACAACATTTGCCAATGGGCAATTCTCCCTGTTAAAGCAGGCTTCTCGAAGATATACTTGATTGGATCCATTTTGGATATCAACCAAGTCGTATGATTTATCATATACTGGTGTAAGCGCTTAGCAGCCCAAGCCAAAGCACAGCATGTCTTCTCAAGCATCGAGTATCGAGACTCACAATCAGTGAACTTGTTGCTCAGGTAGTAGATGGCATATTCTTTCATCCCTGATCCGTCTCGCTGACCAAGGACACAACCCATTGAGTCTTCAAGAACAGTTAGATACATGATCAAAGGTCTTCCTTCCACGGGCGGAGACAGGATTGGAGGTTCAGACAGATACTCTTAAATACTGTCGAAAGCTTTTTGACAATCCTCGGTCCAATCATGGGACTGATCTTTCCGGAGGAGCTTGAATATCGGCGTACATATGGCAGTCATGTGGGATATGAATCTGGATATGTAATTCAAGCGGCCAAGAAAACCTCGGACTTGCTTGTCAGTTTTGGGCGCAGGCATCTCTTGTATTGCTTTAACCTTGGCAGGATCAACTTCAATACCTCTTTCACTAACAATAAAGCCCAATAACTTGCCAGAACGGACTCCAAATGTACACTTGTTGGGATTCAGACGAAGCTTGTACTTCCTCAAACACTGAAAAAGTTTCAACAAGTGCTCTACATGTTCAACTTCCGTTCTTGACTTGGCGATCATATCATCAACATATACTTCGATCTCCTTGTGCATCATATCATGAAACAAGGTGGTCATAGCCCGTTGATACGTGGCTCCAACGTTCTTCAAACCGAAGGGCATCACTCGATAACAGAATGTTCCCCAAGGTGTGATGAATGTTGTCTTCTCCATATCCTCGGGTGCCATCTTGATCTGATTATATCCGGAAAATCCATCCATAAATGAGAAGACATTGAATTTAGCTGTATTATCTACCAACATATCGATATGTGGTAGAGGAAAATCATCTTTTGGACTAGCTTTATTCAAGTCTCTATAGTCCACACACATTCAGACTTTTCCATCTTTCTTAGGTACGAGCACAATATTGGCCACCCATTGAGGATATGTAGAAGTCACCAAAAACCCTGCATCAATTTGCTTCTGTACTTCCTCTTTGATCTTCACTGCCATATCAGGATGAGTTCTTCTGAGCTTCTACTTCACAGGCACGCACTCAGGCCTCAAAGGTAGGAAATGTTGCACAATATCTGTATCTAGACCCGGAATGTCTTCATATGACCAGGCGAATACATCAACATATACTCGTAGCAATTCAATCAACTCCTTCTTAACAGACTCTTCCAAGAGTGCCCCAATCTTTACTTCTCGCACACAATCTTCCGACCCCAAGTTGACTGTTTCCATATTCTCGAGATGCGGCTGAATGATTTTCTCTTCATGCTCAAGTAGACGGGTAATCTCGTCAGGAATCTCTTCAACATCATCTTCTTCCGCCTCAAATACAGGGAATTCAAAGTTGGGAGATGGTGTTGGGTCATTATGTTCAATGGGTTTGATCAACCTGCATAACGATTTTGGATATGAAAAGCTTTAGAATTCGAACAAGGAAAATCATTATACAGATGAAAACATTGATTTTATTCTATTTTTAGGGTTTTATGTGATCACCAATTTCATGCAAAAAGCAAAAAGGGAAAATATTTGGAAAAACAAACATTTAACATGAATTTATTGAATGAAAATGTCATTGTATTTATGTGCCAATAATGTCATCACTCCTCCTTTTGGCATGGGAGGAAGGTTTTTTAAACACAATGAACATTACATTGACTTATGGATAACTGTTGGAATATCCACAACGACCCAATTATTGCAGATTCCCCCAGGAATGACGAAATTGCCAGAATCCTCTGTATCCTCTTCCAAAATGGCAGTAGCCTCCTCGTCTTGACCGGTGTGGATGAACCCTCCACTCTTGAACAGCCCTTGCATGTTGAAAACCCCAGACGAATAACCTATGCCAGCCCAAGACTTGTTGTCTTCTAGCTCAATCATTTTCCCTAAACCAGCGGTTGTGCCACGCTCAATGGCCAACTTTGCATCTTTATAGGAAGCAAATGAAAGAGTTTTCTTCTCAATAGGTTCGACAATAGATAAAGCTTGGAAAGGAGTTCCAACTTCATCCTCGTCATCTATGTATGAGAAGGAAGACAAGTGGCTAACCAGGAGAGCCTTTTCTCCCCCTACCACCACCAGTTTCTTATTCTTCACAAATTTCAGTTTCTGGTGTAGGGTGGATGTCACGGCGCCTGCCTCGTGAATCCATGGTCTGCCTAAGAGACAGCTATACGATGGGTGGATGTCCATAACCTGGAAGGTACTCTGGAAATCACTCGGTCCGATCTTGACTGGGAGATCCACTTCCCCAATCACAGTTTTGCAAGACCCATCGAAAGCCTTCACAACTACTCCACTCTGCCTCATGGGAGGACGTTGATATGACAGTTTTGAGAGAGTGGATTTTGGAAATATGTTTAGTGATGACCAAGTGTCCACCAGCACATTGGACATGGCGTCGTCTTTGCAAACCATAGATATATGTAATGCCAAGTTGTGGTCTCTTCCCTCCTCGGGGAGATTAGAGTCACAAAAACTCAAGTTGTTACAAGCGGTAATGTTCGCAACAATGTTATCGAATTGTTCTATCATGACATCGTGATCCACATATGCCACATCCAAAACCTTCTGCAGAGCCTCTCGAAGTGATTCTGAATTCAAAAGCAATGATAAAACCGATATTTTGGATGGCGTTTGTAGAAGCTGGTCTACAACATTGTACTCGCTTCTTTTGATGAGCTTCAGCATCTCATCGCAACCTTCTTTCATATTGCCCCTAGGGCCAACAGAAGTAGGAGTTATCAATGTAGAAGAGGGATTAACAACAGGTGCCGGATTCGGAGTGCTCAAAGCATTCCCAATCGGGCGTTCAACAGAATCAGCATTAACTTGGGGCTTTGGATGTGCTGAAAACACACGACCGCTGCGGGTCAAACCACTAACATCTGCAATGTTAACAACAGAGGAAGATGGTAACGACACTTCTTTCCCAGTTTCTACCGCAAGAGCATTGTAGCGATAGGGAATCGCCTTTTCAGAAGAGTATGGTATTGGTCCGGCTGGCTTGATAGTAAATGTAGGAGAAACCTTCTGCTTGCTACCATCATACTTGATGATAACAGGTTCGGGGATCCGAAATACTGGAGAAATTACGTTGACCTCGTCGGCATCTTCGTCAACATTTCTGTTTTGAAGGATCTCAATGACTCCTTCATCCAGCATTTCTTGAACATCTTTGTGCACCTGGCGACAACCTCTTTGATTGACAGAACAAACTCGGCATCTATCGTGGTCATGCTCATAATGACTATACTCACATAGTAAATGATGCATCTCGACCAGAGATTGTCGAATATGACTGACATATTTGACTTTTGTAGCGGTGTATTCGTCACTTTATGATTTATTGATTAAACCAAAAGCAAAGCATACAAAGAATCGAGTCGTCACCGCACTTTTATTTATCCAAAGGAATGGCTTAAAAGCGAACAAAAGCCTAAGAAGTTTTACACATAGAAAACTAATGAAAAGATCAGAGATATGGGTAAGGGGTTAATTACGCAATGGGAAGGTGTTAGGAACCCAAAACGTCCTAGGTACTCCTAGGGAGCCCTTTTCACAACTTATTGTATGAAATGTTATTTGTTTATGAAATATTTATTGTGCAAACATGATTGAAGGCATGAGAAAAGAATATACAAGTTATTATTTTTGTGTTTGAACGGATGAACCCGTTGCCTACGTACCTTTCCATTGAAGGTAAGGATCAAAATGCCGTAGTTCGGCTAAAAGATTTCCAAAAGTATGGATGGATTCATTTTAAACAAAAGCCCTAAAGTCTTTCGTTATCCATGGGAGAAAACTTAACCTATACAAACAACAAGTCCACCATGTGAGAAAAGCTTCAACTTGCTAGTGAGGGGTTAACCCTATAATAAGCAAGGAAGTCTTACAATTCAATCACTAAGGACAAAAGGTGAGATTAACATCAACCAACTAGGATAAATCAAACCTATGGAAAATGTATGAAAACTTATCAAGAATGGACAAAGCCACAAAACAATTGAGTGAGTGAAATTAACCAATTAGGATTATTCACAAAAGTGGTCAAGATATCATTAGAATTCAATTCAAAAGAAGTATTATGAAAATGAAGTTTGAAAAATCAGAGGCTTAAGGCCTAGGTTTCTAATTTGAAAACAAATGAAAATGTTTGCACAATAGTTTTCTAGTTTGAGTTAACATGCAAATGGAGGTTTAAAGAAACCAAAGGTGGGAGGGTGAGGAAGTAAAACTTCTTAGATGTTCACCTCTTGAGATCATATATAGATGATTCAAGTGATTCTTTTGGAATAGGAAACAAGCAAATAACAGATGAACAAAGTAAATGGATACCAGATGCCAATCAATGGACTTATTCCAATCTCACAAAACACAATGGATACCGGATGCCAATCAATGGACTTACACCAATCTCCTAAAACAAACAAAACATGGATACCAGATGCCAATCAATGGAGTTACACCAATCTCCTAAAACAAAGAGAAACATGGATACCAGATGCCAATCAATGGACTTATACTAGTCTCACAAAGCAAAGAAACAAGGATACCAGATGCCAATCAATGGACTTATACTAGTCTCCCACCATATCATAGGAAACAACTGCCAATAACTGGACTTATGTTTGACTCCTCCATGGACAAAACAAATGCAATAAGCAAAGAGGAAACAAGTTGCCAATAAATGGTCTTACACTCGACTCCTACCAGATCATAGGAAACAACTGCCAATAACTGGACTTACAATTGACTCCTCAATGGACAAAACAAAATGTCACAAAGTAATGAACAATGATTATGAAATGATATACAAGTAATGATGATACATTCACAAAGGTACACATAAGCAAATATGCACAGATGGATCAAGTAAGCAAACAAACAAGTCAATTAGCACACACTATATACAATCAATTAGGCTTAAGCAAGGTTAGGCTTTACAACCAACTGGAATGGGGTATTTTGAGCTCTTAACCCTAACATTGAGAGTTAGGGTGAAGCAGATGAAATGGAGATGAGGGGTGTGCCTCATAACTCTTATCCCTGGTCAGGGAGAGCTTTGATCAATGGAAAGTGTGGGAGTTCAGAAAGTAGGAACTCTTCTCCACAAATGGTTGACTCTATAAGATCTTGGGTTATTATTCACAATGCATCAACACATGGTGTGAGCAAGGTGAATGATACACTGAGTAGCAGGAGATGGATTACACATCTCTTTTATCTTCCAATTGCCTCATAAGAGGACTTTTCCTGCTTGGCACAAAATTAAACAAGCACAAACATTGCCTCTTAAGGAGGGCTTCAGACAGGTGCCTACCAATAACAGTAGGTCTTCCAGACTACATGAAGATTAGAGATTATACCTAAGTGGTTAAGCAAACAAGCAAAGCAAAGTTCAAAATGAACTTAAAGCAACTTAGGTACCTGTGGAAACAACTAAACAAATCAGTACAATACTCAGACAAACAGACAACAGTCAATAAGCAACAGACAATCCCAATGTACAAAATGTGTAAGCCAAAAGGCAAACTCAAATGAGTTAGCATCAACCTACAAGACACACAAATGTTAGTAATCAAAAGCAAACATCAATATTCACATGATGAAGCATCATCCACCATGGCATTTGGATGCTTAAACTTGAAATCAAAGCTCACATGTAAGCAACAAACCACTAGGTCAAAGCCTAGGGTCAAAGATGGAGAAAAAAATTCAAAACAGGGGCTGAAATTTAACACAAAGTAACTTCAACCACATATTGACAATTCCTAAAAAGGCTCACATCAAAATCAATCATCAAATGCATTTCATGATCAAGTGAAGTCCAAGGCAATTTCAAAGCTCATATGTGATCAACATGAATGAAAAATTCAAATCAAAACAGAAATGGTTCAAATAAATCTGGAAAAAATCATGCACATTCAAGACATCTAACATGATTAACATACAAAAAATCAGGGGAATCAGAGATCATTTGGCATGGCAAGCACATTGTACAAGTTGAACATCAAAAGGTGTGACACAAATTGTCACACCAAGTTAGCACAAGCATAAAACAGAAATGGATCATGAGAAAAATGTCAAACCAAAACCAAAATGTCTAGCAATGTGTCTAGATTCATCATGCAAAATTTCAGGTTCATTGGATAAGAAACAAGCATTTCACAAAGAGATAAGCAAGGCAAGGTCACAATTAGACATATGATCAATCATCCTAGCACCAAATAAAATCCAGCCAAGCACAACTTTGGAAATCATGATCATTAAAAAATAGACATCTCAAGGATCACTATGCAAAAAACCAGGTATTTTTTGGATCAATTTTCAAATTGTTATGCATTTTTCAAATTGAGAAAAAATTAAAAAAACATATGAAGCACATAGCATGGTTCAAGGAGGGAAAATGAGATAATGATGAAGTATTTGAATTTATGCACGGGCCAAGGATCGATGCCTGTATCCATTCAAATGTGAAATGCGCGCCTGGGCGTGAAACGCGTCGTTTCATTAATAGACGTGGCCAGTCAGCGCTTAGGTGGTGTGGTCAAAGCATTATGAACCAATCGTTCAGCCAAATAGATGCACGCGTGGACCAATCCTAGCCAAACCCTAAGTCAGCATGTGAAAACGCAGGAAAAACGTTGCCAAAGGCCAGAAACCGTGGGCGAATCATGAACTTCATCTTCTTCATGAGGAAGAAGATGAACAATAGCCATCTTCATACGATTTTCCAGAAAAAAATTCCATAATTATGAATTGCATACACCAAACTGATCCTTGTGCAACATAGATTATGGATCAAACAAAAGCTAAGCATAATTCCATGTATTAAGATCAAATCGAACAAGATAACATTCATGCATGAAACTTTAATCTACCCTAACTCAGTTAATAGGACACCAAATTACACGATTCAAAGCTCAGATTCATCAGGACACCAAGATCTACAACAACATAGCAATGGATTTTAAAATTAAGAGATGCGAATTATGACCTCTTGAAGTGCAGAGCCTTTGAATTCTCACAATCCACAACTTGTACTGCTTCAATTCCACTCTACAATGCTGGAAATGAAGTTTGATGAAGTGATTAAAGCTTGAATGGCTCTAGATCTAGCTCAAAACAGAAACTCCATTTGCATCTTCATGAACATGAACTGCACTATTCTTGCACGAATTCAGCAAAACAGTTGTTGATCTACACCAAATCCCAGCTTGTGAACACGAATATGAAGTTAAATTGCAAAGTTCTTTGGAAAAAATTGGAATTATGGATGAGAGAAAAATTGGAAATGAGAGAAAAATTTAGATCTATAAATGTGAAAAATGATTAATCCCCCTCAATTCTGTTAGGGTTAGAGTATTTATATGAAGCCTTAATCACTTTGTTAATCCACAATTAGCTTGGTTAAGTGAAATGAGGTGTTTTTGCAAAAATCAAAAGTTGCATGGTGCATGTAGCAATTGCACGTGAATAGTACCAATTACCTCATCATTTTCACTTAAAATCATTTTTTAAAACCAATGGCAATGGCAAAAAGTCCCTACAATGCACCATTTTTGAATTTTGTAATTTCCCTCCAAAAAAACCATGGATTAACAAGTGATTATGTGATGAGAATTCATGTAATGTGATGTATGATTTGGAAATTAGAGGTCAAGAGGAGAATATTGCAAAAAGAACCACTCACTTTGGAGCTTTGGTTGAAAAGTTGTGCCCATTTGAATTTTCAAGCACACTTTGCCATGATTGGATCATATCTCCTCAACCACACATTAGAAATTCATGATCTTGGACATTTTGGAAATGGGAGAGAAAGATCTAAAACTTTCATGTTCAAAAAAATTTCATTTCAAGCTTTCTTGATGATGTAATCTTGAGTTGAAGTTGGTCCAAAACCTTTCTATTTTTGGAAAGTTCAAATTATGGGTCACTTGCTATTTTGGGAAAGTTTTGACTGGACCTCAAATTCTTCAATGTGAGTGTTTGAAATGTCAAATGAGACTTGTTTGAACATGAATGAAGCATTTCTAATCGCTTCCCATCTCCAAATCCACAGTTGACTTTGTAGTTGACTTTCTAGGTCTTCAGATGATCTGAGAATGTTCTAATGAGATTCAAGCCTCCACCACTTGGGATTTTTGTTTCAAAATGACATCATAGCTCATATGAACTCTTGTGAATGATTGTGGGGTCCAAATCTCAAGAATAACCACCATCTATTGCTCAATGAATGCCTTTGATTGCCTTGACCTGTTAATGCTTCATCTGCAAGACAAAGGTTAGATGACATATTTTTGTACTTTTTGGTTAGTGATAAAAAGAAAAACAATGATATACAAATGCAAACAATGCTTGGTGATCAAGAATCACTCTCAATAAGATCCCCACCCACAGGGAAGGAAGCAAGGTGTCCAATGATCCTTAAGGCAATGCAATGATATGATATGATGCCATGAGGGATCTTAGGGACAAAATTGGGGTCTTACAACTTTGTATTTGCCAGGGCAGCCCTGGACCATGTTGACAGATTTCCCATGCTCGGGCAATGGGTTCTTATTCACATTATGACCTACGTCCTCGAAGCACAGAATGCCACACCTCACAAGGTCTTGAACCTTGGTCTTCAAAGGGTAACAATTTTCCCACGTCATGGCCGGGAGCACCAGAATGGTAAACACAATGTAATTCAGGCTTATACCACCACTAGGGGTTAGCAGGTATAGCCGGTGGGTCTCTCGGAGTAATCAACTTCCTCTCTATCAAAGAGGGATATAATTCTGCATACGTCATTGGAATAGGATCGAAGGTGACCCTTTTCCTCTCGTAACTCGTGCTGGTTTGATTACTGTTTCGAGGTTGGTAGGCCTACTGCTGCGGTCGGTGCTGTTGATGTTGATATTGCGGATATGGTTGCTGATTGTTGTTATGTTGCTGGTACTACGGATTATCTCTAAAGACAGGTGTTATGTGAGCCACCTAGTGCTGGTTACTGACGGGAAGCACGGTCTTCCTCCTCACAGAGGGTCTTCTTGGTTTCATATGGGAGGTCACAGCATGTGCCTCTCCATCTTTCTTTTTCGCAAACGCCCCATAACGTTTGGCAGAAGAGCCTTCTTCTAGACGCATCCCCATATTCACTATCTCGGTGAAGTCAGAACGAGCGCTAGCAATCATCCGCTCATAATAAAAAGAACTTAAGGTCTTCAAAAAGATCTTAGTCATCTCTTTCTCTTCTAGCGGAGGCACAATCTGTGCTGCTACCTCTCGCCACCTCAGCTTGTCTTTGAATCAAATGAAGAACATAGAGTTAGACCGTAGGACAAAAAGCCGGGAACAAAACCTGCTTATGCATATGATGCATGCAATGCTCGTGCATATGATTTTTCTTTTATTTTCAAAGGAACTTTAGGGTTCTATTTCCTAATTTTTGGAAATATTAAACATTTATCACATATGGAAACATCTCATCAAATAATATCGGGGAAAAGAAGTACAACATTGTCAATCATATACAAGAGAAAAGGAAAATAATCATCCTATGGATCCCTAGAAACAATCACCCAAAGCTCGGGACACAGGAAGATAGCATGCACGAAGCCTCTTCACCTCCCTCTCGTAGGCTGCCTCCATATTTGCCTTCTCCTTGGCGAGTCGATCGTACTTCCTTTTCCAAAACTTGGAAGACTGAGGAAGTAGAGAAGTCCATTCATCATCAGGATCATCAATAACCAGATGTTCAAGGAACTCTATCGAAGCATCCTTCTCCTTGATCTGCTGAAGCAACTTCTCCCTTTCACGGATCCAAGAACGTGATCGGTCTTCGTCTCTCAACTCCTCTACTCCTTGGTTAGGGAGGGTTGAAGGCCCAGCCATAACCAAAGGTGTAGGTCTCGGATACTCGTAAGGCATGAGATACTCAGACGCTCTCTTCCTAACCCAAGCAGTGTATGGCTCCATAGGAACACAATTCTTAGGACCCAACTCTTTCCTTCCTTTCCTATGAATCTTGCGCCAAGCGCGGACCATTCTTCCCTTCAAGCCTTGGGGATCTTTACCCTCCTGAAAGAACACACCCTCTAACAAAATGTTATTGGGTTTATCCTTTAGGGGGAACCCAAGCTGACGACGTGCCAAAATAGGGTTGTAGTTAATCCCACTACATGTACCAAGAAGAGGTACATTGGAGAATTCACCACAAGAGTCGATAATCTGCACACCATCATACACACGATTGTACCAAGAGATATCATCATTAGTGAGAGACATAAGTCTTGTGGACCACCGTAGACATCCCTTGTTCTCCTTGAAGGAGACCGTTTGCGGTAAGTGAGAAATAAACCACTTATACAACAGGGGCAAACAGCATACAATGGCGCCACCACCCTTTGCAATCCTCTTATGCAAAGAGAAATAGGTATCACCCAATAGAGTCGGAACGGGATTAAGAGTAGAGAAGATCCTAATAGCATTCACATCCACAAACTTGTCGATGTTAGGGAACAATACCAACCCATATATGAGAAGTACAAATATGGCCTCAAAGGAATCCTCACTCATGGCCTTCCCATACACAATAGCTTGAGCGATGAGGAACTCAGAAGGGAGACCTTTAATTCCACCTTTTGTAGTCATATGAGCACCAACCAGAGATTCATCTATGTGCAACATGTCTGCTATCTCTTGAGAAGTAGGAATACTCTCCAAGCCACTGAACGACAACTGGTCTAGAATAGGTATACCCATAAGGTAGGCATACTCCTCAAGTGTAGGCAGAAGCTGGAAATCCGGAAACGTGAAGCAACGGTACAAAGGATCATAAAACTGCACCAATACACTCATCAACCCTTCATCCACCTGAGTAGTCAGAAGAGGAAGAAGCTTCCCAAAACGAGCCTTGAAACCCAAAGGATCTAATACATAGGATGTCAGATTCCTTAACTACTTCAAATCTGGTTGTCTGAAACTGTACTTCTTTGTATTCCTTCTTTGTCTTTCCATGTCTGAAAATTTTCAAATAGACCTCTTAAGTTCCTTGAAAAATTTCTTTATTATTGATGATATGGATGCAAATGGGTGCATGAATGCATGAATGCAACAATCACACTCAAGGATCAAGCAAAGCACACTTAGTGAATTTTGAGTTTAAAGTGTGATGTGCAAAACATGTCAATGCAAGGTTTCCAAATTTGGCCAATGTTCAAGCCCTTCTGTTTTGATGATGCAAACTTCAAATAAACACACTTCCAACATCAAAGTTGTAGAGATTTTCAATACAATCAAAATGGACTTAAATTTTGCATCATTTGGATTTTTGATGAAAGAGTTATGGGCACTTGAAGTTGGACTTTTTTGCCTTTCAATGCATTTGGTCCAAAAGGACCTATAATGTCTTGCATTATCACATGTATTTCCTTTGAGATTTAGAAATTTTGTTCAACATAACATTTGAAGTAGGCATCTGAGGCTTTCCAATGCATTTGATCCCACCTCAAAATCATAAAAAATGAAGGAGTTATGTCCTTGGAAGTTGACCTAAAATTAGGGTTTCAGTCAAAATGACCTATAATGTCTTGGAATGGGAGATGACCTTACAAGCTTCAAATCAATTTTTGATGAACTTGAAAGTTGTTCATATTATCCTTAAGAACATTTTTTCTTTTTGAATCATCTCAATTTGACCAACACATAAAACGTTAGGTCTCAGTGAATTTCAAAATAGTCAGATGAATTGACTGATCAACATCTCAAGTCCATGACTCATATCTTGATGAATTGGTGATTGAGGACACTCAAATAAGTTAAAATATGCATGAATTGATGATTTAAAGAACTTCCCTTTATTGTATTTGATCATGGGCTGAGGTTGCTTCATGAGCAAGGCATTATGGTGCATAGATGGATTAGGGTTTCTTTGGGGAATACACCTCAAACCCTTTGACTTGCTTTGATCAAAATGATGAATTGAGATGCTAGGGAGGCATATTTGATAGATGAGAGATTTGGGAACCATTACCATGCTTGTTATCATATCCTCTTGGCCTTATCATTGCACAGATGATCTCCTAGAAGCTTTGACCTTGTGATTGCTTAAGCTACAATCGAAAGATGTTAGTGACATATTTTTGTGCTTTTGGGTTGTAAACAAAATAAGAAAAGCAATAATATACAATTAAAGCATGCTTGGTGATCTCAACCCACTCTCAAGAAGTCCTACCCAAAGGCAAAGAGAACCAAGATGCTAGTGATCCTTGAGGCAATGCAAATGTAATATCATGATGCCATGAGGGGTCTTAGGGATAAAATTGGGGTCTTACACACGTACACTTCAATTTCTTTGTGCATCATGTCATGAAAGAGAGTCGTCATAGCTCTTTGGTAGGTAGCATCGGCGTTCTTCAACCCAAATGGTATTACCTTATAACAGAACGTGCCCCAAGGTGTAATGAATGTCGTCTTCTCCATGTCTTCTGGCGCCATCTTGATCTGATTATAGCCAAAAAATCCATCCATGAAAGAGAAAACCGAGGACTGAGAAATGTTATCGACCAATACATCAATGTGAGGTAATGAGAAGTCGTCTTTCGGACTGGCTCTATTTAAACTCGGTAATCGACACACATCCTAACTTTACCATCCTTCTTCGGCACGGGTACGATGTTGGCCACCCAAGGGGTATAATTGGTAACTACTAGAAAACCTACATCCAACTGTTTCTGAACCTCCTCTTTGATCTTGACAGCCATATCAGGACTAGTTATGCGAAGCTTCTGCTTTACCAAAGGACAATCTTCTCTAAGAGTTAGCATGTGCACCACAATATCTGTATCCAAACCAGGCATATCTTGATACGGCCATGTGAATATGTCCACATATTCTTGCAGCATTTCAATCAGCCCTCTCTTGACCTTTTCCTCTAAAGCAGCCCCTATCTTGATCTCTTTCTTTGCGTCCTCAGTACCAAGGTTAATGACTTCCAACTCTTCCTGATGAGGTTGAATGATCCTTTCCTCCTGTTTCAATAGTCTGGCCAATTCTTTGGGGAGTTCACAATCTTCTTCACTCTCCTCTTCGGCTTGGTAAATGGGATTATCGAAGTCATACTGAGTCATAACAGAACTGTTTTTAATGGAATCCGCAAGATTAATTATGCACGAACGATGTTTCATGCTTTATTTTAGAAAAGAGTTCAAGAAAGTCACAAAAAAAACATTGCCACTTTTATTGTTTTGAAAATGAAAGTAATAAAAAATAGAAAGACAGTGAACACAAATTTGATTGCAAGACGTCCTTTATTGATGATAATCATTGAAAATTTAAAACATGATGTGGCCCTACAATGAACCACTACGCCTTGGGCAGAGCGTAGGGCTTTCATGCAAAATGAAAAACATAAGAAAATTACTCTGTCTGAAGAGTAACTTGGACTATTTCTTCAGTAGTCCAGTTGTTGATCTTCTCCCCTGGAGCACACGGGCGCACCCAATTATCTATATCACAATCACTGTCACCATCTTCATTGTTTGTTGCAAAGACATCATCGTGATTCATCAATCCAGCACTAGTGAAAGTACACGGCCCTTTCTGATTCTGGACACCCTGCTCTGATGATTGAAAAGGCTGATAACCAATGCCAAACATGTCTTCTTTTACGGGCACATCAATCACCTTGCCCCAGCCTTCCACGTTACCTGAATGAATGACCTCCAGAGCTTGTTTATAGGACGCAATCGAGGTACCTGGTTTCTTCTGTTCAACAAAAGCCACCTTCTCAATACTGACAGTCTCAAAAGCTTGACATAGAGTTTCATGAATTTCGCCATCCATCTCCACATATTTGAAGGAGGATAAATGGCTCACAAAGATGTCCTCTTCGCCACACACGGTCACAACTTGACCATCCCACACATATTTTAGCTTTTGGTGGAGGGTCGAAGAAACTGCTCCGGCTCCATGTATCCAGGGACGCCCCAACAGACAACTATATGCTGGTTGAATATCCATCACATAGAAGACAATATTAAACACTTCCGGGGTGATCTTCACAGGCAACGTGACTTCACCAAAAACCGATCGCTTGGATCCATCAAAAGCACGGACAACAAGATCACTTGGTGTGAGAACAACCCCTTCGGCATCAAGCTTACTCAGAGCCTTTTTGGGAAGCACATTCAAAGAAGAACTGGTATCAACAAAAACATGCAACAAAACCGCGCCTTTGCATTCCATCGTGATATGCAGAGCTCTATTGTGATTGCGACCCTCAGGTGTCAAGTCTAGATCCGTGAATCCCAAACCATGTCTCGTGTTAACATTTGCAATAATACCTTCAAGCTGGTTAACAGAAATCTCTTGAGGCACATAAGCCATATTCAACATTTTCAACAGGGCGTTACGATGTGCCTCAGAACACATCAACAGAGAGAGAATAGAGATTTTTTACGGTGTCTGGTTCAACTGATCCACGATCTTGTAATCAATCTTCTTGATAATTCTCATAAATTCCTCCACATCCTCCTCAAAAGAACTCTCGGGCACTTCCTTTTGCACTGGTTCTTCTTCAACTGCAACTTGTTTTCCTTTTGTTCTAGCAAGAACCTCAGCATTGTTATCCTTCGGAACCTGTGGTGCAAACAAATGAGCACTTCTTGTAAATCCTCTGGGTCCTCCCACATTACCCACAGCTGAACCAACTGTTACTGGAGTCTTATTTGACGAACCAATCATCATTGGAGTATGATTTATTGATCTGGTCTGATTCTCTGGTCTTCTATTTTTGCAAAAGGCATTGTCATATTACCACGGAATTGCTCTACTATTCTAAAAAAGTCTTCCACTAGAAGCAGCAATGGGGGTAGGAGTACTGGTAGTTACTGGAGCATTAATAATCACGGGAACACCAACAGTCACCGGAGCAGATATGGTCACGGGCGCAGCTACGGTCACAGGAGTACCAATAGTCACAGGCGCACTAATAGTTCTTGGAGCACGTACAAGACCTTCTGACGGTGTAAAATAAATGGTAACAGTCGAGACCTCTTCACGATCTTTCACTACTCGATCAAACTGTAAACAACCTTCATTCATCAATTCCTGGATACCTTCTTTCAATTTCACACAACCGTTTTCATGATTACCACAATCTGAACAATTCTGGTCACATCCAGGAATACTCCCCCTCTAAACAGACGTCCTTTCACTACAAACAACGAAGTCTGAACATCATTAATATTGGCTACCAAGTTCAAATTTTCCTCATCTTCCACACCATTTACTCTGGGCCCTCTATGCTGAGGCATAGGATTATTCACCACATTCGGAGTAGGAGAAAAGTTAATCGTCTTGGCATCAATCAAATCTTGAACTTTATGGTGAAAAGCCCGACAATTCTCGATGTGGTGCCCTGGCGCACCAGAATGAAAATCACAACGGACATTAGCATCATAACCAGCGGGAATCCTTGTTAATGGAGCCATAGTGCGAAGTTCAACAAACTTTAACCTGAGCAGTTCAGGGAGTAATTCAGCATAAGTCATTGGCAACGGATCAAAATGACGATCTGGCATTCTTTGTCTTGGTTGGAATTGGCGTTGTTGTTGTTGTTGTGGTTGTCCTCTTTGTTGTTGTTGAGGTTGGGTTGCTGGAATAGTCACAACAACAACTTGACGGTATTGTTGTCCTCTGTTTCCACTTCTCTGATTATGTATAGCATTTATCTCACCCTCTCTCCTTTTGGGTGCCCCTGAAAATGGTTTCTTAGCACTTGAAGAACTTGAAGAACCAGGGTCTTGGATTTTTCCCGCTTTGATAAGACTTTCAGTTCTTTCTCCGCATATCACAACATCCGAAAAACTACCAAATGGGCAACTTCCCATATGATCCATGAATACACCTTGCAGGGTTCCAATGAACATATCAGTCAATTCTCTCTCCAACATCGGAGGTTGTACTCTCGCAGCTAGTTCACGCCACCTCTGAGCGTATTCCTTGAAACTCTCACTGGTCTTTTGAAACAAACTCTGCAACTGGGTTCTGCTCGGAGCCGTGTCCATGTTATGCTTGTACTGCCTCAGAAAAGCTTCACCTAACTCTCTCCAGCTTCTGACAGATTCTTTTTTCAAGTCCATGTACCAATCCAAAGAGGCTCCAGACAAGCTATCTTGGAAAAAGTACATCCACATTTTTTCGTTATCAGTATAAGCGGATATCTTCCGGTAGTAAGCTTGCACATGAGTTCGGGGACAAGAAGTGCCATTGTACTTGTCGAAAGATGGCGCTTTGAACTTGTATGGGATCCTCAAACCATCAGCTAAACCCATGTTAGTAACATCAAAGCCCAAAGAATTCTGGCACTACATGGCACGAATCTTTTCAGCAAGGGCGTCAACCTTTCTATCTCTCTCTTCCGCCTTTCCAAATTCATCATCATCATTGAGAATAGTGAACATATCTTCTTGCTTTTCAACCAAATGAGAAGGATGGTGAACTGGAGCACGTGCCGCTCGAGCATTAGCAGCCTCTGTAATGATGGGTTGTCCATTGATTCTAATGCCACGCAATTCGTCACCAGTAGTATAGTTGTTGACAGGGCTGATAGCAGCAGCGGTGTCATTGACAGGGGTTCCTTCTGGCGGATTCTGACCGACAGGGGGAATCACAGTTTCTTGTCTCTGGACCAAGGCTCGGAGTTCCTCTTGCCCTTGCACTACCCCTTGCATCATACTCATGAATTGGGCCATGTTGGTCCTCATCTCTGCTAGATCTGCTTGAAATTGATCCATGGTCTTCTGTTGATTCTGCCTTGTTGCGTAACGGTGCAGACGATACTCAGGAATCCTACCTGAAACGGGAACAAGAATGAGAAATCTTCTTCAAGAACACCTGTAATGATGCAAGAATGATATGTGTATGATGCGTATGCTATGTTTGATCATTTCTCAGGTATTCAAGAGTCTCGTCCACCTTTGATAAATGGCAACCTGCACCCGTAAGCGGAACATAAACAACAAAGAAGCAACATACACTGGACGGCAAGCAAAAATGAAACATCAATAATCTCATCCATAGACATAAGAAATAAGGTTCATACAAACATGGTTCAAGCAAAGATTTAGTTCATCAGTGTAAAACAAGAATCCCACCCAACAATCCTGGAGGTGATTCTCAAAATAAACAACAAGACGAACTAGGGAAGTCGTCCTTCGGGAATGAGAGTCTTCAAATACTGGCACTGATCAATCAATCGGTCACACTCTGAACACTCAGGTAGAGGGGTGAGCTTCTCTTTCAGTTGCACCCTGAGTTCAACAACTTCCTCTCGGAAATGAGATGCACGGATGTCACTTCCTCTGAGCTGGCTCTCTGCTGCATGCCTCAGATCTACCTCTTTCTTCAACTGAGTATCTTTGTCCTTAAGCTGTCTTTCAAGTCTCGTATCTTCTTTTTATAATTGGCTTCCGCTTTTTGTAATCTCAAGCATTCATGGTGTTCCTCATCCAACATTTTTTCTATCTCATCATAGGACCTCTTTTTGTTTCTTGATCTACTAGAACTTTCACCTTGCACTCCTTTGAGTTTATGAGCCAAATTCAGCCTATCAGCTTTTGCTTTGTAAAGCTCCATTTGGATCTCTTGTTCGTTTTCTTTCAACTGGCGATTCTCCATTAAGGCTTGTTTGTAATACTCAGCAGGTACACTCTCAGAAAGGATCAAAGGCGGTTGCTCCTATAATGGTTCCATCCGGTCATATGGTAGCAACAAAGTCCCAACTCTTTCCTTGACCCACTCAGTGTAAGCGGGCATAGCAATTGCAAACTTCCTCCCTAAAATAGATCCATCTTTTATACCAATGTTTCTCCCAAGCTTTCCCCACTTGTTCCAATCTTGCTGGATCGCTACGTTTCTCAAAGTACACATTTTTAGCTATCTCGACATCTTGCAACCTTTCATTCATGACAAAACCCAACAGACGGAGAGAAAGAACCGGGTTGTAGTTGATGCAACCCCTAGTTCCTATGAATGGAACATTGTGAAACTCTCCACAACTCATAATGACGTTGCGCACATTAGTCCTATAAGCTTGCCACTTGATATCATAAGATGTGAGCGACATGATCATCTGAGTCCATTTGTGAGTATTCTGAGTATCCACAAACGGTCAATTGGTTGGTAGAAAAGACAAGAACCACTTGAGTAGCAACGGGAGACAACACCTGATAGCGCCACACTTACCATGCCTGCTGTGTATCGCATAATAGGTGTCAGCTAACAAGGTAGGCACCGGGTTTTCTCCAATGAAAATAGTGATTGCTGCCAGGTCCGCGAAACTAGGCATACTAGGGAACAGAATAACTCCATAAATCATGACAGCCAACTGAGCGTTGAAAGCTACCCAATTTCCTTTCTTTGCTTCTTCCTTAGCCATCCTTGCCAAGAACTTCAAGGATAAGCCCACAACATTACCGCTCGGTTTCCAATTATCGCTCACTTCCTTGATGCTCAAGTAAAGAGCCTTAGCGACAACTTTGAAATCCACCTCCTTTGGCACATCCAGGAAAGGTACTCGATTTTTGATTCGGACATTCATAAGGATGGAATACTCTTCAAGAGTGGGAGCTAGCTGGTAGTCCTGAAAAGTAAAGCAACGAAGCTCCGGATCATAGAACTGTAAGAGAGTCTGCAGAGGTACCGGATCAACCACCATCTTCAACAATGCCAAGATATCCCCATACTGATCATCAAAAACTTTCTGATTACGTTCGGTCACGAGATTACCCAATTCTTCGAAAGATGTCAACGGCTCACGGTAAAAGCTGTAGGTGCAAGTCTTCCTCTTCAACTCTAGAATGGCAGCCATCTCTCGGTGTGAACAGACTCCTGAATAAACCTGAAAAATGATATGCATATGCGGGTTAACTTTTTTTCTTTTTTATGCATTATTTTTTTGAAAATAAACATGTTATGATGCAAAATGATGAAACAATGGTTGGTTGGCTGTGTATCACAAGGCACAGGATCAGAAATTCAGCATGAATTCGGAACCGAGAACCATAGAACACAGTCATCAACTTAGAACCCATACTTCAGAACCGACGGTCACCAACAAGAACCAAACAAAAGTCACCAACATGACACGGTCACCAACAGAACAAGTCACCATCAGAACAAGTCACCATCAGTACCTGTAAATGATTCATTCCCGCCCCACTCACGGGTGTAATCTAGGCCAGGGTAAGGTCAAGAGAAACGTAGGATAAACAATCCTTTCAAGAATATCATCATATGCACACCAGGTGTATGCAACGATAATACCCCATCAGAATCTGAACTGCTCGTGATACCATGTTCCGCTAAGTGGCGCCATACCACCCGCTTCCCATGAATCACTCTATTCCTAGGTGTCCTAAAGTTCACTCATCGCCTGTGTATTGGGCCTTTTACCTCTTGTGACTCCCACCCAATAGCGAAACAGATACACAACCAACACAATATGCATGAAACAGTAAAGCGCACATAGGATGCAATGCAAGCAGATAAGTATGCAAAGCAATAAATAAATAACACGCAATAGACAATAAACAAACAAACGCTAGGAAAGGCCCACTAGGGAAAAGAAGTCCTCAGCAGAGTCGCCAACTGTCGCTCCCCGGATTTCCCGAATCCAAGTACAAACACGAAAAGGAGTGGTGAGAAAATAGAGTAGAGTCGCCAGCTATGTACTTTTATCCCAAAAGGAGGGAAACGAAGTACTGCATAACAAAGAGGGAACGGATAAAACAAAGTCTCGAACCAAAGAAAACTGAGTAAGGGGGCCGGTTACGTGAAGGGAAGGTTATCGCACCCCTTCATGTTTGTGGTACTCCACAGGATCCACACTTGTTATTTATGTCTAAAGTGTGTGTATAAAAAGTCCTATATGCGATGCGAAAGAGAGAAAATCAAAGTAGGGAAAGGAAAGAGTTATTGCTCGCACAGGCCCTACCCTGCTGCATACGTATCTCAAGAAGGATTGAGAATCAGAGCACCATAGCTCGGCTAACCTATTTTTGTTTGTTTTGTGTTTTTTAGATGAACAACGTTACTACGCCATCTACCGAATGCTCGACCTTCGGAGACTTACTCACCTGTAGTAGAAGGAGTTAACGTGTTCTTAAGAAAAGAAAATCAAAGAGTTTGTTTGTGTTTTAGGAATGCTCATGCAAAAAAGGAAGTCCTAGACGAAGGAACCGTGCTACCTTAATTGACATGCAAACGAGAGACTATACGAAGCCTAGCAGTCCTATGGGGAGACGATCACACCACACAAAAAACATATAGCATAAAGTAAACGCACCAACAAGGGGGCTCAAACATACATGGGTAGGGCTTTAGTCAAGAGGGGTCATATCAACCTCGACAAACAAGCCATGGAAAGGTAATCAAATGGGCTCTTAACCACTAACATTGAACGTCAGGGTGAGCAAATCAAAAGGGTAATGAGGATAAGACCTCATAGCTCTTAACCCTGGACAGGGTGAGCTCAAGACAAAGCGTGGGGGTTCAGAAAGATGGAACCCTCTCCACTGACCGACCAGACAAAAGATCTTGGGCTTTTGTTCTGAAGCATCGACACGTAGTGCGAGCATAAAGAACGACACACTGAATAACGGGGGATTGACTACGAATCCCTTTTATCCGTCAATTGCCTCTTCATGGAGGTCTTTAGCACTGGTGCCTCCTCTTGGAGGTCTTTGGGCACAAAAGTAAACACACAAAAACATTGCCTCCTATCGAGGTCTTCCAACTAAGAAAGCGGTAAAATGCTAGAAAGATGTAAAAGGGATCAAGAGATCTACCAGACGGATAAAGATCCGAAGTAACAACAACTAAAGAAGCAAGAAACCCAGAGATCTCTCAAGCTAGCACCATCAAAGAAAGCAAGTCAGCAAAGCATTCAAAATAAATCTCCAAATGGTATCCCACAAATAAAGTGGAATACCAAGCAAGCTATCTCTTCAAGAGTCATGTGAGCCCTCACAGAAACTCAACAAACAAGATAGAATAACAAGATGGGGTGCAATCAAGAGTTGCACCAAACAGAAGAATCATAGCAACAACAGTGTCAAGTAAACAGTGCACGGATGCAATAGAAAACATGTCACAACAAAGCATGAATGATGAAAGGAGGATACAATAGCACCAAGTCAGAAGTGACATAAATTCAATAAGTGTCTCAAGAACTCAACTCAACAAGATCAAAGCAAAAGCACTAAACACCCAAAGACGCACAAAGTCAAACAAGTCAACATACAAGTTCAAAATGCTTCAACTTCAACAATGAGTCATAAAAGGTAAAGGCATGAGGCAAGGGTCAAGGATTAGACAATCAAGCACACAAAAAGAATCAAATGCCTCCTAAAATATCAATCAAAATTCATTTAAATCCAACTTAGCAAAGTGGAAGTCAATCATGTCCAAAGCACCTCAAAATGCAACAAAAGCATTATAGACAAGTTCATGCAATTATGTGTCAAGATGAAATGATCATGGAAGCAAGGTATGTACATCATAAGCATGTCAAATGAGCTATGTAATCAATATGCAAACCTCCAAGTTCATATCATAAGCATAGAGTCACTTTTGGGCCAAAATCAAACAAAGTGTATCATGAAACTCTAATGCGTCTTTCATGCTCAAATGAATGCAAAAAGGAGCTCATTATGAATAAATGCACAAAGACTTGATAGAAGCATCATAGAACATGGGAGAACACATGTGCAAAGGCACCAAACCAGAATCAAAGTGTAACCACATGAATCATGCTATTAAAGTTCACAAAAGTTCGCAAAAACAACCAAGGATAGGAGGCCTAAACCTCTTGTCAAACAAATGCATCAAAAGGGTATCAAAACTCAAAGTCAGGGGGCAAGGATCCACACATCAAGACATGACATACATACTAAAACATGTGCAAAAGGATTGGTTTCAACACGCAAAGGAAGTGGCACAAGTGCCTCATGCTAAGCAAGCATCAAAATGGGGACCAAAATGCAAACATAAACTTCAAAAATCCAAATCAAATTAAAAATGTATCCTAATATCATGGGATTTTAAAAGAAGATTCCACTAAGCATATATAAACATCATGCAAAAAACCAGGAGCATCCAGATTCATTTGATATGAAAACAAAAATCGAGAAATTGAGAATGCAAAAACACGTCCAAAAACACAACATTCAAATTTATGTGTCAAACCTTAGCAAAATGACATAGAAAATAATCAAACCAGTTACCATATCTTAGTATCATGTATGAGGATGGTGTGTGCAAAAGCTTGGGTCTGAATGATTAAAATATGGGATTTCATGAAGGTTTGAATGCAAATGGTCGAAAATGCACATAAATGAATCAAAAAATCATATTAAATTCCATGTGTCATGAAATAATTGGGAAACGGTACCAAAAAATCGAGGACTCATCAGGGATCACTCACAAAAAAATTCAGATTTTTTTAAGTGTTTTTGCTATTTTTAAAGAAATAAAATAAAACGGGATAAAATATGTACATGGCATGTGACTCATATGCAACAATGTCAATTGGTCACGCAAGTCACTTAAGTTACTAAATAAAATAAAATAAAAATCAGAAAAAAATGTGGGCCTTTGGATCAAAAGACAAAGTCAACAAGGTCCAACGGCCATGGGATCGTCTTCTTCCTCAAGACACTCCGGTCGTGAACAGTAACGCCGGTAGGATTCCGGCCACACACGGCGGCGGCCTCCTACACGCGCGGCCCAGAACTTCACGAAAATGGGGCTACCCCCCCTAAACCATATGCTAGGAACTAAAAAATCACATTAGTTTTTCATGAATCCTCACCAATCTTTCAAATCTCAACCAACAAGTTTGAACATCAAGACTTTAAATCAAGATTTCTCACTCAATATTGCATCATTTTAAAAAGTAAACACATCTACATCGTCAGCATAGCATGTAGTTTCATTTAGGCATAAGAAATGAGCGAAATAAGAGAGTCGAAATTTGAGTTACCGGAAAGGGCACCTTCTTAAACTTCAGTATGGTGATGAGATAAGCTCCAGAATACCTCCCTTAAACTTCTATGAATGTTTTCTATCTTTGGTTGTGCTTGAAACGGTTCAGATCTTGAGATTCAAGAAGCAACCTCTATTAAAGCATTGTTTAGAAACTGCTTGGAATAGCTCAAATAAAGGGTGGTTTGTGATCCCTAGAGTGTGTAGATCAAGAATATGCTACTGGTTTTCATTTTCCATGGATGTATGGAGAGATTTGATGAGAATGAAGTATGAGATTATTTTTGGAAAGTCAGATTTTCAGTGTGTATGGAGGTTGCACGAATTAGGGTTCTGCTTAATGATATTTTTAGAGTTTATCCCCTGATTTTTGGGGCTTGGTGGGCTCATATGAAAGTGTTTCAAGTCCACCATCATTTTTGGCTATTTTGGAAACACCCCCCTTATTTGCACATGGACAACCTTGTTTAATGCATTAATCTTCTCTTGAGACTTGATTAATCATGATTATACGAAAGATATAACACAAAATGATGTTTAATGACAATTTTGCAAAGGCGTAATTTTTGTGCATGCATGACTCTTCCACACATGTGGGACTGCATGGGCTCAAATTCCAAGGTGGATTTGGCCCAAAAAACAATGCTGAATAAATTCCCAATGATTGGCATGTGAGAATATTCCATGATGTCAACTTGTGTTCTTTTGACTTTTCATGCAAGAAAGCTTGAAAAATGACTTGCACCATTTATGAATCATGAAAAATTATAGGTCATTTTGCATGCCATTTTGAAGTATTTCTCAAAACAAAGCCATAGCAAAAAGAGCCACACCAATTGGACTTGTCAATCTCAAGTTATGCCTTTTTAAAGCCTTCATGCACACTTCATCATTTAAGAACCATAACTCTTCAACCATTCATCATATGGCCTTGAAATAAGACTTTTTGGAAAAGGGAGACAAATATCTACAATTGTCATGTCTGAGAAAAATTCAAAACCGCCCTTGCTTTTGATAATTTGCTTGGTCGAGATGCATAGAGTGTTGTATGAATACAGTCACTATCAGCACGACTATGACAGATGTCGTGTCTGCACTGTCAATCAGAGGGGATGTCGCCAAGTCCGTAAAGACATCCACGAAATGCTGGATGAAGGTGTAATTGAAATACTTCAGAATCGTGATGTAGATGATGAAGTCAATGTGATATCACCGGTGTTTTGGATCCCAGAGCCTGTTGTCATCCGATATGATGGAAGCAAATAGAAGGCTTCTCCCTCTTTGATAATTAAACTAGTTGGCCCTGTGCCATATTCTTCTAATAAGGTTGTCCCCTATCGTTACAATGTTGTGGCATTGGAAGATGGGAAGGAGGTGCCCATGTCCTCTACCTTTGTTGTTAATATCTCTGATGTCAGCGGCTTGACCCGTAGTGGTCGTGTTTTCTCGGCTCCGCCGACACCAGAAGGGCCGATGTTGCTGATTGTGTTATGCGCCTGGTCATAAATACTGTTGTTATTGCTCCGAATCTGGCACGTGTTGCTAATAAACCTGCCACCGCTGTAAGAACTCCTGTCTCCGCTGGACAGAATGGCACAATGAAAGAAGACTGTGATGAGATGCTGAGGCTCATCAAGAGGAGTGAATATAATGTTGTAGATCAGCTTCTACAAACGACATCAAAGATCTTTGTGCTATCTTTGTTAATGAATTCAGAACCAAACCGTGAAGCTCTGTATAAGGTGCTGGATGTGGCGTATGTATATCATGACATCACCATAGAACAATTTGATAATATTGTTGCAAACATCACCGCTTGATTTTTGTGATGCTGATCTCCTCGAGGAGGGAAGAGACCACAATTTGGCACTTCACATATCTATGAGCTGCAAGGATGATGCCATGTCTAATGTGCTGGTAGACACTGGATCATCACTGAATGTGTTGCCAAAGTCCACTATGGCCAGATTGTCATATCAGAGGCCTCCCATGAGGCAGAGTGGAGTGGTGGTAAAACCTTTTGATGGATCCCGCAAAACGGTGATTGTTGAGGTTGAACTCCCAGTAAAGATTGGACCAAGTGATTTCCATATCACTTTTCAGGTCATGGATATCCACCCATCATATAGCTGTCTGTTGGGCATACCATGGATTCACGAGGCAGGCGCCGTGACATCCACCCTACACCAGAAATTGAAATTTGTTAAGAACAAAAAACTGGTTGTGGTAGGGGGAGAGAAGGCTCTCCTGGTTAGTCATTTGTCTTCCTTTTCTTATATAGATGTTGAGGATGAAGTTGGGACTCCGTTCCAAGCTTTATCTATTGCCGAGCCTTCTAAGAAAGTAACTTCTTCATTTGCGTCCTACAATGATGCGAAGTTGGCCATTGAGCATGGTACAACTACTGGTTTAGGGAAAATGATCAAGATGGAAGATAATAAATCTCGGGCTGGCATAGGGTATTCTTCTGGCGCTTTCAACAAGCGTGGGCTGTTTCAGAGTGGTGGGTTCATCCACACCATCCAAGATGAGGAAGCTGCTGCTATTATGGAAGAGGATGCAGAGGAAGATACTGACAACTTTGTCATCCCTGGAGGGGTCTGCAATGATTGGGTCGTTGTTGATGTTCCGATAGTTGTCCATAAGTCAACGTAATGTTCATTTTGTTTAAAAACCCTTCTCCTATACCAAAAGGAGGAGTGATGACATTGTTGGCTCATAAATACAATGATATTTCATTCAATAAATTCATGTTAGATGTTTGTTTTTCCAAAATTATTTTCACTTTTTGCTTTTCTTCATGAAATTGGTGATCACATAAAACCTTAAAAATAGAATAAAATCAATATTTTCATCTGCATAATGATTTGCTTTGTTTGAATTCTAAAATCTCTTTACATCCAAAATCATTATGCAGGTTTATCAAACCCATTGAACATAATGATCCGACACCATCTCCCAACTTTGAGTTCCCTGTATTTGAGGCAGAAGAAGATGATGTTGAAGAGATTCCTGACGAGATTACCCATCTACTTGAGCATGAAGAGAAGATCATTCAGCCACATCTTGAGAATCTGGAAACAGTCAACTTAGGGTCTGAGGATTGTGTGCGAGAAGTGAAGATTGGGGAACTCCTAGAAGAATCTGTGAAGAAGGGGTTGATTGATTTGCTACGAGAAAATGTCGACGTCTTTTCCTGGTCATATGAAAACATGCCTGGTCTGGATACTGATATCGTGCAACATTTCCTACCTTTGAAGCCCGGGTGCGTGCCTGTGAAGCAAAAGCTCAGAAGAACTCATCCTGTTATGGCAGTGAAGATTAAAGAGGAAGTTCAGAAGCAAATTGATGTGGGGTTTCTGGTGACTTCTACATATCCTCAATGGGTGGCCAATATTGTGCCTGTGCCTAAGAAAGATGGAAAAGTTCGAATGTGTGTGAACTATAGAGACTTGAATAAAGCTAGTCCCAAAGATGATTTTCCTCTACCACATATTGATATGTTGGTAGATAATATAGATAAATTCAATGTCTTCTCATTTATTGAAGGATTTTTCAATTATAATCAGATCAAGATGGCACCCGAGGATATGGAGAAGACAACATTCATCACACCTCGGGGAACATTCTGTTATCGAGTGATGCCCTTCGGTTTGAAGAACACCGAAGCCACGTATCAACGAGCTATGACTACCTTGTTTCATGATATGATGCATAAGGAGATCGAGTTATATGTTGATGATATGATTGCGAAGTCGAGAACGGAAGTTGAATATGTAGAGCACTTGTTGAAGCTTTTTTAGCGTTTTAGGAAGTATAAGCTTCGTCTGAATCCTAACAAGTGTACATTTGGAGTCCGTTTCGGCAAGTTATTGGGCTTAATTGTCATCGAGAGAGGTATTGAGGTTGACCCTGCCAAGGTCAAAGCAATACAAGAGATGCCTGCGCCCAAAACTGAGAAGCAAGTCTGAGGCTTTCTTGGCCGCTTGAATTATATCTCCAGATTTATATCCCACATGACTGCCACATGTGCGCCGATATTCAAGCTCCTCCAGAAAGATCAGCATCTTGATTGGACTGAGTATTGCCAGAAGGCCTTTGACAGTATTAAAGAGTATCTGTCCGAGCCTCCAATTATGTCTTCGCCTGTGGAAGGGAGACCCTTAATTATGTATCTGACAGTTCTTGAAGACTCAATGGGTTGTGTCCTTGGTCAGCAAGACGAATCATGAAAGAAAGTTATGCTATCTACTACCTGAGTAAGAAGTTCACTGATTGCGAGTCCCGATACTCAATGCTTGAGAAAACATGATGTGCTTTGGCTTGGGCTGCTAAGCGCTTACGCCGGTATATGTTAAATCATACGACTTGATTGATATCCAAAATGGATCCAATCAAGTATATCTTTAAGAAGCCTGCTTTAACAGGGAGGCTTGCCCGTTGGTAGATGTTGTTGTCTTAGTATGATATTGAGTATCGAGCTTAAAAAGCTATTAAAGGTAGTATCTTGGTTGACCACTTGGCACATCAACCAATTGAGGATTATCAGTCAGTTCAGTATGACTTCCCAGATGAGGAGATTCTGTATTTGAAAATGAAAGATTGCGATGAGCCTACGCTCGATGAAGGGCTAGAGCCTGGTTCCCGTTGGAGCATGGTGTTTGATGGCGCTGTAAATTATATGGAAATGGTATTGGGGCAGTGATTATTACTCCTCAGGGCACACATTTTCCCTTTACAGCAAGGCTAAATTTCAAATGCACGAATAATATGGCTGAGTATGAGGCCTGTATTATGGGATTGAAAGAGTGTCTTGATCTTAGGATCAAGCATCTTGACGTGTATGGTGATTCAGCCCTTGTTGTTAATCTGATAAAGGGTGAATGGGAGACGAATCAGCCTGGCCTCATCCCATATAGAGACTATGCGAGGAGGATTTCAAGGTTCTTTACTGAAGTTGACTTCCATCATATTCCTCGAGATGAGAATCGGATGGCGGATGCACTTGCTACATTTGCATCGATGATCGTGGTGAGTCTCTGGAATGAAGTCCCCAATATCACTGTGATGCGCTTGGACAGACCAGCTAATGTATTTGCAGTAGAAGAAGTAAAGGATGATAAGCCATGGTATTATGACATCAAGTGTTTTCTTCAAAGTCAGGTTTACCCGCTTAGGGCATCTGTGAAAGATAAGAAGACTTTTAGGAGACTATCTGGCAGTTTCTACCTCAATGGCGATGTGCTTTATAAGAGGAATTTTGACATGGTTATGCTCAGATGCGTGGATAGACACGAAGCATACCTGGTAATGACTGAAGTCTGTGAGGGTTCATTTGGTACTCATTCCAATGGACATGCCATGGCCAGAAAGATGTTGAGAGCAGGCTATTATTGGCTGACAATGGAGTCTGACTATTGCAAATATGTGAAGAAATTCCACAAGCGTCAGATTTATGCGGACAAGATTCATATTCCCCCGACACTTCTGAATGTGATTTCATCACCATGGCCTTTCTCCATGTGGGGAATTGACATGATTGGCATGATAGAGTCGAAAGCGTCAAACGGTCACAGGTTTATTCTCGTAGCAATTGATTACTTCACCAAGTGGGTTGAAGCGTTGTCATATGCAAACGTGACTAGGCAGGTGGTTGTGAAGTTCATCAAGAATCAACTCATATACCGTTATGGTGTGCCAGATAAGATCATTACTGATAATGGATCTAACTTGAATAATAAAATGATGAAAGAGCTGATGGAGAATTGCGGTCCAAAACGCAGCAGAAATTAAAATTTTCTCCTTTAGAGATCCTTAAGAATGGTCACGATTAGTGATAGAATATTTACCTCTTGTGAGGATTGAAACCTTTGGTGCAGATCTCTTGTGACGATCAAAACCTTTGATGCAGATCCACAGAGCGATCACAAACGTTGAACGATGACAACGTCTCTACTTAGTCTACACGAACGGATTCCTTCAATCTCAGTGCTAGCTGGTACGAATGAAGGCTTTAAGTGAGTGTGTGTGTGTGAGAGAGAGAGAGAGAAAATAAAAATAATGCAACCGTAATTAATGCTTCCGCACAAGGGTTCTATGTATAGAACCACTTGTGTGGGCTTCAAGCTAAAAACCCACTTAAGTGTATTTTGGCCCATATTTTATAATATGCCCAAAATCACTTAAGCCCATGGTACCTTACCATATTTCGTATTCTACTTAAGTACACCGTACCTTACGATGTTCTACAACTCACTTAAGTGCACCGTACCTTACGGTGTTCCTTAGTTACTCTATCTCTCATCAATCCGTCCTTTGTGTGTGACCCTATAGGTTTTCGCGGCATTGGCAATTATATTAAATCACGTATTTAACATAATAAACAATGAGCGGTATCTAGAAACACATCACTGCTACCTAAGACGCGAAAATGTCATGTGATCTGACAAACCTTCTATGATAATACTTATGTGCATAATTACCCTTTTGCCCTTATGTCTATATTGAACACAAGGCATAGACCGTGCCATCCTTGTCCAGTTCAATATTGGGCCCATAGACATTTATCCTGTTATGCAGGATGGGAAAATTCCATCTAGGTCACTCATGTCCCTCATCATGCTTCGTGGAGTACCCATCAACTGTCTTTATGGTTATCCAGTTACGGACAACGTTGGATCAGCAATAAGGCACTCGACTCTACATCTAGGGTCCATAGTGGTTTTAGGTCGAAGAGTGGTATACACCATTATCACCATGAGAATAACTTATGACACTTTGCATAAATTTCTATATAGTATTCTCATAGCGGGTCAATTCGGTATAAATATTACTCTTAATATTCATACCTATTTTTAAGACTTGATAACTCCTTATCCATGATCCATGAGATGAGATCATCAATCTATATACATAATAGTCTTAATGCCTTAATGTTATCCCACTTCCCAATAAAGCTCGACTATGGATACTTTAAGAATAGTGTCCTTATGTTTAATGCGATCTCATGATTAAGTCATACTTGATACATTAAACGGACTAGCTATTTGTAGCGGTGTATTCGTCACTTTATGATTTATTGACTAAATCAAAAGTAAAGCATACAAAGATAGAGTCGCCACCGCACTTTTATTTATCCAAAGGAATGGCTAGAAAGCGAACAAAAGCCTAAGAAGTTTTACACATAGAAAACTAATGAAAGGTCAGAGATCTGGGTAAGGGGGTAATTATGCAAAGGGAAGGTGTTAGGCACCCAAAGCATCCTAGGTACTCCTAGGGAACCCTTTTCACAACTTGTTGCAAAAGATATTGTTTATGAAATATTTTTTTGTGCAAACATTGATTGGGAGGATGAGAGAAGAATATACAATTTTATTATTTTTGTGTTTGGATGGATAACCATTGCCTACGTACCTTTACAGGATCAAAACCTCGTAGTTCGGCTAAAAGATTTCCAAAAAGTAAGTGGATTGATTTTAAACAAAAGCCCTAAGGTCTTTCATTATCCACGGGAGAAAACTCAACCTATACAACCACAAGTCCACCATGTGAGAAAAGCTTCAACTTGCTAGTGAGGGACTATGCCCTATAATAAGCAAGGAAGTCTTACAATTCAATCACTAAGGACAAAAGGTGAGATTCACATCAACCACTAAGATAATTGAGATCTATGGCTAATGTATGAAAACTTATCAAGAATGGACAAAGCCACAAAAACAATTGAATGAATGGAATTAACCAATTAGAGTATTCACAAAAATGGTCAAAGTATGATTAGAATTCAATTCAGAAGAAGTATTGTGAAAAATGAATTTTGAAAATCAAAGGCTTAAGGCCTAGGTTTCTAATTTGAAAACAGGTGAAAATGTTTGCACAAAGTTTTTTGGTTTGAGGTTAACATGCAAAATGGAGGTTTAAGGAACAAAAATGGATGAGATGTTACGGGATGTAAAACCTCTTAGATGTTCACCTCTTGAGATCATATGTAGTTGATCCAAGTGATTCCTTTGGAAAAGGCAACAAGTGATAACAAATAAACAACATAAATGGATATCGGACGCCAATCAATGGACTTACACCAATCTCACAAAACCAAAATGGATACCGGATGTCAATCAATGGACTTACACCAATCTCACAAAACAAAGAAAACATGGATACCAGATGCCAATCAATGGACTTACACTAGTCTCACAAAACAAAAATGGATACCAGATGCCAATTAATGGACTTACACTAGTCTCCAAGGAATGATCATAGGAAACAACTGCCAATAGCTGGACTTACAATTGACTCCTCACAAGGAACAAATAACAAATGCAATAAGCAAGAGGAAACAAGTTGCCAATAAATGGTCTTACACTCGACTCCAAGGAAATGGGATGCCAATCAATGGTCTTAGTCCCAACTCCTACCAGATCATAGAAAACAACTGCCAATAAATGGACTTACAATTGACTCCTCAATGGACAAAACAAAATGTCACAAAATATGAACAATGATCATGAAATGATATACAATTAATGCTCAAAGATGAAAACAATGCACAGAGGCACACACAAACAATTATGCACATATGGGCAAACAAACAACAAGAAACCAATTAGCACACACTATACACAATCAATGGGCTCAAGCAAGGTTAGGCTTTAGAAACAAGCCAACTGAAATTCAAAGCTCACATGTAAGTACAAACCACTAGGTCAAAGCCTAGGGTCAAAGATGAAGAAAAAATTCAAAACAGGAGCTGAAAGGATCACATCAAAATCAAAGCTCATATATGAACATGTCCTAAAAAGGATCACATCAAAAGGATCACATCAAAATCATCAAGCAAAAGCATTTCATGTGCAAAGGAAGTCAAAGACAATTTCAAAGCTCATATATGATCATCATGAATGAAAATTCCAAATCAAAACACAAATGATTCAAATAATTCTGGAAAAATTCATGAGAATTCAACACACCTAATCCAATCATCATACAAAAACTCAGAAGCATCAAAGATCAATTGGCATGGAAATTAAATTGCACAAGTTGATCAATCAAATGTGTGACACAAATTGTCACACCATGCAAACACATGCATAAAACAGAAATGGAAAATGATAAAAATGCCAAACCAAGCCTAAAACATCCATCAATGTGTCTAGAATCGTCATGTAAAATTTCAAGCAATTTGGATTAAAATCAAGCATTTCACAATAGAAAGAACAAGGCAAGGTCACAAAAGCACATATGTTCACATATTCTAGCACAACTCAAAATCCAGCAATGCACAACTTCAAGATTTAACATCATTAAATTCTAGACATCCTAAGGATCAAGTAGCAAAAAACCAGGCATTTTTTGGAGCATTTTTCAATTTTATATGAATTTTCTAAGTTGATGAAAAAAATAAAAATCAAAATGAAGCAAATAGCATGGAAAATGGAGGGAAGGCATAAATGATGAACATATTTGAATAATGTTGTGCGCCAGGAATCGATCTGCGTATGGATTTGAATGAAACATGCGATAACAAATGAAACACGGTCGTTTCATTAATGCGCTGGCTGGTCAGCGCATATGTGGACTCGGTCAAAGCAATGTGAACCAAACAATCTGCTAGCGAGGTGCATACGTGGACGAATGAAAGCGAAACCCTAGGTCAGTGTGGACAAAACCAGAGCGGACACAAAGCTGGATGCTGCGGACGCTAACGATGAAGATCTTCATCTTCTTCACGAAGAAGAAGATGAACAGTAACCACTTTCCAGAATTTTTTTTTCCAGAAATCCAAAACAAATACATCATTATGAAGCTCTTTCCATGGTGATTACAGATCAACAAACAAATAAGCTTAATTCATCATAACAAGAGAGAATCGAGCAAAAACAAATTGGAGCACAAAACTTTATTCACACATAACTCAGTCAATAATGCATCAACTCACACGATTTTTTCACCAGAATCATCAGGAACACAAGATCTACAAGACTATGGCAATGAATTTGAGAATTAAGAGATTCGAAAACTGAACCTCTTGAAGAGCAATTCTTGAATTCGCACGATCTACAGTTTGTAATGATCCAAATCCACTCTAGAATGCTTGTAAGGATGTTTGATGAAGCAATTGAAGCTTGGAAGGTGCTGGATCTAGCTCAAAACAGAATTTCCATCTTCACCTTCATGAGCTTGCTACACACAACTCTTGCTCGAATTCAACAATCTAACACTTGATCTGCACTCAATTCACACCAGAGAACAAGAATATGAACTAAAATTGCAATGTTATTTGGAAAAAATTTGAATTATGAATGAGAGAAAATTTTGGAGGGAGAGAGAATTTGGATCTTGAAATGTGAAAAAATGATTAACCTCCTCCAAATTCTGTTAGATTTAGGTATTTATATGCTTCCTTAATCACCTTGCTAATCCATACTTAATTTGGTTAATTAAAATAAGGTGTTTTGCAAAAAATCAAAAATGCATGGTGCATGGAGTAAACCCACGTGAACAGTACCATTTCCTTTATCAAAGTCACTTAAAATCATCTTTTAAACACATTGGCAATGGTAGAAAGTTCCCATGTTGCACCATTTTTGAATTTTGCAATTTCCCTCCAAAAAGGCATGGATATGCAAATGACCATGTGATAATATTTCATGCAATGTGGTGAATGTTTTGAAAAGCTCATGTCATGAGAAGAAAAATGCAAGAAGAGCCACTCAATTTGGAGTTATGAATCAAAAGATATGCCCATTTGAAGTTCCATGCACACTTGGAAATGATTGGATCATATCTCCTCAACCATTTATCAGATGCTCATGATCTTGGACTTTTTGGAAATGAGAGAGAGAGATCTTCAACTTTAATGTTGGACAAAATTCCATTTGAAGCTTTTTTGATGTTGGACAGTTGAGTTGAAGTTGAACCAAAAACTTTCCATTTTTGGAAAGTTGAAATTATAGGTCACTTTCCATTTTTCGAAACTTTTGACTTGACCTCTAATTCTTCAACCTTGATCTTTGGTATGATGAATAAGCATGATTTGGACATGAATGGGATGAAGAAACTCAATTCTCACATTCAAAACCCACAGTTGACTTTTCAGTTAACTTCATTGGTCCTTAGATGACCTGAAAATGTTCTGATGAACTTAAGCCTCAACCACTTAGGGAATTTGCTCCAAAATGAACCTATAGCTCATACAAGCTCCGTATGATGATAAAATGATCCTCATACCAAGAAAATACCATCTGCTCTTTGTACCATGAATTCACCTGATGCCTTGACCTGTTGACTGCTTAAGCTGCAAGTAACAAAGGTTAATGACATATTTTTGTACATTTTTGGTTAGTGATTAAAAGAAAAGCAATGATACACAAATGCAAGCAATTCTTGGTGATCAAGAAACACTCTCAAGAAATATCCCACCCACAGGGAAGGAAGCAAGGTGTCCAATGATCCTTGAGGCAATGCAATGTTATGATATGATGCCATGAGGGATCTTAGGGACAAAATTGGGGTCTTACACTATTCTAGGGACTTTATTAAACAAACATAATAAAGAAAAAGCCTTTTATTATTAATAAATAATTCGATACAAGTACCAAAAGTATTGGCCTCTAGGGTTTACACCAACAAGAGCTGTGTAGCGAGTTCAAGATTGCACATCATAATTCTTCTCCCTATAGACCCAAGATGAATGGGGTTGTTGAAGCTGCTAATAAGAACATTGAGAAGATTATCCAGAAGATGGTTGTTACGTACAAGGATTGGCATGAGATGTTTCCATTTGCTTTGCATGGATATCGTACATCTGTCCGCACTTCAACAGGGGCAACCCCTTTCTCCCTTGTATATGTCATGGAGGTTGTGCTCCCATTAGAGGCGGAGATCCCATCAATGAGAGTCTTGATGGAAGCCAAGTTGACTGATGATGAATAGGTCCAGAGTCGTTATGACCAACTGAACCTAATAGAAGAGAAGAGATTAACTTCCATGTGCCATGGTCAGTTATATCAGCAGATGATGAAGAAAGCCTTTGATAAGAAGGTCAAACCTCGTGTGTTTCGAGAAGGTAACCTCGTGCTCAAGAAAGTTTTGTCTTTCGCGCCTGATTCCAAGGGCAAGTGGACTCCAAACTATGAAGGTCCATATTTTGTTAAGAGAGCCTTTTCAGGCGGTGCTTTGATACTTACAACTATGGATGGGGAGGATTTCACTCGTCTTGTGAATTCAGATGTAGTCAAGAAATACTTCGCCTAAAATAAAAATAGAATAGCTCGCTAAGTTGAAAACCTGAAAGGGCGGCTTAGGAAAAAATGATCGTCTCGGTGGATTGAAAACCCGAAAGGGCGATCCAGGAAAAAGTTAGAGACATAAAAGAAAAAATATATATATCCCGCTAGATTGAATACCTCACCTTAGGGCAATCTAGGCAAAAATTAGGGATTTGGCATGTAACTGCATCCTGACAAGACTTTGCTTTTCAGCCGTCATCTGTCAGAATCTCGCTCAATCATCATCAACTGAAGCCTCAAATACATCGGATTCAAAGTTGGTGGAGAAATGGTCATTATGTTCAATGTAGCCCATTTCCAATATATATCACCAATTTTAAACTTGTAAAGATCCATGGAGTCTTGCCATTTGCAGACTACTATTCCATCAAATAAATTTGAGCCTTTATCCAAATCTTTGCACTCTTATTCGTTTCTATTCAACAAATATTTTGCATGTTTTAATTGATAAATATCATTGTTTTAAATAAATAAAATTTTCATAAATTGTTTTTTAACAAAGTGAACATTCAAAATGACAAAAAGGATAGTTGGGACATCTTCAGTGCTCTCCCAAGGATAGTATGATCTCCAAAAGGGTAAGACATCTGTATCCTCTTCATTTATCTTTCAGGTTGTCTCCTCCGCGAGCATAGAAGAAAGTTGGACATCCCACCAAATCCCCAGAGAGTTTGGAATTTTGGATGTGGCCTCAATCTTCTAATTCCCTAGAGAGTCTGAGACGAGCATTTGTGTTATCAATTATATGGTTGTCATCCCTGGGTTTGGGTAGACCTAAAATCCCTGATAAATTAATAAATTGATATGCTATCTTGAGGAAGGTGGTATTCCCTCGTTGGACTTCTCCCTCAAATGAGCAGGGAATCCCCGGCATGAGGGGAATTCTCAATGTTGGATTTGTAGCTTCTCCCTTGTGGACTCGTATACATTAATCTCCAGCAATCTGCAGTTTGTTCATCCTCAGTCGGGTCGGTCCCCACTTTAGTACCCGGTTCAGTTATAAGAAGTGCTTCCCTAGTGTAATTGTCTGATCAAAGCCCGTTTGTTGTTTCCTCCTGAGCAGAGTGGGTGTTGAAAATATTTATCTTTCCATTCCCAGCGGAGTGATTGGTTCTACTCTCCCTGCAGAGATCTTTATTTCCTGATATCTGTTGCCACATCTGATTGGATGTCCTCCAGTGGGCTTGGCTTTCTCTTTCGAGATGTAGCACCGGTTGTTTGTCTGTTGATCCCTGGACTTGTTTGTGTTAGATGTGTTTGTTTGTCAGTATTCATCATGCATAAATCACGCATAATTATGTAATTCAGATATTCATGTTGCATTCTTTGCCATATGTCTTTGTTGTTGTCTCCTGCTATTTGGTGATACATATTTCCCCAAGCAGATGTTTGTGTCTGATCACTCCACTTAGAGTCAGCCCCATAGGCAGAAAGCGTCGACCCTTTCTTCCATATTCCCCACTGAGTTGTGTCCTCGTGGATGATTGTTATTTCAGGTTCCTCCCTAAATGCGTATTGGGGTGGAATTACTCCCCTGAGTTATATCCTCATTGGGTTGAGTCCTTGTTTCGTTGTATCTCTCTAGTTTGTTCCTAGATTGACTACTCTTGTTATATCCCTTGCACTTCCCTGCAGTTTAGATGAATGATTGCTCAGT
This sequence comes from Lathyrus oleraceus, assembly GCF_024323335.1. Taxonomy (NCBI): domain Eukaryota; kingdom Viridiplantae; phylum Streptophyta; class Magnoliopsida; order Fabales; family Fabaceae; genus Lathyrus; species Lathyrus oleraceus. The sequence goes on from NC_066580.1 coordinate 374,431,192, forward strand.
AACCAGTAATTGTCTATCTTTTCCCCGGAGGAGTTGTCTGGCCTTCTACCCAGTAAATGGTAGTTGTAAGTCCTATCTTTGTGGTTTTCTACCCTCATACCGGTAGTTGTAAACCCCACTTTATCCCCTTGCAGAGTTAACCCTTGATTTTGTTCATCCTAACCGATGATGGTTACTCTTCTGCAGTTTTCTACTCAGTAACTGGTAGATGTAATCCCCTCTTTTTTGGTTATCTTTATCCAATATTTGGTATTGATATTCCTTTATTTTGAGTATATCTCCCAGTAACCGGAAATATATCTCCCGGATCATTGCTTTCGTCAATGTATCCCCAGCGAGTCATCTCTCATTTATCCTTTGTTGGTAATGATTGTTTCTCCCTTTGTTTGGTCATCATTTTGTACCCGGTATTCGGTATCCCGATGACCTTTCTCTTTGGTCGATTTATCCTTCATTAACCCAGTAACCGGTTGTGGATAATGAGTGTCTTGGAAATACTCCCCAATTCACGCCTGGTTGGTCACCTATTATATGCCCAGTAACCGGTATCCCTGGTGTTCCTTCCTTCTGCTCCCTATTATGACTTTTGTCCCCTGTGGAGTCAGATTCTTCTGACTTGAAATATACCTTCTTAGGTTTTCCTCAGATGTTTTGGATGATTGATATCTCTCACCCTTATACCGGTCCTAGATATTCATTCTCCCCGAGCATGTTGTTATCCCACCCTTATACCAGTGTTTTCGTCACATGTCTCCTTGAGCTTATTACCCAGTAACCGGTAATACCTCATTTGTTGTTTCCTCAGCTGATTCCTTTGTGGACATTCCCAACTTGATTCCCTTCTATGGATTTTTCCCCATCTGAGTCCGGAATTTTAGCCAAGGTATCCTTTATGGATAGTGTTGTTGTATTGGCATGCTCCTCAATACACGCATCTTTGAGTCATCTCGAGTCTCTCCATTGATTTATTTTTCATGGAGTCCCGCTGGTGTCTCTCAACAAGTTTTAAGTCGTGACCTGCTCACGCTTTTTTATTCCCTTTACTCCCCAGTGAGTTCCCAGAGTGTCTGTCCCATTTATGAGTGTATTACTCATATGAATTTCCAGTTTCTCTTGATTTCTTTTTCCTTTATGGACACATATCCCCATAGAGTGTTACCTTTTGCATACATACATTTGCACCATGAGGTCTCTTAGGGACCAAAATTCGTCTCTTTGTTATTATTTAAGCCCATTCTACCTCGTCGAGACGAAGATTTTAACCTTCATATCTCCGGCTAGAATGACCTTAAATAGGGGCATCTGTAAGATCCCAATTTTGACCCTAAGATCCCTCATGGCATCATAACATTGCATTTGCATCTTGCCTCAAGGATCATAGCGTCTTGGCTCCTAACCTTGGGTGGGAACACTTATGAGTTGGTTTGAGATCACCAATCATGCTTGAATTGTATATTATTGCTTTTCTGCTTTTGTTTACTAACCAAAAGCATAAAAAGTATGTCACTAACATCTTTTGTTTGTAGCTTGAGCAGTCACAAGATCCAAGGCTCATAAAGGCCCCTATGCTCATTGATATGGCTAGGTGAAGATGAAAGCAAGCATGGAAATGGTTCCCAAAGCTCTCATCCATCAAATATGCCTCCCAAGTATCTCAATTCATCATTTTGATCAAAGAAAAACAAAGGGTTTGAGGCTTGTTTCCCAAGGAAACCCTAATTCATTTTTGTATCAACTGTGCCTTGCTCATGAAGCAACCTCAGCCCTTGATCAAATACAATCAAGGGAAGTTCTTACATTCATAATTTCATGCATATTTGAGATTATTTGAGTGTCCTCAATCATCAATTCATTAAGATTTGAAGTTTGGACTTGAGGAGTTGATTAGTCAATTCATCTGACTATTTTGAAATACATTGAGACCTAACTTTTGATGTGTTTCTCAAATGGAGATGATACCAAGAGAAAAAATGTTCTTAATATCCATATGAACAACTTTCATGTTCATCAAAAATTTATTTAAAGCTTGGAAGGTCATCATACATTTCAAGACATTATAAGTCATTTTGATTGAAACCCTAATTTTGGGTCAACTTCCCAAGGACATAACTCACTCATTTTTCATGATTTTGAGATGGGATCAAATTCATTGGAATGTTTAAGATGTCTACTTCATTTATTATGTTGAGAAAATTTTCATAATACTAAAAGAAATACATCTGATAATGCAAAGCATTATAGGTCACTTTGGACCAAAGGCATTGAAATGTGAAAAAGTCCAACTTCAAATGCCCATAACTTCCTCATCAAAAATCCAAATGATGCAAAATTGATTCTCCTGAAGAGATCTACAACTTTATTGTTGAAGGTTTTATCATTTGGAGCTTGCATCATTGAAAAAAAAGGGCTTGAAGTTTGGCCATTTTTGAAATTTTTACATACACATGTTTTGCACCTTACACTTCACGATAAATTTTCACCAATTTCTAAATTTCAAATGAAGTTTTGGTCAACATAACAATTGATCCTCATGTCAAAAGCTTTCCAACCATTACCCATAAGGCTATGAATCATTTTAGGAAATGCCATTTTTGAAGGGAAGAATATTTCGTGCATTTTTGGAAACTCATTGAAAATACATTGCATGAGCTGATTACATCCATTTTGCACGACCATTCCATCATATTATGATCTTTGCTTGACAAACCAAGTGGAATTGGGCCCTCCATGCGCCTGTACAGGCCCGTGCATGGAGGCCCTTTCCATCCATGGACATGCATTGCTCATGTATGCAGCTACCATTTGCTATAAATAAGGGTCCAAGGCTTCATAATTTCGCAACCTAAGGGTACCTGTTATGCTGCAAGAATCTCTCCATAAATTTTTCAAATTTTTCTTTCAAATTTTTCAGATCTGAATTTCAATTGCCTTGATTGATTTTCTAGATCTATAGTTCCTAAACTTTGCTCATCTTCATCACTAGACTACACTGCAAGCAAAAGCATCAAGGAATTGTGCTCTCAAGCTCTTCATTTCAGAGGTTTACATCAGAACTTATTTTCTTCGAATGTCATTGTATATAGCTTATTTCTTGCATTTGCTGGGTTGTCTGAAGTCCTCTCAACAGAGGCAATCGTTTTGTGCTTTGAATTTTTAAATTCCATCAAGTTTCAGTTGAACACCTCAAATTTCAACATCTGATTTCTTTCTCCATGGAAGTCTAGAGTGGAATTGGTTGGTATAGGGGTGATGTACATCACCCCAGCTTTCATTTGATATATGGATCGTGGCATTTGATGAAACTTTGATCTCTACAATTCTCACTGGCGCCGGAAGTCTTGTCGGGGAAGACGGTGGTGTACACCACCGTCTGTTTGCTAGATTAAATCATGGCCACACGATCTTGTTTCCAGATTAGATCTGAACCATTCCATGTTATGACTTTTTTAAAGGTTGTGTGTTACGCATTGACTTGAGTGCATCTTGGACACGCGCATATGATCCACATGATGCGCGAGCTCAATTAATGAGCTCAATCCAACGCCTCACGCTTTTTTGCATTTTTTATTTCTGATTTCATTTTCCATTTTATTTCATTTATTCTATTTTACTTCAAAAAATCATATCTCACTCATTATTGGTCCAGAAAATGTGAGACCAATTGCATTTTTCTTTTTTAATTTCTAGTTTCTAAAAATGATTTTTAATATTTTTTATTTTATCATTTGATATTTTTTATGAAATTTCTCTTTTTTGGTTATTTTTAATTCATTTTAAATAGTTTTTGATATTCAAAAAATACAAAAATATTTTCCTAACCTCTTTGAATGATGATGGATCTATGAAAAATATTCTCATCAATTTATTAATTGATTTGAGATTTATTTGAGATTTTAATTCAATTAGGTTATTTTTATGCATTTTTAATTGATCAAAAATAGCTTTTGGTTTCTAAAAATGCTGAATTTTTTTGTCAAACTTTGTTTGAGCTTGTTGAACTTAGGATGATTCACTTGGACTTTTCAAAGTTGATTTGAAGTGAATTTGAAGTTTGACCTTTAATTGTTTATTTTAATTCAAGTATTGTTTAAATTTTGAAAAATACCAAAAATATTTTATTTGTTCCTTGACTCATAATCTTCATTTTGCTTCTGTTTACTAAAGTTTGACCTTGATTTCATATATCTTTGGTCAATGTATGTTGGTTACCTCATTTGATTTCCATTAATGCACTTTCTTATTCATCTTCTTCTTCTTTTTTTTTTAGATCAATACGTTAAACATTGGTGGTTAGCCTTGATACATGGGAGGTTTAACCTTCCTTGATTCAAATCTAATTCAACTTGATCATGTATCAAGTGTGTGGCTTTGCATTAAGGATAGGTTGCTTCCTAATCAAGCAAAAAACCTAAATCAATACAAGATCATTTCTCATCTTCTTTTGGCATGGCAAGTTGTAGGAGCTTGATTCACTAATCGAGATCTCTAACTTGTGTTGTTGCCTATATTTTTATTGACCGGCCTTAGATAGGTGTGACTACTAAATTAGTCCACTTACGATTGCTTAACATAGCGCTAAATTGCCTTATGGCACACTAATACTAACCATTAATCATTAACATTTAATTCTTGCAATTTACATTTATGCAATTTACTATTCTTGTACATATTATCCATTTGCTTTTGCCCTTTACTCATTTTAGCACATGTTTATGTTAATGCAATTTGCCTTTTGTTCACTTGAGCACATAATTGTGTATATACTATTGTGCTTGTGTTTTGTTTTGATTGTTGCGAACCAATTGCAAATGGACAAAAGGACTTAGACTTCAGGACATTCCCTATGCAAAAATGGAGTCAAAGAGGAACTAGGCCTTAGGCCTTTAGAGTGCTATAAAAGTCAAAGAGCAACTAGGCCTCCTGCCTTTAGAATGCTTAATGTTGAATAAGAATTGAAAGGACCTATTCTCTAAACTCCTTCTTGTCCATTCTTTGTTGGCTTTATAGAACTTTTTGATGTGTGTGTTCTTGTACTAGGGATTCCAACATATAGCCTAAGTGAAGAACCATTGTCATGAGCTTCTAAAGAGAGAGATCTAAGAGCCATTAGAGGATTTCTAAGAGCTTGCTTGATTGATTGATTGCTTGAGTATACACTTATTTGCTTGTTTATTCCAAAGGATTGGAGCTACTTGGATCATCAATATGATCTCAAGAAGGGAACTCCATTTGTGGTCTTATTTCTTTCCCTTCATCTCTTGTATGATTAGTACTTAGCCATTCTTCTTCTTCCCTCCACTCTAACCCAAGCCAAAACTTTTTTGAAAACATTAACACTTGTTTTCAAACATTAGAAACGTAAGCATTATGCTTTTGATTTTCAAACATTCTTTTCATAACACTTATTTTGAATTGAATCTTTAAGTCAACTTTGACCATATTTTGTAAATACTTTTCATTGGTAAATATAACTCATTCAAATGATTTGTGGTTTCAATGGCCACTTTCTTATTAAGAATTTTCATAACCATTCGCTATTAGGTTTGAGTTATCCTTGAGTTTGATATAATACTCACCTATATCCTTAGTGATGGACAATGAGTCTTCCATGCTTATTATAGGGTTAACCCCTCACTAGCATGTTGAAGTTATCCTCACATGGTGGATTTGTGGTTTTTAGGTTGAGTTTTCTCCCTTGGATAACAAAAGACCTTAAGGCTTTTTGACCAATCAATTCACCAACTTATTTTGAGATTTTTACCCCGAACTACGAGGTTTTGATCCTAATCTTTTTAAGATGGTACACAAGCAATGGGTTTATCCATTCAAACATAAAATTATAAATAACTTGTATATTCTTTTCTCACCTCCCCAATCATGTTTGCACAAACAAATTTTCACAAAAATACCAACCTTACAACAAGTGTGAAAAGGGCTCCCTAGGAGTACCTAGGATGTTTTGGGTGCTTAAAACCTTCCCATTGCATAACCAACCCCCTTACCCAGATCTCTGAAATTTTTATTAGTTTTTGATTCCATAAAAATTCTCGGTTTTTGTTCGCTTTCTAACCTTTCCTTTGGATATATAGAAGTGCGGTGGCGACTCGACTTGTATGGTTTACTTTTGATTTAATCAATAAATCTAAAGGTAACGAATACCCCGCTACACATGTACATATTTTCAAAGAGGTTCCTATAGATTACTATATATGTTTAGGGTGCTAATACATTCCCTTTTCATAACCAACCCCCGGACCCTTATCTCTTTTTATTAGTTTTGTTCTAAAATTTCTTTGGGTTTTGTTTGTTGTTTTTCCGTTTCCTTTGTAAATAATAAAAGCGCGGTGACGACTCTTGCTTTGTGATTTAAGTTAATCAATAGGTTAATTTCAAAAAATTTACCCTTACGGGATGCTTTGGTGTAACAGGTGGATCACGATGTTCTAAAAATGTATGTTATAACATTTAGTCTCCATCAACATGATAAAATGTTATTGTATGCTACAACATCTAAAAACAATTGTAGGTGTGCTTCAATATTTATCTATCCAAGAATCAAGCTTTAAATGAAGATCTTAAGTTATGGACAAGAGTTAATTTCGATGTACGGTTGCAACATGTGGAACACAATATTCTAAAATGCGCATTGGAATATCTAACCTTGTCATTCAAGCCATGATGGATGTCGCTTTGGAGTGAAAATATGGTTAAGATTTAATCATATTGATTTCTGCATTATTGTAACGTGTTTGCGTGATTTGTTTGACAGTTGTTGAAAATCAAATCAGATTTAAATGGAGATTAAATTTAAATTTGAATTAATAACAAATCATATCTTTTGTTACAGATATTTATGTAGCAGATCAAATCCAACAACATTCTGCTACTATTCTTGGCGAAATCAAATGTTAAATCCAAGGGAGAAAAGCCCAAAAGACATTGCTATTTAAGGAGACCCAAACTCACTTTTGAGCCATGCAATTTTTGAAGATACCTAGTGTTAGTGTTTATCTTTTGATTATTTGTTTGTACACCACTATAGCACCTCCTTTCATATCTTAAGACATATAGTTTAGTTTATTAATTGAGTTGTAAGCCTTGTTCCAAGATGTTGAGTCTATAAGCTTGATACCATAGTGTTTATTGTATTCCATGTTGTAGCGGTAAATTCGTGATCATCAAGCTATCGATAAGCTAGACATCAATTAAACTAGAGTCACCATAGTGCTTTTATTGTTTCCAAGGTAAAAGAAAAAATTACTAACAAAACCTAAAAGATAAGAAGTTTTCAAATCAAAACTAATAAAATGCCAGAGATTACAGGTAACGGGGTTGGTTACACATAGGGAAGGTGTTAGCACCCAAAGGGTCCTAGGTACTCCTAGGGAGCCCTTTCTTGTGTGCATGTGTGTTTTTTTTACAAATGATGTTTGAAATAAATAAAATGGAGGGATGAGAAAAGAATTCATTAATTACATTTTTGTGTTTCACAAGACCTTCGGACTTGTGCCTACATACCAACATAAAATGAGGGATCAAAACCTCGTAGTTCATGGTAACAATTTCAAAGTGAGTGCATTGCTTTTAACAAAAGTTTAAGTTTAACAAAGGCACAAAAGGCCTAAAAAGGTTTGAATGAATGTAGTTAGATTCATTTACAAGTTTGATTGAAGAAAAAGAGTTTAAAAAATGCAATGGCATAAGGCCAAAGTTTCTAATTTGCAAAATGGTCTAAGTTTTGAAAACAAACACAAGCAAAGAAGATTTTAAAAGGAGGGAGAGATTTGAAATTAACCAAATAGGGAGAAGATGAAGAGACTAATCCTAAGCAGAAATTTAAAAGTTAAGAGTTGCAAAGACCTGACCAATGGGCTGCATTCTAATAGACAAGAATGTCATATAGAAACCCAAATTTCCCTTGGACTTTAGAATAAAGCAATATCAATACACAAATAGCGAGATGAAGAGCAAGACATAAAATAAATATAGCCATATCCAAGCTTAGCAACTCCATGATCTTCTTCCAAATTCATATGTATCAGATGACTTCAAAGATGGCATTAGACACAAGTTCAAAGTAACAACTTCAAATATAATCATCTTGCAGATGAACTCAAATGGATCTCCCATATCGTATCAGATGAATGCTCACTTCACAAGCACTTGGTTTCATGAAAGTTAGCATTGGCCAAGTCCTTTGCATAGGGAGTGTTGCCTAAATTTTAAGTCCAATAGTCTCAGATCAAACCAACAATCCACACAACATGTTTTTTAGGGTTTTTGTTCTTATTATGTACATTAAGGTAAAAAGACCACACAAACAAACAAGTATATACAAACACAATATCACAAAATATGGCCCAAGTGGGCAAAGTGAAAATGGCATTAAAGTAAACAAATTGAATCGTATGAACAATGGCAAATGAATAAAAGCTTAAAATTTAAAGTGCATCAAAGTAAATGACTTGAAATTAAATGTTCGTTGTTAGGTTATTAGAAGTTAGTGTTTCTTTTTCTTTGTTTGTTTTAAGTCATTCTTTAGAGAACACTCAACCTGTAACACCCTTCTAAAATACCCCAAATATTTAATTAAAAAAAAAGAAATATATCAATCAGAGTAATTATGCAATTAAGGGTGTCACACAATCATTTCACACCATTCACCAAATAACTGTCATGCTCTTTTATTAATTCAAAACATAAAGCATTTGCACAATACGCAGCGGATAGAAATCAAATCAATCATGCAAAACATGTAACACATTACATGTAAAATTATTCAACAAGGTAAAACATCCCGTCCCGATGTTACATCTATCAGAGCATGACCCACTAAGGAGACTACACTAGACTCCAAGCACTAGCTTCTACTCAATCACTGCTCGTTACCTGAAAAACAGTTGTAAGGGTGAGTTCCTCAATCGATATAATAAGCATTATAAAATATCATGTAATGCTAAGTAAATAACACATTAATCACCCTAATCATATCACACATTCAGTAACGGCACATCAACTCAAATATCATACTCAATACCAACACAATTCATACTCATACTCAATGCCAACACAAACACACGCATAATATTGGAATACATCCATTCATATTATACGCCATACATACATTATGCAATGAGACTCCATGCATGCGGTACCGACTATTCGTGAACATATAGTTCAACTTCACCGACCAAATCCAGGTACGGCTACCAAGCTCACTAGTCCCACTCATTTGAGACCTAGTGACTCACATCACTAATTCCTCACCATGGGAATTAGCTACCACCCCAAGGGCCACACTATGCACGCTAATCACCTAGCATGCAACATCAACAACAGTCCAAAATGACTAACATCACTAATTCCTCACCATGGGAATTAGCTACCACCATAAAGGCCACATTATGCTATGCCAAATCACCTAGCATGCAACATCAACAACAATCCACAATGGACATATGCTCACACTCTAAGCCATAAAATAGTCCATCCACAATTACATACATAATATATAGATTCACAACATTATGCATATTTTCACACATCATCAGCATATTTATCACATAATCATATCATGTCATGCCAAATAATTCAATCACAGTATTAACACACTCTACTAATACCTATCCTACTCAAAACAACGGGAAATAATCCCTACTATATCACACACCGATATAGGCCAATCACCAATAATGTTCACAACATTAAAATATCAATTTTTCCAATTTCCAACAGTGTTAACCGGTTAACGCCCTGGGTTAACCGGTTAACGCAGGACAGAACACGCTTCCTGGTCAATTTTAATAGTGTTAACCGGTTAACGCCCTGGGTTAACCGGTTAACACCCTGGGTTAACCGGTTAACGCAGACAGAACAGCAATTTCTCAGAAATCACAACAGTGTTAACCGGTTAACGCCCTGGGTTAACCGGTTAACGCAAGCAAAACAGCAATACTTCACAATTCCTAACAGTGTTAACCGGTTAACACCCTGGGTTAACCGGTTAACACAAGACAGAAAGCTGTTCCTGCGCTAACACGAAGCAGAATGCAGAATTCTCCGCATTTTCCGCCGTTGGAGGACTTCCGGACCTCCGATTCCGATTCCGTAAAAAGCTATACGTTCGGAAAATCACTACCCATCCAATTATGGATTCAATTACGGCTTTAACATAGTTTATTCATCACAATTTTTCAGCATTCAACATCCCAATTAGGGTCAAATCAATGGCTTATCACTACCCATTACATGTTAACCCATAATACCCATTAAACGACGATAAACCCCCCTTACCTGAGTTAATCCGGCGAATCTTTAAGCTTCAAGCTTTTCTCTTCTCCAACCTTCTTCCTCTTGCTCTGTCTCTTTGCCCTTTTCCTCTTTTCAGCCGCTTCTCTGCTTTCACGTGAAAACTCTTTTTACCAAAATGGAACTCTTTTTCCTTATTTCCAACTTATATATATATTTCAATAATTATTATTCCAATAATAATAATAATAATATTCCAATAATTCCAATTATTTAATTAAATTAATAAATATAATATTAACTTAAATTAAATAATTATCTTATTTTTATCGGGGTGTTACAACTCTCCCCCACTAAAAGAGTTTTCGTCCTCGAAAACATACCTCAAGCGAATAACTCCGGATAAGACTCCTTCATCTGACTCTCAAGTTCCCAAGTCACATTGCCACCTGCTGGTCCTCCCCAAGCTACCTTCACCAAGGCAATCTCTTTACCCCGCAACTGCTTCAACTCTCGATCCTCTATCCTCATAGGTGATGTTTCAACAGTCAGGTTATCTCTCACCTGTACATCATCTATTTGGACTACATGCGACGGATCAGGAATGTACCTCCTCAACTGAGACACATGAAAAACCTCATGCAAATTCGCAAGTGACGGCGGTAAAGCGATACGATAGGCTACCTCCCATATCCTCTCCAAAATCTGATAAGGACCAATAAATCGAGGTGTCAACTTCTTCGACTTCAAAGTTCGACCAACCCCAGTTATCGGAGTAACACGGAGAAACACATGATCCCCCTCTTGAAACTCAAGTGACTTCCTTCTCTTGTCGTGATAACTCTTCTGACGACTCTGAGCAATTCTCATCTTCTCCTGAATCATCTTAATCTTTTCCGTAGTTTGTTGAACAATCTCCGGTCCAACCACAGCACTCTCACCGGACTCATACCAACATAAAGGCGTCCGACATCTCCTACCATACAAAGCCTCAAACGGTGCCATACCAATGCTCGAATGAAAACTATTGTTGTAGGTAAACTCGATCAAAGGTAAGTAACAATCCCAAGCACCTCCCTTTTCCAAAACACAAGCTCTCAAAAGATCCTCTAGTGACTGAATCGTCCTCTCAGTCTGACCATCAGTCTGCGGATGATATGCAGAACTCAATCTCAGCTTAGTTCCCAAAGCCTTCTGCAAACCTTCCCAAAACTTTGATGTAAATCTAGGATCTCTGTCCGAAACAATACTCGACGGAATACCATGCAAACTTACAATCTTCTCAATATACAACTCGGCTAATCTCTCTAACGGATAATCCATTCTGATCGAAATGAAATGAGCCGATTTTGTCAATCTGTCGACAATCACCCAAATAGCTTCAAAATTCTTAATTGTCCTCGGTAAACCAGAAACAAAATCCATACTGATACTATCCCACTTCCACTCTGGAATAGCCAACGGTTGCATTAGCCCAGACGGCTTCTGATGCTCAATCTTTGACTTCTGACAAGTCAAACAAGAATAAATAAAACTCGCAATTTCTCTTTTCATTCCCGACCACCAAAATAACTTTTTCAAATCATGATACATCTTCGTAGCTCCAGGATGAATACTCAGGCCACTACGATATCCTTCCTCAAGAATACTCTTCTTAAGTTCGGTAACATCCGGAATACACACCCGATTACCAAATTTCAAAACACCATTCTCATCAACTCTGAATTCACCACCTTGACCTTGATTCACTAGAGTCAACTTATCAACCAAAAGCATATCGGATTTCTGACTCTCTCTAATCTCATCCAGAATACCACTTGTTAACTTCAACATTCCCAGTTTAACACTATTGTGAGTACTCTCACACACCAAACTCAAGTCTCTAAACTGCTCAATTAAATCCAATTCCTTAACCATTAACATAGACATATGCAATGATTTCCGACTCAATGCATCAGCCACTACGTTTGCTTTACCCGGATGGTAATTCAAACCAAAGTCATAATCCTTCAGAAACTCTAACCATCTCCTCTGTCTCATATTCAGCTCTTTCTGATCAAAAAAATACTTTAAACTTTTATGGTCACTGAAAACCTCAAATCTTGACCCATACAAGTAATGCCTCCACAACTTCAGAACAAAAACCACAGCTGCCAACTCTAAATCGTGTGTCGGATAGTTCCTCTCATGAACCCTCAGTTGTCTCGAAGCATAAGCTATAACCTGCTTATTCTGCATCAAAACCCCACCCAAACCCAATAATGAAGCATCACAGTAAACCTCAAATGGTTCCGACGGACTTGGTAATATCAGAATAGGAGCAGTAGTTAACCTTCTCTTTAACTCTTGGAAACCTTCTTCACACTTTGAGTACCAAACAAACGCTTACCCCTTTCTAGTCAACATCGTCAACGGTAACGCCAACTTAGAAAATCCCTCAATGAATTTACTATAATAACCTGCAAGTCCAAGAAAACTCCTTATCTCAGAAACTGACTTCGGAGCTTCCCACTTAGATACCGCTTCTATCTTAGAAGGATCAACAGCAATACCACCTCTTGAACTCACATGACCAAGAAAACTAACCTCTTCTAACCAAAATTCACACTTAGACAGTTTAGCAAATAACTTCTTTTCTCGTAGAACTCCTAAAACCACTCTCAAATGTTCAGCATGCTCTTCTTCAGATTTCGAATACACCAAAATATCGTCAATAAACACCACAACAAACTTGTCCAGGTACGGATGGAAAATCCTATTCATATACTCCATAAATACTCCAGGCGCATTAGTCACACCAAAAGGCATTACAGAATACTCATAATGTCCATACCTTGTTCTGAAAGCAGTCTTCTGAATATCCTCAGTTTTCACACGTATCTGATGATACCCCGATCTCAAATCTATTTTGCTGAACACACTCGCACCAACCAACTGATCCATAAAATCATCAATCCTCGGCAAAGGATACCGATTCTTGATCGTCACTTTATTCAGTTGCCTGTAGTCCACACACAACCTCATAGTACCTTCTTTCTTCTTAACCAATAACACCGGTGCACCCCACGGTGACACACTCGGACGAATAAATTTCTTATCCAATAGATCTTCCAACTGACTCTTCAATTCAGTTAACTCAACAGCAGACATACGGTACGGAGCCATCGACACCGGCCTAGTACCAGGTACCAAATCAATCGAGAACTCAACTTCACGTTCTGGTGGTAATTCATTCACTTCTTCCGGAAACACATCAGGAAAATCACACACCACAGCTAGATCGCAAATCACCAGTTTATCTTTAGCCTCCAAAGTCGCTAACATCATAAACAACTCTGCCCCATCTGCTACTGCCTCATTCACCTGCCTTGCAGATAGAAACAAACTCTTCCCTTCCTCAATCTCCGGAAAGATCACAGTCTTATCAAAACAGTTGATATAAACTCGGTTACGCACCAACCAGTTCATACCCAGAATAACATCAATCTGCACTAGTGGAAGACACACTAGGTCCATCCCAAAGTCTCTACCAAAAATACTCAAAGGACAATTTAAACAAACTGATGTAGTAGTCACTGAACCCTTCGCAGGAGTATCAATCACCATACTTCCAAGCATCTCAGATATCTCTAACTTAAGTTTCACAGCACAATCCAAAGATATAAAGGAATGAGTCGCACCTGTGTCAATAATAGCTACAAGAGGAAAGCCATTAATATAACACGTACCTCGGATCAAACGATCATCTGCAAAAGTCTCAGAACCCGATAAAGCGAAGACCTTGCCTCCCGACTGGTTCTCTTTCTTCGGCTTAGGACACTGTGGGCTAATATGACCCACCTCTCCACAGTTGAAACAAGTCATAGTCTTCAACCGGCACTCTGCAGCCAAGTGACCACCTTTGCCACACTTGAAACACTTCTTCTCAGCACTGGTACACTCATGGAAACGATGTCCAGCCTGACCACATCTATAACACTTAGCAGGGGCATTGGAGTCTCCCCCACTAGGCCTCTTCATCCCACTCTGTCTCTGGAAACCTTTGCCAGCTGCATACGGTTTCCCACGATCATTCTGATTCTTGCCTTTCCTATCAACCCTCTGCTGATAGCTCTCCGCTCTGGCCTTGGTATCCTGTTCAAAAATCCTGCAACAGTCAACCAAATCAGAAAACACTCTAATCCGCTGATATCCAATAGCCTGCTTGATCTCGGGACGCAACCCGTTCTCAAACTTCACACATTTTGAAAATTCCCCAGTAGCCTCATCATAGGGAGTGTAATACTTCGACAACTCTGTGAACTTAGCAGCATACTCAGTAACAGACCGGTTGCCCTGCTTCAATTCTAAGAACTCTATCTCTTTCTTTCCTCTAACATCCTCTAGAAAATACTTCCTCAGGAATCTCTCTCTGAACACAGCCCAAGTGATCTCAGCATTCCCAGCAGATTCCAACTCAGTGCGGGTAGCAACCCACCAATCATCTGCTTCTTCTGACAGCATATGCGTACCGAACCTGACCTTCTGGTTCTCGGCACACTCAGTCACTCGGAAGATCCTCTCAATCTCCTTCAACCACTTCTGAGCGCCATCTGGATCGTATGCTCCCTTGAACATTGGAGGATTGTTCTTCTGGAACTCACTCAGTTGACGAGCAGCTCCCATTCCCACAACATTCGGATTTCCTCCAAGTACTCCAGCTAGCATACCCAGAGCCTCAGCAATCGCAGCATCATCTCTACCCCTTCCAGCCATCTCTATTCTGAAAACCCAACAAGCTAAAACAATAAGTACTGATAGGGTTGCACAACACCTATCACGTACAGGGAAACAGAATAATTACGACTCGACTCGACCGACTATGCTCTGATACCACTAATGTAACACCCTTCTAAAATACCCCAAATATTTAATTAAAAAAAAAGCAATATATCAATCAGAGTAATTATGCAATTAAGGGTGTCACACAATCATTTCACACCATTCACCAAATAACTGTCATGCTCTTTTATTAATTCAAAACATAAAGCATTTGCACAATACGCAGCAGATAGAAATCAAATCAATCATGCAAAACATGTAACACATTACATGTAAAATTATTCAACAAGGTAAAACATCCCGTCCCGATGTTACATCTATCAGAGCATGACCCACTAAGGAGACTACACTAGACTCCAAGCACTAGCTTCTACTCAATCACTGCTCGTTACCTGAAAAACAGTTGTAAGGGTGAGTTCCTCAATCGATATAATAAGCATTATAAAATATCATGTAATGCTAAGTAAATAACACATTAATCACCCTAATCATATCACACATTCAGTAACGGCACATCAACTCAAATATCATACTCAATACCAACACAATTCATACTCATACTCAATGCCAACACAAACACACGCATAATATTGGAATACATCCCTTCATATTATACGCCATACATACATTATGCAATGAGACTCCATGCATGCGGTACCGACTATTCGTGAACATATAGTTCAACTTCACCGACCAAATCCAGGTACGGCTACCAAGCTCACTAGTCCCACTCATTTGAGACCTAGTGACTCACATCACTAATTCCTCACCATGGGAATTAGCTACCACCCCAAGGGCCACGCTATGCACGCTAATCACCTAGCATGCAACATCAACAACAGTCCAAAATGACTAACATCACTAATTCCTCACCATGGGAATTAGCTACCACCATAAAGGCCACATTATGCTATGCCAAATCACCTAGCATGCAACATCAACAACAATCCACAATGGACATATGCTCACACTCTAAGCCATAAAACAGTCCATCCACAATTACATACATAATATATACATTCACAACATTATGCATATTTTCACACATCATCAGCATATTTATCACATAATCATATCATGTCATGCCAAATAATTCAATCACAGTATTAGCACACTCTACTAATACCTATCCTACTCAAAACAACGGGAAATAATCCCTACTATATCACACACCGATATAGGCCAATCACCAATAATGTTCACAACATTAAAATATCAATTTTTCCAATTTCCAACAGTGTTAACCGGTTAACGCCCTGGGTTAACCGGTTAACGCAGGACAGAACACGCTTCCTGGTCAATTTTAACAGTGTTAACCGGTTAACGCCCTGGGTTAACCGGTTAACGCAGACAGAACAGCAATTTCTCAGAAATCACAACAGTGTTAACCGGTTAACGCCCTGGGTTAACCGGTTAACGCAAGCAAAACAGCAATACTTCACAATTCCTAACAGTGTTAACCGGTTAACACCCTGGGTTAACCGGTTAACGCAAGACAGAAAGCTGTTCCTGCGCTAACACGAAGCAGAATGCAGAATTCTCCGCATTTTCCGCCGTTGGAGGACTTCCGGACCTCCGATTCCGATTCCGTAAAAAGCTATACGTTCGGAAAATCACTATCCATCCAATTACGGATTCAATTACGGCTTTAACATAGTTTATTCATCACAATTTTTCAGCATTCAACATCCCAATTAGGGTCAAATCAATGGCTTATCACTACCCATTACATGTTAACCCATAATACCCATTAAACGACGATAAACCCCCCTTACCTGAGTTAATCCGGCGAATCTTTAAGCTTCAAGCTTTTCTCTTCTCCAACCTTCTTCCTCTTGCTCTGTCTCTTTGCCCTTTTCCTCTTTTCAGCCGCTTCTCTGCTTTCACGTGAAAACTCTTTTTACCAAAATGGAACTCTTTTTCCTTATTTCCAACTTATATATATATTCCAATAATTATTATTCCAATAATAATAATAATAATATTCCAATAATTCCAATTATTTAATTAAATTAATAAATATAATATTAACTTAAATTAAATAATTATCTTATTTTTTTCGGGGTGTTACACAACCCACTTGTCACAAGCATGGATCCTTGAACCAAGACATCTTCCAAAGGAAGAAAAAAAGGCCAAGTTTCCACACAATACCATGAAAGAGGGGAGACTAAAAATCTCACTTACTAGAATGATATGCCTTTTTGTGTCACAAATTTAGCGCTATGTTAAGCAATTGTAATTGAACTTATGTAGAAGTCACAACTATTTGAGGCCGGGCAATAGAATTTTGGTGTTAATACATGTTAGAGACATAGTATGATGGACTATGCTCATGAGACATACCACACACAAAAAGAATATGAAAAAGGGTGCACCTAATCTCATCCACATACATGTTTATTTTTCAATCAACTAACCTTAGGATATGGAGATATCATAGGTCCATGACATGAATGAATAAAGATGGGGAATGAGATGAAGAGGGAGGGGGAATGAAATCAACACAAATTGTACAAAGGACGACTTTTATCAAATTAATATCATTAATTCATTTTGGGATATGCGTAGCGGTAAATTCATGACCATCAAGCTATGGATAAGCTAGACGTCAATAAAACCAGAGTCGCCACCGCGCTTTTATTGTTTCCAAGGGAAAAGGGAAAAGTACGAACAAAACCTAAAAGATAAGAATTTTTCAAATCAAAAATAATAAAATGCCAAAGATTATAGGTAAGGGGGTTGGTTACACAGAGGGAAGGTGTTAGCACCCAAAGTGTTCTAGGTACTCCTAGGGAACCCATTCTTGTGTGCATATGTGTTTTTGTACAAATGATGTTTGTAAATAAATAGAATGGTGGGATGAGAAAAGAATTTATTAATTATGTTTTTGTGTTTGACAGGATCTTAGGACTTGTGCTTACGTACCAACATAAAAATGAGGGATCAAAACCTCGGAATTCGTGGTAACAATTTCAAAATGGGTGTATTGCTTTTAACAAAAAATTTAAGTTTAAAAGGCACAAAGGGCCTAAAATGGTTTGAATGAATGTTAGTTCTCTTGGATTTTGAAATTTTAAGTCAAGTATAGTTAAATTTATTTACAATTTTGATTAAGAAAAAGTTTGAAAATGTAATGGCATAAGGTCAAAGTTTCTAGTTTGCAATATGGTCTAAGTTCAGAAAACAAACACAAGCAAAGGAGATTTTGAAAGGAGGGAGAGATTTGAAATTAAAGAAGTGGGGAGGAGATGAAAAGACTAATCCTAAGCACAAAATTAAAAGTTGAGAGTTGGAAAGATCTGACCAATGGGTTGCAATCCAATAGACAAGAGTGTCATATAGAAACCCAAATTTCCCTTGGACTTTAGAATCACACAATAATCAATACACAAATAGGAAGATGAAGAGTAAGGCATCAAAAAAAGATAGCCACATCCAAGCTTAGCAACTCCATAATATTCTTCAAAATTGCCCATGTACAGATGACTTCAAAGATGGCATGAGACACAGGTTCAAAATAACAACTTCACACTGATCATGTTGAAGATGAACTCAAATGGATCTTCAATACTGTATCAGATGAGTGTTCACTTCACAAATACTTGGTTTCATGAATATTGGCATTGGCCAAGTCCTTTTGAATAGGGAGTGTTGCCTAAATTCTAAGTCCAATAGTCTCAGATCAAACCAACAGTCCACACAGGATGTTTTTTTTAGGGTTTTTGTTCTTATTATGTACATTAAGGTCTAAAGACCACACAAACAAACAAGTATATACAAACACAAAATATCACAAAATATGGTCCAAATGGACAAAGTGAAAATGACATTAAAGTAACAACTTGAATGGTATGAATAATGTCAAATGAATTAAAGCTTAAAAATTAAATTGCATTAAAAGTAAATGACTTGAAATTAAATGTTAGTTGTTAGTGAATTAGAAGTTAGTATTGCTTTTGCTTTTCTTTTGTTTAAGTCATTCTTTGGAGAACACTCAACCCACTTATCACAAGCATGGATCCTTGAACCAAGACATCTTCCAAAGGAGAGAAGAAATGCTAAGTTTCCACATAATACCATGAAAGAGGGGAGACTTAAAATCTCACTAACTAGAATGTTATGCCTTTTTGTGTCAAAATTTAGCGTTATGTTAAGCAATCGTAATTGGAGTTATATAGAAGTCACAACTATTTGAGGTCGGGCAATAGAATTTAGGTGTTAATGCATGTTAGAGACATAGTATAATGGACTATGCTCATGAAACATACCACACACAAAAAGAATATGCAAAGTAGGAGACCTAATCTCATCCATACTTATGTTGATTTTTGCAACCAACTTGCCTTAGGATATAAAGATATTATAGGTCCATGACATGATTGTATAAACAAAGGGAATGAGATGAAGAGGGAGAGGGAATGGATCAAACACAAATTGGACAAAGGAGGACTTTTACCAAATTAAGATCATTCATTCATTTTGGGAGATGGAATGTACATTTCATCAATCCCCTAAATTCAATGATCTTAACCTAACAAAGTCAAATGAACCTTGACCAAGGCCCAACAACACAAGTCAAACTCACAAATTCAATTAGAATGGCTCTACACAATTAATTTGGAATTAACTCTATTAAAAATATTAAAATAATGCATTAAATTAAATTATGGTTGGTCAATTTCCTAAAACCTCATTAAAACACCAAAGAAATGGCCATGAGATTTATCATTGGTCAAACAAGGTCAAAGGACCTCGGAGAAAATTTTTCAGAATTTTTGGAAACCTAAAAGTATTTTAAAACAATTAAAAATATTCAAAAAATCAATTAAATAATGAAAAATATTAATAATGATCCAAAAAATAGTTTTAATTCAGAAAGTGAAAGAGGATTTTATTTAAAATTTTTTGGTGAAACTCTCATATTTTATGGATCAATATTAAATTGAATATGAATTAATGAAAATAAAAGAAAAAAAATGAAAATCAAATAATCAGAAAAAATGTGGACCACTTGATCTCCCTTATTAATTGTGGTGGCAGATCAAGTGGATGAAAACACGCGTTCCATGGTACACTTGAGTCAGCGCGCCACACAGCTGGTAATCAAAAGGAGCGCTCAGGATTAAAACAATTTTAAATGGTCCAAATGCTCAGAAGGTGTCCAACACATCGCCGGAGAAAACTACCGGTCATCTTCTCCGATGACCCTGGTCAGACTGGTTCTCTCATCACCATCACATAAATGAAAAAAGAGGACACGATCTTAAATAAAAAATGGCGTAGATCACGAATATGACCTCAATTTAACCTAACTCCAAGTATATTGAGAGATACATGGAGTTGAATTTTGAGGTGTATGAACTGATCTGCTTCGATTTAACCTCAAAGCAACTCAATCTTCTTGCCTACATTGGTAGAACTTCAGATAACCAAGGATCCAAGAGAATTGATGAGAATTTAGAGAGAATCGAAGAGAAGAAAAATCTGGATAAATACCTTCAATGTTGTGCAGAACTTGATCTCTCTTGCTTCAATTCGTGCTTGATCTTGCTTATGGAGCTTACAGAAGTATATTACGAATGGTACAAGGATTTGGATCCTTGAGTTTTTGAATCTCCAAACAGTGAGATTAAAACTCAAATTTCAAGTGAAATTTATCAGGTTTTCCTTTCAATTGTGGGGGTTTTAAAGGTTGGAGGAAAAGATGGCGCGCAAGTTCCTCCAAAACTGATGCAATCGACCTCTATTTATAGCAAATGCAAGTGATATTTGCACACTTAAAAATGCTTCCAAATTTGGCAATGTGAAGTGCACGATTGCATGAGCATGTACAGGCCCATGAAGCAACTCAATTAGGTCCAAATGCAAGTGAGGTTGAGTCTGAACGAGAATTGGATTGCAAGGCAAGAGTGTATTGATATTTTAAGAAGGATTCTTGCAAATTGATACAACCATGTTCAAGCCATGCGCAGACCCCTAAAACCTTGTCCAAAATGAATGAATTTGGATTCTTTGGGAAGGTTAGATCAAGAGGAATAACTCTTATGGTGAACACGTTTCCATTTGGAACTTGTATCATTCTTAATTTTGAGGTGGAAGTTTGGAAATTTCAACATATCAAAATATTTTGTAAGTGTTAAGCCATATGTTCAATTATTACACCTTGTCTAACTTTTTATGTGAGCTCCAAATGAGAAAAGTGTCTTCATCAAAGTTGTATCCCTTTCAAAAACCTTTAAAATTGTCACCAATTTGACATCATTTGGATTTGGGATGAATGAGTTATGCATTTTTGAAGTTGAGGAAAATCACTTGCGCATAAAAGTTTAATTAGCTCTTACTCCAAACATAAAAGTTAAATTAGACACCTTTAATTTGATTGTTCAACTTGGAAATATTTCATATAATAAAAATTGAGCAAGTTATGGCCTTGGGAAGTTGACTTTCAAATTAGGGTTTAGACAAAATGACCTATAATGTTTCAACATAAAAAATGACTTTCCGAGAAAAATAGCTCTAGACCTAAACATGAAAGTTTTATGGAATGTAATTTAGAGTAACTTTGCTCTTGGAATCATTTTCATATGATGAAAATTGTTGGCGATAGGGTTTAGGGGAACCCAGTTTTGATCAGATGAATTCCTCTGGTCAACCACCATCAACCACCTTGCTAACTTGCACTTATATTGATTTTTTGGACTCATGGGAGATCATATATTCATAAGATGATGAAATTTGAAGTTTCCCTTGAAGTATTTGATCAATTGGGGAAGAAGCTTGGTGAAGAAGTTACACAAGATACCCAGATGAACTAGGGTTTCCAAGGCAAACCAACTCCAAACTCTTGAAGAATTCTTGATCAAAATAACATATTGAGATCATGGGGACTCATATATGATGATTTTAGAACCATTATGGTTCATTCCTTGGTTGAGCACTTAGGAATGAGGGTCTTAAACCCTAGATGTGAACTTGATAGATCAAAGGTGATCATGTGCCCTACCTACAAAAGAGTTAGACAAATGCAAAGACATGTTTTTGGTATTTTAGTTAGTAAAGATGATAAAATACATAGTATGATACAATCACATGGTGCTTGGTGATCTCTCCCAAAATAAACCCAATGAAAGAGGGGTAAGGAGAATGCCCAGGTATGTCCCAATGCTAATGCATATGATGAGATAGCATGAGGGAGCTTAGGGTCAAAATTGGGGTCTTACAAGATGAAATGTACATTTCATCAATCCCCTAAATCCAATGATCTTAACCTAACAAATTCAAATCAACCTTGACCAAGGCCCAACAACACTAACCAAACTCAACAAGTCAATTAAAATGGCTCAACACAATTTATTTTCAATTAATTAATTTAAAAAAAAAAAATATGCATTAAATTAAATTACGGTTGGTCAAATTCCTAAAACATTATCAAAACATAAAATAAATGGTCATGAGATTTATCATAGGTCAAACAAGGTCAAAGGACCTTGGAGAAAAAATTTAATCATTTTTGGAAACTTAAAACTATTTTTAAACAATTTAAAATATTCACAAAATCAATTAAATCATGAAAAATATTAATAATGGTCCAAAAAATGATTTTAATTTAGAAAATGAAAGAGGATTTTATTTTTACAAAATTGGTGAAACTTTCATATTTTTTGGATCAATATTAAAATTAATATGAAGTAATGAAAATAACACAAATAAAATGAAAATCAAATAATCAGAAAAAACGTGGATCACTTGATCTCCCTCATTAATTGAGGTGGCAGATCAAGTGGTCACAAACGCGCATTCCATGATGGAGTTGAGTCAGAGCACCAAATGAGTGGTAATCAAAACCAACACTCGTGATTAAAACAATTTGAATAGATCATGTGGCTCTGGACCTTGCCAACTCACCACCGGAGCAAACCTCTGGTTACCTTCTCAGGCGAGCCTCGTCGGACTGGTCCAATCATAACCATCACTAAAATAAAAAAGAAGGACATGATTTTGAAGTAAAAATGGCACTGAGCACGAATTTGTCCTCAATTTATCCTAAGTCCAAGTATTTTGAGAGATACATGGAGTTGAAATTTGAGGTGTATGATCTGAGTTGCTTCGATTTAACCTCAAAGCAACTCAATCTTCTTGCCTACACTGGTAGGACTTCAGACAACCAAGGAACCAAGAGTGTTATGGAGAATTGAGTGAGAATCGAAGAAATGAAAAATTCTGGAAAATACCTTCAATGAGGTTCAGAATTCGATTGCTCTTACTTTGATTCTTGCTTGATCTTACTCAGGAAGCTTGCAGAAGTAGACTAGAATCAACCAAAGGCTATGGATCCCTGGTGTTTTAAATCTCAAAACAGTGAGATTCAAAATCAATTTTCAAAGAAAATTCTCAAGATTATCCTCTCAAATGGAAGGGTTTGGGATCTTGAACCAAAGCTGGCGCGAAGGGGTCCTTAATTCTGAACCTAGAGGATTTTATTTATAGCTGAATCACATGTTATTTGCACCTTCAAAATGAACTTCCAAATTTGGCAATGGATGATGCATGCTTGCATGGGCGTGTGCAGGCCCATGAATTCAATCCTTTAGGTCCATAATGAAGTTTGAATGAGTCTGAAATCAACTTGGAATGCAAGGCAAATGTGTACAGCTTTTTGAAGTTTTGATTTTGCCACTGATGATGCCATGTTCAAGCCATGTGCAGACAATCCAAATCTTGTTCAAAATGGATGAAATTGGACTTTTTGGAACCTTTATATCAAGAGGAACAACTCTTATGTTGAACACTTTTCCATTTGAAACTTTTATCATGGTGAATTTTGAGGTGGAAGTTTGGGAATTTTAACATATCAAAAAAATTTCAATATCTCAAGCCATATGTGCATTTATTCCACCTTGGCTAACTTTTTGTGTGGGCTTCAAATGAGAAAAGTGTCTTCATCAAAGTTATAGCTCTTTCAAAGACCTCAATGTGACCTCATTTGTATTTGAAATGAACGAGTTATGCATTTTTTAAGTTGAGGAAAATCACTTGTTCAATGGTATTGGTCCAAAATGACCTATAATGTATCCTCATATCACATGCCCATAAAAGTTGAATTAGCTCTTCCTGTAAATATCAAAGTTAAAGTAGACACCTTGAATTTGATTGTGAAACTTGTAAATCTTTCATCTCATAAAAATGGAGCAAGTTATGACCTTGGGAAGTTGACCTTCAAATTAGGGTTTAGACAAAATGACCTCAACATTGAAGTTGTTTGGAATGTCATTTAGAGGAACATTTCTCTTGGAATCATTTTCATATGATAAAAAATTTAGGAGATAAGGTCTAGGGGACCCTAATTTTGATCAGATGAAATCCTCTGGTCAACCACCATCAACCAACTTGCTAACTTGCCATTCTATTGACTTTTGGGACTCATGGAAGATCATATATGCATAAGATGATGAAATTTGAAGTATCCCTTGAAGTATTTGATTAATTGTTGAAGAATCTTAGTGAAGGAGTTACACAAGATACCCAAATAAACTAGGGTTTCCAAAGCAAGCCAACTCCAAACTCTTAATGCTTTCTTGAACAAAATAACATATAAAGATCATAGGGACTCATATATGACGTCTATAGCCATTGTAGACCAATTCTTGATTGATCTCTTAGTCATGAGGGTCTTAAACCCTAGATATATGCTTGATGGATCAAAGGTGATCATGTGCCTTACTTACAAAAGAGTTAGACAAATGCAAAGACATAGTTTTGGTATTTTGGTTAGTAAAGATGGTAAAATAAAAAGTATAATACAATCACAGGTGCTTGGTGATCTCTCCCAATGCAAACTCAATGAGTGAGGGGTAAGGAGGAAGCCAATGTATGATCCCAATGCTAATGCATATGATGAGAGAGCATGAGGGATCTTAGGGTCAAAATTGGGGTCTTACAGCTGCCCCTATTTAAGGAAATTCTAACTGAGGAGGTGAAGGTTTAAATCTTCGTATCGACTCAATATAATGGGCTTAAATAACAACATATAGGAACAAATTTTGGTCCCTAAGAGACCTCATGATGCATATGATATGAAAGTTAAAAGAAATCTTTATGGGGAAATGTTGCCACAAAGGAAAAGAATTCAGAGAGACCGGAGATCCGCAGGAGCGTAATGCATTCCATAAGGAAAACTCACTAGGGAGACAGAGACTCTGAGGGGAGTAAATGGTTATGCGTAGGCCAGGCTACGACTTAAAAACTACTGGGGGTCACGAGGGATTCTATGAAAAATGGAAAGACTCATCCTGGGGGATAAAAGGAACTTCTGCAGGGGAAACAGGCAGATCCGAACACAGCTGAAATACCCGAACCATGAAGGAACAATGATTTCACTATGGAGCACGCACTCAACTCAACTGGGGAAGAAAAATACCTTCAACACAGGAGGAGCAGAGATATATTATCCACTACCAATTACCGGGTATGGAGATAACAAAATCTGACAGGGAGGACATCCGTTACTGGTTAGGGTAAACATATCAAGGATGACTCGCTGAGGGTCACCAGGAAGTATATTCATTACCGGTTACTGGGTAAGAATAAACTTGCTGGGGAAAAGCTAAAAATAGGCTTTACAACTATCTGCTACTGGGCAGAAGACCAAAAGTAGAGAATATACGTCACTGGTTAGAGTGAACGTATCAAGAATAGACTCAGAGGAAAGAAAATTCGTCATCGATTAAGATGGACATATCAAGGATAGACTTGCCTGAGGATGTTGGGGAGGATACCAATCATCGGTTAAGATGAACATATTAAGGATAAACCGCCTGAACAAAAAGTAGGAATTACATCTATCGAATGCTGGATAGAATACCAAAAAGAGAATATCCGTCACCGGTTAGGATGAACATATCAAGGATAGACTCCAGGGGAAGAATAGGAATTATATCTATCAATTATGGGATAGAAAACCACAAAAGAATATCCGTCACTCATTAGAATGAACATATCAAGGATAAACTCTGCAAAGGCGAGAAAAGCAGGATTTACAACTACCGGTTACTAGGCAGAAGACCGCAAAGAGAAGGAAACCCTTCATCGGTTAGGATGAACATATCAAGGATTAACTCTCTGGGAAACAAAATAGGAATTACAACTAACTTTTTACTGGTTAGAATACCAAAAAGAGAATATATGTCACCGATTAGGATTAACATATAAAGGATAGACTCTCTGGGAAACAAAATAGGTATTACAACTACCTTTTTACTAGGTAGAATACCAAAAAGAGAATATTTGTCACCGGTTAGGATGAACATATCAAGGATAGACTCAAAGCAGGGGAAGAAAATATTCGTCATCGGTTAGGATGAACATATCAAGGATATACTTCCTGGGAAACATGAAAACGAATCCGCTGGGGAAAAAAGGGGTTACTTTTGCTGGGTATTGGGAGAGAAGTAACAAAACTGCCAACTAAGAAGAATATTATCAGTTATTGGGAAATGAACTCTCAGGGGAAAAAAGCATCTATCTAGGTAAGATCTAGAAAGAAACAGTCAATCAAGAGTCAACCCAATGAGGATTTAACTCAAAAGGAGTGGTTCCATCCAGATAATCAACTGGGGAGGAAACTGAAATAACAATCTGATCGGAAAAATTGCAAGTGTAATATTTTTCCTATTATAGTAATAACGGGTAACTTCCCCGAATGTCGATCTCAAGGAATGCACGTCAATATCGAGTTCAAATTATCATTCAATTAAACAAAAAGTATGATTTGGGTTTTTAGATTCAAAATTATAAAAATAAAGGCAAAGGCAAATAAGAATGAAAATAAGGGTTTGGAAGGTAAGAGGAACAATGCCAGGGAAGGTGTATGATTTATCCCTGTAACGACTCTGAGTCACTATTTCATCAAAAGATATCAATTACTACCAGTTCTTAAGGGTATTTTCTCCCAAGTCCTTAGTGAGAAAACCATTAATCAATCTACCCTAATTTCTATGTCCATGGGCAATTAAGGTGAAATTAAGCTTTATTATATCAAGAACACTCTAGTTCATACAGGGTATCCCTAGTCCTAGGTGATATCTAGTGCAGAGTAACCCTATGAAAACCTTATCAATGGCGGTCCAGCCTAATTGATAACCACAGAACAATCTCGATTGGTTCGAAAGAGAAAGCATTAAACACATCAAGAGGTTACCGTAAGAATAATATTATCAATGCAAAAGTATACTCAAATTTGTTACAATTCTAAACTAGGGACACCCCCTAGCATTAGGGGTTTATCTAGTCATATTGTTCAAAAAAAATGCAAGATAAAAACTACACATTACAAGTATTTGGATTACTTCGATCTTCAATCGCTTCCACTCATGAAAACCTTCAGCTCTCCGAACTCCTTGCTCTCT
Source organism: Lathyrus oleraceus (assembly GCF_024323335.1). Classification (NCBI taxonomy): domain Eukaryota; kingdom Viridiplantae; phylum Streptophyta; class Magnoliopsida; order Fabales; family Fabaceae; genus Lathyrus; species Lathyrus oleraceus. The sequence continues at coordinate 374,458,668 of NC_066580.1, forward strand.
GTACTACTTGATTGCTTGATAATATTGTGTTTTGTCTTCTTCCAAGATGATCTTTTCTGAGGTAGAAGGTCCTCTTTTATAATGAAAATTCCAAGCAACGGGTAGACATGTCAAAAAATATCTCTGCAAGCCCGAAACTCAAAAGCCTGATGAAAAGGGAAAATTTTAGTCCTGGGTTGGCACGGCCCGTGTCAGCTGACACTGGTGGCCGTGTCAGCTTACACTGGTGGCCCTGTCTGGCTACTATTTTTCTTTGCAAGCCCCTTCTGCCTGACACGGCCTGTGTCAGGTGACACGGGTGGCCGTGTCAGGCCTCCTGTACCAGGGTTTTTCCACTCCTTTTCTTGCCGGAATTCCGTATTGTCCCGCACCGAGTTCCTCGGTTCTTCTACCTGGACGTGTCGGACAAAAACACAGATATAACAATGAATGGAAATGCTTAATTATTATACTCGAAGTAAAATTGCCTTGAAAAGTACTAAAATGCTTGCATAGTGTCTCAAAATCATCGGTTTCTTGTCGGATCAGTAACGAAAACTTAGTGAAAATGGTGACCGATCACAACCCCAAACTTAGCTCATTGCTTGTCCTCAAGTAATGTTTCAAATGACACTATGTGTCACTCCCCACAATTCTTTATTCTTCCTAACACTGCTGAGATCATTCGCTAATGTCTTCCCTCTTCCTTATATAAGTCATGTTTTTCCTTGTGAGTTTCCAGTCGCGCTTCCACTTCGAAGCACCGTTTCACCTGTCAGCTTATATCACATTCTCACCAATTCTCTCGGGGTTAAGTGCTTTCACTCATAATTCAGAATATGCAATATCAACTCACAAGTTTGAATAGTCTCTCTTTTCATATCACCTACACACAACACACACACACACTTTTTGAGGTCTATCAGGTTGTAACGGGGCTTGGGTTATGGTGTGGATATTCAAAAAAGGGAAACAAGTGGTTTTTGGTTCAGAGTCAATGTTACCATTATGTTTACTGTGTTGGTTTGTTTTTCTTTTGTTTTTCGCTCAGTTTCTCTTTTTTTTTCTATTTTTCAACCGAGTGCCCTTCTTTGGCTCATGCTTCTTTTGAACCTTCGAGTTTATTTATATTTTTTTTTCTTTTTCTCTCGATGATTTTCTTTTTCTTTTTTTTTTGCACTTACCTAGGCTTTTGGAACTCATGGGGTTTTTACCCCAAACTTAGCTTTTCAACACAGTTTAATAATATCAACTTGACTCTGAACAAGGTAAGGAAGTGTTTTGGCCAAGGGGTACATTTACGGGGTTTAAACAAACAAATGGATATAGGCTCAAATGGGGTTTAAAAGGGATAAAATTATATGAGACGGCTAGAAAGGCTCAAGGTTAATTTCAAACAACGTGCCTTAGTGTGTGTAGTCATGCAGTGACAGTCCAAGAGAATCTACGGAAATTTAGAGTGATAAAGACATACCTAAATATCACTCATGATGATCAATGTGTTTGGCTTTCTATGACTCACCCTATTAGTTTAAGCTTTGACAGTATCCACGGTTCTTTTAGCATGGTGTGACTTCTTCCTTACTTCGGAATGTACAGGACACTTATGTTGGTTAAGCTGTATATGTTGCGTCCGATCTTTCTTCTACAACAATGTCGATTTCCTGGGGAAGTCCTTCACAACAAGCAATGGTAAGGGGAGTGATCCTTTCATCCACTCCCAGTCGTGATCATTACTAATTTCACAATATCACCACACACCTAAAACACTCGCAATATAATGTACCTTAAAACAGAAAAACCAAATCTAGAATGCAATAAAGTAAAATAACAAAATACTGAAAACAAAAATAGTGAAAATAACATAAAATCTCCCCCACACTTGAACTAAACATTGGCCTCAATGTTTGCGAACAAGAGCGAAGGAGGAAACTCACAGTACCCTACTGATGAGGTGGGTGTGGAAAATGCAGCATCATTTGTCGCATCATACTGCTCATCTCATCCAACATTGCCCCTTGTCGGGATTGCTCGATGCCTTGTCGTTGTTGCTCTGCCCTTAAGTCACCCAAATCAGTTTGTACCCAGGTCCATTGGTCAGTGGACCAGGAAGAGGATCTTGCCTCCTACTGGGTAGGCTCCTGATGTGGGGGTACAAATTGTTCCTGAGGTTCCCGAGGTTCCTCTTCTTCTGCCTCTGAGGTATCCACATGGTCATCTACAAACTGCTCACTTGTAACACAATGCTCAGTGTTGTGGCCTTCCTTAGTGTCGGGGTTAGCACTTACATACAACCAGTTTGCACAGTTAGTATTACTAACTCTGTTCGGATCTGACAGAGTTATAATAAACCGTTTATGGATAAGCACAGAATAGTAAGTGGGAGCAACGACAATCATACCTTGTTGAATCATAACTGACATGTAAATTTTGGTTTTACCTGCAATTGGTGTGTCTTCGAGTAAAACAACCTGATACCCGAAATGTTCAGCAATTTGGGTGATCATGCCGCTGACGGAGATGCCTCCAGAGTCTGCTCGGCCAATCCTGCCCATATAATCAGCTGCAAAGACAACTACATTGATGGCTTTTTTTGTGCCATCGAGTACATAAAAAATAATTCCCTCTGAGTGGCTACCCCTGTGGTATCACCTCTTCCAAACAGGGTATAGGTCAAACCCTTCTGAGCATAACGGAAACATGGATTCTGGATGCCGGAGGCCTTAGCACCCTTGGAGGTGTAATACGTCCTCCCTATGATGGCGATCCATAAATCCTTTGGCGATAAGCCATCTGGGACTGCTCCTAGTCCGTACAGTGGGAATCGGAGTATCCCTGTGAATTCTTCCACAGACAATTCATGATAGTTATTGAACAGGTGGAAATGTGAAGTCCCAAAATAGTACCTGGTAGTGTCGATCCATCTCTTTTCGAGTTGGAATTCCAGCGTGCTGAGGAATTTGAGTGTGATGCGCTCATATGTCGGCGCTTCCAGGCTCATAAACTCCAACATCCCTAAGACATGGAACATCCGGTACACCTCAATTTTTAGCCCTAGAGCGTTCAGAGTGTGCTCGCACATGTACCTGGTAGGTGTGAGCTTCCGTTTCCGGTGGGCTTGATATCGTTTTTCGTGTTTTGGATTGTCAAATAAGATGTTATTCGGATTTGGATTCCGGCTTGGTCGCTTCCGTGACCTTGACATCTCAGTAAGTTGTTGCTTTCCGATGAGAATTCTCCTCGGGGGCATTTTGGACCTGTAAAAATTAGGAATTTTTGATATGCGGAGTTAGAAAATTCTGAAACCGTCGCTAAAACGGAGATGACGAGTGGAGTATTATTCGTGAAGGGTGTTTTAGCGATAGGGTAGTCGAAGTGGTGGTTATGGAAGCTTTGAGGCATGTGTTTTAATGGAGTTTTGTGAGGGTTTAGAGAGAGAGAGAGAGAGAGAGAGAGTTATAATGATGAGGTTGATGAGAGAGATGGTGGAGGGTTGAATGAAAATCTGATAATGATAAGGTAAAAGGTGGGTAAAGTGTGGTTAAGATGGAATTAATAGGTGGGGCCCACAACAAATTTGAATTTTTTAAAAAAATTGCAAAAACCAGTATGCTTGACATGGCCACCCATGTCAGGCCACTGCCAATCTCAAACATTTCCTTTTCCTTCAGTGCTCCTGATACGGCCCGTGTCACGCCACTGCCACGCCCCTAATGTTCAACCTTCAGTGTTCCTAACACGGCCCGTGTCAGCTGACACGGGTGGCCTTGTCAGGCCATTGTTACTTCCTTTATTTTCATGGTTTACCATATTTCTGACACGGGTCGTGTCAGCTGATACGGGCACCCATGTCAGGCTTCACTTTTGGTTGTTTTTTTTGGTTTTTTCTCCCGTTCAACCTCCGGTCACGTGATATTTCTGTTTTTCATGACTTAGACATTTACTGAAGTGATGTTCCCCTCCTTGTAGAGCTCCTGTGTAAACCTACAAACATACACAACTGATTAGAACTCAAAATGTGTGGGTTGCCTCCCACAAAGCGCTTTGTTTAACGTCGCATGGCTCGACGGTCCTCCGTCTTTTCAGGTAAGACGGATTTTGTCTATTAGACCACCCTCCTGGTCTTATAGGTACGGTTTGACTCTCTTCCCATTTACCTTGAACGTGTCCCCGTTTTCCGGATTTCTTAGTTCAACAGCTCCATGCGGGAATACTTTTTGTATCATAAAGGGTCCCGACCATCTCGACTTTAGTTTCCCTGGGAACATCTTCAACCTTGAATTAAATAATTATATTAGTTGTCCTTCATGAAGTTCTTTCTTCTAAATACGCCTGTCGTGCCATGTTTTGGTTTGTTTTTTGTATATCTTGGCATTCCCATATGCTCGATTTTTGAATTCTTCCAGCTCTTATAATTGAAGAATCCGAGATTTCCCCACTTTGGACAGATCATAGTTGAGAAATTTAGTAGCCCAGAATGTCCTACGCTCGAGTTCGAGCGGCAAATGACAAGCTTTACCATAGACCAGTTGGTACGGGGACATACCTATGGGGGTTTTGAAAGTTGTTTGGTATGCCCAGAGTGCATCCTCTAGCTTGATTGACCAATCTTTTCTTGATGTGCAAACTGTCTTTTCCAGAATCTGCTTAATCTGCCGATTTGACACCTCAACCTATCCACTTGTCTGGGGATGGTACAGTGTGGAGATTTTGTGCTTTACACTATATTTCCTTAGCAGGTTCTCCATCAGCTTGTTCAGAAAGTGGGTACCTTCGTCACTAATTAGTGCTCTTGGTACCCCAAACCGAGCGAAGATACAATTCTTTAGGAAATTGATCACTACTTTCGCATCATTCGTGGTAGTGCTACTGCCTCCACCCATTTGGACACAGAGTCAATTGCGACCAGAATGTATTACTTTCCAAAGGACGGTGGGAAGGGTCCCATAAAATCTATACCCCACACATCGAACAGTTCTACCTCTAACATGGCATTCTTAGGCATCTGATTTCTCTTTGATATGTTTCCTGTTCTCTGAAATTTGTCGCACTCTTTTACTATCTCTTGTGAATCTTTGAACAATGTAAGCCAGTATAGTCCAGACTGGAGGACTTTTGCTACAGTTCTTTCTCCGCTAAAATGTCCTCCATATTCTGAGTTGTGACAAGCTTTGAGGATGTCCCTTTGCTCTTCCTCTGGAACACATCTCCTCATTAGGCCATCTATTCCCTTTTTGTGCAAGAATGGATAATCCCACACATAAAACCTACAATCATGCAAAAACTTTTTTCTTTTGTTAGAGTCAAAGTCATCAGGTATTAGTCCACCTACCACAAAGTTTGCGTAATCTTGGAACCAGGGGATATGCGTAACGGCTAGGATACGTTCGTTGGTGAACTCATCTCTGATGGGGTGTGTTTCTTCTATTTCTTGAATCGAAGTCATCCGAGATAAGTGATCAGCAACAATGTTTTCACTCCCCTTCTTGTCTTTGATTTCCAGGTCGAACTCTTGTAGCAGTAGGATCCATCCCAACAACCTTGGTTTTGATTCCTATATGGAAAAAAGATATTTTAAAGTTGCATGGTCAGTATACACAATTACCTTTGATCCCAACAAATAGGCTCTGGACTTATCAAAAGCATACACAACCGCCAGGAGCCCTTTTTTGGTGGTTGCATAGTTCATTTGAGCAGGTATCAATATGTCGCTTGCATAATAGATCACATGCAGAAGCTTCTCCTTTCGTTGCCCTAACACTGCCCCTACTGCATTATCACTAGCATCGCACATTATCTCGAAAGGGAGAGACCAATCAGGGGGAATCACTACGAGGGCTGACACAAGTTCCTTCTTCAGGGTCTCGAGCGCTTGCCTGCACTCTTTGTCAAAAAGGAATGGTGTATCCTTCACCAATATACTAGTTAGTGGTTTTGCGATCTTGGAGAAATCTCTTATGAACCTACGGTAGAACCCCGCATGTCCCAAAAAGCTCCGGATGCCTCTTTCATTTCCCGGAGGTGGTAAATTAGCTATTACCTCGACTTTTGCTATGTCCACTTTGATACCTCGGCTGGAAATCTTGTGTCCCAACACTATACCTTCACGCACCATGAGATGGAACTTTTCCCAATTCAGGATCAAATTTGTTTGCTGGCATCTTTCTAACACAAGTGACAAGTTAGTTAAACATTTATCAAATGAAGAGCCGAATACTGAAAAGTCATCCATAAATACTTCCATATGCTTTTCGAGCATGTCAGCAAAGATTGATGTCATACACCTTTGAAAAGTGGTTGGTGCGTTGCACAACCCAAATGGCATTCTTCTATAAGCGAAAATGCCATAGGGGCATGTGAATCCAGCCTTTTCTTGATCTCCAGGGGCAACCGCAATCTGGTTGTACCTCGAGTATCCATCTAGGAAATAATAGTAATCGTGTCCGACTAACCTTTTCAGCATTTGATCAATAAATGGTAACGGAAAGTGGTCCTTTCGTGTTTCAATGTTTAGTCTCCTGTAGTCTATGCACACTCTCCAACCTGTAACAATTATGGTTGGAATTAACTCATTCTTCTCATTTTCTATCACCGTAGTGCCCCTTTTTTTTCGTACCACGTGGACTGGACTTACCCATGAACTATCAGAAATAGGATAAAATTAATCCTACATCTAACAATTTTACAACCTCTTTGCGTACCACTTCTTTCATGGTTGGGTTAAGTCTATGTTGTGGTTGCACCACCAATTTGTGATCATCTTCCATTAAGATCTTGTGCATGCAAACGGTCAGGCTTATGCCTTTCAGGTCCTCGATTGCCCATCCGATTGCGCCTTTGTATTTTTTTTCACTTGAATGAGTTGTTCTTCTTGGACACTTTGTAGACTGCCATTGATAATCGCTGGGCATTTTTTTTCAGTATCCAGAAATACATGCTTCAGATTTGTTGGTAGCTGCTTCAGGTTTACCCCTGTTTTAGGTTCTTCAATGACATCTGATGGTGGTGGTGGTCTTAAATCTTCCCACCGGTGTGGTCTAGATTTAATCCATTCAGGTTGTTTTTCCATCACATCGAGCACTTCAGAATCCCCCTCATCTTCATTACTTTCAAAAATCGATAGACTTAAGACACGTTCTAATGATGACCGGGGCATATGCTTTTCAATCTCTTGAGCAATTACCTGATCTATTATGTCTACAGTGTGGCTTGTGCCAATATCATCTTTTTATTGCATTGTGTTCCACACATCTATTTTTAACTCTTTATCATAGACTTTGAGGGTCATTGTTCCTTCCTCTATGTCCATCATACATCGTCGTGTTTCCAAGAATGGTCCACCCAATATGAGAGGAATCTCCTCATCTTCGGGCATTTCCAGAATGACGAAGTCAACTGGGAAAACAAACTTTTCAATTTTTACAAGAACGTCTTCTACAATCCCATAAGGTCGTCTAACAGAGTGATCCGCAAACTGAAGTGTCATTCAGGTATTTTGAACGGTGCTAATGCCTAATTTCTTATAGATGGATAGTGGAATCAAGCTTACACTTGCTCCTAAGTTAATCAGAGCCTTCTTGAATTTTCTATCACCAATAGTTCATGGCATAGTAACTGATCCCTTATCTTTCTTCTTCAATTGGATTTTCATTCCTTATAGAATGGCACTGCATGTTTCAATTAGGATGATCGGGTCTATATCAGTGGAACGCTTTTTGGAGATGATGTCTTTCATGAACTTGGCATATATTGGCATTTGTTCTAATGCCTCAGAAAAAGGAATGTTTATTTCAAGCTTTTTGAACATTTCTAGGAACCTCTCATTTTTTTCATGTTGATCTTTCTTCCTCTGTCTTGGAGGGTAAGGGAGTTTGATGACTAGTTTTGAAACCTTTTCTTTCTCCTTGACAGGTGGTAGCACCACTTCTTCATCTGGGTCCTTAGTTTCTTTGATTTCTAAATCCACTTCTAACAATCCATCTTCCTCCACACTGTTTTCTTCTATTGACTTCCCACTTTGGGTTACGACAGTGTTAACATTGTTATGTTCCCGCGGATTTGTTACCGTACCACTGGGTAGGGTCCCTGGGGCTTGAGAATTTGAAGCTAATTGTTGTGCTATCTGACCCATTTGGACTTTGAGATTTTTTATGGAGGTAGTGGTGTTTTTCTGATTGGTTCTAGTTTCTTCTTGAAACTGCATGCTGTAGGTGGCTAATTTTTCAATGGCGATTTCCCATTCAGCCTTTTTAGGTGCTTGGTGTTGCTGCTGTTGTTGATATTGAGTTTGATATTGCCATGTACCTTGTTGCGGAACATTCCCTCTCTGATCTTTCCAGGAGAAATTTGGATGTTTCTTCCAACCTGGGTTGTAAGTGTTAGGGTAGGGATTATTCTACTTCAAGAATTTTATCTCTTCAATTTGTTGGGGGTAGCAAAGCAATAGACCATGTGATGAGGTCCATTACAGATTTCACAAGTTCTAGCCTGAGCCGGCTGGACCTAAGCTATCTGTTGAGTACCTATATTCATAGCTTTCAACTTCTTGCCTACTTTGGCAGCAATTGTGTCTTCCAGACGAATTTTATTTGTCTCTAATTTTAGATCAATTAACCCCTCTGGCTGACTAGTACACCTGTCGTATAATTCTAGATGCTCATTGGCAGCTATTGCTTCAATAACCCTCTTAATACCAGTGGCTGTTGACATATTTGTTGAGCCACCAGCTGCTGTATCAATCAACTGCTTTGTTTTTATTTTCAGCCTGTTAACGAACATCTGCATTTGTTTTGTTTGATCCATATTATGAGTTGGACACATTACTAAGACCCTTTTGAATCTTTTATAGGAGTCTCCCAATGATTCACCATCCTTCTGTTTGAAATTAAGGATTTCATACCTTTTTCTCAAGAATACTGGTGCTGGAAAGTACTCATTTAAGAATGCAGTTTCTATCTCTTCCCATGATATGATACATCCAGATGGAAGAGAGTAGAATCATTCTTCCGCATCTTCAGCTAAAATGAACGGGAACATTCTTAATTGTTTTGCTTCATCAGTATGACCATCAATTTTCAACGTGGTGCTCATGGTCAGAAATCTTTGCAGGTGTTTGTTGGCATCTTCATTAACCTTTTCGATGAAAGGTTTTCTTTCCAATTGATTGATTTTTCTAGGATGTAGTTGAAAATTAGTCACATTCACCGGTTGGTTGACAATGGTCAGTCGACCACCCGGTGCGTTTGCACCTCTATAGTCACCTTGGAGTCTTTCCGGAGGTGGAAGAGGTGGAATTGGAGGAACTTCAGCCATTGGTTCTTTGACTTCGGAGTGATCAGAGGTATTTTCTTCTTTGGAATCCACTCTTGCGTTCCTGCGTCTTCGGTGAAGGGTTCTCTCGATCTCTGCGTCAAAAAGAAATATAGTTGAGGGTTCCACTCGCATACACAAAATAGTAAATTATAAATGACAGAAAAATAATTTTATTGCAGAGCAACAAAATTTTAATTAAATTTAAAATTAAACTCTATATTTTGGTAGTCCCCGGCAACGACGCCAAAAACTTGATCGGAAAAATAGCAAGTGTACTATTTTGCCTATTATAGTAATAACGGGTAAATTCCCTGAATGTCGATGAAATTCTAGTAACAGACTATCGATGTCACACTGGATGTTATGACATCCAATTCTGCACAGACAGGAATGTATACAGAAGGTAAATGTAAAGAATAGTAAATAACACAAAGAGTTGTTTACCCGGTTCGGTGACAAACACACCTACATCTGGGGGCTACCAAGCCAGGGAGGAAATCCACTATAAGCAGTATTAATTCAGGACTTAAACCAACTGTTTAATCCTATCACTTAAGACCTACCCAATGCAATTTCAATCTAAACTAAGACCAGAGTTCCTACTCACTCCCCCTCAATCACCACAGTGATTACAACCTTTAATTAGTTTAAAGTCAATGGCGAAGTTATACTTCAAACAACTCTTGATTGTGCTTACAAGCTTTAATCAAGAAACATAGCACTCACGCTTAAAAGCTTAGAGTGACACAACAATTACAACTCAATGAAGACCCTAGTCCAATGCAATCATCTAGGTGATAATTGCTTGGCTTACAAGTAAAACCTAATACAAGACACAATCAAAGTACAGTAGTGAAATATGATGATACAATAAATTCTTCACGCTTCAAACCCCTGAGTTGCTGAAAGTAGGATTGCCATCCTTTTATAATGCAGCACTTGGGCCTTGTACTTGAATTTCCTAAAATTAAGGTTAAGTAAGTTAACCTAACTTCCACATATTAGGGTGCTAAGAAATAGGCTATTTGTTAGGTCTCTTGAATTTAGCTCTTCTGTTAGTTTCCTGGATTTTAGCACAACTATTAGATTCCTGAAAAACAGCTTGAGATAAATACTGAAACAGAAAAACTAACTAGCCTACACTTTAGCATATGCTGTCAGGAATGAATGTCATAACATTCAGTTTGGTGTCCAGAACATAGGCCATATGCTAGACAACTTTAATTCTAGCTCAGTTGTTGGTTTCCTGAAACAGCAGCCTGTAATAAATACTGAACTATACCAGAAAAACTAATTGGCCTATAATTCAGTATCTGCTGTCAGGGATGAATGTCATAACATTCAGTTTGACATTCAGTAAATCCTATATTAGCTAATCCTGCAGCATACTACTCAAGCATGTCATGACATCAGAGTACAGTCAGTGTTCACAGCATCACAACAGAGTTCACAGCAGCAGAAAGCAGACATCCAAGCAGAGAATCAAATTAGCTAATACACTCAGCACACATAGAAGTTAAACTTCAAACAGCAGCATAACCTCTTTTTTAGAGGACCTTCAACTTCAGATAAATCTGTTCAAACATATTTGTTGTCCTGGGGTACAGGTGTTAGGTGTTACTCCCCCTTTTTGTCAAAAATGTTGCCAAAGCAACACTACATAGCACAGACCAAAACAGACAACCATACAGGCATTTATCAGATACACAAGCTTGATTTAACTTCATAGTATCAATCAAGAAGACATACTCTTGATCTTGCTTTCCAGCTTTGATCAAGACGACAGACACTTGATCTTGCTTCACAGCTTTGATCAAGTAGACACATACTCTTGCTTCATCGCAGGTACAACCACTCTTGCCATGACTTTGTGTATGACATCTTGAAACACTCCTGCATGAACATGTTCTTGAACTCCAGCAGGTACATAGGATGTCTCATGTTCAGATATCCCCCATAACATCTTGTGAACACATTTTTTGCAAGTGAAATAGCTATTATCTATTGACAAATTAGAGTACACTTTCAATTGTTTAATAGTTTGAAATATTAAACAGTACATTCCTAACATCCTTAGTTGCTATAATTCCTCAGAGAGACATATTCCCAACTTTCCCCTTAAATTTTCAAGTTGTAGTTCAGTTGCCACATGTTCCAAGGTAATCACTTTGTCTTCTACCAGATCTCTTATGAAGTGATGTCTAATGTCAATATGTTTGGTCCTGCTGTGTTGGATAGGATTCTTTGAGATATTGATGGCACTGAGATTGTCACAGAACAATGTCATGACATTCTGAGAGACATTGTACTCAGTTAGCATCTGTTTCATCCATACCAGTTGGGAACAACTGCTTCTAGTTGCTATGTATTCAGCTTCTGCAGTGGACAATGATACACAATTCTGTTTCTTGCTGAACCACGATATGAGATTGTTTCCCAAGAAGAAACTTCCTCCTGATGTGCTTTTTCTGTCATCAGCACTCCCAGCCCAATCAGCATCATAATACCCAGATAAGATAGGCTCAGATCCATGAGAGTATAGCATACCATAGTCACAAGTCCCATTAATATACTTGAGAATCCTCTTGACTTGATACAAGTGACTCACTTTGGGTTCTGCTTGGTATCTAGCACACACACCAACTGCATAGGCAATATCAGGTCTACTAGCAGTTAGATATAGTAGGCTACCTATCATGGTTCTATACAAGCATTGATCAACACTAGAACCTCCTTCATCTTTAGTTAACTTTAAATGAGTAGGTGTAGGAGTTCTTTTGTGACTGGCATTATCCATACCAAACTTCTTAACTATGTTCTTGGCATATTTGCTTTGGGAGAGAAACATAGAATCTTCCATTTGGTTAACTTGCAGTCCAAGAAAATAAGTCAATTCCCCAACCAAGCTCATTTCAAATTCAGATTGCATTTGGTTAACAAAGTGTTTCACCATTTTATCTGACATTCCACCAAAGACAATATCATCCACATATATTTGGGCAATCATGATTTTGCCATCTTCCTCCTTCACAAACAAAGTCTTATCTATCCCTCCTTTTCTCTAACCATTAGAAGTTAGAAATTCAATCAGCCTCTCATACCAAGCTCTAGGAGCTTGCTTCAACCCATACAAAGCTTTCCTCAACTTGTACATATGTTTTGGTAGGTTAGGATCACTGAACCCTTTAGGTTGTTCCACATAGACTTCTTCATTGAAGTAGCCATTTAAAAAGGAACTCTTCACATCCATTTGGAACAGTTTGAACTTCTGAATGCAGGCAACACCTAACAGCAATCTTATTGACTCAAGCCTTGCAACAGGTGCAAAAGTCTCATCAAAATCAACCCCTTCTACTTGAGTATACCCTTGTGCCACTAGTCTTGCTTTATTCCTAGTGATTACTCCTTTCTCATCAGACTTGTTCTTGTAAATCCACTTGGTACCAATGATGTTAGTCCCTTCAGGTCGTGGAACTAACTCCCATACTTCATTCCTTTTAAACTTCTCTAGTTCATCTTGCATAGCATTGATCCAATATTCATCAGTCAGGGCGTCTTTCACATTTTTTGGTTTAACCTTGGATACAAAACAGGAATTTGAGCTATTCTCCCTTGATCTGGTAGTCATACCACTATTGAGATCTCCTATGATAAGATCCTTAAGGTTGTCTTTTTGAATCCTGATAGAAGGCACCTTGTTGGATGCATCTACCTCATGTTCAGGAGGAGTATCCTGTACCTCTTCAGTCTTGACTGGTATGTCTGTTGAAGTCTCAAGGAATGTTCCAACATCCTCTATGACATTGGATCCTTCATCTTTATTATCCACAATCACATTTATGGATTCCATCAGGACGTTGGTTCTGGAGTTGAAAACTCTGTAAGCTCTGCTGTTAGTAGAGTATCCCAGGAATATACCCTCATCACTTTTGGGGTCCATTTTCCTTCTTTGTTCACGATCTGTAAGAATGTAACATTTGCTTCCAAAGATATGAAAGTACTTCACAGTAGGTTTTTGGCCTTTCCATATTTCATACAGAGTGGAAGAGGTTCCCTTTCTCAAGGTAACTCTATTGTTAACATAGCAAGTTGTATTCATAACTTCAGCCCAAAAGTGCATAGGAAGCTTCTTTGCATGAATCATAGCTCTAGCAGATTCTTGAATAGTTCTGTTTTTCCTTTCAACTATTCCATTTTGCTGAGGAGTAATAGGTGAGGAAAACTCATGACTTATTCCTTCAGATGAGCAGAAATCATCAAACTTGGAATCTTTAAACTCCTTCCCATGGTCACTCCTTATTCTGATAACACAACTATCCTTTTCCCTTTGGAGTCTGATGCACGGATTTTTGAATACATCAAATGCATCTGATTTTTCTCTGATGAAGCTTATCCATGTGTATCTGGAATGGTCATCAACAACCACATAAGCATATCTCTTCCCACCAAGACTTTCAACCTGCATAGGTCCCATTAAGTCCATGTGCAAAAGTTCCAGAGTTTTGGATGTTGTAGGATGTCCCAGCTTAGGATGTGACATCTTGGTTTGCTTGCCAACCTGGCATTCTCCACAAACTCTTCCTTCATCAATAAGAAACTTTGGGATTCCTCTAACTGCTTCCTTGGATATGATCTTCTTCATTCCTCTTAAATGAAGATGTCCAAGTCGTCTATGCCACAGCTTCACCTCCTGTTCTTCCTTGGCGAAGGAGCACATTGAGGAGTAGTTTGAGACTGTAGGTTCCCATAGATAGCAGTTATCTTTGGATCTTGATCCTCTCATAACTTCCTGATTATCTCCATTTGTCACAACACATACTTCCTTAGTAAACTGAACATAGAAACCTTGATGACTTAGATGGCTTATGCTGATGAGATTAGCAGTTAGTCCTTTTACTAACAACATATTATTCAGTTTTGGAACTCCAGGACTGTCCAGCTTACCAACACCTTTGATTTTTCCTTTAGCTCCATCACCAAAGGTCGCATAACTGGTAGTATGAGGTTGTATATCCACCAATAAGTTCTCCATACCAGTCATATGTCTTGAGCAACCACTATCAAAATACTAGTCTTCTCTGGTAGATGCCCTTAGAGATGTGTGAGCTAATCTAGCAATCCATTGTTGTTTCTTGATGGGGGCATTATGCTTAGATGCCTTCTGCTTAGGTCTGACTTGAGGGGTCTGGTTAGGATAACCATGCAACCTGTAACATAAGGGTTTTATGTGACCAAATCTACCACAGTAGTGACATCTCCATCTTTGAAATTTCTTCTTCTGATGGTTACTCCTCTTGTTTCCCTGATGTTGTAACATTGGTTGTGACTTCTGCTTGATTTTCTGAACTTCAGTCTTGGAGCTTTTAAGTTCAGTTGAGGATTTCTTAACAAAGCCTAAACCAGACATGGTTCCTGATTTCTGTCCCACCTTTAGAATCTCTTCCAAAGTGTCAGTTCCTTTATTTAGCATTCTGATGGATTTTTTCGTTTGATCTAGCTTAGAGGTCAGCAAGGTTATCTCACCATTTAGACCATCTATGACTGTCAGATGCTTCTTCTTCTCAGCTTCCAGCTCCTTGATGAGTTTCTTCTGCTTTTCTCCTTGTATACACACTTCTGCACTTTTGACACATAGCTCCTTATATGAAGCAGCAAGTTCATCAAATGTAAGTTCATCTCCACTTAAGTCATCATCAGAGGCACAAACACTAGTTATTGTAGTGACATGTTTAGCAGATTCTCCTTCAGATTCACTCTCAGAGTCTCCTTCAGACCAGGTGACAGATAGTCCCTTCTTTTGCATCTTGAGGAACGTAGGATATTCAGCTCTAATGTGTCCAAAACCTTCACATCCATGACACTGGATTCCCTTTCCTTGGTTGAACTTTTCTTCAGATGTTGATCTTTTACTGATGTCAGACGAAATGTTCTTGACATTTGGTCTACCTTTTTGATCAATCTTCTTTATGAACTTGTTGAACTGTCTTCCAAGAATGGCTATAGCTTCTGATATGCTTTCATCACCTCCAATACTTCCTTCTTCTGAATCCTCTTCAGTATTTGATACAAGGGCTATGCTTTTGTTTTTCTTTTCAACATTCTCACACAAGCCCATTTCAAAAGTTTGGAGAGAACCAATAAGCTCATCAACCTTCATATTGTAGATATCTTGAGCCTCTTCTATAGTAGTAACCTTCATGGAAAATCTCTTGGGCAATGATCTGAGAATCTTTCTTACAAGTTTTTCTTCAGACATTTTCTCTCCTAAGCCACCAGAAGTGTTGGAAATTTCAAGAATATTCATGTGGAAGTCATGAATAGTCTCATCTTCTTTCACCCTCATATTTTCAAACTTGGTAGTCAGCATCTGGAGTTTAGACATCCTTACCTTGAAGGTACCTTCATGAGTTGTTTTGAGAGTATCCCAAACTTCTTTAGCCAGCTCAGAGTGATGCACCAGTCTGAAGATGTTCTTATTTATCCCATTGAACAGTGCATTCAAGGCCTTAGAGTTTCCAAGGGCTAATGCCTCTTGCTCTTTGTCCCACTCTTCTTCAGGAATTTGCATAATGATTCCATCTTTACCTGTCTTCGTTGGATGTTCCCATCCTTTGTTCACAGCTCTCCAGACCTTGCTATCCAGAGACCTCAAGAAGCCTATCATACGAGGTTTCCAGTCATTACAGTTAGAACCATCCAGCATGGGTGGTCTATTTGAGAATCCTATATCCTTGTACTAGAAAGTAACGTCCCTAGATCTCACCCAGAAATTAACAGGCAGGGAGCCTGCTCTAATGCCAATTGAAATTCTAGTAACAGACTATCGATGTCACACTAGATGTTATGACATCCAATTCTGCGCAGACAGGAATGTATACAGAAGGTAAATGTAAAGGACAGTAAATAACACAAAGAGTTGTTTACCCAGTTCGGTGACAAACACACCTACGTCTGGGGGCTACCAAGCCAGGGAGGAAATCCACTATAAGCAGTATTAATTCAGGACTTAAACCAACTGTTTAATCCTATCACTTAAGACCTACCCAATGCAATTTCAATCTAAACTAAGACCATAGTTCCTACTCACTCCCCCTCAATCACCACAATGATTACAACCTTTAATTAGTTTAAAGTCAATGGCGAAGTTATACTTCAAACAACTCTTGATTGTGCTTACAAGCTTAATCAAGAAACATAGCACTCACGCTTAAAAGCTTAGAGTGACACAATAATTACAACTCAATGAACACCCTAGTCCAATGCAATCATCTAGGTGATAATTGCTTGGCTCACAAGTAAAACCTAATACAATACACAATCAAAGTACAACAATGAAATATGATGATACAATAAATGCTTCACGCTTCAAACCCCTGAGTTGCTGAAAGTAGGATTACCATCCTTTTATAATGCAACACTTGGGCCTTGTACTTGAATTTCCAAAAATTAAGGTTAAGCAAGTTAACCTAATTTCCACATATTAGGGTGCTAATAAATAGGCTATTTGTTAGGTCTCTTGAATTTAGCTCTTCTGTTAGTTTCCTAGATTTTAGCACAACTGTTAGATTCCTGAAAAATAACCTAAGATAAATACTGAAACAGAAAAACTAACTAGCCTACACTTTAGCATATGCTGTCAGGAATGAATGTCATAACATTCAGTTTGACGTCCAGAACATAGGCCATATGCTAGACAACTTTAATTCTAGCTCAGCTGTTGGTTTCCTGAAACAGCAGCCTGTAATAAATACTGAACTATACTAGAAAAACTAACTGGCCTATAATTCAGTATCTGCTGTTAGGGATGAATGTCATAACATTCAGTTTGACATTCAGTAAATCCTGTATTAGCTAATCCCGCAGCATACTACTCAAGCATGTCATGACATCAATCGAGACATCAGACTACAGTTAGTGTTTTAACACAAAATGCAGCCAATCAAAAACATCTACAGTCGATCTCAGGGACTGAAAGTCAATGTCGAGTTCAAATTATCATTCAATTAAACAAAAAGTATGATTTGGGTTTTTAGATTCAAAATTATAAAAATAAAGGCAAAGGCAAATAAGAATGAAAATAAGGGTTTTCAAGGTAAGAGGAACAATTCCAGGGAAGGTGTATGATTTATCCCTGCAACAACTCTAAGTCACCATTTCATCAACAAATATCAATTACTACTACTTCTCAAGGGAATTTTCTCCCAAGTCCTTTGTGAGAAAATCTTTAATCAATTTACCCTAATTTCTATGTCCATAGGCAATTAAGGTGAAGTTAAGCTTTATTATATCAAGAACACTCTAGTTCATACAGGGTATCCCTAGTCCTAGGTGATATCTAGTGCAGAGTAACCCTATGAAAACCTTATCAATGGCGGTCCAGCCTAATTGATAACCACAGAACAATCTCGATTGGTCCGAAAGAGAAAGCATTAAACACATCAAAAGGTTACCGTAAAAATAATATTATAAATGCAAAAGTATACTCAAATTTGTTATAATTCACAACCAGGGACACCCCCTAGCATTGGGGGGTTTAGCTACTCAAATTGTTCAAAACAAATGCAAGATAAAAATTACACATTACAAGTATTTAGATGACTTCGATCTTCAATCGCTTCCGCTCATGAAAACCTCCAGCTCTCCGAACTCCTTACTCTCTGTAATACTTGATTGCTTTATAGTACTGTGTTTTGCCTTCTTCCTAGATGATCTTTTCTTAGGTGTAAGGTCCTCTTTTATAATGAAAATTCCAAGTAACAGGTGGACGTGTCCAAAAATCTCTCTGCAAGCCCAATACTCAAAAGGCCGATGAAAAAGGAAAGTTTTGGTCCTGGGTGTCGCATTACGCGAAAAACCGGCGGGAAAACGAAACAACAGAGCCGCCACCGTGCGTTATTTATCCCAAAGGAGGGAAAGGAAACGCTCGAAGTAAACCTGGAAAAGACATGGTCTCGCGACCAGAGTTGGATGGGTACGGGAGTCGGTTATGCGAAGGGAAGGTATTAGCACCCCTACGCATCCGTCGTACTCGACGGGATCCACGCACAAAATAAAGGATAAGGTTGCTAGAAACTGCTCAAACATCACACAAGGCTGGACGGAACACAGAAAGACAACAGAAACTAACTCGGCAGGATGTCGCATCCTGGGCCTACGTAGTCTGTCAGGCACAGACATCAGAGTCGACGTAGTTCGGGACAGGGGAAAACGTGCTCGCTAGGATGTCGCAACCTATGCATACGTATCTTCTCTGACCAGAGAAGAGTCAGAGCACTCGTAGCTCGGCTAACGCACGCCAAACAAAACCACACAGGAAACCGACTGCCAATCGCTAGACTTACGTCAGACTCCACGCAAACAGGCAAACATGGAAACCGAATGCCAATCGCTGGACTTACGTCAGACTCCAACAAGCAAACAAGACACAGGAAACCGACTGCCAATCGCTGGACTTACGTCAGACTCCAAACACACACAAAGGGTTGAAAAAGAAAAAGGGCGCCCGGAGAGATCAACTCATCTCCTGCCTACGTACCTCATCTGGTATGAGGATCAGGGCGACGTAGTTCCCCTACGTAGGGAAAAAAGACTTCTAACCTAACCAGAGACTGGGAAATGACAAACTAGAAGGGAGACTGACTCGAGCCTAATAGTTATCATGTAAATTCACCATGGTCCTAGGTTGAGGTTTCTATCTAACTTGCACAGGGAGCAAGCTATCCTAAACAGCACAGGCAAATACATACAAGCACAAAAAGCAAGCACACACACTATATGCACACAATTGGGCTCATACAAGGTTAGGCTGTGAAACACAAGCCAACTAGAATCGGGTGTAGTTAGCTCTTAACCCTAACATTGAGAGTTAGGGTGAAGCAGATGAAATGGGAAGTGAGGGTAAGACCTCATAGCTCTTATCCCTGGCCTGGAAGAGCTTCAGACAAATGAAAGTGTGGGAGTTCAGAAAGTAGGAACTCTTCTCCACATATGACTGACACAACAAAGATCTTGGGTTAATATCCATAATGTATCAACACATGGTGTGAGCAAAGTGGATGACACACTGAATAGCAGGAGATGGATTGCACATCTCTTTTATCTGCCAATTGCCTCATAAGAGGACTTTTCCTGCTTGGCACAACATTAAACAAACACAAGCATTGCCTCTTAAGGAGGGCTTCAGACAGGTGCCTGCCCACATAACAGGACAGGTCTTCCAGACTACATGAAGTCAGAGAGTTATACCTCAGTGGTTGAGCAACCAAGCAAAGCAAAAGCAAGTTCAATGAGAACTCAAAGCAACTTAGGTACCTGAAAAAATCTAACCCAATCAGTATACCATTCAAATAAACAGACAGACAACAGTCAAACACACAATCAGACAGATAAGCAAGCAATGCAACAGTGAGCAAGGCACAAGCTATTAAGCCCCTTGGTCTCAAAGCGTACAAAACAACTCAAGGTTAGCCAACATCTAGAGAAAACATCAATGCTCAAGTGAGGAAGCATCATCAACTATGGACTTGGATGTGTAAACCTGAAATCAAAGCTCAACTGTGAGTCACAAACCACTAGGTCAAGGCCTAGGGTCAAAGATGGAGAAAAAATTCAAAACAGAACATGAAATTTAACATGAATCAACTTCATTCAATCAAGAACACAATCCAAAAGGTCCCATATCAATATCATTAACCAAAAGCATTTCATGAACCAAACATGGCAAGGTATGCAACTTGTGACCACATTGTGACATCAGAAGAAACAAATGCACATTAAATCAAAAATGATTCAAACAATCTTGGCAAAATTCATGAGTAAACAGAACATACAACATGATCATCACACAAAAAATTAGAGGCATTGGACATCATTAGGCATGGCAATCACATAGCATAAGTCAAGACAAACACAACAAGCACATGTGTGACACAAATTGTCACACCAACTTAGCATAGGCATAAAACAGAGATGGGTCATGGTAAAAACCTCAAACCAAAGCCAAAACAACATTCAACATGTCTAGAAATAGTGTGCAATATTTCACATTCATTGGGTAAGGAACAAGCATTTTGTGATCAAATGAAATTCAAGGCAATTTAAAAGCTCAAATGTGACCATCCAGAATGAAAAATCTCAATTAAATCAGAAATCAATCAAATAATTCCAACAAAAATCATGAGCAATCACAACATCCATAGCATGCATCATACAAAAAAACAAGGCAATTGGAGATCATTTGGCATGGCAAACTCATAAATCAAGTTGAACATCACAAGGTGTGACACAAATTGTCACACCTAACCTAGCACATTCATAAAACAGCAATGGTAATTGATAAAAATACCAAATCAACAGCAAAATGTCAAGCAATGAGTCGAGTTATAGCATGCAAAATTTCATGAGCATTGGATCAAAGACAAGCATTTCACAAATGATATGGCAAAGCAAGGTCAAGCAAGCATACATGTTTACATTCCCTAGCACAAAATGAAATCCAGCCAAGCACAATTTGTGGAAAACTGATCAAAAACAACTAGACATAAAATGAAACACAATGCAAAAAACCTCATAATTTTTGGATCAATATTAAATTTATTGTGAATTTTACAAGATGAGAAAAAATGTAAAAAATGATATGAAGCATGGTAGAAATGTATGGAGGGAAATGGAAAATATAGCATGGCATTTGAATAAAACACCCTCGCCAGGAATCGATCCTTGGGCGTATTTGAAATGAAAGAGGGGCCAAGCGTGAAACACCGCGTTTCATTAAAACGCTGGCAAGGTCAACACAAGTCAAACGAGACGGACCAATCAGAACGCGCGCATGGGATTTGCATGGACCAATCACAATCAAGCTCTATTCTAAACACATGAGCAACGCTATTACGTGGTAAAATGAATCAAAATCGTTCCCTAAAGGTCTGCATCATCTTCTTCATCGTGCAACAGAGGAACAGTTGAAGTTCATCAATCATCAAGAACAAATTCTCCAGATTTTAAAAATAAGCACATCAACACACAGCATATTCATCATAGATCATGAATCAAGCATGGAAATGGCATAAAACATCATAATCAATTGGAATCGAGCAAATCAAATTTCACACATGGATCTTTAATCTAACATATCTAACTCAATTTTGCATGAAAATTGGTGATTCAAAGCTCAGTTTAACCAGCAAATCAAGATCTATAGCAACATCATAATACATTTGAGAAAAGAGAGATTCGATTCAATGACCTCTTGAAGAGCAGATTTGGAATTCGAGTGATTCAAGGCCTTGTGATGCTCCAATGCGTCTCTGTGATGCTTGTACAGTTGATTGGATGAAAACTTGAAGTTCAATGGTGCACGAATCAACCAGAATTTGGATTCACCATTGTTGCTTCCAAGCTTCAAGCATGAACAAACAGGCGCGGATTCTCTTGGTTCTTCCTTCAAACTTGCTCAAAGATGCTTCCAGATGATGAATCAAGTAATGGATTGTGATTTGTTTGAAGAAATTGAGAGAAAATTTTGAGAGAAAAGTTTGATGAATTTGATCTAGATCTGAAAAAGTGATTGTTGTTAATGCTGAAACAGTTAGGGTTTTAGCTTTATACCTCCTACTAATCACTCCTTAATCATGTTTAGGCCAATGGTTAAGTGGAATTAATAAAATGTGGTGTAAGTGCAAATTGGGATTTTCAACCTATGCATGAAATGCATGGTGAATAGTGCACGAAAATTGACTTAATTTCACACCAAATTCTGTTTTGGAGCTAAAGGCAATGGCACAATGTTCAAATAATTGACCAATATTAAACTTCAATTTTTTCCTCCAAAAATCAAGTAAAATGGAAAATGTTTATATGATGATAATGCATGTCATGTAATGCAAGATTTGGAAACTAGAAGTCAAAATAAGAACAATGCAAAAAGAGCCATCCAATTTGGAGTTTTGGTTTGAAAGTTATGATCATTTGAAGTTCAATGTATACTTTGCCATGTTTGAACCATATCTCCTCAACCACACATGAGAAATCCATGATCTTGGATTTTTTGGAAATGGGAGAGAAATATCTTCAACTTTCATATTGGACAAAATTTCATTTGAAGCTTTCTTGATGATGTAATATTGAGATGAAGTTGGTACAAAACCGTGCCATTTTTGGAAAGTTCAAATTACAGGTCACTTACTATTTTGGGAAAGTTTTGATCTGACCTTAAATTCTTCAATGTTGATGTTTGAAATGTCAAATGAGACTTGTTAGCACCTGAATGAGGCATCTCTAACCATCTCCCACCTTCAAATCCACAGCTAAACTGACAGTTAACTTCTGTTGACTTTTTAGGGTTTCAGATGAATTGCACATGGACTGATGAGCCTTGAGCTTTCAACACTTGGCCAAATCACTTCAAAATGATCCCTGGGTCACATGAACTCATTGTGCCAACCCTAGGGCTTTGATCTCATGGAAAATGCTCTTGTTTTCTTGCACAGTTGAGTCTCCTGACCAGTCTTGCCTGATGACTTGATGGACTATGCAATGAACAATACAATGTTAATGACCTAAAATGAAAATGTATATACAAAATGGGAGGTGCAAATTTGAGGTACTACAGCTGCCCCTATTCAATCAACTGGGAACCCAAACGGATGAGAGCAACGGCTGTCAGACCTTCAGGGTAAACAGGGATTGAATACCAAAGAACCGTAGAAATTTACACTCTGTGGGATATGATACAGGATATTTGCAACAGCAACCAGACAAGACGTCTACCAACGACTCCACTGGGGATTTTGACTTTTTTTTCAGAAAAAACGAACCACATCCAGACATCGAAGGACAATGAATAGAAATAGAAATCACAACTAGACGCCAACAGACGACTAGGAAAAACTCGACGTTTATCGAAACCAACAGAGAGGTGACCAGACATCAACGGATGAATGGGAAGACTCGACCAGACGTCAACAGACGAACGGGAGAAGCTCGACATTTATCGACACCAACAGAGAGGTGACCAGACATCAACGGATGAATGGGAGAAAAGTACAACCATACGTCAACGGACGAACGGGAAAAACTCAACGTTTATCGAAACCAACGGAGAGGTGACCAGACATCAACGGATGAATGGGAATAAGGAATACCACTAGACGTCAACGGACGAATAGGAAAAACTCAACGTTTACCGGACGAAAGGGAGAAGCTCGACGTTTATCAACACCAATGGAGGGGTGACCAGACATCAACGGATGACTGGGAAAGACTCGACCAGACGTCAACGGACGAAAGGGAGAAGCTCGACGTTTATCGACACCAACGGAGGGGTGACCAGACATCAACGGATGACTGGGAAAGACTCGACCAGACGTTAACGGACGAAAGGGAGAAACTCGACGTTTATCGACACCAACGGAGAGGTGACTAGACATCAACGGACGAATTGGAGAAAGGGATACAACCATACGTCAACGGACGAATGGGAAAAAAACAACGTTTATCGAAACCAACGGAGAGGTGACCAGACATCAACGGATGACTGGGAAAAAGGAATACCACTAGACATCAACAGACGAATAGGAAAAACTCAACGTTTATCGAAACCAACGGAGAGGTGACTCCTAGGGAAGGGTACAACTATACATCAATGGACGAATAGGAAAAACTCAGCGTTTATCGACACCAACGGAGAGGTGAATTCTGCACTAGGAGAAAGATGTTACGAACATCGAAAGATGATGTTTACCGACATCAACAAAGAAGACCAGACATTAACGAATGACTGGGGATGGACTCGATGTTTACCGACACCAGAAGAATGGTGTTTACCGACACCAAAGAAGGAACACACACGGGTGCTGACATGACACTTACCTGTATCACATATGTCGAGGCAAGGCTATACACTTGCTGGGGATCTCACTGGGGAGAATCAAGCTTTCCTTCCACGGACGGGTGAGGGAATAAACCTCTCTGGGGAGTTATCAATCCTGAATGCTGTCAGGAGCAACTGTAGCAAACGTGTCGTACAGATGTTGAACTATGATCCGCCTCTGCCGGGGATATGGTCTGATTAGGTTTAACACATGAATGCATATGTTTGAATTTTTCGATGGCGTAATGTTCCATATTGAATGGAAATGCTACGCGATTTGAGGATGCAATGATCACTACATGCAAGATGCAAAATGATGAGAACTCCTGTTGGGGAGAAACTGACTAGATACTCCAACTCTGTGGGGAGACTCTGTCTGAGGAATACTCTGCGGGGAGTAGCACCGAATTCTCACTCATGCCGGAGAATAGCATTGCTGATAGGGAAAGAATAGATCCTCCCGGGGACGAACCTTCACTGGACCCCCATCCACTCGGGGACTCCGCTAGGGACACAACCAATGCGACTTTACTGGGGAGAGCTGCCAATCCATAGGTAGAATGAACTCCACTGGAGATAACTTTCACCAAACCTGATCCACTCGGGGAACTTGCTGGGGAAAACCTTCACAACCCTGATGGGGATAAGCATACACAACCCTATTGGGGAAAGGCCTACACCACTCTGCTGAGGAAATAATATACCATGCCACGTTGGGGATAGACATCCACAACCCTGCCGGGGATAAACGTTCACGACCCCGCCGGGGATAGCAGTACTTCAAAACAGACTGCTAGGGAATAAACTCCACTGACACCTCCGCTGGGGATACAACAACCTTCCAACTTGGTGGGGACTAACATTCTTCAAACTCAGTGGGGAACTGCCAACTTCTAGACTAACTGGGGATAAACCCACTCTCAGGCCTGCTGGGGAGTTACAAAAATCCTTAGACCTGCTGGGGAATAAAACTCCACAGACGTCTCTGCAAGGGATAAGAATAGTTCTGATAGCCTTCAGACTTGCTTGGGGAAACAGCCACTTCCAAGCTTACTGGGGAATTCCTGATCTTGACTATGCTGAGGAGACAAGTCTTGAATTTGCTTCATCTGCTGGGAAAGATCTCCATCCCACCCCACTGGACAGTGCCGACAACATTTCTGAACAAAACCATGGCTACTGTTCAGCCAGGAGACAACCTGCAAACGAGACAAACATGCCCCAGGGGACTACATGGACAAGATACGCTCAAGTGTCCTCAACATTCAAAATGATTTTCAAATGTTTTATCTTTCTGCACGTTATTGTCTAGCCTTCACGTTTTCATATGCAATGTTTATCAAAAATTTGGATGTTTTTGCAAACAAAACAGTAAAAATAAAAACAAGAGAGCTATTTATCTGAATAACGACTTTTATTGATTGAAAATGGGCCTGAAAAGGCTAATACATCGGGAAGCAATTCCTAGAAAGAGGTAATTGCGCACAAAAGGAAAAACCTATCCTAATGGCAACGTGAACACGGCATCCACTATTTCCCAATTCTGTTATAACTCACAGATCATCAGTTTTCCTTCCAAGTTCCTTGCTTTCTGAGAAGAATGATTGGACCGATCACATCTTTCGAGATGGTAGACGATGAAGCGCAATGAAGTACAGATAACTCAGGCTGTAGTCTTCGCTTTAATCCCTCTTTTGCCTGGATCGCCCTTGCGGGTTTTCAATCCACCGGGATACCCATTTTTGCCTAAGTCGCCCTTGCGGGTTTTCGACTTACCGGGTGTACAATCTTTTCATTTTTATCCCTAACTTTTGCCCGAACCTTCTTTTTTTTTTTTTTGGTTCGCCGGGATGCCCTTTTTTGCCTGGACTCTTTTATTCTTTTTGTCGAGCGGGTCAATTTATGCGAAGTATTTTTTGACTACGTCTGAGTTAACAGGGGACGGGAAATCTTCACCATCCATAGTTGTAAGCATCAAGGCTCCACCGGAGAAAACCTTCTTAACAACATATGGACCTTCATAATTAGGAGTCCACTTGCCCCTGTTATCTGTACCGGGAGGAAGGATCCTCTTCAAAACTAGATCACCGATCTGATAGCTTCGAGGACGCACTTTCTAATCAAAGGCTCTTTTCATCCTTCTCTGATACAACTGCCCATGGCATACAGCTGCTAATCGTCTCTCTTCGATAAGGCTTAACTCATTAAACCTTGTTCGAATCCACTCAGCTTCATCAAGCTTGACATCCAACAAAACTCTCAGAGAAGGAATCTCCACTTCAACAGGTAGGACAACTTCCATACCATACACAAGGGAGTAGGGGGTTGCCCCGGTCGACGTAAGTACTGAGGTACGGTACCCATGCAAAGCGAAAGGCAGCATCTCCTGTCAATCCTTGTACGTCACGACCATCTTCTGTACAATCTTCTTGATATTCTTGTTCGCCGCCTCTACAGCACCATTCATCTTCGGTATGTAAGGAGAAGAATTGTGATGTTCAATCTTGAAGTCTCTGCAAAGCTCTTTCATCATCTTGTTATTGAGATTCGAACCATTATCAGTGATGATTCTCTCAGGAACCCCATAACGACAGATGATTTCCTTCTTAATGAACCGGGCAACCACTTGTTTGGTAACATTAGCATAGGAAGTTGCTTCCACCCACTTGGTGAAGTAGTCAATCGCAACCAGGATGAAGCGATGTCCATTCGAAGCAGTAGGCTCAATCTTCCCAATCATATCAATCCCCCACATCGCGAATGGGCAAGGCGAATTCATGACATTCAGCGCGCTTGGTGGTACATGCACCTTATCAGCATAGATTTGACACTTATGGCACTTCCGAGCATATTTGAAACAACCGGATTCCATAGTCATCCAGTAATAACCGGCTCTCAACAATTTCTTGGACATTGCATGACCACCAGCATGGGTACCAAAAGATCCTTCATGCACTTCTTGCATCAACATGTCTGCTTCGTGTCTATCCACGCATCTGAGTAGAACCATGTCAAAGTTCCTCTTATACATCACATCATCCTGATTCAAGTAAAAGCTTCCAGTTAGCCTTCTCAGGTTTTTCTTGTCATTCTTTGACGCACCTTCAGGATACTCCTGGCTCTTGAGGAAGTTCTTGATATCATAGTACCACAGTTTCTCATCAACAACAGACTCGGCTGCAAACACATATGCAGGCCTCTCGAGTCGATTCACCGCAACATGTGGCACATGATTCCACCAATGAACTTTGATCATAGAAGACAAAGTAGACAACGCATCAGCCATCTGATTTTCATCCCGGGGGACATGATACAGCTTCACCTTCTTGAAGAACGTCAGTATCCTTCTGGTGTAATCTCTGTAAGGAATCAAATGCGGCTGATTAGTATTCCAATCTCCATTGACCTGATTGATCACTAGAGCGGAATCTCCATAAATGTCAAGAGTCTTGATCCTCAGATCGATGGCTTCTTCTATCCCCATTATGCAACCTTCATACTCGGCCTCGTTGTTGGTCACGTCAAAAGTCAGCCTGGCAGAAAAAGGTATATGAGCACCTTTTGGATTGATAAGCACTGCCCCAACGCCATTGTCGTTCACATTCACAGCCCCATCAAACATCAATGTCCACTTGTCATCAGGATCCAGTCCTTCCTCGACAAGAGGCTCTTCACAATCTTTCATCTTAAGATACATGATCTCTTCATCAGGGAATTCAAACATCATCGGCTGATAATCATCAATCGGTTGCTCGGCAAGGTAGTATGACAGAATACTACCTTTGATGGCCTTCTGCGACGTGTACTGAATATCGTACTCAGTTAGAATCATCTGCCAACGGGTAACACGTCCGGTGAGAGCCGGCTTCTCAAAGATGTACTTTACTGGATCCATCTTAGAAATCAATAAGGTAGTATGGTTCAACATATACTGCCTCAGTCGGCGAGCAGGCCAGGCCAAAGCACAACAAGTTTTCTCAAGCTGTGAATATTTGATTTCACAGTCGGTAAACTTTTTGCTAAGGTAGTATATGGCATGCTCTTTTCGACCAGACTCGTCATGCTGTCCCAATACACACCCCATCGAGTTCTCAGTCACTGATAGGTACATTATCAGAGGTCTCCCAGGAACTGGAGGTATGAGGATTGGAGGTTTCTGTAAATACTCTTTTATCTTGTCAAAAGCTTTCTGACAATCATCGTTCCACCTGATTACTTGATTCTTTCTTAGCAATTTGAATATTGGTTCACACGTGGCAGTTAGGTGAGATACAAACCTTGTAATGTAGTTCAATCTCCCTAAAAACCCACGAACCTGCTTTTTAGTTTTCGGTTCAGGCATCTCTCGAATAGCTTTGAATTTTGCTGGATCAACCTCAATCCCTTTCTCACTGACAATGAAGCCTAACAGCTTCCCGGATCTCACACCAAACGTACACTTGTTTGGATTCAGCCTCAGTTTGAATTTTCTCAGCCGGTCAAACAACTTCTGCAAATTAACCAGGTGCTCCTCTTCTGTTTGCGACTTCGCAATCATATCATCCACGTACACTTCAATCTCTTTGTGCATCATGTCATGAAAGAGAGTCGTCATAGCCCTCTGATAGATAGCACCGACATTCTTCAGCCCAAATGACATCACCTTATAGCAAAACGTGCCCCAAGGTGTAATGAATGTCATCTTTTCCATGTCTTCTGGCGCCATCTTGATCTGATTATACCCAAAAAAACCGTCCATGAAAGAGAAAATCGAGGATTGAGCCGTATTATCAACCAGTACATCAATGTGAGGTAATGGGAAATCATCTTTTGGACTCGCTCTATTCAAATCCCGGTAATCGACACACATCCTAACTTTGCCATCCTTCTTCGACACGGGAACAATGTTGGCCACCCACGGGGGATAAGTCGTTACTGACAAGAAACCCGCATCAAACTTCTTCTGAACCTCTTCCTTGATCTTGACGGCCATATCAAGACTCATTCTCCGAAGCTTCTGCTTGACTGAAGGACACTCTTCCTTGAGAGGTAGTCTATGCACCACAATATCGGTATCCAACCCAGGCATATCTTGATACGACCAGGCGAATATCTCCACATACTCTCTCAGCATCTCAATCAACCTTCTCTTGACATCTTCTTTTAAAGCAGCCCCGATCTTAAAATCTTTTCTGGCGTCCTCAGTACCAAGATTAACAACCTCCAACTCCTCTTGATGAGGTTGGATTACCCTTTCCTCTTGCTTCAACAATCCCGCCAATTCTTTGGGGAGTTCACAGTCTTCCTCACTCTCCTCTTCAGCTTGGTAGATGGGATTATTGAAATCATACTGAGCCATAACATAACTGTTTATAGTGGGATCCGTGAGATCACTTCTGCATGTTTAATGCTTTATTTTAGAAAAAGAGTTCAAGAAAGTCACAAAAACAAAACATTGCCATTTTATTTTTTTTGAAAAATGAAAACAAAAATAGAAAGACAGGGATCACAAAATTGTTTGCAAAACATCCTTTATTAATGATATCGTTGAAAAAAACATGATGAGGCCCTACAATGAACCACTACGCCTTGGGCAAAACGTAGGGTTTTGTGCAAAATGAAAAACAAAAGAAAATTACTCTGTTTGAAGAGTAACTTGAACCACATCTTCTACTGTCCAGTTGTTGATCGACTCCCCTGGTGCACGCGGGCGAACCCAGTTTTCTAGATCACAATCACTGTCATCATCTTCACTACCAGCTGCAAAGACGTCACCGTGATTCATCAGCCCAGTGCTGGTAAAGGTACTCGGCCCTGTCTGCACATCCTGCTCCTCCTGCAGAGGTTGATGGCCAATTCCGAACTTATCTTCTTTGACAGGAAAATCCATCATCTTGCCCCAGCCTTCTGCTTTACCACGGTTGACAACCTCTACCGCCTGTTTGTTCGATGCAATTGAGGCACCTGGCTTCTTCTGCTCAGCAAAAGCCACCCTCTCAAGAGCAACGGTCTCAAATGCCTGGCATAAAGTTTCATGGATCTCGCCATCCAACTCTACATACTTGAAAGAGGATAGGTGACTCACCAGAATGTCTTCTTCACCGCACACAGTCACAATCTGACCGTTCCAGACATACTTCAGCTTCTGGTGGAGAGTTGACGAAGCTGCCCCAGCTGCATGAATCCAAGGACGCCCTAATAGGCAACTATATGCTGGTTGGATGTCCATCACATAAAATACAATGTCGAATACCTCCGGACCGATCTTCACCGGCAACGTGACTTCACCAAAAACAGACTGTTTGGATCCATCAAATGCACGAACAATCAGATCGCTCGGAGTAAGGATAACTCCTTCCACATCAATCTTACCCAGAATCTTCTTAGGCAGCACATTCAACGACGAGCCAGTGTCTACCAATACATGAGACAGCACTGCGCCTTTACACTCCATAGTGATATGCAAGGCCTTGTTATGGTTACGTCCTTCAGGCGTCAGATCTAAATCTGTGAACCTGACACCATGCCTGGTACTCACATTAGCAATGACACCCTCCAATTGGTTGACAGAGATCTCTTGAGGCACGTAAGCCAGATTCAGCATCTTCAACAAGGCATTACGGTGCGCCTCAGAGCACAGAAGCAATGAGAGGATAGAAATTTTGGACGGAGTCTAATTCAGCTGATCTACAATCTTGTAGTCACTCTACTTGATAATCTTCATGAACTCTTCCACGTCTTTCTCGAACGACCCCTCAGGCGCCTCCTTCTAAGCAGGTTCTTCATCAACCACGGCCTGTTTACCTTTAGCCTTGGCGAGAGCCCAGACATTGTTATCCCTCAAAGGTTGTGGAGCAAACAAACGACCGCTTCTGGTGAAACCTCCGGGTCCCCCAACGTTATCCACAACTGGACTCGCAACCACAGGAGTCCTACTAGGCACACCAATAGTCACAGGAGATTGATTCACTAGCCTAACCTGACTCTCAGCCCTTCGGTTACTGCGATAAGTGTTGTCATACTTCCATGGCACAACCCTATTATTTTCAACAGCCCTTCTGCCCGAAGCAACGATAGTAGTTGGAGTACTGACAGTCACAGGAGCAAAAATGGTAACAGGAGTACCAACAGTTGTAGGCGTATTAACAACTCTTTGGCCACGTCCCTCAGACGGTTTGAAATAAATGGTGACGGTTGACACCACCCCACGATCTTTAACAGCCCGAGCAAACTGTAGACAACCCTCATCAATCAGACTCTGAATACTAGCCCTCAACTGATCACAACCATTCTCTGATTCAGCACATTCTACACAACCCTCACAACAGCCTGGGAACACTCCCCCATTCAACAAACGGTCTTTCACAACAAACATCGATGTCTGAACATCCTCAATACTGACCACCAAATCTTCAGCTTTACCATCTTCCAAATTGTTCACTCTGTGTGCACCATGCTGCGGCATAAGGTTGTTCACAACATTCGGCACAGAAGCAAAATTGATGGTTTTAGCGTCAATTAGGTCCTGGACCTTATAATGAAAAGCCCGACAGTTCTCAATATGGTACCCCGGTGCACCAGAGTGGAAATCACAACGCACGTTGACATCATACCCAGGTGGTATTTTTGTCAACAGAGCCATGGTACGCAACTCCACGAATCCCAATCTGAGCAACTCAGGCAGCAACTCAGCATAAGTCATCGGTAACGGATCAAAACATCGATCAGGCATCCTTTGTCTAGGCTGATACGGACGTTGTTGTTGTTGTTGTTGTTATGGCGGTTGTTGAACCCTCTGTTGTTGTTGTTGACGAGGCTGAGGTGCCGGAATGGTTACAGCAGCAACCTGGCGATATTGCCCTCTGTTCACATTTCTCCTACCGTGTCGCACAACGTTGATTTCACCCTCTCTCCTGCGAGGTGCCCCAGCAAATGGTTTCTTGGAAGATGAGGACCCAACATCTTGAATTTTTCCAGCTTTAATCAAACTTTCAGTCCTCTCACCACAGATTACGACGTCTGAGAAACTACCGAAGGGGCAACTTCCCATCCGGTCCATGAATACTCCCTGTAAGGTACCGATAAACATGTCAGTCAACTCCCTCTCCAGCATAGGGGGTTGTACTCGTGCAGCCAACTCACGCCACCTCTGGGCGTACTCCTTGAAGCTTTCACCAGATTTTTAACATAGACTCTGCAACTGAGTCCGGCTCGGCGCCATGTCTATATTATGTTTATATTGCCTCAAGAAGGCCTCACCCAAATCTCTCCAATTTCGGATAGAATCTCTCTTCAATTCCATGTACCAATCCAAGGACGCCCCAGACAAACTATCCTGGAAAAAATACATCCACATTTTCTCGTCATCTGTGTAAGCAGAGATTTTCCGGTAATACGCCTGCACATGGGTGCGAGGACAAGAAGTACCATTGTATTTATCGAACGAGGGTGCTTTGAATTTGTAGGGAATCCTCAAACCTTCCACCAAACCCATATTTGTAACATCAAAACCCAAAGAGTTCTGACACTCCATGGCCCGGATCTTTTCAGCAAGGGCATCAACTTTACGGTCCCTCTCTTCAACCCTCACTACATCATCGTCTTCATTGAGGAGTGTGAACATATCCTCCTGCCTGTCAACAAGCGGAGCAGGATGACGAATCGGAGCCCGGGTAGCTCTGGCATTAACAGTCTCTGCAGCAAGAGGCTGTCTGTTGATTCTGATACCCCTCAATTCATCCCCTACAGCATAGTCATTGGCGGGAGCAGCAGCAGTAACATTCTCAACTTCCTGTCTCTGGGCTAAGGCACGCAGCTCCTCTTGCCCTTGAACAACCCCTTGCATCATTGTCATAAATTGGGCCATGTTAGCCCTCATCTCAGCCAATTCTGCTTGAACCTGGTCCATGTTTCTCTGATGATTCAATCTGGTTGAGTAACGGTGCAGTCGTTGATCAGCTATCCTGCCTGACACAGGAACCAGAGTGAGAAGTCACGAACAAGAACACCTGTTATGCAAAATGATATGTGTATGATGCTAATGATGCGTATGATGCACATGATATGTTCATTTCTGAGGCATTCAAGAGCCTAATTCATCATCAAGAAATGGCAACCTGCAGTAAACAACAAGGAAGCAACATACACAAGAGTAATGAGCACAAGGTGAAACCAACAATCTCATCTATAGATATGAGCAACAAGGATCATACACCAATGTCAACAAGGATCCAAATAATCAGAGTGCAACAATGAATCCCATCCAACAAGCCTGGAGGTGATTCATAACATAAACAACAGAGATACAAGCTAAGACAAATGGCTTCAAGGAATGAGCGTCTTCAGGTACTGACACTGGTTTATCAACAGGTCACACTCTGAACATTATGGCAAGGGAGTGAGCTTCTCCTTCAGTTGTCTTCTGAGCTCCACAACTTCTCCTCCAAGTTGGCTCTCTGATGCACGTCTCAAGTCAACTTCCTTCTTCAGTTGGGTGTCTTTGTCTCTGAGTTTCTTTTCCAGGTCTCGTATCTTCTTCTGATAACTGGCTTCAACCCTCTGCAACCTCAGACACTCACGGTGTTCTGCATTCAACAGTGCCTCCATCTCTTCATAAGATCTCTTCTTGCTCTTTAGTCCATTAGCATCTACACCCTGCATGTCCTTGAGTTGATGAGCCAAGTTCAACTTGTCAACTTTGGCTTTGTAAAGCTCCATCTGGGTATCTTGCTCTTTCTCCTTCAGCCGACGATTCTCCATCAAGGCTTGCTTGTACTGCTCAGCAGGTACACTCTCAGCAAGGATCAAAGGTGGTTGCACTCGCAAAGACTCCATCCTATCATAGGGCAACAACAAAGTTTCCACTCTCTTCTTGACCCAATCAGTGTAATAAGGCATAGAAACAGCAAACTTCTTCCCCAGGACAGCTCCATCCTTGACACCAATGGTCTTCCAGGCTCTTCCCACTTGCTCCAATCTAGCAGGGTCACTCCGCTTCTCAAAATACACACTTTCAGCTATCTCAGCATCTAGTGGTCTTCCATTCATCACAAACCCCAACTAGCGAAGAGAAATAATCGGGTTGTAATTGATGCAACCCTTAGTCCCTACAAGTGGCACATTACGAAACTCTCCACAATTCAAGATGACATTACGCACATCCATCCGGTAAGATTTCCATATGATATCATAAGAGGTAAGAGACATAACCCTCTGAGTCCACGTATGAGTGCTCTGAGCATCCACAAAAGGTCCACTGACTGGCAGGAGAGACAAGAACCATCTGAGCAAAAGTGGGAGACAGCATCTGATAGCTCCACCCTTACCATGCCTACTGTGAATAGCATAGTAAGTGTCAGCTAACAAGGTAGGAACCGGGTTTCCTCCAATGAAGATAGTGACAGCAGCAAGATCCACAAAATTAGGCATACTCGGGAACAACACAATCCCAAAAACCATGATGGCCAACTGAGCATGAAAATCTTCCCAGTTTCCCTTCTTTGCTTCTTCTCTAGCCATCCTCAACAAATACTTCAAAGGCAACCCTACCACATCACCACTCGACTTCCAATTGTCACTCACTTCCTTGATACTCAGATGAAGAGCTCTGGCAACAACTCTGAAATCAACCTCCTTTGGAACATCCAAGAAAGGAACCTGATATCGGATCGGGACATTTAACAGAATGGAGTACTCTTCAAGAGTAGGCGCCAACTAATAGTCCTGGAAAGTGAAGCAACAGAGCTCTAGGTCGTAGAACTGTAGAAGAGTCTGCAACGGCACTGGATCTACTGCCATCTTCAACAGCATCAACAAATCCCCATACTGAACAGCAAACACCTTCTGATTACCACCGGTCACAAGGTTGCTCAACTCTATCAGGGACGTCAATGGCTCACGGTGAAAGCTGTAGGAGCAAGTCTTCCGCTTCAACTCTGGAACGGATGCCATCTGAAATTCTGGTGTAGTCAGAATTCAGATGTTCTACTCCAAGTCATGACATCTGATCTAACATTGTAACTAATACAGCAAGACAGTTATTAATCACTGTACTAATATGCACACGTTCACAGATGTCACGACATCTCATTCTATGTCACCCTAGAATGGATGCACACCTGGTTCCGTGCATCAGGAAGAAGGACTTAACAGAGATCAGTCCTAGCACTCACTTCTGTTGTTTTCTTACACAGTTATCATCTGTTACATTGTTCCAGTGTGTTTGTCTTTTACTTGTATTTCCTGAATAACAGGTTGAACACGTTAATCTAATTTCCACTTATTAGATTGCTAACAACTAGGCTATTTGTTAGGTTCATTAAGTGTAGGTTAGTAGTTGGTTTCCTTGATTTTAGCTCAGTTGTTGAATCCCTGAAGAATAGCCTGAGAAAAATACTGAAACAGAAAAACCAATCATCCTACACTTTAGCACATGCTGTTGGGAATGAATGTCACAACATTCAGTTCGATAGCCAGACCATATGCTGGTTCTGTTATGTTCCTGGAAACGGACTGTGCTAAGGTTGCAGTACTGTACAAGACCAACTATTCTCTACTTCAGTATCAGCCTTCAGTATCAACTGTCAAAACATCCAGTTTTACACTTTCACCATGATCCTTCGGCCAGGTCTGTTATCTTTGAAGAGAACAGACTTAAATAAATACTGAACTGAAATTAACCTGCTTATTATTCAATATACGCTGTCACTGATGAATGTTACAACAATCTGATTGACATTTAAACAGTAAGCTATATACCAGGTCTATTATCATCTTGATAAGCTGACTGGAATACCAGTTGAGTTGTGACAGTAATAAAACCACATGCAGCAGGAAAACAAACACAGGAAATTGTTAACCCAGTTCAGTCTAACATGACCTACATCTGGGGGCTACCAAGCCAGGAAGAAGATCCATTATTAGCAGTATTAATTCAGAGTTAAACTCCCCCGTTTACAACTCTTCACTTAATCCCTACCCAATGCAATCTATACCTAGGAACTCCTAGATAGAAACCTCCAGTTTCAATTCCTATCACTACAAATACAATGTAATGTTAACACACCTTGAACTTGCTTCACAGCTTCATTCAAGAACAAAATCACTCTTGCCTACAGGCTTTGAGTTACAAATATTCTCAGCTTTGACCACTGAGAAACACATGGTAACCTTCCCACAGATTGGGAGGTTTACCTCACACACACCCCTAAATTTTCATTCTAAGAGGCTTACAAATTACTAGGTTACAATGAGCTATTTATAACCTAATCACCCAACTGGATTTGGGCCTTCAGAAATTGCAGCAGACTTGTTCTTTGCTGTTACAACTTCAGCAGAAAAATTCTGCTACAAACAAGGTCTTCAATCCTAAAATCTCTCCATATATATCTCCATATTTAGAGCCTATATATATTCTGATTAAGTCTTTAAGACCTCCACATGGGAGTTAGGATATTCACCAAATATCCTTACTAATCCCAGAATATATACTGAATTAATTAATTCAGTTTTCTACACATGTACGATGTCACAGGCCTGATGTCATGACATCGTACATGACATGTTGGTCCAGATTATGAACTTCTTCAACCCAACATATTAAAACAACAGAGATGAATACATTATTCGTTTTACAAAATTAATGCCAATCCTAAGGAATTAACAATCTCCCCCTTTGGCAAATTTTAGCTAAAACAAATAAACAATACACTAGACAAAACATCCCAGTTTGGGAATGCTCTTCATCTTTGTCATTGGCTCCACCACCACAAACACCACAGTTGGTGTACATGAGGAAGTAGAGGTACAAGAATCAGTTGTACCAGGACCCTTCCCCTCAACAGGAGAGCTTCCTGAAGAGTATGTAATGCTGAGTACATAGTCAATGTAACTCAGATCACCAGGCACAGTTGTCTTCTTAACTCAGATCACAAGACACAAGTGGTATACCCAGTTGGTGGATTTTGTGCCTGCGCCAGCTTCTGTTTGCTACCCCAACCACAGTTAGCTTGCTTCTGGTACATTCTTAACCTCAGGACTATATTTCTCTCCCCCTTTTTAGCTAAACATTTGTAAAGGAACCCCTCACAAAACCAGATCCAGGCGCAGCTTGCCCAAACCTTAACATACCCCGTGATTCTGAGGGAATTGAGTGTTTCTCTTGTGAGAAGAAGAGGGTTATTACATCCTTTAAATAGTCCAGCCCGTGCTTAGGAATTAACGGTAGGAATAAATGCTTGGTCAAGGTTCATTAATTTTTGCTGAGAAACAGTCAGAGAATCACCAACAAAATCTCAGACTATCTTTGAATACCTTTTATAGCTCTTGACTGTTTCTTTTCCAAAACATCAGTTCCAGTGCATGGAGACTATTCCATATATGCAGTCAGACACGTTGCACGCGATGTCTTAACATTCCACGCGGCTTGTTCCTGCATTCTACCAGTATTCAACATTTCCCAAGACCCCTTTCAAACCTCCAGTAGAGACTTGACATCTGGCACTGCTATAGCCAAATTCCCACACTTCAGCAGATGGTTACTCCCCCTGTACCACACAGCTGTAGCCATCAGGCTTATTCTAATTTATCAGAATTAGACACATCACCTTCATAATTCCTAATGACTCTAGGATTCAGAAGGAACTCGCAGCATTGTCCAGGGCAATGTCATGACATTCGGTCAGACATTCTTCTGCTCACTCAACCTTGACATACATCACAGCATCCTGATAACTGACAAGGTGCCATACCTAGTTATCTGAGTACACATAGACCACAAGCTTGATGATTACTTGCAGCTTCAAAGACAGAACTCCCCCTGTCATGGACATCCTACTCTCCTCTTGAAACTTGGAGGACACACATGAGCATATCCAACACCCCAAAGTTGGACCTTCACATACTTCCTGATTCAAAGAGAATCCAGACCACTTGATGAATGGAAAACATAAGACGCATCTTCATGTCTTCAAGAGCACGCCCTCCGTTCAACCCTCTTAGCTGAACACATTCACACTCTATGTCAATCTCTCTTCTAACCAGAACAGAAGACCACTTCACAAGATGTTCTAACATCAGCTGGGACATCCTTCACAACAAGGGGCACCATCTGATAATCTTCCGATATCACTGAGTCACCAGCTTGATCAAGAAGACCCCAGACATAAATTGGGACATATACATTTTCATCCCATTACAAGAGATAATCTTCCATAGATGGCTCAGAACTCCTACCACAAGCTCCAAGGGATGAATAGAAAACACCTCCTTTTGTCTTCAACTTAATACTTTTCTGCTCAAAAGTAATTTGTCTCAGACTTTCCTCAAGAATAATCAGCTGCCATATGTTAATTATCTTGATTCTTCGAACTCACTTCTGAGGTAGACCAACTGCCACTGGTGGATTACCTCCTTCATGAATCCTCATATGAAAAGGTCAAATGCTGCTTTTTGACCTCCCCAAGTTTATCAGACTTCTCCCAAAGATATTCTGACCTTCCAAGTGAGATTTGAACTTCAAGTTACATGTTGAACAAAGCATGTAACATCTTCTCCAACCAGCAACTCCTAAGAACTGCAATGAGACCGACCCTTTTGAAGTACCCAATCTACAACTCTGTAGACCCTTCTATCTTAAGTTGATGTGCCACTTCACCAACTAAGAATCTGATGTTAAACCAAATGTCACAACATTGTGTTTAGACATCTAGCTGTTGAATTCAACTCCTTCTTCTGCCACTTGAAAGAACTTCCTCCCTTCACAGAACAAGAGTTCAATGTTCTCATAGACTTGATTGGGGAACCAAGTTTGAGTAAACAACCTCCATCCTGCAGATTTGCAGTTAAGTCATCCAAGCTCACACCTTGATGAATCCCTGCTTCTTCTCCAAAGACATCAGACACTCTGATGCATGAGTCTTCAGAAGGACCAGTTAGACACTAACCCTTCAGCTATACCAAGGATACCACTTCCTAAAGCAAGGATGTTTCCATGATGTCAAAACTGCTGCCACTTGTTCTTGACTCCACAATGTGCATAAGCTAATGCACTTCCTTACCTAGATCAGAAATAAACTGATCCAAGTAACCACCATCAAGACTATGATGTCTTATTCTTCTTGTACATACCAAGGCTGAACATGTTTCTTTCCAGGAAACCTTTTCAGAGATCATATGCTTTTGCTGCCACCAAAGAGATAGATCATAAGCCAATGAACTATCCTTCCTGTGATTCTGCACAGGGTCTTGAAGAAGTGATGTTCCAACATCTTTAATAACATCAGTTATCTTGAGCTCCAAGGATATTCAATTGAACACTTGTACTTGGCACAAGTAGACATTGATCTTAAATTCTTTCCCAATTATCCTTTCAGATACTTCCACCATAAGAATACGTTGAAAGTACTCTTCGTGTGTCAACATCTTCTGCTTGCAAGCACCTCGACAATTTTGAAAGTCTTCCCAGATTAAATTCACACTTAGGAATGAGAGAGATGAATTCTTCCTTGCAAATGTGTCACACAACCACCAGAACCCATGTGACACAGGTCAACAGCCAACTAGACCCTAGGCTGACCAAATGTGAGGAGGTTAACCAAAACTCCCCCTCAAATTAACAATCATGGAAACTTCACACCAATATCCATGCATTGTACAGATATGTCTCAACATGACATACACCATCCCTACCAGTGGCACCTAACTCTATGAGTTATACCTAGACATACTCCAATTACACCAATCAGACTTCAGCTGACCATAAGTACTAGTGAAAGACAACAACACTAGTTCATAGTAGATATGCATTGCCAGAGCATACTACCTCAACCAACCTCTGAATCTTCATATTCTCACTCCTTGAAAGAACTGTCACTTCTGATCGTGGTGTTTGAATAACAAGATTCATGGTCTGAATCCTCTTGAATGGAATAGTAGTCAGGTTACCCTATTATTGACTTCTATCATCCAGGGGACGTGTCTTCCAGTACACCAGAGTACTTCAGAAACCAACTATCCAACCCTGATCAATCTACAGGGATAAGGCACACAGCGGGGATTGCACAGTGTCACATTTCAACCAGCTCCACTTCTAGAGATCAAACTTCTAAAAGTGACCTTCTTGAGCACACATACAGTTGACCTTACCCTTGTCAACTTCGCACCTACAGATGTCTCCTCTTCTAGGTCAGGAGTAGGTTCCAAACAAAAGTATCCCTTTGTTTGACACCTAAAACATCTGATCTTCAACCATCAGTTGCATACTTGTTGAACAACATGTTCTAATATCACATAGAGCATTGGTTTCACCTCCTTGGAACAAACTTTCCTTGAAATTCTTCAAGGTCTTCATATACCTTACCCAAACGAGTAAAGGAATCAGTGATCAGTTGATTCTTACCATCCTGAAGTGAGAAGGTCATGATGAGTGGACTTGAGAAGACACGAGTATCTTTGACATCTTCAGTAGATTATGATGAAGTCTTGAATACAACAGCCTTTCATCCACATGAGGGGAAACTACATTAGAGTTTGAGTTTTGCCAGGTATTATGCAGCGGAAATCATAATACAACTCAACCAATGAACACACATTTCATCAGATCAGCCTCCAAGAGCATACCAAGTTTGAATATGATTCAATACTTGCACAGCTGTCCCACACAAAGGCCAATTGCCAATCTCCAGAGGCAGGTGCACACAGTTCCTGTCATGAATAGTCCATCCACCTACTTCAAGGGACCTTTCAGGGAAACCACAGAACCATCAACAGATTCCAACATTAGTACTAACATAACTTCTTGCCAGATACCAGAAAGCATCAGCCATGGATCTCATCCAGAAACAGAACAGGATGCCTGCTCTGATACCAATTGAAATTCTGGTGTAGTCAGAATTCAGATGTTCTACTCCAAGTCATGACATCTGATCTAACATTGTAACTAATACAGCAAGACAGTTATTAATCACTGTAGTAATATGCACACGTTCACAGATGTCACGACATCTCATTCTATGTCACCCTAGAATGGATGCACACCTAGTTTTGTGCATCAGGAAGAAGGACTTAACAGAGATCAGTCCTAGCACTCACTTCTGTTGTTTTCTTACACAGTTATCATCTGTTACATTGTTCCAGTGTGTTTGTCTTTTACTTGTATTTCCTGAATAACAGGTTGAACACGTTAATCTAATTTCCACTTATTAGATTGCTAAAAACTAGGCTATTTGTTAGGTTCATTAAGTGTAGGTTAGTAGTTGGTTTCCTTGATTTTAGCTCAGTTGTTGAATCCCTGAAGAATAGCCTGAGAAAAATACTGAAACAGAAAAACCAATCATCCTACACTTTAGCACATGCTGTTGGGAATGAATGTCACAACATTCAGTTCGACAGCCAGACCATATGCTGGTTCTGCTATGTTCCTGGAAACGGACTGTGCTAAGGTTGCAGTACTGTACAAGACCAACTAGTCTCTACTTCAGTATCAGCCTTCAGTATCAACTGTCAAAACATCCAGTTTGACAATTTTACCATGATCCTTCGGCCAGGTCTACTATCTTTGAAAAAAACAGACTTAAATAAATACTGAACTGAAATTAACCTGCTTATTATTCAGTATACGCTGTCACTGATGAATGTTACAACATTCTGATTGACATTTAAACAGAAGGCTATATACCAGGTCTGTTGTCATCTTGATAAGCTGACTGGAATACCAGTTGAGTGGTGACAGTAATAAAACCACATGCAGCAGGAAAACAAACACAGGAAATTGTTAACCCAGTTCAGTCCAACATGACCTACATCTGAGGGCTACCAAGCCAGGAAGAAGATCCACTATTAGCAGTATTAATTCAGAGTTAAACTCCCCCGTTTACAACTCTTCACTTAATCCCTACCCAATGCAATCTATACCTAGGAACTCCTAGATAGAAACCTCCAGTTTCCATTCCTATCACTACAAATACAATGTAATGTTAACACACCTTGAACTTGCTTCACAGCTTCATTCAAGAACAAAATCACTCTTGCCTACAGGCTTTGAGTTACAAATATTCTCAACTTTGACCACTGAGAAACACATGGTAACCTTCCCACAGATTGGGAGGTTTACCTCACACACACCCCTAAATTTTCATTCTAAGAGGCTTACAAATTACTAGGTTACAATGAGCTATTTATAACCTAATCACCCAACTGGATTTGGGCCTTCAGAAATTGCAGCAGACTTGTTCTTTGCTGTTACAACTTCAGCAGAAAAATTCTGCTACAAACAAGGTCTTCAATCCTAAATTCTCTCCATATATATCTCCATATTTAGAGCCTATATATATTCTGATTAAGTCTTTAAGACCTCCACATGGGAGTTAGGATATTCACCAAATATCCTTACTAATCCCAGAATATATACTGAATTAATTAATTCAGTTTTCTACACATGTACGATGTCACAGGC
Organism: Lathyrus oleraceus; assembly: GCF_024323335.1. Classification (NCBI taxonomy): domain Eukaryota; kingdom Viridiplantae; phylum Streptophyta; class Magnoliopsida; order Fabales; family Fabaceae; genus Lathyrus; species Lathyrus oleraceus. The sequence continues at coordinate 374,501,258 of NC_066580.1, forward strand.
CTGATGTCATGACATCGTACATGACATGTTGGTCCAGATGTTGAACTTCTTCAACCCAACATATTAAAACAACAGAGATGAATACATTATTTGTTTTACAAAATTAATGCCAATCCTAAGGAATTAACACCATCTCTCACAGTGAATAGACTCATGAATGAACCTGAGAAATGATATGCATGAGGGATTAGTTTTTTTCTGATTCCTTTTTTTTTACATTTTTTTTTATTGCATAATTTTTTTTTTGAAAATAAACATGCTATGATGCAAATGATGCAGACAAGACTGGCTGGCTGTGTATCTCGGAGCACAGGATCAAAGCTTCGGCTTGAACTTGAAACCACAAATTCATCTGAAACCCAAAGTCATCTGAGACCCCAAAATTCTGAACCAAGTCACCAACGGGATCACAAGTCATCAACAAGTCACCAACTGTACCTGTAATAATGGTCATTCCCTCCCCACTCACGGGTGTCATCTAGGCCAGGGTAAGGTTAAGAGAAACGCAGCATAAATAACCCTTTCATAGAATATCATCATATACACACCCGAAATATGTAACGACGATACCCCATCAGAGTCTGAACTGCTCGTGATATCAATGTTCCTCTAAGTGGCGCAATACCACCCGCTTCCCATGAATCACTCTATTCCTAGGTGTCCTAGATTTCACTCATAGCCTGGGTATTGGGCCTTTTACCTCATGTAACTCCCACCCCAACAGAGAGACAACACAACACAGCCAGATGAATAGATGAAAATGATGAATGCAAACATAAATGCAAACATAAATGCAAATATATATACAAATAAATGCAATAAATGAAACAGCAAAAGCAACCAAACCCTATCCTAGAGAGCGCTAGGAGAGACTCACTTAGGGAAGATAGACCAGCAAGAGGTCAACTTCTCTATTCCCCAGTAGAGTCGCCAGCTGTCGCATTACGCGAAAAACTGGCGGGAAAACGAAACAACAGAGCCGCCACCGTGCGTTATTTATCCCAAAGGAGGGAAAGGAAACGCTCGAAGTAAACCTGGAAAAGACATGGTCTCGCGACCAAAGATGGATGGGTACGGGAGTCGGTTATGCGAAGGGAAGGTATTAGCACCCCTACGCATCCGTCGTACTCGACGGGATCCACGCACAAAAGAAAGGATAAGGTTGCTAGAAACTGCTCAAACATCACACAAGGCTGGACGGAACACAGAAAGACATCATAAACTAACTCGGCAGGATGTCGTATCCTGGGCCTACGTAGTCTGTCAGGCACAGACATCAGAGTCGACGTAGTTCGGGACAGGGGAAAACGTGCTCGCTAGGATGTCGCATCCTATGCATACGTATCTTCTCTGACCGGAGAAGAGTCAGAGCACTCGTAGCTCGGCTAACGCACGCCAAACAAAACCACACAGGAAACCGACTGCCAGTCGCTGGACTTACGTCAGACTCCACGCAAACAGGCAAACATGGAAACCGAATGCCTATCGCTGGACTTACATCAGCCTGCGAACCAAAAAACACACACGCAAGAAACCGACTGCCAATTGCTGGACTTACGTAAGACTCCAACAAGCAAACAAGAGACAGGAAACCGACTGCCAATCGATGGACTTACGTCAGACTCCAAACACACACAAAGGGTTGAAAAAGAAAAAGGGCGCCCGGAGAGATCAGCTCATCTCCTGCCTACGTACCTCATCTGGTATGAGGATCAGGGCGACGTAGTTCCCCTACGCAGGGAAAAAAGGCTTCTAATCTAACCAGAGACTGGGAAATGACAAACTAGAAGGGAGACTGACTCGAGCCTAATAGTTATCATGTAAATTCACCGTGGTCCTAGGTTGAGGTTTCTATCTAACTTGTACAGGGAGCAAGCTATCCTAAACAGCACATGCAAATACATACAAGCACAAAAAGCAAGCACACACACTATATGCACACAATTGGGCTCATACAAGGTTAGGCTGTGAAACACAAGCCAACTGGAATCGGGTGTAGTTAGCTCTTAACCCTAACATTGAGAGTTAGGGTGAAGCAGATGAAATGGGAAGTGAGGGTAAGACCTCACAACTCTTATCCCTGGCCTGGGAGAGCTTCAGACAAATGAAAGTGTGGGAGTTCAGAAAGTAGGAACTCTTCTCCACATATGACTGACACAACAAAGATCTTGGGTTAATATCCACAATGCATCAACACATGGTGTGAGCAAAGTGGATGACACACTGAATAGAAGGAGATGGATTGCACACCTCTTTTATCTGCCAATTGCCTTATAAGAGGACTTTTCCTGCTTGGCACAACATTAAACAAACACAAGCATTGCCTCTTAAGGAGGGCTTCAGACAGGTGCCTGCCCACATAACAGGACAGGTCTTCCAGACTACATGAAGTCAGAGAGTTATACCTCAGTGGTTAAGCAACCAAGCAAAGAAAAAGCAAGTTCAATGAGAACTCAAAGCAACTTAGGTACCTGAAAAAATCTAACCCAATCAGTATACCATTCAAATAAACAGACAGACAACAGTCAAACACACAATCAAACAGATAAGCAAGCAATGCAACAGTGAGCAAGGCACAAGCTATTAAGCCCCTTGGTCTCAAAGCCTACAAAACAACTCAAGGTTAGCCAACATCTAGAGCAAACATCAATGCTCAAGTGAGGAAGCATCATCAACTATGGACTTGGATGTGTAAACCTAAAATCAAAGCTCAACTGTGGATCACAAACCACTAGGTCAAGGCCTAGGGTCAAAGATGGAGAAAAAATTCAAACCAGAACATGAAATTTAACATGAATCAACTTCATTCAATCAAGAACACAATCCAAAAGGTCCCATATCAATATCATTAACCAAAAGCATTTCATGAACCAAACATGGCAAGGTATGCAACTTGTGACCACATTGTGACATCAGAAGAAACAAATGCACATTAAATCAAAAATGATTCAAATAATCTTGGCAAAATTCATGAGTAAACAGAACATACAACATGATCATCACACAAAAAATTATAGGCATTGGACATCATTAGGCATGGCAATCACATAGCATAAGTCAAGACAAACACAACAAGCACATGTGTGACACAAATTGTCACACCAACTTAGCATAGGCATAAAACAGAGATGGATCATGGTAAAAACCTCAAACCAAAGCCAAAATAACATTCAACATGTCTAGAAATAGTGTGAAAAATTTCACATTCATTGGGTAAGGAACAAGCATTTTGTGATCAAATGAAATTCAAGGCAATTTAAAAGCTCAAATGTGACCATCCAAAATGAAAAATCTCAATTAAATCATAAATCAATCAAATAATTCCAACCAAAATCATGAGCAATCACAACATCCATAGCATGCATCATACAAAAAAACAAGGCAATTGGAGATCATTTGGCATGGCAAACTCATCAATCAAGTTGAACATCACAAGGTGTGACACAAATTGTCACACCTAACCTAGCACATTCATAAAACAGCAATGGTAATTGATAAAAATACCAAATCAACACCAAAATGTCAAGCAATGAGTCTAGTTATAGCATGCAAAATTTCATGAGCATTGGATCAAAGACAAGCATTTCACAAATGATATGGCAAAGCAAGGTCAAGCAAGCATACATGTTTACATTCCCTAGCACAAAATGAAATCCAGCCAAGCACAATTTATGGAAAAATGATCAAAAAAAACTAGACAGAAAATGAAACACAGTGCAAAAAACCTCATAACTTTTGGATCAATATTCAATTTATTGTGAATTTTACAAGATGAGAAAAAATGTAAAAAATGATATGAAGCATGGTAGAAATGTATGGAGGGAAATGGAAAATATAGCATGGCATTTGAATAAAACGCCCTCGCCAGGAATCGATCCTTGGGCGCATTTGAAATGAAAGAGGCGCCAAGCGTGAAACGCCGCGTTTCATTAAAACGCTGGCAAGGTCAACACAAGTCAAACGAGACGGATCAATCAGAACGCGCGCATGGGATTTGCATGGACCAATCACAATCAAGCTCTATTCTAAACACATGAGCAACGCTATTACGTGGTAAAATGAATCAAAATCGTTCCCTAAAGGTCTGCATCATCTTCTTCATCGTGCAACAGAGGAATAGTTGAAGTTCATCAATCATCAAGAACAAATTCTCCAGATTTTAAAAATAAGCACATCAACACACAGCATATTCATCATAGATCATGAATCAAGCATGGAAATGGCATAAAACATCATAATCAATTGGAATCGAGCAAATCAAATTTCACACATGGATGTTTAATCTAACATATCTAACTCAATTTTGCATGAAAATTGGTGATTCAAAGCTCAGTTTAACCAGCAAATCAAGATCTATAGCAACATCATAATACATTTGTGAAAAGAGAGATTTGATTCAATGACCTCTTGAAGAGCAGATTTGGAATTCGAGTGATTCAAGGCCTTGTGATGCTCCAATGCGTCTCTGTGATGCTTGTACAGTTGATTGGATGAAAACTTAAGGTTCAATGGTGCACGAATCAACCAGAATTTGGATTCACCATTGTTGCTTCCAAGCTTCAAGCATGAACAAACAGGCGCGGATTCTCTTGGTTCTTCCTTCAAACTTGCTCAAAGATGCTTCAAGATGATGAATCAAGTAATGGATTGTGATTTGTTTGAAGAAATTGAGAGAAAATTTTGAGAGAAAAGTTTGATGAATTTGATCTAGATCTGAAAAAGTGATTGTTGTTAATGCTGAAACAGTTAGGGTTTTAGCTTTATACCTCCTACTAATCACTCCTTAATCATGTTTAGGCCAATGGTTAAGTGGAATTAATAAAATGTGGTGTAAGTGCAAATTGGGATTTTCACCCTATGCATGAAATGCATGGTGAATAGTGCACGAAAATTGACTTAATTTCACACCAAATTCTGTTTTGGAGCTAAAGGCAATGGCACAATGTTCAAATAATTGACCAAACTTAAACTTCAATTTTCCCTCCAAAAATCAAGTAAAATGGCAAATGTTTATATGATGATAATGCATGTCATGTAATGCAAGATTTGGAAACTAGAAGTCAAAATAAGAACAATGCAAAAAGAGCCATCCAATTTGGAGTTTTGGTTTGAAAGTTATGCTCATTTGAAGTTCAATGTATACTTTGCGATGTTTGAACCATATCTCCTCAACCACACATGAGAAATCCATGATCTTGGAATTTTTGGAAATGGGAGAGAAAGATCTTCAACGTTCATATTGGACAAAATTTCATTTGAAGCTTTCTTGATGATGTAATATTGAGATTAAGTTGGTCCAAAACCTTGCCATTTTTGGAAAGTTCAAATTACAGGTCACTTACTATTTTGGGAAAGTTTTGATCTGACCTCAAATTCTTCAATGTTGATGTTTGAAATGTCAAATGAGACTTGTTAGCACCTGAATGAGGCATCTCTAACCATCTCCCACCTTCAAATCCACAGTTGAACTGACAGTTGACTTCTATGGACTTTTTAGGGTTTCAGATGAACTGATAGTGCCAACCCTAGGGCTTTGATCTCATGGAAAATGCTCTTGTTGCCTTGCACAGTTGAGTCTCCTGACCAGTCTTTCCTGATGACTTGATGGACTATGCAATAAACAATACAATGTTAATGACCTAAAATGAAAATGTATATACAAACTGGGAGGTGCAAATTTGAGGTACTAAACTAGGCTGACACGGCCCGTGTCAGCTGACACGAGTGGTTGTGTCAGCCTACTGCTTCCTGTGACACGCACACTACTTCCTTGAAACGGTTGGGGATGTTGCCTGACACGGCCCGTGTCAGTTGACACGGCCCATGTCAGTTGACACGGATGGCCGTGTCAGGCTACTGTTTATCTTTAAAAGCTTCTTCTACCTGACACAGCCCGTGTCAGGTGACACGGGTGTCCGTGTCAGGTGACACGGGTGTCCGTGTCAGGCCTTTTGGTACTGGGGTTTTTCCACTCCCTTGCTTGTTGTAATTCCGCATTGTCCCGCTCCGAGTTCTTCGGTTCTTCTACCTTGACCTGTAAAACACAGATATCCCACGCGTAAAATTACAAAAATATAAGTAAAATATAACAATGAATGAAAATGATTAATTATTATACTTGAAGTAAATTTGCCTTGAAAAGTACTAAAATGCTTGCATAGTGTCTCAAAATCCTCGATTTCTTGTCGGATCAGTAACGAAAACTTAGTGAAAATAGTGATTGATCACAATCATCCATGAGTAAATAACTCAGTGGGGAAAGAGGAAAGGTTAAAGTCTTTCTGCTTAGGGGGATGACACTCTACGATTGAAGGAGGATAGACACACCAAACTTGTATAAGGATAAAGTACCACCATAGTAGAGGACAAAAATCACAAGATGTAATAATGCAGTAATGAAGTTATATGGGTGTATATGTATATGTATATGTATATGTATATATGATGCTTATGCTGACAAAACAATCATAAATGATACAAAAATATCGTTGATCTGAATCATCGATGCAATTCTTAGCCAATCCACTAAAGAGGGAAACAACTGCTTGATAAAAGTTCAAACATATCACAGGCTCAACCCTAGCTGGGGAGGAAAGGAGGAGATCTGCTGAGAATGCTTCTATCAACTCTGTGGGGAGTTTTAGGTCGACACCATATCAAATGGGGGATAACCCTGTAGGGGAGACACACAAATAGCTGCTTAGAAACCAGGATGAAACTCTAACTGGGAACAAATCTGATGGCGACTTGCGGGGAATCAAAATTCTGCCAAAATTTGTTATAATGAAGTGCCTGCAACACGAGGGGAGACAAACACAAACTCAATTAGGGATAACGACGAATTAACCGGTTGGGGAAATCAACAAACATCGGATGACAGCATACTGCCGGGGATGAAAGAGGAAACATGCCAACTGCTTGGGGAACCCAATAATGTCCCAGACTTAGGGCTTACCGCTATCAAACCATCGTTGATATTCCTTTTAAAGAAATCGATTGCTTAAAATTAACGCTTTTATATGTTTAAAAAAATATGATTTTCATTAAAATTTTAATTTCAAAAAATGATCATAATAAAATTAAAATCTATTTGGCTGAATTAAATAAGAGTAGAAACAATTGGACAAAAGCTCAACTTTATTTAATAGAATGGTAGTGTGTAAATGACAAGACTCCATAGATCTTTACAAAAGTTTGAAAAATGTAATTTACATGGAAAAGGGCTTCATTTAATACAATGATCACCAATCCTTCTGCCAACTCTTGATATCCACTGTGCTCTTAGCCGCAACTAGGGATCAAAATCTGACAATGTGCTCAAGAAAGTCTTCAGAACTGAAGATCAGCGAGATGCAATTACTTTCCATAATCCCTAATTTTTGCATAAATTGCCCCAAGGTGGGGTACTCAATTTATCGGGAATTTTCTTTCTGTTTTATGTCTCTAACTTTTTCCTGGATAGCCCTTTCGGGTTTTCAATCGACCGAGACGCTCATTTTTTCCTAAACCGCCCTTTCGGGTTTTCAACTTAGCGAGTTTTTCTTTTCTTTTTTTAGGCGAAGTATTTCTTGATTGCATCAGCATTCACAGGACGAGTGAACTCTTCACCATCCATAGTTATAAGAATCAAAGCATCGCCTGAAAAGGCTCTCTTAACAACATATGGGCCTTCATAATTAGGAGTCCATTTTCTCCTAGAATCTGGTTTGAAAGATAGAATCTTCTTGAGCACAAGGTCACCTTCTCTAAACACGTGAGGTCTGACCTTCTTATCAAATGCCTTCTTTATCCTTTGTTGATATAACTGACCATGACACATGGCCGTTAATCTCTTCTCTTCAATTAAATTCAACTGATCATACCTGGTTTGACACCATTCAGCTTCAATCAACTTGGCTTCCATCAAAACACGCAATGATGGGGTTGCCCCTGTTGAAGTGCGGATGGATGTATGATACCCGTGCAAAGCAAATGGGAGCATCTCATACCAATCCTTATACGTTACAACCATCTTCTAAACGATCTTCTTGATGTTCTTATTCGCAGCTTCAACATCCCCATTCATCTTAGGTCTGTAGGGAGAAGAATTATGATGTGCAATCTTGAAGTCTTTAAATAGAGCTTCCATCATATTTTTATTCAAGTTTGATCCATTATCAATAATGATCTTACTTGGCACACCATATCGACATATAATCTGATTCTTGATAAACCTCACAATCACTTGCTTGGTTACATTTGCATACGATGTCGCTTCAACCCATTTTATGAAGTAGTCAATAGCCACCAAAATGAAACGATGTTCGTTCAAAGCTTTGGGCTCAATCATGCCAATCATATAAATTCCCCACATGGAGAAGGGCCATGGAGAGGAAATGACGTTCAATAGTGTCGGAGGAACATGAATCTTATCTGCATATATTTGACACTTCTGGCATTTCTTCACAAACTTACAACAGTCAGATTCCATTTTCAGCCAATAGTAATCTGCTCTCAACATCTTCTTTGCCATTGCATGTTCATTGGAATGAGTACCAAAGGAACCTTCATGGACTTCAATCATCAATAGGTCTGCTTCGTGTCTATCCACGCATCTGAGCAGAACCATATCGAAGTTTCTCTTATACAAAACATCACCATTGAGGTAGAAGTTACCGGCTAATCTTCTCAAAGTCTTCTTATCTTTCAAACATGCCCCAGACGGGTAAATCTGACTTTGGAGGAAACACTTGATATCAAAATACTACAGCTTCTCATATTTGATCTCTTCAACAGAAAATACATGAGTTGGCCTATCAAGACGCATCATAGTCAAATTGGGAACCTCATTCCAATACTTCACCACAATTATTGAAGCCAATGTTGCAAGAGCATCTGCCATCTGGTTTTCATCTTAAGGGATATGATGAAACTCAACCTTTGAAAAGAAAGTTGAAATTCTCCTCGCATAATCTCCATATGGTATCAAACCGGGTTGATTTGTCTCCCATTCACCTTTGATCTGATTCACAACCAAAGTCGAATCTCCATAGACATCTAAGTACTTGATTCTGAGATCAATGGCCTCTTCTAGCCCCATAATGTAAGCTTCATACTCAGCCATATTATTTGGACACTTGAAAATCAATCTAGCTATAAACGGAAAATGTGTGCCTTGAGGAGTAATAATCTCTGCCCCAATGCCATTACCATGCCGATTAACACCTCCATCAAATACCATGCCCCAACGGGACCAGGTTCTGGCACTTCTGCAAGCAATGGTTCATCACAATCTTTCATTTTCAGGTACAAGATCTCTTCATCAGGAAATCCGTATTGCACTGACTGATGATCTTAGATTTGTTGGTGAGCCAAATGGTCGGCCAAGACACTACCTTTGATAGCTTTATGAGATCGGTATTCGATATCATACTCTGATAAAACCATTTGCCAATAGGCAATCCTCCCAGTTAAAGCAGGCTTCTCAAAAATATACTTGATTGGATCCAATTTGGATATCAACCATGTGGTATGATTCAACATACATTGATGCAAATGCTTAGCAGCCCAAGCCAATGCACAACAAGTCTTCTCAAGCATAGAATACCGAGTCTCACAATCAGTGAACTTCTTATTGAGGTAGTAAATAGCATATTCTTTCTTTCCAGTCTCATCTTGCTGACCTAGAACACAACCCATACTCTCTTCAAGCACAGTCAAATACATGATTAATGGTCTTCCTTCAACAGGCGGAGACAGAATCGGAGGCTCAAGAAGATACTCTTTGATACTGTCAAAATCTTTCTGGCAGTCTTCGGTCCAATCACAAGACTGAACTTTCCGAAGAAGCTTGAATATAGGCGCACATGTGGCAGTCATGTGTGAAATCAATCTTGAGATATAATTCAAGCGGCCGAGAAAACCTCTGACATGGTTCTCATTTTTGGGAACAGGCATCTCTTTTATTTATTTGACCTTGGCAGGGTCAACTTCAATACCCTTCTCACTAACAATAAAGCCCAACAACTTACCAAAACGAACTCCAAAAGTACACTTATTGGGATTTAAGCAGAGTTTATACTTCCTTAAACGTTGGAATAGCTTCAACAAATGCTCAACATGTTCCTCTTCATTAATAGATTTAGCAATCATATCATCAACATAGACTTCGATCTCTTTATGCATCATATCAAGAAAAAGAGTAGTCATTGCTCGCTGGTAAGTTGCACCAGCATTCTTTAAAACGAAAGGCATCACTCTATAACAAAATGTTCCCTATGGTGTAATGAATGTGGTCTTTTCCATGTCTTCGGGTGCCATCTTGATTTGGTTATATCCGTAAAATTCGTCCATAAATGAAAAGACTTTGAATTTAGTTGTATTGTCTACCAACATATCAATGTGTGACAGGGGAAAATCATCTTTCGAACTGACTTTATTCAAATCTCTATAACCAACGCACATACGAAGTTTTCCATCCTTCTTGAGAACAAGCACAATATTGGCCACCCCATGTGAATACTTGGCAGTAACAAGGAAACCAGCATCAATCTGCTTCTGCACTTCTTCTTTGATCTTCACTGCCATGTCAGGATGAGTCCTCCTCAACTTCTGCTTGACTGGCGAGAATTTTGGCTTCAACGGCAATCTATGCTCCACAATCTCCGAATCTAAACCAGACATATCTTGATAGGACAAGGCAAACACATCTGAATACTCTTGGAGAAGATCAACCAACCCCTTCTTAACCTCTGGACACAGTTGAGACCAAATCTTGACTTCCTTCACATCATCCTCGAAACGCAAGTTGACTAACTCAATCTACTCTTCAAATGGCTTAATCGCTTTTCTTTCGTGCTCAAGAAGATGATACAATTCATCAGATACCTCCTTATCACTTCCTTCCTCGGCCTCAAACACAGGGAATTCCAAATTTAGAGAAGGAGTAGGATCATTGTATTCAATGGGTTTAGAAACCAACCTGCATAATGATTTGATATTTTGATTTTAGAGAAGTGATTTGTGACCAAATATTATGCAGATGGACAAGTTTATTTATTTATTTATGTTTTTTGTGATTACCATTTTCATAATAAAGTAAAAAGTAAAAATAAAACATCATAGATGTGGATGAATAGAATTATATTTTATTAATGATCAAATATTGAAAATGCCCAAACAATGTTCACTCCTCCCTTAGGCATAGGAGAAGGATTTTCAAAAACAAATAAAAGTAATTACATAGATCGATGCACAATAATAGGAACATCAACAGCATTCCAATTGTTGCAAGCTTTTCCATACGTCACAAAATTGGTGCAGTCTACATCTTAATCACCCTTGATCACAGCAGCTAAGTGTTGTTCATTACCATGAATGAACCCTCTGCTATGAAAACTGGGTTGCTCATCTTCAACTTTAGCCACTGATGAACCTCGTTGGAAACCCAAACCGGCTCTGCTCTTGTTGTCGGAGACCTCTACCATTCGTCCCCACTGATCAGACTGACCATCTTCAACAATTCTCTGCGCATCCTTATATGAGGACATGGGTGCCCCAACTCTCTTTTCCTAAGCAATAGATAGAGCTTGGAACGGAGTTCAAATCTCATCCTCAGCTTCTACGTAAGAAAAAGACAACATGTGGCTTACCAACAAAGCCTTCTCCCCACCAACAATAACTAGTTTCCCACTGTTGACAAACTTTAATTTCTTATGCAACATTGAAGTAACAACTCCTGCCTCATGAATCCATGGTCTTCCCAACAAACAGATATAGGCCAGGTGGATGTCCATTACTTTAAAAGTAATTTGGAAATCATTGGGACCTATCTTCACTGGAAGGTCCACTTCACCGATCACAGTCTTGCGAGAACCATCAAATGCTTTGACGATTACGCCATTATATCTCATAAGAGCTCCTTGGTACAACAATCTTGACATAGTTGACTTCGGAAGTACATTCAATGAAGAACCGGTGTCAACCAACACATATGACAGAGCGTCCTCCTTCTAAATCATTGAAATATGTAGATCCAAGTTATGATTTCTACCTTCCTCGGGAAGTTCTTCATCACAAAAGCTTAGGTTGTTGCAGGAAGTGATGTTAGCCACAATATGATAAAACTGATCCACAGTAACATCGTGTTCCACATAAGCTTGCTCTAGGGATTTCTGCAGTGCTTCTCTGTGTGCTTCTGATTTCATTAGCATAGACAACACCGATAACTTGGAGGGAGTTTAGAGCAGCTTCTCCACCACATTGAACTCGCTCTTCTTGATCAATCTGAGCACCTCATCATCATCGTTAGGATTCAAGCCGCTGGATTCACAAGACTGACACCTTGGAGCACTAACAGAATCTACCACAGGCACATCAGCTTTCTTACTAACAGATATATCTTCCACGTTCTTTGGGAATACTGGCCAATAGACACGACCTTTGTGGGTCACCTTAGTAACACCAGTTATACTCACAACAGAACTAGTCGTATGTAAAGGGACCTCTTGACCATTATCTAACATGGTAGCATTGTACTGATGTGGGACAACCTTATCGGATGCATACGAGACGGGGGCCGCTAACCGTATAACCAACGGCGATACCGATCTATTGATGACATTGTTACTGTTGCTGTTGTCATACTGGATCACTACTATTTCTGGAGTTTTGAACATAGGGACTATAACATTCACATTGTCATCTACATGACGGGATTGGTTAATCTGAATCATACCTTCATCTATCAACCTCTGGATGTCTCTCTTCACAATTATACAACCTCTAGGATTGACACTGCAAATAGCACAACCATCATGGTCATGCTCACACTCGCTAACCAAGCAAATAGCACAACCATCATGGTCATGCTCACACTCGCTAACCAAGAAAATACCCTTGTGCATCCTCACCAAGGACCTTCTAATGAAGCGTACTTCAAATACTTTGAATTCCCCAAGACAATCGTCCACCATATTAACAGATGAATTTCCATGGGCAGAAGGTGGATTAGCTTTGATGTTCGGCGCACGGTCCTTAAAGGACACCATTCCACTCTTGACCAACTTCTGGACTTCATACTCCAGGGGGTAGCAATTCTCAATATAATGAGCGAGAACTCCTTGGTGAAAAACACAACGAAGTTCCGGTTTCTACCACCATGGAAGTGGTTCAGGGATTTGAGGTGGGTTTCTTGGTTGCAGAAGGTTCTTGAGAACCAATGATGGATACAATTCAGCATATGTCATAGGAATTGGGTTAAAAGAGACCTTCTTCCTCTCAATGTTGTGTTGTTGTTGATGATTGTTGGTATTGTTGTTGTTTTAGGTCTTTTTTCATTGCGGTGGTTGTTGTTGACGTTGTTGTAGAACTGGTGTTGATTGATTGTTCGAAAATACCAGAATGACAGATGATACTTGATGATGGTGTTAACGGGGTGGTTGACTTCTTCTGACATGAGGCATCTTCTGCCTCCGAACACACACTACATTAGCTTCGCTTTCCTTCTTCTTAGCAATACTATTACCATACCTCTTGTTGGACGAAGCTTCTTCTTTAAATAACCTTCCCTTCCAGACACCTTCTTCTAGCTTCATCCCCATGTTTACCATCTCGGTAAAATCACTGGGGAAAGTGGCAATCATCCGCTCATAGTAAAATGAGCTCAGGGTCTTGAGAAAAATCCTGGTCATCTCCTTCTCTTCCAAAAGAGGGGTAATCTGAGCGGCGAGCACTCACCATCTTTGAGCATACTCCTTGAACGTCTCCTTATCCTTTTGAGACATCGACCAAAGTTGGTCCCTATCTGGCGCCATATCAACATTATACTTGTACTACTTTACGAAGGCTTCACCCAAGCCATTGAACGTGCAAATGCTTGCACTATCCAAACCCATGTACCATATCAAAGCGGCACCAGTCAGACTATCTTGAAAATAATGGATTAATAACTGATCATTATCAGTTTGCATCGACATGTTTCTAGCATACATGACGAGATGACTGAGTGGACAGGTATTCCCGTCTGACTCCATCATGGCAGTCAGACGGGAAATCCCGTCCTTCAAGTCTCTGTTCTCTTTCTCTATATGCTCCATAATATTTGAGTGATTGGCACGGGTATTGTATCGATGAGTCAGCTTGGCTGAAGCACAAAAGAAATACCAATAAGACATCTAGCGAAAGAGAAACCTGTTATGCAAATGATGCATGAAATACAATGCTTGATTTGTTTTTGTTTTTAAGGAACTTACTATATTATTTGCAAATGTATAATAACAATTGTAACAATTTGATTGACCATAAAGAATCTCTTTTATTTATATAATTGGAAGAATTACATTAAGTATAATTTCAGAAACCAAATGAAAATACAAGAGAAAAGGAGACTAGTCATCCTAAGGATCCCTAACAACAATGTCAGAAGACCTAGCTGCAAGCGCGTACTTCCTTTAGAATGCGTCGGATCTCGGTCTCAAAAGAAGCTTTCATCTGAGTCTTCTCGAGGACAAGTTGATCAACAATCTTCTTCCAAGAAACGGAAGACTGAGGCATACTAGAGGAAGATGAAACCTCCGGTTCTCTCTGTCTCTTCGTTACTCGATCTTCAAGTAGCTCAATAAGCGCATCTTTGTCCCTAGACTCAAGCTGCAACTCCTCATGCTTTCTGCTCAAAGCATGGAAACATTCTTCCCACATATCCTTCTCTTGCTTCATCTCGGCGAGCGCGTCTTCCAACTCCTCTACATCTTGGTTAGGGAGAGTTAATGGCTCAACCACAACCATAGACATAGGTCTTTCACAAGCATAATTCATCTTCGACTCCAAAGCTCTCTTCTTCACCCAAAGAGTGTAAGCTTCAAAAGCTACACAATTGTGCGGACCAAGCTCCGATCTTCCTTTCCTATGCACATTATGCCAAGCATGCACAATCTTCTACTTCAAATTTTGGGGATCTTTACCCTCTTGATAGAAAAGACCTTCTAACAAAGTGTTATTAGGTTTATCTCTCAAGGGGAACCCAAGTTGACGACAAGCCAAAGCAGGGTTGTAGTTAATTCCTCCTTGTGTACCAATGAGAGGCACATTAGATAATTCACCACAACAATCAATAATCTCCAAGCTACTCAATGAATAATCATACCAAACTATATCATCATTAGTGAGAAACATAAGTCTCTGAGACCACCATAGACATTGTTTGTTCTCCATAAAAGTAGGCGTCTGAGGAAAGTGCGAAATAAACCACTTGTACAGAAGAGGAACACAACACACAATCGGTCCACCACCCTTAGAATTCCTTAGATGCAAAGAGAAGTACATATCTTCCAACAGAGTAGGCACAAGATTCCCAATTAAGAAGATTCTAATGACGTTAACATCGACAAAACCGTCAATGTTAGGGAACAAAGATAAACCATAGATGAGCAACACAAAGATGGCTTCAAAAGCATCCATACTACCAGCTTGAGTAAAGGCAGTAGCTTCCTTGATGAGGAACTCAGAAGTCCATCCAAACAATACTCCTTTCTTCACCCAATGAGCCTCAATCTCATACTTCTTCAAGTGAAGAGCTTCAACTATAATATGATATCTGGGAATATCTTCCAATCCACTAAATGGTACCTTGTCAGATACGGGTATACCCAAGATATGGGCATACTCCTCAAACGTAGGCATAAGCTGATAATCGGGAAAAGTGAAGCAACGGTAGAGAGGGTCCTAAAACTGAACCAACACACTCAGAAGTCCTTCAACCACATCAGCAGATAAGATAGACAGAAGCTTCCCATGACATTTTTTGAAGTCCAAGGGATCTAATACAAAAGATGTTAGCTTCCTTAACTCTTTCAAATCTGGGCATCTGAAATTGTACTTCTTAATGTTCCTTTGTCCACAATCTATGGTCTGAAAATATTTGCAAATAAGACCTCAGTTCCTTGAAATTTTTGGTGTGATGATTGTTATGATGCGCATGAATGCATGAATGCAACAATCACAAATAAGGGATAACACACAAGGCAATCAAACAAAGCTCAAGGGATGAATCAAGTCATTGTCAAGATCAATCATCCATTTTGGTGGATTCAGGTTTACATCTTATCTACACCCAAGTACCATTGATATTGACAAGACTTGATTGGATTAACCAAGAATCAAGGGTTTGTTATGAGTCACGAGCATGGAGTCTGGGTAAGAGCCATCCCAAAGGAGTGAACTAAGGATAAAACATGTAGATCATGTTCTAAAAAGTTCCCAAAGTCTTAATTCCATCTATCGGATATTACAGGTTAGGATGACTGACTCATCAACCCATAATATTCTCAAGAGAAACTCGTCTGAGTGTAGTATCGCGTAACAACTGTTATAAAGTCTACACTTGAACAGTCTCTGCACTACGTCCTAAATAGGCTAAGAGAGGTTAAATATTCTACGGTCCTCAGCTTCCTTGTGTGACATTCATAACTCCAAATCAGAGATAGTAATGCCTAACCACAAATAATTTGTGTGACATTCATAACTCCAAAAGGGTCTCCATTGAGTAGATGAGTCTCAAGCCAACTTGTTAAGGACTACTCCACACAAGTCGAACATGACTATACCATCTTCCTATCTTAATTGCACTCAAGTTCGGGTTAGAACTTATCTCACCACTCAGAGATCACCAAGCACAACGAGCAGATTATATCACACAAACAAATATACATACATCAAATATACAATTATATACACATAAAAAAGTCGGCTAAATCCACTGAGGACTACTCCCCAGCAGAGTCGCCACTTAGTTTCTGTAGCGGTAAATTCGTGATCATCAAGCTATGGATAAGCTAGACATCAATTAAACCAGAGTCGCCACCGTGCTTTTATTGTTTCCAAGGGGAAAGGAAAAAGTACGAACAAAACCTAAAATATTAGAAGTTTTCAAATCAAAACTAATAAAATGCCAGAGATTACAGGTAATGGGGTTGGTTACACAAAGGGAAGGTGTTAGCACCCAAAGTGTCCTAGGTACTCCTAGGGAGCCCTTTCTTGTGTGCATATGTGTTTTTGTATAAATGATGTTTGCAATAAATAGAATGGATAGATGAGAAAAGAATTCATTAATTATATTTTTGTGTTTGACAAGACCTTTGGACTTGTGCCTACGTACCAACATAAAATGAGGGATCAAAACCTCGTAGTTCGTGGTAATAATTTCAAAGTTAGTGCATTACTTTTAACAAAAGTTTAAGTTTAACAAAGGAACAAAAAGCCTAAAAAGGTTTGGATGAGTGTTAGTTCTTTTTGTCTTTTGAAATTTTAAGTCAATATAGTTAGATTTACTTACAAGTTTGATTGAGAAAAGAGAGTTTAAAAAATGTAATGGCATAAGACCAAAGTTTCTAATTTGAAAAATGGTCTAAGTTTTTAAAACAAACACAAGCAAATAAGATTTTAAAAGGAGGGAGAGATTTTAAATTAAAGAAATGGGGAGGATATGAAGAGACTAATCCTAAGCACAAATTTAAAAGTTAAGAGTTGAAAATATCTGACCAATGGGCTGCAATCCAATAGGCAAGAATGTCATATAGAAACCCAAACTTCCATTGGACTTTAGAATCAAGCAATATTAATACATAAATAGCAAGATGAAAAGCAAGGCATCAAATAAAGATAGCCACATCCAAGCTTAGCAACTCCATGATCTTCTTCCAAATTCTTATGTATCAGATGACTTCAAAGATGGCATTAGACACAATTTCAAAGTAATAGATTCAAATATGATCATTTTTGTAAGACCCTAATTTTGACCCTAAGATCCCTCATGGCCTCATATCATTGCTCATTGCATTGCCTCAAGGATCATAGCATGTGTGGCTCCTTACCCTAGGGTTGGGACTTGTGTGACTTGGTTTGAGACCACCAAGCATGCTTGAATTGTATATTATTTCTTTTCTTATTTTGTTTACTAACCAAAAGCACAAAATATGTCACTAACTTTCTTTGTTTTGAAGCTCAAGCAATCTTGTGTGCCCTTGCTCCTAGGAAGCTTCTATGCTCAATGAAGTGGCTAGATGAAGATGAAAGAAAGCATGAAAATGGTCCAGAAAGCTCTAAATAATAATATATGTCTCCCAAGTATCCCAATTTTCCAATTTGATCAAGATAAACCAAAAGGTTTGAGGCTTGTTTCCCAAGGAAACCCTAATTCAACTGTGCATTGACTGTGTCTTGCCCATGAAGCAACCTCAACCTATGATCAAATTTAATCAAGGGAAGTTATTTAATTCACTATTTTATTCATATATGAGCCTATGTGGGTATCCTCAATCATTCATTCATTAATATTTGAAGTTTGGACTTGAGAAGTTGACCAGTCAAGTCATCTGACTAAACTGAGATCCACTGAGACCTAACTTTTGATGTGTTTGTCAAATGAATATGACCCGGAGAGAAACAATGTTCTTAATTACAATATGAACAACTTTCATGTTCATTAAAAATCCATTTGAAACTTTGAAGGTCATAATTCATTTCAAAACATTATAGGTCATATTGACTGAAACCCAAATTTTGGGTCAAATTCCCAAGGACCTAACTTCTTCATTTTTTATGATTTTGAGGTGAGACAAATTTCATTGGAAATCTTGAGATGTAAACTTAGAATGTTATGTTGGACAAAATTTCATAATCCCAAAAGAAACACATGTGATAATACAAAACATTATAGGTCACTTTGGACCAAAACCATTGAATCTTGAAAAAGTCTAACTTCAAGTGCCCATAACTTTCTCATAAATATCCAAATGATTCAAAATTAAAGTCCAAATTTATCATCTTGAAATGATCTACAACTTCGGTGTTGGACGTTTTTCCATTTGAGGCTTGCATCATTAAAACAGAAGGGCTTGAAGTTGGTCACTTTTGGCATATTTTTCAAAGGCATGTTTTGTACCTCAAACTTCATGATCAGTTTTCACAATTTTCCAAACTCCAAATGGATTTTTGTCCAACCTAGATTTTTTTCCTAATGTCAAGAACTTTCCAACCATTACTCACATGTCTATGTTTGGATTTTTTATGTGTGGCTTTCGAAGAGATGAATATTTGTGCCCAATTATGAAGTTCACATTGAATCTTGAAATGCAAGCTATTGCAAGGCAAATTACACGTCCAAATCAACTCATTGTGCTATCAGCTTGCAAATCCATCAGCTTTTGGGCCTTACATGCACCTGTATAGGCCCATGCATGGAGGACCCAAAGCTTCATGCACACGAGTTTCTCCTCACTTGGCATCAGCTCCAGCTATAAATACCTTGCCTTACTCATTCAAATTTCACCCTGAATTAAACCTGAATATCAGCAGAATTGGAAACAAGCAACACCAAAGGAATTCTGATTTTATTTTTCTCAATTCAAGCTTGAACTTCAACAAAATCAGTTGATCTTCAAGACTTATTCCTTAGCCTTGCACTCATATCATATCTCAAGATCAAATTGCAAGCAAAAGTTGAAAGGAATCGTGTTGATCAAAGATGCTCTTCAAAGGTTTATTGCTCAACTGTTTTGATCTGAATCTCATCATATAATGTGAATTGCTTGTGTTCATTTGGTTTTCTGAAGTCCTCGTGTGAGAGGCAAGACAGTGGTGGCTTTGATTTTGTGTTTTGCAGCACTTCAGCTTATGCACCTGGAAATTCAAGCTCAGATTTCTCATTCCATGGAAATCTTGAGAGAAATCCAAGGTTATAGGGGTGATGTACATCATCCCAGCTTCATTTTGGTATATGGTTTGTGTATTTTGGTTGAGGTTTGAAAACCTGCAACTGGTGGTCGGAATCTGTTAGTTCTCCGGAGAAGACGGTGGTTTTCACCACCATCCCCACGTGGAACCTCTTGAGCCCTTGGATCTCACTCACACGTTATAATCTCAGCCATGCGTTCATTTGACTTTTTAAAATACATTGTGTCACGCGTTGGACTTGAGAACATGATGGAAGCGCGCTTCTGGACCGCCTGATGTGTCCATGTCATTTAATGAAATGGATCATGTGCTCCCTGATTTTCCATATTTTTTTAATTTCTGTTTTATTTTCTTTTATTCCATTTATTTTCAAAAATTTATAACTATCTTATTTGGAATCACAAAAATATGAGACCAATTGCAAAAAAGTTCTTTTAAAATCTAGTTTCATAATCTGATTTTTAATTATTTTTGTGATTCCATTCAATATTTTTTGTAAATTATTTTGTTTTTACTACTTTTTAATTCATTTTAATTACTTTTTGATATTCAAAAATTCCAAAAATATTTTCTTAACACACATGGATGACGATAAGTCTATGAAAAATATTCTCATCAATTTCTTAATTGATTTGAGATTTATTTGAGAGTTTAATTCATTTGTATTATTTTCCTTTGTTTTTAATTGTTTTAAAATAGTTTCTTCTTTCAAAAAATGTTGAGAAAAATTGTCAAACCTAGTTTGACCATGTTAGACTTATGATGATTCAATTGGACTTATCCAAGTTGGTTTGAATTGAATTTGAAGTTTGACCATACTTTGTTCATTTTATTTTATGCTTTATTTTAATTCCAAAAAATACCAAAAAATATATTTGACTTTGTTGACTCCTAATCTTCATTTCTCTTTTGTTTACCATTGGTTGATGTTGATTTCATTCACATTTGATCATTGTGTTTTGTTTATGTCATTTGAATTCTCATTTTTGTCCATTTCATTTCATCTTAATTTTTTTCTTTTCATTTTGTCCAATGAGTTAATGATTTGTGGTTAGCCTTGACATATGAGAGGCTTAACCTTCTTTGATCCAAATCAAATTCAACATGATCAAGGATCAAGTGAATTGCTCTGTGTCCAAGATAGGTTGCTTCTTGGTCAAGCAAAAAACCTAAAATCCATACAAGGCCTTTCCTTCTTTTCTTTTTGCATGGAAAGTTGTAGGAGCTTAGCTTACTAGTCATGATCTCTAACATGTGTTTATTTGCCTATAGTTTTATTGACCGGCCTCAGATAGGTGTGACTACTATATTAGTCCATTTACGATTGCTTAACATAACGCTAATTTGTCTTATTACACACTAACATTGACTACTAACATTAATTTTAATTCAAGCATTTAATTCCTTGCAATTTACTTTAATGCAACTTAATTTCTTGCTCATTTATTCATATTGTCTTTTCCTTTTGCTCACTTGAGCTCATATTTTATGTTTATGCTAGTTTCCTTTTGCTCACTTGAGCTCATTATTGTGAATAAATATATTGTTGCTTTATGCTTGTTTTGTGATTATTTGTGTGAACCAAATGAAAAAAGGAGAAAGGACTTAGAATTAGGACCTTACCTATGCTTAATGGAGTTCAAGAGCAACTAGGCTTCATGCCTTTAGAATGCTAAATTGATTGAAGAGCAATTAGGCCTCATGCCTTTAGAATGCTAAATCTTGAAAGTTGACTTCAAAGGACCCCTAATCTAAACTCATTCTTTGT
This sequence comes from Lathyrus oleraceus, assembly GCF_024323335.1. NCBI lineage: Eukaryota > Viridiplantae > Streptophyta > Magnoliopsida > Fabales > Fabaceae > Lathyrus > Lathyrus oleraceus. The sequence continues at coordinate 374,522,733 of NC_066580.1, forward strand.
CCATTCCTCTTATTGCGTTGTGAACTTTTTGATTGTTTGTTCTTGTGTGATAGGGATTCCAAAATTGAGATAGTACGAAGGATCATTATCATGAATAGCCAAGTTAAGAGAGACAAGCCAGGTGGAGATCCTAGGAGCTTGATTGAATATTTGTTTAATTGCTTGAGTTAATTGCTAAGTTCAAAGGAAAGGAGCATCTTGAATCATCTTTATGATCTCAAGAAAGGAACTCCAAGGGTTTTATCTCTTCTCTCATCTTTGCATGTTTAGGACTAGCCATTCTCTTCTTATCTCCACTCTAACCCAAGCCAAACTCATTTTGTGCAAACATTGACATTGTTTTCAAATTAGAAACCTAGGCTTTATGCCTTTGATTTTTCAAACTCTTTTCATTAATACTTATTTTGAATGAACCTTAATTCATACTTTGACCTCACTTTGTGAATACTTCTAATTTATAAATACAACTCACTTCAAGTGATTTTTGTGGTTCCAATGGTCACCTTTGTTAAACCTTTTTTATAAACATTAGCCATAGGTTTGAGTTATCATAGTGGTTGATGTAAACCTCACCTTATCCTTAGTGATTGGACTATAAGTCTTCCATACTTATTATAGGGTGGATCCCTCACTACTATGTTGAAGCTCTCCTCACATGGTGGATTGTTGGTTTAGGTTGAGTTTTCTCCCTTTGATAACAAAAGACCTTAAGGCTTTTGATCAAATCAATTCACCAATATTTTGAGATTTTTTACCCCAAACTACGAGGTTTTGATCCTACCTTTGTGATGGTACATAGGAAATGGGTTCATCCATTCAAACAACAAAATTGTAAATAATATGTCTATTATTTTCTCATCTCCCCAATCATGTTTGCACAAATATTTTCACAAATACCAACTTACAATACACTTTGCAAAAAGGGCTCCCTTAGAGTACTAAGGATGTTTTGGGTGCTTAAAACCTTCCCATCTCATAACCAACCCCCTTACCCAGATCTCGGACATTTTTATTAGTTTTTGATTTGATAAAACTTCTTACTTGGTTTTCGTTCGCTTTCTAACCTTTCCTCTAGATAAATAGAAGTGCGGTGGCGACTCGAATTGTATGATTTACTTTTGATTTAGTCAATAAATCTAAAGGTAATGAATACCCCGCTACCGAAAAGTGGCAACTCTACTGGGGAATTGACTGAATGACATTCCTAGTGGGTTTAGCCTACTTTTTGCCCTTGTTGTATTGTATGTTTATATTTACTTGTGACATATTTTTGTGCAAATTTGGGATGACTGTATTGTCTGTAATGTATGAATTGCTTGATATATATCAATTGCTTGTGTGCTTGGTGGTCTCTTGTCAGATGAGTTCTATACCCGAACTCGAGTGCACTTATGATAGGAGAGTGGCATAGTCTTGTTGACTTGTGTGGAGTTATTCCTTAGCAAGTTTACTTGCAAGCCCATTCACTTGGTGGAGGTCTTATTGGGATTAATAATGTCACACGAGTAGTCATGGTTAGGCATTACTCGTTCCAATATATACCTTAGAAGCCAAGGACCTTAGATTACATAGCCCGTCTTGGACTATTTTAGGACGTAGTGCGAAGATCGTTCAAGTGTAAGATTTGATATGATTGTTATGCGATACTACACTCATAAGAGTCTCTCTTGAGAATATTTTTGGAATACGAGTAGTCGTTTATCCGATAATATCCGAAAGATGAGATGATGACTATGGGAACCTTTTTAGAACATGATTGTAAGGTTTAACCATAGTACACTCCCATTGGGTGGTTCTTAACCGAGACTCCATGCTTGTGACTTGCAACAAACCTTTGATTCACGGTTGATCCACTCTCGTATATCCTCAATATTAATGGAACTTGGGTGTTGATAAGGTGTAAACCATAATCCACCAAAATGGATGATTGATATTGAGGATGACTTGATCCATCCCGTGACCTTTGTGTTACGTGACTTGCTTGATCCTTGAGTGTGATTGTTGCATCCATGCATTCATGCATCCATATCATCAATAATGAGAAAATTTTCAAGGAACTTAAGAGGTCTATTTGCAAATTTTCAGACAGGGATAAGCAAAGAAGGAATACGAAGAAGTACAATTTCAGACAACCCGACTTGAAAGAGTTAAGGAGTTTGACATCCTATGTATTAGATCCCTTGGGGTTCAAAGCGGGTCATGGGAAGCTTCTGTGTATTCTCTCTACTCAAGTGGATGAAGGTATGATGAGTGTATTAGTGCAGCTCTATGATCCCTTATACCATTGCTTCACTTTCCCGGATTTCCTGCTTTTGCCTACACTTGAGGAGTATGCTTATCTTGTGGGTATACCTATCTTGGATCAGTTGTCGTTCAGTGGCTTGGAGAGGGTTCCTTCTTCCCAAGAGATTGTTGATCTATTGCACATAGATGTATTTGATATTGGTGCTCATATGACTACCAAAGGTGGAATTCAAGGTCTCCCATCTGATTTTCTCATTACCTAAGCTACTTTGTTTGGGAAGGCCATGAGTGAGGATGCCTTTGAAGCCATATTTGTACTTCTCATCTATGGGCTAGTGTTATTCCCCAATATCGACAATTTTGTGGATGTGAACGCTATTAGGATTTTCTCTACTCTTAATCTTGTTCCTACTCTGTTGGGTGACACTTATTTCTCTTTGCATATGAGAAATGCAAAGGGTGGTGGTACCATTGTGTGTTGTTTGCCTCTGTTGTACAAGTGGTTTATTTCGCACTTGCCACAGACGCTCGCCTTCAAGGAGAACAAAGGATGTCTACGGTGGTCTACGAGACTTATGTCTCTCACTAATGATGATATCTTTTGGTATAACCGTGTGTATGATGGTGTATTTTATTGATTCTTGTGGTGAATTCTCCAATGTGCCTCTTCTTGGTACATGTGGTGGGATTAACTACAACCCTATTTTGGCTCGCCGTCAGCTTGGGTTCCCCTTAAAGGATAAACCTAACAACATTTTTTTAGAAGGTGTGTTCTTTCAAGAGGGTAAAGATCCCCAGAACTTGAAGGGCAGAATGGTCTGAGCTTGGCGCAAGATTCATAGGAAGGGAAGGAAAGAGCTTGGTACGAAGAATTGTATTGCTTTGGAACCCTACACCTCTTGGGTGAGGAAGAGAGCGCTTGAGTAGCGCATGCCATACGACTATCCGAGACCTACCCCTATGGTTATGGTTGGGCCTTCAACCCTCCCTAACCAAGGAGTAGAGGAGTTGAGAGATGAAGACTATTCGCGTGCTTGGGTCCGTGAGCGAGAGGAACTACTTCAGCAACTCAGAGATAAGGATGTTGTGATAGAATTTCTGGAGCATCAGGTTATCGATGAGCTTGATGATATAGGCACTTCTCTTCTTCCTCAGTCATCCAGGTATTGGAAGAGGAAGTATGATCGACTCGTCAAGGAGAAGGCAGATATGGAGGCAGACTATGAGAGAGAGGTGAAGAGGCTTCGTGCAGCTTATCTTCCGGTCTCAAGAGCTTTGGACGATTGCTTCTAGGGTTCCATAGGATGTTTATTCTCCTTTCTTCTTGTATTGTATTTCACTACCAAGATTGTACTTCTTCTCTGGTGTAAAAAAAAATTCCAAATATAATTTCTATGAGTATTTCCATATATGTCTTAAAAGATTAATATTTCCAAATATTTGCGAATAGATCTCTATAAAGTTCCTCTAATTAAAAAACAAATCATATGCACAAACATTGCATGCATCATGTGTATAAGCAGGTTTTGTTCGACTCTGATCAGTGGTCTAATTCTTTGCTCTTCATTTATTTTGAAGACAAGCTGACGCACCGGTATAACACCAGGGAAAATCTTCTGAAGCTGATGGATCACCTAGAGTAAGAGAACCGTGAACTGAAGGAAGAAGTAGCTAGGTTGACGGCCATGATGGAGTCAGTGTTGGTTGCTCAAAGCCAATCATCTCCGACTCCTGCAACTCCTCCCCAGAGGACGGTTATTTCAGAGGTAGCTTCCTCAATTGTGCCTGCCGCCACTGCTCACTTTGCGCCGACTATGCCAGTCGGGTTCCCGTGGGGGATGCCCGCCAACTTTGTGCCTGAAGGCCTTGCTCCAACCTTCGCTTCACTGCCGGCATCTAGCCCGGTCCTTGCTGTGCCACCTGCTGTTGTGCACACTTTACCAAGAGTTGAAGACAACATCTATCATTCTGAGTCGTATGAGGGCCCAGATGTTTATGAGAAAATGGATGCCATGAACGACCAATTCCTTGAGTTGCACAAGGAATTGAAGACCCTAAGGGGAAAACACCTCTTTGGTAAATCTGCTGCTGAGTTATGCCTCGTGCCCAACGTCAAGATCCCTGTGAAGTTCAAAGGGCCTGACTTTGAAAAATATAAGGGAAACACTTGCCCTCTCAGCCATTATGTGATATATGCTCGCAAGATGTCAACTCAGACAGAGAATGATCAACTCCTTATCCACTACTTCCAAGACAACCTGTCCGGTGCTGTACTCAGACGGTATATGGGTCTGGATAGTGCGAACATCAGCTCTTTCAATGATCTTGGCGAAGATTTCGTCAAGCAAAAATACAAATATAATGTTGATATGGCTCTCGATAGGGACCAGCTGAGGGTGATGTCCCAGAAAGAGAAGGAGACTTTTAAGGAGTACGCCCAAAGATGGTGTGAGTTGGCCGCCCAGATTGTGCCACCCCTCGAGGAGAAAGAAATGACCAAAATATTTTTGAAGACTTTGGGTTCTGTCTATTATGAGAAGATAATTGCTAGTGCTCCCTCGGACTTCACCAAAATGGTGAATATGGGGATGAGGCTAGAGGAAGGAGTCTGTGAAGGACGTCTATCTAGAGATGAAGGCTCTTCTGCAAATCGATATGGGGGCTTTAGAAAGAAGAAGGAGGGAGAGGCAGATGTCGTGTCTTCCTATTTTAAACAAAGACCCTCTGTGAAGAGGAAGACTGTTCGCCCTGCCGTTAGCCAACACCAGGTGGCTCATATAGCATATGCCTTCAGGGAAGTTCAACATCATCAACAACAACAACATTATCAACAACAACATCGTCCGCAACAGCAGGCCTACCAGCCTCGAAACAACAATAATACCATAACCAGCTACGATAGGAAGAGGGTCACTTTTGATCCAATTCCAATGACATATGTTGAACTCTATCCGTCTCTGACAAATAGAAAGCTGATCACTCCACGTGACCCACCTGCTGTACTGACCAACCTTCAGTGGTGGTACAAGCCTGAGCTACACTGTGTATATCATTCCGGTGCTCCCGGACATGATGTGGAGAATTGCTATCCTCTGAAGACCAAGGTGCAAGACCTTGTTAGAAGTGGGATTTTGTTTTTCGAGGACGTATGTCCTAATGTCAAGAAGAACCCATTGCCCGAGCATGGGAAAGTTGATATGAACATGGTCCAGGGTTGTCTTGGCAAATATAAAGTCCTGTACGTCAATGATATTAGGCAATCTTTGGTCGAGATGCATAGACTGTTATGTGGATACAATCACTATGAGCATGACCATGACAGGTGCCAGGTGTGCACTGTCAACGAAAGAGGTTGCCGCCAAGTAAGGAAGGACATCCAAGAGATGCTGGATCAGGGTATGATCGAGATACTTCAGAATCGTAATGAGGAAGAAGTTGATGTAATTTCGCCTGTATTCAAAATACCAGAGCCTGTTGTCGTCAAATATGATGGCAGCAAGAAGAAGGTTTCTCCATCTCTTGTGATCAAGCCAGCGGGCCCTGTCCCGTACTCTTCAGATAAAGTTGTTCCTTACAGGTATAGTGCAATTATGGTAGAAGATGGTAAGAAGATGCATTTGCCCTCCACCTCTGTTGTGAGTATATCAGACGTTAGTGGTGTGACCCGAAGTGGTCGTGTCTTCTCGGCGCCGCCGAAACCCCATGAAGACGTTGTGAGAACTGTTGTTCATCCTGTCGGTCCTGTGGGGACTTCTTCTTCTTCGAATCTGGCACTTGTTGTGAAGGGTGTTGACCCTGCCGTTGTTGATAAATCTACTAAAACTCTTGTCCTTGTTGGCCAGCATGGCATATTGAAAGAGGACTGTGATGAGATGTTAAGGCTCATCAAGAGGAGCGAGTATAATGTTGTTGATCAACTGCTTCAAACTCCATCAAAGATATCTGTCTTATCTTTGTTGATGAATTCCGAGCCACACTACGAAGCTTTGCAGAGGGTGTTGGACGTGGCATACGTGGATCACGATGTCACCATAGAATAGTTTGATAGCATTGTTGCAAACATAACTGCTTGTAACAATTTGAGCTTTTGCGATGCTGATCTTCCCGAGGAGGGAAAAGACCACAATTTAGCTCTACACATTTCTATAAACTGCAAGGATGATGCCTTGTCTAATGTGTTGGTAGGCACAGGATCATCACTCAATGTGTTGCCAAAATCCACTCTGGCGAAACTTTCTTACCAGGGGCCTCCCATGAGGCAGAGTGGAGTGGTATTCAATGCTTTTGATGGATCAAGGAAAACTGTGATCGGTGAAGTTGAACTCCCGATCAAGATTGGACCTAGTGATTTCCAGATCACTTTCCAGGTCATGGATATCCATCCATCATATAGTCGTTTGCTTGGCAGACCTTGGATTCACGAGGCAGGCGTCGTGACGTCCACCCTACACCAGAAGTTAAAGTTTGTGAAAAACAAAAAGTTGGTGGCTATTGGGGGAGAGAAAGCTCTCTTGGTTAGCCATTTATCTTCCTTTTCCTATATAGATGCTGAGGATGAGGTTGGGACTCCGTTCCAAGCCTTATCTATTACTCAGCCTTCAAGGAAAGGACTTTCTTCATTTGCTTCCTACAATGATGCTAAGTTGGCCATTGAGCATGGTGCAACTACTGGTTTAGGACAAATGATTAAGCTGGAAGATAATAAATCCCGGGATGGCATAGGGTATTCTTCAGGCATTTCCAACTACCGTGGGTTGTTCCAGAGTGAAGGTTTCATCCACACTATTGAAGGCCAAGAGGCTGCAACCATAGTGGAAGATGATGAAGAGGAGGATTCTGGCAACTTTGTCATCCCTGGAGGAATCTGCAATAATTGGGTCGCTGTTGATGTTCCAATAGTTGTCCACCAGTCCACGTAATGTGTTCATTTTGTTTTAAAACCCTTCTCCCGTGCCAAAAGGAGAAGTGATGACATTGTCGGCACATCCTTGATTGATACAATGATATTCATTCAAAAATTACATGTTAAATGTTTGTTTTTTCCAAATTGTTTTCCCTTTTTGCTTTTTTTGCATGAAATTGGTGATCACCATAAAACCCTAAAAAGAGAATAAAATCAATCTTTTCATCTGCATAATGATTTGCCTTGTTTGAATTCTGAAATCTCTTTTATACTCAAAACCATTATGCAGGTTGATCAAACCCATTGAACATAATGATCCAACATCATCTCCCAACTTTGAGTTCCCTGTATTTGAGGCCGAAGAAGATGATGTTGAAGAGATTCCTGATGAGATTACCCATCTGTTTGAGCATGAAGAGAAGATCATTCAGCCACATCTTGAGAATCTTGAAACAGTCAACTTGGGGTCTGAAGATTGTGTTCGCGAAGTGAAGATTGGGGCACTCCTGGAAGAGTCTGTGAAGAAGGGGTTGATTGAGTTGCTACGAGAATATGTCGACATCTTTGCCTGGTCATATGAAGACATGCCTGGTCTGGATACTGATATCGTGCAACATTTCCTGCCTTTGAAGCGTGAGTGTGTGCCTGTGAAGCAGAAGCTCAGAAGAACTCATCCTGATATGGCAGTGAAGATTAAAGTAGAAGTTCAAAAGCAAATTGATGCGGGGTTTCTGGTGACTTCTACATATCCTCAATGGGTGGCCAATATTGTGCTTGTGCCCAAGAAAGATGGAAAAGTCTGAATGTGTGTGGATTATAGAGACTTGAATAAAGCTAGTCTGAAAGATGATTTTCCTCTACCACATATTGATATGTTGGTAGATAATACAGCTAAATTCAATGTCTTCTCATTTATGGACGGATTTTCCGGTTACAACCAGATTAAAATGGCACCCGAGGATATGGAGAAGACAACATTCATCACACCTTGGGGAACATTCTGTTATCGAGTGATGCCCTTCGGTTTAAAGAACGTCAGAGCCACATATCAACGAGCTATGACTACCTTGTTTCATGATATGATGCACAAGGAGATCGAGGTGTATGTTGATGATATGATTGCAAAGTCGAAAATGGAAGTTGAACATGTAGAGCACTTGTTGAAGCTTTTTCAGCGTTTGAGGAAGTACAAACTCCGCCTGAATCCGAACAAGTGTACATTTGGAGTCCGTTCCAGTAAGTTATTGGGCTTTATTGTCAGTGAAAGAGGTATTGAAGTTGATCCTGCCAAGGTCAAAGCAATACAAGAGATGCTTGCGCCCAAAACTGAGAAGCAAGTCTGAGGTTTTCTTGGCCGCTTGAATTATATTTCCAGATTTATATCCCACATGTGCGCCCATATTCAAGCTCCTCCGGAAAGATCAGCGTCATGATTGGACCGAGGATTGCCAAAAACCTTTTGACAGTATCAAAGAGTATCTGTCTGAGCCTCCGATTCTATCTCCGCATGTTGAAGGGAGACCATTGATTATGTACTTGACGGTTCTTGAGGACTCTTTGGGTTGTGTATTGGGTCAGGAAGATGAATCAGGGAAGAAAGAGTATGCTATATACTATCTGAGTAAGAAGTTCACTGATTGTGAGTCTCAGTACTCAACGCTTGAGAAGACATGTTGTCCTTTGGCTTGGGCCGCTAAGCATTTACGCCAGTATATGTTGAATCATACAACTTGGTTGATATCCAAAATGGATCCAATCAAGTATATCTTTGAGAAACCTGCTTTAACTGGGAGGATTGCCCGTTGGTAGATGTTGTTACCTGAGTATGATATTGAGTATCGAGCTCAAAAAGCTATTAAAGGTAGTATCTTAGCTGACCATTTGGCATATCAACCAATTGAGGATTATCAGTCTGTTCAGTACGACTTCCCTGATGAGGAGATTCTGTATTTGAAGATGAAAGATTGTGATGAGCCTACGCTCGATGAAGGGCCAGAGCCTGGTTCCCGATGGGGTATGGTCTTCGATGGTGCTGTTAATCAGTATGGAAATGGTATTGGGGCAGTGATTATTACTCCTCAGGCCACACATTTTCCTTTTACAGCAAGGCTAAATTTCAAATGCACGAACAATATGGCAGAGTATGAGGCATGTATTATGGGTTTGGAAGAGTGTATTGATCTTAGGATCAAGCATCTTGATGTTTATGGTGATTAGGCCCTTGTTGTTAATCAGATTAAGGGTGAATAGGAGACGAATCAGCCTGGCCTCATCCCATACAGAGATTATGCGAGGAGGATTTCAACTTTCTTTACTAAGGTTGACTTCCATCATATTCCTCGAGATGAGAATCGGATGGCAGATGCTCTTGCTACGCTTGCTTCCATGATTATGGTGAAATATTGGAATGAAATCCCCAATATCACTGTGATGCGCTTGGATAGACCAGCTCATGTGTTTGCAGTTGAAGAAGCAAAAGATGATAAGCCATGGTATTATGATATCAAATGCTTTCTCCAAAGTCAGATATACCCGCCTCGGGTATCTGTTAAGGATAAGAAGACTTTGAGGAGATTATCTGGCAGTTTCTACCTCAATGGTGATGTGCTTTATAAGAGGAATTTTGACATGGTTCTGCTCAGATGCGTGGATAGACACGAAGCAGACTTGTTAATGACTTAAGTCCATGAGGGTTCATTTGGTACTCATTCCAATGGACATGCCATGGCAAAGAAGATGTTGAGAGCAGGCTACTATTAGCTGACAATGGAGTCTGACTGCTGCAAACATGTGAAGAAATGTCATAGGTGTCAAATTTATGCGGACAAGATTCATATTCCCCCGACACTTTTGAATGTTATTTCCTCACCATGGCCTTTCTCTATGTGGGGAATTGACATGATTGGCATGATAGAGCCAAAGGCATCAAACGATCACCGTTTTATTCTTGTAGCAATTGATTACTTCACCAAGTGGGTTGAAGCGGCATCATATGCGAATGTGACCAGGCAGGTGGTTGTGAAGTTTATCAAGAATCAACTCATATGCCGTTATGGTGTGCTAGACAAGATCATTACTGATAAAGGATCTAACTTGAACAACAAGATGATGAAAGAGCTTTATAGCGAGTTCAAGATTGCACACCATAATTCTTCTCCCTATAGACCCAAGATGAATGGGGCTGTTGAGGCTGCTAATAAGAACATCAAGAAGATTATCCAGAAGATGGTTGTTACGTACAAAGATTGGCATGAGATGTTTCCATTTGCTTTGCATGGTTATCGTACATCTGTCCGCACTTCAACAGGGGCAACCCCTTTCTCTCTCGTATATGGCATGGAGGTTGTGCTCCCCGTAGAGTTTGAGATCCCGTCAATGAGAGTCTGGATTGAAGCCAAGTTGACTGAAGCTGAATGGGTTCAGAGTCGTTATGACCAACTGAATTTAATTGAAGAGAAGAGATTAACTGCCATGTGTCATAGCCAGTTATATCAGCAAAGGATGAAGAAAGCCTTTAATAAGATAGTCAAGCCTCGTGTGTTCAGATGCATTCAGATGCAATCAAGAAATACTTCGCCTATAATAAAAATAGAATAGCTCGCTAAGTTGAAAACCCGAAAGGGCGACTTAGGCAAAAATGAGCATCTCGGTGGATTGAAAACCCAAAAGGGCGATCCAGGCAAAAGTTAGAGACATAAAAAATGGATATATATCCCGCTAGATTGAGTACCTCACCCTGGGGCAATCTAGAAAAAATTAGGGATTTGGCAAGTAACTGCATCCTGACAAGACTTTGTTCTTCCAGCTATCGTCTGTCAAAGATTCTCGCTCAGTCATCGTCAACTGAAGCTTCAAATACATTGGATTCAGAGTTGGTGAAGAAGTGGTCATTATGTTCAATGTAGCCCTTTTTCGAATATATATCACTAATTTCAAATTTGTAAAGATCCATGGAGTCTCGCCATTTGCGGACTACCATTCTATCAAATAAATTTGAGCCTTTATCCAATTCTTTGCACTCTTATTTGTTTCTGCTTAACAAATGTTTGCATGTTTTAATTGATAAATATCATTGTTTGAAACAAATAAAGTTTTTATAAACTGTTTTTAAACAAAGTGAACATTCACAATGAGTGAAAGGATAAATGGAATGTCTTCAGTGCTCTCCCAAGGATAGTACGATCTCCAAAAGGGTAAGACATTTGTTCATGTTCTGGCATGTTTGTATCCTCTTCATCATCTTTCAGGTTGTCTCCTCAGCGAGCGCAGAGAAGGGCGATATATCTTCAATTCCTCAGAGAGTCTAGAGTTTTGGTCTTGATCTTCTTAGAGATGTGTATACCTCTAATATCGTTAACTCCCCAGGGAGTCTGAGTCCAGCATATGTGTTTTATCAATTATATGGTTGTCATACCTTATGTGGACTGACCTAAAATCCCTTATAGATTGATAAAAGTTGATATGCTATCTATTCATGAGGAATTTGGTCTTCCCCCAGCGTAAATGGAAATCTCCAGCAGAGTGAGCAGGAATTCCCAGCGTGAGTAGAAGTCCTCAGCAAAGTGAGAATGTGTTCCCTACATGGCTATCTTTCAGATATTTCCTCAACAGTATTTGCTTAGAGCAGTCGGTGAAGGGTTTATTACCCTTTTCATCCCTAGCATGGCGCGTGTTGATGGAGAATTCAGCCAAGGCAGTTCCTCCGGAGATACTTGTAGTTATCCCCAGCAGGTTGGTTTGCAGTTTTGCTTAAAACTCATCCTCAGTAGTGTAATACCTCAAAATTTGCCCCCCTCATTCATGCATTCATTTTTAGGTCATTTAACATTTCATATTGCATTTCATCATGTCAATCAGAATTAGATCCAAGAAGCTTGAATATCATCCAAGACACTTTGTGGGTACTATCTAGGTGATTAGTCAACACAAGGGAATGGCTTGAGATACTTCCAACATGTTCAAATGGGGTCTATTCATCATTCAAAACGCTAATCTTGAAGGAGCAAAAGTCTGCGCCTGAGCTGTCATGCTCGCTAGGCGAGCAGCATGGTTCGCTTAGCGAATCTGAACTGTCATGCTCGCTAGGCGAAGCGTACGCGTTTTTGAAAAATATAACAGCAGAATCTTGGACTTGGACCTCTCATTTGAGCCCACAAAGCCACGAAAATCAGGTTATAAGTTCTAGACTTCCATCTCCCAAGAAAGAGGTAGACAGACTAGAAGGAAGGATAAAAGCTAACAGGATTCAGAGCAGCCTCTGAACACTGAAGGGAACTCATCTGCAAAGAACCAATTCCCTCTCATATAAACCCTAATATTGTTCTGCAAACCAACGGTGCAATTCAATTTCATTCAATCTCTCCAATCAGGTTTGCCTTATTCCCATTATTTCATGCCTTCAATTTGAAATTTCTAAATGTATGAGGTATTATGGTGAATTTGAAAGAGTGGGTATCGTTCGGTTTTGCCCACGGGTTCAGATATGCATGAACGTGTAGAACAATGCCTTGAATGTTTGACCACTTAATTTCTGAAATCGTACTGTTATCCATGAGAAATCCAGAACCCGCAGGCATTCGCTAGCCGCATCGCTAGGCGAGCCTGCAGTGACGCTTCGCTAAGCCTTCGCTAGGAGAAGCAGTAGCGATCGCGATAGTAGCTTTTTTTTCTATTTGCTCTCCTATCTATGTTGTGTTCGTTACGACATGCTTTCTATTGCATCTGTGCACTGTTCACCCGACGTTGTTGTTGCTATGATTCTTCTATTTGGTGCAACTCTTGGTTGCACCCTATCTTGTCATTCTAACCTGTTTGTTGAGTTTTTGTGAGGGCTCACATAACTCTTGAAGAGATAGCTTGCTTGGTATTCCACTTTATTTGTGGATACCATTTGGAGATTTATTCCGATTACGTGTATTGACTTGCTTTCTTTGATGGTGCCAGCTCGAGAGTTCTCTGGGTTTCTTATTTATTTAGTTGTTATTACTTCGGATCTTTATCCGTGTGGTAGACCTCTTGATCCCTTTATCTTTCCCACATTTTACCACTTTCTTAGCTGGAAGACCTCAATAGGAGGCAATGTTTTCTTTTGTTTGTTTACTTTTGTGCCCAAAGACCTCCAAGAAGAGGCACAAGTGCTAAAGACCTCCACGAAGAGGCAATTGAAGGATAAAAGGGATTAGTAATCAATCCCCCGTTATTCAGTGTGTCGTTCTTTATGCTCGCACTACGTGCTGATGCTTCAGAACAAAAGCCCAAGATCTTTTGTCCGGTCAGTCAGTGGAGAGGGTTCCACCTTTCTGAATCCTCACTTTTTGTCATGAGCTCACCCTATCCAGGGTTAAGAGCTATGAGGTCTTATCCTTATTACCCTTTTGATCTGCTCCCCCTGACGTTCAATGTCAGTGGTTAAGAGCCCATTTGATTACCTATTCCATGGCTTGTTTGTCGAGGTTGATATGACCCCTCTTGACTAAAGCCCTACCCATGTATGTTTAAGCCCCCTTGTTAGCATTTTACTTTATGCATGTTTGTTTTGTATGGTGTGATCGTCTCCCCATAGGATTGCTAGGCTTCATATAGTCTCTCGTTTGATGTCAATTAAGGTTACAATGTTCCTTTGTCTAGGACTTCCTTTTTGCATGAGCATTCCTAAAACCCAAACAAACTCATTGATTTTTCTTCTCCTAAGAACACGTTAACTCCTTCTACTACAGGCGAGTAAGTCTCCAAAGGTCGAGCATCCGGTAGATTGCGCAGTAACGTCGTTCATCTAAAAAACACAACCCTTAACCCGTAGTTAGTCGAACTACGGTATGCTCTGATTTCACTGAGCGAGTCTGCTGGGGACCCTGGTTTCCCTGAGCGAGTCCCTCCTAGCTTTTGTAGGTTGTTTGTTTATTGGGTGTTCATTCTTTTGTACAGTTATTTATTTTTCAGCATTTACCTTCTTCATTGCATTGTGTACATATCATTGTTGTATCTGTTGGCTCTGTTGTTGGTTTGTTTGTTTGTTGGGATGGGGTGTTCTATGAGAGATAATCCCATTACCCAAGCTTGAGTGTACACACAGGTTTTAGAGTGGATAGTCATGAGGCTTGCGTGGCGTGTTGCTACGTTAAGTCGTTCATGAAGACCCACATCCAGACGAGGTTTCTTTTGGATATATTTTGTCCTATGGGTGTTCCATAATGGCAGATGTTCCTCTAGAAATCGTTGACTCTGGTGACCATTTCCCGAGAACTCAGTCGAGGCCTCTCCTTCGAGACGTGTTTATGTTAGCTCTGGTGGGCGCATTCTCGCTGATCAATCCGAGGACCCCGAGACTGGGAACTTGCTATTAGGATGTCCTGTTGAGGGGAGTCAATGGAGGTCTTTTATCCCGTAATAATGCCAAACCTTCAGTGGTAAACGTATTATTCTCGACTGAAGGGCCGAAGCTGACAAACTTCTGTTCTTAGAACCTACCAGTGGAGAGGGTTCCAACTAACTCGGTTTTCTGGAGCAGAGTTCTGATCTTGTATTACATTCTTCAGTGGGTTTCTCTTCAGACAGTGCAACCCAACAGATATTCAAGCAGATCCAGCAATATTGATTCCTATGTCACTGCATTGCATCACATCGTTTTGCATTGACATCATTGCATCACATCATTTTGCATTCATATCATTTAACACATGTTTATCTATTCCCAGGGGTTTATATCTTCTTCTTGATTCTAGTCGGGGTTTTCTTCTTACACCGTTTATCGAATGTGAGACTGGAATTAAGGGGTTAGAATACCCTTTGGAACTGATAAACATGTCATTTCATTGGCATATCCGTCAGCATCTCTTGCATAACAGGTACCGCCACAGTGTTCTCAGTTGTTTGGTGTTCCACTAGCAGGATAGCTGACTCAGGCATTCATCGGTACGGTACACGCAGAAACCACCAGAGAGTAATGGAAAGCCTACAAGCAGAACTCGTCGAGATGAAGATTCGTATGAATCAGTTCATGGATGTGGTTCAAGGGGTGGCTTAGGGACAGCAAGAGCTCAGGCAGATGATGCAGAGGAATCTCGCCACTACTCAACTAGAGACGTTGACTGATCCTCCAGCTGGAGAGGTTAACGGACCCAATGGACCGGGGCCTACCCCGATCCTGCATGTCACCTCCGGTCAACAACCCGTCCATGATGACCAGGAGGATCAGTTCCCCTTGCTTCAGGAAGACTTTGGAAGGAGTCATGGTATGGACCCTATGTTTCGGAGACTGGAAGAGAGGTTGAAGGCAGTGGAAGGAAAGAATCCTCTGGGAGTAGACGTTGCTGACTTGGGATTGGTCCCAGGCGTGAGGGTGCCACCGAAATTCAAGGTCCCGATATTCGACAAATACAGCGGCAACTCTTGCCCGAAGACCCATGTGCAAGCCTACTTCCGTAAAATGGTTGCATACTCTAACGATGAAAAGTTGCTTATGTACCTTTTCCAGGATAGCCTAGTTGGGGCATCCCTGGAATGGTATATGAGGCTGGACAGAGCCCACATCCGCTGCTGGAGGGATTTGGCTGAGGCTTTCGTGAAGCAGTATCAGTATAATGCAGACATGGCTCCGGACAGAACTCAACTTCAGAATCTGTCTCTTAAAAGCACTGAGTGCTTCAGGGAATACGCTCAACGCTGGATGGAGACAGCTTCCCGTGTTCAACCTCCTATGTTGGAGAAGGAAATGGCTAACATGTTCATGAACACGCTGCCCGGACCTTACTTGGAGCGCCTGGTGGGTTGCAATGCCTCCAACTTTGCTGATGTAGTCTCTACCGGAGAGAGGGTGGAGAATTACCTGAAGACATACGAGACCCAGAGTAGAGGTGGATCTTCATCAGGGGTGAAGAAGTCGTTCATTCAGGGACAGAAAAGGAGAGAAGGGGATGCAAGTGCCATATCTTCTTATCAGGACAGGGGTAACCGGAGGAATGACTTTCAGAACTATCATCAGCAACCGTATGTTGCGGCTGTGACCATTCCAGCTGCAGCACCACTACAAAACAACAACCACAACATCAGCAAGCTCAGTACCAACCACAACAACCGGGTAACATACCCGCTTATCAAAGAGGCCAAGGACGATGGACTGGCGTTTCGACACTCTTCCAATGTCGTACGCTCAGTTGCTTTCTAGTCTTCAACAACTACAACTTGTGCAGTTACACACTCTGGCTCCTCCCGTTGGTAGACTTACGATGGGTTACGACGCCAATGCTAGGTGTAGCTTCCACTTTGGGGCACCTGGCCACAATATTGAGAACTGTAAAGCTTTTAAGCACGTAGTCCAGGACCTCATAGATTCAAAGGCCATCGACCTTGCACCGTCTCCGAATGTCGTCAACAATCCCATGCCCCAGCATGGTGGTGCGAATGTTAATATGAAGGAAGGGGAAGCCAGACCCGTCAAAGATGTGTTGAAGCTGAAGACTCCATTGTTGGATATCAAGGGCTACTTGTTGAAGGCCGATGTTTTCCCCGATTGTGGGAAGGTTTGTGTGGATTGTGCTACTCAGAGTGGAGGTTGTTTGAAGCTACAGCAGGGTATCCAGGTCTTGCTCGACAAAGGTATCCTCCAGGTTGAAGATTTGTCTGTCCAAGATTCTGCGAAAGGGGTTGAGGAAGAGGTGGTTGAAGATGCTACTGATGAATTCGCAGATGTTGTTCCTACTGATTCTGTGATCCATGATGATGTTGTCGCTGATATTCCAAACATGGCGTTTGATTCTGATGTACTTGCTGAACTTGATTCCGATGTTTCGGATGTGTGTACTTCAGCGCCTCAGACTCGTCAGGGGCCGGTTACTTTCTCCAGCGCTGGTGTCATCCAATATGGCCAGGTCTCTGCAATCAACAATGAAGATGGGGATAATGATTGCGACATCGACAACTGGGTGCGTCCTAGGATCCCGGGTGAAGTCATCAACAATTGGTCTTCTAAGGAGATTGTCCAAGTCACTTTTCTGAAGGAGTAATTTTCTTTGTTTATTCATGCATATCCAAGTCTTACGTTCCGCCGAAGGCGTAATGACTCATTGTAGGGCTCATCTATGTGGATACCTGCATTTTTAATCATAAATAAAGGACGTCTTTTTGCATTCAAATATTTTGTTCACTGTCTTTCTATTTTTGCAGTTTTCAAAAATCAAAAAATATTTGGCAATGTTTTATTTAGTTTTTACTCTTTTTTCACACTCATAAGCACATACCATCACTCGTGCAGATGCACATCACCGGATCCTATTGATAACGGTTCTGCTATGGCTCGCTTCGACTTTGAAAATCCAATCTTTCAAGCTGAAGAAGAGGGTGATGAAGACTATGAACTCCCTGAAGAACTTACCAGGTTATTAAAATAGGAGGAAAGGGTCATTCAACCGCATCAAGAGTCTACTGAAGTGATTAATCTCGGCACCGAGGACGCCAAGAGAGAAATCAAGATAGGGGTTGCTTTGGAAGATAATGTGAAGAAATGGCTGATTGAATTGCTGCAAGAATATGTTGACATCTTCGCTTGGTCTTATCAGGACATGCCAGGGCTTGACACAAATATTGTGGTACACCGTTTGCCTCTCAAAGAAGGTTGTCCTCCGGTCAAGCAGAAGCTCAGAAGAACGAGACCAGAGATGGCTGTCAAGATAAAGGAAGAAGTGCAAAAACAGTTGGATGCAGGGTTTCTAGAAGTCACCAATTATCCGCCATGGGTTGCAAACATCGTTCCAGTACCTAAGAAGGATGGAAAGGTATGGATGTGTGTCGATTACCGGGATTTGAACAGAGCTAGCCCTAAAGATGATTTCCCATTACCTCACATCGATGTTTTGGTGGATAACACGGCTCAGTTCTCGGTATTCTCCTTCATGGATGAGTTTTCTGGCTATAATCAAATTAAGATGGCACCAGAAGACATGGAGAAGACAACATTCATAACCCCATGGGGCACCTTCTGCTACAAGGTGATGCCGTTTGTCTGAAAAATGCCGGGGCAACATATCAACGAGCGATGGTGACTCTTTTCCATGATATGATTCATCATGAAATCGATGTTTATGTTGATGATATGATTGCAAAATCTCAGACCGAAGAAGAACATTTGGTGAATCTGCAGAAACTGTTTGAGCGTTTGAGAAAATTCAAGCTGAGGCTTAATCCGAACAAGTGTACTTTCGGGTTGAGATATGGAAAACTGTTGGGTTTCATTGTTAGCGGAAAAGGGATTGAGGTGGATCCGACCAAAGTGAAAGCGATACAGGAAATGCTTGAGCCAAGAACAGAAAAACAAGTTTGTGGTTTCTTAGGGAGGTTGAACTACATTGCAAGGTTCATCTCTCACCTAACAGCCACGTGTGAGCCAATTTTCAAGTTGCTAAGAAAATATCAGGCTATCAGGTGGAATGACGATTGTCAAAGGGTTTTCGAGAAAATAAAAGAGTATTTGCAGAAGCCGCCTATCCTCATGCCTCCAGTCCCAGGGAGACTGCTGATTATGTACTTGACAGTACTAGACAATTCCATGGGTTGTGTTCTCGGTCAACACGACGAGACAGGTAGGAAAGAGCATGCCATCTACTACCTGAGTAAGAAATTCACAGACTACGAGTCGAGATACTCAATGCTTGAAAAAACATGTTGTGCACTTGCATGGGCTGCTAAGCGATTAAGGCAATACATGCTGACTCACACAACCTTATTGATCTCCAAGATGGATCCAGTCAAGTATATATTCGAGAAGCCAGCTCTCACCGAAAGGGTTGCTCGTTGGCAAATGGTACTGACAGAGTACGATATCCAGTATACATCCCAGAAAGCCATCAAGGGGAGTATTCTGACATACTATCTTGCTCGCCAGCCGGTTGAAGATTATGAGCCGATGAAGTTTGATTTTCTAGATGAAGACATCATGTTCCTCAAGATGAAAGACTGCGAACAGCCAGTTGTTAAGGAGGGACCTGATCCAGACGAAAAGTGGACTTTGTTGTTTGATGGGGCTGTCAATGCCAGAGGAAGTGGAATTGGTGCTGTCATTACTACTCCGAAAGGTGCCCACATGCCTTTCACCGCTCGTCTGACTTTTGAGTGCACCAATAATGAAGCTGAGTATGAAGCCTGTAT
This sequence comes from Lathyrus oleraceus, assembly GCF_024323335.1. Taxonomy (NCBI): domain Eukaryota; kingdom Viridiplantae; phylum Streptophyta; class Magnoliopsida; order Fabales; family Fabaceae; genus Lathyrus; species Lathyrus oleraceus. The sequence continues at coordinate 374,542,018 of NC_066580.1, forward strand.
CTTGGGTATTGAGCAAGCCATTGATTTGAGAATCAAGACTCTGGACATCTTCGGAGATTCAGCTCTAGTGATCAATCAAGTGAATGGTGATTGGAACACCCTCCAGCCCAATTTGGTCCCTTAAAGAGATTACACGGGAAGACTGTTGACTTTCTTCACAACACTAAAGTTGTATCATATACCTCGTGATGAGAACCAAATGGAAGATGCTCTCGCTACTCTATCCTCCATGATCAAGGTGATTCGGTGGAACCATGTTCCCAAGATCGATGTTATGTGCCTTGATAGGGCCGCGTATGTGTTTGTTGCTGAACTGGTAGTTGACGACAAGCCCTGGTATCACGACATCAAGTGCTTTCTGAAGAATCAAGAGTACCCTGCAGGGACATCCAACAATGATAGGAAGACTTTGAGAAGATTGGCAGGCAGTTTCTTCTTGAACAAAGACGATGTGCTATATAAGAGGAACTTCGACATGGTTTTGCTCAGATGCGTGGATAGACACGAAGCAGACATGTTAATGCAGGAAGTTCATGAAGGCTCCTTCGATACTCATGCTAGCGGACATGCAATGACTAAGAAAATGTTAAGAGCGGGTTATTACTTGATGACCATGGAATCTGATTGTTTCAAATATGCTCGGAGGTGCCTATATACATGTGTTTTTTACGCCATGAGATTAGTATACAAAATGGTTCTTTCGGCAAATGACGCCATAAGTGTTGTTCGACATTTCGACAAAATGATGGTTCGACATTTCGACAGGATACTTGCAGATGGAAAGGCGTCTTTGACAAACATGGGTGATGCTATAGTATTTAAACAATTCGACAGAGTCTGGAGAAAGACGTCATTTCGACGTGAAGTGTAATTTCAAATCCAAAAGAGTTGTGACGTTTGGCAGAAGACGCGTGGAAGCATCAGGCGAAAGGAAGATAGCCAAGTGTCACAGTTTTAAGATTTGTTCATTAATAACAGTTATTTTGTTTGTATATAAATAGGATAGTTGTTATTAGAAAAGGGTGTGAAAAATTACTTGTACAAAATTCCTGCAAATACTCAAAGTACCCGTGTGAGAGAAAAGAGTCATATCTGGAACATGTATGTGTAAACAAACACCAACCCTTTCAAAGTTTTATTTTATAAAATTCAAAGTCCTTTACCTATTTCTCTTTACATTTACTAGTCAATTATCTTCCTGCATCTCATTTTTCGACACTTTATGTTTCGTTATTTATTTTCTTCCATTTATCTTATTCTTGTCAAATTTACACTTATTTAAACGGTTGTAATTGACACCTTTCGACATAAAAGATTTGATAAGCCAAATGAAAGATACAAAAGGTGTTCTAGAGATATACAAAGTTACTTAGATTTGCACATGTCCTAGGATTTGTGTGGTTGATCCTGCAAGTAACCCAATTCTACAAGTTTTGGAAAACCAGAGGTTGTTCGCCAGAATTCACCGCGAACAAATTGGCACGCCCAGTGGGACAGTGCATAAATCTAAAACTTAAATAACCTTTAGTCAAGTTGTCTTCTTCGTTGTATGAGATTAAGAAGCGGTAAATTAACCGTATCCAACGTAGAAAGACCTGAAAGAACAAGAGTAAGGAAAATGGAAAATCAGCCAAATAATCCAAATGAATCCATCCCAGTATCCAACCCTATCCCTTCGACAGGAGGAAATGTGGGATCAGTCCCTGTATCAGAGGTTGTGCCTTCATCAACAGGGTCAATACCAGCGGTTTCAATATTACAAAACACGCCTAATTCATCCATTAGGGCGCAACAAATGCCCATTGGGACACCTCCTCCTGTATGTAACGCCTCCAGGCCTTTTGTGACAAATGTCACCATGCCTCCGCCTGGTAGGGAGCAACCCTTTAGAATGCCAACTTCGGTAATGGAAAATTTACACAATTCATCGGTATTATATTCTGATTCTATGGCCAATATGTCTTCACCATTACAAGGGTCAGGATATGGCGAAAACATGAGTAGACTAAATCAACAACCACTTTACGTGCCGCCGATAACAAATAATTTTGCGCAAGTAATTAGACAACAAATGGACGAGAGTAATCATGATATGGTCCAAATGTTGACCCAACAAATGGGGGCGGTGTTTAATCCTTTAATACAAAACACCACCCAGACAAACCAATTATTGGCAGCGCAAATGACGCGCATTGCTGACTTTTTTGGGGTCCCTCAAACCCAAAAAGAGAGCAAGTGGTTCATTACCCAGTGGTAGCGGTCCAGGAAGAGCCCACGATAAACCAAATACCTTTAGACAACCCTCAAACAAATGTCAGAAACCAAGAGGATGTGGTCGAACAGCCTCGTGTCGAAATCCCTATTCCACAAGAACCTAGAAGGATAGTAATCCAGAGAGGCCAAGACGCAGATGCTGTGTTGCAACAGCGAATCCGGTATAATAACCCGCCGGTCGAAAATAATTTAGCAGCCATGGTCGAAATGATAATGGCACAAAACAGGGTGAACATGGGATTGCAAAGGCCTAGTTATGCTTCCCCACTGTCAGAATATATTCTGCAAGAAGAACTGCCACCAAGGTGGAAAGTTCCTAAGTTCACTAAGTTCTCAGGAGACACTAGTGAGTCCACCATAGAACATGTGGCACGTTATCTGATCGAAGCGGGGGAAATAGCCCGTAATGAAAATTTGAAAATAAAATATTTCCCTAGTTCCTTGACAAAAAACGCATTCACTTGGTTTACATCTTTGCCTGCAAACTCAGTGTATACGTGGACCCAATTAGAAAGATTTTTCCATGAACAATTTTACATGGGACAAACAAAAATAAGTCTGAAAGAATTAGCCAGTGTTAAGAGAAAACACTCAGAACCAATAGATGATTATTTAAATAGGTTCAGATTGCTAAAGGCTAGATGTTTCACTCTGGTGCCAGAACATGAGTTAGTCGAAATGGACGTAGGGGGTCTAGATTATTCTATAAGAAAGAAACTAGATACTCAATATTTGAGGGATATGGCACAATTAGCAGATAGGGTGAGACAGGTCGAAAGGTTGAGGGATGAAAAATTCAGAGCGAATAGGAATAAAAAAGAAAGGGTGGCCTACGTAGGGGTTCGCCAAGATGATGAGTACGACGAAAACGAACCAAGTAACTTCGACGAACAAGAGATTGACTTAGCAGAACTAAAGCAAGGCCCACCCTATTCGTGTAAACTACTAACTCCGTCGAACGGAAACCCAGCCGAAACCAATGATAAGTTCCCCAAAAGAACTTATACATTCGACATCACCAAATGTGACGAAATTTTCGACTTGTTGGTTAAAGATGGCCAATTAATAAAACCACCAGGCGCTAAAGAACCGCCTATGGAACAACAGAAAAAGAGAGGTTTTTGTAAATACCATAATTTTATGGGCCATAAAACGTCTCGATGTTTCCTTTTCAGGGATCTCGTTCAAAATGCTATCCGTGACGGAAGGCTGAAGTTTGGTGATAAGCCAAAACAACAGATGAGGATCGATTTGAATCCCATGCAGCCAGTCGAAGCCCATTACGCTGAACCATCCATTGTGAACATGGTGGAGGTCGAAATTTCTCCTGATGCCAATCTTGAAATGGTGGAAGTTGTTGGAGAATTCGATACAAATATCAACATGGTGGAGATTGCTGATGATCTCGCAAACTAGAACGAAGTTGGAAACTACTGAAGGTTTCGACAAAAAGGATAGTGACAATACTGGCGAAGATGGTTTGGTTCGACAGGACGAGAATTGGGACTGCTTGGGACAACCAAGTGGGAAGTACGATTATCTCGTGAAATACAATGCGTTGGCAAGTTCTCAGATCGACATCAACACAATCCAACCAAGCGGTTGGGGAGATGTTCCTTCAGAAAACAATGAAAAAATATCTGAAACAATTGAGAATCCCCCTATTATAAAAAGGAAGGTTACTGAAGACCTCGCCATTGAAAACAAGGCTACTGAAGGCCTTGATTTTGATCAAACGAAGACAGGTGATGTCGCAAACTGCGTCAACACCATGGGACCTTTTAGCAAAGAGGTCACAAGAATCAAAACAGAAGTTGTGAATGGTCCTACGAAGCCTATGACCAGTGGAATCCTGAGCAGAATAATGGAAGACCCCAAAAGAAATTGGAACAAATGTTGTTGCAAACATGGTCCCAGGAACATGTCTTGGTGTTGCTGCCCAGAAAAGGAGTCAGACCAGATACCAAGTGGTGTCGAAGTCGAAGAAGAAGGACTCATCAAGAAAATGAACGACTTAAGCATTGTTGATGAATGAAATGTTGGGATAAACATGGTGGAAGTATCTCAGGGAGATCAAGCTGAAATGGGTGAAGATCGTCGTCGAAAGGAGTACCAAAGGCTGGCGTATCCCAAAGAGGAAGAAAATATAATAAAATTCATCAAGAGGTGCCAGAAGATGAGAACCGAAGTAATGATATGCCCACGCTGCAGTGCAATCTTTGACAGGAAGGCAGCAACCAATCTGGAAGCAGTGGATAAAGCCAAGAGGAAAGAACATTGGGGGACAACAAGATATGACCCAAGGAGAAGTGATCATCACCAATGGAGGCATGGAGAAAGATACCAAAACACTTACAAACCATCTAACAAAGCAATGGATGACAAGTGGGCTCAACCCATTAGAGATGCCCAAGGGTAGAAAAAGTGGAGAAAATTCGAGGTTCAAAGAGGCGCTTCGATGGAAGGCAAGAAGGAAATGGAAAAGCACAAGCCAAGACCATATCCTTCAGAAAACTATAAAGGAAAAAACCCTATGTCGAGATCCTAATGGAGAAGATTCCAGAGGCAGAAGAGGGAAGAAAAAGAGACTGCAGAAAAAAGCGTGAATGGGAAAAATGCTGACAGCAAGGACAAAGCAGAATCTAGCAAGACTCCTCAGATAGAAAGCAGAAAAGAGGCTGCCCACCAGATTAATCCTGGCAGCATTGTCGAACCAGTATCATCGAAAGAGAAGTTGCAATAAGACGACGAAATAACTGACGAATTTGAATCTGACTCAGAAGCGTCCTTTAACGTGGTCTGCAACGTGGTTTCTATCCTACCTAGAGATTATGATAGAGTAATGGAGGTCGAAGACGAAGAAGACGAGATGGAAGAAGAAACAATGGCACACAAGCCCGTCTGCTATTACGTCATGAACAACGGGTGCGTCGAAGAGCAGAATGCTTTCTTCGAAAGGCCAGATGATTCAATGAAAGCACATTTGAAGCCTTTATTAATAAAAGGAAAGGTGGAGAACGTTGGTGTAAACAAGATACTGGTGGATGGCGGAGCAGTAGTAAATTTGATGCCCCATTTTATGCTAAAGAGGATTGGGAAGGATGATTCAGACGCAAAACCTCACAACATGGTGTTGTCGAACTATGAAGGGAAAGTAGGAACCACTATGGGCGTTATCCAGGTGAACTTGACTGTTGGAACCATAACAAGGCCAACGATGTTCATGGTCATTGCTTCAAGGGCGAACTACAACCTACTGCTTGGAAGGGAGTGGATTCATGGCATAGGAGCCATACCTTCTTCAATGCATCAGCGAATAGCCATATGGAGGCCAGATGGGATCGTCGAAAACATTGAGGCTGATCAAAGCTATTTCATGACAGAAGTAAACAATGTCAACAGTCAAAGCTTCGACAAGAACCTGGCTCACATACCTCCATGTAGCCCAGCCGAATTCGACCTAAAGGCAACGGACAACGCCTACTTCTCCATGTACCTTCATCCTACACATGGTTTCCAGTGGGACAAAGAAGTAATTGGCGAATCTTACATGTGGGGAACTACTCATATAGCGCCAACAGGATGGGGAAGCGACTTTGACGATGACGAGTAAAGAATCAGCGCTCAAAAAAATTACGGCTTACATAGCCGAAAACAAAATCAAAGAGGCCCTTGAGGCTGAAGTAAAATATATGGCTGTCGAAGCCAACAAAGAAAATTCCAACGAACAATGTCCCCAAAGGGACGTTGTAGAAGATTATGATAGCAACCAAATGGGCGAATGGCAACAACAAAAGCTTGACGCCATTTACGATGACGAACCCCTAGGGTTTGAAAAAGATCCAGTGTCAACTAACGTGAAGATGGTGGCACAAGATCCATTAGAAGAAGTAAATTTGGGAGTGGGGGCTGAAAGTAGATCAACCTACATAAGCGCAAAAATGGACCCCCAGTTCAAGGTCGAAATAGTCCAGTTGCTGAAGGAATTCAAAGACTGCTTCGCATGGGATTACGACGAGATGCCTGGTCTAGACAGAAAGGTGGTCGAATTACAACTGCCGATAATGGAAGGAAAAAAGCCAGTAAAGCAGACTCCACGACGCTTCGCACCAGAGATTCTGTCGAAAATAAAAGAAGAGGTCGAAAGACTTCTAAAGTGCAAGTTCATCCGCACAACCAGGTATGTCGAATGGATTGCAAATATCGTTCCTGTAATTAAGAAAAATGGCAAACTTAGGGTATGCATTGATTTTCGAGACTTAAATTCGGCTACCCCAAAGGATGAATATCCCATGCCAGTAGCAGAAATGCTTATAGATTCTGCAGCAGGCCATGAGTATTTAAGTATGTTAGACGGATACTCTGGCTATAATCAAATCTTTATCGCTGAAGAAGATGTTCCTAAAATAGCTTTCCGTTGTCCTGGAGCAATAGGAACGTACGAATGGGTAGTAATGCCTTTTGATTTAAAGAACGCTGGAGCAACTTGCCAACGGGCTATGAATTCCATCTTTCATGACTTTATTGAAACTTTCATGCAAGTGTACATTGACGATATTGTGATTAAGTCTGTTTCAGGAAAAATTCATATTGATCATCTTCAACAATCCTTTGAAAGGATGAGGAAGTTTGGTTTGAAAATGAATCCACTTAAATGTGCTTTTGGTGTGCAGGCAGGTGATTTCTTAGGTTTCGTGGTCCACAAGAAGGGGATCAAAATAAATGAAAACAAAGCCAAAGCCATAATGGAGGCGAAAGCGCCATCAACGAAAAAAGGGTTGCAGTCTCTGCTAGGGAAAATCAACTTTCTCAGAAGATTTATCTCCAACCTTAGTGGAAAAACGCAAGCTTTCTCTCCTCTACTTCGACTAAAGAAGGAAGACTTTGCATGGGGACAAGAACAGCAAGTTGCCTTCGACAAAATTAAGGAATACCTGGCTAGTCCCCCAATCCTAATGTCTCCTTGTAGAAAAAGAAGTATGAGATTGTACATTTCGGCATCAGACAAAACATTAGGAAGTATGTTGTGTCAAGAAGATGAGAATGGCGTCGAAAGGGCCATTTATTATCTCAGTAGAGTCCTGAATGATGCTGAAACTAGATATAGTATTATAGAAAAACTATGTCTATGTGTATATTTTTCTTGTATGAAGTTAAAGCATTATATAAAGCCCGTTGATGTATATATTTCTTCCCATTTCGACGTAATAAAATATATGTTATCTAAATCTATTTTACATAGTCGAATTGGAAAATGGGCTTTAGCATTAATAGAATACTCCTTGAAATATCTACCTTTAAAGGCTGTGAAAGGACAAGTGGTTGCTGATTTTATAGCTGACCATTCCATAGAAGATGTAGAGTATGTCGAATTAGAACCATGATGTTAGGAAATGATGGAGGTAGACTCTGAACGTGGGCTAGACGTGACATTTTGGAGAAAGTGTAATGATGAAATCTGTATTGGAAATTGAGATTATCAAAACTTGGAATTAATGAGATTAAATGACATGGCATCAAAACACTGGTTGACAACAAATGACTGTTTCTCCAAGAACAGTCGAAACATCTTTGCTGGGGGGAAATTTGTATACGTGCGTTTTTGACGCCATGAGATTAGTATACAAAATGGTTCTTTCGACAAATGACGCCATAAGTGTTGTTCGACATTTCGACAAAATGATGGTTCGACATTTCGACAGGATACTTGCAGATGGCAAGGTGTCTTTGACAAACATGGGTGATGCTATAGTATTTAAACAATTCGACAGAGTCTGGAGAAAGACGTCATTTCGAAGTGAAGTATAATTTCAAATCCAAAAGAGTTGTGACGTTTGGCAGAAGACGCGTGGAAGCATCTGGCGAAAGGAAGATAGCCAAGTGTCACAGTTTTAGGATTTGTTCGTTAATAACAGTTATTTTGTTTGTATATAAATAGGATAGTTGTTATTAGAAAAAGGTGTGAAAAATTACTTGTACAAAATTCCTGCAAATACTCAAAGTACTTGTGTGAGAGAAAAGAGTCATATCTGGAACATGTATGTGTAAACAAACACCAACCCTTTCAAAGTTTTATTTTATAAAATTCAAGTCCTTTACCTATTTCTCTTTACATTTACTAGTCAATTATCTTCCTGCATCTCATTTTTCGACACTTTATGTTTCATTATTTATTTTCTGCCATTTATCTTATTCTTGTCAAATTTACACTTATTTAAACGTTTGTAATTGACACCTTTCGATATAAAAGATATGATAAGCCAAATGAAAGATACAAAAGGCGTTCTAGAGATATACAAAGTTAGTTAGATTTGCACATGTCCTAGGATTTGTGCGGTTGATCCTGCAAGTAACCCAATTCTACAAGTTTTGGAAAACCAGAGGTTGTTCGCCATAATTCACCGCGAACAGTGCCATAAATGCCAGATTTATGCTGATAAGGTACATGTGCCGCCAAATCCTTTGGGTGATGTCTTCGCTGTGGCCGTTTGCTATGTGGGGCATTGATATGATTGGAAAGATTGAGTCGACTGCTTCCAATGGGCATCGCTTCATCCTTGTTGCCATCGACTATTTCACCAAGTGGGTTGAAGCAGCGTCATTTGCGAACGTCACCAGACATGTGGTAGCTCGATTCATAAAGAAAGAAATCATTTGTCGTTATGGGATTCCTGAAAGAATCATTACTGATAATGGTTCTAATCTCAATAACAAAATGATGAAGGAGTTGTGCCAGAACTTTAACATTCAGCATCACAATTCTTCCCCTTATCGCCCTAAGATGAATGGCGTTGTTGAGGCAGCAAATAAGAACATAAAGAAGATGGTGTAGAAGATGGTCGTCACATACAGAGATTGGTATGAGATGCTACCCTTCGCCTTGCATGGGTACCATACTTCAGTACGTACATCAACCAGGGCAACCCCTTACAGCCTTGTGTATGGTATGGAAGCAGTCCTACCTGTTGAAGTGGAGATTCCTTCTCTAAGAGTCATGTTGGATGTCAAGCTAGACGAAGCTGAATGGATTCAGACAAGGTTCAATGAGTTGAGCCTTATCGAAGAGAAGCGAATGACAGCCATTTGTCATGGACAGTTGTATCAAAGTCGGATGAAGAGAGCCTTTGATCAGAAAGTGCGTCCTCGATGCTTCCAAGTCGGAGATTTGGTGTTGAAAAGGATCCTTCCTCCTCAAACAGATCACATGGGCAAGTGGACTCCTAACTATGATGGACCGTATATTGTCACCAAGGTTTTTGATGGTGGAGCCTTAATGCTTGCAACTATGGATGGTGAAAACTTCACTTCCCCTGTGAACTCAGACGCAGTTAAAAAATACTTCGCATAAAATAGACCCGCTGGACAATAAAACGAATAGTCCAGGAAAAAAATGGGCATCCCGACGAACCAAGAAAATGAAAAGGTTCAGGCAAAAATTAGGGATTAAAAATGAAAAGATTGTACACCCGGTAAGTTGAAAACCTGAAATGGCAACTTAGGAAAAAATGGGTATCCCGGTGGATTGAAAACCCGAAAGGGAGATCCAGGCAAAAGTTAGGGATTAAGCGAATGACTGCGTTATGAGTAGTTCTGAATCTCATCCCAAGTCAATAACTGGAAACTTTCGAAAGGTAGGAAACATTCCAATCACTCTTTTCAGAAAGTCGATCATCTGGAGGATCTTGAAGACGAGCGAGTCATAGCAGAATTGGAACCCGATAGAAATCCATTTCACATTGCCATTAGATTAATTTATGTTTTTATCTTTTGTGCAATTACCTCTTTCCAGGGATTTCTTCCGTATGTAAATGCATATTCGGAGGCCACTCAATCAATAAAATCATGTTATTCAGTATATCCCCATTTTTATTTTATTTTTACTGTTTTGTTTGCAAATATGACGTCCGAATTTTTTATAAACATTGCATCATGAAACGTAAGAGCTTTACAGGTACATGCTTAATAAACATTGAAAATTGCTGTAAATTTTAAGTGCTTGGGATCGTCTATTCAGAACAGGTACACTCGGGGCATTTCCTTAAGGTCCCCATCAAATGATCGCGGATGTTTTTCCTGAACAGTTGGAATTTGGTATCTTATCCTTGCAAAGTTGGTCCGAGCGTTGGATTCTTCAATCCCCAGCAGATTCTCATTACTGTACTTCCTTAAGTGGTTGTTTCAGATTATACACTCCCTAGTAGAGTTGACAGTGCCAGACTGTATATCCCCAACGAAGTTGACAGTGCCGGACTGTATCTTTCCAGCAGAAGCGGCTGCTCCTCAGAGTTCGGAGTCAGATTGATGATCTCGACGCTAGGTCCATGGTCTCTTTCCTTGAAGAAGAATATGGGTACCGTATCGGTGTTTACTTCCCCTGCTGAGTCGTCTCTCTCGCAGATTACGGTCTCCAGAACCACTGTCGCTTTCCTCAACAGCAAGTCTTCAGTTCCATTCTCTCCCTAGTCAGAGCCTCGGTATTTTGTTATTTTCCAGAACACTGTGTGGCGGGTCATTTCCCCATAGAGTTCTTTGTGTTGTGCATCTTCAACAGCATTGCCAGGGTCCAGAAGATTGTGATCATTTCCCTAGCATGAATTCCTTGCCTTGCCTTGGCATTCTCCCTAGCATTTCACACCCATGCATATAGAATCATATTGCATTGCATCCTCCCAAATTGCGTAGCATTTCCATTTTCATGGAGCATTACGCCATTGAAAAATTCAAACATACGCATAAGGCATTCTCGGTATCCCAAGTGATAAGCCAGAAGTTGTTTCCAGTACTCAGACTGAAGATTGTTCATGACTTATCTTTATTATTCCCAGCAGGGGTCGTTGGTGTTGGTGTAAGCCCTAGAGGCCAATACTTTTGGTACTTGTATCGAATTATTTAAAGGCATTTTCTTTATTATGGTTGATTAATAAAGTCCCTAGAATAGATAGTCTGTTTAATGTATTAAGTATGACTTAATCATGAGAACACATTAAACATAAGGACACTATTCTTAAAGTATCCGTAGTCGAGCTTTAATGTGAAGTGGGATAACATTAAAGCATTAAGACTATTATGTTTGTAGACTGATGATCACATCTCATGGATCATGGATAAAGAGTTATCAAGTCTTAAACATAGGTATGAATATTAGGAGTAATATTTATACCGGATTGACCCGCTATGAGAATACTATATAGAAAGTTATGCAAAGTGTCATAAGTTATTCTCATGGTGATAATAGTGTATACCACTCTTCGACCTGAAACCACTATGGATCCTAGATGTAGAGTTGAGTGCTTTATTACTGATCCAACGTTATCCGTAACTGGATGACCATAAAGACAGTTGATGAGTACTCCACGAAGCATGCTGAGGGACAGGAGTGTCCTAGATGGAATTTGCCAATCCTGCGTAACAGGATAAATGTCTATGGGCCCAATATTGAACTGGACAAGGGTGACACGGTCTATACCTTGTGTTCAATATAGACATAAGGGCAAAGGGGTAATTATACACATAATTATTATCACAGGAGGTTTTGTCAGATCACATGACATTTTCGTGACTTGGGTAGCAGTGATGTGTTGCTAGATACCGCTCACTGTTTATTATGTTAAATGCGTGATTTAATATAATTGCCAACGTCGCGAAAACCTATAGGGTCACACACAAAGGACGGATTGATGAGAGATAGAATAATTTAGGAACATCGTAAGGTACGGTGTACTTAAGTAGAATACGAAATATGGTAATGTACCAAATACTTAAGTGATTTTGGCATATTATGAGATATGAGCCAAAATGCACTTAAGTGGGCTTTTTGGCTTGAAGCCCACACAAGTGGTTCTATAAATAGAGCTCTTGTGCAGAAGCTTTGTATGGGAATACAACACAACTGAAGAGTTGGAATTTCGTATCTCTCTTTCTCTCACTCAAAGCCTTCATTCACAAACAGCTAGCACTGCGATTGAAGGAATCCGTTCGTGTGGACTGAGTAGAGACGTTGTCATCGTTCAACGTTTGTGATCGCCCCGTGGATCTGTATCAAAGGTTTTGACCATTATCAGAGATCTGCACCAAAGGTTTGAATCGCCACAAGAGGTAACGATTCTATCACTGATCATGCCCATTCGTAAGGATCACTAAATGGAGAAATTTTTAAATTCCGCTGTGCCTTGGATGGCAATTCTCCTTCAGTTGGCCCACGCGCCACCTCAATTATCCTTTTCCTTATTTCTGCCGATGTTGACAGGCATGAAAGTTTCCGGTATTCAGACCAAAATGGCATTCAGGCCAATTTTCCGATGTTCAGATCGAATAAGTTTCCGATGTTCAGGTCGATACAGCTTGTGGCATTCAGGCCAGGTTTCCGGTATTCAGACCGAAGTGGCATTCAGGCCAATTTTCCGATGTTCAGATCGAAGAAGTTTCCGACGTTCAGGTCGATACAACTTGTGGCATTCAGGCCAAGTTTCCGGTATTCAGACCGAAGTGGCATTTAGGCCAATTTTCCGATGTTCAGATCGAAGAAGTTTCCAACGTTCAGGTCGATACAACTTGTGGCATTCAGGCCAGGTTTCCGGTATTCAGACCGAAGTTGCATTCAGGCCAATTTTCCGATGTTCAGATCGAAGAAGTTTCCGACGTTCAGGTCGATACAACTTGTGGCATTCAGGCCAAGTTTCTGGTATTCAGACCAAAGTGGCATTCAGGCCAATTTTCCGATGTTTAGATCGAAGAAGTTTCCGACGTTCAGGTCGATGCAACTTGTGGCATTCAGGCCAGGTTTCCGGTATTCAGACCGAAGTGGCATTCAGACCAATTTTCCGATGTTCAGATCGAAGAAGTTTTCAACATTCAGGTCGATGCAACTTGTGGCATTCAGGCCAGGTTTCCGGTATTCAGACCGAAGTGGCATTCAGGCCAGTCTCTCGGTGTTCAGACCCATATTAATAATCTCATATCTTCCGATGCTCAGATCAAAGTCATTTCCAGTATCCAGACTGATGAGCGGCATTCAGGCCATGGTTATTTCTGTGTTACCATTTATTTTGGTATCCAGGTTAACATTTTTTTCGGTATTTAGACCGACTCTCACCGTACCAGACGAATTCTTCTTTCAAGACCACCTCTTTGCCGATTCTGACAGGCATTGTTATATCACTTCACTTCACTTCAGTGTAAATTTTCAGGCTTTTATTGTATTCAATCCCTTGATACCTCGAAAGTGCAAAAGTCGCTGCTATCTTCTTTTCGGGTTTCCAGTTGATTGAATAGGGGCAGCTGTAATACCCCAAAATTTATCCTTCATTTTTCCTGGAAGCATGGGATTATGTTTTACCCCTCATTCATGCATTCATTTTTAGGTCATTTAATATTTCATATTGTATTTCATCATGTCAATCAGAATTAGCTCCAAGAAGCTTGAATATCATCCAAGACACTTTGTGGGTTCTATCTGGGTGATCAGTCAACACAAGGGAATGACTTGAGTTACTTCTAACATGTTCAAATGGGGTCTGTCCATCACTCAAAACATTAATCTTGAAGGAGCAAAGGCATGTTCCTGAGTTGTCATGCTCGCTAGGCGAGCAGCGTGGTTCGCTTAGCGAATCTGAACTGTCATGCTCGCTAGGCGAGCAAATTCTTCGCTAGGCGAAGCTCATGCGTTTTAAAAATATAACAGAAAAATCTTGGACTTGGACCTCTCTCATTTGAGCCTACAAAGCCACGAAAATCAGGTTATAAATTCTAGACTTCCATCTCCCAAAAAACCAGAGAAGAGGAGCTAGAGAGAGGGAGAGATTCTAACTAATTCAGAGTAGCCTCCAGACACTGAAGAGAAAAATTCACTCGGACTCTGAGACTTTTCACTCTGACTCACACACTTCTCACACAAACCCTAACATTGCTTTGCAAACCCAACGGTGCAATTCAATTTCTTTCGATCTCTTCAATCAGCTTGAGAGATCAACGGGTTTCTTGCTTCTTTAGTTGTTATTATTTCGGATTTTTATCCGTGTGGTAGATCTCTTGATACCTTTATCTTTCCCGCATTTTACCGCTTTCTTAGCTGGAAGACCTCGATAGGAGGCGATATTTTTTGTGTGTTTACTCTTGTACCTAAAGACCTCCACGAAGAGGCAATTGACGGATCAAAGGGATTAGTAGTCAATCCCCCATTATTCAGTGTGTCGTTCTTTATGCTCGCACTACGTGTCGATGTTTCAGAACAAAAGCACAAGATCTTTTGTCCGGTCGTCAGTGGAGAGGGTTCCATCTTTCTGAATCCCCATTTTTGTCCTGAGCTCACCCTGTCCAGGGTTAAGAGCTATGAGGTCTTGTCCTCATTACCCTTTTGATCTGCTCACCCTGACGTTCAGTGTCAGTGGTTAAGAGCCTGTTTGATTACCTTTCCATGGCTTGTTTGTCAAGGTTGATATGACCCCTCTTGACTAAAGCCCTACCCATGTATGTTTGAACCTCTTTTTGGCGTGTTTACTTTATGCATGTTTGTTTTGTATGGTGTGATCGTCTCCCCATAGGGTTGCTAGGCTTCGTATAGTCTCTCGTTTGCATGTCAATTAAGGTAGCGCGGTTCCTTCGTCTAGGACTTCCTTTTTGCATGAGCATTCCTAAAACACAAACAAACTCATTGATTTTTCTTCTCCTAAGAACACGTTAACTCCTTCTACTACAGGTGAGTAAGTCTCCAAAGGTCGAGCATCCGGTAGATTGCGTAGTAACGTCGTTCACCTAAAAAACACAAAACAAAAATAGGTTAGCCGAACTACGGCTTGCGTTGATTCTCATTTCAGATGAGATACGTAGGCATAAGACGCGATGTCTTAGCGAGCACACTCCTCTTTAACCCATAGGTAGCCGAGCTACGAAGATTCTGATTCTCATATTCAGATGTGATACGTATGCAGTGGATGCGACGTCCGTGCGAGTCATTTTCTTTTGACCCCTCTTTTAGTAAATAGTACATTAGATAAACCCACCCCCTTTAGACAAGAACAACAAGAGTGGATACCGTAGAGTACTACGGATGCGTAGGGGTGCTAATACCTTCCCTTCGCATAATCGACTCCCGAACCCAAGATTTTGTTGCGAGACCTTGTCTTTTCCTTTCCTTTTTCCAGGTTTACTTCGAGCGTTTCCTTTCCCGCCTTTGGGATAAATAACGCACGGTGGCGACTCTTCTGTCATTTCATTTCTTTTTCGCCAGTTGTTTTTTTGCACACTATATTTTTTAGGATGCGACAATATTGCGAAAATTGTAGGGGATAGGGTCTAGGGAGACCCAGTTTTAATCAGATAAATTCATCTGGCCAACCACTATCAACCAACTTGCTAATCTTCAATTCTCTTGACTTTCTAGGCTCATGGTAGATAATATATGCATAAGATGTTGAATTTTGAAGTGTCCCTTTAGAAATTTGATCAATTGGTGAGATAGCTTGTTGGAGAAGTTACTCAAGATACCCAGTCAAACTAGGGTTTCCAAGGCAAATCACCCTCAAACTCTTGAAGAAAACTTTATCAATATAACATGTAGAAATCCTTAGGACTCATATATGATGCTCATAACCATTCTTATATCAATTCATGGTTGTGCTCTTTGTCATGAGGATCTCAAACCCTAGATATGAACTAGATAAATCAATGGAGATCATGCCCTACCTACAAAAGAGTTAGGAAAATGCACAAACATAATTTTAGTATTTTGGTTAGTAAAATGATAATATACAAGTATGATACAATCACAAAGTGCTTGGTGATCTCTCCCAAAACAAACCCAATGAAGGAGGGGTAAGGAGGATGCCAAGGTATGATCCCAATGCTAATGCTTATGATGAAAGTGCATGAGGGATCTTAAGGTGAAAATTGGGGTCTTACAGCTGCTCCTATTTAAGGACATTCTAACTGAGGAGGCGAAGGTTAAAATCTTCATGTCGACTCAGTAGAATGGGCTTAAAAACAACATATAGAAACAAATTTTGGTCCCTAAGAGACCTCATGATGCAGATGACCTGAATGCAAAAGTAAATTCCTTGTGGGGAAATATTGCCACAAAGGAAAAGATATTAGAGAGACCGAAAGTCCGCAGGAGTAAAATGCATTCCGTAAGGAAAACTCACTGGGGAGACAAAGACTCTAGGGGATAAAAGAGGTTGTGCGTAGGCCAGGCTACGACTTAAAACTACTGGGGGACTAGAGGAATTCCATACAAACATGGAAAAGGCTCAGCCGGGGAACTAACAACATCTGCAGGGGATACGAGTTAGTCAAGATAAAACTGAAATACTTGAATCATGCAGGGAAAAGCGATTTCACTAAGGAAATGCGCACTCAACTCAACTGGGGAGAAATGAACTTCAACACAGGAGGAGTAGAAATCTATTATCTACTACCTGTTACTAGGTAAGGAGATAATAAAAATCTGACAGAGAGAACATCTGTCATCGGTTAGGTTAAACATATCAAGGATGACTCGCTGGGAACCAACATAAGGGAATATTCATTACCGATTACTGGGTAAGAATAGCCTTGTTGGAGAAAACTGCAGAAAATAGGATTTACAACTACCAGTTATTAGGCAGAAGACCAAGGGTGAGAGTATCCGTCATCGGTTAGGATGAACATATCAAGGATAAACTCAACAGGGAAGAAAATTCGTCATCGATTAAAATGAACATATCAAGGATAGACTTGCCTGGGTTTGTCAAGTAGGATACCCATCACAGGTTAAGATGAACATATCAAGGATAAACCAACTGAACAAAAAGTAGGAATTACATCTATCGAATGCTAGATCGAATACCGTCAAAGATAAAATTCGTCACCGGTTAAGATGAACATATCAAGGATAGACTATGTGGGGAGATAAAATAGGAATTACATCTATCAGTTACTGGATAGAATACCATCGAAGAGAAAATCCGTCACCGGTTAAGATGAACATATCAAGGATAGACTCTGCGGGAAAAAGTAGGGTGTACAACTACCGGTTACTGGGTAGAATACCAAGAGAGAGAATTTGTCACTGGTTAAAGTGAACATATCAAGGATCAACTCTACGGGTGGAACAAAAGCAAGGTTTACAACTACCGGTTACTTCTGGACACAGTCAAGACTGTAGCGGGGTTTTCGTTACCTTTAGGTTTATTGACTAAACCAAAAGTCAACATACAATTCGAGTCGCCACCGCACTTTTATTTGTCCAAAGGAAAGGCTAAAAAGCGAACAAAAGCCAAGTAAGAAGTTTTTCAAATCAAAAGCTAATAAAAATGTTAGAGATCTGGGTAAGGGGGTTGGTTATGAAATGGGAAGGTTTTACGCACCCAAAACATCCTTAGTACTCTAAGGGAACCCTTTTTGCAAATATGTGTTGTAGGTTGGTATTTGTGAAAAGATTTGTGCAAAAAGATTGAAGGGATGAGAAGAGAATAGATTATATTTACAAATTTTGTTGTTTGAATGGATGGACCCATTGCCTACGTACCATCACAAAGGAGGATAAAAACCTCGTAGTTCGGGGTAAAAATCTCAAAGATTGGTGAATTGATTTGACCAAAAGCCTTAAGGTATTTTGTTATCAAAGGGAGAAAACTCAACCTAAACCAACAATCCACCATGTGGGAAGGCTTCAAGATGCTAGTGAGGGGTTAACCCTATAATAAGCATGGAAGACTTATAATCCAATCACTAAGGATGAGGTGAGATTTACATCAACCACTATGATAACTCAAACCTATGGCTAATGTTTATAAAAAGTTTTAACAAGTGGCCATTGGAACCATAAAACAACTTGAAATGAGTTATATTTACAAGTTAAAGTTATTTACAAAATAAAGTCAAAGTGGGATTAACATTTATTCACAATGAGTATTTATGAAAAGAGTTTTGAAAAGTCAAAGGCATAAATCCTAGGTTTCTAATTTGAAACAAAGTCAAAGTTTGAAGAAATTTTTTTGGCTTGGTTAGAGTGGGGAGAAGAAGAGAAGGGCTAGTATTAAAGCATACAAAGATAAGAGGGGAAAGATAAACCCTTGGAGTTCATTTTCTTGGAATCAT
Organism: Lathyrus oleraceus; assembly: GCF_024323335.1. Taxonomy (NCBI): domain Eukaryota; kingdom Viridiplantae; phylum Streptophyta; class Magnoliopsida; order Fabales; family Fabaceae; genus Lathyrus; species Lathyrus oleraceus. Next base: position 374,560,366 of record NC_066580.1, read on the forward strand.
AGAGATGATTCAAGATGCTCCTTTCCTTTGGACTTAGCAAACAAACAAGCAATCAAACAATTGAATTCAAGCTCCTAGAATCTCCATTTGGCTTGGCTCTTAACTTGGCTACTCATGACAATGGTCCTCTTTTCATAATCTCAAGGTGGGATCCCTATCACACAAAAAAAACATCAAAAAGTTCACAACACAATAAAGGGAATGGACAAAGAATAAGTTTGGAGGAGAAGTCCTTTAAGATTAACTTTGAACTTTAGCATTCTAAAGGCATGAGGCCTAGTTGCTCTTCAACAATTTTGCATTCTAAAGGCATGAGGCCTAGTTGCTCTTGAACTCCTTTAAGCATAGGTAAGTCCTAATTCTAAGTCCTTTCTCCTTTTGCATTTGGATCACACAAAACAAACACAAAGCAACACAGAATAGCAATATATTTATATACAATATTGGGCTCAAATGAGCAAAAGAAAAATGACTTAAACATAAAATATGTGCTCAAGTGAGCAAAGTAAAAATTAATATGAATAATGAGCAAGAAATAAATGACATTAAAAGTAAATGACAATAAATTAAATGCTCAAATTAAAGTTAGTAGTTAGTAAAGTTATGTTAGCTTGTCATAAGACAATGTAGCGCTATGTGAAGCAATCGTAAGTGGACTAATGTAGTAGTCACACCTATCTGAGACCGGTCAATAAAAATATAGGAAAAGAAACACAAGTTAAAGATCATGACTAGTAAGCCAAGCTCCATAAACTTGCCATGTCAAACAAAAAGGGGAAAGGCCTTGTATTGTCTTTTAGTTATTTGCTTGGTCAAGAAGCAACCTATCTTGGACACAAAACAACTCACTTGATCATGGATCAAGTTGAGTTTGGTTTGGATCAAAGAAGGTTAAACCTCTCATTTGTCAAGACCAACCATAAGACTTTAACTCATTGGCCATTGATGGAAAGAAAGGGATGAAGATGAATGGGAGGGAAAAGAAGACAACACCAAATCCAATTGATCAAATGTGAATCAAATAATCATCAATCAACACCAAACAGAAAAAAAATGAAGATAACAAGTCAACAAGTCAACAATATTTTTTTTGTATTTTTTGAATTAAAATAAAATGCAAATAAAAAATAGACAAATAAGGTCAAACCTCAAATTCAATTCAAATCAACTTCAAAAAGTCCAATTAAATTCTCATAGGTTCAACATAGTCAAACAAGCTTTGACTAATTTTCTCACAAATTTTTGAAATCAGAAAGTATTTAAAAACAATTAAAAACAATTAAAAATAGCATAATATGAATTAAAATCTCAAATATTCTCAAATCAAATAAGAAATTGATGAGACTATTTTTCATTGACTTATCATGATCCATATATGCTAGGAAAATATTTTTGGATTTTTCAAAAGTCAGAAAGTATTTTAAAATGAATTAGAACTATTAAAAATTTTAATGAAAATTAAAAACAAGGCCATGGAAATAAAATTTTAATGAAAATTAAAAACAAGGCCAGACAACGTGAAATAAAATTCCGGCCACAGTTGCAGGAAATAAAATTTTAATGAAAATTAAAAACAAGGCCATGGAAATGAAGCTCGTGTGATGGAGATCATCATTGTACCATTGGATATCCCTCACTCTTCCTATATTGAGAGAAACGTGAAGGAGAAGATCATGGTGTTCCAACTTTTTTCTCATGAAATGATGAATTGAAAGCACCAATGGCTTGCCTCAAGTGTGAGGACTTCAAAAAATCACACAAACACAAGAATGCTACATTGAATTGAGAGTTCTAGATCCAAAAAGTTTGAATGTATACCTCTGAACTGAAGCACTTCAGGTCACGAATCCTTCAAGATTCTTACTCCTCTTTGATCTATGAATGAAGGGGAAGTGAAAGGCTAAGGAATTAGGCTTTGAAGCTCAGCTAATGATGCTGAATTTCAAGCTCAAAAGTGAGAAAAAAATTTGAACAATTCCTTTGGCGTGACTATGGTTTCAATGCTGCAGTAATTCAGATCTACAAAAGGTTACCAAATGAATGAGGGTAAGTGGTTATTTATAGCTAAAAGCATCAGATCACACGCTTCTTTCATGTGCATACAATTTGAACTTTGATGTGCATGGGCCTGTACAGGCATGTGGAAGGCCTAATGATGAATGCAAAAGCTTGTTGAGTTCACATGGAAAGGATTTGGACATATACATGAAATGGAATCAGCTTGCATACCAAGTTATAACATGAAATATCCAAAGTGCACCTAAATGAAGATAATTTCGAAACTCACAAATGGTAGATCCAAATGAGTAATGTGAGTAATGGTTGGAAATCCCTTGGAATAAGGAACAAAAGTCATGTTGGGAAAAAATTAATTTGGAATTTGGAAATTGATGAAAACTGGCTGTGAAAATCCAAGTACAAAACATATTCAAAACACTTTGAAAACTTTCACCAAAAGCAAGCTTAATCAAACCCCTTTTTTTTTATGATACAAGCTTAAAATGTAAAAACCTCCAACATAAAAGTTGTATATAGTTTCAAGATGATCAATTTAGACTTAAAGTTTGAATCATTTGGATTTTTTATGACAAAGTTATGGGCATTTGAAGTTGGGTACTTTTTCAAATTCAATGAATTAGGTCCAAGATGATCTATAATGTTTTGTATTATCACATGTATTTATTTTAGGATTATGAAATTTTGTCCAACATAAACATTGAAGTATACATCTCAATATTTCCAATTCATTTGGTTTCACCTAAAAATCATAAATATTAACGAAGTTATTCCCTTGGTAATTTGACCCAAAATTAGGGTTTCAGTCAAAATGACCTATAATATTTTGAAATGAATGATGACCTTACAAGTTTCAAATAGATTTTTGATGAAAATGAAAGTTGTTCATATGGAGCTTAGGAACATATTTTATCTTTGGGTCATCTTCATTTGACAAACACATCAAAAGTTATATCTCAATGGTGCTCAGCCTAGTCAGATGACTTGACTGGTCAACTTCTCAAGGCCAAACTTACAATCTTGATGAATGAATGATTTAGGGGCCTCAAATAGGCTTACATATGCATAAAATGATGAATTAAATAACTTCCCTTGATTAAATTTGATCAGAGGTTGAGATTGCTTCATGGGCAAGGCATAGTCAAAGCACAATGGAATTAGGGTTTCCTTGGAAAAAAATCCTCAAGCCCCTTGGGTTATCTTGATCAAATTGGCAAGTTGAGATACTTGGGAGACATATATGATGATTAGGAGCTTTGTGGACCATTGTCATGCTTTTTCTCATCTTCATCTAGCCATTTCATTGGGCTTAGGAGCCTCCTAGGAGCATTGGAGCACATGATCACTTGAGCTTCAAAACAAAAAGAGTTAGTGACATATTTTTGTACTTTTGGTAGTAATCAAATAAGAAAAGCAATAATACACAATACAAGGATGCTTGGTGGTCTCAAAACACTCAAACAAGTCCCAACCCTAGGGTTAAGAAGCCAAACATGCTATGATCCTTGAGGTAATGCACTTGTGCAATAACATGATACCATGAGGGATCTTAGGGTCAAAATTAGGGTCTTACAAAGACCCAAGCTTGAATTCCTTCACATCATCCTCGAAACCCAAATTGACTAACTCGACTTGCTCTTCGAACGGCTGAATGGTCTTTTCATCTTGCTCAAGAAGACGAGATAATTCATCACTTACTTCTACATCACTTTCCTCCTCGGCCTCAAACACAGGGAATTCAAAATTTGGAGAAGGAGAAGGATCATTGTATTCAATGGGGTTGGGAACCAACCTGCATAATGATTTCATATTTTGATTTTAGAGAAGTTAATTTGTGGCCAAATATTATGCAGATGGACAACTATATTGTTTATTTATGTTTTTTTATGATTACCATTTTCAGAATAAAGCAAAAAGGAAAAATAAACATCATAGATGTGGATGAATAGAATTAATTTTATTAATGATCAATTTGAAAATTCCCAAACAATGTTCACTTCTCCCTTAGGCATAGGAGAAGGATTTTAAAACATATAAAATCAATTACTTATATCGATGCAAAATAACAGGAATATCAACAACAGTCCAATTGTTGCAAGCCTTTCCATGCATCCCAAAATTGGTGCAGTATTCCTCTTTGTCATCCTCTAGCACATCAGCTAAGTGTTGTTCATTGCCATGAATGAACCCTCCCCTACGGAAGCTAAGTTGCATATCTTCAGTCCTTGTAGTTGATGATCCTTTCTGGAACCCCAAACCGGTTCTGCCTTTGTTGTCGGAGACCTCTACCATGCGCCCCCACTGATCAACATTGCCTTCTTCCACAATCTTTTGTGCATATTTCAACGAGGACATAGGTGCCCCAACTCTCTTTTCAGCAGCAATAGATAAGGCTTGGAACGGAGTTCCAACCTCATCCTCAGCTTCCACATAAGAGAAAGATGACAAATGGCTAACCAACAGCGCCTTCTCTCCACCAACAATCACTAGCTTGCCATTCTTCACAAATTTGATCTTTTGGTGCAAATTTGAAGTAACGGCTCCTGCCTCATGGATCCATGGCCTTCCCAATAAGCAACTGTAGGCCGGGTGGATATCCATTACTTGGAAAGTAATTTGGAAATCACTTGGACCTATCTTCACTGGAAGGTCCACTTCACCTATCACTGTTTTGCGTGAACCATCAAAAGCTTTGACAATTACACCACTATATCTCATAGGCGCTCCTTGATATGACAACTTTGAAAGAGTTGACTTTGGTAGCACATTCAACGATGATCCGGTGTCAACAAGCATGTTGGATAAAGCGTCATCTTTGCAATTCATGGAGATATGCAAAGCCAGATTATGATTCCTACCCTCCTCAGGGATTTCTTCATCACAGAAGCTGAGATTATTACAGGAAGTGATGTTAGCCATAATGTGATCAAATTAATCCACTGTAACACCATGTTCCACGAACGCTTGCTCTAGAACTCTTTGCAGTGCTTCTCTGTGTGCTTCTGAATTCATAAGCAGAGACAGTGCTTATCGGATGAATACAGGATTGGACCTGCTAACCGTATAACCAACGGTGATACCGACCTTTAACTGTTGTTGTTACTAGAGTTATATTGGAGTACCAACTTCTCAGGTTGCTTGAAAACAGGCACTATGACATTAACATCGTCATCTACATGACGGGATTGAACAATTTGGATCATGCCTTCATCCATCATACGTTGGATGTCCCTTTTCGCAACACCTCGGGTTAACACTACAAACAGCACAACCATCATGGTCGTGCTCACACTCACTTACCAAACAAACATCCTTATGCATCTGCACTAAGGACCTCCTGAAAAAACGCACATCAAAAACTTTGAATTCTCCAGGACAACCATCCACCACATTCACAGAAGAGTTCCCACGAGCAGGCAACGGGTTTACTTTCACATTCGGCGCATGGTCCTCAAAGGACACCATACCACTTTTCATCAGCTTTTGAACCTCATACTTGAGTGGATAACAATTTTCAATATCATGTTCGGGTGCTCCTTGGTGAAAAGCACAACGGAGCTCAGGTTTACACCACCAAGGAAGTGGTTCTGGAATCTGTGGCGGGTTTCTTGGTTGGATCGGGTTCTTGAGAACCAAGGATGGATAAAGCTCTGCGTAAGACATAGGAATCGAGTCAAAAGATACCTTCTTCCTTTCAAAGTTTTGTTGATGATGATTGTTGTTGGTATTGTTGTTGTAGGTGTTCGTTCATTGTTGTGGTTGTTGTTGTTAACTTTGTTGTTGTTGAACTGGTGTTGTTTGTTGATTAGAAAATATTGGGATAATGGAAGATACTTGATGATGATGATGACGTTGACGGGATGTTGGATTCCTTCTGATCTGAGGCCTCCTCTGCCTCCCACTACTTATTGCATTGATCTCACTGTCTTTCTTCTTACCAAAATTACTGCCATACCTCTTGCTTGTTGATGCCTCATCTCTTGACAAACGTCCCTCTTGGACTCCTTCCTCAAGCCTCATCCCCCATGTTTACCATTTTGGTAAAGTCACTGGGGGCACTAGCAATCATTCATTCATAGTAAAATGAACTCAGAGTTTTCAAGAAGATCTTTGTCATCTCTTTTTCCTCCAAAGGAGGAGTGATCTGGGCAGCCAACTCCCTCCATCGCTGCGCATACTTTTTAAATGTCTCTTTATCCTTCTGAGACACATACCTCAGTTGGTCTCTATCTGGAGCCATGTACATATTATACTTATATTGCTTGACAAAATCCTCCCCCAAGTCATTGAAAGTGCGAATGCTGGCACTGTCCAATCCCATGTACCAACGAAGCGCAACACCGGTCAGACTATCTTGGAAGTAGTGAATAAGCAATTGATCATTGTCGGTCTGAGTAGACATCTTGTGAGCATACATCACAAGATGACTGAGCGGACAAGAATTCCCCTTATACTTTTCAAATTCAGGCACTTTGAACTTCACCGGGATCTTGACGTTGGGCACCAAACATAACTCGGCAGCACTCCTCCCAAATAGACCTTTACCTCTCAGCGTCTTCAATTCCTTGCGCAACTCAAGAAACTGATCCTTCATTTCATCCATCTTCTCATAGACATTCGGACCCTCAGACGGCTCGGAGTGATAAATGGTGTCCTCTACGCGAGGCAAAGTGTGCACAACGGGAGGTGGCACAGACATGGTCGGGCTAGATGCTGGCATGGAAGCAAAGGTAGGCGCAAAGCCTTCGGGAAAAAAGTTGGACGGCATTCCCCACGGGAATCCGGTAGGCATAGTTGGCGCGAAATGGGCGGCAACAGCAGGCACGGTAGAGGTAACCACCTCTGAAATAATAGTCCTCGCATGAGGAGTTGCAGGCGTTGGAGAAGATTGACTTTGAGCGGCAAGAACTGACTCCATCATGGCAGTCAGGTGGGCGATTTCGTCCTTCAACTCTCTGTTCTCTTGCTCTAGGTGCTCCATGATTCTCAGATGATTGGCTTGGTCATTGTACCGGTGAGTCAGCTTGGCTAAAGCACAGAAGAAACACCAATCAGACATCTGGCGAAAACCTGCTTATGCAAATGATGCATGAAATGCAATGCTTGATTATTTTTATTTTTCAAGGAACTTACTATATCATTTGCAAAAAAAAAAAATATATATATATATATATATATATAGTTAAATGGTAAGTGCAACAATTTGATAAACAAAAATCTCTCTTTTATTTATATAAATTGGAAGGATTACACTGAGTACAATTTCAGAAACCAAATGAAAAATACAAGAGAAAAGGAGGCTAGTCATCCTAAGGATCCCTAACAACAATGTCAGAAGATCTAGCTGTAGGCGCGTACTTCCTTCGAATGCGACGGATCTCGGTCTCAAAAGAAGCCTTCATCTGAGTCTTCTCGAGGACAAGCTGATCAACAATCTTCTTCCAAGCAACGGAAGGCTGAGGCATGCTAGAAGATGAAATCTCTGGCTCTCTCTGTCTCTTCGTCACTCAGTCTTCAAGTAGCTCAATAAGTGCATCTTTTTCCTTAGACTCCAACTACAACTCTTCATGCTTCTTGCTCAAAGCACGGAAACGCTCTTCCGACATGTCCTTCTCTTGCTTCATCTTGATGAGCGCATCTTCCAACTCCTTTACATCTCGATTGGGAGAGTTAATGGCTCAACCATAACCATAGACATAGGTCTTTGATCGGTAAAATAGCAAGTGTACTATTTGCACCAATGTAGTAATAAAAAGGGAGTTATCCCGAGTATCGATCTCGAGGACTGCGTAGCAAGTATCAATTTTTATAATAATTCGATTGAGCAAAAGTTCATATGGGGTTTGATGATTGTTTTCACAAATGATAAGGAATAAAAATATAAAGCGTATAAAAACCGTTTAACCGATATGAGAAATAATGCTAGGGCCAGATGTATGAATTGCTTTGTATTCCACTTCTTCCATATCATATAACATCTATGTTATTATAATTCAAAATTGTTTCTCAAGTGTAGTTTTCTCTAATTCCTTAGCCAAAAACCATTAACAGGCAATTTCAATCCTAATTCCTTAGTTACTCAAATTGTTGTTATGAAATACTGAGTTTATCAAGAATTAACAGTAACCACAGTTTGATCCTCATTCCTAAGTGATTAAACGCAGTTTTTATTATACAACAAGTGATAAGGCGGTTTGTCCGACCTAAACCTTAATCAGAGATCAGAATTTCATTTGTCCGATAGAATTAAGCATTAAGCGCATTGTATAATAATTTGAATCACGAAAACATCAATGATTATAAGAACATGGATAAAATATTCATACAGTAGCAATTCAGGGACACCCGCTAGCATTGGGGGGTTTAGCCTCTGATAATATTCAACGATAGAAGATTACAAATTAAAGACATTACAAGTTGTTGGTGATAAAGGTTGATCTTCAATTTCTTCCGATCTTGAAGATCTCTCCTCCTCTGAACACTTTGCAAGGTCGCTTCCTCTTTCTGTCTCTTTTCTTTCACGATCAAAAGTCCCTTTTTCTGTGCCCAAATTCAAACTAAATAGCTTTCAAACAACTAAACACATTGCGAAATGCCCAAACTGCCCTCCGGACGTCCAAAAGGGTTAAAATATAAAAAATCAGCAAATGGGGCGAAAAGGCCAACACAGGCTGTGTCAGGTGACACAGTTGCCCGTGTTGGCTCCTCTGTAAGTCCAATCATGCATTTCATGCTGACACGGGTCGTGTCAGCTGACACGGGCACCCTTGTCAGCCCATTGTTTTACTGGGTTTTGGATGGTTGGACTGCACATGCTGATACGGGTCGTGTCAGCTGACACGGGCACCCGTGCAGCCCCCTATTTTGTCTATTTTTCGCTTTTCATTAAGTCTCTGACCTCCATTCTTCCGGTACGTAACTTTCGGACTTGTTATCTGACCTGGAAACCAAACAGTCTACACAGAAACGCATAAAATGCGACAAAAGGAGAAAAACTACTAATGCAACATAAAACAAGTGAAAATACATAAAATGCAATAAACTACAGAAATCACTGGAATAAAAAGCAAAGTGTTACCGATTCATGAAGATTCAATGTTGGTTAGATGATGAAAACTGAGTGTAAATGGTGACCGATCACAACCCCAAACTTATCTCATTGCTTGTCCTCAAGTAATGCAAGAGACAACGCGGAGGTCAACCATGGATTCTATTCTCTCCACAACACAGTTGATGTTATTCGCAACTTGGCTTTCTCCTTCCCGATTAAGCTTCTGGTTTACCCATTCGAACTTCTCCACTGCCTTATCATTTCAGAGAGTTCTTTTACCTGCAAGCTTCTTCACACTACTCACCAAATCTCTCGAGGTTAAGGTGTTTAGCACTTAATAAATCACGGTATGCAATATCAACTCTTACTTTTTGAATAGGGTCTACGTCAACTAGACAAACACAATTCACACACTTTAAGAGGTCTTCAGGGTTGTTACGGGGCTTAGGTACGGTAGGAGAGTAGACAACAAAATGGATTATAAATGGTTTTACAACTCGGCATTCATGTTGTTGTTTTTCTTTGTGCATGAATTTTTATTGGGCTGTCATCCAATCTTGACTCTTTTTCACTCAAATTCTCATTAATGCATGAGTCTATTTCTAAGGCAAGTGCTTATTCTTCATTTCTCTATATATACTTTTTTTCATTTCTTTTTCTCTTTTTTTTCGGTAGAAGCGGATGTTTCTACACAATTTTTCTTTTTCTCATCTTTCTTTTCCTTGCACTTGCCCTTTTTCAACAATTTTTTTTCTACGGATGAATACCCCAAACTTATCTTTTTCCACAAGTTTTAAACTACAACAGTCATGCCGAGCGAGGGTAGGGAGTGTATGGCTAATGGTTAACATGATGGTTTACACAACAAAGGGGTATAGGCTCAACGGGGTTAGCAACGGATGAAAACAACATTATGGGTGGCTAGAAAGGCTCAAAGGTTGAAAACAAACAATGTGCCTCAGTGTGCGTTTTTGTATTGTGCTGTATCAGTAGAACTTATGCAAAATTAGAGAGATAGAGTCATACCTAAATGCGCTCTTTTTGTGTTTGGTTAAGCTGAAATCTCACCATGTTGGATAAGCTTGCAGGCTCCAAACATTCTTTATGACAGACAACTTCTTTATCAGCTTGGGCTTACCTTCTTCTTTCTCAGTCTAGATTTCCAAGTTGCATCCAACCTTTTGTTTCTCAGTTGTGTCACCTTCCAGGTTGCCTCAGGAGAAAGTCCCGGGGTTGCGTCTTTCACTCACTGTCCACTAGCCTATCATTTCTCCAGCATAATCTACTTTCATCTGTAACTTAAAAAATAAAAAATATAAACAACCACACAACGACAAACAAAATAACACACAGACACAATAAAATTAAACTATAAAGCAATTAAAAACCTCCCCACACCTGAACCGAACATTGTCCGTAATGTTTAAAAGTCAAGATATGAGGAGCACTTACAACGATTACTGAGGAGGTGGTGGCGGGTACGGATAATGCAACATCATACGTTGCATCATCGCGTTCATCTCATCCAAAACCGTCCCTTGACGGCGTTGTTCAGCTCCAAACCTGGTGAGCTCCTCACCTTGCCTGGATTGCTCTGTGCGAAGGTGGCCTATCTCATCCTGAATCCAGCCATATTGGTCTAGTGGCATGGAGTAGGATCCGGAGGCTTGAGTTGGTTCTGGCGGTTGCTGGTAAAAAGGCTCCTCGGTGTTCGGTGCACCTTCCGTCGGTTCATCTGCAGGCAAAGAGTCAAACAAATCTTCGTCCCCCTCTTCCGGGTCGGGACAGTCATAAAGCCAGTTGGCTCTGTTAGTGATACTAATAAAATCGTAAGCAGGTAAATCTTCGTCCCCCTCTTCCGGGTCGGGACAGTCATAAAGCAAGTTGGCTCTAAAGTAGCGCGACCAACTCTCCCTAAGTAGTCAGCTACAAATGCGGCTACGTTGATTGGAGTCTGGGATGCCATACTGTACAGGAAGAACAACTCCCTTTGAGTGGCAACACGGGTGCTGTCTCCGCGTCCAAACATGGTGTATGCCAATGCTTTTTGTGTGTACCTGAAACACGGGTTATGGATACCCGATGCCTTTGCCCCTTTGGAAACATATTTAGTGTTACCTGTTATGGCGGTCCAAAATTCTGCCGGGACAAACGTATCGGGCACCGCTCCAGGGCCTCCGATTGTGAGTTTTAAGATCCTCCCTAACTCCTCCACAGTCAATTCCATATCAGTATTAAATAAACGAAATTGCAACATACCGTAATATTCTTTTTCCGTTCCATTCCACCTGTTTTTCAGCTTAAATTCGATGGTCCTCAGGAATTCAAGCGTAATGCGCGCAAAGGTAGGCGCTTCCAGCTGCATGAATTCTAGCACCCCTAACGTGTGGAACATACGGTGTACCTCAGTTTGCAATCCCAGTTCCTGCAGAGTGTCATTACACATATACCTCGTGGGGGTTAATTTCCTTTTTAAATGAACCGCATACCTTTTCTGATGCTTCAGGTTCTCGAACACAATGTCGTGGTCATTCGGGGTTCTCCTCGCTCTTTGTCGTGGACAGGATGATTCCGCCACATTTTTGCTTTTTTCGACTCGGCGAGACATATTGTACCTGCATACAGCAAAAAGAAACAAGAATTTGGAGAGAGAGAGATTAGAGGGAAAATATTACCGTAGGAATGCTGAGGGTGGAGAATGGTGAAACTTTTATGAAGACGAATGGAGAATTGACGGAGATTTGCGGTGAAAGGAGATAGCTTTGAGTGAGAATAATGGAGGTTTTAAGTCTTTTTTGAGAGAAAGAAAGATGGAGATGAAAGATTATGAAGGATATGTGGTAAATGAGGAGAGAAGTGGGGATAATGTGCTTTTATAGGGTGAATTTCGTAGGTGGGGCCCTCCTCCAACGGTCAAATTTTCATGGTGGATGGTCTCCAACGGTCAAAAATTTTAAAACAAATTCACCACTACGCAAACTGACACGGCCGTGTCAGTTGACACGGGCGACTGTGTCAGCGCAACACTACCCCATGACACGGGCCGTGTCATTCACAAACGCGCTTAAAACATCTTATTTCACCCAGGGGCTGACACGGGTCGTGTCACCTGACACGGGCGGCCGTGTCAGGCCCCTGGAAATCCAATTTTCCACCAAGTTTATCCTCATCCTGACACGGGCGCCCGTGTCAGGCCCCTGGAAATCCAATTTTCCACCAAGTTTATCCTCATCCTGACACGAGTCGTGTCACCTGACAGGGTGCCCGTGTCAGGCCCCTGTTTTCTCCTTTTTCTTGGTTTCTTTTTATTGTTTTGTGCACGGCTTTAGCTTTCGAATTTTTCAAAGATTTGTTGCGACCGCTACCTGTAACTCCTCTATCAAACACTATTTACACCTGCAAGTAAATAACACACAACCAAACAAAGAGAATGATTAGATATAAAAGCGCGGGTTGCCTCCCACGTAGCGCTTCGTTTAACGTCGCTTGGCTCGACGGTTGCGCATCTTATCAGACAAGATGAACAACATCAATTTGGCCCACAGCTTGCCCCATATTGTACGACCTCAATCTCTGGCCATTCACTTTAAAAATATCTCCATTAGAAGGATTTTTTATTTCGACTGCTCCATGGGGATATACCTTGTGCACCACGAACGGACCTGACCATTTCGATCTCAGTTTTCCAGAGAACAACTTCATTCTTGAATTGAACAATAGTACCATCTGTCCTTCCTAGAATTCCTTCCTTTGGATTCTTCTGTCATGCTATTTCTTAGTTTGATCTTTGTAGATCTTCGCATTTTCATATACCAGGTTCCTAAATTCTTCCAACTCGTGGAGTTGAAGGATTCGGGATTCTCCTACTTTCTCAAGATCCAAATTAAGGAATTTGGAAGCCCACAAAGCTTTGTATTCCAATTCCGAGGGTATATGACATGCCTTACCATATACCAATTGATACGGGGACATACCAATCAGTGTTTTGAAAGCAGTATGATATGCCCAAAATGCGTCATCTAGCTTACTCGCCCAATCCTTGCGAGAAGCATTAACCGTCTTCTCTAGGATTTGTTTCAGCTGCCTATTTGACACTTCAACTTGACCACTTGTTTGCGGGTGGTATGGAGTGGCTATCCGATGTTTCACATTGTATTTCAAGAGTAGCTTCTCCATTAGGTGATTTAAGAAGTGAGTTCCTTCATCACTAATGATAGCTCTTGGCACTCCGAACCTGACAAATATGTTTTCTTTCAAAAATTTGACCACCACTTTTGCATCATTTGTTGGTAGAGCGGCTGCTTCTACCCACTTGGATACATAATCTACTGCCACCAAGATGTAGTTCTTTCCAAATGACGGTGGAAAAGGTCCCATAAAGTCAATACCCCATACATCAAAGAGTTCGACTTCCAACATGGTATTTTGCGGCATCTGATTTCTTTTCAAAATGTTTCCCATCCTTTGGCATTTATCGCACTCTTTGATAATTTGCTGAGCATCTTTGAATACTGTCGGCCAGTATAAGCCTGACTGGAGGACTTTGGCAGCAGTTCTATCACCACTGAAGTGTCCACCATAGTCCAAATCGTGACAAGCTTTCAGCATATCCCTCTGTTCTTCTTCTGGAACACATCTTCTGACCAACCCATCTACTCCCTTCTTGTACAAGAAAGGGTCGTCCCACAAATAGAACCTGCAATCATGAACAAACTTTTTCTTACGGTTAGAGTCAAATTCACTCGGGATCACCCCGCCTACCAGATAGTTCGCATAGTCTGCGAACCAAGGCATTCCAATAACAGCAAGGATGTGTTCATCAGCAAACTGATCCTTTATTGGGCGCTTTTCCTCATTCTCTTCTATTGGGGACATCCGGGAGAGGTGATCTGCCACAGTGTTTTCGCACCCTCTTTTATCCCGGATTTCCACATCAAACTCTTGGAGGAGTAGGATCCATCGCAACAGTCTTGGCTTCGAGTCCTGCTTAGCAAACAAATACTTCAAAGCAGCATGGTCAGTATAAAAAATGACTATAGAACCCAACAGATATTGCCTGAATTTATCAAAGGCATAGACCACAGCTAGCAACTCCTTTTCGGTAGTCTCATAATTCATTTGTGCAGGGTTCAACACATGACTGGCATAATATATGACATGCAGAAGCTTATCTCTCTGTTTCCCAAGAACTACTCCCAATGTGATGTCACTCGCATCACACATGATCTCAAATGGTAGAGACCAATCAGGAGCAATGACAATAGGTGTCGTCACCAATTTATTTTTTATCGTTTCAAAAGCAACGACACACTCTTTATCAAAAATGAAAACCTTGTCCTTAACCAACAGGGTAGTTAAGGGTTTAGCTATCTTGGAAAAGTCTCTTATGAACCTGCCGTTGAAACCCGCATATCCTAAGAAACTTCTTATACCTTTTTCACTCACAGGCGGTGGTAGCTTTTATATTACCTCAATCTTGGCTTGGTCCACTTCTATCCCTTTGTGAGAGATTTTGTGACCCAAGACTATTCCTTCTCGAACCATGAAGTGACATTTCTCCCAATTGAGAATCAGATTTGTCTGTTGGCATCTTTCTAACACAAGGGAAAGGTCAGTTAAACAATTATCAAAAGAACAACCAAATACCGAAAAGTCATCCATTAAGACCTCCATATGCTTTTCGAGCATGTCCGCAAAAATGGAGGTCATGCATCTTTGGAATGTGGCTGGAGCATTACATAACCCGAATGGCATTCTTCTGTAGGCGAAGATACCATAGGGACATGTAAAAGTTGTCTTCCTTTGATCTTCCAGTGCAACAGCTATCTGGTTGTATCCAGAGTATCCATCAAGGAAACAATAGTACTCATGACCTGCCAACCTTTCCAACATCTGATCAATGAATGGTAACGGAAAATGGCCCTTTCTGGTTGCCAAATTCAACCTTTTGTAGTCGATGCACACACGTCAGCCCGTGACCGTCCTAGTAGGGAGTAACTCATTTTTCTCATTCCTTATAACTGCATTTCCTCCTTTCTTCAGGACCACATGAACCGGACTCACCCAAGAGCTATCGGATATGGGATAAATTAACCCGACATCTAACAGTTTGACAACCTCTTTCCTAACCACTTCCTTCATCACGGGGTTTAATCTTTTTTGTGGATGTACCACCGGTTTGTGACCATCCTCGATGAGAATTTTATGCATACACACCGAATGGCTTATTCCCTTCAAGTCTTCTATTGCCCATCCCATGGCACTTTTGTGTTTCTTCAAAACCTTGACAAGCTTATTTTCTTGAGAAACCTCTAGATGAGAGCTTATAATAGCGGGGCATTTCCTTTTGGGGTCTAGAAAAACATACTTGAGATTGTCAGATAACTGTTTCAGCTCAGCCATGTTCTTGGTCTCATCTTTCTTTTCTTCAACTTGAGGTTTCCTTAAGTTTTCCCATCGGAGTGATCGGGATCCCTTAAAGGGCTGTTGTGTTGCCATCATATTTAACACTTTCATCTCCTTGTCATCAACTTCTCGAGTGTCTTCAAAGATTGAGAGACTTAGAACTCTCTCCAAGGGTAATTTTTGTTCACCTAGGGGATTTTCTTTCAGAACCATTTGATCAATAACCTTTATGTGTTGACTGGTGGCCACATCATCTTTGTATTTCATGGTGTTGCGCACATCAATTTTTAACTCTTCGTCATAAACTTTTAGAGTCATGGTACCTTCTTCTATATCTATCAAACACCTCCCGATCTCCAAAAATGGTCTACCAAGAATGAGTGGTATCTCTTCATCTTCCGGCATTTCTAAGATCACAAAGTCTACCGAAAACACAAACTTATCAATCTTCACAAGAACATCTTCCACCACTCCATAAGGTCTCTTCACAGAGTGGTCAGCAAATTGAAGTGTCATTCAGGTATCCTGCATTCTTCCAATCCCCAACCGCTTGTAGATGGATAAAGGCATGAGGCTCACACTTGCCCCCAAGTCTATAAGGGCCTTCTTGAAAGATCTATCCCCGATGGTGCAAGGGATAGTTACCGAGCCTCGATCTTTTTTCTTTACCGGGATCTTCATACCCTGCAAAATAGCACTGCAAGTTTCGGTTAGTACAATAGAGTCAGTGTCAGTGCTCCTTCTTTTTGAAGTAATGTCTTTCATGAATTTAGCATAAGAGGACATTTGCTCAAGTTCCTCCAAGAAAGGAATGTTGATTTCAAGCTTTTTGAACATCTCCAAGAATTTCTCAAAGTTCTTCTCATGTTTCTCTTTCTTCTTATTTCTTGTTGGGAAAGGGAGTTTGACAACCGGCTTTGATTCACTAACTTTTTCTTTAACCACCGGTTTAGGTACCGTCACCTCTTCACTAACAACCTCATTTTCTTTTATCTCCAAATCAACTTCAAGCAATTGGTCTTCTTGTTCATCATCTTTTTCAGGGACTTCTTTTGCCTTACCACTCCTTGTGGTTACCGCACTCACATTATTATGCTCTCTTGTATTTGTAACTGTAACACTCGATAATGCACCTGGTGTTTGCGAACCCGCAAGTTGTTGAGCAATCTGACTCATTTGCACTTCCAGATTTTTTATTGAAGCACCAGTGTTTCTCAGATTACTTCTAGTCTCCTCTTGAAATTGTGAACTTTGAGCTGCCATTTTTTCAATGGCAATTTCCCAATCTGCTTTTCTTGGAACCTGTTGTTGAAATTGTTGATGGGATGGTTGAAACTGCTGCTGCTGGTAAGGTTGCTGTTGTTGTGGGCGATACTGTTGTTGTGGTTGACTTTGATACTAGGTGGGCACGTGCTTTTGAGCATTTCCTTGCTGGTCCTTCCAGGAAAAATTTGGATGACTTTTCCATCCAGGATTATATGTATTGGAGTAAGGATTGTTCTGCTTCAGAAAATTAATCTCTTCTACCTGTTGAGCAGTTTCCACACAATGCATGGAGAAGTGAGGACCTCCACAAATTTCATAACTAACAGCTTGAATAGGTTGGACCGGTTGCACTTGTGCCACCGTTTGAGTGTCAAGAGTCATTTTCTTGAGTCTTCTCTCTACTTCAGCTGTTATTTGATCTTCCATCTTCGTAACTTGATTTGCTAGTTTGAGATCAATGATACCTTCAGGTTGACTTACACTGCGGTCATAGAGTTCCAGATGCTCATTTGCTGCAATGGCTTCAATGACTTTCTTTATTCCAGTGGCTTTTGTAAAGTTTGTTGAGTCACCGACAGCTGTGTCTATGAGTTGCTTAGTCTTCATTCTAAGTCCATTCACAAAAGTTTGCATATGTTCAGTAGCATCCATGTTATGAGTAGGACATGCAACCAACAATCGCTTGAACCTCTTGTAAGCGTCTCCGAGTGACTCTCCTTCCTTCTGTTTAAAATTAACAATATCATATCTCTTACGGATATACACAGAAGCAGGGAAGTACTCATTCAGAAATGTTGTCTCCATTTGTTGCCAAGTTGTTATGCTTCCCGCGGGTAAAGAGTAAAACCACTCTTCGGCATCTTTCGACAGTGTAAACGGGAACATCACCAACTTTTTAGCTTCCTCTGAGTGTCCCTCAATTTTCAACGATGTCGTCATAGTCAGAATTCTTTGTAAATGCTTGTTGGCATCTTCATTAATTTTTCCGGAGAACGGTCTCCTCTCGAGTTGACGAATCATTGAAGGGTGCAGCTGAAAGTGATCAACATTCACCGGTTGGTTCACAATTGTTAACCTTCCAGTAGGAGCATTTGCACCCCCATAATCCCCCAAAAGTCTTTCTGTAGGAGGGAGTGGGGCTTCACCCTGTGGTTCAACCATTGGTTCAGAAACAGCTTTGGAGTCTTCCGAATGAACTGAAACAACTTCTTCTTTTTCAGACTCGGAAATAATAGGGGTTGATTCTGAAAGTTCCAGCCTAGCTTTTCATCGTCTTGCACGCAATAATCTTTCAGGTTCTGCGTCAAAAAGAAATTCAGCTGAGGCCTTACCTCGCATACAACAATTAGACAATTATTAGGATAAACAATAATAGAGAAAAAATTTAGCTGCAGAGCAACAAAATTCCAATTGAATTATTTTTCAACTTATACTTTTGGCAGTTCCCCGACAACGGCGCCAAAAACTTGATCGGTAAAATAGCAAGTGTACTATTTTCACCAATGTAGTAATAAAAAGGGAGTTATCCCGAGTATCGATCTCAAGGACTGCGTAACAAGTATCAATTTTTATAATAATTCGATTGAACAAAAGTTCATATGGGGTTTGATGATTGTTTTCACAAATGATAAGGAATAAAAATATAAAGCGTATAAAAACCATTTAACCGATATGAGAAATAATGCTAGGGCCAGATGTATGAATTGCTTTGTATTCCACTTCTTCCATATCATATAACATCTATGTTATTATAATTCAAAACCGTTTCTCAAGAGTAGTTTTCTCTAATTCCTTAGCCAAAAACCATTAATAGACAATTTCAATCCTAATTCCTTAGTTACTCAAATTGTTGTTATGAAATACTGAGTTTATCAAGAATTAATAGTAACCACAGTTTGATCCTCATTCCTAAGTGATTAAACGCGGGTTTTATTATACAACAAGTGATAAGGCGGTTTGTCCGACCTAAACCTTAATCAGAGATCAGAATTTCATTTGTCTGATAGAATTATGCATTAAGCGCGTTGTATAATAAATTGAATCACGAAAACATCAATGATTATAAGAACATGGATAAAATATTCATACAGTAGCAATTCAGGGACACCCCCCTAGTATTGGGGGGTTTAGCCTCTCATAGTATTCAACGACAGAAGATTACAAATTAAAAACATTACAAGTTGTTGGTGATAAAGGTTGATCTTCAATTTCTTCCGATCTTGAAGATCTCTCCTCCTCTAAACACTTTGCAAGGTCGCTTCCTCTTTCTGTCTCTTTTCTTTCACGATCAAAAGTCCCTTTTTCTGTGCCCAAATTCAAACTAAATAGCTTCCAAACAACTAAACACATTGCGAAATGCCCAAACTGCCCTCTGGACATCCAAAAGGATTAAAATATAAAAAATCAGCAAATTGGGCGAAATGGCCAACACGGGCCGTGTCATGTGACACTGCTGCCCGTGTTGGCTCCTTTGTAAGTCCAATCATGCATTCCATGCTGACACGGGCCGTGTCAGCTGACACGGGAACCCGTGTCAGCCCACTATTTTACTGGGTTTTGGATGGTTGGACTGCACATGCTGACACGGGCACCCGTGTCAGCCCCATGTTTTGTCTATTTTTCGCTTTTCATTAAGTATTTGACCTCCATTCTTCCTGTACGCAACTCTCAGACTTGTTATCTGACCTGGAAACCAAACAGTCTACACAGAAACGCATAAAATGCGACAAAAGGAGAAAAACTACTAATGCAACATAAAACAAGCGGAAATACATAAAATGCAATAAACTACATAAATCACTGGAATAAAAAGCAAAATGTTACCGATTCATGAAGATTCAATGTTGGATAGATGATGAAAACTGAGTGTAAATGGTGACCGATCAGTCTTTCACAAGGATAAGGCATCTTCAACTCCAAAGCTCTCTTCTTCACCCAAAGAGTGTAAGCTTCCAAGGTTACACAAATGCCAGGACCAAACTCGGATCTTCCTTTCCTATGTACCTTATGCCAAGCATGCACAATCTTCTTCTTCAAATGTTGGGATCTTTACCCTCTTGATAGAAAAGACCTTCTAACAAAGTGTTATTAGGTTTGTCTCTCAGGGGAACCCAAGTTGACGACGAGCCAAAGCAGGGTTGTAATTAATTTCTCCTTGTGTACCAATGAGAGGCACATTAGAGAATTCACCACAACTATCAATAATCTCCAAACTGCTCAAAGACGGATCATACCAAACTATAGCAGGTGTCTGAGGCAAGTGCGAAATAAACCACTTGTACAGAAGAGGAATACAACAGACAATCGTTCCCCCACCCTTAGAACTCTTTAGATGCAAAGAGAAATACATATCACCCAACAAAGTACGCACAGGATTCCCAATCAAGAAAAGTATAATGGCGTTAACATCAACAAAACCGTCAATGTTAGGGAACAAAGCTAATCCATAAATGAGCAACACAAAGATAGCTTCAAAAGCATTCACACTACCGGCTTGAGCAATAGCAGTAGCTTCCTTGATGAGGAAATCAGATGACAACCCAAACAATCCTCCTTTCTTCACCCAATGAGCCTCTATCTCAGACTACTTCAAGTGAAGAGCTTCAGCAATAATACTAGATCGGGCAATCTCCTCCAATCCACTAAAAGGCACTCTACTAGAAACAGGTATCCCCAAAAGATGAGAATACTCTTCCAAGGTAGGTACAAGCTGAAAATCTGGTAAAGTGAAACAATGGTAGAGAGGATCATAGAATTGCACCAATACACTCAAGAGTCCTTCAACCACATCAACAGATAAGATGGACAAAAGCTTCCCATGACGTTGTTTGAAGTCCAAGGGATCTAATACAAAAGATGCTAGCTTCCTTAACTCTTTCAAGTCAGGACATATGAAATTGTACTTCTTAGTGTTCCTTCGTCCACAATCCATGGTCTAAAAATATTTGCAAATAATACCTCAGTTCCTTGAAATTTTCGTGTAATGAATGTTATGATGCACATGAGTGCATGAATGCAACAATCACAAATAAGGGATCACACACAAGGCAAACAAAGGTCAAGGGATGAATCAAGTCATTATCAATATCAATCATCCATTTTGGTGGATTATGGTTTGCACCTTATCAACACCCAAGTTCCATTGATGTTGACAAGACTTGATTGGATCAACCAAGAATCAAGAGTTTGTTGCAAGTCACGAGCATGGGGTCTGGGTAAGAACCATCCCAAAGGAGTGAACTAAGGATAAAACCTGTAGATCATGTTCTAAAAAGTTCCCAGAGTCTTAATTACATCTATCGGATATTACAGGTTAAGATGACTGACTCATCGACCCATAATATTCTCAAGAGAAACTCGTCTGAGTGTAGTATCACGTAACAACTGTGATCAAGTCTACACTTGAACAATTTTCGCACTACATCCTAAATAGGCCAAGAGGGGGTAAATGTTCTACGGTCCTCAGCTTCTCAGACCCAAATTAGAGATAGTAATGCCTAACCACAAATACTTGTGTGACATTTCCAAATCCAAAAGAGTCTCCACTGAGCGGATGGATCTCAAGCCAACTTATTAAGGACTACTCCACACAAGTCGAACATGACTATACCATCCTCCTAGCTTAATTGCACTCAAGTTCGGGTTAGAACTTATCTCACCACTCAGAGATCACCAAGCACGACATACAGATTATATCACACATACATATATACAAACATCACATATATACAAATATATACACACAAAAAGTAGGCTAAACCCACTGGAGACTACTCCCCAGCAGAGTCGCCACTTAATTTTCTGTAGCGGTAAATTCATGATCATCAAGCTATGGATAAGCTAGAGATCAAATAACAAGAGTCGCCACTGCGCTTTTATTGTTTCCAAAGGAAAAGGGAAAAAGTACGAACAAAACCCAAAAGTAAGAAGTTTTCAAATCAAACCTAATAAAATGTCAGAGATTACAGGTAAGGAGGTTGGTTACACAGAGGGAAGGTGTTAGCATCCAAAGTGTCCTAGGTACTCCTAGGGAGACCTTTTTGTGTGCATGTGTACTTGGTATAAAGTGATGTTTACAAACAAATAGAATGGGGGGATGAGAAAAGAATTCATTAATTATATTTTTGTGTTTGGCAAAACCCCCGGCCTTGTGCCTACGTACCAACATAAAAATGAGGGATCAAAACCTCGTAGTTCGTGATACAAATTTCAAAGTGGATGTATTGCTTTTAACAAAAATTAATTTTGAAAAACACAAAGGCCTAAAAATGGTTTGAATGAGTTATTTCTTTTTTTGTCTTTTTGAAAGTTTAAGTCAAGTATAGTTAAGTTTATTTACAAGTTTGATTTAAGAAAAGAAGTTTAAAAATGCAATGGTATAAGGCCAAAGTTTGTATCTTTTTTGAAAAAGTGGTCAAAGTTTAGAACAAAATAAGTTCAAACAAAGAAGGTTTTGAAAAAAGAGGGAGATGTTTTCAAATTAATGAAATGGGGAGAAGATGAAGAGACTATCCTATGTACAAAATTAAAAGTTTATAGTTGAAAAGATCTGACCAAATGGGTAGCAATCCAATAGACAAGAATGTCAATAGAAACCCAGAATTCCCTTGGACTTTTTTAGAATCAAGCAACACACAAATGCATAATTATATTATCTTGAAGAGAAAGCCATCAAATAAAGATGGCCACATCCAAGCTTATCCATTCCATGATCTTCTTCAAGGTAGCCCATGTTGCAAATGAACTCAGAAGGATCTTGAATGATGTATCAGATGAAGTTTCAAATTGCAAGCACTTGGTTTCTCAATAAGTTGGCATTGGCCAAGTCCTTTAGCATTGGAATGTTGCCTAAATCCTAAGTCCATTTATCCAAGATCAAGCCAACAGTCCAGACAAAAGTTTTTTAGGGTTTTTGTTGTTATCATGTACATTAATGGTCAAAGACCACACAAACAAGCAAAGTATACACAAACAAAATATCACACAATATGGTCCAAGTGGACAAAGTGAAAATTGCATTAATATAAACAATTAGAATGATATAAACAATGGAAAATGAAATAAAGCTATAATTAAATGACATTAAAGTAAATGGCTTGAAATTAAAAGTTAGTAGTTAATAGGTTAGAAGTTAGTATTTCTTTGTTTTTGCTTTTCATTTTTAGACATTCTTTGGCGAACACTCAAGCCACTTATCACAAGCATGGATCCTTGAACCAAGATATCTTCCAAAGGAAGGAAAAAAGGCCAAGTTTCCACACAATACCATGAAAGAGGGGAGACTTACAATCTCACTAACTAGAATGTTATGCCTTTTATGTCACAAATTTAGCGCTATGTTAAGCAATCGTAATTGGACTTATGTAGAAGTCACAACTATTTAAGGTCGGGCAATAGAATTTTGGTGTTAATGCATGTTAGAGACATAGTATTATGAACTATGCTCATGAAACATACCACACACAAAAAGAATATGCAAAAGGTGTGGTCTAATCTCATCCATACTCATGTTAATTTCTCTATCAACTAGCTTTAGGACTTTGAGATATCATAGACCAAATGAGATGAATGCATAAAGAAGGGGAATGAGATGAAGAGGGAAAGAAATAGATGAAATCTCAAATTGATCAAAGGAGGACTTTTACCAAATTAATATCATCCATTCATTTTGGGAGATGGAATGTACATTTCATCAATCCCCTAAATCCAATGATATTAATTTGACAAAGTTAAATCCACCTTGATCAAGGCCCAACGACAAGAGTCAAAACAAACAAGTCATCACAATTGGTCAACAAAACTATTTGGCATTTATTCCAATTAAAAATACTAAAATAATGCATTAAAATTAAATATGGTTTGTCAAATTCCTAAAACCGCATCAAAACACTAAATAAATGGCCATGAGATTTATGATAGGTCAAACAAGGTCAAAGGACCTTGGAGAAATTTTTTCAGAATTTTAGAAAACTTAAAAGTATTTTTAAACAATTAAAAACAAATGAAAAATCAATTAAAGCATGAAAAATATTAATAATGATCCAAAAAATAATTTTAATTCAGAATATGAAAGAGCAAAATATTTGAAATTTTTTGGTAAAACTCTCATATTTTTTGGATCAATATTAAAATTAATATGAATTAATGAAAATAAAACAATTAAAATAAAATTCAAATAATCAGAAAAAACGTGGACCACTTGATCTCCCTCATTAATTGAGGTGGCAGATCAAGTGGCCACCAACGCGCGTTCCATGTGGTCTCTAGTCAACTGAGCAGCACGCATGGTAATTAGAAACAACGCTTAGGATTAAAACAATTTAAATGGATCATATGGTTGGAGACGTGCCAACACACGACCGGAGTTGTAGCTCAAGTCTTCTTCTCCGGTGGATCTCACTGGACTGGTCCACCTTCAACCATCACTAGAATAAAAAAGGAGGACATGATCTGAAAGGAAAAATGGCGTAGATCACGAATATCACCTCAATTTTGTCAACTAAGTTGCTTCAATTTGAGGTATGTCAACTAAGTTGCTTCAATTTGACCTCTAAGCAACTCAATCTTCTTGCCTACATTGGTAGGACTTCAGACAACCAAAGAATCAAGAGAATTGAGCAAGATTGAGAGAGAATCGAAGAGATGAAATTTTCTGGAAAATACCTTCAATGGAGGTTTGGATTCAACTGCTCTTGCCTTGGCTCGTGCTTTATCTCACTCAGAATGCTTGCAGAAGTAGAATGAAATGCGCAAAAGGAAGGGTTAGGGGTTTAGGATCAAAGCTGGCCCGAATGTGTGTTTAATTCTGAGCATAAGGGGCTTTATTTATAGCTGAATCAAGTGATAATTGCACCTTCCAATTCACTTTCCAAAATTGGCAATTGGTGATGCATGGGTGCATGGGCGTGTACAGGCCCATGAGATCATTGCTTAAGGTCCATAAATGAGTGTGAGAGAGTTTGAAATGAACTTGGATCATAAGGCAAGTGTGTGTGAAGATTTGAAGTTTGATCTTTGCCAAATAATGATACCATATTCATGCCATGCACAACCCTAGCAATTCTTGTCCAAAATGGATGAACTTGGACTTTTTGGAAAGTTTAGATCAATAGGAAAAACTTTCATGTTCAACACTTTTCCATTTGAATATTGTATCATGATGAATTTTGAGGTGGAAGTTTGGAAATTTCAACATGTTGAAAATTTTTCTAAGTGTCAAGCCATATATCTCAATATTCCACCTTGCTTAACTTTTTATGTGAGCTTCAAATGAGAAACGTGTATTCATCAAAGTTGTAGATCTTTCAAAGACCTTAAAAATGGTCAGAAATTTCATGTAATTTGGATTTGAACTGATAGAGTTATGCATTTTTGAAGTTTGGAAAAATCACTTGTTCAATGGTATAGGTCAAAAGTGACCTATAATGTAGCCTCATATCACATGCTCATAAAAGTTGAATTGGCTCTCACTCCAAACATTAAAGTTGAAGTAGACATCTTAAATATGTGAAAATTTGAAATCTTTCATATCATAAAAATTGAGCAAGTTATGGCCTTGGGAACTTGACTTTCAAATTAGGGTTTAGACAAAATGACCTATAATGTTTCAACATAGAAAATGATTTTTCAAGAAAAACTAGCTCTAGGTCTCAACATGAAAGTTGTTTGGAATGTCATTTGGAGTAAGTTTTCTCTTGTAATCATTTTCATATGGTGAAAAGTATAGGAGATAGGGTCTAGGGAGACCCAGTTTTGATCAGATGAATTCATCTGGCCAACCACCATCAACCAACTTGCTAATCTTCAATTCTATTGACTTTCTAGGATCATGGTAGATCATATATGCATAATATGATGAATTTTGAAGTTCCCCTGAGAAATTTGATCAATCGGTGAGATAGCTTGTTGGAGATGTTACTTAAGATACCTAGTCAAACTAGGGTTTCCAATGCAAATCACCCTCAAACTCTTGAAGAAAACTTGATCAATATAACATGTAGAAATAATTGGGACTCAGATATGATGCTCATAACCATTCTTGTATCAATTCATGGTTGTGTTCTTTGTCATGAGGGTCTCAAACCCTAGATATTAACTTGATAGATCAATGGAGATCATGCCCTACCTACAAAAGAGTTAGGCAAATGCAAAGACATATCTTTGGTATTTTGGTTAGTAAAATGATAATATACAAGTATGATCCCAATACTAATGCTTATGATGAAATTGCATGAGGGATCTTAGGGTCAAAATTGGGGTCTTACACCAATTTTAATTTCAAAATCATTACCAAGATTCTTTCTGATAGACTTTCTACCTTCATGCCCTCTCTGGTTTCATTGTAACAAAAAGGTTTCATTCAAGGAAAATGCATTAAAGATTGCATTTGTCTTGCCTCTTAAGCAATCAATCACTGGAACAACAAGACCTTTGGCGGGATCCGAGCTCTTAAGGTGGATATTTCAAAGGATTTTGACACAATTATTTGGATTTTCTCTTATATGTTCTTAAAAGCTTTGGATTCAACATAAAATTTTGTAATTGGATACATATCATTCTCAACTCAACCTATATTTCAATCTCAGTCAATGGGGAACATCATGGTTTTTTCAATTGCCCTAGAGGAGTGAGACAAGCAGATCCCCTTTATTCTATTCTTTT
Source organism: Lathyrus oleraceus (assembly GCF_024323335.1). Taxonomy (NCBI): domain Eukaryota; kingdom Viridiplantae; phylum Streptophyta; class Magnoliopsida; order Fabales; family Fabaceae; genus Lathyrus; species Lathyrus oleraceus. The sequence goes on from NC_066580.1 coordinate 374,586,764, forward strand.
TTGTCTTGCCCAAGAGGTTCTAAGTAGAATCCTTGATAATTTAGTTGCTTTGGGGTCTTTGAAGTTCATCAAAAGTTCAAAGGATATTAATATACCATCCCATGTAATGTATGTAGATGATATCTTAATTTTCTGCAAGGGAAGCATATCCAATATTCAAAACTTGATACGACTCTTTCATAGATACTCTCTTGTTTCTGGTAAAAAATTCAACAACTCTAAATCTCATATCTATTCATGCCCATTCCCATTTCCAGACTTCATATAATTTTGAATATGACTGGTTTTTCTAGAGGAACCATACCTTTCAACTACCTTGGCGTGCCAATCTTCAAGAGTAAACTCGAAGCCATACATTTAAAGCCTATTGCTAGCAAAATTATTTCAAGTTTCCTGCCTGGAAAGGATCTTCCTTGTCTATGGCTAGTAGTAGTATGCTTGTGAAAACAATCATACAAAGCATGCTCACACATACCATTACTGGCTATATTTGGCAAACTGTTATGCTAAAGGACGTAAAGATAGCTTCAAGGAATTTTATTTGGTCTAGAGCTATCAATATCATGAAACTTGTAATGGTAGCTTGGAAGAAGATGTTTAATCCTTAATCTCATGGTGGGCTTGAGCTTTTATCATGAGGTTTCTGACTGTATCACAAATGGTTCTTGGAATATTCCTATCAATTGGCACAATATCTTTCCTTTTCTCCATTAAAGGCTCCAACATAGCATGCTGGAGAACATAAACAATGAGGATCTTTCTATTTGGCCTATATCTCGGTTAGGAAACTTGGACCTCAAGAAAGCTTATCAATTCAAGGATCCCTCTCCATTAGGCCAAGATCATTTGGAGTGTTGATATTCCTCATTCAAAATCCATGATGGCTTGGAGGTTCATGTGTTTACCATGAAAATTGGTAAACAACCGCTGGTCTTCCAAATCAAGGATACTTTGGTTACTCACAGGATCGACTAGATTGATCCTATGACATATGATATTGTTTAAAATTGCATTTGAAGAATGATATACACTTCGACAGTATTTATGTATGAAGATTGTTTGTTAAAAGGGTTTAAAAGAGATAAATTACATAATGTAAAGAAAGTGTAATAAAGGCGCTTTAAAAATGACTTGCAATGGAAAATAAATTCTGGAAAAAAAGTACAAATAAACTTTGATTGATATGCAAGAAATGGTGTTAACAAATGTACATTTTCAATGATACTCTTTTCTCAATACGCTTAGATACTTTGAGTAATTTTGAGTATTTGTACAATAATTGAACACCCCGAAATCCTAACACTAAGACCCTCTATATATATTAAATCGAAATAACCGCTACCAACGACTTTTCTCCCAGGCAATGACACGTCGCACTCGACATGTCTTCAATTCATGATAACATTCCACACATCTTTTCTTTAAAACTGGATAAGAGCGAAATATAGTTATCCTTCTTTCATTCAAATTCAAACATATGTGTCGAAGGCAACCATAACGTTGCCTCAATCGAATTACCATTCGAAACTTAGAAGCATTTCTAAGTCTCACACAATAATTTTCTCTTACCCAAGGATCACTTCGACTGACTTTCTCATACCATATTCTTTATGTCGAAGTCCAAAATATCTTCAAAGGTATTCTCTCTTCTTCGTTTATTGGCTCCAGCCTGACGTCGAAAATTCCAGCTAACATCATGATGGACAAAATCCCAACAGATGATCCGTTGAATCAAATAGGTTGCTGCATTGTTTCAAGATGCAGTCTTTGCAGGAATAATGTGGAGACTTCACAACACATTTTCTTTGACTTCCCATATGCCAAACAAATCTGGAAGTGGTTCTACAAAACTGCTAGACTTGTTAACCCTCATTCAGCCCTTGAAGATCGGTGGACGACTTACACCTTAAGCAAATCAAAGCAATGCTCTTTAATTTCAAAAGCTGCTATCATCTACATTTTGTACTACCTGTGGGAAGCTAGGAATTGGGACAGATCCATAAACATTTCCACAAACATCGAGTGTTCAATACAAAAGATATAGGCTCAGTTGATTCTCACAAGAAATAAATCTTCATCCACTGCATCATCTTCCCTAAATGAATTTCTAATCGTTAAAGCTCTCGACATCTCCATAAATCCACCTAGAGCTCCAAAGATTACAAAGAGATATGGACACCCCCCTCGTTTGGAATGAATTTCTAATCGTTTGCAGAAACATACTCAAGCCTCGTGGTTAAAGCTTTTCACGAACTAGCTTTGTTATCTTGGCAATTTCGCAACAAATGAAATACTTGTATGGCTCATTTTCCATATAAACACATTTTCATCTCCCATATTTATAAAGAAGAGAAATCTTATGTCAATTTTTTTGACGAATGTAGGTCTCAATTGCAACACTCTAACCATTTTTAAATCTATTCCTTTTGAATATTGGGAAAATTTTTTTATACAAAATAGATCAGAAATATCTTTCTTTTACATTCTCTTATTTTTTATGAGTGTGTTTTATGTCCACCCTCTTTTGTAATATTTTGGTTTAGCTCTATATATAGCTTCATTTAAAAAAAAAATTACTTATTATCTTAATATGATTTACTTTTTGTCCATGGTTAAGTCTATTTACCTCTGTATATATAAATTAATATTCAGTCTCTTATGTCAAACTATCATCAATAATATTCAAGACTTTACGTTTCTATTGGAATCAAAACTGTTTTTGTTCTTTCTTTTCATATTAAATTGAGAATGCTGCATATATACTACTAATTGGATAGTTCAACTTCAAAAAAAAAAAAACCATTAAAACTACATTGAAAATTAAAAAGCATTATTGTTAGAATACTTTTCTTTTTAATTTCATAAATATAACATATATTAAGTAGTAGATATTTTATATGTATAACAAAACTAACCAAAATAAATATCAAAGATTTGTAAGAAATGATATTCAAGGCAGACCTTAAACCTTAAAAAACTCTTAACAAATGAAATTTTTTATCACACAAAATGTAAAAAAACGATTCATTATGAACAATAAAACTATGAAAGAATTGCGCAATTATTTACAAGAAAGAAACTAAACTAATTAAAACATCACAAAACAAATTCAACAGTTAGTGAGAAAAAAATATCTACGCAAAGAAGGATCGAACAGAGAGACAGCGACTAATATCTACAAGCTACAGTGATTCGACTTCGACATTTCAGTTCAATTGTTTCGTTAAGAATAAGAACCAAAAACATTAACATATGGTCGACAACGTTTGATCCTCTGTTGTACCTTTCAATTTTCTCCTTCTCATTTTTCTTGACAGAACAACTCATATAAACCCTAATTAAGAGGACCCTCTATCCAAAATCAGATAAATAAAAAACATGTTATGATATTTTTTTGCCGACGACACGTGTCCACTTCCTACTTTCGTGGCATCCCACGTGCGACATAGAATCTCACAAAGCGGCAAACATGACAACGGGTGTTGCGGGTCCCACGATGTTGGAGACTTAAGCTGTTACGTGGCGGAATCATGTAGTGGAAGGTTAAAGTTAGAAGCGAAAGGTAGGGGCCATATGAGACAAGTCGCTTTCGACCAGATAAGGATGGGCCCAAAGATGGGGATGGGCTTTTTGTTTTGAGAGAAGTGTGGTGTCTTTGTCGTGGGCCATAAGCCCACGTGCTAGCCCATGTCTTGGTGTTCTCAGAAGCGGTGGTAGGTTATGAGCGGATGAAGGTGACAACTACAAGTGATGATTCTGAATGGTGTGATTGACATTGGAATCGGACTTGTCGCTTTAGTTTTCATATCTATTCAAGTGATGAAGTGGCTCAAATGTACTTTGTTTTGTTATGAAATAGGTGGAGGGTTGTTCACGAGTTGATATATCAAATAACTACGTAATATGTTCTTATGTTCAGATTAACGATTTTGATACTATAAGTTGACCTAATGTTACGAACATATATGAATATGCTATAACAATCCTTTTACCCTTGCAAAACTTATGCATGGATCCAAATGGTTTATGTCTCTTAGATTTTAATTGATTATTAAAGCACAAAGAATTATGGCCAATCATTTAAACTTTTTAATTTTCCCGCTTACTTTGGCATAAACCTATATTCGAGTAGGTTTAATACGAATGCGAAAGGTAAGTTTAAAGTAAAGTTGACAACTTCATTACCCAACAAAATAAATAAATTTTTTATCCTATACTCCAATATTTATCTCAATACTCTAATAATTTTTATAAATATTTTAAATTTATCTGTATTAATTTTACTTTAATCTTTTAATTTTTATCATTCATCTAAATCTTTTGAAATTGTCTGATGTGTATCTCATTTATGCAAACCGGATAATTTGATTTGAAGATATCTGGTATGTTGAGTTATTCAACCGAATAACTTAATATCTGTTACCACGAGAAATCTCTAAGGTATGTTGAAGGCGTAATTAATGAAAGGGTCTTGTGAATTTAGGGTTTATACCCCATCAAAAGGTGGAGTGTGTCTGAGATAAGCAAGAGTTGAGAAAAACGTAAGTTATCAAGGGATGAAGCCGACAGAAGAAGCACGTTTGGTCGAAAGGCCATTCCGTCGACTGAAATGAAGCTTGGGACTTAAGGAATTTTGGATCGTGCCAAAGACATAGAAGACAGCGTCGCCCTAAATACCTGAGCAGGAGAAATTTGAAATTGGAAAATGACTAGCAGTTACAAGAAGAATAAAGCCCCAGAATATGGAGCAGTTTGCAGAACGTGGATAGAGCAGTTTGCAGATCGTGTGGCACGACGTCTGCTAGGTTCTACGAGTTTTGGCCTGTAGGCAGTTTCTTTAGTTTAGTATAAATAGGATATCCCTCGAGGGGCTCGGGGTGTTCACCTTGTACTAAAAATCACTTGTAAGAAACTTCTCATTCCCAGCGCGAGGAAGCAAGAGTTTTTAAGAATGCTATGTACGTGAATCACCACATTTATTTCAATGCAACTTCCTTACTTTTCAATTGTTCCCGTGAACATTTTATTTTAATTTCATTTACTTTTGAGTTATCACTTTAAGTTATCGTCTACGCTGTCGACACTGATTCTATTACGAAAATAGAGTTCACCAAAAGTGTGTTCGTCGTGTACGTCTTTTGAATGTTGTAGTGTTGTCGGTCACGAGTCACCCATAGGCTATAGCGTCGTTTAAACCTCTCATGTGGAAAAAATATGCGTTTGTTCAATACTTTGTCAGGAGTCGTTCCTCACAAAGTTGTTCCGTCGAATTGAACAAGCCACACTTGTACTAGCACATGTCTTGGGATCAACTAGTCGATCCTGCAAGTAACCCTTAAGTTTCAAGCCCTAGGGAGGACCAGCGGTTGTTTACCAATTTCCACAGTAAACAAAATGGCACACCTGGTGGGACCGTGCTAGTGCAGTTGCGAAATTGCATGAAACTTAGAAGTGGCAAACTATATAGTAAGCCATGAGAAACTTTGAAAATGTCAAATTCCAATACAGATGAAGTGCCACAAGGGACTTTATCCACTACGGAAACAGTAATTTCACAGGTTGCCACTTTGCCGCCTATGACAAGTGCAACCCCAATGATGTCGACTACGGGTGCGGTTGGAGCATCAATTTCTTTACCTCCACCGGGGGGTTTAGGATCAACGATAACGACATTCAGACCTTATGTGCCTCGCTTTAGCACCACGGATCCTTTTTATGGAATCCCTCCTTGCAAGGATCAGCGCTAGGGGGCAATATTAGGAATAATACTCAGAACAGAACCATGTCGCTGTCGAACACTTCAATAGCGGTGTTGAGGCAGCAAATGGATGATAGTAACCATGAGTTGGTTAATATGTTAACCAATCAAATGGGTACAGTTTTTAATCCAGTTATACAGGAATCTGCTGAAATAAATAGGCAGGTGGCGAATCAATTGACGCGCTTGTGTAATTTTCTGGGGGTACCGGCTCGACAGATGGCACAAGTGGTTAGGCCAACCGTTCTTGTTCAGATGGAGATAGGGGCAACAGAAGATGAGACAGTCCACGAGGGACAAATCCTTAGACCCCAACAAAATCAAGGCGTTGAATCAGGAGTAACAGGACGTAATCAAATGGTATTGGTTAACCGACACCAAGATGCTGATTAAAATGTCGATCAACATCGACAAGAAGACTTAACAGTAGAAAATAATTTGACAACTATTGTCGAAAGGATTATGGCTAGAAATGGTATGGGTGAATTTATTCTCCAAGCCGAGGCACCTAGGGGAATGAAAGTGCCTAAGTACATAAAGTTTGGGGGAGAATCTGGTGAGTCGACAATAGAGCATGTTGCCAAATATCTAACAGAGTCAGGAGATTAAGCTCATAATGAGTGTTTGAGAGTAAAAAACTTTCCCTCCTCTCTGAGTAAGGTTGCCTTCACATGGTTCACTTCTTTTTCCCCAAGTTCAATTTATTCGTGGGCCAAATTAGAAAAGAAGTTCCATGAACAGTTTTACGAAGGACACTCCAAAATTAGTTTGGCAGAATTGTCTAGTATCAAGAGAAGGTTTGTTGAGAGCATCGACGATTATCTGAATCAATTCAGATCATTAAAGGCCAGGTGCTTTACGCAAGTACGAGAACATGAACTTGTTCAGATGGATGCTGGGGGTTAGATTATTCCATTAGGAAGAAAATAGACCCAACTTTTGTGAAAAGTATGTCACAATTGGCTGATAGAGTTCGACATCTCGAACGGCTAAGGTTAGAAAAGGTTAGATACAATAAGGCTAAGAAAGAAAAAATAGCGTTTGTCGATTACGACGCGACAGATCCAATATATGAGATTGATTATGCCTCATCGACCGAATTAGAAATTGACGTGGCTGAGTTAAAGCCAGGATCTGCCTATGAGTGTCGATCATTACCGCCTGCGCAAGGAAAAAACCCTGTCAAAAACAATCCAAAATTCCCTTTGAAAACTTATACTTTTGATGTGACAAAGAGTGAGGAAATTTTTGACCTGTTAGTCAAAGATGGTAAAATGGTGGTGCCACCTGGTACTAAAATACCACCATTAGAACAAAGACAGAAAAGAGGATTTTGTAAGTATCATAACTCTCTTGGTCATAATACCTCTAATTGTTACCTTTTCAGGGATCTGGTTCAGAAAGTGATTCAAGAAGGCAGGCTGAAATTTGTTGGCCGCAGAATGAAGATCGACGTTGACCCTCTCCACTAGGAGGAAGCTCTATACGTGGAGCCAGTCGAGATCAACATGGTCGAGATCACCGAATACGATGAGGCCGGCATGCTGGAGCAAACTGGTGAAAGCCCGAATATCGACATAGCTGAAGTTTACACTAGGGCTGATGAAGACTTGGTAGATTTCCTGTATCGCTGCAAGAATAAGGGTTCACAAGTTTGCCTGTGCCCTAGATGTGGTGTTGTCACCAACAAAATAGCCGCGGAAAATTTCCAGAAGCTATACTTGGGCAAAAGCAGAAGAAACAGACTGAACAGAGAGCGCCAGAATGAAAGAGGCTCAAAAAAAGGTTGTGGAAAATGCTCAGGCGAGGCCTAGGAGCTTCATACCGTCAGCAAGTGTCCCTAAAGGCACTTGGGTCAAGCCTCAGGAAAAACAAGAAACCCCACAAGGGGCTGCTGCTGCTAGAGGAGGTCTAGCAATTAATTACATATGTGAGTTCAAGTCTGAAAAAATGACTCATGTCTCTGAAAATTATTTGGGGAAGAATCCCATGTCAAGGACTCAATGGAGACACTTCCAGAGGCGTAAGCAGGCCGAGAGAGAGGCTGCTAGAGGAATAGTTGGAAGAGGCATGGCTAGTGGTGTGAATGCTGGAAAGAAGGTTGTTGTGAAGGTCGACACAGCGGCAAAAGAACGGATCAGAGAGTATGTCCATCGACCAACTGAGAAATGTTCTGATGAAGTTACTGATGACTTCAATTCAGAATCTGAAGCAAGTCTGGACATCTTGGTCAACGTGGTGTCAATTCTACCACAAGAATATAATTGTGTGACTGAAGTGGAGGAGTCGGTAGACGATGCTGACGCTGAAGAAATGGCTTTACACCAGCCAAGATGCTATTTTGTGTTAAACGATGGTTCTGCTGAAAGCCAAGAAGCAGTTTTCGAAAGGCCCACGATGACTATGAAAAATCATTTGAAACCGTTGCTGATTAGGGCCAAAGTGGAAGGCGTAACTATCAACAAAGTCTTGGTTGATTGTGGCGCCACTGTCAACATCATGCCACACCATATTCTGAGGAAGATTGACAAGTATGATACTGACATCATATCCAACAATGTGGTCTTGTCTGACTACGGGGGAAAAACGAAAAGCACCATGGGTGTGATTATGCTGAATATCACGGTTGGTTCAATAACTAGGCTGACACTGTTTATGGTGATGGATGCCAAGCCAAGTTACAACTTGTTATTTGGCAGAGAATGGCTCCATGGTGTCGGAGCCGTACCATCTTCAGCACATCAAAGATTGGTGATTTGGAGAGAGGATGGAGTGGTAGAAAATATCGAAGCCGGCCAAGGATACTTCATGGCTGACGTGAATAATGTCGGCAAGAAGGAATTCGAGAGAAAGCTGGCCAACATTTCTCCTTGTTTTCCAGCTGAGGATGTGTATGTGGAACGTTTGGATGATCCACCCTATACAGGTATCCAACCGACAGGCTGGGGAGATGTCACTGATGATGACTGAGCTAGAAGCATTAAAAAGGATTTTGGCATACGTTACCGAGAAAAAATAAAATCGGCTCTAGAGGCTGAAGAAAACATGGTTGTCGAAGCCTATGTGTTAAAGAAAGAGGGTTATGTGGCTATTGGGCCAGAGCCTCCAGATAAGCCAGTTTTGGCTAAAGGAAACGTCAACATGCAGCGTTTGGACTGTATTTATGACAATGAACCTTTAGGGTTTGAAAAAGACCCAAAGGCACCAGAGAAAATGTGACCAAAAGACCTCTTGGAAGAAGTCGACCTTGGTGAAAATGGCGAAAAAAGGCCAACATACATCAACGCTAACATCGACAAAGAACTAAAATCTGAGGTAATATCCTTACTCATAGAATTTAGAGATTGTTTTGCTTGGGATTATAACGAAATGTCTGGTTTAAGTAGGGATTTGGTCGAACTAAAGCTGCCAATAAAAACTGGAAGAAAGCCAGTAAAGCAGACGCCTAGGCGTTTCGCACCAGAAATCATGGCAAAGATAAAAGCAGAAGTAGAAAGAATCCTAAAAAGCAAGTTTATACAAACTACAAGGTATGTCAAATGGTTGGCCAATATTGTGCCAGTAATTAAGAAAAATGGGTCTTTGAGAGTATGTATCGACTTTAGAGATCTAAATGTTGCTACCCTCAAAGATGAATATGCCATGCCCGTAGCAGAAATGTTGGTCGATTCGGCCGCTGGTTTTGAATATTTAAGTATGTTAGATGGTTATGCTGGATATAACCAAATTTTTATTGCAGAAGAAGATGTGCCGAAGACGGCGTTTCGATGCTCAGGAGCCTTGGGAACATATGAGTGGGTTGTCATGCCATTCAGCTTGAAAAACGCCGGAGCAACATATCAGAGGGTAATGAACTCAATGTTCCATGATTTTATTGAAGATTTCATGCAAGTATACATTGATGATATTGTGATAAAATCAAATGGTTGACATACTCACGTCGAACATCTCCGAAAGGCCTTTTTAAGGATCAGGAAATATGGATTGAAAATGAATCCATTAAAGTGTGCTTTTTGTGTGCAGGCGGGCGATTTCCTTGGCTTTGTGGTGCATAAAAAGGGTATTGAAGTAAACCAAAGAAAAACAAAAGCCATTATGGACGTCAAGCCTCCGTCGACCAAAAAGGAACTACAATCTTTGTTGGGCAAAATAAAATTTCTTAGAAGATTTATATCAAATTTAAGTGGCAAAACAAAAGCCTTTTCACCACTACTTCGACTGTAGAATGAGGATTTTAAGTGGCAAGAAGAGCACCAAGAGGCTTTTGACAAAATCAAAGAGTATTTGACTAAGCCTCCAGTACTGGCCCCTCATGTTAGGAATAGGCCGATGAGGTTGTATATTGCAGCCTCAGAATCGACTATAGGAAGTATGTTAGTCCAAGAGGATGAAAAATGTGTCGAAAGACCCGTGTATTACCTTAGTCGAATACTTAATGATCCTGAAACTAGGTATAGTGATATAGAAAAACTATGTCTATGCCTATATTTCTCTTGTATAAAACTAAAGCAATACATTAAGCCTGTTGATGTGTACGTATCTTCTCACTTTGATATTATTAAGCACATCTTATCTAAACCAATTTTGCATAGTCGAATTGGTAAATGGGCTTTAGCGTTAACTGAGTACTCTCTGACATACGTGCCCTTGAAAGCAATGAAAGGGCAAGTAGTGGCAGATTTCCTTGTCGACCATTCAATGGTCGAAATGGAGCAAAATTACGTAGACATAGTGCCATGGAGATTATACTTCGACGGTTCAAGGCATAAGCATGGATCTGGGGTAGGAGGAGTCATAATTTCTCCAGATGGAATTCCAGCAGAGTTCAAATACAGAATTGAATGGGTATGCATAAATAATGAAGCAGAATATGAGTCGTTGATCACAGGGCTTGAACTACTGCTAGAATTGGGGGCAAGGAATGTTGAAATTATGGGAGACTCTGAGTTAGTAATTAAGCAGGTATCAAAAGAATACAGGTGTGTTAAAGAAAATTTAATCATGTATTTTGTGGTTACCATCAGATTACTCAAGAGGTTTGAGCAAGTCAACCTCCAGCATATACCACAGAAAGAGAACCAAAGAGCAAATTATTTGGCACAGGAGGCTTCAGGGTACAAAGCATCGAAAGACCAGGATGAAGAGGTCCAAGTAAGAGAGAAAGTACGAGCGACATTGTTATCACCATCAGATTTGTTGATTATAAAGTTGGGAGCTGTAGATGAATATCATTTTGAAATTCTGACCGTCGACGACGAGGGAGAAAGTGATTGGCGTAAATCGCTAGTCGATTATTTACGTAATCCTATAGGGTCGACAGATTGAAAGGTAAAATATAGGGGCCTTAGCTACGTCTTGGTGAATGATGAACTATTCAAAAAGACAGTTGAAGGAGTTTTGCTAAAATGCCTAGGAGAAAGCGAGGCATATGTGGCTGTGTCTAGTGTACATAGTGGAGCGTATGGGGCGCATCAAGCGGGTTTGAAGATGAAATGGATCTTGATGCACTCAGGAGTTTATTGGCCTTCAATGTTGAAAGATTGCATTGAATTTGCTAAAAGCTGTCAGGAATGCCAATTGCATGGGGGCATACAACATGTGCCTGCAAGCGAGTTGCATACAATTGTGAAGCCCTGGCCTTTTCGAGGGTGGGAACTGGATGTTATCGGAGAAATAAAACCAGCCTCGTCAAAACAACAAAGGCATGTTTTGGTCGGTATCGACTATTTCACAAAATGGGTCGAAGTCATAACATTAACAAATGTAGACCAAGAGGCTGTGATAGATTTTGTCCAAAGTCATATAATCTGCAGATTTGGCATCCCAGAAACAATCACAATCCACCAGGGGTCAGTTTTTACTGGTCGAAAAGTGCAAGATTTTGCAAAAGAAATGGGAATCAAACTACTGACTTCTACCCCCTATTACACACAGGCAAATGGCCAAGTCGAAGCGGCCAATAAAGTGATCATTAGCCTAATAAAGAAACATATAGGAAAGAAACCAAGAAATTGGCACAAGACGTTAGATCAAGCTTTGTGGGCATGTCGAACGTCGCCAAAAGAAGCAACTAGAACAACTCCATTTCGACTGGTATATGGACATGATGCAGTGTTACCAGTAGAGATTTAGGTTCAGGCAGTCAGAACCCAAAGGCAATATGAAATACCTTCTGAAGATTATTGGAGCATGATGACGGACGAACTGGTCGATTTAGATGAGGAGAGAATGTTAGCCTTGGATTCACTACAAAGGCAGAAAGAAAAAGTCGCCAAAGCCTACAATAAGAAGGTGAAAGGCAAATTGTTCGTTGTCGACGATTTAGTTTGAAGAGTGATCTTGCCTATGGATAGAAATGATAGAGTTTTGGGTAAATGGTCCCCGAATTGGGAAGGACCATTTAAGGTTTTGCATGCCTTCTCTAATAATGCCTACGAGGTCGAAGAGTTGGCACCAGATAGGCGAATCTTAAGGGTAAATGGAAAATACTTAAAAAAGTATACGACTCTCCTTCAAGAGGTCAAGATTTTGACAGACTAAATGACTGTCGAATAAACGATGTTGGAGAAAACTATGTTTGAAACCAACTACAAAAGGCACAAAAAATAAATATACACAGTGCTGAAATAGAAGATGACATTAATTTGGCAAAAAGCCATTGTTCAAATATTACACAAAAAATAAAAGCGGTCAAAGTTGGCCGAATTCGGATTGAAAATATTTAAGCTCAAAGTTGTAATGGAGAGACGTAGGTTCCAAGGTGTCGGCCTGGGCTTTAAGCTGTTCAAGCTTCTTCTCAATAGTGGAAAGTTCTTCAGCTACCGCGAAGGCATCGCTGGTGGTCTGCTCCACAGTGGCTTGGGCAGGTTTTGTAACCTTGTCGACAATACTCGACTCCTCCTCAGCAACTGACTCCAATTCAATGTCCAGCACCGCAATTTGACGACGAAGTTCATCAATTTGCTGGCGTATCTCAGCAGCCCTTGTTTGTTTGGAGGCCAATTCTTTTTTCTTCTCATCTATCGTCCCCAGCAATTTGGTGACCTCTGCATCGACATTCATCACCAACTTCCATTTCTCCTTCACAAAGGCCTCAGTAGATCCAATATGGCGTTCATTTTCCCTAACGCTGTCGAGATGGCACAGCATGGGAACCAGAAGTTGTTCTAAAGCGGCCGTTGCACGCTTAGCATATTCTAAAAGCTGAATATCTTTAAGTTGGGCAAGCACGTGTAAGATCTCTAGGCCGACAGCAGGTTCATGCATAAGCACAAAAGGGAGGTCTGGATTCATGGCGTGAAAATGAACTTTGTCCATTAAAGCCTTGGTCTTCGTCGCCTCAAAACCCATTTTTCCAGAGTGATGAAGCTGCTCAGAGTCAGAAGAAGCATCACGCGATCTCACTAGGTTACGAAGCCTAGCAATTGCTTCTAGGGCATAAGGCTTTATCTCCAGCCCCTGGGAAGATGAAGGAGAAGCAGCTGACAGAGGAGTTGTTTGAGAAGGTGGGTTTTTAGTGGTGTCGACATCCACTGGTCCCCTTGAATCCTGCAAAGGCAAGGAAGCTGAAGAAAGACTAGAGTCAGAACTAGTCGAACTGGAATCCGTGTACGTTGCAGGACTAGTGACTGAGTCAGAGTCACTATCACTAATCTGGATAGGGAAGCCAATGAACTCACCAGCGGTGTCGACAGATTATAATGGGTGAGCTGGAGAAGAAGCCGACGACGAAGGAGTATAGTCGGCGACAGGGTGAGATGGCTCAGCAGAAGCATCAGCCAGTTGTAAGGAAAAAGATGTTTGTAAGAGAAGTCCAGTAATCCAAGGGAAAAGACATTAAAACAAGTGATTACCTGTGTCGACGCAGGGGAAACGGAATCTAGATTTTCTTCCCCCAAGACAATAGCAGCGGGGGTGCTAGTCAACTGTGAAGCCCCCACAGCTGGATCAGGGGCTTTGTTAAGAATGGAAGTGTCGACCACAATAGTGTCGGCACCTAAAGCAGGAGCCTCTGGAGTGAGCACTTTATGATGTCTCTTTTTCTTGGTTTCACCACTCCTAAAGGGAGAATCGTGCTTCTTCCTTTTGTGGCCCTGATGGCCGTTGGATTTGTGGGAGTGCTGAGAAGATGGCTGGGTCGCCTGGGAAGTCGGCTTAAGACATGAAGAGAGGTTATAAGTAGATATTCTAGTCAGAAGATTAGACAAGCCAACAAGAAATACCTTAGATCCTGTGGCGGCAGAGCGTTTGTGTTTTTTGGATTTCTTGGAGTGAGAGGAGACAGTGGGGTCTGTCAAACGTGGTTGACCCTGCACATAAGTAAGAAGTTAGATACCACGTAGTGTTTCCCTTAGAAAAATCACAAGGATGAGTGAGACTGCTTCATGTAGGTGCATACCGAAGAACTGGGTTTTTTCAAGACTTGAGCAATAGGGTGCTCATCATCATTAGAGGATTTCTCAGGAGCAGCCTGCAAAAGGGGAAATGACGGTTAAGAATAAAAACCGAGGCAAAAGAAAACAGCAATTCAGCCAGAGTCGAACCTGAGCCTCTTGTGTCGAAAGGGTGGGTTCGTTGGCAGGAGTGTGATCCACAGGGTCTAGAGGGATCGCTGTAAAGAAACATAAAAGACACAAGTGAGCGGCGAAATCCAACTGAAAGGAGGTGTTAACTTTCCAGAGAAGTGTTACCAAGTTGTATGGATTCGAACACGCTAACATATTGAGGATCAATATGAAGTGACCCTGAGTAGTGGGGCAGATAATGCTTCGTCGGTATCACTCTGTCGGCCTTTTTATTATAATAATTTTGTACGTGAGAAACGGGACAATAAAACCACTCTAGAACCGAATTGCCAAAGGCCAAAGCCAATGGGCTAGATGGAAAAGGAGGGAACTTGATGTTTCAAAAATGAAGGGCGTAAAGATACTTGTCTTTCGCGTAACCAGGGATTTTAAGTTTTGGGAGCCTGTCGGTTACCTTCTCCTTTAATTCGGTCGCGGCCTCAAAGATGGTCTGACGAAGATTATCAGGTCGATACACAACTTGGAAATAGTTCTAAAAAGTGCGGATTTGTTTGACATGGAGAGCCTTACACTTGGTCGATTTTTCCTGCAAATAAACAAAATCCTGAGTTAGTTCAGATAATTTTACCTCAAGAGCGCCAATATAAATAGCTAGATACGACTGCCACCAATCATCAAACTCTCTGGTGCAGAAGAAGGTTGGTCGAAAGGGAGTGGAATGAAGCTTTGGTCGATTTTCCCAAAGAATTTCAAGATCTTCTTGAATCACACTCCAGGGCTGATCAAAAAGGATGTTGGTGAGTAAGTCAGGAGAAGAATACAAAGATTTGGGGATAAGTTGACAAAGGCCAAATTGTCTGGCTACCAGGTTAGGTTGGTAAGCAACTAAGCCAGGGTTGCTGCCGGAGGTTACAGCCGACAGAAATCGAGGGACCAGAAGACGTCTCCAGATAAGGAGGGTTTCATTTTTATGTTCATCTTCAGTTGGAGGAAAAGCCCTGGTGAGCCATTCGGGACCTTCAGTTCGACAGTGTCGTACCCCGAAAAAAATGGGAATACGACCTAGCGAAGCGCAATCGCACGCTCGCAATGATGGACTGAACAGAGTCTCCATCGAACTTTATTTATTCCTAAAAAGGATAGGGGAAATATCGATAAAAACCAAGAAAGAAACGACAATGATATTGGTCGTCGCAACCAAATCAGGGTTCGAGAGTCGATTACGCAAGGGGAAGGTATTAGCACCCCTCACGTCCGTTGTACTCAACGGGAACCATTAGGTTAGTTGTGTGCGTTAATGTTAGTTTGAAATGTTAGGCTTTAAGTTATTAGGTGGGAAAGAAAGAATAAAAGAGAGGAGAATATTTTTGGATTTTCGACGAAGGACTAAACCTAAGTTTTTTATTAGTGGGCCTGACAAGATTTACAAATCCTGCTCCTACGTATCTCAATAGAGAAATCAAGGCTTACGTAGTTCTGGGTAAAAAAATGTTTGTTTGTTGGTCGATTTTAGCGAAAGCTACTTTGTGTCAAATCGACGAAAACATTTTTGGACTATCCAAAATAGGTGGCAAAACATTGCCTTGCATTGTTTTGAAACAAAGTACCTTTCGTTTGAGCAAAGGTTTGAAGGGTCAATCGCACGGCGGCGAGAAAAGAAATTGATTGGTTTGATGTGTTTTGAGTAATGGCGAGAACTTGGATGAGCGAGATATCCATCTCGAATCCTAGTCTCAGGAGTGCGTGGTATCCACCATGTTCCATTTCCATCTTACTTGCAAAGGTGTTTAATAAGGATTAAGTGTTTTGAGGTTGATTGAGAAAGGGTTTGAAGAAACTGCATTGACAATTTTAGACAATGGCGAGAGCTAAGATAGGCGAGGTATCCACCTCGAATCTTAATCCCAGGAGTGTGTGGTATCCACCACGTCCTATTTCAATCTTTATTGAAAAGTGTTTAGATAGGAATTGAGTATTTTAAGTTTTGTTGTGAAAATGACTTGACACTAGATCAAGCATTGATGAACGTTTAAGAGAAATTTGAATGAGTGTTTGAGAGAAACAAAATAGATAAATTTGGATGATGGTGAGAGCTAGGATAGGCGAGATATCCATCTCGAACCCTAGTCTCAGAAGTGCGTTGTATCCACCACATTCCATTTCCATCTTTATTGAAAAGGTCTTGAATATGAATTAATATTTTTGAGTTTTGTTGTGAAAATGACTTGACATTGGATCAAGCAATTGATGAAGGTTTGAAAGAAATAGAATAGAATGGGAGGAAGAAATGGATTGATTTGTTTATTGAGGAAATACTCGACGTTGGATCAAGTCTTATTTTTGATCTTTTGGAAATGGTTGATTTTATTCTTGTGTTAGTAGCTAACTAAACAGTCAAGCAATAAAGAAATAAAATAGTAAAATTATTACACATCGGGGGAGTGGGGTACATTTTGTCAAATGGGGATTCAAAATACTGGAATAATTAAATCGGGCCCAAACAACAAATAATGCAATGTATGAGTGTAAGTGCAAGAGAACTGTCTCATTGTAAGAAGGCCCAAGAGTAAGCCATGTGAAGAAAATATCAAACATAAATTATATTTACAACACATTCAAAAACTAAATTGAAAGAAATAAAATCGGGACGTGCACGGATTAAAATCGGAATGCGAGGATGCGAATCAAAGTCACATAACGCAAAGACGTGCAAGGGAAATGAAAATTGAGAAATAAATAAAATCCTACGTAATGTGCTCAAAGCCGGTTTGCACATGTTGACAACAATCGAAATGTCATATGCGATTAATCAAAACGCGGCGAAATACCATCAATCTATCGATAAATCATCACGGAATAACAACACGAGAATTGTTGAATCCATAAGTTAAAATCAACGCCTAACAATAAAATAAAAATAACGGCGAAAGAATAAAAGCAAAAGTCGAAAAATGAGAATAAAATAGAACAAAATGATTAATAATAAAATAAATTCTAAATTAATCAAATATCAAACTAATGATCCTATAACTTATAAGTGTTTATTAATATAGATAGTGAATAAAATTGAATAAAGTAAAAAAAATAAGACCATAGTGCAGCACAGGGTATCGAACCCACCATCCATGGTTTGCCAAGACTGATGCTTAACCAATTCTCCCACCGGTCTACTGGTGACATAATTAGCATGGGAGAGTAACAAAAGCCACCGGAAACGCGTAAATGCAAGCAAAAATAAAATAAACATACACCAGAACAGTAGGGAGCAGAACTTTCCAATGGATTTAAACATCAGCAGGTTTTGACAAACATATTCATCTTAATCCAGCGATCATTTTCTTTCATTTGAACATCAAAATTTTACAGCAAGATAACCAAACAAATGGAAGCTTCAAGTAAGCTAAAACGGAGAAATGGAAATAGAAACTCGAAAAGGAAACTAACCGGTTGCGGCGAGATTGACCGACGGATGTAGGTAAGGTTCCGTCTGAACCGGTCTTTGATCTTCTTGTCCGTTCTTCACCACCAAGAAAAACTATGGTTTTCTTTTCTCCTTGCCATCGACTCCTTTTTTCTCTTAGTGAACAGTAACGGCTCCTCTCCAAAAATTAGGTTTCTCTATGAATAGTAATTTCCCTTTTATATGCTACTCATCTCTTTCCTCTGCTGTGTTTTCTGTTGTGTAGTGGAGCTTGCTCGTACGGAGGGTGCTTGGAGGTTTTTTTGTCCTCACCCTAGCTTGGTGGTCCCTCCCTCAATTATCTTCATTTTGAAAACTTTACTGTTGGTAAGAAAGGCTTCACCACTATAAATCTGCTTAGATGAAAATAGGATGTGTTTTTGACTTGAACTGATTTTGCGTGTTATGTGTTGCAACAGTCCTGCTATATTGGCTATAGCCTCCCCATCTAGTTGTGTGGCCTTAGCATGAGCAGCTTCCAAGTCACCAGAGAAACCCGACATGAACATTTTCTGTAAGACAATGGCTGCGACAACAACCAGGAAGACAACAACGAGAACAAGGGCAAGCCGCCACTACAATACAAACCAGAATTCCTAGCACTTGAAGGCATTGCACTACTTTTTCTGGCATTGCTTGTTGAACTTTGATTTGCCGTCTCCTGCATTTTGATAAGCTTGGCATAAACTCCATTTTCCTCTATAGCAAAGAGCTCGTCGTGAGTTCCGATTTCAGAAACACTTCCTTGCTGAAGTACAGTGACAAGGTCCGCTTTGCGAATAGTAGATACATTGATCGCCAAGTCGTGATCAAAATTCTCATCAATCTGGAGAGAGAATTGAGGAACTGTTTGCACTATAGGAGTTGATTGTCTATCCATTGATCGATACCTCTTGAAGAATCCTCTTATCTTGTGTGGAAGTTCAGTATAGGGAACTTGTGAAGTAGCCAGAATCATCAAGGATGTGGATAAACCAATGGACTCCACCTGCTCAATAAATGTCATCCAGGCATATGAAGCCTTTTTGTCGGATTGACATTCGATCATCTCCGCCGGGTGTTTTCCAGTATTGATCCCATTTTCCTTCTCAATAATTTCTCTTGGTGTGAAACAGGATGTGTCCATCTCAGATGATAGTTGATCCATTGAGCAGGAATCGGTCTTTTCAGCAATTTTGACATCCTCTTCCACAACCCACAAATCAATTCTTGGCATGAATATTACGCAAGATTTCGTGCTAGGACATTTCATTAATATTTGTGCAATCCCTTGCACAATATCTCCATGACCTTCTTGTGAAATAGTTGCCATATCAATCTTCTGTACTTCAATATTTCCAATAAAGCAGTACAGAAGGCATTAAGCAAGATGTCTCTGGCCAGATCGGGGATTTCCATAAATCAATATTCGAAAACCTGATTTGTTGGTCATTCCAAATGGGATGTCTGGTAATCTACCATTATACAGGTTAACATGGTTTTTATTGGAGGGTTTATCATCGACATGATCCATAATATCACAAGAACCAGAAAAACCATGGTTTGCTGATAAAATGCCAGAACAACTAAGGCACTTACTTACCTCGTAAGCAACATTTGTTTCTTGAAGAAATTCATCAAGGTGCAACCACCAATGATCAATGGGGATTTTCTTTTTGTCTAGAGCGGAAATTATTACATTCTTAATCGATGTCATGGCTTTGGATATAGGAAGTGGCAACCACAGACATTCATCGAGATGAAGAGGTACGAGAATAGTGCATAATGGACGCAATAAACAAGGAATAAGTTGGACAGGAAGAGGGGAACATACTACATCATTTGCAGCATTTCCAATTGTTGGTGTAAGCCCTAGAGGCCAATACTTTTGGTTTTTGTATCGAATAATAAAAGGCTTTTCTTTATTACGTTTGTTTAATAAAATCCCTAGAATAGCTAGTCCGTTTAATGTATTAAGTGTGACTTAATCATGAGAACACATTAAACATAAGGACACTATTCTTAAAGTATCCGTAGTCGAGCTTTAGTGTGAAGTGGGATAACATTCAAGCATTAAGACTATTATGTTTGTAGACTGATGATCACATCTCATGGATCATGGATAAAGAGTTATCAAGTCTTAAACATAGGTATGAATATTAGGAGTAATATTTATACCGGATTGACCCGCTATGAGAATACTATATAGAAAGTTATGCAAAGTGTCATAAGTTATTTTCATGGTGATAATGGTGTATACCACTCTTCGACCTGAAACCACTATGGACCCTAGATGTAGAGTCAAGTGTTTTATTGCTGACCAAACATTGTCCGTAACTGGATAACCATAAAGACAGTTGATGGGTACTCCACGAAGCATGATGAGGGACATGAGTGACCTAGATGGAATTTGCCAATCCTGCATAACAGGATAAATGTCTATGGGCCCAATATTGAACTAGACAAGGATGACACGGTATATGCCTTGTGTTCAATATAGACATAAGGGCAAAAGGGTAATTATACACATAAGTATTATCACAGAAGGTTTTGTCATATCACATGACATTTTCGTGTCTTGGGTAGTGTCATACCCCAAAATTTGCCCGTTAATATTACAAGGAAGTTTTCAGGACACTCCAACTTATTTTTCAAGGCATTGATCCCAAAAGAACAAAGGCCCAGCACACAGATGGCCAAATCCAGAAAATGGCCCAAACTGGCCTGCTCGCTAGGCGAGCAAAACCTTCGCCTAGCGAACCCTTCGCTATGCTACTCGCCTAGCGAAGCTTGCGAATACCAGAAAATTTTGGGCTTCATTCTGAGCCCATTAGGTCACGAAAGAGCATTATAAATACTAAGGACTTCATTCAGAAAAAGGGGAACGAAAACAGAAGGAAGACTGGAGCAAGAGTGAAGGCACAACAAACCCTGAAGGCTAACTCAGAGGATTCAAAGCAACCCTAAAGGAAACCCTGAAGGAAACTCATTCGCATCAAAGCCACCTCCGTCCAACTCAATCCGACTGGCCAATTCAAGGTTGCGATTCGATTGCAAACAGGTTTGCGTTACTATTACCGCTTTATGTTCTTAATTTGCATGTGATATTATAATTGAATTGATAAACATATTTGAGGTGTTGCATGTGAATTTAAGTGTGCCTGAATATTGTGAATGCTGAACCATGTAATTATGTATTGGATGCCATAAGCCATGCAGCAGGTTGAGGTCGTACTGTTCTGAAATTCAAAACCCGCAGCCGCTCGCTAGCACATCGCTAAGCGAGCAGGTAGTGAGCATTCGCTAGGCCTTCGCTAGGCGAGGCAGAGGCGAACGTGACAGTCGCTAATATTTTGGTTGTTCTGTTCTATGCTTATCTAATCTATTCTATGTTAATCATGCGTTATTTTGCCTGACATTTTTACTGCTGTGTTTCTTTTTTGCGGTGTAATCCTCGATTGCACCCTGATTTGGTATCCTGACCTGTGTGCTAAATGTTGTAAAGGTTCACATATTCCCAGGAACAAGTGGCTTGCTAGGTATTCCACTTTATTTGTGGGATACCCTTGTGGAGATTCATCCTAAATTACCTAGTTGATTTTAATGTGGAGATTCATCCTAATTGTTTAATCGATTTTAATGTGGAAATTCACCCTAATTACCTAATTGACTACGACTATCTAATTAATTGTAAAATATTGCCTCTAAATAAGTGATCTTGGACCTCTCTTTGTTACCCTACGATTACGGTATTACGGTCATGTCCCGCGAATATGGGGATACACTTAGCAAAGACCCTTCGATTAAATCATCATGTCCCTATAAAATAAATCATAGTCCCTCGGATGTTGCCTTCGAATATATGATTTTGTCCCTCGATGACCCTTCGGTGTAGCCTACGGTTAAATGATGATCGTCCCTTCGAACGCTAAGGTATCCTTACAAATGTTGCCTTCAATGACCAATCGATGACCCTTTTACATCCAAAGGATAAAACTACTTACTTCTCAATAGTAAGGACAGTTTTACCCTCATAAGAATAGGAAATGCCCATAAAGGCCTTGGGTAGGTATAACTCTTAATTGCTTATCCACAACTTAAAATACTTTTCACACCTCACACCTTTAAAAACTAAGCGAGATAACCACTTTGTATACATTCATTCAAAAACCATTACAAAGTTAAATTCTCCTTTTCAAAACATTTCCTACACATTTCCCAAACACTTTTCAAAACAAGGAAAACATAAGTGATTAAGCAATTAAGAGCCCATGGATAACCATGGATACAAAGGGTGCTAACACCTTCCCTTTGTATAATGTACCTCCCGAATCCAAAATCCAAATTAAGGTCTTTCCTGTTCTTTTCCACCTTTCCTTATTGGATAAAAGAAAAGTCGGTGGCGACTCTTGCTAACCGCGACATTTGCTTTCCAAAGCAAAAGCACCTAAAGTCTGTTCACCGTATGACAGAACTGGCGACTCTGCTGGGGACACAAAGAGAGGTCACCTTAAAAAAATCATTTATGTTGTCAAGTTGTTCCTTCTTTTAAGGGTATTTTCGAGCGAAAGATCCTACACCCAGATCTAGTGTACCTTAGGTAAGTAGCAATAGATCATCGCGACTATCCGGCGTATACTGGAATGGTTAAAATGATGGCTACGGTTAATGTGACACTTTGGATGTCCTGATGTTCCTCATGTTTACTTGAGGAAAAATTTGGCATTCGCGTGGTGTCATCAAAGCATTAACCAGACCTTTAGAACCCTAATTGACTCATCCTAGCCATTAGAAAGTAGTGAGATAACCGACTTCGGTTCCGACTGGGGTTGGTTGATACTCGATTCTACACTCTTTGAGATTGGACTTTAGGGAAGCTCCGGTCAACCACCTGGTGTTGCACTGAAGTGGACTTAAAGAAAGGTCAATGATTGGAGATCCTTCTAGAACCCGGTTACTATTCTAGGACAGGTTGAACCAACCAAACTTCAGTGGGGAGGGTATTTACCTATGGAACTCATGCAAGCCTTAAAACTTAGGAATGATTGTTGTGTGACTTGCTTGTGCTTGTTATTTACTTAACGTCATAACAACATAACATCATAACATCATAACATCATGGCATTATACTAACCATGTCAAGGACTTAGGGATTTAGCTTTGCTCCGTTAAACAGGTTATGGCTTCCAGGAAGACTATCCGGATCAATTTTGTAGCAATCTCTCCTCAACTCAAGGATTTAGTATCAGAACTTCCCGATCATGCTCAGTTCATCAAGAAACATGGTTCTCTCCTCAATTTGGTTACCACCGGTTTCAAAGAAGATATGATGAGAGTTCTATTCCAGTTCTTCGATCCTAAACATCATTGCTTCACCTTCCCAGATTATCAGTTGGTACCCACATTAGAAGAATTTTCCAGGCTGCTGGGGATACCTATTCTTGATCAAACACCTTTCAGTGGTTTAGAAAAGATTCCGAAGTCTAAAGAAGTTGCCGCAGCTTTACACGTGACAAAGTCAGACATTGAAACCAGTTGGGTAACAAGGAGTGGAATGAAAGGTTTACTTGCCAAATTTCTGATAAATAAGGCCCGAGAATTCCTAAAAGTTATGGATGTCCATGCTTTCGAGGATGTCCTAGCATTACTAATCTATGGTTTGGTGTTATTCCCTAATCCAGACCAATTCATAGACATGAATGCTATTAAGATATTTCTCACTCATAACCCTGTGCCTACCGTGCTTGGAGACATCTTGCATTCCCTTCACACTCGTACTATGAAAAGGCAAGGGACTCTCATGTGCTGCGTACTTTTGTTGTCTAGGTGGTTTATTTCGCACCTCCCTCAATCAGTCTTGAAGAATGATCAAAATTTGAAATGGTCTCAAAGAATAATGTCGCTCTCCCATTCAGACATCCGCTGGTGTCCTCATCTCAAAGAAAATGTTATCATCATTGACCGTTGTGGAGAATTCTCTAACGTACCACTCCTGGGGATAAAAGGGGGTATTACTTATAACCCAGCTTTAGCCCTACGTCAGTTTGGGTATGCTCGAAGAGATGGTCCACATGAAGTAATTATTCAGGACACTGTGTTTGACTATGACGACGATTCCCAAAGCCTCCGTCAAAGGTTTGTACGAGCTTGGGGCATGGTGAAAAGAAGTACTTTAGGACAGAAAAACTCCATTCCTATGGAACCTTATCTCAGATGGGTACGCGCCAGAGCTCGTGAACTTGTCATGCCATATCTTGCAGTCGGGCCATTGATTGTTGAGCCAGGAGTTGAAGGAGGTGCTTCTCAGATCATTCCTTATCCCGATATGCCTACCGATGTTGAGGAATTGAAGAGATCCTGGACCCAGTTGAGAGAGGAAAGGGATACTTTTGAAGCCCAGTTCAATGCAGAAAAGAAGAAAGTACTAGAGCTCACCAGCCAGCTTAATGAGGAACGAAGACTCAATGCGTATCTTCGCCCAAAAAGAAGCCGCCCCTGGGAGACTTAAGCTTTCATCGTTTTTTTATTATTATTTTTTGTAATTGATTAAGAAATCAGTAATAAAAGTTCCTCTCTTTTTGGTAGTTTACGCAAAGTTAAACTCCAAAAGTCCTTGAAAACATTTCATACATTGCATAGCATAACATAGCATTGCATAACAGGTATTCTAAAAGATCAATGTTCTCATGGTCTTCCTTCTAAACAGAAACATGGCCCTCGAACAAACTGTCAAAGATCTCCAGACTCAAAATGCTCAATTCCAGGAGATGATCCTGAGCTTGTCCAAGTGACAGGAAGAGCTGAAGGCCCTCTTGCTCGAGCAGAAGAAAGACAAGGAACCTGTGAGTTACATTAACCCGGGAAGAAGGATTAAAAGACAGGCTGCAGGGGTCAAGATTAGGATTCCGAAGGATCAAGAAGAGGGGACAGATTCAGAAGATGAGAATGTTGATCCTTTCAGCCAGGAGGATGACGATGAAGATTATGAGAATGAGCAGTACTCTCCAAAAGATGGCAAGTACAAGTTGCTAGAAGAACGTATGCTAGCTATGGAAGGCCAGAAGGCGCCCGGTCTGGATTTTGAAAGTTTGGGTCTGGTTTCCGACGTGGTCATTCCCCGCAAATTCAAGATCCCCACATTCACTAAGTACGATGGTGTGTCTTGTCCTCAGATGCATCTGAGAGCTTATGTGAGAAAGATTCAGCCGTATACCACTGATAGGAAGCTATGGATCCATTTCTTCCAAGAGAGCCTGTCTGGCACACAATTAGAGTGGTACTATCAGCTCGAGAGCTCTAATATCCGCACCTGGACTGATTTAGCAACAGCTTTCTATAAATAGTACCAGTATAATTCTGAACTAGCGCCTACTCGGCTACAGTTGCAGAATATGACTATGGGATCTAAAGAAAGTTTCAAAGAATATGCTCAAAAATGGAGAGATTTGGCTGGCAGAGTCAAACCCCCTATGACTGATCGGGAATTAGTAGACATGTTCATGGGTACGCTGACTGGCCCATTCTACAACCATCTATTGGGAAGTTCCTCATCGGGTTTCACTGAACTTATATTGACAGGTGAACGGGTGGAGAGCTGCATTCGAAGTGGAAAGATACAGGCGACTACCTCTGCAAGCACCAAAAGGTCCTATCAGGGGAGGAACGAATCAAATGCTGTGTACAGTCAAAGGGGTCGTAGCAAGAAGAATCGTGACCATACCATTGGAGCAGTTACGATTGCAGCACCGCCATCTCAAAACTTCCAGCACAGACAAGACAGGCCAAGAAGGCAGTTTACCAAGATCAATATGACTTTAGCACAGGCACTGCAGGGTATGCTAAAAGCAAATTTGATTATCCTCAAAGATCCTCCTACGAATCCCAACACTACTTCTCCTCGTTATAATCCCAATGCCAGGTATGCGTATCACTCCGATAGCCCCGGGCATGATACAAATGATTGTTGGTCATTGAAGAATAAAATTCAGGATATGATCGATGCTGGGGAAATTGAATTTGAGCCTCCGGAGACTCCTAATGTCATCACTATACCTATGCCTAATCATGACAAGGCTGTTAATGCTGTGGATGACAATTCTCACATTTCTAATGTAGCTGACTTAGCATTTCCTCTCCTGGCCATCAAGAAGAAGTTGTGGCAAGCTGGTTTATTTCCAGGTTGTGCTGAAAATTGCGATCTCTGTATATCCCGACCCAGTGATTGCTTGAAGTTGAGAAATGGTGTTCAACGGATGATGGACGATCATACAATTCTCTTCGAAAAGGTTCCTAAGATGGAAGACCCTATTGAAGAAATATCTGTGATTGCTAGGTCCAAAGTTCCGGTGAAGATTACCGCTCCTAGAGTACCTGTGAAGATTACTGCTGAGCCCAAGGTAGCTCCCCTAATCATTACTGCACCTGGCCCAGGACCGTATTCCTCAAGCAAAGCCATTCCGTGGAATTATGGAGGTGATGTTTACATCCATGGCGTAAAGCAAGTTGGTAATTCTGCTAATCCTAATGACATTGTTGGGACTAGTAAAGTTACTCGAAGCGGAAGGATCTTTTCTCCAGAAATCTCACCTCCCGCCCCTGAAACCCGAGGGAAGGAACCAGTAACCAACCCCACTCAGTCGAAGACACCGGTCGAAGTTACTACTGAAGATGTTGCCAAACAAGAAATGGAAGAAATGCTTAAAATCATCCGCAAGAGTGATTTTGATGTGGTAGAACAGCTGGGGCATACACCGTCTAAGATCTCGATGTTATCATTGTTGTTATCTTCTAAATCTCATGCCAATGCATTGATCAAATTCTTGAAGACCGCTCATGTACCTCAGGAGACATCTGTCGATCAGTTCGAAAACTATGTTGCTAACCTGACTGTTGATAATGGCCTAGGCTTTTCCGATGCTGATCTGACACCAGCAGGAAAGAATCACAATAAAGCCCTGCATATCTCCATTGAGTGTAGGGGGATCACTTTGTCTCATGTGTTGATCGATAATGGCTCTTCCTTGAATGTACTGCCGACAGCTGTGCTGGATAAACTTGACTGTAAAAGCATTGAACTGAAACCTAGTGACATTATGGTACGTGCTTACGATGGTGCGAAGAGTGTTGTCCATGGCGAAGTAGTCCTCCCTATCAAGATAGGGCCTCAAGTCTTCAACACTACCTTCCATGTAATGAACATTCGTCCTGCCTATTACTGCTTATTGGGACGCCCTTGGATTCATGGGGCAAGTGCCGTAGCTTCGTCTCTCCATCAAAAGCTGAGGTATCCAACAGAGGGCAAAATTGTCACCGTGTGTGGAGAAGAAGAGTACATTGTCAGTAGTGTGCATGCCTTCAGATACGTCGAGATGGATGGTGAATTCATTGAGACTCCTTGTCAGTCATTTGAAGTAGTTCCTCCGACCAATCTTGTCCTTAAGCCAATTGCCCGTGTGCCCAAGGTTATTCGTGCTCCTCCTACTATGATTTCTCTGAAAGATGCTCAAGCTGTGGTTGAAGATGGTGGTCGTACTGGCTGGGGTCAACTGATCAACGTACCATACAAGTCTGATAGATTTGGCCTAGGGTTTAGCTCCGAGAAGGTAGTCAAAGACCAGATTAATGTTGTAGAAGATGCTGACAGCGATTGCGACCTGGATAGCTGGATTTACCCGACAATTGGTGACAGACTCAATAATTGGAAGGCTGAAGACACTATCCCGGATTCCTTTAGTCAGGAGTAATTGTTATTGTCTATTTTAGTGTTGCAAATTTTTTAATTTTAATGTTTACAATTGAACTTCTTAAAGCATTGTGTCTATGCCCGGGGCACAATAGCTAGTTTGTTAAGGGTTTGTCATTTCATAAGCATATTCACATTCAATAAATCAATGGACTTTTTGCATTCAAATATTGTGCTCTTTATCTTTCTTGTCATCTTCCAAACAAGCTATGTTTTCTTACACACACTCACGTAACAAATTGCAGATCCGTACCCACTCTGGATCCTGTTGATAATAGTCCTACTACTGTTCATTATGACTTTGAAAATCCGATCTACCAAGCCGAGGAGGGATGTGAGGAAGAGTGTGAAGTCCCTGGTGAACTTGCCAGACTGTTACTGCAAGAGGAAAAGACCATACAGCCGCATGAGGAATCAATTGAAATTGTAAATCTGGGTACTGAAGTAGACAGGAAAGAAGTCAAAATAGGAGCAGGCTTGGAAAACAGTGTCAAAGAAAGATTGATCCAGATGTTACATGACTATGTAGAGATTTTTGCTTGGTCTTATGAAGACATGCCAAGACTGGATACTGATATAGTAGTGCATCGGCTGCCGATGAAGGAAGATTGTCGTCCTGTTAAGTAGAAGGTTCGTCGCATGCGCCCGGAAATGTCTGAGAAAATCAAAGCCGAAGTTATGAAACAATTTAACGCCGGTTTCCTAGCCGTTACTTCTTATCCTCAATGGGTTGCTAATGTGGTACCGGTACCGAAGAAGGATGGTAAGGTGCGAATGTGTGTAGATTATAGAGATTTAAATAAAGCGAGTCCCAAAGACGACTTTCCACTCCCGCACATTGATGTTCTGGTAGATAACACCGCTCAACACAAGGTATTCTCATTCATGGACGGCTTCTCAGGTTATAATCAGATTAAGATGGCGCCTGAAGACATGGAGAAAACTACGTTTGTGACGCAAATGGGGCACTTTCTGTTACAAAGTAATGCCATTCGGTTTAAAGAATGCGGGGGCAACGTACCAGCGTGCTATGGTGGTCTTGTTCCATGATATGATCCATCATGAAATAGAGGTATATGTGGATGACATGATAGCTAGATCTCATAATGAAGAAGAACATCTCGATCATTTGTACAAACTGTTTGAGAGGTTGAAGAAGTACAAGTTGAGATTGAATCCGAACAAATGCACCTTTGGAGTAAGATCCGGTAAACTCTTGGGCTTTATTGTCAGTGGTAAAGGAATTGAGGTCGACCCGGCTAAGGTGAGAGCTATTCAAGAAATGCCAGTTCCCCGTACAGATAAAGAAGTCAGAGGTTTCTTGGGACGCTTGAATTACATTGCCCGATTTATCTCCCACTTGACTGCTACCTGCAAACCCATCTTCAAGCTACTGAAGAAAAATCAAGAGAAGGTATGGAATGATGAATGTCAAGAAGCTTTTGATAATATCAAGAAGTATCTCCAGGAACCCCCCATTCTGATACCACCAGTTGAAGGAAGACCTCTAATCATGTATTTGACCGTGTTAGAAAGTTCAATGGGGTGCGTGTTGGGGCAACATGACGAGTCTGGTCGAAAAGAGCATGCCATATACTACCTTAGCAAAAAGTTTACCGACTGTGAAACAAGATACTCACTGCTCGAGAAAACTTGCCGTGCTTTGGCCTGGGCTGCTCGCCGACTAAGACAGTATATGTTGAATCATACCACTATATTGATTTCTAAGATGGATCCTATCAAATATATATTTGAGAAACCCGCTCTCTCCGGAAGGATAGCAAGATGGCAGATGGTTTTAACAGAGTATGATATCTAATATACTACCCAGAAAGCAATCAAAGGAAGCGTGCTAGCTGATCATTTGGCTCATCAAGCGGTGGACGATTACCAATCTATGAATTTTGAGTTCCCAGATGAGGATGTCATGCTTGTTACTGATTATGAAAAACCTGGACCGGATGAAGGACCCGAACTGGGATCCCGATGGACTATGGTTTTTGATGGATCTTCTAATGCATTGGGCAATGGTGTTGGTGTTGTAATCATTTCTCCCAGGGGTGGCCATACGCCTTTCACTGCTAGACTATGTTTTTATTGCACCAATAATATGGCTGAGTATGAAGCGTGTATTTTGGGATTCAGAGCTGCTATAGACCTGCGAATCAAGTTTTTGAGTGTGTACGGAGATTCAGCCTTAGTAATCAGTCAGATCAAAGGAGAATGGGATACTAAACATCCGCATCTCATCCCTTATCGAGAGCGGGTATTGACGTTAATCCCATACTTTGAAGAGATTACATTTGAACATATTCCACGGGAAGAGAATCAGTTGGCGGACGCATTGGCTACCATGTCATCTATGTTCAGAGTCAGATGGGACAATGAAGCTCCCAGGATTACCATTGAACGATTAGATGAACCAGCATATTGTTATGAACTTAATACTGAGGGAGTAGAGGAGAAACCTTGGTTCCACGAAGTGAAAAGATATTTAGAAACTCAGGAATACCCTGAAGGGGAATCCATCAATGATAGAAAATTCCTGAGGAAGTTCTCCGCTAAATTCTTTTTGAGTAATGGAGTATTATACAAACGTAATCATGATTCGACCTTGCTTCGCTGTGTGGATAAACAGGAAGCAGAAAAGATTATGGAAGACATGCACGACGGTATTTTTGGGACTCATTCTAGTGGACATACGATGGCCAAGAAGATTCTGAGATCAGGTTATTATTGGTCTACCATGGAAGCTGATTGCCACCATCACTTCAGAACATGTCACAAGTGCCAGATCTATGCGGATAAAGTACATGTGCCTCCAACTCCATTAAACGTGTTGACAGCCCCTTGGCCCTTTGCAATGTGGGGCATTTATATGATTGGAGAGATTAAACCTACTGCTTCTAACGGACATCGTTTCATTCTTGTTGCTATTGATTATTTTACAAAGTGGGTAGAGGCAGCCTCATTTGCTTCTGTCACCAAGAATGTGGTGGCACGGTTCATCAAGAATAGTCTTATTTGTCGATATGGCATCCCTGAAAGGATCATTACTGATAATGGTACTAATTTGAACAACAAGATGATTACTGAACTCTGCACGCAGTTCAAAATAAAACACCATAACTCCTCTCCGTACCGGCCAAAGATGAATGGCGCCGTGGAAGCTGCTAATAAGAATATTAAGAAGATTATACAAAAGATGACAGTAACGTACAAAGACTGGCATGAGATGTTACCCTTTGCTCTCCATGGTTATCGCACTTCAGTGCGCACTTCGACAGGGGCAACTCCGTTCTCTTTAGTATACGGAATGGAAGCCGTTTTACCAGTGGAAGTCCAGATTCCCTCTCTAAGAATTATGAAAGATGCAGGCTTAGATGAAGGTGAATGGATTCAAACTCGGCTCGATCAGATAAATTTGATTGATGAGAAGAGACTTGCGGCTGTTTGTCGTGGGCAGATATATCAGAAGCGCATGACCCAGGCATTTAATAAGAAAGTCAAGAGACAGGTATATCAAATTGGCGACTTGGTGATCAAGCGAATCGTTCTACCGCAAGGTGATCCCAGAGGCAAATGGACTCCCACTTACGAGGGGCCATTTGTGGTTAAAAAGGTATTCTCTGGTGGAGCCATGATACTTGCTACGATGGATGGCGAAGATTTCCCGCATCCTGTGAACGCGGACATAGTTAAAAAATACTACGCATAAAAGAGACCCGCCAGGTCGACGTATCTAGGCAAAAGTAAGGGCATCCCGGCGAACCAAAAGGGCTCGGGCAAAAATTAGGGATAAACATATAAAAACGTACACCCGGCAAGTCGAAAACCTGAAAAGGCGGCTTGGGCAAAAAAGGGTATCCTGGTGGACTGAAAACCTGAAAAGGCGGTCCAGGCAAAAATTAGGGATTAAAGCGTAAGATTATGTCCCGTTCTCTGTCAGCTTCACCCAAGTTCCAAAGACTGAACAAGCAAATCACTTCTATCCGACAATAGGAGATGAGACGCTTGAAGACATAATGACAGTAGTGGGATTAAAACTAATAGGACTTTTTCTGCATAGCTTTTTCTTTTCTTTCTTGACAATTTCCTCTTACTAGGATTTCTGTCTCCTTGTACACAAATTGCCTGTTTATAGGCCCTCTTTCAAAATCAATACAATTTTATTTCGAAAAAATGCTGTTGTTTTACTTCCTCTGTTTTTGTTTGCGTAAACGTCCATTGATTTAGTTCGAGTTGATATATGCATTTGAATATGATTGATGTTTACCAAGAATACATGCATGAAATAGCAATAGCAATTACCAAAAGACTTCAGGATCGGTGAGAAGGCCTAACCATGCGTTCCAAGGAATCCGATTGCTAATTCTATTCCCCAATAAAAACCAGCTATTTCCCAGAAGAGGTCGGCATCACCAGACAGACTGGTCATCTCTTCCATCCCCAGCCAGGCTCTGTTGGATATTTCCACCATCAGACGGAAATCAAGTATCCCCCAGCTAAGAAAGGGCCATCAATACAAATATCTCCAATCAGAATATGGGGATTTATTTTCCCCTGGCAAAACATTTCAGACACATGATTCATTCATGCATCATTCCGCATCATATACATTACATCATTTCATAGCATGCACATGCATACCATGTTCGCAGGCATAAAACATCTCATGCATCATGACATTGCATGGAACTAACTTGATTTTTCAGGTTAAGTATCCTCCTGATATGGTCAAAATAAAGATCCATTCAGACGGGCATCTTTATCGATTACAGATACTTCTTTCAGATATACTCCATGTCAACATTCATCCTGACATTCTCCTAGTGATGGCATCTCTAAGCCCATCCCAGACATTTATTGTAAACACAACATATGCAAATATTGTCAGACATGGCCTAACGTACGGTTCATTCTGATTTAGCCTAACGTACGGTTCATTCGGATTCGGCCTAACGTATGGTTCCTCCAACTGTTCCAAAACGGTCTAGCGTACGACCCATTTGGATGTTCATCCCCTCAGATACGATCTCGCGTATGGTCCATTCTGATCTTTATTCCTCGGATACTACCTAACGCGCGGTACATTCTGAAACGCGGTCTAGCATACGACTACCCTCTCATCCTCAGATGCAGCCTGACAGACAACTCATTCCGCAACTCCAATACGGCCTAACATACGACCCCTTAGGATCTTCAACTCGGATACGATCTAGCGTACGATCTATTCTAATTCCACCTTCCTCAGATATAGCTTAATGGACGGCTCGTTCTGCAACTCAGATACGATCTGGCGTATGATCCATTCTGATCTTTCGTCCCCAGTGGAGTCACCCGTGAAATTACCCGCCTAATGAATGACTCATTCTGCTATTCAGATACGATCTAGCGTATGATCCATTCTGATCCCTTAGCCCCAGCAGCATATAATACTCTGACTCCCCGGCGAAGTCGACAGCCTAATGGATGACTCACCATACGGTCTAGCGTATGACCCGGTATGACACCCATGTCTTCAGATATCGTCTAATGTACGACGCACTCTGAAGTTCTCATCATCAAATTTCCTGGATGGTATCTTTAAGCCCATCTTCATCAAGACTAACGGTTGATTAACAAGTGGAAATTTTAGGGCATTCTAAGTGTTCAATAATGTTTCACCTCTAGACCACGAATGGCGTACAAACCATTCTAATTCTCTCGATTCAAGAAAATTGAACAGGGGCAGCTGTCATACCCCAAAATTTGCCCGTTAATATTACAAGGAAGTTTTCAGGACACTCCAACTTATTTTTCAAGGCATTGATCCCAAAAGAACAAAGGCCCAGCACACAGATGGCCAAATCCAGAAAATGGCCCAAACTGGCCTGCTCGCTAGGCGAGCAAAACCTTCGCCTAGCGAACCCTTCGCTATGCTACTCGCCTAGCGAAGCTTGCGAATACCAGAAAATTCTGGGCTTCATTCTGAGCCCATTAGGTCACGAAAGAGCATTATAAATACTAAGGACTTCATTCAGAAAAAGGGGAACGAAAACAGAAGGAAGACGGGAGCAAGAGTGAAGGCACAACAAACCCTGAAGGCTAACTCAGAGGATTCAAAGCAACCCTAAAGGAAACCCTGAAGGAAACTCATTCGCATCAAAGCCACCTCCGCCCAACTCAATCCGACTGGCCAATTCAAGGTTGCGATTCGATTGCAAACAGGTTTGCGTTACTATTACCGCTTTATGTTCTTAATTTGCATGTGATATTATAATTGAATTCATAAACATATTTGAGGTGTTGCATGTGAATTTAAGTGTGCCTGAATATTGTGAATGCTGAACCATGTCATTATGTATTGGATGCCATAAGCCATGCAGCAGGTTGAGGTCGTACTGTTCTGAAATTCAAAACCCGCAGCCGCTCGCTAGCACATCGCTAAGCGAGCAGGTAGCGAGCATTCGCTAGGCCTTCGCTAGGCGAGGCAGAGGCGAACGTGACAGTCGCTAATATTTTGGTTGTTCTGTTCTATGCTTATCTGATCTATTCTATGTTAATCATGCGTTATTTTGCCTGACATTTTTACTGCTGTGTTTCTTTTTTGCGGTGTAATCCTCGATTCCACCCTGATTTGGTATCCTGACCTGTGTGCTAAATGTTGTAAAGGTTCACATATTCCCAGGAACAAGTGGCTTGCTAGGTATTCCACTTTATTTGTGGGATACCCTTGTGGAGATTCATCCTAAATTACCTAGTTGATTTTAATGTGGAGATTCATCCTAATTGTTTAATCGATTTTAATGTGGAAATTCACCCTAATTACCTAATTGACTACGACTATCTAATTAATTGTAAAATATTGCCTCTAAATAAGTGATCTTGGACCTCTCTTTGTTACCCTACGATTACGGTATTACGGTCATGTCCCGCGAATATGGGGATACACTTAGCAAAGACCCTTCGATTAAATCATCATGTCCCTATAAAATAAATCATAGTCCCTCGGATGTTGCCTTCGAATATATGATTTTGTCCCTCGATGACCCTTCGGTGTAGCCTACGGTTAAATGATGATCGTCCCTTCGAACGCTAAGGTATCCTTACAAATGTTGCCTTCAATGACCAATCGATGACCCTACGATGACCCTTTTACATCCAAAGGATAAAACTACTTACTTCTCAATAGTAAGGACAGTTTTACCCTCATAAGGATAGGAAATGCCCATAAAGGCCCTGGGTAGGTATAACTCTTAATTGCTTATCCACAACTTAAAATACTTTTCACACCTCACACCTTTAAAAACTAAGCGAGATAACCACTTGTTGTATACATTCATTCAAAAACCATTAAAAAGTTAAATTCTCCTTTTCAAAACATTTCCTACACATTTCCCAAACACTTTTCAAAACAAGGAAAACATAAGTGATTAAGCAATTAAGAGCCCATGGATAACCATGGATACAAAGGGTGCTAACACCTTCCCTTTGTATAATGTACCTCCCGAATCCAAAATCCAAATTAAGGTCTTTCCTGTTCGTTTCCACCTTTCCTTATTGGATAAAAGAAAAGTCGGTGGCGACTCTTGCTAACCGCGACATTTGCTTTCCAAAGCAAAAGCACCTAAAGTCAGTTCACCGTATGACAGGTAGTAGTGATGTGTTGCTAGATACCGCTTACTGTTTATTATGTTAAATGCGTGATTTAATATAATTGCCAACGTCACGAAAACCTACAGGGTCACATACAAAGGACAGATTGATGAGAGGTAGAGTAACTAAGGAATACCGTAAGGTACGGTGGCCTTAAGTGAATTATAGAACATCGTAAGGTACGGTGTATTTGAGTAGAATACGAAATATGGTAAGGTACCATGGGCTTAAGTGATTTTGGGCATATTATAAGATATGGGCCAAAATACACTTAAGTGGGCTTTTAGCTTGAAGCCCACACAAGTGGTTCTATAAATAGAACCCTTGTGCAGAAGCATTGAGTTGCGGTTGCATTATTTTTGTTTTCTCTCACTCTCTCTCTCTCACTCAAAGCCTTCATTCGTACCAGCTAGCACTGAGATTGAAGGAACCCGTTCGTGTGGACTGAGTAGAGACGTTGTCATCGTTCAACATTCGTGATCGCTTCGTGGATCTGCATCAAAGGTTTTGATCGTCACAAGAGATCTGCACCAAAGGTTTCAATCGTCATAAGAGGTAAATATTCTATCACTGATCATGACCATTCATAAGGATCTCTAAAGGAGAAAATTTTAATTTCCGCTGCGTTTTGGACCGCAATTCTCCTTCACCAGCTTCTCTCTGGGAACACGGTAATGGCGAAGACGAAAAAAGCCTCTACCCAATCCCTCTCCTCCACGGTAAATGATGGAAGAGGAGTGTTCTTACAACCAGAAGAATTTCTTTTTTCAGCTACAGATAGAACCTTTTGCAAAGGGAAATTCCTCTTCAGCGCATTCATAGCCGCTTGGGTACAAAGAGCCTGAAGATCGGCACCCGCAAAGCCAGAAGTTTTCTTTGCAATCCACCCAAGCAAGGATCCACTAATTGGTTTCTGCCACTTCTGTGTGTGAAGTGAAAGAGTGGAAGCTCTGTCTTCAGTTGATGGCAACGGAAAGTAAATTTCCCGGTCAAATCTTCCAGGGCGCCTAAGTGTTGGATCCACAGCGTCAAGACGGTTTGTTGCACCTATGACCACAACTGGTCCCCTAGATTTTAAACCATCCATAAGAGCAAGCAGTGTTGATACGACATAACTATGTGTCTGGTCTTGTTGTGGAGTTCGGCACGGTGCTGGTCCATCAATCTCATCAAAGAATATTATAGAAGGTTGACATTTCTCAGCAACCTGAAATAACAGTCTTTGTTGACGCTCATCATCACCCACATATTTCCCCAAGCAATCTGCACCGTTACGGGAAAAATATGTAATCCGTCTATCTCCCCGAGCACATGCACCTATCAATGACCAGACCACTAAGGTTTTCCCTGTTCCAGGATACCCGTGCAAAAGAACACCTCTTGGAGTTGTAAGCTCTAAATTATCGAAGAAATCAGGATATAGCAGAGGAATAATAATAACTTCTTTCATACAATGGATGACATCTTTAAGCCCAGCAATAGATTCCCATCCCTAAAATGAATTTTCACTACCAGCAGAGTCTGAACCACCAATATACATTGGGGCTATTCTCAATAAGTCACGATGAAGCCTCTTGTTCTCGCGTTTCGTACGTATTGAACTACATCCAGACCCTCCTTTAACCTGAGAATGGTTACCATTCTTTCCAGGCTGGTAACACCATATACAATTGCACCAACAATAAATGCAGAAACAGAAGAAACAATTTTTATCGTTCTGGCGAGCACAATTTTACTGGAGCTATTTACATCATTTGGCGTGGTTGCACTAGTATCATAGGTTTCAGGTGACATTTGAAACTGATTTCTAGATGCTTTACTTGGAGCAAAAACTCCAGCAAGAGCGTTAGAAGCTTCTGTTGCAAGAGCAATATCAAATACACGACTCTGACGTTCTCCCAGGGCTTCCTTAAGCAAACACAGACATGTTATATGCATTCACAGAATACATTTGGCATAGTTCAATGAACTTGTTGCCAATGATATATTTGGATGATTATGATTGAATGAATGAACGAAGTAATCAAACTATGAATGAGTATGTGGAAATTCTTGAATATGAATGAAAAATTTTTCAATGTAATGAAGAAATATGAATGAAAATTTTGAATATGAAATGTAGAATCTTGAATGTGAAATGGAGAATATAAATATGAACGAAAAAATATGTATGGAATTTCCTTGAATTATGAATGAAGAAAATATGAATGCAAATTTGGAATGTGAAAAACGTAAAAATATGAAATAGTAAATATGAACATGAATGAAGGATATGAATGTGAATGAAGAAAGAATGCAAATGAGTGATTGATGGGGAAAAATTTTCAAGGCCAAAATCGGGGTATGACAGACGGCTAAAAGGGGCCATGGAAGGATGAAAGTCGGCACGGGTCAGCAGGATGTTGAACAAGAGGCGAAACACCTTGAGGTCAGGGAAGGTTTCGTCGATGGGCATCAGAGGGATCAATCGCTTCCAAATGAGGTGTCGTTCTTCTGGGGGACACGCAACCCTTTTCATCCCATAGGGGGCTATGTCTTTAGAGAAAGTGGAATTGAGCCACAGCTGTAAGAACCAAAAAGGTCCATGGATCAACATATTTTTCTTCTTTGAATTCTCAGGGTCAAAGAGTTTGATTTGACAAACGACTTCAAACATAGATTCATAAAGAGAAGCTAAAATTAATTGGCTTAGGGCAATGTCGCGCTCTTGGTGCAGCTGGGTTACCAGGAGAGCAAAATGTTTGGCTATCTGCATAGATCTGGAGCAGAAAACAAAGTGAGACAGCCAAAGAGTCAGGAAAGCCACATGTTGTTCGTCGGTCATAGGGCCTGAAGAGGTGGCATGGTTATCAATGAAATTGTTATACGTCGGCTTGCAAGAGTCATCAACGTCAAAACGCAGAGAGATTGGTGCTACGGCTTCACAGTCGAAGACTTCGCCAGTCAGGTTCAAGCTAGTGATGACAACAATATCCAAGAGTCCCGGCGTAATCATGCCACACTTGGTATAGAAAGAATTGGTCGAACTATCCCAAAATTGGAGGGCAGCCAGTAACATGCCACAAGATTGGGGAGGGCCACAACGGGCAATCTGTAGAAGGGTATAGATGCATGTCCTTTTCCAATGGTCGGTTTTCTCTATTTCTAATTGATCAATCCAGGCGCAAAACTTAGGACAGTTCTTGGGAGGAGCAGTCCTAAAATTCCTGTCGACATAACGAAGGGAAAAAGGCTTTTGGGCAGAAACCAAGGGTTCAGAGAGATGACTGGTGGGGAAAAGGGAATCTTTTCTGGTTATCTTAGGGTGGCGATTTTCTGGAAGAGGACCTAAAAACGCTAAAGGTTCATCAGCCAAGGAGAAAGGGATCAATACTTGAGAACGCTAGATTTTTGCCTTCTCTTCTGCAAATGGAGGCTCAGGAACGTACTCCTTACCATCAATGGTGAGAGGATGTGTGAGTTTAGCAGCGGAGGGAAATGTTTTACTTTTACTTGAGCTAGCCATGGAAGAAGTGGAAGTTTTTTGGAGAAGAAGGGTTTTTTTGGTACTAAAACAGAGTGCAGGAGATTATCATTTGCTAAAGCAAAAGGGAGAAAAAAGAAAAGAAGAAGAAAGAACAAGGGTTTTATAGGGGTTAAACCCTGAGAAAAGAAGAAGAGTGAACATTTGATCTTCTATTTTCGACACGTATACCCATGTTCCCACGTCTTCAGACACGTGGAGGAGAGAAGGCAATTATGACGGTAAGCATATTTCAGTCATAAAGACTTGAAGTGATGGAGACGTGATTTTGTGCGTCTCGAGGAAAAAAGGAAATGTTCGTCATGATTATATGACGTCATCAGCGTGGGGCAAACAGGTGTCCCACTAAGTAAAAGTGGAAGCAGTAAGGATCAAGTCGACATCTCAAAGATGCCATCATCTCACAAACATCGACATTCGAAAATGGCATCTCTAGGGGGCATTTTGTTACCACGAGAAATCTCTAAGGCATGTTGAAGGCGTAATTAATGAAAGGGTCTTGTGAATTTAGGGTTTATACCCCATCAAAGGGTGGAGATGTGCCTGAGATAAGCAAGAGTTGAGAAAAACGTAAGTTATCAAGGGATGAAGCCGACAGAAGAAGCACGTTTGGTCGAAAGGCCATTCCGTCGACTGAAATGAAGCTTGGGACTTAAGGAATTTTGGATCGTGCCAAACACATAGAAGACAACGTCTCCCTAAATACCTGGGCGGGAGAAATTTGAAATTGGAAAATGACTAGCAGTTACAAGAAGAATAAAGTGCCAAAATATGGAGCAGTTTGCAGAACATGGATAAA
The DNA here is from genome assembly GCF_024323335.1 of Lathyrus oleraceus. NCBI lineage: Eukaryota > Viridiplantae > Streptophyta > Magnoliopsida > Fabales > Fabaceae > Lathyrus > Lathyrus oleraceus. The sequence goes on from NC_066580.1 coordinate 374,626,188, forward strand.
GCAGTTTGCAGATCGTGTGGCACGACGTCTGCTAGGTTCTAGGAGTTTTGGCCTGTAGGAAGTTTATTTAGTTTAGTATAAATAGGATATCCCACGAGGGGATCAGGGTGTTCACCTTGTACAAAAAATCACTTGTAAGAAACTTCTCATTCCCAGCGCGAGGAAGCAAGAGTTTTTAAGAGTGCTATGTATGTGAATCACCACATTTATTTCAATGCAACTTCCTTACTTTTCAATTGTTCCCGTTGAACATTTTATTTTAATTTCATTTACTTTTGAGTTATCTCTTTACGTTGTCGTCTACGCTGTCGACACTGATTCTATTACGATAATAGAGTTCACCAAAAGCGTGTTCATCGTGTACGTCTTTTGAATGCTGTAGTGTTGTCGGTCACGAGTCACCCATAGGCTATAGCGTCGCTTAAACCTTTCGTGTTGAAAAAACCTACGCTTGTTCAATACTTTGTCAGGAGCCGATCCTCACAAAGTTGTTCCGTCGAATTGAACAAGCCACACTTGTACTAGCACATGTCTTAGGATCAACTGGTCGATCCTGCAAGTAACCTTAAGTTTCAAGCCCTAGGGAGGACCAACGGTTGTTTACCAATTTCCACAGTAAACAATATCATGATTTCTGATTTAGATATATTACACATCGAATAATATATTGTGTAGTTATTCAGTTCACAAACGTCAATCAGATAATTTTACAATATGTTTTTTCGGTTATGTTTTTCTATTAACCGGATAACTCGCATCTAAGTTTTTTGGAGATGTTTTTTTTACTAACTGGATGTCTTGCTTCTAAGTATTCCCGTATGCATTTTTTTTAATGTTTTGTTAATTTTTTTATATTTATATTTAACATGTATGTATATTCGTTTAATGATATGCGATAAAAATCATATATGTGTAGATACCACTAATATATTCTAAACTACACAAAACTTTACTACACGAGAAGAGGCGACAAGGTGGATTATGGAGGTTGGAATCAAGAATAAAGTGACAGTTATAATAACTCGTTCAGATACCAAAACAAACAAGAGAGGAAGAAGTAACAAAGTAATATTTGGTTGTGATAAAGGTGAAAAATACAAAGAAACAGATAGTATAACACAAAATGCTACTAAGAAATGAGGTTGTCTATTCAAAATTAGGTCACCACCGTCAAAAGATGATTTTGGATGGAAGATTGATGTAAAATGCGGACATCATAACCATGGTTTACCTGATAGATTTGAAGATCATTTGTTTGTAGGTCGACTAAATACAAATGAACAACAACATATTATTGATTTGAAAAAACTTCATGTTCCACCATGACACATAATATTGTTCATTGCAAGAACGAGATCCAGAGAATGCCACTCGGATCACATAAATATATAAACAAAAGAGTAAGTTACAGAAAGACATCAACGGTCCTAGAACGAAAATGCAACATTTGTTTAAGCTGATAGAGGATTCAAATTATGTTTACTGGAGTAGAAAAAAAGATTATGTCCATCCATCGTATGTCGAGGTGTCCGTCCTTCACCTCTTCTTCGAATAATGTTCTTGTTTCGGCCTCTCATGCGCCCCACTAAAAATAAAAATAAAATTAATGAAAATTAAAAATAAGAATCGGATAAGCTTGAGCAAAGTTCTCCAATAGAAAATATTAAGAATCAGATAACTTGGTTCCGAGTTATCTGATTAGCACAAATGTGAACCGGAGAACCACATGCCAAGTTATCCGGAGTATAAATTTTTTCATAATAAAACAGAAAACTTACTTATAAGATTTTCGGTGTGTTAAAAGAGTGAAACATATATATTTACTTCGTGTTCTTCGATTGGTTATTGAATCAGATATCATATATTTGTGTTCTCTGATTTATAACTGCTATCGTTTTCTTTAGAATGAAAAGGAAAAAGTGAAAATTTTTAAAGTCTAGGTATTTATACCCGGGCATTTTTGTCCTAACTCATAATTTATAAGAGTAGAGGGATAAATAATAGGATATTGGGTATAATTTCCAAAATAAATACATTACTCACATGAATTGTCAATAAAATACTAACTTAAAAATATGTCACTTACATGTCATTAAGAAGATCATAATTATAAATTATGGCATTATACTTTTCAATAATTATAAATTTATCTTATATTATTAAAGTGATATCAGTTTTTGATGTTATTTCAATTAATGTGAAGCACCACTAATTAATTCAGCATATATAGAAAACAATTAGGGATATCAATTTGCATTCATTAATGGAGATTCAGGTGAGGATTATCACTTTGGAGCTCCAAATTCATAGATTTTTTCTCCCCCGCAAAGATAGGGATGAAGGAAAAAGTTTCCCCCAATGATTCTTTAGTGCAGGGATTGGAGAAATACCCTGCGCCCCGCGGATTTTTCGACCAGATCATATTATATAACTTTTATATATAATATATTATATAATATATAATTATATAATTTTGCATCTTTATTTTATAAAAAATTAATTAATATATTATAAAATGAAGAGTCATAAGTGAATCATTTATCTTTTTGTTTCATTTTGTAATGTATTATTTTACTACCCAAATACATAATTATAGAAAAGTGCACCTAATACATCCAGTGTACACACCTTTTTTTTCTCAATTCTCTTTGTCTCCTTCATTTCCTCATTTCTCCTGTTCTCATCATAATCAAAACAATCACTCTCTTTTGTTCATTGTGTTTACGATAATTACTCTTCAACCTCAGTATACTTCAATTAGCAACCTTCTTTTTATTCAATTAGTAAATATATGGTTATATTTTCGCAACCGCAAGGGTTTTTGCATTTTTTTTGTTATTGATGCAATATGTGTTTTTATTTTAAAAAAATATACAAAAATAAGTTTGTTTTAAAAGGAAAAAAAATAACTAAATACTAGTGTCATAGTTTTGATAAAAAAAATATATAATTTTTTTTATGATTCGATCTCTGTGGATCTCTAATTCTCAGTGGAATAGGGATGGGGGAAAATATTCTCTCGTGGCAGGGATCGGGGACGGGAATGGAAGAAACATTGGAGAGTGGGGCGGGGATTGGAGAAACATCCTCCGTATATTTCCTACTTCGTTGACATCCCTAAAAACAACACAATTAATTTCTTTATTTTTCTTTCTTTTAGTATATTCTTATGGTTATTTTAAATATTTTGATTATGCTTTTTGATTTTCATATATTTTCTTTCAAAATACTGTTTTTAATAATATGATTTACAACTTTTTTAATATAAATATAATGGTTAAGTTAATTAAGATATGTTTGGTGAGTACTCTTTTCACACGAAAAATGTATATTTAAATAATGAAATTAACTTTATTTATTAAAATATTTCTATGAATCACATATAGTAAATTAATTAGATGAAATGCAGTTCAAAAAATAAATGAATGGAAATTTCTACACCGGATCGTCAACAACGTGTAAAATGGATAAACAAACATAGAAATTCAAGAATTTAAACAATTGGACTCTCGGAGGTCCACCATTCCTTCATATCACAATTCACAAATGTCAAACTAGAAAAGGCCTTCCTTAACTGGGTGTTTCCAATCTTTGACGAACACTGATTCAAATTTTCAATATTGTACCGTCCACAACATGTAAAACAGACTAACAATCATAAAATAATTGATAAGTATCGCATGATAAATACCCCTTCTCAACTAAATCTTTCCAATCCTAGATGAATACCGACTCAAATATTTAACATCATACTTTCTACAATGTTTAAAACAAACTAACAAACATAGAAGTTAAAAAATTTGAACAACCAAACTTTCGGAGGACCGTCATCACCTTCCCATATCATAACTCACAAGTATCACACTAGAAATGGTCCTTTTCAACAGACTCTTTCCAGCACTGGATGAACAACGACTTAAATTTTTAATATCAGATCATTCACAATGTGTAAGACGGACTAACAAACATACAAATTCAATAACTTAAAACATTCAAACTCCCAGATTTCCATTATCAACCCCTTAGATCAAAATTCACAAGTGTCATACTATAAAGGGTATTTTCAAATGATTATTTCAAACACTGAACAAACACCTAACCAAATTCTCAACGTCAGACTGTCCATACTGTGTAAAATAGACTAATAAACATAGAAAATTTAAATTTTCAACAATCACACTTCTAGAGGTCCAATATCATCTTCCTAAATCACAATTCACATGTGTCACACTAAAAATGGTCTTTCTCAACTAACTCTTTCCAACCTTGGACGGACACAAAATTGAATTGTCAACATTGGACTGTCCATAATATATAAATAAGACTAAAAACATAGAAGTTCAAAATATATTAATAATCCGGTTTACCCCGGGAACACCATCACCTTCCAAAATCATAATTCACAAGTGTAACACTATAAAGGGTCATTCTCAACTAACTCTTTTTAACCCTGTACAAAAATTGGCTCAAATTTTCAACATCAGATTATCCACAAAGTGTAAAACAAACAAACAAACATTGAAATAAAACAATTTAAACAATATGACTCCTGGAGGTCCACCATCACCTTCCTAAATCAAAATTCTCAAGTGCCACACTAGAAAGGATCCTTCTAAACTGACTCTTTCCAACCATGGACAAACACCAACTTGAATTTTCAACATTAGACCACCCACAATGTGTAAAACAGACAAACAAACATAGAAATTCAAGAATTTATATAATCAGACCCGGAGGTCCACCATCACCTCCATATCATAATTCATAAATGTCACACTAGAAAAGGTATTTCTAAAATGATTGTTTCCAACCTTTGACGAACACTGACTTAAATTTTCAACATTGCACCATCCATAACATGTAAAACAGACTAACAAACATACAATTCAAAATTTTCAACAGTCAGACTCCCAAATGTCAACCATAACCTTTCCATATCACAATTTATAAGTATCACACGAGAAAGGATCCTTCTCAACTAACTCTTTCCAACCCTGGACGAACACATACTCAAATTTTTAACATTAGACCGTCCATAACGTGTAAAACAAACTAACAAACATAGATATAATTTTTTTTGGACAATTGGACTTCCAGAGGTCTGCCACACCTTCCCATTTCATAATTCATAAGTATCATACTAGAAAGGATCCTTTTCAACTCACTCTTTCCAGCATTGGACGAACACCGACTTAAAATTTAAATATCAGACCATTCACAATGTGTAAGATGGACTAACAAACACAAAAATTCAAAAAATTTAAACATCCAGACTCCTAGAGTTTCACCATCAACTTACCATATCAAAATTCACAAGTGTCATTCTATAAAGGGTCTTTCTCAAATGCCTCTTTCAAACACTGAACGAACACCGAATCAAATTTTCAATGTCAGACTATCCACAATGTGTAAAATAGACTAAAAACCGTAGAAATCTAAAATTTTAAACAATCGGGCTCTTAGAGGTCCATCAACACCTTCCTAGATCACAATTCATAAGTGTCACACTAAAAATGGTCTTTTTTAACAGACTTTTCACAATCCTGGTGTCATACCCCAAAATTTACCCTCCCTTTTTCCCTTTTCACAAATAATTTGCATACATCAAATCATATCTTTTGCATCCTTGCATACAAACAAGATCACCTCTTGGTCCCCCTCCCTCTCATCTTTGGGTTTGGCTTTTTGCAGGGATCATCAAGCATCTCTTTGTTGGTGTTTTACCTTTGTATTTATATGTTCATTTCTTATCTAACCACTAATCAAAATAAAAAAATATGTCTTGTTTTTATTAAGTTTATTGTGCAAGGTAGGGCTTTTCATCGAGAGCATCAAGCTTGGCTCCTCAGCTATGGTTTGTTTTGGATTCCTTAACAAAGTATGATTAACCATTGATTCTTAAGGGGCTTATCTCTCAATACATGATCTCTAAGGTTCTCAAGCATCTTGCACTCTCATTTGGATCAAGAGCATCTCATAATCTTGTGGCTTACTTCTCAAGAAAAAGTCAAAGGTTCATGTGTTAATTTCCAAGCCTTCTTCAACAAGCTACCTCAAAATTTGAGCAATATAATCAAAATACATTTAAGGACACATTATTTTGAGTTCAAATGATCATCCATATACCTTGCAATGCAAGAAAAGTTCAAGTGCAGAATTTGTTCCAAGTTGGTTTGACCAAAAAGTCAACATTTGAAGTCAAAGCTCGAAGGATAACAACTCCTTCAATTATCAACATTTTTGAATTCTTCTTTTTTAATATGACTTCTCTTATTATCCTCTACAACTTATCTTTACATGATAAGATTCAATTATTCTTGGATAATCATCAAAAGTTTGGAGACATTACAGGTCATTTGTGGACTTAGTGAAATTTGACCTATTTTCAAGTGACTTTTTCTCAACTATCAAGGATTATAACTTCTTCAGTTTTTAACATTTGAGTCTAATTCTTTTTGCATAATATCATTTGTGATTCCCCCTACAAGTTTGATTCAATGATCAAGGTCAAAATGTGTTTGGAAGACCATGGAATTCATTGAGACATTACAAGTCATTCTCAGCCATTTGGGACTTAGAATATTTTAAGTTACATGGCCAGTTTTCCATGCCAACTTCAACATGTCATAACCTTATGCTCAAGAATCAAAATGCAACCTTTCTTTGCATATTTTAATCTTTGTTATGATGTCAACACATTGCAAAAAGAATGGGATCAAAAATCCTCATGAGCAAGATGCCCTATTAAGTTGAACATGGTGACTTAGAACTAAAGAAATCACCATGGTTCGAATTTGAACTTCACTAATTCTTAATTCCAAGCCAAATTAGCATGCGTTTTGGACCTAAACATGTTTAACCATGTCTCCAGAAGTTAATTGACTCTTGAAACACATCATTTGACTGAGCTTTGATGGATTGGAAGTCACATTTTTCTCTCCATGATCAAATTTGTTTTGCACGAATTATGCTTGATTCCACACGTATTTGGATTCAAACATATTCCCTATAAATAGAGAAAGCTACTGCATTCATTTCCAAGCTTTTGAGAGCCAATAAACCCCTGCTTCAATCTGAAATTTTCCAGAAAAATTCAACTATCGTGTTTTGAATTCTAGCTTGTTTAAATCCAGTTTCTTAATTCCATTAGCATCTTCGACCTTCTCTGAAGCTTTTGCAACAATTCCCAAGCTCTGAGACTTCCTGAAGTGCTCTAACCAGATCGAGCTTCATCAACTTCTGATCACCATTTGAACAAGGTAGTTTTGAGCATCATTTAAACTCAAAAAATTTACCATAATGTATTTCTTCACTCTCTGATCCTTACCCCTAACTTATCTAGTGTTGATTGATTATGTTCATCATTTAATTTTACGTTTCACATTTTACTTGTTTCTCAAACTTCTCTGAAATTCCCCATGATCAGTTTAGATAAATGAATTTGGAGCACGAGGTTTAATTCGTGACGAGGAGGCGAACACATTGGTGGTGGTCTCGTGTTATGAATTTCACAAAGGATGAAACTCCGGCGAGGGACCATCGGAGAAGACGACCGAAGTTTATCTCAAATCATCTGAGTTTGAAGACACATTGGACATTTGAAATGTTTTGATTGGTCCAATTTGAATTAGATCTCGTATTCTATTCTAGCTAAATTCCACAGTACATCGCAACCTTGTGATTGTTAGACCTGCCACGTCAATTAATGAGGTCAAATCTGACGTTCTGTGTTTCTTCTGATTTTATTTCTTTTTCCATTTTCATTTTTAATTGCATTTTCTTTTAAAATTCATAGAAAATTCATTTTACATCCAAAAAATCCCAAAATAATTTCTAAAGTTCTCTTTTATTTTTCTTTATCTTATTTTTATTTATTTACATTTTATTTTATTAATTTTATATTTTTCATGGAATTTCTCTTTTATCCTTTGTTTTAATTGGTTAAGAAATACTTTTCTGCATTTTTAAATTCTGAGAAGTTTATTATATGCTTCTTATTTTATTTTCAACCTTCCATAATTTTCTAGGCCATTTATTTGGTGTTTTGAAGGACTTTATGAATTTTCCCTTTTATTTCCATTTAAAAATTCATTTTTAAAATATTTTTGATGCATCTTATTTCATTTTTATTGCATTTTATATTTGTTTGACCTTTGTTGACTTCTGTTGACCTTGGATCATGGTTGTTTTGATCATAGGTCTCATCAAGTTCAATGGATCTTGGGTGTTGATGGGGTGAAAACCCTAATCCACCAAAATGGATGATTGATTTTGATGATGACTTGATCAAACCTTTTATCCAATTTAGGTGTGATCTCTCTTGTCCTCTTATTATTCACCTCTTTCTTTTCCTCTTGATCAATCAGATGCTTTGTGTCCATCTTGTTCATGATGTATGGATTGGTACTTGATGAACTTTCATCATTTCAAATCAACCTCCTAATTGATCATGGATCATTTAAGGTACTTTAGTTTAATGCATAGGTTTGTTCTAAGTACTATGAGGTATGAATTGAAATAATGGACCATCATCCTAGCCTTTATGCTTGATCCATCCTCTTTTATTTTTGTGTGGCATAGCTTTAGGAGAATGATTTACATATCATATCTCTAGCATGTATTAACACAAACATTATTATTGACTGGCCTCAGATGCTTGTGACTTCTACATAAGTATAATTACGATTGCTTAACATAGCGCTAAATTGTAGCAAAAGTAAGTCATTTTCATAAGTGAGATTGTAAGTCTCATATTCCTCATGGTATTGTGTGAAGATATTACCTTATTTTCACTTATGAGAGCTAGTGGTATACTTTTTGGTTTTATTCAAGTTGGAGCCCTTTTCATAAGTGATTTAGAGGTCCATATTTTCATACTTGTGGTTGAATAGTTGAGTGTTCTCTAAAAGATGAATAAACCATCTTTCATTTTTGATTACTAACATTTACTAACATATTTTTGCATTAACTTTCTTTAATGTCATTTACCTTATTCTCTTTATTCTTCTGTCATTTACTTTATGCTTTATTTTTAGCATCTCAAGTCATATTAGTTATGATTATATTATTTGTTCTTTGTCCATTTGGACTTTCATTTCCTTGTAAAAGACATTAATAAAGGAAAAACCCCCTAAAAATTGAATTTATTGATTCATGGACGTGTGATTACTATCCTTGACGTTATTGTGAAGTTATGAACTTAGGAATAAGATCTTGACCGTGATTTGGGAGTTTGTGACTTGAGACCTTGGGATTCATCTGGTACCTTTTACTTTGGACCTCTTTGTGAAGACTTGGCTTGGTTACTTTGATTTCATCTGATATATGATATATTCTTTGCTTATTTGGCTTGCTTAAGGCTTAATCCAAAGAAGGGAATTTTTGCTTGACTCATGTTATAAAGCTTGTTATCTCTTGGTTAGATCTTTCCTCGCTAGCTTTTACTTTATGTTCTAGGATAATATCTTCTTCTTCTCCCTTTCTTTAATTTTAAAAAATCTTCTCTCATTTTTTAAAACCTTCTTGTTTCAAACTTGAACCATTTTATTAATAAACCTTGACTTTTGTCAAGTGATTTTCAAAAACCTTTGTCTTAATAAATGCTAACCTATTTTAAGCATATTCAAATCAATTTCAAAAAAACTTAAAAAATGCATAACTCATTCAAATCATTTTGTGCCCTTTGTGCACTTTTTCTTTAAAATCTTTTTCAAAGTTTAGACATGAGTCACTTCCATAGTTGAGATATAATTCTCCTATCTCCTATAGTATTGATGATAATTATTTTCCATCCTAGAGAGTTAGTGGTATACTTGTTGATCTTTATCCAAGTTGGAGCTCTTTTTAGTGGTGATGCAAATTTTTATACTTGTGGGTGACTAGTTGAGTATTCTCCTAAAGCTGACAAAATTCCTTTTCATTAAAAATGAATCAAAACAAACATCTTTGTTATTTTTACCACGAACTACTAAGTTTTGATCCTACATTGCACTTTGTTGGTATATAGGCATGAGACTCAGAAAGTCTTGGCAAACAAAAAAAAATAAAAACATTTCTTTTTCTCACCTCTCCAATCTTTTGCATACAACACCATTTTTAAGCAAGCATGTATAAATTTTCAAAGAGGTTCCTCTAGAGTACTATAGATGTTTAGGGTGATAATACCTTCCCTTTGCATAACCAACTCCCGAACCCTTATATCTTTTTTATTAGTTTTGTTTTAAAACTTCTTTGGGGTTTGTTCGTACTTTTTCTCTTTCCTTTGGAAATAATAAAAGCATGTTGTTCGTACTTTTTCCCTTTCCTTTGGAAATAATAAAAGCGTGGTGGCGATTTTTACTTTACGAGTTAAGTTAATCAATATCTTAATATCAAAATTTTTACCACTACAGAAAAGTGGTGACTCTGTTGGGGAGTAGTCCTTAGTGGGTTTAGCCTATCTTTTTTTATATGTGTAAATTATGCTTGATGTTGTTTGTTATTGTTTGTTCTGTTTGGTGCTTGGTGGTCTCTGTGTGGTGACATAAGTCATATACCCGGACTTGAATGCTCTTATGATAGGAGGGTCGTATAGTCTTGTTTATCTTACGTGGAGTTAATCCTTAATGAGCTGACTTGAGATCCCCCACTCAGTGGAGGCCCCTTTGGAATTACTGATGTCTTACGAGTAGTCGTGATTCGCATTACTTTTTCCGACCTGGGAGCCCGTGAAGCTGAGGACCTTAGAACCCTTAACATATCTTGGCCTTTTAGGATGTAGTGCGGTGGATATTCAGGTGTAAACTTGAATTAGTTGTTACATGATACTACACTCAGACGAGTTTCTCTTAAGAATATTATTTGTTGGCGAGTAGTCGTTTAAGCCGATAATATCCGAAAAATGGAACTATGACTCTGAGAACTTATTAGAATCTTGTTTTATAGGTGATTAATGTAGCGGTAAATTCATGACCATTAAACTATGAATAAACTTAACGTTAATAAAACCAGAGTCGCCACCGCACTTTTATTGTTTCCAAAGGAAAAGGGAAAAATACGAACAAAACCCAAAGATAAGAAATTTTCAAATCAAAACTAATAAAATGCCAGAGATTACAGGTAAGGGGGTTGGTTACATAAAGGGAAGGTGTTAGCACCCAAAGTGTCCTAGGTACTCTTAGGGAGCCCTTTTTTATGTGTGTATGTGTGTTTGGTATAAAATGATGTTTGAGATAAATAGAATGTGGGGATGAGAAAAGAATTCATATGATTATATTTTTGTGTTTGACAAGATCTTCGGACTTGTGCCTATGTACCAACATAAAAATGAGGGATCGAAACCTCGTAGTACGTGGTATCAATTTCAAAATGAGTGGATTGCTTTTAATAAAAAGTTAATTGAAAATAGGCATAAAGGGGCCATTGCAAGAGCAACCACCTTTGATCCTTGCTGAGAGTGTGCCTGCTGAGCACTACAAGCAAGCATTGATGGAGAATCGTCGGTTGAGAGAGAAAGAACAAGATAATCAGATGGAGCTTTACAAAGCCAAAGCTGATAAGTTGAACTTGGCTCACAAGCTCAAAGGAGTGCAAGGTGAGAGTGCTAGTAGATTGAAGAGCAAGAAGAGGTCTTATGAGGAGATAGAGACATTGTTGAATGAAGAACACCGTGAGTGCTTGAGGTTGCAGAGAGCTGAGGCTAGTTACCAGAAGAAGATACGAGACCTGGAAAAGCAGCTTAGAGACAAAGACATCCAATTGAAGAAGGAGGTAGACCTAAGACATGCATCAGAGAGCCAGCTTGGAGGAGAAGTTGTGGAGCTCAGAAGACAACTGAAGGAGAAGATCACTCCTCTGCCTGAGTGTTCAGAATGCAACCTGTTGATAGACCAGTGCCAGTATCTGAAGACGCTCATTCCTGGAGGACATCTTTCCTAGCTTGTATCTGTTGTTTATGTTGAGAATCACCTCCAGGCTTGTTGGATGGGATTCATTGTTATACTCTTATCATTTGGATCTTTGTTTGAATACTGTTGTATGATCCTTGTTGCTCATATCTATAGATGAGATTGTTGATGTTTCACTTTGTGCTCATTATCTTGTGTAGGTTGTTGCTTTGTTGTATTGCAGGTTGCCATTTCTTGAAGGATGAATTAGGCTTTTGAATGCCTGAGAAATGAACATATCGTGTGCATCATACGCATCATTAGCATCATACACATACCATTCTTGCATTATAGGTGTTCTTGAGCGAGACTTCTCATTCTGGTTCCTGTTTCAGGCAGGATTGCTGATCAACGACCGCACCGCTACTCTACGAGGTTGAATCAACAGAGGAATATGGATCAAGTGCAAGCTGAGTTAGCAGAGATGATGGCTAACATGGCCTAGTTCATGCATATGATGCAAGGGGTTGCGCAAGGTCAGGAAGAACTTCGAGCCCTAGTCCAGAGATAAGAAGCTGCAATTCCACCGGTCAACCATGCTTTGCCAGAGGGAGGCCCAATCAATGACCCTGCTACTGCTGCTGTTCCCATCAACAACTATGTTGTGGGTGATGAGTTGAGGGGTATCAGAATCAACGGCCAACCTATTGCTCCAGAGACAGTTAATGCCAGAGCAACCCGTGCTCCAGTTCGCCATCCTGCTCCTTTGGTTGATAGGCAGGAGGATATGTTTACTCTCCTCAGTGAGGATGATGAAGTTGTGGGAAGAACTGACGAAAGGGATATGAGGGTTGATGCCTTAGCTGAGAAGATCAGAGCCATGGAGTGTCAGAACTCTTTGGGGTTTGATGTTACAAATATGGGGTTAGTGGATGGGCTGAGAATTCCCTACAAGTTCAAAGCGCCGTCCTTTGACAAATACAATGGCACTTCCTGCCCTCACACCCATGTGCAGGCTTATTACAGAAAGATCTCTGCCTACACAGATGATGAGAAGATGTGGATGTACTTTTTCCAAGACAGTTTGTCTGGAGCGTCTTTGGACTGGTACATGGATCTGAAAAGAGAATCTATCAGAAGTTGGAGAGATCTGGGTGAAGCCTTTTTGAGGCAGTACAAGCACAATATGGACATGGCTCCGAGCCGAACTCAGTTACAGAGCTTATGTCAGAAATCTGGAGAAAGTTTCAAGGAGTACGCCCAGAGATGGCGGGAATTAGCTGCAAGGGTGCAACCTCCGATGCTGGAGAAGGAGTTGACCGATATGTTTATTGGGACTTTGCAAGGAGTGTTCATGGACTGGATGGGAAGTTGCCCATTCGGTAGTTTCTCTGATGTTGTGATTTGTGGAGAAAGGACCGAGAGCCTCATTAAAGCTGGAAAGATTCAAGATGTCGGTTCTTCATCTTCAAAGAAGCCATTTGCTGGGGCACCCAGGAGAAGGGAGGGTGAAACTAATGCTGTGCAACACAGAAGAAATGTGAACAGAGGCCAGTATCGCCAGATTTCTGCTGTAACCATCCCAGCACCTCAACCACGACAATAGCAACAACAGAGAGCACCACAACAACCACAACAACAACAACAACAGCAACGTCCGTTTCAGCCGAGACAGAGAATGCCGGATCGTCGCTTCGACCCGTTGCCTATGACATATGCTGAGTTGCTGCCCGAATTGCTCAGATTAGGGTTTGTTGAGCTACGCACTATGGGTCCGGTGACGAAAATACCACCTGGGTATGATGCCAACGTTCGTTGTGACTTCCATTCTGGTGCACCGGGGCACCATATAGAGAATTGTCGGGCTTTTCATCATAAGGTCCAGGACTTAATTGACGCCAAGACAATCAATTTTGCTCCTGTGCCTAATGTTGTGAACAACCCTATGCCTCAACATGGTGCGCATAGGGTGAACAATGTGGAAGATGGAGAAGTTGTAGACTTGGTAGTTGATGTTGAAGATGTTCATACTTCGCTGTTTGTGGTGAAAGAGCGTCTGTTGGATGGGGGAGTGTTCCCGGGCTGTGAGAAGTACTGTCCAGACTGTGAAGGTTCAGAGAATGGGTGTATGCAGTTGAAGACTGGTATCCAGGGTTTGATTGATGAGGGCTGTTTACAGTTTGCTAGGGCTGTGAAAGAACGTGGGATGGTGTCAACTGTCACCATTTATTTCAAACCGTCTGAAGGTTCTGGACGTGGCCAAAGAACTGTCAGTGCACCTGTAACCGTTGGTACTCCTGTTACCATTTCTGCTCCAGTAACTGTCAGTGCTCCCACTACTGTTGTTGCTCCTGGTAGAAGGGCTGTTGAGAATAGTAGGGTCGTGCCGTGGAAGTATGATAATGCTTACCGCAGCAACTGAAGGGAAGAAAGTCAGATCAGGCCAGTGAATCAGTCTCCCGTGATAATTGGTTTACCAAGTAGAGCTCCTGTGACTGTTGGTCCGGTTGTGGACAATGTAGGAGGACCAGGAGGGTTTACCAGAAGCGGTCGTCTGTTTGCACCGCAGCCTTTGAGAGACAACAATGCTGAGGCTCTCGCCAAAGCGAAGGGTAAGCAAGCTGTGGTTGAGGAAGAACCTGTACAGAAGGAGGCGCCTGAGGGGACATTTGAGAAAGACGTGGAGGAGTTTATGAAGATTATCAAGAAGAGTGACTACAAGATCGTAGATCAGCTGAATCAAACTCCGTCCAAAATCTCTATTCTGTCCCTGTTGTTGGGCTCTGAGGCACACCGTAACGCCTTGCTAAAGATGTTGAATCTGGCTTACGTGCCTCAGGAGATTTCTGTCAACCAGTTGGAGGGGGTCATTGCTAATGTAAGCACGAGGCATGGTTTGGGGTTTACAGATTTGGATCTGACACCTGAAGGTCGCAACCATAACAAAGCCCTGCATATTACCATGGAGTGCAAAGGTGCAGTATTGTCACATGTGTTGGTGGATATTGGCTCGTCTTTGAATGTGCTGCCTAAGAAGACCTTGAGCAAGATTGATGTTGAAGGGGTTGTCCTCACTCCCAGTGATCTCATTGTTCGTGCATTTGATGGATCCAAACGGTCTGTTTTTGGTGAAGTCACCTTGCTAGTGAAGATTGGCCCGGAGGTGTTTAGTATTGTCTTCTATGTGATGGATATCCAACCAGCATATAGTTGTCTTTTGGGGCGTCCCTGGATACATGGGGCTGGAGCAGTGTCGTCAACTCTCCATCAGAAGCTGAAGTATGTATGGAACGGTCAGATTGTCACTGTGTACGGCGAGGAGGACATTCTGGTGAGTCATTTATCCTCTTTCAAATATGTGGAGGTGGATGGCGAGATCCATGAAACTTTATGCCAGGCGTTTGAGACTGTTGCTATTGAGAGGGTGGCTTTTGCTGAGCAGAAGAAGCCAAGTGCCTCAATTGCATCATACAAGCAGGCCATGGAGGTTGTCAACTCGGGCAGTGCAGAAGGCTGGGGCAAGATGGTGGATTTGCCCGTGAAAGAAGATAAATTCGGTATTGGTTATCAACCTCTGCAGGCAGAGCAGGGTGAGCAGAAAGGGCCGAGTACCTTCACCAGCGCTGGGCTGATGAATCATGGTGACGTCTTTGCAACCGGTGGTGAAGATGGGGACAGTGATTATGATCTAGACAACTGGGTTCGCCCGTGTGCACCAGGGGAGTCGATCAACAATTGGACATCTGAGCAAGTGGTCCAAGTTACTCTTCAAACAGAGTAATTTTCTTTTGTTTTTCATTTTGCACAAAACCCTACGTTCTGCCCAAGGCGTAGTGGTTCATTGTAGGGCCTCATCATGTTTTTCAATGATATCATTAATAAAGGACGTTTTGCAAACAATTTTGTGATCCCTGTCTTTCTGTTTTGTTTTTCATTTTTCAAAATAATAAAAATGGCAATGTTTTTGTTTTTGTGACTTTCTTGAACTCTTTTTCTAAAATAAAGCATTAAACATGCAAACTTGATCTTACGGACTCCACTATAAACAGTTCTGTTATAGCTCAGTAGGATTTCAATAATCCCATCTACCAAGCTGAAGAGGAGAGTGAGGAAGAGTGTGAACTCCCCAAAGAACTGGTCAGCTTATTGAAGCAGGAGGAAAGGGTCATCCAACCTCATCAGGAGGAGTTGGAGATTATTAATCTTGGTACTGAGGACGCCAGAAGAGAGATCAAGATCGGGGTCGCTTTGAAGGAAGACGTCAAGGGAAGGCTGATTGAAATGCTGAGAGAAAATGTGGAGATATTCGCCTGGTCGTATCAAGATATGCCTGGGTTGGATACAGATATTGTGGTGCACAGGCTACCTCTTAGAGAAGATTGTCCTTCAGTCAAGCAGAAACTTCACCGAACTAGTCCTGATATGGCTGTCAAGATCAAGGAAGAGGTTCAGAAGCAGTTGGATGCGGGTTTTCTGTCAGTTACTACTTATCCCCCGTGGGTAGCCAACATCGTTCCCGTGCCGAAGAAGGATGGCAAAGTCAGGATGTGTGTCGATTACCGGGATTTAAACAGAGCCAGTCCGAAAGATGACTTCCCATTACCTCACATTGATGTATTGGTTGATAATACTGCTCAATCCTCGGTTTTCTCTTTCATGGACGGTTTCTCTGGTTATAATCAGATCAAGATGGCGCCAGAGGACATGGAAAAGACGACATTCATTACACCTTGGGGCATGTTCTGCTATAAGGTGATGCCATTTGGGCTGAAGAATGCCGGTGCTACCTATCAGAGGGCTATGACGACTCTCTTTCATGACATGATGCACAAAGAGATTGAAGTGTACGTGGATGATATGATTGCGAAGTCGCAGACAGAAGAGGAACACCTGGTAAATTTGCAGAAGTTGTTTGAAAGGTTGAGAAAATTCAAATTGAGGCTGAATCCAAACAAGTGTACGTTTGGGGTGAGATCCGGGAAGCTGTTGGGTTTCATTGTCAGCGAGAAAGGGATTGAGGTTGATCCAGCAAAAGTAAAAGTTATACAAGAAATGCCTGAACCGAAAACTGAGAAGCAGGTTCGTGGGTTTTTAGGGAGATTGAACTACATTGCACGGTTCGTATCTCACCTAACCGCCACGTGTGAACCGATATTCAAGTTGCTAAGAAAGAATCAAGCAATCAGGTGGAAGGATGACAAAAAGCTTTTGACAAGATAAAAGAGTATTTACAGAAACCTTCAATCCTTATACCTCCAGTTCCTGGGAGGCCTCTAATAATGTACCTGTTAGTGACTGAGAACTCGATGGGGTGTGTATTGGGACAGCATGACGAGTCTGGTCGAAAAGAGCATGCCATATACTACCTTAGTAAAAAGTTTACCGACTGTGAAATAAAATATTCACAGCTTGAGAAAACTTGTTGTGCTTTGGCCTGGGCTGCTCGCCGACTAAGGCAGTATATGTTGAACCATACTACCTTATTGATTTCTAAGATGGATCCGGTGAAGTACATCTTTGAGAAGCCGGCTCTCACCGGACGTGTTACTCGTTGGCAGATGATTCTAACAGAATATGATATCCAGTACACGTCGCAGAAGGCCATCAAAGGTAGTATTCTGTTAGACTACCTTGCCGAGCAACCAATTGATGATTATCAACCGATGATGTTTGAATTCCCTGATGAAGACATCATGTATCTGAAAATGAAAGATTGTGAAGAGCCTCTTGTCGAGGAAGGACCGGATCCGGATGACAAGTGGACACTGATGTTTGATGGGGCTGTGAATATGAATGGCAACGGTGTTGGGGTAGTGCTTATCAATCCTAAAGGGGCTCATATACCTTTTTCTGCCAGACTAACTTTTGATGTGACCAACAACGAGGCTGAGTATGAGGCTTGTATCATGGGGATTGAAGAATCCATCGATCTGAGGATCAAAATGCTGGACATCTATGGAGATCCCGCTCTAGTGATTAACCAGGTCAATGGAGATTAGAATACTCACCAGCCGCATTTGATTCCTTATAGAGATTACACCAGAAGGATCCTGACTTTCTTCAAAAAAGTGAAGCTATATCACGTTCCCCGAGATGAGAATCAGATGGTTGATGCCTTGGCCACTTTGTCTTCTATGATCAAAGTTCATTGGTGGAATCATGTGCCACATGTCGCGGTGAATCGACTCGAGAGGCCTGCGTATGTGTTTGCAGCCGAGTCTGTTGTTGATGAAAAGCCTTGGTACTTTGACATTACGAATTTCCTCAAGAGTCAGGAGTATCCTGAAGGAGCGTCAAAGAATGACAAGAAAACCCTGAGAAGGCTAGCTGGAAGCTTTTATTTGAATCAGGATGACGTGTTGTACAAGAGAAACTTTGACATGGTTCTGCTCAGATGCGTGGACAGACACGAAGCAGACATGTTGATGCAAGAAGTGCATGAAGGATCTTTTGGTACCCATGCTGGTGGTCATGCAATGTCCAAGAAGTTGTTGAGAGCCGGTTATTACTGGATGACTATGGAATCCGATTGTTTCAAATACGCTCGAAAGTGCCATAAATGTCAGATCTATGCTGATAAGGTGCATGTACCACCAAGCCCTCTGAATGTCATGAATTCGCCTTGGCCGTTTGCAATGTGGGGCATTGATATGATCAGGAAGATTGAGCCTACTACTTCTAATGGACATCACTTCATCCTGGTTGCGATTGATTACTTCACCAAGTGGGTGGAAGCAGCTTTCTATGCTAATGTTACCAAACAGGTGGTTTCCCAGTTCATCATGAAGGAAATCATCTGTCGTTATGGGGTTCCCGAGAGAATCATCACTGACAATGGTTCGAATCTCAATAACAAGATGATGAAAGAGCTTTGCAAAGATTTCAAGATTGAACATCACAATTCTTCTCCTTACAGACCAAAGATGAATGGTGCTGTAGAGGCGGCAAACAAGAATATCAAGAAGATTGTGCAGAAGATGGTCCTAACGTACAAGGATTGGCATGAGATGCTACCTTTCGCTTTGCATGGGTACCGTACCTCAGTACGTACGTCGACCGGGGCAACCCCTTACTCCCTTGTGTATGGTATGGAAGCAGTCCTACCTGTTGAAGTGGAGATACCTTCTCTGAGAGTCCTGTTGGATGTCAAGCTTGATGAAGCTGAGTGGATTCGAACAAGGTTTAACGAGTTGAGCCTTATCGAAGAGAGGCGGTTAGCAGCTGTGTGCCATGGGCAGTTGTATCAGAGAAGAATGAAGAAAGCCTTTGATCAGAAAGTGCGTCCTCGAAGATATCAGACTGGTGATTTAGTTTTGAAGAGGATCCTTCCTCCCGGTACAGACAACAGGGGCAAGTGGACCTCTAATTATGAAGGTCCATATGTTGTTAAAAAGGTTTTCTCTGGTGGAGCCTTGATGCTTACAACTATGGATGGTGAAGATTTTCCGTCCCCTGTTAACTCAGATGTAGTCAAAAAATACTTCGCATAAATTGACCCGCTGGACA
This sequence comes from Lathyrus oleraceus, assembly GCF_024323335.1. NCBI lineage: Eukaryota > Viridiplantae > Streptophyta > Magnoliopsida > Fabales > Fabaceae > Lathyrus > Lathyrus oleraceus. The sequence continues at coordinate 374,645,558 of NC_066580.1, forward strand.
AAAAGAATAAAAGAGTCCAGGTAAAAAAGGGCATCCCGGCGAACCAAGAAAAAAAAAGAAAAAGGTTCGGGCAAAAGTTAGGGATAAAAATTAAAAAGAATTTGCACACCCGGTAAGTCGAAAACCCGCAAGGGCGGCTTAGGCAAAAATGGGTATCCCGGTGGATTGAAAACCCGAAAGGGCGATCCAGGCAAAAGAGGGATTAAAGCGAAGACTACAGTCTGAGTTATCTGTACTTCACCGCACTTCAGTGTCTACCATATCGAAGGATATGATCGGTCCAGTCATTCTTCTCAGAAAGCAAGGAATTTGAGGAGAAATTTGATGATCTCTGAGTCATAACAGAATTGGGAAATAGTGGATGCCGTGTTCACATTGCCATTAGGATAGATTTTTCCCTTTGTGCGCAATTACCTCTTCCTAGGAATTGCTTCCTGATGTATTCGCCTTTTCAGGCCCATTTTCAATCAATAAAAAGTCGTTATTCAGATAAATTGCTCTCTTGTTTTTATTTTTACTGTTTTGTTTGCAAAAACGTCCGAATTTTTGGTAAACATTGCATATAAAAACATGAAGGCTAGACAATAACGTGCAGAAAGATAAAACATTTGAAAATCATTTTGAATGTTGAGTACACTTGAGTGTATCTTGTCCATGCAATCCCCTGGGGCATGTATGTCTTGTTGGTTGCAGGTTATCACCTTTGGTTCCTGGCTGAAGCAGATAAGCCACGGTTTGTTCAAAGATGCTGTCAGCACTGTCCAGTAGTGTGAGAGGATGGGGATCTTCCCCAGCAGATGAAGCAAGTTCAGGAATTGTTTACCCAGCATAGTCAGGATCAGGGATTCCTCAGCAGGATTGAGGATGTTTCCCCAGCAGGCTTGGAAGTGGTTGTTTCCCCAAGCAGGTCTGAAAGCTTTTATAGCTGTTCTTCCTCGGCAGAGGCGTCTGTGGGTAGTGTGTCCCTCATCAGCAGGTTCAAAGGCTATTGTTTCCCCAGCTAGTCTGAGGATTAATCCCCACTGAGTCGGAAGGTTGTTGTATCCCCGTCAGAGGCGTCTGTGGGTAGTGTGTCCCTCATCAGCAGGTTCGAAGGCTATTGTTTCCCCAGCTAGTCTGAAGATTAATCCCCACCGAGTCGGAAGGTTGTTGTATCCCCGACAGAGGCATCTGTGGGTAGTGTGTCCCTCATCAGTAGGTTCGAAGGCTATTGTTTCCCCAGCTAGTCTGAAGATTAATCCCCACCGAGTCGGAAGGTTGTTGTATCCCCAGCGGAGGTGTCAGTGAGTAGTTTATCCCTCAGCAGTCGGGTATGAAGTACTTTAATCCTCAGCAGGGTTGTGAATGCCTTTCCCCATCAGGGTTGTGATGGTTTTCCCCTAGCAGATCTCCCCAGTAGAGGTTTGTGTTGATGGTTTTCCCCAGCGAGTTCCCCGAGTGGATCAGGTTCGGTGAAAATTATCCCCAATAGAGTTTATCCTACCTGTGGATTGGCTGCTATCCTCGGCAGAGGTGAGCATTGGTTGTTTCCCTAGCAGAGTCCTCAAGTGGATTAGATTCGGTGAAGGTTGTCCCCGGTGGGATTTATCCTTTCCCCAGCAGCGATGCTATTCCCCAGCACGGTTGAGAGGTTGGTGAGTTCCCCATACAGAGTCTCCCCAGATGAGTTGGTTTCTCTGTCGTCCCCAGAGTATCAGATTAGCAAGGCACCCCCGGCAGTGCGTCTCCCCACAGAGTTGGAGAATCTATTCAGAATTGTGTGCTCAGCAGAAAATCCGTTTGCTCCCCAGCAGGAGTTTTCATCATTTGCATCTTGCATGTAGTAATCATTGCATCCTCAAATAGCGTAGCATTTCCATTCGATATGAAGCATTACGCCATAGAAAAATTCAAACATATGCATTCATGTGTTAAACCTAATCAGACCATATCCCCGGCAGAGGCGGATCATTGTTCAACATCTATACGGCACATGTACTACAGTTGCTCCTGACAGCATTCAGGATTGATAATTCCCTAGAGAGGTTTTTTTCCTCACCCGCGGTGAAAGGAAAGGTTGATTCTCCCCAATGAGATCCCCAGCAAGTGTTTAGCCTTGCCTCGACATATGAAGATGTCATTTTTGTGATACCGGTAAGTGTCATGTCAGCATTTGTGTGTGTTTTTTCTTTCGGTGTCGGTAAACACCATTATTTCGGTGTCGGTAAACATCGAGCCTCACCCCAGTCATCGGTAAATGTCTGGTCGTCCCCTTTTGATGTCGGTAAACATCATCTTTCGATGTTTTGTAACATCTCTCCTTTCCCAGTTCATCCGTTGATGTCTGGTCACCTCTTCGTTGGTTTCGATAAACGTTGAGTTTTTCCCATTCGTCCGTTGACGTCTGGTTGTATCTCTTTCTCCCATTCATCCGTTGATGTCGGGTCACCTCTCCGTTAGTTTCGATAAATGTTGAGTTTTTCCCATTCGTTCGTTGACGTTTGGCGATACTTTTTCATTGATAAAAATCAAAGATCCCCAGTAGAGTTGTCGGTAAGCGTCTTGTCTGGTTCCAGTTGAAAATATCTTTGTCCTCCCCAGTTGGAGTTTGCCATCGGTAAATGGTACCGTTTTCCTTGATATCAGTTGTATATCAAGTCGACTATTCCCAAGCCGCCATCGGTAAATGGCCTCGTTTTCTTCGATATTGGTAAATATCGAATCCCCAGCTTGTCCGCCATCGGTAAATGGCCTCGCTTTCTTCAATATCGGTAAATATCAAATGCCCAGTTTAGCCGCCATCGGTAAATGGCCTCGCTTTCTGTGACATCTGTTTCCCAGAAACCATCGGTAAATGGTCTCACTGACGTTGATATCGGTAAATATCAAGTTGCTTTGAAGCCACCATCGATAAATGGTATTGCTTCCTTTTAATATCAATTTCCCAGTTGAAGCCACCATCGGTAAATGGTCCTGCTTCTTTTGGATGTTGTTTCTCAACAGCCATCGGTAAATGGTCTCGCTGACGTTGATATCGATAAATATCGAGTTTCCAGTAAATTAGCCATCGGTAAATAGTTTCGCTTTCCTGAAGTAGTATTGTGCAGTCGCCATCGGTAAATGGCCCCGCTTTTCTTTGAATCATCCCGTAGAGTGCAAATTTCTACGGTTCTTTGGTATTCAATCCCTGTTTACCTTGATGGTCTGACAGCCGTTGCTCTCATCCGTTCAGGTTCCCAGTTGATTGAATAGGGGCAGCTGTAGCACCTCAAATTTGCACCTCTCATTTGTACAATCATTTCATTTTTAGGTCATTAGCATTGCATCTCATGTCACATCTCATCAGTCAAGACTGGTCAGGAGATTCAACTATGCAAGAGAACAAGGACATTTTGCATGAAATCAAAGCCCTAGGGTGGTTCCAATGAGCTTACATTACCCAAGGATCATTTTGAAGCAATTTGGCCAAGTGTTGAAGGCTCAGAACTCATCAGTGCATGTGCAAGTCATCTGAGGCCAATAAAAGTCAACTGCAAGTCAACTGCAAAGTCAACTGTGGATTTGGAGGTGGGAAATGATCAGAGATACTTCATTCATGTTCAAACAAGTCTCATTTAACATTTCAAACACTCACATTGAAGAATTTGAAGTCAAGTCAAGAATTTCCCAAAAATGGAAAGATTTTGGACCAACTTCAACTCCATATTACATCATCAAAAAAGCTTCAAATGAAATTTTGTCCAACATGAAAGTTGAAGGTTTTTCTCTCCCATTTCCAAAAAGTTTAAGATAATGGATTTATGATGTGTGGTTGAGGAGATATGATCCAATCATGTCAAAGTATGTTTAAAAATTCAAATGGGCATAACTTTTGAACCAAGGCTCCAAATTTGGTGGTTCTTTTTGCATTTTGTTCCTCATAACATGTAGTTTCCAAAACATCCATTACATGGCATGAAATTCCTTTGCATGATCATGTGCTCATTCATGAAGTTTTTTGAAGGAAATTTCATAAAATCAATTTGGATGATTATATGCATAAAATATCAATTCCAAAGCTTGCATGGGCCTTGTTTAGGTGGTTTTAAATCAGCTTTGGTACTGTTCACGTGGCTACCTCATGCATGGGGGTGAAAAACACAATTGGTGCATACACTTCATAACTTGCTAATCTTACATGGCTTTGGCTTAAACTTGATTTCAGCATCATTAGCAGGACCTATATAATGTTAATCATAACTGCATTCATCATTAACCACAGTTTTCAGATCTAGATTAAAAAATCAATCAAATTTTTCTTTCAAAATATTTTCCAAATTCTTCACACAAAAGCCATTTCTATTGATGGATTCATGATCAGGAAGTGTTTTTGAGGCAAATTGAACGTGGACTTGGAGCAATTCGTGCCATATTTGTCCATACTTGAAGCTTGAAGGTTCAATGGAATTTGCAAATTGAGCTAAAATTCGTGCGTGCTGGAGCATTCAGTTCATCATCAATCACTTCAACAAGCATTGTAGAAGAGATTTGAGCCATTACTGAGCTTGGTAGCACACGATTCCAGCTTCCTGTTCTTCAAGAGGTCAGGATTCGATCTCAATAATTCTTGAATTCATTATGATATTTGTGTAGATCTTTGCTTGGTGATGATTCTGATATAAAAATCGAGTGAAATAGTGCATTATTGAGCTAGTTATGGTTGATGCAAGTTTTGTGCACAAATCTTATTTCCTTCGATCTGAGCTTGTTATGATGATTCATGTTTAGTTGTTGCTTGATCCTTTATCTCCATTGAAAGACCTACTGATTGATGTAATTAGTTTTGATTTCTGGATTTTTTTTTTTGGAAAAGTGCATGAACTTCATGTACTGTTCATCTTCTTCGTGAGGAAGAAGATGAAGATCATGTTTCCAGATTTTGCTACGAACTGGCCACGAATTTGCTACGAAATGCATGATTAGCTACGAAATTCTGGATTTCCATGCAGCTTAGGGTTTTTAAGTCCAAACGGTGTCGTTTTTGTGAGGGCGCGCGTTTTGAATCTGGCAAGGGTTCGATACCCAGCGAGCGAGATTTTCAAATTGCCTTGCATTTTATTCCTTTTCCCTCCCATTTTTTATGCTATGCTCATTTTTTATTTCAAATTTTTCATTAACTTCATAAAATCACAACAAATAGAAAAATGCATCAATTTGATCCCAATTTTTTGCAAAATGCTCCTTAGAATGTCTAGTTTTTTATGAGCATGAATTTGCAAGTTGTGCCTGGATGGAAAAATAATTTGTTCTAGGATGATTGAATACATATGCATGTGTGATATTGCCTTGTTCTTTCCATCATAAAGTGCTCAAAAATAATCCAATGGCTTTGAAATTTTTCATGTTGGTTTTAGACATATTGATGGACATTTTGGCTTTGGTTTGACATTTTTCTCATGTACCAATTCTGTTTTATGCTTGTGTTAACTTGGTGTGACAATTTGTGTCACACATTTGGTTGTCTGACTTGTACAATGTAATTGCCATGCCAAATGATCTCCAATGCTTCTGATTTTTTTTGTGATGGATGTTATGGATGTCTTGATTGCTCATGAATTTTTCCAGATTTATTTGAATCATTTCTGTTTTGATTGAGAATTTTCATTCATGTTGACCATTTGGATGCTTTGAAATTGCCTTTGACTTCACTTGATCATGAAACGCATTTGGTTAATGATTTTGATGTGAGCCTTTTTAGGATATGTCAATATGTGTTTGAAGTTGATTTGTGTTAAATTTCAGTCCCTGTTTTGAATTTTTTCTCCATCTTTGACCCTAGGCTTTGACCTAGTGGTTTGTTGCTTACATGTGAGCTTTAATTTCAGGTTTAAGCATCCAAGTTCCATAGTTGATGATGCTTCATCATTTGAGTATTGATGTTCGCTTTTGATTACTAACACTTGTGTGTTTTGTAGGTTGATGCTAACTCATTTGAGTTTGCCTTATGGCTTACACATTTTGTAAATTGTCTGTCTGTGTGATGTTAACTGTTGATTGTTGGTCTGGATTTTGTACTGATTGGTTTAGATGTTTCCACAGGTACCTAAGTTGCTTTAAGTTCATTTGAACTTTGCTTTGCTAGCTTGTGGTTGGCATACCACTGAGGTATAATTCCTTGATCTTCATGTAGTCTGGAAGACCTACTGTTATTGGTAGGCACCTGTCTGAAGTCCTCCTTAAGAGGCAATGTTTGTGAATGTTTAATTTTGTGCCAAGCAGGTAAAGACCTTGTAAGAGGCAATTGGCAGATAGAAGGGATGTGCAATCCATCCCCTGCTATTCAGTTGTGTCATTCACTTTGCTCACACACCATGTGTTGATGCATTGTGAATAAGAACCCAAGATCTTGTTGTGTCAGTCATCTGTGGAGAAGAGTTCCTTCATTCTGGACTCCCACACTTTCATTGTCTGAAGCTCTCCCAGGCCAGGGATAAGAGCTATGAGGTCTTATCCTCATTCTCATTTCATCTGCTTCACTCTAACTCTCAATGTTAGGGTTAAGAGCTAACCACACCCCATTCCAGTTGGCTTGTTTGTCGAGGTTGACATGACCCCTTGACTAAAGCCTAGCCTTGTGTGAGCCAATTGTTTGCATATAGTGTGTGTGCTTGCTTTTGTGCTTGTGATTGATTATGCTGTTTAGGCTAGCTTGCTTCCTGTGCAAGTTAGGATAGAAACCTCAACATAGGGATCTTATGCATGACAACTTCTAGGCTCGAGTCGTAGTCTCCCTAGTAGTCTGTTATCTCCCTTTGTCTCTGGTTAGGTTAGAGGTTCTTTCCCTGTTCAGGGGAACTACGTTGCCCAGATCCTCATACCAGATGAGGTACGTAGGCAGGAGATGAGTTGATCTCTCCGGGCGCCCTTTTTCTCTTTCAACCCCTTTGTGTGTGTTTGGAGTCTGATGTAAGTCCAGCGATTGGCAGTTGGTTTCCTGTGTCTTGTTTGCTTGTTGGAGTCTGACATAAGTCCAGCGATTGGCAGTTGGTTTCCTGTGTGTGTGTTTGTTGGTTCGGAGTCTGATGTAAGTCCAGCGATTGGCATTCGGTTTCCATGTTTGCCTGTTTGTGTGGAGTCTGACGTAAGTCCAACGATTGGCAGTCGGTTTTCTGTTTGTGTTTTGTTTGGCGTGCGTTAGCTGAGCTACGAGTGCTCTGATTCTTTCTCTGGTTAGAGAAGATACGTATGCATAGGATGCGACATCCTAGCGAGCACGTTTCCCCTGTCCCGAACTACGTCGACTCTGATGTCTGTGTCTGACAGACTACGTAGGCCCAGGATGCGATATCCTGCCGAGTCCCGTTTCTTCCGTTTTTTTGTGTTTCCTTCCAGCCTTGTGCAGTTTGTAAGCAGTCTTTAGCAACCTTTCTTCTTTTCTTTCTGAGCGTGGATCCCGTCGAGTACGACGGATGCGTAGGGGTGCTAATACCTTCCCTTCGCATAACCGACTCCCGATCCCATCTCTCTTTGGTCGCGAGACCATGTCTTTTCCAGGTTTACTTCGAGCGTTTCCTTTCCCTCTTTTGGGATAAATAACGCACGGTGGCGGCTCTGTTGTTTTCTTTTCCCGCCGTTTTTTTCGCGTAATGCGACAAGTATCATCTGGACGAATACCAAGGACACCTTCATATTGGAATAGAACACGTTCGCGTGGAAGATCCCATTCTTGAAGGTCTTCACAGAAAACATGATTTTTCTTTAGCTATTCTAACTATATTATCATGTATCTCTTATATTCTTTTCTGAGTTTCCTTTCTTTCCTTAGCCGTGAGGATTCCTACCAAGAAAACTGTTGTCGAAGCGTCACCCAGTGCTGCTAAGAAGCCTTCGACAAAGGTACAAAACTTTTCACTTCTCATTTATTCTATTCCCTTTTTTTTAAACTAACTGGCTTTGGTCTGCATGACTAGGTAAGTCGAAAACCCCCAACAGTCCAAAAGAGAAAGAGTGAAGAGGAGAAAGAAGAGGATAAAGTTCCTAATGAAGAATCTGGTGACGAATCTCCAGAGCTAATCCCCCCTCCTCCTCAGAAGAAGAAAATCACGAAGGTCTCTTCCCAAAGATCCATTGTTAAATCCACTAGAAAGGATCCTGCGAGTACTCCCACTGTTAAACTTCAGTCGAAGGATACAGAGAGTGGGAAATCTAGTTTTAACACTGAGATTCCTGAGGTATGTCTTTACTTCGACTGTATATATTCATCTTCTTTGCATTTCTTTCTTCTAACTTAGAATTATTTTCAGGAACAAGTGACTGTCGAAAGAAAACCTGAGAAAACGGTGAAGGAAACAGTCCAAGCAGAAGATATCCCCACAAGTGATCATGACAAGCAAACTGTAGCAGAATTCGACGCTACAATGGGTGAAGCTTATGAAGACGAATCTCCTCCTCATCCAGGATTAGATGCTGCAACTCAGGGTGATGATACTGACATGGAAGTTGGGGTCGCAGATGATCATGAAGACGAAACTGCCAAAGATGGGGGTGACCAGTGGAAACAACCAGAGGCTGAGCAAACTTTAGAGCGAAACACTCCACCTGCTCCCGACCAGACCCAAGGAAGTGGTAAATCAACTGGTTCGACTAGTTTCTCTCGCGAGGAGCTTGAAAGTCTCAAAGTGCAGAAACCCTTAGAGTATCTAAAGGCTATGCTTAGTGCTCGTTTTAATTTCCAAGATTCTTCGCAGAGCAGTTCGACTACTTCTGGGGCCACTTCTGAAGCACCATCACTTGGCAACATCTTGAACAAGATTAAAACGAAAATCCTTGATGTTGATTTGTTCAAAATTTTGGAAGAAAACGCCCTTGCTCACCTTGAACTTAAGAAAATTTTGAAACAAGTAAACGTCTTGGAAGCTTCTGCTGAGGTTGGAAGTTTTGTGATGGAGCTGATGACCCTTATTGACTTGGCGACTGCAGACCTTCATCGTCAAAGAGATCTTACCCATCAAATCTCCTCAAAATCTGAAACTCAAACTGCTGAATGGGATGTTGTTGCGACTTCGACTGACAAAGTTTCATAGTTGCAACAACTTTCTAAGACTTACGTCAAAGAACTTGCTGCTTGTGATGACAATATCCAAAAATGGGAGAAACAGATAGCAGCACTTCAAGAAAAAATCTCCCAAGAGAAAAAACGTAAAGCATCCATACAACAACCTAAGCAGAACGAGATTGACGAGGAACTGAGGGTGGGTATTCGACATGCAGAGAAGGCCCAACAACTTAGTCAAGAGATTGAGACTCTCTCTACTCACAAAAGTCTTTGTGATCATCGACTCCAGTTTCAGAGGAAGAAATTCGCCACGTTGAAGGAAACTTTTGCCAGTATTAATTTGTAGTCGAATTAATTTAATAATTCTCAGCCCTTTGAGGCTTTCTTTGTAATAACTTTAGTGCCATTTTTATTTGGCAAAGCTTATCACAATTATGTTTACAATTATTCTATTATTATTTTTACTTCCTGCAATATTGGCTTATATTTTTTCAAATACTTGCCATTTATCTTTAGGATTCTCTCATCTTTCTCTATTTCTTCAATCTCATATGCGCCATTTGAAAAGCTTTTCAAAATCTGGAAAGGTCCTTCCCACTTAGGGGACCATTTTCCCATCAACTTATCTTTTCGATCCATAGGAAGGATTACTTTCCAAACCAGATCACCAATTACGAAGGTCTTGAATTTTACTTTCTGATTGTAAAACTTTTCGACTCTTTCTTTTTGTCTCTTTATTAGATCTAGCGCACGTAGTCTTTCTTCGTCCAGATCAACCAATTCGTCCATCATCATGCTCCAATATATGTCTGATGGGATTTCATGATGCCTTTGCACTCTAACTGATTGCAAATATATTTCGACTGGTAAAACTACATCATGTCCGTAAGTCAACTTAAATGGAGTCGAATTGGTTGCTTCTTTTGGAGACGTTCGACAGGCCCACAAAACTTGATCTAAAGTTTTATGCCAATTTCTAGGTTTTTTCCCTACATGCTTCTTGATCAAATTTATCACTACCTTGTTGGCTGCTTCAACCTGCCAGTTGGCTTGAGCATAGTAAGGTGTCGAAGTAAGGAGTTTAAAACCTGTTTCTTGTGCAAATTTCTGCATGTTTTTACCAGTGAACACAAATCCTTGGTCTGTTGTTATTGTTTCAAGTATCCCAAATCTGTAAATCATGTACTTTTGGATAAAATCTATGATTGCTTCTTGATCCACATTTACCAATGGTATAACTTCAATCCACTTAGTGAAATAGTCTATCCCAACCAAAATGTACTTTTTCCCTTTTGAAGAGGCTGGTCGAATTTCACCAATCAAGTCTAGAGCCCAACCTCTAAATGGCCAAGGCTTTATAATTGAGTGCAACTCACTTGCAGGAACATGGGGTATGCCTGCATGTACTTGACATTCTTGACATCCTTTTGCAAATTCGACACAGTCCTTCAGCATTGTTGGCCAATACATTCCTTGTCGAAATAATAACCACTTCATTTTGTGACCTGCTTGGTGTGCGCCACACGCTCTGCTGTGCACATTTGACAAAGCTATGTAGGCTTCATCTTCACCTAAGCATTTCAACAAGACTCCTTCTGCAGTCTTTTTGAACAATTCATTTCCAAAAAGTACATAACTTAAAGCTCTATATTTTATCTTTCTTTCTGCTTTCTGATTTGGGTCGTGTAGATAATTCTTGATAGGCTTTCTCCAGTCTGCAATTCCTGAATCATCTATATTGAATATCTCAAAATTTTCTTTGTCACCGTATGCTAATCTTATTGACTCCAAATCTGATGGGGACAACTTGGTGGATACGACTCTTCCTCTGACTTCAATAGCTTCTTCTAACTTTTCCTTCGACACTTTGTATCCAGATGCCAGTTGAGCAAGGTCATTCGCCTCCTGGTTCTCCATCCTGGGAATGTGCCTAAAAGCCACATTGTCGAATTCCTTGAGAAGTCTATTGGCTATTACAAAGTACATGATTAAATTTTCTTTTACACATTTATACTCTTTAGTCAATTGCTTTATCACCAGTTCAGAGTCACCCATTATTTCGACTCTTGTTGCCCCCAATTTCAACAAGATTTCAAGTCCAGCAATTAAAGGTTCATATTCTGCTTCATTATTTGAACACAGACTTTCCACTTTGTACTTGAATTTTGTTGGAATTTTGTTAGGAGAAATAATCAACATCCCAACACCAGTTCCATTCTTATGACTGGAACCATCGAAATACAATTTCCATGGTTCTACTTCGACATACTCTACATTCTCATCTATAGAGTGGTCGGCTATAAAATATACAACCACTTGTCCTTTCACAGCTTTTAAAGGCATATATTTCAAGGAATATGTTGTTAATGCTAAAGCCCATTTTCCAATTCGACTATGTAAAATAGATTTAGATAACATATATTTTATTACATCGAAATGGGAAGAAATGTACACATCAACAGGCTTTATATAATGCTTTAATTTCATACAAGAGAAATATACACATAAACATAGTTTTTCTATAATACTATATCTAGTTTCATCATCATTTAAGACTCTACTGAGATAATAGATGGCCCTTTCGACACCATTCTCATCTTCTTGGCACAACATACTTCCTAATGTTTTGTCTGATGCCGAAATGTACAATCTCATACTTCTTTTTCTACAAGGAGACATTAGAATTGGAGGACTAGCCAAGTATTCCTTGATTTTATCGAAGGCAGCTTGTTGTTCTTGCCCCCATGCAAATTCTTCCTTCTTTAGTCGAAGTAGAGGAGAGAAAGCTTGCGTTTTTCCACTAAGGTTGGAGATGAACCTTTTGAGAAAGTTGATTTTCCCTAGCAGAGACTGCAGCCCCTTTTTTGTTGATGGCACTTTCGCCTCCATTATGGCTTTGGCTTTGTTTTCATTTATTTCGATCCCCTTCTTGTGGACCATAAAACCTAAGAAATCACCCGCTTGCACACCAAAAGCACATTTAAGTGGATTCATTTTTAAACCAAACTTCCTCATCCTTTCACAGGATTGTCGAAGATGATCTATATGACTTTTTCCTGAAACATACTTAATCACAATATCGTCAATGTACACTTGCATGAAAGTTTCAATAAAGTCATGAAAGATGGAATTCATAGCACGTTGGTAAGTTACTCCAGCGTTCTTTAAACCAAAAGGCATTACTATCCATTTGTACGTTCCTATTGCTTAAGGACAACGGAAAGCTGTTTTAGGAACATCTTCTTCAGCGATAAAAATTTGATTATAACCAGAGTATCCGTCTAGCATACTTAGATACTCATGGCCTGCTGCATAATCTATAAGCATTTCTGCCACTGGCATAGTATATTCATCCTTTGGGGTAGCTGAATTTAAGTCTCGAAAATCAATGCATACCCTAAGTTTGCCATTTTTCTTAATTACAAGAACGACATTTGCAATCCATTCGACATACCTGGTTGTGCGGATGAACTTGCATTTTAGAAGTCTTTCGACCTCTTCTTTTATTTTCGACAAAATCTCTGGTGCGAAGCGTCTTGGAGTCTGCTTTACTAGCTTCTTTCCCTCCATTATTGGCAACTGCAATTCGACTAAACTTCTGTCTAGACCAGGCATCTCGTCGTAATCCCATGTGAAGCAGTCTTTGAACTCTTTCAGCAACTGGATTATTTCGACCTTGAACTGGGGGTCCATTTTTGCGGTTATGTAGGTTGGTCTACTCTCTTCCCCCACTCCTAAATTTATTTCTTCTAATGGATCCTGCGCCACCATCTTCACGTTAGTTGACACTGGATATTTTTCGAACCCCAGAGGTTCGTCATCATAAATGGCGTCAAGCTTCTGGTGTTGCCATTCGCCCATTTGGTTGTTATCATAATCTTCTGCAACGTCTCTTTGGGGACATTGTTCGTTGGAATTTTCTTTGTTGGCTTCGACAACCATATATTTTACTTCAGCCTCGAGGGCCTCTTTGAGTTTGTTTTCGGCTATGTAAGCCGTAATTCTTTCGAGCGCCGATTCTTTACTCGTCATCGTCAAATTCGCTTCCCCGTCCCGTTGGCGCTATATGAGTAGTTCCCCACATGTAAGATTCGCCAATTACTTCTTTGTCCCACTGAAAACCATGTGTAGGATGAAGGTACATGGAGTAGTAGGCGTTGTCTGTTGCCTTTAAGTCAAACTCTGCTGGGCTGCACGGAGGTATGTGAGACAGGTTCTTGTCGAAACTGTGACTGTTGACATTGTTTACTTCTGTCATGAAATAGATTTCATCAACCTCAATATTTTCGACAATCCCGTCTGGCCTCCAAATGGCTATTCGCTGGTGCATTGAAGAAGGTACGGCTCCAACGCCATGAATCCACTCCCTTCCAAGTAGTAGGTTGTAATTCGCCCTTGAAGCAATGACCATGAACATCGTTGGCCTTGTTATGGTTCCTACAGTCAAATTCACCTGGATAACGCCCATAGTGGTTCCTACTTTTCCTTCATAGTTCGACAGTACCATGTTGTGGGGTTTTGCGTCTGAATCGTCCTTCCCAATCCTCTTTAGCATGAAATGAGGCATCAAGTTTACTGCTGCTCCGCCATCTACCAGTATCTTGTTTACACCAACATTCTCCACCTTCCCTTTTATGAACAAAGGCTTTAAATGTGCTTTCATGGAATCATTTGGCCTTTCGAAGAAAGCATTCCGCTCTTCGACGCACCCATTATTCATGACGTAGTAGCAGACGGGCCTGTGTGCCATTGTTTCCTCTTCCATCTCATCTTCTTCGTCTTCGACCTCCATGACTCTCTCATAATCTCTAGGGAGGACAGAGACCACATTACAGATTACATTAAAGGACGCTTCTGAGTCAGATTCGAAGTTGTCCGTTATTTCATCGTCTTCTTGCATCTTCTCTTTCGACGCCCCTGGTTCGACAGTGCTGCCAGGGTTGATCTGGTGGGAAGTCTCTTTTCTTCTTACTATTTGAAGATTGTTACTAGATTCCGCTTTGTCTTTGCTGTCAGTGTCTTTTCCATTCACGCTTTTTTCTGCAGCCTCTTTTTCTGCCCTCTTCTGCCTCTGGAATCTTCTCCATTGGGATCTTGACATAGGGTTTTTCCCTTTGTAGTTCTCTGAAGGATATGGTCTTGGCTTGTGCTTTTCCATTTCCTTCTTGCCTTTCATCGAAGCGCCTCTCTGAACCTCAAATTTTCCCCATTTTTTCTGTCCTTGGGCATCTCTAATGGGTTGAACCCATTTGTCATTTGTTGCTTTGTTAGATGGTTTGTAGGTGTTATGGTGTCTTTCTCCATGCCTCCATCGATGATGATCATTTCTCCTTGGGTCATATCTCGTTGTCCCCCAATTCTCTTTTCTCTTGGCTTTATCCACTACTTCCAGATTGGTCGCTGCCTTCCTGTCGAAGATTGCACTGCAGCGTGGGCATAACATCACTTCGGTCCTCATCTTTTGGCACCTCTTGATGAATTCCACTAGATTTTCCTCTTCCTTAGGATACGCCAGCCTTTGGTACTCCTTTCGACGACGATCTTCATCCACTTCATCTTGGTCTCTCTGGGATACTTCCACCATATTTACCCCCACATTGCGTTCGTCAGCAATGCTTAATTCGTTCATTTTCTTAATGAGTCTTTCTTCTTCGACTTCGACACCTCTTGGTGCATAGTCAAACTCCTTTTCTGGGCAGCAACACCAAGACATGTTCCTGGGACCATGTTTGCAACAGCACTTGTTCCAACTTCTTTTGGGGTCCTCCATTATTTTGTGCAGGATTCCACTGGTCACAGGCTTCATAGGACCATTCACAGCTTCTGCTTTGATTTTTGTGACTTGTTCACTGAAAGGCCCCATAGTGTTGGCGCAGTTTGCGACATCAATTGTCTGTATTTGATCAGGATCAAGGCCTTCAGTAGCCTTGTTTTCAATGGTGAGGTCTTCAGTAACCTTCTTTTTGATAATAGGGAGATTCTTAATTGTCTCAAATGTTTTTTCATTGTGGCTCGAAGGTACATCTTCCCAACCGGTTGGTTGGATTGTGTTGATGTCGATATGAGAGCTTACCGGCGCATTGTATTTCACGAGATAATCGTACTTCCCACTTGGCTGTCCCAAGCAGTCCCAACTCTCTCCTTGTCGAACCATAACCTCTTTAGCAGTATCGTCATTGTCCTTTTTGTCGAAACCTTCAGTAGTTTCGCTCTCCTTTTGGTTGTCAAAGCCTTCAGTAACTTCAACTTCGTTCTGGTTTGCGAGATCATCAGCAATCTCAACCATGTTGATATTTGTGTCGAAACCTCCAGCAACTTCCACCATTTCAAGATTGCCATAAGGAGTAATTTCAACCTCCACCATGTTCATAATGGATGGTTCAGCGTAATGGGCTTCGACTGGCTGCATGGGATTCGAATCAATCCTCATCTGTTGTTTTGGCTTATCACCAAACTTCAGCCTTCCGTCACGGATAGCATTTTGAACGAGATCCCTGAAAAGGAAACAACGAGACGTTTTATGGCCCAGAAAATTATGGTATTTACAAAAACCTCTCTTTTTCTATTGTTCCATAGGCGGTTCTTTAGCGGCTGGTGGTTTTATTAATTGGCCATCTTTAACCAACAAATTGAAAATTTCGTCACATTTAGTGATGTCGAACGTATAAGTTCTTTTGGGGAACTTATCATTGGTTTCGACTGGGTTTCCGTTCGACGGAGTTAGTACTTTACACGAATAAGGTGGGCCTTGCTTTAGTATTGCTAAGTCAATCTCTTGTTCGTCGAAGTTACTTGGTTCGTCTTCGTCGTATTCATCATTTTGACAAGCCCCTACATAGGCCACCCTTTCCTTTTTATTCTTATTTGCTCTGAATTTTTCATCCCTTAACCTTTCGACCTGTCTCACCCTATCTGCTAATTGCGCCATATCCCTTAGATACTGGGTGTCTAGTTTCTTTCTTATAGAATAATCTAGTCCCCCTGCGGCTATTTCGACTAACTCATGTTCTGGCACCGGAGTGAAACATCTAGCCTTTAGCAACCTGAACCTATTTAAATAATCATCTATTGGTTCTGAGTGTTTTCTCTTAACACTGGCTAATTCTTTCAGACTTATTTTTGTTTGTCCCATGTAAAATTGTTCATGGAACAACCTTTCTAATTGGGTCCACGTATACATTGAGCCTGCGGGCAAAGATGTAAACCAAGTAAAAGCGTTTTTCGTCAAGGAACTGGGGAAGTATTTTATTTTCAAATTTTCATTACAGGCTATCTCCCCTGCTTCGATCAGATAACGTGCCACATTTTCTATGGTGGACTCACTAGTGTCCCCTGAGAACTTGGTGAACTTAGGAACTTTCCACCTTGGGGGCAATTCCTCCTGCAGAATATACTCCGACAGTGGGGAAGCGTAACTTGGCCTTTGTAATCCCAGTTTCACCCCATTTTGTGCCATTATCATTTCGACCATGGCCGCTAAATTGTTTTCGACAGGCAAGTTATTATACCGGATTCGCTATTGCAACACAGCACCCGCGTCTTGGCCTTTCTGGATTACTACCCTTCTAGGCTCTTGTGGAACAGGGATTTTGACACGAGGTTGTTCGACCACATCCTCTTGGTTTCTGACGTTCGTCTGAGGATTGTCTAACGGTGTTTGGTTTATCGTAGGCTCTTCCTGGACCGCTACCGCTGGGTTCTGAACCACTTGTTCTCTGTGTCGGGTTTGAGGGACCCCAAAGAAGTCAGCAATGCGCGTCATTGACGCTGCCAACAATTGGTTTGTTTGGGTGGTGTTTTGTATTAGAGGATTAAACACCGCCCCCATTTGTTGCGTCAACATTTGGACCATATCATGATTACTCTCGTCCGTTTGTTGTCTAATTACTTGCGTAGAATTGTTTGTTATTGCTGGCATGTAAAGTGGTTGTTGGTTTAGTCTACTCATGTTTCCGCCATATCCTGACCCTTGTAAAGGTGAAGACATATTGGCCATAGAATCAGAATACACTACCGAGGAATTGTGTAAATTTGCCATTACCGTAGTTGGCATTCCAAATGGTTGTTCCCTGCCAGGCAGAGGCATGGTGAAATTTGTCACAAAAGGCCTAAGAGTGTTTCCCACAGGAGGAGGTGTCCCAACAGGCATTTGTTGTGCCCTAATGGACGAACTAGGCGCATTTTGCGAAATTGAAACCGCTGGTATTGACCCTGTTGACGAAGGCACAGCCTCTGACACAAGGACTGATCCCACATTTCCTCCTGTCGAAGGGATAGGGTTGAATACTGGGATGGCTTCACTTGGATTGGGATTATTTGAATTATTTGGTTGACTCGCCATCTTCCTTACTCTTGTTCTTTTAGGTCTTTCTACGTCAGATACGGCTAATTTACCGCTTCTTAGTCTCATACAACGAAGAAGAAACCTTGACTAACGACTATTTAAGTTTTAGATTTATGCACTGTCCCACTGGGCGTGCCAATTTGTTCGCGGTGGATTTTGGCGAACAACCTCTGGTTTTCCAATACTTGTCGAATTGGGTTACTTGCAGGATCAACCACACAAATCCTAGGACATGTGCAAATCTAAATAACTTTGTAAATCTCTAGAACAACTTTTGTATCTTTTATTTGGTTCTCTAAGTATTTCATGTCGAAGGTTATTGACTAAAATGCTTTAAGTAAAAATAAACTTAGCAAGAATAAGACAAATGGCGAAGATAAATGGCAAAGCATAAAGTTTCGGAAATAGAATGCAAAAAAGATAAAATACTGGTAAAACTAAAGGAAAATTGGTAAAGAACTTTAAATTTTATAAGATAAAACTTTGAAAGAATTGGTGTTTGTTTACACGTACATGTTCCAAATATGACTCTTTTCTCTCACACGGGTACTTTGAGTATTTGCAGGAATTTTGTACAAGTTTTTACACACTTTTTCTGATAATAACTATCCTATTTATATACAAATAAAACAATTGTTACTAACGAACAAATCCTAAAACTGTGACACTTGGCTTTCTTCCTTTTCGCCAGATGCTTCCACGCGTCTTTTGCCAAACGTCACAACTCTTTTGAATTTGAAATTACACTTTACGTCGAAATGACGTCCCTCTCCAGACTCTGTCGAATTGTCGAAATACTATAGCATCATTCGTGTTTGTCAAAGACGTTTTTCCATCTGCAACTATCCTGTCGAAATGTCGAACCATCATTTTGTCGAAGTGTCGAACAACACTTATGGCGTCATTTGTCGAAAGAACCATTTTGCATACTAATCTCATGGCGTCAAAAACGCATGTATACAATGGGCTGAAAATAAAAACAAAACAGTTGATTGATACAGCAGCCGGTGGCTCAACAAATTTCTCAACAGCCACTGGTATCAAGAGGATTATTGAAGCAATAACTGCCAATGAGCATCTAGAGCTATACAACAGGTGTACTAGTCAGCTAGAGGGGGTGAGTCATCTAAAATTAGAGACAAATAAAATCTGTCTGGAAGACACAGTTGCTGCCGATGTAGACAAAAAGTTGAAAGCTATGAATATAGGTACTCAACAGATAGTGCAGGTTCAACCAGCTCAGGCTAGCACTTGTGAAATCTGTAATGGACCTCATCACATGGTATATTGCTTTGCTACTCCCCAATAAATTGAAGAGATCAAATTCTTGAAGCAGAATAATCCGTATTCTAACACTTACAACCCAGGTTGGAAGAATCATCCAAACTTCTCCTGGAAAGATCAGAGAGGGACTGCTCCACAACAAGGTACAGGGCAATATCAGACTCAGTATCAACAACAACAGCAACAACAGGCACCTAAAAAGGCTGAATGGGAAATTGCCATTGAAAAGTTAGCAGCCCACGGAAGATAGCACAAGGACTAATCAGAAAAACACCACGGCCTCCATTAAAAATCTTGAAGTACAAATGGGATAGATAGCACAATAGTTAGCTTCAAACTCTCAAGCCCCGGGTACCCTACCTAGTGGTACGATGACAAATCTGCGGGAACATAACACTGTTAACGCTGTTGTAGCACCTCAAATTTGCACCTATCATTGTACATACCATTTCATATTAGGTCATAGCATATCATGATCCATTGCATAGCATTGCATTGTCCCCAGTTGCCTCAAGAGCAAGCAAGTCAAGAATTAGGTCAAACTGATCAGGAGATCAGTCCACCAAGCAAGCAAGGTTGTTTCTCAAGGAGCCAAGGCCCTAGGGTTTGTCAAACAAGTTCACATGACTTGGAGGTCCTTTTGAAGTGTTTAAGTCAAGGGTTGGATGTTCAGAAGCCATCAGTTCATGCACAATCAGTCAGAAACCCTAGAAAAGTCAAAGTTGGTCAACTGTGGTTGATTTTATGGTTTTGATGGATGGAAATGGTTTGAGAGAGCTTATTCATGTCCCAATAGGCCTCATATATCATGGCAATCAACATCATTGAAGAATTTGAAGCCAATCAGAAAATTTCCAAAAATAGAAACTGGACCTGTAATTTTAACTGCCAAAAATGGAAACTTCTTGATCCTCACCTTGCATCATGATACAAGCTTCCAATGAATTTTTGCCCAACATGAAAGTTGAAGATCTTGTTCTCCCATTTTCAAAAAGTCCAAGAACTCTCAATTCCCATGTATGGTTGTCAAGATATGATCAAATCATTTTCACAAAATCTTGAACTTCAAATGGCCATATCTCTCAAACCATTTGGCCAATTTTAGTGGGGTTTTTTCCTACAAACCACATTTCATCTCCTCTTTCCAAAAATATAAATTTCATACACCAAAACCTTGCCAATCAAAATGGCATTTTTTGACTTGTTTCATTTAAATTCAAGTGTGGACCAAAGGTTGACTTTTTGAATTAAGTGTTTTCAGCACATTTGGCCAATTGGGAATTGTTTGGAAGGTTATTGGAAACATGTTTGAGGCCCAAAATTCGTGCACATGCTATCACATACCACCATTTGGTCAAAATTGCAAGATTAGCAATTGGCTTCATTTAAGCAAAGTTTGGTTAGCACATGATTAGCATTGCTTAAACAGATGGTATATATGCTATTTTCTGTCAATTGAAGCAACCCTAGCGGCTGCAAACACACAGAATACATCTCATTTTCTCAATTTGCATTTTGACCATATTGATTTTTCTGAGCAAAAACTCCAAAACCCTCGAGCCTCCTTTGGTTTCTCCAGCATCCAAGCATCCTTGTGAACCTTTTGCAACCATCCTTTTCCAGCTGGAAGCTCAACTGCTCGACTGTTCTTCCAACACCATTGCCATGGCAGAACTTGTTTCAAGCTCCTACAAGGGTTGCTGAGCCAAGATTGCTTCACCATTCAACTTGTGGAAGAAGAATCTTCAACTGTTTGAGCATATCCAAGCCTGAAAGCTGCTGAATCTTCCTCTGCTCTTCATATTGGTCAGTTTTCGATTTACTTGATTTGACAAACCATGCCATGCTTATTGTAGATCCTAGTACACTGATCATTATGCACTTTGTATCATGAAAAATAGTTAAGTAGTTTGCTAGAAATCTGGAAATGAAGTTTTGTGTTCATATGCATTTTTGCTCGATTCTCCTGCATCAGCATGTTTCCATGAAAACAGTGCTTGGATTTGTCATGTACATGGTCTAATGCTTCTATATGTATGCCCATTATTCATTTCTGAGAATTTTTGCTCATGAGCAATGTTTGATGTTGGATCTTTTTTCTGTTCGATTCGTGAGCTATGCTTTGTTTTGATGAAAATTGATGTTGTACCTTTGTTCACCTTGACTTGCTGAACCTTTGTGTGTCTTTAATTTGGATTTCTGGGAAT
Source organism: Lathyrus oleraceus (assembly GCF_024323335.1). NCBI lineage: Eukaryota > Viridiplantae > Streptophyta > Magnoliopsida > Fabales > Fabaceae > Lathyrus > Lathyrus oleraceus. The sequence continues at coordinate 374,666,406 of NC_066580.1, forward strand.
TTTTTCATGAAACATGATTTGGGGGATGAAGGTTATTGCTTACTGTTCATAAACCCTAGGGTTTCTTCAGCCATGCCCAGAACTTGTGAATGTCTCGCGTACGCATGTACACTGTTGCACCATGCGGACCAATCACATTATTTCCTGGTCACCCCTTAAACACGGTCGTTTAGATTAATGAAGCGCACAATTACAAAAGTGCCACTGGTCAACTGGTTTGACTTGCTAATTCATGTTACTTTGTCCATTTTGGTTCCAAATTGTTACTCATCTTCCAAAATTCGTTTCTCACTCATTTCACATCCAAAAATCTTGAAATTTTTTGCATCATGTTCATGAGAATGTCCACTATTTTATCATGATTTTTAATTATTTTTTGTGTGGCTGGATTTTTGATGGCTTTAGGATTTGTGTAATGTGACCAAAAATTGTACCTCTTGCCATTTCTCTTGTGAAATAATCATGTTGCATCCATTTGATCTGAAAATTTTTGTGGTTATTCTACATTCATTCATGCTTATTTTGGTGTAAATTTCATGATTTTATCATATGTGGTTGTTGAGATACAAATTTTTGAAGTAGGGTGTGACAACTTGTGTCACACCATGGATGTGTAAATTCATGAATTTTGTTGACATGCTTCCTGGCCTCCAATTGACCCCAAATTTTGCATGAACCTCATTTCATATGTCTAGTTGACTTGTGATTTTTCTTGGAATTAATTGTGCTATTTCCTAATTATTTGAGATTTTTCTTCCCTGCCTAGTCAAATGTTGACTTTGTGTGACATACCTTGCCATTTCATTTGGGAAATTCTCATACCTTATTGTATGATCATGAAATTTTGCATGTGCCTACTAGACATCTTGAGCTTTGCATTGGTGTTAATCTCATTCATTTCTCATCTGTTTTCATTTAGTTATGATTTTTTGAAGTTGACCCATGTTTGTTTGACTTCTTTGTGCATGCTTGAATTTGCTTTGACTTTATGATTTTCATTGACTGCCTTCCACTTGTCCAAATGCAATGAAATTTGACATGCTTGCCATGCTAGATGTTAGGATTGAGTATGATTTATTTGATGATTTTTGAAATTGTTTGAGTTGACTTTTGATGCAAGTCATTCTGTTGACTTCTTTGAGCCTTCATTTGCCATGCTTTGGTTTCTCTTGCTCATGAAATGATGATGATGCATGATATGAATATGAATCCAATTGTGCTTGCTTCTTAAATGTTTGAACTTGACTTTGGTTGACTTTCATTTGCTGTTTTGACTTTCTCCTTTGTTTTTGACCCTAGGCTTGTCCTAGTGGTCTTTTGGGCTTATGATTGAGTTTATGTTTCAGGTTAAGCAACAATGCCTCAAAGATCATACAAATTTGATTGAGCCTGATTATATATCATGTGCTAACCCCTTGTTTTGTAGGTGGTGTGACTCATATAGTTTGAGTCTTGTGCTTTGCACACTTGTCTCTCTGTGTTGACTGTTGATTCAATTCCTTTTGCTTTAACTGTTGAACTGTGTACTGATTAGTTTGACTATTTCAGGTACCCTTAGTTGCTTAAGTTCTTTGAACTTGCTTTGCTTTGCTATTTAGCAACTTGCTTGAGGTATAATTCCTTTTCTTCATGTAGTCTGGAAGACCTGGCCTGTTATTTGGCTAGGCAACTGTCTGAAGTCCTCCTTAAGAGGCAATGTTTGTGTATGTTTAATTTGTCCTTGTACAAGAGTCAAAGACCTCCTAAGTGAAGAGGCAATTGGCAGAACCGAGGGATAAGTAACCTATCCCCTGCTATTCAGTGTGTCTTCTGTTTTGCTCACACCACTGTGTTGATGCATTACAGATACAAACCCAAGATCTTGTGCAATTGCACAGTTGAGTCAGTATCAAATGTGTAGAAGGGTTCCCACTTTCTGGACCCACACATTCTTGTCAAATGCTCTCCCTGGCCAGGGATAGAGGCAATGAGGCACACCCCTCATCTCCTTTCATCTGCTTCACCTTAGCCCCTCAATGGCAAGGTTAAGAGCACCCTTTACCCAGTTCCATAGGTTTGTTTGTTGAGGTTGATATGACCCCTCGACTAAAACCTAACCCTTGTGTGAGCCTCTTGTGTGTATATAGTGTGTGCTACCTGTGCTTGTATGTTTGTTTGACTTGCTTCCTGTGCAAGTTAGGTTTAGTTTAGACTAATCCTTGTTTGCTTTCGCCCTCGTTGCGATCCTTTCTCTCGCCCTCGTTGCGATCGAGCCTTTTCCTTTCTCTCGCCCTCGTTGCGATCGAGACTTTTCCTTTCTCTCGCCCTCGTTGCGATCGAGTCCTTTATCCCTCCATAGCCGAACTACGGCAACTCTGATTCTCATGTTCAGATGAGATACGTAGGCACGAGATGCGATGTCTTGTCGAGTTTGACTAACAACTAACACTAATTCTTTTCTCTCGCCCTCGTTGCGATTGAGACCTCCCCTTTCTCTTGCCCTAGTTGCAATCGAGACCCTCCTTGCTTCCTGTGCAAGTTTGGTGTGTGTGTGGCTTGCTTCCTGTGCAAGTCATGACTAGGATAAGTTGGCCCTTGTGCCATTTAGCTAGAAACCTTAACTTAGGGTTGACTTTGCATGACAACATCTAGGCTCGAGTCGTAGTCTCCCTAGAGTTGTGTCTCCCTCTGTTATCTGGTTAGGCTAGATCCTTTGTCCCTGCGTAGGGGAACTACATCACCCTGATCTTCATACCAGATGAAGTATGTAGGCAGGAGATTGAGCTGATCTCTCCGGGCGCCTTTTTTCTTTTTGTGTGTGTTGTTTGACAGTTGCTAGGCTCGAGTGCCTGACTCCTTAGTAATTTGTTGTCTGTTTGTTTGAGTGTGTGCTTGACAGTTATAGGCTCGAGTCCCCGACTCCCTATCAACCTGTTGTGTTGTTGTGTGCTTGGAAGCCGATGTAAGTCCATCGAGTGGCATTTGGGTTCCAATGTGTGTGTGTTTAGGTTCGGATGCTGATGTAAGTCCAGTGATTGGCATTCAGGCTCCATGTTTGCCTGTGTCTTGTTTGTTTGTGTGCGTGTCGGCCGAGCTACGAATGCTCTGATTCTTCTTTGTCCAAGAAGATACGTATGCATAGGATGCGACATCCTAGCGAGCATGTGTCGTTTCCCCAGTCCGAACTACTTCGACTCTGATGTCTATGCTTGATAGACTAAGTAGGCCCAGGATACGATATCCTGCCGAGTCAGTTTCAGTCTGTTTCTTTTGTCTCTTTCAGCCAGTGTGTGTGAGTTTGAGCAGTGTTTAGCAACCAATATTCCTTCCTTTTGCGCGTGGATCCCGTAGAGTACTACGGATGCGTAGGGGTGCTAATACCTTCCCTTCGCATAACCGACTCCCGAACCCATCCTCTTTGGTCGCGAGACCATGTTCTTTTCCCAGGTTTACTCTGAGCGTTTCCTTTCCCTCTTTTGGGATAAATAACGCACGGTGGCGGCTCTGTTGTTCTTTCTTTTCCCGCCGGTTTTTCGCGTGATGCGACAGCTGGCGACTCTGCTGGGGACATAGAGAAGTTGACCTGTGCTGGTCCATCTTCCCTAAGCGAGTCTCTCCTAGCGCTCTCTAGGGTAGGGTTTTGGTTGCTGTTTGCTGTTTGACTTATTGCATTCATGTTATTTATTGTTTGCATTTATTGTTTGCATTTATGTTTGCATGCATCATACTGTCATTGAGCTGTCTCCTGTGCAGGTGGTTCCTCTGTTTTGGGATGGGTGTTCTGAGTGAGGCCCAATACCCAGGCCTGAGTATACACCTAGGATTAGCGTGGTCTCATGTATCTTCACATGTTGTACGACATGATGAGGAGACATGTCACCACAGTCGGACAAGGTTCATTAGAGAGAGTCCTTCCGGGTGGAGTTATTCCGCTTAGGTCGGATTATCTCTTTTGGGCTATTGACTTCGGTGACCGTTCATTTCCCGGATCTTTGGTTTAGACGATCTCAGGAGAACTACAATGGCACACCCGAAAGGGCAAACCCATTGAGTATCTTTGCCCGATTGTCGAGACCATCGTCCGCCTTAGGATGACCTTGTTAGAATTCACCTGTGAGGGGAGGGTTTGATCTCTACAGATACGGTTTCTGCCAGTGGTGCTGTGATGGTGACTTTGGTTCAGCCGAATTTATGGACATTTATTTCTGGGACGCCGGAGTTCCGTCCGTGGTTTATCAGCGGGTTCCGTTTATTTCGGATCCCCGGGTTGAATTTGAGAGTACCGGTTCAGAGGATTTGGCTGTCATCCGTTCAGTAGATGTTCCTGTGATAGTAATGTAATCTCCGGTTCCGTTTATTTCGGAACTCCCCGAGTCGGATTTATGGTGATTTAGTCCCGATGACTGTGATTGGTCCAGAGATTGGATAGGTCTTCAGATGACTTGGTGGCACAGTGACCTGCATTCATGCATTTGCATCATATCATTTTGCATTCATCTGCATTCAAATCATGCCTGTCCATACTCAGGGTCCATTTTTTATTTTAATTAATTGAAACTCAGGTTGAGAGACATCCAGATGTCAGAATGTTGTTGGTAAAATTTTATTTGTCTCGATGAAACCGGAATCAAAGGACAGAATTTTCCTGGTATGGATAGACATTGCATGCGTGAGTCATACTAACATTTTTGCTGTTTTGTAGGTGTCAGTGACTAATTGGTGTGCATAGCTCTTCCGTTCAAGTAGCTCAGACTAATGGATCCTCCCAACGCCGATATCTTCGAGTTGAAAGAGATGATAGGGGAGTTGTTTAAGGCCGTGCAGGGACTCGCCTTGGGGCAGAAGGCGATTGCTGAGAGGTTGGATAGGATTGAAAGCTGGATGACAAAGGAGAAAGTTCAGGGGGATGTTCCGTCATCTGTGGTACAGAAATCCTCTGGCGATAGTCAGCGTAAGAAGGTCAAATCAGGTGGTATGCCTGTCCGAAAAGAGCGTAGTAAAGATCGTTATCACCCTTATGCTACCACTGTATCCACTCCTGTCAGCAATTCACCTGCTCAGCAGCAATAACTGCCACCTCAACAGAAGACACCGAGAGCCGAAAGCTAGGTGAAGAAGAAGAAAGAGGATCGTCAGTTTGAGGAACCACCAGTGACTTACGCCCTTCTGTTCCAAAGGTTGATGGATCTTGCTTTAATACGGCCAAGGATATTGATTCCCCTAGAACGGCAGAAAAGGCCACCCAACTATGATGAGAATGCCAAGTGCGAGTTTCACTCTGGGGCACCCGGACACAACATTGAGGGCTGTAGAGCTTTTAAGCATGTCGTCCAGGACATGGTGGACTCCGAGACCGTTAACTTGGCCCAGATTATGAAGGGGGATGTCAACCCTGTGCCCAGAAAGGGTCCTGTAAAAGTCAAGATGGTGAAGAAGGCCAAGAAAGGATTGGAGATGACTGAGGAGGATCAGCTAAAGGTTCCAATGGCTGTGGTCCCAAAACCTCTGGAGCAGGATGGAGTTTTCCCTGTTAGTGATAATTCTTGTGCGATCGTCACCATGGAGGGAAGTGTATTGATGAAAGACACGACCCAGAAGATGAAGGAAGTAGAAATGGACGATGTAAGGTGTGGAGCACCCCGTCTGGCAGTTGAAACCGTCCAGGTAGAGAAGGCCTTTGTTGCTGAGAAAGAGAAGAAGTTGTCCATTTCTTCTTATAAGCAAGCTCTGGAAGTGGTGAAAAACAAAGAGGCGCAAGGCTGGGGAAGGATCATTGACATCGTGATAAAAGCAGACATGTTTGGGGTCGGTTATCAGCCGGGTCAAGAGTCGTCAAGACCAAATAGAGGATGTCGCCCACCATACACCTTCGTCAGTGCAGGGATGTTGGATCCTGGTCATGCCCGTCCAGTGGGTGAAGATGTTGACAGCAACCGCGAGCTTGAGGCGTGGATAAAGTCGTGCGTACCAGGCAACTGGAAGGCCTCCAAAAGCATCACTGTCACTCATCCAGGAGTGTAGTATTTCTGTGTTTTAATCTTGTTTGCATGAAAGCCATACGTTTTGCCCGAAGCATACTGGTCCATTGTAAGGGCCACCTCATGTGTTTCATTTTGCAACATTTTGCATCAGTAATAAATGGATGTTTTTGTAATTAAAAGCAGTGTTCCCTGTCTTTCACTTATTTTGCAGTTTTAAAAATAAAAATAAAAATAAAATGGCAATGTTTTTATTCTCTTTCCTTTTGATTCATTTGGTTCCGACCTTAAAAGTGATTCTCCTGAGCTCATCGATAACAATTTGGTTACACCTCTATATGACTTCGACAATCCAAGCTATCATACCGAAGAAAAAGGCGCAGAAGATGGTGATCAGCTGGAATTAGCCAGGTTGTTGAAACAAGAGGAGAAGGTGATTCAACCGCACGAGAAGCGAGTCAAGTTTGTCATCCCAGGTACCGCCGAGGTCAAAAGGGAAAGTTGAGGCCGCTTCAGAGGCAAGTCGAGAACAGAATGGTAGCCCTGTTAGAAGAGCAGGTTGATACGTATGCCTGATTGTATCTAGATACACCAGGGCGGAATACCAATATCATGGGGCACGAGCTACCCTTAAGAGAAGACTGTCCTCCAGTGAAGCGGAAACTGGTGCTGAAAGATGGGAAGGTGTATGGACCACCAAGATGTGAACAGAGCTAATCTGAAGAATGAATTCCCGGTACTTCACAATGAGGTATTGGTTGATTATATAGCTCAGGTCTTAGTGTTTATCTTCATGGATGGCTTCCTGGCCAAGATCAGATTTGAATTGTTGCCAGATGATATGAAGTAAACCAGGTCCATCACACAAGGGGCACCTTCTTGTTCTAAGGAGATGTCGTTCAGTATCGAGAAGGCCGGTGCCACGTATCAGAGGTCTACGGTGACTTTGTTTCATGATTTGATTAATCGTGAAAGCAAATGCCACGTTGATGACATGATGGCAAAGTCCCAAGCAGAACAGGGGCATCCGGTAGACTTGGGGCAAGTTGGTTGATTGGTTGAGATAACTCACACTGTTGAGCCCGAGTCAGTACACTTAGGGGGTGCTGTTCATCAAGCTACCGAGGCTTGTTGTGAGTAAATCAGAAGAATCAAGATTGATCCTGAAAAAAAAAAAAAAAAAAGGGGGATAAATTGCAGGAACTTCTGATTCCGATGCTTCCTAGGGGGATGATTGTTAATCTGGTACTCGGCAGCCCTCGAGGGGTCTATGAGGTGCGTACTGAGTCAGCATGACTAGTCTTGTCGAAAAGAGTATGCAATTTACCTAAGCAAAAGGTTTATCGACGGTGAAACAATACACTCACTGTTCGAAAAAACTTGATGTACTTTGGCATAGGCTGCTCGCCGACTGAGACAGTGTATGCTGATTCATACCACTTCGTGGATATCCAAAATGGATTTGGCTAGGTATGTGTTTGAAAAGCTAGTAGCAACCCATGGAAGGTTATCAACCAAAAAAGTTTGAGGTCCCTGATGAGGACATCTCGAGGTACTCAAATCGAAAGATTGAGAGTGACCGATCCCGGAGGAGGGGCCTGGCCCTGAATCCGAACGGATTCCGATGTCTGATGGGGAAGTTAAAATGAATGAGGTAGTGCTCCCCGGATAACTTTTAAATGCACCAACGATGGTGATCGAACATAAAGTCTGTATCTTGGGTGTCGAACCTTGGGATGTGCATCTACCTGGGGCAGTGTCTTCCTCACAGATGTATGAGAAATCAGAGAATGCTAAATGGATAAGGACGGTATGGCACGTTAAGCCTAACTGAGGAGATAGGGCTGACAGTTACTTGTCATGGGGCGTTGTACCCAGTGAATGAATTGTATTGTTGACTGAGAAGTGTGACCTCGAGCGTACCACGTGGAAGAATTGGTTGAAAAGGATCCTTCCTCCTCAAGACGATCGTGGGGCAAATGGATAAACAGTTATGAGTGTCTCATTCGTGGTCAAGAAGGTTTTCTCAGACCAGACCATGTGGTTGATGACCACGGAGGATGACGGTTTTCCATCCCCTGTGAGTGCGGACGCAGTTAGAAAATACTTCGTGAAGGAGACCCGCTGGACGAAAAGAATAAAGAGTCCAGGCAAAAATGGGCATCCCGGCGAACCAAGAAAAAAGAGAAAAAAGGTTCGGGCAAAAGTTAGGGATAATAAAAGAAAAGAACTGTACACCCGGCAAGTTGAAAACCCGCGAGGGCGACTTGGGCAAAAAAGGGTATCCCGGTGGACTGAAACCCGAAAGGGCGGTCCAGGCAAAAGAGGGAATGAAACGAACAACTGCGTCCAGCATGATCGTTTGTGCTCATGATGACTTGGATAATCTCCGACAGAAACCGATTGGAAGCGTCTCGTTCAGAAGACAGAAAGTGTGGAAAGTCTTGAGGACATATGAGGTGTAACCGAGTTGGAACCCGATGAGATCACGGTTCCGCATTGCCAATAGGATAAATTTTTTCCTTTGTGCGCAATCACCTCTTTCCAGGTTTTGCTTCTTGTGTGTTGCTCAGTTCTGAGCCATCTTTTTGTTTCAGTCAATAAAGTGTGTGTTCAGTCAAATAGTTTTGTTTTTGTTTTCATTACCGCTTTGATTACAAAAACATCCGTTCGTTTTGATAAAGAATGCTTGCATTTTGAAACATAGAGGTCCTTTCCGACGCATGCTTGTGAGATTAAAATTTGGAAATCTTACTCGGAAGTTTTGAGTGACCTAAGTGTTAAAATATTGAAACACCTGAAGGCATACCTGGGGCACGCTTTTATCTGACGATTTCTGATGCAGGTACTGTTAGATATCTTCATTCACTTACCGTTGGCACTGTGAACCCTTGTTGACAAAAATCCCGGCAGAGCCTGATCAGGGGCAAGGGATAGTTGAACGGTGAAAAGACAGTGAAGGATTACGACGACAGCCCTGGAAAGTTAATCAAGAAAACTCTTCAAAGTCTGATGATTGGAAAGTTTGTATGAATACCAGGAGTTCGATCCCCGTGGAGTACGGACGAGATTGGGAATACAAGATGATGGAGCAGAAAAGTCCAGAAGCGTCTGGGAGTTCGTAAAAGAGGAAAGCCAACACTGTGGGTGGACGATGGATGCCGCTGTTCGGCGAGTCGACATGTGTTCCGTGTCTAGTAAGTTGTATTTCCCCAGTAGGTGTGAGAGCGTTACCTCCATAACAGATTCGAGATCAGCGTCTCCTCAGCAAGCCTAAAGGTGGCCGTATCCCCAGCGGAGTCGTGACTGTTTTCCAAGTCTGAAGCTGTCCTCCCAGCAGAGGTTGTGTTGATGGTTTTTTCCCCAGTAAAAGTTTGTCTTTCCCCAGCAGGATGGAAGTTGACATGGTTATAGGATCCCCAGCACAGTTCCTGGAGTTCCCCGGTGTTGTCTCTGGAGGAGACGTGTGTTTATGCATTCGTCATTTAGATAAGCATAGCATATCGCATCATTAGTGCATAGCATTTCCATGATCATGGGGCATTGTGTAAAACAAAAAAAAACTCATGCATCAACATTGCAAACATATCCATTAGTCCTAGGCCGTGGTGACCAGCCGAGCTCGGGTTGTTGGAAAGAGTTTAGCATCGCGCCATTGGATCGGTTTCAGAATTGGGTTCATCAGCATGATTGGGAGGTTTGTGTTTTCCCAACAAGTGATTCCCCAGTCGAGTGGGTATCCCCAGCAGTGTTACTCCCCAATTGTTAGCGTCTTGCCAGCTTGGGTCTTTTTCCTTAAGCGGATATGGGTGTGTCTGATCTCTCCATATAGAGTCTACCCCTTAAGCAGAAAGTGTCAATCTTTCCTGCCATTTCCCCACTGAGATACATCCTCGTGGATGACGGTTGCTTCCGTTCCCTCCCTACACGGGATGGGTTTTCCCTATTGAGTTCTTTCCTCATTAGGATGAGTCTTGTTCAGTCTGCCTTTTTGGATCGATCCTAAACTGGCTTCCCGTCGACTGTTTCTTGTGCTTCCCTGGGGCATAAATGAATAGTTGCTCACTAACCGGCACTCATTAATCTTATCCTCAGCGGAATTTGGTGGCCTCTACCTACAAACCGGTAGTTGTAAGTCCTATCTTTGTGGTTTTCTACCCACTAGCGGGTAGTTGTAAAATCCCACTTTCATCCCCTTGTTGGAGTTGACCGTTTGTGCTCATCCCGATGATGATTGGTTACTTTTCTGTGGCCTCTACCTACAAACCGGTAGTTGTAAGTCCTATCTTTGTGGTTTTCTACCCACTAGCTGGTAGTTGTAAAATCCCACTTTCATCCCCTCGTCGGAGTTAACCCTTTGTGCTCATCTTATAGATGGCTGGTTACTTTTCCGTGGTTTTATGCCTACTAACCGGTAGATGTAATCCCCTCTTTGCGGTATTGATATTCTTTCCCCTTTGGATACTTGCCTTGATCAAGCAGTATTGTCCCCATTGGGTCTGCCCTTTCTTTTTGGATATTTGCTCCGAGTTAGCAACTTTATCCTCTTTTGATTGGTCATCTTTTGCATACCTAGTCCTGGTACCCTGATGCCTTTCTTTTCGGTCGATTTCCATTTAACAACCTACAACCCGGTTATGGATAATCTTCCATGCGAGGTTATTATCTACGTTCTGATGGCTATAGATAATATATCTCATGCACTCTTTGGTCAATCTTTCGATTGTTATCTCCAGCAGAGTAAGATTCGTATTTCTTGTGGAATCGAATGTCCATCCTCTAACAAGTTTGCCTTCGCTCTCTTCAGGATGATGTCGGTCGATTATTCATTTAACAACCTACAACCCGGTTATGGATAATCTTCCATGCGAGTGTATTATCTACGTTTTGACGGCTATAGATGATATGTCTCATGTTTTTCCGATATTCAGACCGAAGGAGTTTCCGACGATCAGGTCGATGTACTCATGGCACTCAGGCCAATTTTCCGGTATTCAGACCGAAGGAGTTTCCGACGATCAGGTCGATGTACTCATGGCACTCAGGCCAATTTTCCGGTATTCAGACCGAAGGAGTTTCCGACGATCAGGTCGACGTACTCATGGCACTCAGGCCAATTTTCCGGTATTCAGACCGAAGGAGTTTCCGACGATCAGGTCGATGTACTCATGGCACTCAGGCCAATTTTCCGGTATTCAGACCGAAGGAGTTTCCGACGATCAGGTCGACGTACTCGTGGCACTCAGGCCAATTTTCCGGTATTCAGACCGAAGGAGTTTCCGACGATCAGGTCGATGTACCCATGGCACTCAGGCCAATTTTCCGGTGTTCAGACCGAAGGAGTTTCCGACGATCAGGTCGATGCACTCATGGCACTCAGGCCAATTTTCCGGTATTCAGACCGAAGTGGCGTTCAGGCCAATTTCTGATTTTCAAATCGAAGAAGTATTCCTCCTCTCCGTTGGTGTCGATAAACGTCGAGTTTTTCCCGATCATCCGTTGATGATTTGGTTGTGTTCACTCTCCCCAGTAGAGTTTCCTCCTCTCCGTTGGTGTCGATACACGTCGAGTTTTTCCTAGTCATCCGATGATGTCTGGTTGTACCCCTCTCCATGCAGAGTTACCTCTCCGTTGGTTTCGATAAACGTCGAGTTTTTCCCGATCATCCGTTGATGATTTGGTTGTGTCCTTCTTCCCTAGTGAAGTATTCCTCCTCTCCGTTGGTGTCGATAAACGTCGAGTTTTTCCTATTCGTCCTATGACGTCTAGTTGTACCTGTCCCCATGTGGATTTACCTCTCCGTTGGTCTTGGTAAACGTTGAGTTTTTCCCATTACGTCCGCTGACGTATGGTTGTATCCCTTCCAGTCATTCATTAATGTCTGGTTACCTCTCCGTTGGTCTTGGTAAACGTTGAGTTTTTCCCATTTCGTCCGTTGACGCATGGTTGTATCTCTTCCGGTCATTCATTAATGTCTGGTTACCTCTCCGTTGGTCTTGGTAAACGCTGAGTTTTTTCCTAGTTGTCCGTTGGCATCTAGTTGTGATTTCTTTTCCCGTTCATCGTCTTTGCGATGTCTGGATGTGGCCGTACCCTTTGAAAGGAAAAACAAAAAAATAAATACCCAGTAATAAGTATCAGATCCCAGTGGACGTTTCCATTATTGGATCCCTGCATTGTGCAAATTCTACGGTTCTTTTGTATTCAATCCCTGTTTACCCTGAAAGTCTGACATCCGCCGCTATCATCCATTCGGGTTCCCAGCTGATTGAATAGGGGCAGCTGTAGCACCTCAAATTTGCACCTATCATTGTACATACCATTTCATATTAGGTCATAGCATATCATGATCCATTGCATAGCATTGCATTGTCCCCAGTTGCCTCAAGAGCAAGCAAGTCAAGAATTAGGTCAAACTGATCAGGAGATCAGTCCACCAAGCAAGCAAGGTTGTTTCTCAAGGAGCCAAGGCCCTAGGTTTGTCAAACAAGTTCACATGACTTGGAGGTCCTTTTGAAGTGTTTAAGTCAAGGGTTGGATGTTCAGAAGCCATCAGTTCATGCACAATCAGTCAGAAACCCTAGAAAAGTCAAAGTTGGTCAACTGTGGTTGATTTTATGGTTTTGATGGATGGAAATGGTTTGAGAGAGCTTATTCATGTCCCAATAGGCCTCATATATCATGGCAATCAACATCATTGAAGAATTTGAAGCCAATCAGAAAATTTCCAAAAATAGAAACTGGACCTGTAATTTTAACTGCCAAAAATGGAAACTTCTTGATCCTCACCTTGCATCATGATACAAGCTTCCAATGAATTTTTGCCCAACATGAAAGTTGAAGATCTTGTTCTCCCATTTTCAAAAAGTCCAAGAACTCTCAATTCCCATGTATGGTTGTCAAGATATGATCAAATCATTTTCACAAAATCTTGAACTTCAAATGGCCATATCTCTCAAACCATTTGGCCAATTTTAGTGGGGTTTTTTCCTACAAACCAAATTTCATCTCCTCTTTCCAAAAATATAAATTTCATACACCAAAACCTTGCCAATCAAAATGGCATTTTTTGACTTGTTTCATTTAAATTCAAGTGTGGACCAAAGGTTGACTTTTTGAATTAAGTGTTTTCAGCACATTTGGCCAATTGGGAATTGTTTGGAAGGTTATTGGAAACATGTTTGAGGCCCAAAATTCGTGCACATGCTATCACATACCACCATTTGGTCAAAATTGCAAGATTAGCAATTGGCTTCATTTAAGCAAAGTTTGGTTAGCACATGATTAGCATTGCTTAAACAGATGGTATATATGCTATTTTCTGTCAATTGAAGCAACCCTAGCGGCTGCAAACACACAGAATACATCTCATTTTCTCAATTTGCATTTTGACCATATTGATTTTTCTGAGCAAAAACTCCAAAACCCTCGAGCCTCCTTTGGTTTCTCCAGCATCCAAGCATCCTTGTGAACCTTTTGCAACCATCCTTTTCCAGCTGGAAGCTCAACTGCTCGACTGTTCTTCCAACACCATTGCCATGGCAGAACTTGTTTCAAGCTCCTACAAGGGTTGCTGAGCCACGATTGCTTCACCATTCAACTTGTGGAAGAAGAATCTTCAACTGTTTGAGCATATCCAAGCCTGAAAGCTGCTGAATCTTCCTCTGCTCTTCATATTGGTCAGTTTTCGATTTACTTGATTTGACAAACCATGCCATGCTTATTGTAGATCCTAGTACACTGATCATTATGCACTTTGTATCATGAAAAATAGTTAAGTAGTTTGCTAGAAATCTGGAAATGAAGTTTTGTGTTCATATGCATTTTTGCTCGATTCTCCTGCATCAGCATGTTTCCATGAAAACAGTGCTTGGATTTGTCATGTACATGGTCTAATGCTTCTATATGTATGCCCATTATTCATTTCTGAGAATTTTTGCTCATGAGCAATGTTTGATGTTGGATCTTTTTTCTGTTCGATTCGTGAGCTATGCTTTGTTTTGATGAAAATTGATGTTGTACCTTTGTTCACCTTGACTTGCTGAACCTTTGTGTGTCTTTAATTTGGATTTCTGGGAATTTTTTCATGAAACATGATTTGGGGGATGAAGGTTATTGCTTACTGTTCATAAACCCTAGGGTTTCTTCAGCCATGCCCAGAACTTGTGAATGTCTCGCGTACGCATGTACACTGTTGCACCATGCGGACCAATCACATTATTTCCTGGTCACCCCTTAAACACGGTCGTTTAGATTAATGAAGCGCACAATTACAAAAGTGCCACTGGTCAACTGGTTTGACTTGCTAATTCATGTTACTTTGTCCATTTTGGTTCCAAATTGTTACTCATCTTCCAAAATTCGTTTCTCACTCATTTCACATCCAAAAATCTTGAAATTTTTTGCATCATGTTCATGAGAATGTCCACTATTTTATCATGATTTTTAATTATTTTTTGTGTGGCTGGATTTTTGATGGCTTTAGGATTTGTGTAATGTGACCAAAAATTGTACCTCTTGCCATTTCTCTTGTGAAATAATCATGTTGCATCCATTTGATCTGAAAATTTTTGTGGTTATTCTACATTCATTCATGCTTATTTTGGTGTAAATTTCATGATTTTATCATATGTGGTTGTTGAGATACAAATTTTTGAAGTAGGGTGTGACAACTTGTGTCACACCATGGATGTGTAAATTCATGAATTTTGTTGACATGCTTCCTGGCCTCCAATTGACCCCAAATTTTGCATGAACCTCATTTCATATGTCTAGTTGACTTGTGATTTTTCTTGGAATTAATTGTGCTATTTCCTAATTATTTGAGATTTTTCTTCCCTGCCTAGTCAAATGTTGACTTTGTGTGACATACCTTGCCATTTCATTTGGGAAATTCTCATACCTTATTGTATGATCATGAAATTTTGCATGTGCCTACTAGACATCTTGAGCTTTGCATTGGTGTTAATCTCATTCATTTCTCATCTGTTTTCATTTAGTTATGATTTTTTGAAGTTGACCCATGTTTGTTTGACTTCTTTGTGCATGCTTGAATTTGCTTTGACTTTATGATTTTCATTGACTGCCTTCCACTTGTCCAAATGCAATGAAATTTGACATGCTTGCCATGCTAGATGTTAGGATTGAGTATGATTTATTTGATGATTTTTGAAATTGTTTGAGTTGACTTTTGATGCAAGTCATTCTGTTGACTTCTTTGAGCCTTCATTTGCCATGCTTTGGTTTCTCTTGCTCATGAAATGATGATGATGCATGATATGAATATGAATCCAATTGTGCTTGCTTCTTAAATGTTTGAACTTGACTTTGGTTGACTTTCATTTGCTGTTTTGACTTTCTCCTTTGTTTTTGACCCTAGGCTTGTCCTAGTGGTCTTTTGGGCTTATGATTGAGTTTATGTTTCAGGTTAAGCAACAATGCCTCAAAGATCATAC
This sequence comes from Lathyrus oleraceus, assembly GCF_024323335.1. Taxonomy (NCBI): domain Eukaryota; kingdom Viridiplantae; phylum Streptophyta; class Magnoliopsida; order Fabales; family Fabaceae; genus Lathyrus; species Lathyrus oleraceus. The sequence goes on from NC_066580.1 coordinate 374,681,818, forward strand.
AAATTTGATTGAGCCTGATTATATATCATGTGCTAACCCCTTGTTTTGTAGGTGGTGTGACTCATATAGTTTGAGTCTTGTGCTTTGCACACTTGTCTCTCTGTGTTGACTGTTGATTCAATTCCTTTTGCTTTAACTGTTGAACTGTGTACTGATTAGTTTGACTATTTCAGGTACCCTTAGTTGCTTAAGTTCTTTGAACTTGCTTTGCTTTGCTATTTAGCAACTTGCTTGAGGTATAATTCCTTTTCTTCATGTAGTCTGGAAGACCTGGCCTGTTATTTGGCCAGGCAACTGTCTGAAGTCCTCCTTAAGAGGCAATGTTTGTGTATGTTTAATTTGTCCTTGTACAAGAGTCAAAGACCTCCTAAGTGAAGAGGCAATTGGCAGAACCGAGGGATAAGTAACCTATCCCCTGCTATTCAGTGTGTCTTCTGTTTTTCTCACACCACTGTGTTGATGCATTACAGATACAAACCCAAGATCTTGTGCAATTGCACAGTTGAGTCAGTATCAAATGTGTAGAAGGGTTCCCACTTTCTGGACCCACACATTCTTGTCAAATGCTCTCCCTGGCCAGGGATAGAGGCAATGAGGCACACCCCTCATCTCCTTTCATCTGCTTCACCTTAGCCCATCAATGGCAAGGTTAAGAGCACCCTTTACCCAGTTCCAGAGGTTTGTTTGTTGAGGTTGATATGACCCCTCGACTAAAACCTAACCCTTGTGTGAGCCTCTTGTGTGTATATAGTGTGTGCTACCTGTGCTTGTATGTTTGTTTGACTTGCTTCCTGTGCAAGTTAGGTTTAGTTTAGACTAATCCTTGTTTGCTTTCGCCCTCGTTGCGATCCTTTCTCTCGCCCTCGTTGCGATCGAGCCTTTTCCTTTCTCTCGCCCTCGTTGCGATCGAGACTTTTCCTTTCTCTCGCCCTCGTTGCGATCGAGTCCTTTATCCCTCCGTAGCCGAACTACGGCAACTCTGATTCTCATGTTCAGATGAGATACGTAGGCACGAGATGCGATGTCTTGTCGAGTTTGACTAACAACTAACACTAATTCTTTTCTCTCGCCCTCGTTGCGATTGAGACCTCCCCTTTCTCTTGCCCTAGGTGCAATCGAGACCCTCCTTGCTTCCTGTGCAAGTTTGGTGTGTGTGTGGCTTGCTTCCTGTGCAAGTCATGACTAGGATAAGTTGGCCCTTGTGCCATTTAGCTAGAAACCTTAACTTAGGGTTGACTTTGCATGACAACATCTAGGCTCGAGTCGTAGTCTCCCTAGAGTTGTGTCTCCCTCTGTTATCTGGTTAGGCTAGATCCTTTGTCCCTGCGTAGGGGAACTACATCGCCCTGATCTTCATACCAGATGAAGTATGTAGGCAGGAGATTGAGCTGATCTCTCCGGGCGCCTTTTTTCTTTTTGTGTGTGTTGTTTGACAGTTGCTAGGCTCGAGTGCCTGACTCCTTAGCAATTTGTTGTCTGTTTGTTTGAGTGTGTGCTTGACAGTTATAGGCTCGAGTCCCCGACTCCCTATCAACCTGTTGTGTTGTTGTGTGCTTGGAAGCCGATGTAAGTCCATCGAGTGGCATTTGGGTTCCAATGTGTGTGTGTTTAGGTTCGGATGCTGATGTAAGTCCAGTGATTGGCATTCAGGCTCCACGTTTGCCTGTGTCTTGTTTGTTTGTGTGCGTGTCGGCCGAGCTACGAATGCTCTGATTCTTCTTCGTCCAAGAAGATACGTATGCATAGGATGCGACATCCTAGCGAGCATGTGTCGTTTCCCCAGTCCGAACTACTTCGACTCTGATGTCTATGCCTGATAGACTAAGTAGGCCCAGGATACGATATCCTGCCGAGTCAGTTTCAGTCTGTTTCTTTTGTCTCTTTCAGCCAGTGTGTGTGAGTTTGAGCAGTGTTTAGCAACCAATATTCCTTCCTTTTGCGCGTGGATCCCGTAGAGTACTACGGATGCGTAGGGGTGCTAATACCTTCCCTTCGCATAACCGACTCCCGAACCCATCCTCTTTGGTCGCGAGACCATGTTCTTTTCCCAGGTTTACTCTGAGCGTTTCCTTTCCCTCTTTTGGGATAAATAACGCACGGTGGCGGCTCTGTTGTTCTTTCTTTTCCCGCCGGTTTTTCGCGTGATGCGACAGCTGCCACAACCCAAAGTTGAAAGTGAACAGAGGAAAATGATATAGAAAATGATGGATTGATAGAGGTGGATTTAGAAATCAAGGAAACAAAAACCCAAGATGAAGAAGTAATACCACCTCTTGTCAAGGAGAAAGAGAAGGTTCTTAAACCAGTAATCAAACTCCCTTACCCTCCAAGACAGAAAAATAAAAATCAACATGAAAAGAATTTTGAGAAGTTCCTGGAAATGTTCAAAAAACTCGAAATCAATATCCCTTTTTCTTAAGCATTAGAACAAATGCCAATATATGCCAAGTTCGTGAAAGACACCATTTCCAAGAAGCGTTCCACTGATACGGAACCGGTCATCCTAACTGAAATATGCAGTGCCATTCTCCAAGGCATGAAAATCCCAGTGAAAAAGAAAGACAGGGGATCGGTTACTATTCCATGCACTTTTGGAGATAGAAAATTCAAGAAGGCTCTGATTGACTTAGAAGCGAGTGTAAGCTTGATGCCACTGTCCATCTATAAAAAATTAGGCATCGGCTCTGTTCAAGATACTCGAATGACACTTCAGTTTGCGGATCGCTCTATGAGGCGACCCTATGGTATTGTGGAAGATGTTCTTGTAAAAATTGACAAGGTTGTCTTCCCAGTTGACTTCGTCATTCTGGAAATGCCGGAAGATAAAGAGATCCATCTCATCTTGGACAGACCTTTCTTAGAAACAGGACGGTGTATGATAGACATTGAGGAAGGAACTATGACCCTCAAGGTTTATGATGAAGAGTTAAAAGTATATGTGAGGAACACAATGCAATACAAAGATGATATCGGCACAAGCAACACTATAGAGATAATAGACCAAGTAATTCCTCAAGAAAATGAAAGGCATAGACACCAGTCACCACTAAAACGGGTCTTAAGCTTATCCATTTTTGAAAGTGATGAGGATGAAGGAGAGTCTGAGGTACTCGCTATGATGGAAAAACAACCTGAATGGATTAGATCTAGACCACACCGGTGGGAAGATCTAAGACCACCACCATCAGATGTCACTGAAGAACCAAAAACAGGGGTGAACATGAAGCAGTTACCAACAAATCTGAAGTATGTATTTCTAGACACTGAAAAAATTTCCTAGCTATTATCAATGCTAGTCTACAGAGTGTCCAAGAAGCAAAACTCATTCAAGTGCTAAAAAAATACAAGGGTGCAATCGGATGGGTAATTGAGGACTTGAAAGGTATAAGCCCGACCGTTTGCATGCACATGATCTTAATGGAAGATGATCACAAACCGGTAGTGCAACCACAACAAAGACTTAACCCAACCATGAAAGAAGTGGTACGCAAAGAAGTTGTAAAACTCTTGGATGCAGGCCTAATCTACCCTATTTCCAATAGCTCTTGGGTAAGTCCAGTCCACGTGGTACCAAAAAAAAGGGGCACGACGGTAATAAAAAATGAAAAGAATGAGTTGATTCCAACCCGAACTCTTACAGGTTGGAGAGTGTGCATCGATTACTGAAGACTAAATGTGGCAACGCGGAAGGATCACTTCCCATTACCATTCATTGATCAAATGCTGGAAAGGTTAGCCAGACACGATTACTATTGTTTCCTATATGGTTACTCGGGGTACAACCAGATTGTTGTTTCCCTTAAAGACCAAGAGAAGACTGCATTCACATGCCCCTATGGTATTTTTGTGTATAGAAGAATGCCATTTGGATTGTGCAACGCACCGACCACCTTTCAAAGGTGTATGACTTTAATCTTTACTGACATGCTCGAAAAGCTTATGGAAGTGTTTATGGATGACTTTTCAGTATTCGATTCTTCATTTGATAATTGTTTGACTAACTTGTCACTTGTGTTAGAAAGATGCCAGCAAACAAATTTGATCCTGAATTGGGAAAAATGTCACTTCATGGTACGGGAAGGAATAGTCTTAGGACACAAGATCTCCAACAAAGGTATCAAAGTGGACATAGCAAAAGTGGAGGTAATAGCAAATTTACCACCACTGGTAAATGAAAAAGGCATCTGAAGCTTCTTAGGACATGCGGGTTTCTACCGCAGATTCATAAAAGATTTCTCCAAGATTGCCAAACCACTGACTAGTCTGCTGGGAAAAGATACCTCGTTCTTATTTGACAAGGAGTGTAGGCAAGCCTTCGAGGCCTTGAAGAAGGAGCTAGTGTCATCCCCCATAGTTATTGCCCCCGATTGGTCTTTTCCTTTTGAGATAATGTGCGATATGAGTGATAACGCAGTAGGGGAAGTACTAGGGCAACGCAAGGAGAAGCTCTTGCATGTGATCTATTATGCAAGCCACGTACTGAACCCTGCTCAAATGAACTATGCAACCACAAAAAAACAACTCCTGGTGGTGGTATACGCGTTCGACAAGTTCAGATCCTATCTGCTGAGATCAAAGGTAATTGTGTATACTAACCATGCTGCTTTAAAATATCTTTTTGCCAAATAGGAATCAAAGCCAAGGCTACTACGATGGATCCTACTACTACAAGAATTCGACCTGGAAATCAGAGACAAAAAGGGTAGTGAAAACACTGTTGCTGATCACTTGTCTCGGATGACCCTGATTCAAGAAACAGAAGAAATGTACCCCATCATAGATGAGTTCATAGACGAACTTATCCTAGCCGTTACGCATATCCCATGGTTCGTCGATTACGCGAACTTTGTGGTAGGTGGACTCATACCTGATGACTTTGAATCTAACATAAGAAAAAAGTTTTTGCATGATTGCAGGTTTTATGTCTAGGACGATCCATTCCTTTACAAAAAGGGATTAGATGGCCTGGTCAGGAGATGTGTTCCAGAGGAAGAGCAGAGGCACATCCTAAAAGTCTGTCATAACTCAGAATATGGAGGACATTTTAGCGAAGACAGAACCGCAGCAAAAGTCCTCCAGTCGGGATTGTACTGGCATACATTGTACAAAGATGCACAAGAAGTGGTAAAAGAGTGCGACAAATGTCAAAGAACAGGAAATATATCCAAAAGAAATCAGACGCCTCAGAATGCCATGTTAGAGGTCGAACTGTTCGACGTGTGGGGGATAGATTTTATGGGACCCTTCCCACCGTTCTTTGGAAAGCAATACATTCTGGTCGCGGTTGACTATGTGTCGAAATGGGTGGAAGCAGTTGCATTGCCCACTAATGATGCGAAAGTGGTAATCAACTTCCTCAAGAATTATATCTTTGCATGGTTTAGGGTACCAAGAGCCCTGATTAGTGATGAAGGGACCCACTTTCTCAATAAGCTGATGGAGAACCTACTGCGGAAATTTAATGTCAAGCATAGAATCGCCACACCATACCACCCCCAGACTAGTGGACAGGTTGAGGTATCAAATCGGCAGATCAAGCAAATCCTAGAAAAGACTGTCAGTGCCTCACGAAAAGATTGGTCAATCAATCTCGATGACGTACTCTGGGCATATCGAACAACGTTCAAAACACCAATAAGTATGTCCCCGTATCAACTGGTCTATGGTAAAGCTTGTCATCTACTACTCGAACTTGAGCATAGGGTGTTATGGGCTACCAAATTCCTCAACTATGATCTTTCCAAAGCGGGTAAATCTCGGATCCTCCAATTACAAGAGCTAGAAGAATTCAAAAATCAAGCATATGAGAACGCCAAGATATACAAAGAGCAAACCAAAACATGACATGACAGGCGCATTCAGAAGAAAGAACTTCAGGAAGGAAAACTGGTTTTATCATTTAACTCAAGGTTGAACCTATTCCTAGGGAAACTAAGGTCACGATGGTCGGTACCCTTTGTGATACAAAAAGTATTTGCGCATGGAGCCGTTGAACTAAGAAATCCCGCAAACGGAGACACGTTCAAGGTGAATGGGCAGAGAGTTAAATCGTACATACAAGACCAAGAGGGTGGTCCAATCGATAAAATTCATCTCACCTAAGCAGACAGAGGACCGTCGAGCCATGTGAAATTAAATGAAGTGCTTCGTGGGAGGCAACCCACGCTTTTTATATCTAATCAGTTTTTTGTGTTTGTAGGTTTATACAGGAACTCTACAAGGAGGGAACATCACGTAAACAAATGTCTAAGTCATGAAAAAGAACAATTAACATGGCCAGAGGTACCAGCAGTTGAAACGAAGAGAAAGCCTAAAAACGGCCAAAAGGACAGCCTGACATGGCCACCCGTGTCTACTGACACTGACCGTGTCAGGAGGGGGAAAATCAGACAAAAAAGGTAGAAAACAGTGGCCTTCCACGGACACCCGTGTCAGGAACACTGAAGGTGACAGAAATTTTTATTTATCAACAGTAGCCTGACACGGGCGCCCGTGTCAGCTGACACGGCCCGTGTTAGGAGCACTGAAGATAATGTCCAAACCGTGTGGAAGACTAGTAGCCTGACACGGCCGCCCGTGTCAGGCAGGCGAAAATTTTGAATTTTTTTGGAAATTTTGAATTTTGAGTGGGCCCCACACATTTAATCTATCATGAACCCCAAATTTTCCCCATTAGCCTTATCATTATCTGATTTTCTCTTACCATCTCATCATTCTCTCAAATCATTCTTACTATCTTTCTCTAAAAAACCTTCTAACCTCCATTAAAACTCAAAACCCCACCATCTAACACCTTCCATAACTCCCATTTGCACTCACCTGTAGCCAAAACACTCTTCACTAATATTACTCCACTCGCGGCCCCCGTCCTAACTATGGTTTCGGAATTTCCTAACTCAACAGTTCAAATAATTTCTTTTTTTTGCAGGTCTAAAATGCCCCCATGGAGAATTCTCACCGGAAATTACTAACTCGCGGAAATGGCGAAGTCAGGGAAGCGCCTGAGTCAGAATCCAAATTCGCACAACATCGTGTTTGACAATCTGGAACAAGAACGAAGATACTAAATTCATCGGAAGCGCAAACTCACGTCGACGAGGTACATGTGTGAGCAGACTCTGAACGCTCTGGGGCTCAAAATGGAGGTATACCGGATGTTCCATGTTTTAGGAATTCTAGAGTTCATGAGTTCGGAAACGCTGACATACGAGCACATTACTCTCGAATTCCTCAGCACGTTGGAATTCCAGCTTGAAAAGCGGTGGATAGACACGACCAGGTATTATTTCAGCACTTTGCGTTTCCGGTTGTTTAATAATTATCATGAGCTGTCTGTTGAGGAGTTAGCAGCAATACTCCGACTCCCTCTGAACGGACCAGAAGCGGTCCCAGACGGGTTCTAACCTAAGGATTTCTGGATTGCCATCACCGGGAGGACGGATTACTCCTCCAAAGGTGCGAAAGCCTCGGGCATCCAAAATCCATGTTTCAAGTATGCTCAAAAAGGTTTAGCCTATACCCTGTTTGGAAGAGGCGATAGCACAGGGGTAGCTACTCAGAGAGAGCTATTCTTTATGTACTCGATGGCTCAAAACAAAGCCATCAATGTAGCTGCCTTTGCAGCAGACTATCTGGGCAGAGTCTCCCGAGAAAACTCCGGAGGCATATCCGTAGGGGGAATGATCACCCAAATCGCTGAGCATTTTGGGTATCAAGTTGTTTTACTCGAAGACACGCCAATTGTAGGTAACACCAAAATTGACATGTCTGCTCTAATTTCACAAGGTATGATTGTTGTTGCCCCTACTTACTATTTCGTACTTATCCATAAGAGGTTTATTATCGCTATGACGGATCCGGACAGAGTTGCTATTACTGACTGTGCTAATTGGTTGTATGTGAGCGCTGACCCCGACGCGGATGAAGGCCACGAAACTGACCATTTTACTGCAGGTGAGCAATATATGGATGACCAGGTGGAAGGAACGGAAGCAGAAGAAGAATATCCTCAAGAACCCCCTGAGCAGTTTGTACCACCACATCAGCAACCCACCCAACAGGAGGCGGGTTCATCATCCCGGTCCACTGGCCAATGGAGTTGGGTATAAACGAAAATAGGTGACTTGAGAACAGAACAACAACGACAAGGCATCGAGCAAGCCCGTCAGGGGGCGATGTTGGATGAGATGAGCAACATGATGCAATAGTTGATGCTGCATTTCCCGCAACCACCTCCTCAGTAGGGTACTGTGAGTGCCCTCCTTCGCTCTTGTTCGCAAACATTGTGGACAATGTTGAGTTCAAGTGTGGGGGATATTTTATGTCTTTTATTGGTATTGTATTCTCCATATTTTGTTATTGTGTTATTTTACTTTTGTGCATTCTAGATTTGATTTTTCTATTTGAAGGTACATTATGCTGCGAGTGTGTCAAGTCTGTGTTGATAGGTTGGAAATAGTAATGATCACGAGTGGATGAAAGGATCACGCCACACACCATGGCTTGTTATGAAGGATCTCCCCAAGAATTTGACACTGCTGAAAGTAAGATCGGACGCAACATATACAACTTAACCGACATGAGTATCATGTACATTCCGAAGTAAGGAAGAAATCGCACTAAACTAATGAGTACTGTGGATCCTGTCAAAGCTTAACCAAACAGAGTGAGTCATAAAAATCCAAACACATTGATCATCATGAGAAACATTCAGGTTTGTCTTTATCACCCTAAATTTGCATAGACTCTCTGGGACTATCACTGCATGACACACACACTGAGGCACGTTGTTTGAAATTAACCCCGAGCCTTTCTAGCCATCCTGAATAGTTATATCCCTCGTTAACCCCATTTGAGCCTATATCAATTTGTTTGTTTAAACCCCATAAATGTACCCCTTGGCCAAAAACACTTCCTTACCCTGTTCAGAGTCATGGTAATGCATTCAAACTTTGTTGAAAAGCTAAGTTTGGGGTAAAAACCCCAAAAGCTCTCAAAGCCCAAGAAAGTGCGAGACCAAAAAGAAAAAATGATGAGTCGAGAGAAAGAAATAAAAGAATAAAAAGAGAAAAAATTATAACTCGAAGATTCAAAAAGAAGCACGAAAAATGGCATTCAGTGAAGAAAAAAAATAAGAAGAAAAGAAAACCGAGCAAATAAAAAGAAACAAACACAATATGTAACATCGACTCTGAACCAAAAGCCACTTGTTTTCCGTTTTTTTGAATAATCCATACCCTAACCCATGCCAAGTTACAACCCGAAAGACCTCAAAAGTGCGTGTGTTGTGTGTAGGTGATAGGAAAAAAGAGACTATTCAAACTTGTGAGTGATATTGCATACTCTGAATTATGAGTGAAAACAGTTTACCCTGAGAGAATTGGTGAGAATGTGATATAAGTTGACAGGTGAAACGGTGCTTTGAAGTGGAAGTGCGAAGAAAGACTTACAAAGAAAAGTAGGACTTATGGAAGGAAAAAGGAAGACGTTAGCGAATGATCTCAACAGTGGTGGAAAACATAAAGAATTCTGGGGAATGACAATGTGTCTGAAACATTACTTGGGACAAGCAATGAGCTAAGTTTAGGGTTGTGATCAGTCACCATTTGCATTGAGTTTTCGTTACTGATCCGACACGAAACAGAGGCTTTTGACACACTGTGCAAGCATTTATGATATGTTTCAAGTTAGTTTTACTCCCGTCATTTTATTTAAGCAATTTTAATCATTGTTATCTTTTACTTATATTTTAGTGATTTTATGCGTGAGATAGCTGTGTTTTTGTCCGACAGGTCCAGGTAGAAGAACCAGGGAACTCAGAACGAGACAATGCGAGATTCCGGCAAGCAGAGGAGCAGAAAACCCCGGTACAGGAGTCCTGACACTGCCACCCGTGTCACTTGACACGAGCCGTGTCAAGCAAAGGAGGACGTGTTGAAGAATACAGTGACCTGACACGGCCACCCGTGTCAGGCACCACACTCAGCCGTGTCACCTATGCCAGGGGCGTGTCATCCAGGACAGTAGGCTGACACGGCCACCCGTATCAGCTGACATGGGCCGTGTCAGCCCAAGCCCAAAAATTCGGTTTCTCTCGGGCTTTTGTTCGTCGGGCTTTTTAGAGATATTTTTGACTTGTCCAACTGCTGCTTGGAATTTTCACTATAAAAGAGGGTCTTCTGCCAAAGAAAAAATCATCTTGGAATACGGCAAAATACAGTATTATGAAGCAATCAAGTATTACAGAGATCAAAGTATTCAGAGAGCTGGAGGTTTTCATGAGCGGGAGCGATTGAAGATCAAAGTCATCCAATTACTTGTAATGTGTAATTTTTATCTTGAATTTGTTTTAAACAATATGAGTAGCTAAACCCCCCAATGCTAGGGAGGTGTCCCTGATTTAGAATTGTAACGAATTTGAGTTTACATTTGCATTTAGAATATTGTTTTTACGGTAACCTTTTGATGTGTTTATTGCTTTCTCTTTCGGACCAATCGAGATTGATTTGTGGTTATCAATTAGGCTGGACCGCCATTGATAAGGTTTTCATAAGGTTACTCTATAGTAGATATCACCTAGGACTAGGGATGCCCCATATGAACCAGAGTATTCTTGATATTATACAACTTAACTTCATCCTAATTGGCTATGGACATGGAAATTAGGGTAGATTGATTAAAGGTTTTCTCACCAAGGACTTGGGAGAAAATACCTTTAAGAACTGGTAGTAATTGATATTTGTTGATGCAATAGTGACTCAGAGTTGTTACAGGGATAAATCATACACCTTCCCTGACATTGTTCCTTTTTCTCTATAAATCCTTATTTTTATCCTTCTTTACCTTTACTTTTATCATTATATTTTTACACCTAAAAATCAAATTAATACTTTTTGTTTAATTGAATGATAATTTAAACTCAATATTAACTTGCAGTCCTTGAGATCGACATTCGGAAAATTTCCCCATTATTACTATAAAAGGCAAAATAGTACACTTGCTATTTTCCCGATCAGTCACAATCGTACTAACTGTCCTAGTGTTGGAACGAGCACAACAAGATAAATTCACATGTACCTCTTTTGCAATATATAAAAAACAAAATTTATTTCATATTATAAGTTTGTGAGGAATACCATTACATAAACAACAACACAAACAACTACAACAATTAAATTACGATTAGTATAACAAAGCGATTACAACCATCGAAACAATTTTGAACATATTATGCACCATCTTGCGAGCGTCTTTGTCAGTCTTAATATCCATCCATTCACGCACTTCTCCATTTTGGTTGAACGTGGACTCAAGCCATTGAATCCTTCTTATCCTTTCACCATCAGCAATTTCCCCTTCTAACCAACGGTGCAACGTCCGATTAAGACTTTCAAACGGATCTATATTCCAAAGTCGAATCTTTATCGGAGACACGACGACGAAAAAGATTAAATCGGTATTTCTCTTGCGAATGTGAAAAGACATGGTTAGAACTCAAAAACTTGAATGAGATTGAAGTTGAATGAGAGAGAATATGGTTGTATGGTAAAAGTTGTGTGAAAAACATGGGTGAAGGGCAAGTTATTTATAGAAGAACCTTCAAAACTGCATGCGCCAAAGGGGTAGGCGCCACACATGTGATCACATGCATGCGCACATGCAACCACACGCATGAGCCAGCAGCCTTGGCGCCTCTATGCATTGCTTTTAAAGCATGCGCCAGTGGTGCCAACGCCTCCTCTTCCTTTCAAATGGATGCGCCAGTTCATCTGACGCATCTATTTGGAAATGTGGTTATTTCAATAATTTTTTTGAAAAATTGATTATTTTAAAAATTAAATTGAAAAATTGTGGTTATTTTTAAAAAAAATCACTATCATCAATCCATGACACTTTTTCATTTTAGTACAGTTATAGTATACAAAAAATATTATATATTTTTGATAATTTTGAAAAACAATTATCATTACACTTTTGTCATTTATTTTATTACATACACAATTTTTTTTCATTTGCTAATAAAATATTTAATAATCTTTTTTAATTTGAACTTTACTGAATATATTAAATATATTTTCAATGCATTAAATATGTATCCTAACATCTATCATCATAGATATTTGTTAAGACTAACTTTTATTTCATAAAGGAATTTTTAACATGTAAGTCATATACACCACCACATGAACTTAAATTTAACACTCACTATAATTATTTATATTCTCTTAGCATTTTCATTGCACAACAAACATATCCATCATAAATTAAATTATATGCGTTAGTTTTATCTATAATTCTATGTTATGGTATATCCAAACAAAAATCACAATTCAAAATAAACAATGAACCCACATTCTTGTAAATTTTCTCGATAAAAACTTATCAACTTACAATAATCTAAAATATATTCAAATTAATTTTAATATCAAGATTAAAAAGAAATAATATTTTTATATTAAAATACACAATATGAAATAAATCATTTTAAATCAATACTACAATTTCGATTTACAATAACATTAATTTAACAATGTTATTTTTTTTTTAAAGTGCTATTAAAAATTTCAATCAGAGACGTATGATAGCACTTCTATATAGAGCGTTATTATATGGGTCATTGTGGAATAGCGCTTTTTACAGAACCATATTATAAGCACTATTAAAATTTTCAATCAAAGACTTATGATAGCGTTCGGAGGTACAATTGATTTCTTTCCAGTTTAATGTATACTATAGTATCTGAAATTTATGGTTCCTTATGAGTAAATTATGTTACTATGATTAATTGTTTGCGAAGAAATTTGCACAGTTGAGACAAAGAGTTTACTCGTCTCTCTTTTGAAAATAGTTACGGGCAAAGATGATGATTCTACATATGCATTTTTGAAAGCAAATATTGAAAAAGTGCCATGTAAAAGGCTTATGAGCAAGTGTAACTGGTGAGCCTGCAACCTCATTATCCCATTTTCTTCTTCTTGCCATTAATCTTTAGAATCTCAGACCATTTGTATCTAATATTTCAATTTTGGTTTTTGTAGGTTCACTTTTGTGAATTTTTTTTTAAAATATCCAAAAATTTAAAAAAAATTTCAAAAATATCCATTTTTTCCAAAAAATTACAAAATTTGGCAATTTTTGCCCTAATTTTGTACATAGGTGCCACCCTAGTTGGCGCCTACCCTTAAAGGGTAGGGCAAGTCGCCACTAGGAGTGGCGCCTACCCTTTAAGTTTTTTTTTTTTTTTTTTTTTTTTTTTTTAAATATGTTTTTTTTTTTAAATTTTTTTTAATTTATAAATTTATATTTTTTCTAAATTATATTAATTTATATTAACACATATATATAAATAAAATTATTTACAAGATATATATATATATATATATATATATATATATATATATATATATATATATATATATATATATATTAATTTATATATATACTAATTTAATTTATAAGTAATTATTATTATTTAAAATTTTTGGAAGAATTAGGGTTAATCATGTTAAGGTTAATTTATCAATTATAATTAGGGTTTATTGATCGGTTATAATTAGAGTTTGGTAGTTATGACCTAATTGAAACCCTAATTCCCTATAAGATTAAGTAATCAAGTGCGACACTAATTAGGGTTAGGTAGACTGGTGTACAACCCAGATCTTTTCCTATAAATAAAGTGTTATTTCCTTGCATTTTGTTCACCACTGTTTCCTATCACCTTCTGTATCAAGTTGAGTTCATGGCATCCCCAAGACCGTCGTCATGGCAGCGAACATCATCAAGGCGCCCGGATCCTGAACCAGTAATCTTAAAAAGGGATGGGCATGTTATTTTCTCGCCTTTGAAACCTCCAATGGAGATGAAATTTTGGAACATCCGTTCGTTGGACCAACTAAAAAGGTCCTTGATGTCTTGGTTAGAGGGAGATTACCAACCTGGTGAAGTCATCAGAAGGATTCAGAGGCTTAGAACAAGGTTCTCATTTGAAACTGGAGAAACGATACGTTGGTGGGTTGAAGTTGAAAGCGACATTGATTGCATCCAAATGATGCATGGATCAGACGACATAGTGTTAACTGTTGTAATTTCTTAGATTTTAATGGTTGTTTGTCATGTTGTTGTTGTATTTGTTATTGTTCTAGTACTTGTTCTTGTTTTAGTACTTGTTTTTGTTCCAGTATTTGTTTTTGTTTTAGTAATTGGTGTTGTAATGTTAGATGTTTGTGTTTGTTGTTCAAGTGTCATCTTCTATTTGGAATAAAAAGTAAACTTTAATTTAAAATGATTTTGGTACACAGATTTATGAAAGTGAAAACTAAGTTGTGGAACTAGATCCACGATATGGACATTTGTTCTTATTATGCCCTAGTTGTCTACATATGCTACACTTCCTCTGCATTTTCTCTGCGACGTCCATTTCAGTTCTAATGCGCCTGCTATTTGGGCGACCACTTTTATTCCGCCGCATCGATTCGTTGTGCCAAACAATTTCCCCGTCATACTCTGGCCAATACGCCTCCAATGCTACCACCGGAAAGGGATTGTCGTATACATTGAGCAATGTTGCAACTTTGTAGATTGGAGACACTAGCGATAATGCATCGAAGTGGCTGTGTGAACACGCTGCAATGACATGGGAACAAGGCATACGATAGGCCTGAAATTGACCACAGTCGCACCAACGGTCTGGTATTAGGACCCTATACTCTTGTCTGGGCAGCCCTTGGTTGTGGTCAATTGTTTCCTTGACACTAAAAGTGTGGCCATGGCGGTCGAATTCCGTAACCCGATGGCTGCTGGCTTTGGCAGATTCCTGCCTCATAAACTTCATGCAGGCATCACTATATACTTGACTCGTCTGCAACACTTCATTCCAGCGCCTGCCTCTTGTTACGAACAACGTTGCCATCCGAAAATAGGTCGCACTCACCAATGCGGTTACCGGGAGGTTACGTATGCCCTTAAACACGCCGTTCATTGATTCCACAAGATTTGTTGTCATGTGGCCCCACCTCACCCCATCGTCGTATGATCTAGTCCACTTCGCTCTGTCGATATTATCGATCCACCTCCCTGCATCAGAATTTGCCAACACTATTTCCCGGCGATAGTATTGGAATCCAGGTTGGTTTAATGCATACCCCGCGTTTATCAAATGTTGCTTCAAGAAGTTATCCTTGAACTCCCGCATAAAATTTTGAGCAATATGCCTTATGCAGTAGACATGGGTAGACGGGGGGTCATGCCAACCATTTGCTGGATTATTGTATGCACTGTCTATTGAAGCGTGCCTGTCAGAAATCACGCAGATGCCAGCTTGTGGAGTCACGTGCGTTCGAAGATTCTTAAGGAAGAAACTCCAAGCAGCAGCCGTTTCTCCTTCCACCAATGCAAAGGCTATTGGGAAAATATTTGAATTGCCATCTTGTGCGACCGCCATCAGTAACGATCCTTTGTATTTCCCATACAGCCAAGTTCCATCGACTTGAACAAGTGGTTTGCAGAATGTGAACCCGATGATGCAGGGACGGAATGCCCAGAAAAGTCTATGGAAAATTCCATTACCTTCTAGACGGGTTCCGTCAGGGGATTGTGCAGGCAAGGTCTCCATTATAGTAACCGTCCCAGGTGAATACAATCGTAGTGCAGCCAGGTAGCGTGGTAGTTGTTTGTATGATTCCTCCCAGTTACCGTACACCAGTTCAATTGCCTTGGTTTTCGCTAACCAAGCCTTTCTGTATGACGGTGTATATTTGAAAACAGCCACACAATGGGAGATAATTGTTTTGACCTTCAGTGACGGGTCAGCCTCAACTAGAGGTAATATGGAATGGCAGATCATGTCATGGCTAAGTTTGCGATGATCCTGTGCCATGTTGGTGTTGACGCAAATGTGAGCTTGAGATATGGACCCTATCACCCACGCATTATGCTTCTTCTTGTACGATGCCATCAACCTATATCCACACTCCGGATTTTTGCATACAATAACGTATCTTTCCGGATTTGATTTGATAACATCGTAGTCAACACAATTTTTCAAGTGCCAGTTCTTTATTGCTAACAGACACTCTTCCTTGGTCCGAAATTGGTCACCCTTCTTTAAGTCCTCATCAGACCTCATATATGGGTTGTAGAACATATCTGATGAGGGCTCATCCTCGCCCAAGTTAAGTGTTGTGAAGTGCGCAGGAGGTGAGTAGCGTTGCGCTATAGGTATTTGAGCTTGGTCTTCGTCTTCAGAATGACGGTTCACCAAGTCATCAACCACGTCTTCAGCATCATCAACCACATCGTCTTCAACGTGGTGCTCAGCATCTTGTTCGTCATCAATCACAGGATCAATAACCTGTGATTGAATATTCTGAGTTGGTTGAGGTTGTTCCAACACAATGTACAACACTATGTATTCGTAACCAGAGTACTCATGGGTACGAAGCATGTATTGTGTCTCCATGTCATTTTGAATCAATGACTTATAAAACTTGACAGAGTTGTTTTCTGAAAAAAAAGGTTGTTGATAAAAAATTTGGGACACGGGTTGTCTTAGTTTGGACTCAATCTTCCTCTTCAGATAAGAGAAGTCAGCTCCTCTATTTAGACAAAAACGAGTGCATTCGGTGTTTCTAAATAGGAAGCCAGACATATCACATTCATAAGTCTCACCATTGACGTGAGCTTTGACTTTGTATTGTGATGAAGATGCCATGTTTTGTGAAGACATTGTGAAGGTTTTGTGAAGGTTTTGTGTAGGTTTTGTGAAGGTTTTGTGAAGGTTTTGTGAAGGTTTTGTGAAGATATTGTCAAGGTTTTGTGAAGATTGCTGTGAAGATATTGTGAATACCTTTGCGAAAATGTGTGTGAATATTTATACTGCAGGAATCTTACTGCCTATCCATCAAGTCTTCACCACCTAGCCTGAACTTAGTCTCAGAGATTCCCATGCATGCCTGTTCCCCATCAAGTCTTCACCACCAAGTCTGACAGATTCCCACGCATGCCTTACATGTGTCACACCATTGAATGCAACACTCCCACCTAGTCTGTACTAATGCATGCCAACCTATCCACCTAGCCTGAACTTAGTCTTAGAGATTCCCATGCATGCCTGTTCCCCATCAAGTCTTCACCACCAAGTCTGGCAGATTCCCACGCATGCCTTACACGTGTCACACCCTTGAATGCAACACTCCCACCTAGTCTGTACTAATGCATGCCAACCTATCCACCTAGCCTGAACTTAGTCTCAGAGATTCCCATGCATGCCTGTTCCCCATCAAGTCTTCACCACCAAGTCTGGCAGATTCCCACGCATGCCTTACACGTGTCACACCCTTGAATGCAACACTCCCACCTAGTCTGTACTAATGCATGCCAACCTATCCACCTAGCCTGAACTTAGTCTCAGAGATTCCCATGCATGCCTGTTCCGCATCAAGTCTTCACCACCAAGTCTGGCAGATTCCCACGCATGCCTTACACGTGTCACACCATTGAATGCAACACTCCCACCTAGTCTGTACTAATGCATGCCAACCTATCCACCTAGCCTGAACTTAGTCTCAGAGATTCCCATGCATGCCTGTTCCCCATCAAGTCTTCACCACCAAGTCTGGCAGATTCCCACGCATGCCTTACACGTGTCACACCCTTGAAATTCTTAAAATCGTGTTAGTAGTTTCTTACAAATAAAGTAAAATAGTGATTATGTGTTTAAAATAATATTCAATCTTATTTACGCTTAATTATTTATTTTAAATAAGATTCCCACGCATGCCTTACACGTGTCACAGTTTTTCATCATCAGATTCCACCAAGTCTTCCCCAAGACAAGACAACTCCCACCTAGTCTGCACCAATGCATGCCAACACTACCACCTAGTCTGCACCTATTCTGCAAGATTCCCATGCATGCCTTCCACGTGTCACACCTTTGCATCATCAGATTCCACCAAGTCTTCCCCAAGACAAGACAACACTACCATGCATGCCAACACTACCACGCATGCCTTACACTTGTCACATTTTTGCATATTCAGTCTACTTGAAAACGAGTATAAATAGAGGGTCATTCTTGCAAGTTTTCATCAACCACTAACACTTTTATTCAGAGAACTCAGGCGAAACTTCTCATCCACCAAGCTTCTTCCTACATTGCAGTCATGTCTCTTCTTACCATGGGCCAAGAACACAGAGGAACTAGGGCAAACATTGCCTCATTCGTAAGTTTTTCTTGAACATTGCCTCTTTCGTATGTTTGTAATTAGTTTTTTAAAAGTCCAATATAATGATTGTTTATATTGTTTATTTTTAAAGGATCCCAAGAAATTTCGTCAACGTTCACACCCAATGCCTTATCCAGACCCATGGTGCGTACCTTACATAGAGCGTGCGGGTTTCGGTCATGTAATGCATGTCGTAAATGCCACCATTGATGCCAAATTCATTTTGGCTCTGTGTGAACGTTGGAGACCTGAGACACACACTTTTCACCTACCAACTGGTGAATGTACCGTCACATTAGAGGACGTGTACATGCTTTTAGGTCTTAGAATAGATGGTAAGCCTGTTACCGGAAATGTTCAACAGCCTAACCAAATATGTGTTCAAATGTTGGGGGTAGATCTGGTCGAGGGTGAGGGGTCTGCCAAAGCAAGGGGTCAGGGTATTAAATTATCTAGCCTACAATTGTACCACGACTCCATAACTTTGACTGAGGAATCCTCCGAACAAGAAAAAGTCATAAAAACCCGGGTTTACATTATGCTATTGTTTGGGAACTTGCTATTTCCCGAAGGGACGGGAAATAACATAAATTTTATGTACTTGAGTTTGCTCGGGGACATTGATAGAATAAGCACATATAGTTGGGGTTCTGCAGTATTAGCATTCCTATATAGCTCTTTGTGTAAAAATGCACAAAATGAGCACTGTACATTTTCTGGATGTGCTTTTTTGCTCCAAACATGGGGGTGGTGGAGATTGCCGAGGCTAGCCCCAGAAAATCCTAATGACTACTCCTTCCCCTACGCAACTAGGTAAATTTATGATCTTATTTCATTTTGTATATTTATTATATAATTATTTGTAACTAATATTATTTATCTTTTTTTGTTTAGGTTCATTACAACCGGACTGGATTACAGTCTTACCCCCAAAAATAAAATTATATTTTATCGTCAACTGTTGGATCGTCTCCGAGCACAGGATGTATTACCACTAAATCACTCAGCTTCTAACTGATTTATTAATATCATGCATTCTCGATAAATAACATATTTACTTTTTTCTTTGCAGTTTATTTAGAGGCCATATTTGGGATTGGAACATCAACCCAACCCCGAAGATGCAGCTGTTTGGACAGCAAAAACGGCCATAATGCGGTTCACCACTGTGGAGATGCACCAGAGTGACCGTGTCAAGCTTCAATTCGGAATGCATCAAGAAATCCCAGGCCCCCCAATGTCTATGGAACCTTGGCATCTAAAAAAAGTCAGCCACCAGTGGTATGCCCAAAATTGGAAGGAATTTGCTAAGGAGTTTCGTAAAATGTGGAAAGACCGTGCCCACTATGTTCTACAATTTCCGGTGGCGCCCAACGAAATGAAGCCGACAAGGGAATATGTGGATTGGTATAGAGCAAATACCAATCCAGAAATGATTGTGTCTGACCCGTTCTATTTGGACGATCCCCGGATGCAACAACCATATTTCCAACAACAACAACCACCACAGTATTCCCAACAACAACAACCACCACAGTATTCCCAACAACAACAACCACCACCTTATTACCAACAACAACCACCACAACCTTTTTACCAACAACAACCACCACCACCTTATTACCAACAACAACCACCACCACCATATTACCAACAACAACCACCACAACACATGTCCACCCCCCAACCAAATCAACAATACATACCACAAACTCAATCCCAATACCATGAAGACTACCAACAACAAACTCAACATTCCCACCACCATCAACAGTCCCAACACCTACCACAATATCAATCCCCCTACTTCCACCAATCCCAACACTTCCAACACGACAATTTCCCAAGCTCTTCCAGTCCTCCACCTAGCCCCGACACGGGTATACAAGAGGACTACCAACAGGACTACTACACACCACAACAAACATTGCACTTTGGCCAACCCGATTCAACCCTAAACTACCAAAGACCACAATTCGAGGGCGCACCCAGCAGTAGTCAGTTTGTCCCACCGAGACAAAGCTTCGAGGGCGCAGAGGGGACTCGTCTTTCCTACAGCACTGAAGGGACTTCGACCCAACCACAACGGCAAGCGGCAAGGGGGCGCGTTAGGGCAAGGGGTGGTAATAGGGAAGCACCACCACCACGTGAACCGTCTAGGCGAGTAATTAGACCTCCCCCGTGCGGATCGTACCAGGGACCGCATCATATGTGATTAATCATATCTTTGTAATATTTGTCTTGTCTATTATTTAAATAAAAATATTTTCTGTTTATTATCTTTATATCTTATCTTTATCTTTAAAAATATTGTCTATCATATCTTTATACTTATATAAATTAATTTTTTTTCCAAAAATTTACAACTAATATTAATTACTTATAAATTATATTAATATATATATATATATATAAATTATATATATATATATATATATATATATAAATTAATATATATATATATATATATATATATATATATATATATATATATATATATATATCTTGTAAAAAAATTTATTTATATATATGTCTTAACATAAATTAATATAATTAAGAAAAAATATAAATTCATAAATTAAAAAAAATTAAAAAAAAAAAAACATATTTAAAAAAAAAAAAAAAAAAAAAATTAGGAATGGGCATAGGCGCCACTCCTAGTGGCGACTTGCCCTACCCATTAAGGGTAGGCGCCAACTAGGGTGGCGCCTTAGTGTAAAAAATGGCCAAAATTGGCCATTTGTGTAATTTTTTTGAAAAATTGTATATTTTTGAAATTTTTTTGAATTTTTTGGATATTTTAAAAAAAAATTCCACTTTTGTGAGAGAAGTTAAAGAAAATAAGTTTTACTAGATAGACAATATCACACGATTTATCGACATGTTTGTGCCAATAATTTATTTAATTTTTTTTTTATGATTTCTACATGTTTTTCCAAAAAAAATCGGAATGACATAATAGAGTGAATATGTAATAGCATTCTTTAGTACAAAAAATTTAAGGTTTCTCTTGATATTTGTGTTAATTTAGTTTCAGTGCTTGAGGTTGGTGATAGAGTGTTTGATGTGTTGTTTACTTCTGGTGATACATACTTGCGTGGTGATGATTTGAATAAGGTTCGACTTGTTCTTTATTATTATAGGATTGTTATTATTTTATGTTGGTTTATGTGTCGATGAAAGATATGCTTACTGATTGTTTCTTATTTTCATCTAATGGATACTAGGGTTGTTAATTGGGTGGCTAGTGATCTAGTGACTTCAAGAGAGATGAAGGTATAAACATTTTGAAAGAGAAACACACACTCCAACATCTTATCGGGATAACAATGAAAACAAAAATGGAGCTTTCATCATTGACTCAAATCTAATGTCGTAGGTGTTGTGTTGTACTTATTTTTTATATAAAATTCTAATAGCCTCTAATGGATAAGTTTTGGGTCTCCACCGTGATTGATTCTTCTAAATAGAAATAATTCTAATTAAATTTTTAATTGACACAAATTAATTGACCATGTATTTTTTTATTACGTGTTTTGTTAAAATTTGTATTTTAGAAGAGTGTATGTGTTATCTTTGCAGAAATATTGAGTTACATACCATTAGTAGAAAAAACAACAAGGTTATTTAATAGCGCTTTTGTAAACAACACTATTAAATAGTGTTCAAAACTAGAAACATGATAGCCTTTAAATGAAAAACGCTATATAGCATTCACTTTCAATAATTCTTAAAAAGCACTATCATAGCCACCAAACCTATAATATCAGGAGATTTAATAGCGCTATTAAGGTCTAAAAAAAGTTATTGAATATCTTTTTTTTTTTTTAGTGAATTTGGTAAATTCTTGCCCAAACAAAAATACAACTAAAACATATTCTTGATATTTTTAATATTTTATTTACACCATTTTATGTTACCAATACATGCACCATAAGATGTGTTTTGGGCCGGTCATATCTCCCTCAATCCAGCCGCATCTCCATTGATTTGGCAATCTCAAGACGAAACACCTCGAGTCTGAATGTATCAGTCAATCGTTCAATCGACTTCTAGAATATTCTTCTGATCACCAGAATATCATGTACCTAACTAGAGCAGATCCAACGGTCTTCTGCTTATATATATATATATATATATATATATATATATATATATATATATATATATATATATATATATATATATATATATATATATATATATATATATATATATATATGGAATAACGTCAAATCAGGTAACAAGTATCAAACACAATTTAAATACTTTCTCATTATTTACATATTGACTTAGGCATCAGAGTGTTAACCTTGCAGGTACACCCCCGCTCCGTCGTATTAGAAGCTCTCCTCTACCATAGCTTCTGCAACTCTTCACATTTCTGGTTCTAAAACGGAACAATGACGCCATTTATGGGAAGCAACTTCCGGTTCCCATATTTTTCATCAAGAACGACTTGTTTTTTACTTCAACATCTTTACTGTAAACCAGTCGGAACATTGAAGAAGATGATTGAAGAACTTGGCTCCATTTTGGATCTAGTCTTTCACAAACCATCATCAATTTACGTGTACTGAAACGTAAATTGACGTCGATTCAAGAGTTCAACAAATTGATAGTTTTGAGTTAGGATTCCAAGATAAGGACCTTGATAATCAAATGTCTCCAAGAGACTGTCGTCCTCTTTGCTATATATTGACACGAGAGACCCGCATCTTTGCTCGATCTTGCTATTGTTATTGTTGTTGTTGTTGCTATTTCAGTTGTTATTATAGTTATTGTTGTTGTTGTTGCTATTTCAGTTGTTGTTATTGTTGTTGTTGTTGCTATTTCAGTTGTTGTTATTGTTGTTGTTGTTGATATTGGTGTTGTTGTTGTTGTTACTGTTGTTGTTGTTAGTGTTGTTATTGTTGTTGCTAATGTTGTTATTGTTGTTGTTGTTGTTTTTATTGTTGTTGATGTTATTCTTGTTGCTTTTGCTCTTGTTGTTGCTGTTGTTACTTTTGTTTTTGTTTGATGGCGTTGTTGTTGTTATTGTTGTTGTTGTTATAATTGTTGTTGTTAATGACGATGTTGTTGTTGTTGTTGTTGTTGTTGATTCTCCTGTTATTGTTGTTATTGTTGTTGTTGTTGTTGTTGGTTGTCTTGTTGTTGTTGTTGAAGATGTTATTATTATTTTTTGTTGGTGTTGTTGTTGTTACTATTGTTGCTGGTGTTTTTTTTTTGTTATTGAAGTTGTTGGTATTGTTGATGATGTTGTTGTTGTTGCTCTTTTTGTTGTTGTTGTTGTTGCTATTGGTGTCGTTATTGATATTATTGTTGTTGTTATTGTTATTATTGTTGTTATTATTATTATTTTGGTTGTTCTTGTTGTGTATTATAAATATTTAGTATTATATATTATGATAGAAGTTCTCAACGTGGTCAGTAAAAGCATGTGGAAAAAAATTAAAAAATGGGCTGACTAACTTTTCACCACGGTTAGAGCTTTCAATCGTGGTGAAAAATGGGTTGACTTGCATTTATCATAGTTGGAAGTTCCAACCATGGTGAAAAGTGGGATGACTACATCTCACCATAGTTGTAATTTCCATCTGTGGTGAAATATAACACGTTCTCCTGTTTTTCACCAAGGGCCTTAGCCTGTGGTGGAAAGTAGTGCACTTACTATAACGCCCAACGCTACTACGGGCGACCATCTACGATGGAGTCCTTCTCTCATCTGTGGTAATATATATTTTTTAATTGTGTATGCACAATGGATTTATCACCATGAGTCTAACTAAAAAAACACCTTTTATAATACATTACAAGATAAACTCAAGGTAGTTGTCAGAGTTAGGTAACATCTTTAGACCATTCATTTGAAACATTATCTTTTATCTTTTAGGTGTTGTGTTGTACTTACTTTTTATATAAAATTCTAATAGCCTCTGATGGATAAGTTTTGGGTCTCCACCGTGATTGATTCTTCTAAATAGAAATAATTAATTAAATTTTTAATTGACACAAATTAATTGACCATGTATTTTTTTATTACATGTTTTGTTAAAATTTGTATTTTAGAAGAGTGTATGTGTTATCCTTGTAGGAATATTGAGTTACAATAGCATTAGCAAAATAAAAAAAACAAGGTTATTTAATAGCGCTTTTCTAAAACAATGCTATTAAATATAGTGTTCAAAACTAAACCATGATAGCCTTTCAATGAAAAACACTATTACAGTATTCACTTTCAATAGCGCTTAAAATGCGCTATGATAGCCACCTCACCTATAATATTGGAAGATTTAATAGCGCTTAAAAGTCAGATTAAGGTCTTAAGAAATGCTATTGAATATCTTTTTTTGAATTTTTTAAGAAATTAACCTAATTTTTCAAGGAAATTCCCAAAATAACTCTGGTTTCAAAAAAAATTCCAAAGTACCCCACTTTTAGGAGGAGGCGCCAATCCAATTGGCGACTCCTCTTAAAAATTGAATGGAGGCGCCAATTGGATTGGCTAGGGCACATGCCCTAGCCAATCCAATTGGCGCCCATGTGTATTACTTGAGAGGAGGCGCCAATTGGATTGGCACCTCGGTGTAAAATGCAATTTTTTTGTTATAAATAGATGTGTTGTGTGAATCATTATTCCACATCTCATTTTATCATTTGGTAATCATGTTTGGTGTTCGTCGCCGATGCAGAATGGTGATTTACGCGAGACAAACCTCAGATGCTGATGTTGTTCTGGAACATCACTACGTTCGATCAACTGAAGAGGGAGTTGGTTCGTTGGTTAGATGGGAAAATACCAGAAGGGGAAAAAATTAGAAGTATTGAGAGACTCGACAGTATCTTTGGTTGGGTGCGAATGAAAACTGATAAGGATGCTAGGGAAATGATGTTCGGTCGAGATGCCATCAATTTGATTGTTGTAATCAGTTAGAAATATTTCTATTTTCAGTTAGCTTATTTTGTACTAATGTTTGTTGTGAACCTCGTTGTAACAAAAACTTTATGATATATAATAATTTAAGTTTACAGAAATACAATGTTACAAAAAGCTTATAACCCAGATGATGCTCCTCGATTAGGACAGTTGTTCTTGTTGTGTCCTGGTTGACGATAGATACTACATAGTCTTATCATTTTACCTGTCGAATCCATTTCTGTCCTGATACGTGTGTTTTTTGGCCTTCATTTTTTCTTTCTACGCATCTCGCTGTTGTGCCAAACTATATCAACTTCGTATGGAGGCCAGTATTCCTCCATTGGTAGTACCGAGAAGCTTTTATTATATACATTCATGACGGTGACGGCCTTGTACACATCAGATAAATGGCTGTAAGCGTCTTGACGAGTATATGCGCATGCTGAAATGACATGGGAGCAAGGAATACGTAAGGCATAGAATTTTCCACAGTTGCACCAACTTCTGTTTAGTCTAACAGCATAGGCTAAATTTGGTCTCCCCTCGTTGTGGTCCATTGTTTCCTGGACGCTGAAATTTTGCCTATGACGGTCAAAGACTGTTACAGCATGTGTGCTAGCTTTGATTCTCTCCTCTTTCATGACTTTCATGCAACACTCACTAAATATTTTCCCATACATTAACACCACATTCCATCTTTCACCACTGGTTGCGAACGTAGAAGCCAACCTATAATAGGTCGATCTTACCAAGGCGGTTATTGGCAGATTTCTAATTCCTTTTAATACCTCATTCATGTATTCCACAAGGTTTGTTGTCATGTAGCCCCATCGACAACCTCTGTCAAATTCCCTTGTCCACTACTTTACTGGTATGTTATTCAGCCATCTTCCTGCGTCTTCATTAGACAGTCTAATTTTATCACGATAATATTGAAATGACGGCCGAGTTAGAGCATACCCAACATTCACCACCTTCTTGCGAAGCTTCTTATCTTTTATTGCATGCATGATGTTTTGTGCAATATGTCTAATTCAATATACATGGGTAGAAGGAGGATCATGCCATCCGTTGTCATGGTTGTTGTAGGCACTCTCAATGGCAGCATGTCTATCAGAAATCAAATAGAGATTGGCTTATGGAGCCACATGCGTTTTGAGATATCGAATAAAGAAACCCCATCCACCAGCCGTTTCACCTTCAACCAGAGCAAAGGCAATGGGAATGACATTGTTGTTGTCGTCTTGTGCAACCTCCATAAGCAAAGTACCCTTGTATTTGTCATAGAACCAAGTGCCATCAATTTAAATAATAAGTTTGCAGAATGTGAAACCTTTGATGCATGGGTCAAACGCCCAAAAGAGACGGTGAAAGATTCTATTACCTGTAGCACAGGTTCCGTCTGGCATCATTGCTGGCAATGTCTCCATAATTGCCACAGTTCTTGGGACATATGTTTTTAGTGCCCATAAAAACCGTGGCAACTCTTTGTATGAATCCTCCCAGTTGCCGAATACCTGTTCAACAACCTTTATCCTCGTAATCCATGCTTACTTGTAAGATGAAGTATAATTATATGTTGTTTTGATATGGGATATAATTATACTCACCTTCAGTGATGGGTATTTATTAACCAACGGTAGAATGTATTGACATATCAATACAGCGCTTAATTTACGGTGATCTTGTTCAACGTTAGTTGTAATGCAACTGTGAGGTGGGTCTATTGAAGCTCTCTCCCAAGACTCATTTTTCTTTTTGTAAGATGCAGCCAACCGAAACTTACAAAGGATGTTACGACATTCGATGACATACCTTCTCAAATCAGTATGTTTCACTATAAAATCAGCAGAGTTGTTCATGTGGAATTTTTTGATAGCTCGCACACATTCTTCTTTGGTATGAAACATGTCTCCCACCTTTAATTTGCCTTCTAATCATGGATACGGGTTATAGAAAATATTGTTAGATGTTTCATCGTCATGCAGATCCATGTTTGTCATATGTTGAGGCGGATTGTAGACATGACTAGGAGGTATTGGCGGTGGTTGATCATCATCTTCAATGTCGTTGTTCAGCATGTGATCAACCTGTATCTCAGTCTCCTCTTCTTCTTCATCAACGATGTTCACTTCTGCTTCTGCTGCTGGGTTGATGTCATCTGACCATTGTGGATCAAACTCACCAGATTCATCCTGACTGGTTATTTGAGACTGCTAAGATGGTATACATGGTTGAAGAGTAATATACAACTCAATACAATTGCAGCCTGAATGTTCATTACTAACAAACATGTATTCAACATTTTCATCATCCCGTACCTTAAGCGGGAAAAACTTGCATTGACTATTCTAAAAAAATATTGGATTTTGATACGTGATCTTTGACACAATACCCGATCCTATACAGGATTGTATTCTTTTTTTCAAATGCAAGAAGGTGGAATTTCTCTTGATCGTAAGTCGAATGGTATCGGTGTTTCGAAAATAAAAACCATATAACTCAGACTTGTATGTTTCACCGTTGCAGTGAACATTGACACTGTATTTTGGTGAAGATGACATTGTGCAGATGAAAACTATTTTCTTGCTGCAGATGAATGTGGATTGAGTCTTGGATGTTGATAGTAAGACACTTAAATAGGTGAGTGATTTGTCTCACATGCAATCTAGTTTGAAGTGATGTGTCGCACATGCAAGGTAGTCCGAAATGATCTGTCAACCATGCAAGCTACTCAGAAGTGACATGTCCAGCATGCAAGAGAGAGTACAGCCACGTGTCAAACATGCAAACACACACTCCAAATGAATTGGCTCCTCCTTTCATTCCTTGCACATGGGCGCCAATCCATTTTGCGACACCTTGTCTTGCATGCATGAAGACCTCGAAACCAAGCAATCAGACCTAGGTGTGTCATACATGTCCCTATGGAGGCTCCAATTTGAATGGCGACACCATGTAGAAAATGCACATGGGCGCCAATTCATTTGGAGACCACATGCAAACACAATTTTCCATGCTCCAATTCATTTGCCTATAAATTCATCCACACCACTAACACTTCTTCCACACAATCACTCACTACTTCTTCTACAATTTCATCTGCAACAACTTCTTGTAGTTTCATTTGCACCAACCGCTTTCATCCCTGACCAAATGTTTATCCTCATAATGGGCGAATCACACAGAGGAACGGTTGCAAACATAACAACTTATGTAAGCGTTTTATTGTTTTGTTATTTGTTTTAATAGAGTCCCTTTTAATAACATATCAACTTAGTAAAGTTTTTTGTTCTTTCTTGTATAGGATGTTTCAAGGTTCCGGACTCAGGTCCACGAATATGTCCACATGGACCCGATGATTCAACCTTATGTTGAACTCGTCGGTTTTGGTCATATAAGCAAGATTTTGTCTTGGTCGGTAGATAACAAATTCATTCATGCTTTATGCGAAAGATGGTGTCCTGAGACACACACATTCTGGTTCCCAACCGGTGAGTGTACTGTGACGCCAGAAGACGTCTACATGCTTTTGGGACTGCCCATTGAAGGTAAGGCTGTAAATAGTAAAGCCAACTATGCAAATTCAATTTGCATGGACCTCTTGGAGACTAATTTGTTAGATGATAACTCAAGAGGTCAAGGTATACTCCTTTCACGCCTTAAGTCATACTATAACAATTTATACTTAGATGAGCATTCTCCCGAAGATGCTCGAATAATAAAAACTAGGTGTTACATTATGCTTTTAATTGGTTCTTTTTTATTTCCCGAAGGTAGTGGTTCTAGTATGCATATTATGTATTTACCTTTACTTAGACATGTAGATAGAATAGGAAGTTACAGTTGGGGATCTGCTTGTCTGGCCTATCTCTATAGCTCTTTGTGCAAAAACTCACACAAAGACACATCTACCTTTTATGGATGTACTGTTTTGCTCCAAACATGGG
This sequence comes from Lathyrus oleraceus, assembly GCF_024323335.1. Lineage (NCBI taxonomy): Eukaryota > Viridiplantae > Streptophyta > Magnoliopsida > Fabales > Fabaceae > Lathyrus > Lathyrus oleraceus. Next base: position 374,710,911 of record NC_066580.1, read on the forward strand.
GTTGGTCAAGACTACCGTACCTAGCACCCGTCAACAAAAACCCTTTCACATTCCCATATGCACAAAAGTAAGTTGTTTAAATTGCTATATATTTACTTACTTCTTTAAAGATTATCATCTCTTACTAATATTTTTACCTTTTTGGTGTAGATGGTCTGTGTAAGAACAAAATTAGTTCTACAATAGAATTCCAGGATTTTGATGATAACAAAGGATGAAACCAAAAAAGGCACCCTAATGAAATTTTTCTAAGTATGCAGGACTCTGAACAGCAACAGAGGACTTTGATCATTTTATCAGATAAAAACCTTGATCAGATACAAAGTACTAGAAGATTAGACGCATCTAAGGAAGAAGTGCGCCCAAGAAGTTCTGAATCTGAGCAAAGCAAGACATTAAAATGAACCAAAAGCTCTAAACATTCACTGGTCCTAATTTTGATGATCTAGAAGACTAGCACTCTGAAAAGCTCTAATGTAACTTCAACATAATCTCCTTCTGACGCACGACTTCGAGATAACAAAGACTCTGATGAAGATTCACCAAATCCAGAAAGAGTAACGGAAAGAAATTCTCAATATGGAAATGAAGTATTTTAAGAAAGAAGTTATTCAGGGAGACAAATTGGTTATGGCAAGAAACACAGAAGTAATGACATTGAATGCTCATCAAAGACCAATATTATGTCATCACTCCAACGGTCCTTCTCACTACTATATAAAGGACAACCTACCTCATTGAGAGACACACAACAACGCACAGAAAAATCATTCACATTCTCTCTCAGTTTTTCATGAGTTACTGCTCATACGTGAAAACTCTTGCTTAAATATTCTGTTGTAATACTTGCTTACTCTTAGAAGCACCTTCTATTACAAATTTATTTTGCTAAATTGCTTTTGTTCCTCAAGTGACTCTGCGTAGTCTGTATACTTGAGAGGACTAAGAGATCATTCTCTTAGACGTTTGGTTGTATTAATCTTTCAAGATTAGTGGATTAAGTCCTTTTTGAAGGCGAAATCACCTTGGCCGGGTGGACTGGAGTAGCTTTGTTTTATAAGCGACCCAATATAAAATTATGTGTGTTCTTACTTTTGAAAAAGCTTTTAATTTTTAAAAACAATTCAAACCCCCCTTTCTTGTTTTTCTCACCTTCAGTTGGTGTAAGACCCCAATTTTGTCCTTAAGATCCCTCATGGCATCATATCATTGCATTGCATAACCTCAAGGATCTTTGAGGATCTTGACTTCCTTTCCCTTTGGGTAGGGACCTCTTGTGAGTGGTTTGAGATCACCAGGCCTGCTTGCATTATATATCATTGCTTTTCTTATTTTATTCACTAACCAAAAGCACAAAAATATGTCATTAACCTTTTGTTTTTGCAGTTTAAACAATCACAGGTCAAGCACTTCAAGGATTTCCTTTATGCAAGAGATGAGATATCTTTCTTGAGATGAGGATCACATGATCATTATATGGAGCTCATATGAGCTAGGTTTCATTTTGAAGCAATATCCCCAAGTGGTTGAAGCTCAAATTCATCAAAGCATGTCAAGGTCATTTGAGGACCAAATATTCAACTGTGTAGTCAATTAAGGGCTATGAGTTGGGGAAATGAGTTGAGACACTCCATTCATGTTCAAACAAGGCATATTCATCATGTCAAACATCTATCTTGAAGATTTTGAAGTCATGGCAAAAGTTTCCAAAAATGGAAAGTGACCTGTAATTTCAAGTTTCCAAAAATGCCAAGTTTTTGGTTCACATTCAACTTAGTTTTCCAAGATCAAAGATGTTTCAAATGGATTTTTGGTGAACATGAAAGTTGTAGATATTTCTCTCCCCTTTTCAAAAAGTCTTATTTCATTATCATCTGATGATTGATTGAGAAGTTATGGCCAAATGATCACAAAGTATACATGGGAATTCAAAGTGGCATAACTTTTGATTCAAAACTCCAAATTGGTCCACTCTTTTTGCAAAATGCTTCTCATGACCAATACTTTTCAGATGAGTCATTGCCATGCATGTGAGAAGCTTGTATGATCATCATTTTATTCATGTGCATTTTGGAGGGAAAATTCATAATTTGAATTTGGTTCAAGCTACAAGCAAAATACCAATTACATGTTGATTATTGGTGGATTTTAAGTGAAATTGAAGCTCAGCATGGCACTGTTCACGTGTGGCATGTGCATGAGCTTCACATTTGCATTTTTTGCATTTCACTTCATATCTCTCTAATCAATATTAATCAATGCCTAATTGTGATTTCAGTGTGATTAGTGGATCATATATAAAGAAAACCCTAACTGTAATCAGAAGGGAAGAACAAAAGTCAGATCTGAAAATCTCAAATTCCCTCCAAATTCTCTCTCTTCGGAACTCAAATTTCTTCACATGATTCTTCAATTTCTTTGCATAATCATGATCATGGAGCATCACTGAGCAAGAATCAACGTTTGGTTTGAGGAATTCAGTCCAGATTCAAGCAGATCGAGCACATGAACATATTGATGGATTTCTGAAATTGAGCTGGATTCGAGTGGTTCCAAGTGATTCTTTGTGCATAAAACTTCAAGGCAGGAGCATAGGAGAAGATCTGGAGATTTAGAGAGCCTGAGGACGCGAGTTCATAGCACTGCATTTCTAGTAGCTGAAAATTTCATCATCTCCTTTTGCCAATTTCTTGTTACAGTTGTATAGATCCTGTTGCATAGGTTATGCTGATATGTTTAATTTTGAATTTGGTTGAGAAATGAGTTCGTATAATGAACTTAAAGTTTTGGTGTTGAAAATGTTTTTGATCGATCCATAAAGCCTAGCACGAATTAGTTGATTTGAGCATGATATTTGGATTATGTGATGAAAGATCTTTCGAATGATGTATCGTTTGCCAAATTCTAGAAAATTTCATTTGAAGCTCCGCCGGAGAGGGCCGGAGAAGACGGTTGTTTCCGCCGTCTGGTTTGCTAGGGTTTTAGTCCGCTGTGGTGTCCACGTGTGTGCTAGCCTGTCTGTTCCATTGGCCTTGAATCATTAGACCAGGCCACGCGAGCTTTGACTCGTTGATTGTGCTGCCACGCATTTTAATGAAACGTTGTGTTTCAATCTGCTTGCGTGTTGCTGATGTGTGTGCTAGCGTAGCGTTTCCATTGGCTACCATTTGTTTGACCGTGCCTTGTATGCCATTGACTGCTGATTGTGCTTGCCACGCGTATTAGTGATGCGCTGCGTTTTACTTTTTAAACATGAGCCGTCTGATTGCTTTTTCGCGCCTGATCCAATGGTCCTCATTTATTCTGATTTGTTTTCAAATATTTGCTTCCCTCCAATTTTATTTGCTTATTCAAATATTTTGTTCATCTTTAAAAAATCATAAAAAATAGTAGAATAGTCCAAATTGACTCCAATTATTTTTCATGATCTTGTTTTAATGTCTAGTCTTTTTATAGCATTATTTTCATGAATTGTTTGTTTTTCTGGATTTTTAATTGTGGATTTTGATTGAACCTTATGCCAAATTGATATGCTACATTCAACGCCTTGTGAAATGCTATGTGTTGATCCAATTGATTTGAATTTTTGTGTGCTTAATCTTCACTCATGATATGAATTTTTGGAATTGGTTTGGAATTTTTATCATATGCTATCACTGTTTTTGACACATGAAGATATAGTGTGAAAATTTGTGTCACATTTTTTGCCTTGCATTTGTGCATTTTTGTTCACCTATCATTTGAACTCTTCTGGATTTGATATTTTGCACATTGTTTGTTCATAACATGAGAAACTTGCATAAACAATCTCATAGCCATTGTATGCTTTTCTGTTTTGTTTTGGATTTTCTAATTTGGATGTCCATTTTGTGCACACTTGCTTGCCTTTCCTTTACATTGATCATTTGATGCATTTTTTTTATGAATTGATGCTGGTCCTTTTGAGGACATTTTATGACATGTTTGAATGTGCTTTATGTAAAAGATTGACTTCTGTTTTGATCATTTGGTTTGGTTTTGGACCTAGTCTTTGCACTAGTGTTTCGTACATGAACTAACCTTGATTTGTGTTTCAGGTTTTAACACTTAGCATTAATGGTTGAGTTGCTCACCTTTTGAGATGCAAATTGGATTGTGTTCTGACTTCTTTGTGTTTTGTAGGATTCTAAGTTGATGAGTTGAGCTCATTGCTTCATTTGATTGCTTGACCATTGCTCATTGAATTATGTACAGTTGAATGGTTTCACTGTCTGTTTTCTGATTGGTTGTCTGAGATATTAACTGTTTAGCTTTTGTACAGGTACATTAGTTGCTTGCTTTTAGCTCTTGCTTGAGCTTTGGATTGTGGTTGATACACCACTTAGGTAGCTATTCTCTTACTCCATGTAGTCTGGAAGTCCTGTCACCTTTTTGGCAGGCATTTTGGCTGAGTCGTCCTTAAGAGGCTCTGTTTGTGTTTGTTTACATTTGTGCCAAAGACCTCTAAATGAGGCATGTGTTACTTGATAAGTCCTCCTAAGTGAAGAGGCAATTGATAGATAGAAGGGATTAGCAATCAATCCCCTGTTATTCAATGAGTCGTTCTTTATGCTCGCACTACGTGCTGATGCTCTTGAACAAGTACCCAAGATCTTTGTAAAGACTCAGTCAAGTGGAATAGGGTCCCTCTTTCTGGATCCCCACGCCTTCTTTATCATAAGCTCACCCAGGCCAGGGTTAAGAGCATGAGGTCTCATCCTCATTTCCATTTTGATCAGCTTCACCCTAACTCTCAATATTAGTGGTTAAGAGCTACAAACTACACTTGTACAGTTTGGCTTGTTTGTCGAGGTTGATATGACCCCTCTTGACTAAAGCCCATCCTTTGATTGAGCCTCTTGTTTGTATATAGTGTGTGATGCATTGTTTGCTTGATTGCTTTTGATGTGTTTGCATTTGATGCTTGTTTGTTGTTTGGAGTCGGATCTAAGTCCATATATTGGCTTTCTGTTTCCTTGTTGATTGTTTGAGGTGGATCTAAGTCCATATATTGGCATTCTGTTTCCTTTTTTGTTGTTAGGAGTCGGATCTAAGTCCATATATTGGCATTCTGTTTCCTGTTTATTGTTTGAAGTTGGATGTAAGTCCATATATTGGCATTCTGTTTCCTTTTCTGTGGTTGGAGTTGGAGGTAAGTCCATATATTGGCATTCTGTTTCCTGTTATTTGTGGTTCTCTTATGAGACTTTTGCTTTTGCTTTGAGCTTGCTTATTCCAAAGGAACTTACTTGGATCATCTCTATGATATCGAGAAAGGAACTCCTATTATGGTTGCATCCCTTAACCCTCACTTTTTGTTAACCTTCTCCATCTTTTCACCCTAACCAAAAATCTTTTGTGCAAACATTTGACTTTGTTTTCAACATTAAAAACCTAGGCCTTATGCCTTTGATTTTCAAAACTTTCTTTTCATAATACTCATGTTGAATTGAATCTTTAAGTCAACTTTGACCATTTTTGTACATACTTCTAATTGGTAATATAACCCACTCAATTGTCTTTTGTGGTTCAACATGTCCACTTCTTAATCAAATTTTTCATGCATTAGCCATAGGTTTGAGTTATCTCAGTGGTTGATGTAAACCTCACCTCATCCTTAGTGGTTGGATTGTAAGACTTCCATACTTATTATAGGGTTAACCCCTCACTAGTATGTCGAAGCCATCCTCACATGGTGGATTGTTGGTTCAGGTCGAGTTTTCTCCCTTTGATAACGAAAGACCTTGAGGCTTTTGTTTTAAAATAAATCCACTCTTCTTTTTTGAAATTTTTTACCTGAACTACGGGGTTTTGATCCTTATCTTTCATGAGAGGGTACGTAGGCAATGGGTTTATCCATCCAAACACAAAATGTAAATAAATTTGTATATTCTTTTCTCATCTCTTCAATCATGTTTGCACAAAATAATTTTCACAAAAAAACAATAACAGTACAACAATTGTGAAAAGAGGTTCCCTAGGAGTACCTAGGATGTTGTGGGTGCCTAACACCTTCCCATGACATAACCAACCCCCTTACCCAGATCTCTGACCTTCTTTTACTAGTTTTGTTTGTAAAACTTTAGGTTTTTGTTCGTTTTCTAACCATTCCTTTGGATAAATAGAAGTGCGGTGGCGACTCGACGTTGTATGATTTACCTTGGATCTAGTTAATATTTCCAATGGTAACGAATACACCGCTACAGAAAAGTGGCGACTCTGCTGGGGAAATGTCCTTAGTGGGTTTAGCCTACTTTTCACACTTATTGTATTATATTTGTTTTCGACATATTTTTGTGCAATTTGGGATTACTGTATTGTATGTAATGATTGAATTGCTTGATATATCAATTGCTTGCATTGCTTGGTGATCTCTGTGAGATGAATTCTATACCCGAACTCGAGTGCACCTTAGGATATGAGAATGGCATAGTCTCGTCGACTTGTGTGGAGTTATTCCTTAGCAAGTTGACTTGCGAGCCCATTCACTTGGTGGAGGTCATGTTGGGATCAATAATGTCACACAAGTCATTTGTGGTTAGACATTACTCTTTCCAATATAGACCTTAGAAGCCAAGGACCTTAGTTTACCAAACCCATCTTGGCCTATTTTTAGGACGTAGTGCGGAGGTCGTTCAGATGTAATATTTAATACGATTGTTACGCCATACTACACTCATAAGAGTCTCTCTTGAGAATATTTTTGGAATACGAGTATTCGTTTCTCCGGTAATATCCGAAAGACGAGATGATGACTATGGGAACCTCTGGTAGAACATGCTTGGCAGGTTTAAACCCTAGTACACTCCCTTTGGGTGGTTCTTAACCAAGACTCCATGCTCGTGACTCGCAACAAACCCGTGATTCATGGTTGATCCGTTCATACATCCTTAATATCAATGGAACTTGGGTGTTAATAAGGTGTAAACCATAATCCACCAAAACGGATGATTGATATTAAGGATGATTGAGCCGGTTCATGTATCCCTAATATCAATGGAACTTGGGTGTTGATAAGGTGAAAACCATAATCCACTAAAATGGATGATTAATATTAAGGATAATATGAGCCATCCCATGACCTTTGTTTGGTGTGCTTTGCTTGATCCTTGAGTGTGATTGTTGCATTCATGCATTCATGCATTCATCTGCATCCATATCATCAGAAATGAGAAAATTTTCAAGGAACTTAAGGGGTTTATTTGCAAAATTTTCAGACATGGAAAGACAAAAAAGGCATACAAAGGAGTACAGCTTCAGAAAACCCGATCTGAAAGAGTTAAGGAATCTGACATCCTATTTACTAGATCCCTTGGGTTTCAAAGCTCGTTTTGGGAAGCTTTTTCCTCTTCTGACTACTCAGGTGGATGAATGGTTGATGGGTACTTTGGTGCAGTTCTACGATCCTCTGTATCGCTGCTTCACTTTTCCGGACTTTCAGCTTTTACCTACCCTTGAGGAGTATGCTTATCTGGTGGGTATACCTATTATGGATCAGTTTCCGTTCAGTGGCTTGGAGACTATCCCTACTTCTCGAGAGATAGCTGACATGTTGCACATAGATGAATCCTTGGTTAAAGCTCATATGACTATCAAAGGTGGAATTCAAGGTCTCCCTTCTGAGTTCCTCATTGCTCAAGCTACTGTTTATGGGAAGGCCATGAGTGAGGATGCCTTTGAAGCCATATTTGTACTTCTCATCTATGGACTGGTATTATTCCCCAACATCGACAAATTTGTGGATGTGAACGCTATTAGGATCTTCTCTGCTGTTAATCCCGTTCCGACTCTGTTGGGTGATACCTATTTCCCTTTGCATCTGAGGAATGCAAAGGGTGGTGGCGCTATTGTGTGCTGTTTGCCTCTGTTGTATAAGTGATTTATTTCTCACTTACCTCAGATTATCGCCTTCAAGGAGAACAAAGGATGTCTACGGTGGTTCACGAGGCTTATGTCTCTCACTAATGATGATATCTTTTGGTATAACCGTGTATATGATAGAGTGCATATTATTGACTCTTGTGGTGAATTCTCCAATGTGCCTCTTCTTGGTACATGTGGTGGGATTAGCTACAACCCTATTTTAGCACGTCGTCAGCTTGGGTTCCCCCTAAAGGATAAACCTAATAAAATTCTGTTAGAGGGTGTGTTCTTTCAGGAGGGTAAAGATCCCCAAGGCTTGAAGGGCAGAATGGTTCGCGCTTGGCGCAAGGTTCACATGAAAGGCAAGAAGGAGTTAGGTCCTAAGAATTGCATTGCTATGGAGCCTTATACTGCTTGGGTAAGGAAGAGAACATTTGAGTATCTCATGCCTTACGATTACCTGAGACCTACACCTTTGATTGTGGCTGGGCCTTCAACCCTCCCTAACCAAGGAGTAGAGGAGTTGAGAGACGAAGACCTATCACGTGCCTGGATCTGTGAAAGGGGAGAGTTGCTTCAGCAGATCAAGGAGAAGGATGCTCTGATTGAGTTCCTCGAGCATCAAGTGATTGATGACCCTAACGATGCATGGACTTCTCTACTTCCTCAGTCTTCTAAGTTCTGGAAAAGGAGGTATGATCGACTTGGCAAAGAGAAAGCAGATATGGAAGCAGCCTATGAGAGAGAAGTGAAGAAGCTTCGTGCAGCTTATCTTCCCGTGTCCCAAGCTTCTAGGGATCCATAGGATGATTATTTTCCTTTTCTCTTGTAATATGATTGACAATGCTGTACTTATTTTTCTTGATATTAATTGATGAGATAATTTCCATATGCGATAAAATGTTTAATATTTCAAAATTTGCAAATAAAACCCTAGAGTTCCTTTGAAATAAAAACAAATCATATGCACAAGCATTGCATGCATCATATTGCATAAGCAGGTTTTGTTTCCAGCCTCTGGTCCTGTGGTCTAACTCTGTGCTCTTCATTTATTTTAAAGACAAGCTGACTCATCGGTACTACACTAGAGCCAACTCTTCCAGACGGATGGATCATCTAGAGCAAGAGAACCGTGAGCTCAAAGAGGAAGTCGCCAGACTGAGTGCTTTGATGGAATCGTTTTTGGCTGCCCAGAGCCAGTCGTCTCCACCGCCTTCAACTCCTCCCCAGAGGACAATCATTTTTGAGATTGTTTCCTCAACTGTGCCTGCTGCCAGTGCACACTTTGCAACAGCCATGACAACTAGGTTTTCATGGGGGACGCCTCCCAACTTTATGCCTGAGATTCCTGCTCCAACGTTTGCTTCAATGCCGACATCTAGCCCGGTCCTTGCTGTTTCTCCTCCTGTCGTGCATACCGTGCCTAGGGTAGACAACACCATCTATCATTCTGAGCCGTCTGAGGGACCAGATGTTCATGAGAAGATGGATGCTATGAATGACCAATTTCTTGAGCTGCGCAAGGAATTGAAAAATCTTCGAGGAAAGGATCTCTTTGGCAAATCGGTTGCCGAGCTGTGTTTGGTTCCCGGTGTGAAAATACCCGTGAAATTCAAGGTCCCTGACTTTGAAAAATACAAGGGGAACACTTGCCCTCTCAGCCACCTGGTCATGTATGCCAGGAAGATGTCAACTCAGACAGATAATGATCAGCTGCTCATCCATTACTTTCAGGACAGTCTGTCCAGTGCTGCACTGCGTTGGTATATGAGTTTGGACAGTGCGAACATTCGATCCTTCAGTGATCTTGGCGAAGCTTTCGTTAAGCAGTACAAATATAATGTGGATATGGCTCCCGATAGAGATCAGCTAAGGGCCATGTCCCAGAAGGACAAGGAAACGTTTAAAGAGTACGCCCAGAGGTGGCGAGAATTGGCAGCACAGATTACTCCTCCGCTAGAAGAGAAGGAAATGACCAAGATCTTTCTGAAGACCTTGAGTTCATTCTATTATGAGCGGATGATTGCTAGCGATCCTTCTGACTTCACCGAAATGGTGAACATGGGGATGCGTCTAGAAGAGGGGGTTAGAGAAGGACGTCTGACCAAAGAAGAAGGCTCTTCTACCAAACGATATGGGGCGTTTATGAAGAAGAAAGATGGAGAGGCACATGTTGTGACCTCCCATGTGAAATCAAGAAGACCCTCTATGAGGAGGAAGACTGTGCGTCCAGCCAGCAATCAGCATCAGGTGGCTAATATAGCACCTGTTTTAAGGGATAATCAACAATACCAGCATAATAACAATCAACAATCATCTCAGCAATATCAGCAACATCACCGTCCTCAACAGCAGGCCTACCAGCCTCGCAACAGTAATCAAGCTAGCACGAGTTATGAGAAAAAGAAGATCACTTTTGATCCGATTCCGATGACATATGCAGAACTGTATCCCTCTATGATAGAGAGGAAATTGATTACTCCGAGAGACCCGCCAGCTATACCTGTTAACCCTCAGTGGTGGTATAAGCCTGATATACATTGTGTCTACCACTCTGGTGCTCCCGACCACGATGTGGAGAACTACTTTCCGTTGAAGACTAAGGTTCAAGACCTTATGAGGTGCGGCATTTTGTGCTTTGAGGACGTAGGTCCTAATGTTAAGAAGAACCCATTGCCTGAGCATGGGAAATCGGTCAACATGGTCCAGGGCTGCCCTGGCAAGTACAAGGTCAAATATGTCAGTCATATTCGACAGTGTCTTGTGGTGTTTCATCGTTTGCTGTGTGAGTACAGTCATCTTGAGCACGATCATGATAAATGCTGAATCTGTTCTGTTAACCGATTGGGTTGTCGCCAGGTGCGCAAAGACCTTCAGGAATTGCTAGATGAAGGAGTGATTGAGATCCTTCAGAACAGGAATGTTGATGAAGATAAACCTGAGGTCAATGTGATTTCCCCAGTGTTTAGGATCCCTGAACCTGTTATCATTAAGTACGATGGTAGCAAGCAGAAGGTTTCTCCTTCGCTGATTATCAAGCCTGTCGGCCCTGTGCCTTATTCTTCTGAGAAGGCAATTCCCTTCCGATACAATGCTGTTACTGTAGAAGATGGGAAAGAGATGCCTTTGCCTTCCTCCTCTATGGTGAATATTGCTGATGTGAGTGGGTTGACCCGTAGCGGTCGTGTGTTTTCAGCACCTCCGAAGCCTCAGGCTAGAGCTGATTATGTTGAGCGCCCGATTGGGAATGCGGTGAATTCTACAAATCCGACACTTGTTATTAAACCCTCCTCTGTACAAAAAACTCCTACTTCTGTTGGCCCAAGTGGCAATGTGAATGAAGACTATGATGAGATGCTAAGGCTCATCAAGAAGAGTGAGTATAGTGTTGTAGACCAGCTTCTACAAACACCATCCAAGATATCCGTGCTATCATTGCTTCTGAATTCAGAACCACATAGAGAGGCTCTGCAGAAAGTCTTGGATGTGACTTATGTCGATCGCAATGTCACTATAGAACAATTTGATAGCATTGTTGCAAACATTACTGCTTGTAATAATTTGAGTTTCTGTGACTCTGATCTCCCTGAGGAGGGAAGAGACCACAACCTGGCTTTACCCATTTCCATGAATCGTAAAGACGACGCCATGTCCAATGTGCTGGTCGACACTGGGTCATCTCTGAATGTATTGCCAAAATCCACTCTCTCTAGATTGTCTTATCAAGGGCCTCCCATGAGGCAGAGTGGAGTTGTTGTGAAAGCTTTCGATGGGTCGCGTAAGACTGTGATTGGGGAAGTTGATCTCCCAATCAAGATTGGACCAAGTGATTTCCAGATTACCTTCCAGGTTATGGATATCCACCCATCCTATAGTTGTCTCTTAGGCAGACCATGGATTCACGAGGCAGGTGCTGTGACATCCACCCTACACCAGAAGCTGAAATTCGTGAAAAACAAGAAACTGGTAGTGGTAGGGGGAGAAAAGGCTCTCCTGGTTAGCCACTTATCTTCCTTCCCCTACATAGATGCTGAGGGTGAAGTTGGAACTCCTTTCCAAGCTTTATCTATAGCTGAGCCTGTTGAGAAGATAACTCCTTCATTTACTTCCTATAGAGATGCGAAATTGGCCATTGAGTGTGGTGCAATTGCTGGTCTAGGAAAAATGATTGAGCTTGAAGACAACAAGTCCCGGGCTGGCATTGGCTATTCTTTTAGGGTCTTCAACGAGAAACGGCTGTTCAAGAGTGTAGGTTTCATCCACACCGGTCAGAACGAGGAAGCTGCTGCTGTCTTGGAAGAGGATGCAGAGGATTCTGACAATTTTGTCGTCCCTGGTGGGATCTGCAACAATTGGGTCGATGTGGATGTTCCTACAGTTATCCACAAGTCAGCGTAATGATTCACTTTGTTTAAAAACCCTTCTCCCATGCCAAAAGAAGAAGTGATGACATTGTTGGCATCATTTATACAATGATATTTTCATTCAATAAATTCATGTTAAATGTTTGTTTTTCCAATTATTTTCCATTTTCGCTTTTTTGCATGAAATTGGTGATCACAAAAAACCCTAAAAGGAATAAAATCAATCTTTCCATCTGCATAATGATTTGCCTTGTTTGATTTCTAAAAGCTTTTCATATCCAAAATCATTATGCAGGTTGATTTCTAAACCCATTGAACATAATGATCCAACGCCATCTCCCAATTTTGAATTCCCTGTATTCAAGGCGGAAGAAGATGATGTTGAAGAGATTCCTGACGAGATTACCCGTCTACTTGAGCATGAAAATAAGATCATTCAACCGCATCTTGAGAATCTGGAAACAGTCAACTTGGGGTCTGAAGATTGTGTGCGAATAGTGAGGATTGGGGCACTCCTGGATGAATCTGTTAAGAAAGGGTTGGTCGAATTGCTACGAGAATATTCCGATATCTTTGCTTGGTCGTATGAAGACATGTCGGGTTTGGATACAGATATTGTGCAACATTTCCTGCCTTTGAAGCCTGAGTGCGTGCCTATGAAGCAGAAGCTCAGAAGAACTCATCCTGATATGGCAGTGAAGATCAAAGAAGAAGTTTAGAAGCAAATTGATGCAGGGTTTCTGGTGACTTCTACGTATCCTCAATGGGTGGCCAATATTGTGCTCGTGCCTAAGAAAGACGGAAAAGTCCGAATGTGTGTGGACTATAGAGATTTGAATAAAGCTAGTCCGAAAGATGATTTCCCTCTACCACACATTGACATGTTGGTAGACAATACAGCTAAATTCAATATCTTCTCATTTATGGACGGATTTTCCGGATATAATCAGATCAAGATGGCACCCGAGGATATGGAGAAGACAACATTCATCACACCTTGGGGAACATTCTGTTATCGAGTGATTCCCTTCGGTTTGAAGAACGCCGGAGCCACGTATCAATGAGCTATGACTACCTTGTTCCATGATATGATGCACAAGAAGATCGAGGTATATGTTGATGATATGATTGCTAAGTCAAGAACGGAAGTTGAACATGTCGAGCACTTGTTGAAGCTTTTTCAGCGTCTGAGGAAGTATAGGCTTCGTTTGAATCCCAGCAAGTGTACATTTGGAGTCCGTTCTGGCAAGTTATTGGGCTTCATTGTCAGCGAAAGAGGTATTGAGGTTGATCCTGCAAAGGTCAAAGCAATACAAGAGATGCCTGCGCCCAAAACTGAAAAGCAAGTCTGAGGTTTTCTTGGCCGCTTGAATTATATTTCCAGATTCATATCCCACATGACTGCCACATGTGCGCCAATATTCAAGCTCATCCGGAAAGATCAGTCTCATGATTGGACCGAGGATTGCCAGAAAGCTTTCGATAGTATCAAGGAATATCTGTCTGAACCTCCGATCTTGTCTCCGCCTGTAGAAGGAAGACCTTTGATCATGTATCTGACTGTTCTTAAAGACTCAATGGGTTGTGTCCTTGGTCAGCAAGACGAATCAGGAAAGAAAGAATGCGCTATTTACTACCTGAGTAAGAAGTTCACTGATTGCGAGTCTCGATACTCAATGCTTGAGAAGACATGCTTTGATTTGGCTTGGGCTTCTAAGCGTTTACACCAGTATATGGTAAATCATATGACTTGGTTATAATCCAGAATGGATCCAATCAAGTACATCTTCGAGAAGCCTGCTTTAACCGGGAGGATTTCCCGTTGGCAGATGTTGTTATCTAAGTATGATATTGAGTATCGAGCTCAGAAAGCTATCAAAGGTAGTATCTTGGCTGACCACTTGGCACACCAACCGATTGAAGATCGTCAGTCAGTTCAGTATGAATTCCGAGACGAGGAGATTCTGTATTTGAAAATGAAGGATTGTGATGAGCCTACACTCGATGAAGGGCCAGAGCCTGGTTCCAGATGGAGTATGGTATTCGATGGCGCTGTAAATTAGTACGGGAATGGTATTGGGGCAGTAATCATTACTCCTCAGGGCACATATATTCCTTTTACAGCAAGGCTAACTTTCAAATGCACGAATAATATGGCTGAGTATGAGGCCTGTATCATGGGATTAGAAGAATGCATCGATCTAAGGATCAAGTATCTTGATGTATATGGTGATTCGGCCCTCGTTGTCAATCAGATCAAGGGTGAATGGGAGACGAATCAGCCTGGTCTTATTCCATATAGAGATTATGCGAGGAGGATTTCAACGTTCTTTACTGAGGTTGACTTCCATCATATTCCTCGAGAAGATAATCGGATGACGGATGCGCTTGCTACGTTTGCTTCGATGATTGTGGTCAAGTATTGGAATGAAGTTCCCAACATCACTGTGATGCGCTTGGATAGACCAGCTCATGTATTTGCAGTTGAAGAAGCAAAAGATGATAAGCCTGTTAGACGGTGTGGCTAGTGATCGAGAGGGGGGGTGAATAGATCACCTCTTTAAAAAGTTAACGGATTTAACGTTTTATCAGAGTTTTCAAAAATGGCGGAAAAATCGGTCCCGAATCGACTTCCGTCTATTCTGAACCGCTACTAGAAAGCCAGACACGCAAGTGCAGTTGCTGGATTTTAATGAGAATGACAGAAATAATACACACAGAATTCTAACAAATTGAATGCGCTTATCCTTAAATTCTATTTCCAATGAACACAATCAAGTTAACCGTTTTGTCAAACAGTTGGTGTGTATGTGATTGATGATAAACAACAATGGTGTATGACTAAAGGTTTTATTATCACTGCTGTCCAGAAAAATGATCAATCACCACACACTAACAGAAATTGCAAAACAGTTTTGAAACGTAAAGGAGATTAAGGTAAGAACACGATACGCAGAGATTTGGTAAGGAAGTTCCCCACGTCGTCCTCGCGTGTGGGTACGTCTCCCTCTCAATTTCAAATGAAATTGAGAACTTTGATTATCAATTATTGCCGAATCCGTTGATACAAGGTTTTGATACAAAGACAGAATTCTACAATCTAAGAACCTCTTCTTGTATAAACCTTCACTTGATCTGAGCTCGATCAAGATTTTCCTGCACAAAGTTGCAAACAATTCACCGGTTCCACGACCTGCTTGCGAAATCCCCCGATCTCCAAACGCAACGCTGCGGCTGAATGTGTTCTGCAAATGTGACTCCCAAACCCTCAAGAACACACCAGTTCTTGAAGGACAAACCGGTAGGTTTTTCCTAGAAACCCCCTTCAATCTTCGACTCAGCTAGATCCTCGATCGTTCCACTGCAACCCACAGCTAGATCCTTGATCGTACCACTGAACGTTATCTCGATGCTTCTTTAATCCAAAGAACAAGAATTTTTATGTGTAAATGTTCTTTGAAGAAAAGTGATTGAGAAGATGAAGAAGATGAAGTCTCTTTCAGGTTTCTATGTGCTCACAAACAATTGCTCCAACACTGCTTTTGATCTGTGTTCAATTGTTTTCCCTCAATGAATTCGTCTGCTCAATCTGCTTTTGAAACCTGTTCTTATATGCTGCAAAAACAGTTGCTGTTATGACTTAAAACAACTTTGTGTATTGATGCATAGGAGTGTGTATCGATACATACTGTAAGTTGTGTGAATATTTGGTGAAATCAATTACTCATGTATCGATGCATAAATCGTGTGTATCGATGCATGTGATTTTTACACTGATATGTATCGATGCTTAATGCTCATGTATTGATGCACAGGCAGTCTCAAGTAGTCCTGTATCGATGCAGGAATCGTGTGTATCGATACATAAAGTTTTTGGCCTTCCATGTATTGATGCATGGCTCGTATGCATCGATGCATACTGAACAGAAATTGTTTTGTGGTTAATCACAGGTTACATGTATCGATGCAAAGGCTCATGTATTGATACATACTGATATAAAATGCATTTTAATAGTTATTTGAAGGGAATTTTCAATGTAGATTTATATGTATGTTTATGCAACAATAAAGTGGGATGATGGGCAGAATAAGAACACAAATATATCATGTAATGCAATGCACAATCAATTTGGATGATGATCACACAATTTGCTATCATTAAAAATTAATTCAAGTTAAAGAATTCTTTCACAAACTCCCCCTTTTTGATGATGGCAAATTCTTGGCAAGATGTGTGATACTCCCCCTGAGTTTGTGCATATCTGCATTTTTCTCCCCCTTTGTCAACATCAAAAAGAGGAAGAAACATAGTTATCAGGTAGAAAGTGTAGCAGGGCATGGCAAAAATGGATAATAAGCTATCAATCACAAAGAAAGAAGCTGCAAGTTAAAGAATCATTCACAAAGAATCATTCAAAAGGTAAGGGCAATAACAAATAGAGATAAACAGAAATTGAAAAGCATTTTAAAGGTACGGACGAGTTTAAGAGTTACATAAGCTAAACCGTATATTGTGCAACAAAATGAAACTTGAGCAATATGAAATGAAATGCAGTGAGATGCAAGGATGGTGGGTTAATTTGGATTGTTGCCACCACAGGACTCCTCATCATGTCTGTCAGGATCTCGGTAGCTTGGCGGAGGCGGAGGAGGAGGCATTGTGTCTGGATTTTGTAGATAGAAATCCTCATGATAGTCATCTTTTGTAGATAGAAAGGACCCAAGTCTTTGTGCATGTAACAGTTCAACTACTTCATTTAGGTGCAGATGAACAACATCTGTTTTATCAAAGATATGAGGTTTCATTACCAACCTGGTCTTGAAGGATTCCTCAAATTCAGCAGTGATGGCAGGATGAAGAATGTCTAAGGCGTTTGAAGGAACATCTGGTGGTTGCTGAGAAGTACCGGCTACTTCCTTTCCCTTTCCTTTTCCTTTGGCTCTGGCTGGAATAGTGCGTGGAGGCATGGTGATGTGAGATTTAGGGTTTTACCAAGTTTATGAGGGAGAGTGAGGATGAGGAAGATTAGGGTTAGCCACTGGTTTTGGGTTTTTGAGGGCAGATGAGATGAAGTAATGAGATAGGAAGTGATATGATTGGCTGATGTGTCGATGCATGAGAGAGAAAGAAATGCATTTAATTCAGATAGCATCAGTATGTATCGATGCAGATAGTCATGCGTCGATGCCTAGTATTCAAAATTGTCATGTGTATCGATACATGCGATGGATGCGTCGATGCCAAGTGTTTACAATTGCCCTGTGTATCGATACATGCGATGGATGCATCGATACATCCTGAAGCAGTTTTTGAAAAAAATTGAATTTTAGAATATATGGATCGATGCAGGCTTCGTTTGTGTCGATGCATACTGATGCTGAACCAGTTTTTAATGAATTTTAATGCAGTATGAATATGCATTATGCACTGTCATGATGATTATGCTCAACAGAGATTCAGAAGTCAATTCATTATTGTGCGCACAATATGGACAGGAGTATATGCAATCAAATTTTGTGTCAACTAGAGTAAGAACATTTGATGTAACATACACAATCACTTAGCAATAAGAAAATTGTAGAAAGGATTGATATTACCTCTGTTGGAGAACTCGTGTGATGGATAATTAACATCTAAAACAGCTCTTATTAACCATGGTGAGGCATAATATAATTAAGAGATAACATGCTTATGACATCAATTGAGAAAGATCTAAGATTCCCAATTCGCGACGAATGTTGAAGAAAGGTTCCGTTGCCAATGGTTTAGTGAAAATATCAGCGAGCTGATTTTTGGAATCAACGTGCTCAAAGACAACGTCTTCTTTTTCAACATGATCACGAAGGAAATGATGTCTAATCTCTATGTGTTTAGTGCGTGAGTGTAAAACAGGGTTTTTAGTAAGGTTTATGGCACTAGTGTTGTCACATTTGATAGGAATACGTTTGAGTTGAATGTTGAAGTCTTGTAGTTGCTGCTTCAGCCATAAAATCTGAGCGCAACAACTACCGGCTGCAACGTATTCTGCCTCAGCAGTTGACAAAGCCACAGAAACTTGCTTTTTGCTATGCCAACTGACCAAGGAGTTTGAAAACAGGTGACATGTGCCACTTGTGCTTTTCCTATCTGATTTGCAGCCAGCAAAATCAGAATCGGAGTACCCTACTAAGCTACAATCACTTCCTTTGGAGTACCAAAGCCCATATCTAGGTGTTCCGTGAAGGTATCTAAATATGCGCTTTACCGCTTTAAGGTGCGATTCCTTAGGATTTGATTGATAGCGTGCACACATACAAACACTAAACATGATGTCAGGCCTAGAAGCAGAAAGATACAAGAGAGATCCGATCATACCTCTGAACCTTTTGACATCTACACACTTACCATGCTCATCCTTGTCTAGATTTCCGTTGGTAGGCATTGGGGTGTCAATCGATTTTGAGTCATTCATTCCAAAGCGCTTGAGTAGTTCTCTGCAGTATTTTGTTTGACATACTGCTGTACCCTCATCAAGTTGCTTTATTTGCAGTCCTAGGAAGTAGTTCAGCTCCCCCATTAGACTCATCTCAAATTCACCCTGCATAACCTTAGAAAATTCTTCGACCAAGTGTATGTTAGTTGAACCAAATATGATATCGTCGACATAAACTTGAACTAAAAGAATGTGCTTCCCTTTGTGTTTAATAAAGAGAGTATTGTCCACTTTACCTCTTGAATATCCATGATCAATTAGAAATTTGCTAAGCCTTTCATACCAAACCCGAGGGGCTTGTTTAAGACCATACAAGGCTCTTTTTAATTTGTAAACATGATCTGGATTTTCAGCATTTTCAAAACCGGGAGGTTGTGAAACATATACTTCTTCATTTATGACACCATTAAGAAAGGCACTCTTTACGTCCATTTGGTAAAGCTTAAAATCCTTAGAACACGCATAGGCAAGCAAAAGACGTATAGCTTCGAGGCGAGCAACTGGAGCATAAGTTTCCTCATAGTCTATGCCCTCCTCTTGGTTATATCCTTGTGCTACTAAGCGTGCCTTGTTCCTAGTAATCACTCCGTTTTCATCAAGTTTGTTTCTAAAAACCCACTTAGTGCCTATGATATGATGATCTCGCGGACGAGGGACAAGTTCCCAAACGTCATTTCTTTTAAATTGATTAAGCTCTTCTTGCATGGCCATTAGCCAAAATTCATCAATCAAGGCCTCTTTGGCATTTTTAGGTTCTACTTGTGAAACAAACGCGAAGTGAGAACAAAAATTACTTATCTTAGACCGGGTCATTACTCCCTTTGAAATGTCTCCCAAAATGTTGTCGATGGGATGGTCTTTTGAGGATCTCCAAGCTGTTGGAAGATCATTCACTTCAGCTGTCTTTTCTTCCTCAATTTCTTCATGACTAGTATCTTCCTCCTTCTCATGGGCAGCTGTTTTGGACTGATCAGTTTCCTCAACAGCTTCCTTGAGTATGTCTTCTGTAGATATACCTGCGTCATCGAAAGAAATACCTTTTCCGACATTTTTCGGATAAGACTCATCAAACGAAACATGAACCGACTCTTCAACAGTAAGTAAACGCTTATTATACACTCTATATGCTTTACTTGACATTGAGTAACCAAGAAAAATACCTTCATCCGCTTTTGCATCAAACTTCCCAATGTTTTCCTTACCGTTATTCAGAACAAAACATTTACAACCGAATACGTGAAGATGTGACAAGTTTGGTTTTCTTCCTTTCAAAAGTTCATAAGGAGTTTTGTTTAAAATAGGGCGAATTGAGATTCTGTTTAGAACATAACAGGCTGTGCTAACAGCATCGGCCCAAAAGTATTTTGGTAATCCACCCTCATTAAGCATTGTTCTTGCCAACTCCTCTAAAACACGATTTTTACGCTCCACAACACCATTTTGTTGTGGAGTGCGAGGAGCTGAAAAGTTATGCTCAATGCCATACTTGTCACAAAACTTCTCAAAGTGGTAATTTTGAAACTCACCACCATGATCACTACGAATTGTAACTATTTTGGAATTCATTTTGTTTTGGGACAGATTTGCAAAATTTTTAAAAGCAGAAAAAGTTTCTTCTTTGCTATGAAGGAATATAGTCCAAGTGAATCTAGAGTAGTCATCAACTATTACAAAGCCATAGTAATTTCCACCTAGGCTCTTTGTCCTAGAAGGTCCAAAGAGGTCCATATGGAGAAGCTCAAGGGGTCGTGAAGTTGAAATTACATTTTTAGATTTAAAAGACACCCTTGTTTGCTTTCCCATTTGGCACGCGTCACATAGGTGGTCTTTTGAAAATTTTATTTTTGGTAGACCGACTACTAGATCCTTAGATACAACCTTGTTTAGCAAATCGAAGTTAACATGAGCTAAACGTCTATGCCAAAGCCAAGAATCATCATTCAAGGTGACTAGACATTTAGTATTTGTTAACGGTACATCAAACAAGTTAAGCATATAGATGTTGTTTACTCTTACACCCTTAAACACAATGTTTTGTTCAACATGTTCAATTATGCAGCAAGTTTTTGTAAACGACACTTTATAGCCCATGTCGCATAGTTGACTTATGCTTAACAAATTGTGTTTAAGTCCCTCAACTAAATGGACATTTGAAATAGTAGTGGTGGAGGGATTACCTACACTACCTTTGCCGAGTATAGCTCCTTTGTTGTTGTCTCCATAAGTAACATATCCCTTTTTCTTCGCCTTGAAGTCTATAAAAAGCGATATGTCACCGGTCATGTGCCTTGAGCAGCCGCTGTCAAGAAACCATCTTCTATCTACGGAGGCAAGGCACTCATCCTACAACATCAAAAGAGAGAAGTTGGTCCCCAATTTTCATTGGGTCCAAGAGGGTAAGTGTTAACATGGCTGCCTTTTGGCTTCCATTGATAAATACCTTTAGGGACTAGAAATCTCCTAAATTTGCATTTCTCAATGGTATGGCCAGCATGACAACAATAATGACATAAACCATGATGATGTGTTTGTTGTTTCTTGTTCATTGAATCCTTTAGAATAAAAGAGTATTTTGCATATGGAGGATTCAATGACTTCTTAAACAACTTGGGGTCAACGGCATAAGTAATTTTAGGTTGTAGCGCTTTCTCTAATTTGACCTTAAGAGTGTTTACCTCTTTTTGCCAAACATAACAAGCGTCACAATACCTAACTCTACTACATCCGTCAATGTCAATAGTTTTTGAATTTTCTGCAATACTAGTTTTCAATGCTTCTAAATCAATTTCAGCTTTGTTTACTTTTCCTTCCAAAAAGGAGAAGATATGTTTGTCGGAAGCTAGTCGTTTAAAAGCATCTACAGCTTCGTTATGCAGTTTTT
Source organism: Lathyrus oleraceus (assembly GCF_024323335.1). NCBI lineage: Eukaryota > Viridiplantae > Streptophyta > Magnoliopsida > Fabales > Fabaceae > Lathyrus > Lathyrus oleraceus. The sequence continues at coordinate 374,732,510 of NC_066580.1, forward strand.
CAAAAGCTATTTTTAATTCCGAAAAAGACATAGAGGAGAAATTATTGTAGTAGACTTGTTTTACCTTTTTGTCATTGTTTTTCTTCTTGTGGTAGGACAGATTTTTAGTGTGAGCCATAAGGCACAGATTTGCAGCTTCATCACCATCACTTGAGCTTTGTGTGCTTGATGAATCACTATCACTTTCCCATGCAATATACGCTCTTCTTTGTTTGCTGTACCCTTTTGGTGAATCTTTTCTTTGGTCCTTATACTTCATAGGGCAGTCCGTTTTAAAGTGTCCGGATTTACCACAATTAAAGCATGATCCTCTTCCTCTACTCTTCTTGTTTTCTTCTTGTTTCGAATTTGTAGATTGTTTTCGAAACCTCATGAGATTTTTGTCGGAATGCTTGACTCCATTCTTTCGAATGAATCTATTGTATCTCCTTACAAACAGTCCCATTTCTTCATCATCCGAGTCTTTGTCACTACTTGAATCATTGTCGCTTTGCTCTTTTCGTGAGGACTTAGAGCTAGAGGCCACAAGAGCTATTGGCTTCTTCTCTCCCTCTTTGTCTCTTTTCTTCTCCTTTTCCTTCTTACTTTTATTCTCATATTTTTCAAGACTTTCCAAAGCTTGCTGATGTTCTTCCAGCTTTCCAAACAGTGTTGTAATCGTTAGTCTTGTAAGATCGTTGGCTTCCTTGATTGCTGTAACTTTAGGTTGCCACTCCCTGCTAAGACACCTGAGAATTTTATTAGTAGCAATTTCATTGGAAATAGGTTTTCCAAGAGCATTCAATCGGTTAGTTAGATGGGTGAATCTCTTTTGCATGTCGGAGATGGATTCTCCTTGTTTCATGCGAAAGAGCTCAAACTCTTGATTGAGTGTGTTAATGCGGGACTGTTTTACTTCAGTAGTACCCTCATGGGCAACTTCTAAAGCGTCCCACATTTCTTTAGCTGTCGTGCAATGGGATACTCGATAATACTCATCAACACCAAGTGCTGAAATTAACATGTTTCGAGCTCTCCAATCACACGACCACTTTTTCTCATCTTTCTCATTCCAATCATCTTCTGGTTTAGGTACTATGGCGCCAGCCGCATTAGTCATTGTAATTTGAAACGGACCGTTTTCAATGGCAGCCCATACTAACCTATCCACAGAATTTATATGAACTCGCATGCAGTCTTTCCAGTAGCCATAATTTTCACCTTTGAAAATAGGCGCTCTATTATACGCCCCCTTTGGTTCAGAATCCATACTGTTACAGGCAGCCACAGAGCACCAGCGAACCGGCGCTCTGATACCACTTGTTAGACGGTGTGGCTAGTGATCGAGATGGGGGGTGAATAGATCACCTCTTTAAAAAGTTAACGGATTTAACGTTTTATCAGAGTTTTCAAAAATGGCGGAAAAATCGGTCCCGAATCGACTTCCGTCTATTCTGAACCGCTACTAGAAAGCCGGACACGCAAGTGCAGTTGCTGGATTTTAATGAGAATGACAGAAATAATACACACAGAATTCTAACAAATTGAATGCGCTTATCCTTAAATTCTATTTCCAATGAACACAATCAAGTTAACCGTTTTGTCAAACAGTTGGTGTGTATGTGATTGATGATAAACAGCAATGGTGTATGACTAAAGGTTTTATTATCACTGCTGTCCAGAAAAATGATCAATCACCACACACTAACAGAAATTGCAAAACAGTTTTGAAACGTAAAGAAGATTAAGGTAAGAACACGATACGCAGAGATTTGGTAAGGAAGTTCCCCACGTCGTCCTCGCGTGTGGGTACGTCTCCCTCTCAATTTCAAATGAAATTGAGAACTTTGATTATCAATTATTGCCGAATCCGTTGATACAAGGTTTTGATACAAAGACAGAATTCTACAATCTAAGAACCTCTTCTTGTATAAACCTTCACTTGATCTGAGCTCGATCAAGATTTTCCTGCACAAAGTTGCAAACAATTCACCGGTTCCACGACCTGCTTGCGAAATCCCCCGATCTCCAAACGCAACGCTGCGGCTGAATGTGTTCTGCAAATGTGACTCCCAAACCCTCAAGAACACACCAGTTCTTGAAGGACAAACCGGTAGGTTTTTCCTAGAAACCCCCTTCAATCTTCGACTCAGCTAGATCCTCGATCGTTCCACTGCAACCCACAGCTAGATCCTTGATCGTACCACTGAACGTTATCTCGATGCTTCTTTAATCCAAAGAACAAGAATTTTTATGTGTAAATGTTCTTTGAAGAAAAGTGATTGAGAAGATGAAGAAGATGAAGTCTCTTTCAGGTTTCTATGTGCTCACAAACAATTGCTCCAACACTGCTTTTGATCTGTGTTCAATTGTTTTCCCTCAATGAATTCGTCTGCTCAATCTGCTTTTGAAACCTGTTCTTATATGCTGCAAAAACAGTTGCTGTTATGACTTAAAACAACTTTGTGTATTGATGCATAGGAGTGTGTATCGATACATACTGTAAGTTGTGTGAATATTTGGTGAAATCAATTACTCATGTATCGATGCATAAATCGTGTGTATCGATGCATGTGATTTTTACACTGATATGTATCGATGCTTAATGCTCATGTATTGATGCACAGGCAGTCTCAAGTAGTCCTGTATCGATGCAGGAATCGTGTGTATCGATACATAAAGTTTTTGGCCTTCCATGTATTGATGCATGGCTCGTATGCATCGATGCATACTGAACAGAAATTGTTTTGTGGTTAATCACAGGTTACATGTATCGATGCAAAGGCTCATGTATTGATACATACTGATATAAAATGCATTTTAATAGTTATTTGAAGGGAATTTTCAATGTAGATTTATATGTATGTTTATGCAATAATAAAGTGGGATGATGGGCAGAATAAGAACACAAATATATCATGTAATGCAATGCACAATCAATTTGGATGATGATCACACAATTTGCTATCATTAAAAATTAATTCAAGTTAAAGAATTCTTTCACAAAGCCGTGGTATTACGATATCAATTGTTTCCTTCAGAACCAGATTTACCCGCCTGGGGCATCTGTGAAAGATAGGAAGACTTTGAGGAGATTATCAGGCAGTTTCTACCTCAATGGCGAAGTGCTTTACAAGAGGAATTTTGACATGGTTCTGCTCAGATGCGTAGATAGACACGAAGCAGACCTGTTGATGACTGAGTTCCATGAAGGTTCATTTGGTACTCATTCCAATGGACATGTCATGGCTAGAAAGATGTTGAGATCAGGCTACTATTGGCTGACAATGGAGTCTGACTGCTGCAAATACGTGAAGAGATGCCACAAGTGTCAGATTTATGCGGATAAGATTCATATTCCTCCGACACTTCTGAATGTGATTTCATCACCATGGCCTTTCTCCATGTGGGGAATTGACATGATTGGCATGATTGAGTCGAAAGCGTCCAATGGACACAGGTTTATTCTCGTAGCAATTGATTACTTCACCAAATGGGTTGAAGCAGCGTCATATGCAAGCGTGACCAGGCAGGTGGTCGTGAAGTTTATCAAGAATCAACTCATATGCCGTTATGGTGTGCCAGATAAGATCATTACTGATAATGGATCTAACTTGAACAACAAGATGATGGAAGAGCTGTGTAGTGAGTTCAAGATCACGCATCATAATTCTTCTCCTTATAGATCCAAGATGAACGGGGCTGTTGAAGCTGCTAATAAGAATATCAAGAAGATTATCCAAAAGATGGTTGTCACGTACAAAGATTGGCATGAGATGCTGCCATTTGCTTTGCATGGATATCGTACATCTGTCCGCACTTCAACAGGGGCAACCCCTTTTTCTCTTGTTTATGGCATGGAGGTCGTACTCCCAGTAGAGGTGGAGATCCCATCAACGAGAGTCTTGATAGAGGCCAAGTTGACTGATGCTGAATGGATTCAGAGTCGTTATGACCAGTTGAATCTGATTGAAGAGAAGAGATTGATTGCCATATGTCATGGTCAGTTATATCATTAGAGAATGAAGAAAGCATTCGATAAGAAGGTCAAGCCTCGTGTGTTCCGAGAAGGTGACCTTGTGCTCAAGAAAGTCTTGTCTTTCGCACCCGATTCCAGGGGCAAGTGGACTCCAAATTATGAAGGTCCATATGTTGTTAAGAGAGCCTTTTCAGGCAGTGCTTTGATGCTTACAACTATGGATGGGGAAGATTTCACTCGTCCTGTGAATTCAGATGCATTCAAGAAATACTTTGCCTAAAAATAAAAACAGAATAGCTCGCTAAGTTGAAAACCCGAAAAGGCGGCTTAGGCAAAAATGAGCGTCTCGGTGGATTAAAAACCCGAAAGGGCGATCCAGGCAAAAATTAGAGACATAAATATATATATATACATATATATATATATATATATATATATATATATATATATATATATATATATATATATATATATATATATATATATATATATATATATATATTTGCATCCCGCTAGATTGAGTACCTCATCCTGGGGCAATCTAGGCAAAAATTAGGGATTTGGCAAGTAACTGCATCCTGACAAGACTGTGTTCTACATCTGTCATCCGTCAGAGATACTGTTCATTCGTCGTCGACCAAAGCTTCGAATACATCGAATCCGGAATCGGTGAAGAAATGGTCATTATGTTCAATGTAGCCCTTTTCCAATATATATCACCAATTTCAAATTTGTAAAGATCTATGGAGTCTTGCCATTTGCAGGCTACCATTCCATCAAATGAATTTGAGCTTTTATCCAATTATTTGCACTCTTATTTGTTTCTATTCAACAAATGTTTTGCATGTTTTAATTGATAAAATATCATTGTTTTAAATAAACAATTTTTTCACAAATTGTTTTTTAAACAAAGTGAACATTCACAATGATAAAAAAGATACTTAGGAGATCCTCAGTGCTCTCCCAAGGGTGGTATGATTTCCAACAGGGTAAGACATTTGTTCATATCCCTGGAATCGTTTGTATCCTCTTCCTCCGGAGTCTTTTGTGGTTTTATCCCGAGCAAAGTGCCTTTCTTGGTTTCTTCCTAAGCAGAGTGCTGGGAAGATTTATTCATCCCTTTTCGCTTCAGCAGAGCAGTGGTTTTCCCTCTTCAGCAGATGTGTTCCTTTGGAAGGTTAGGTATTTGGTGGTTGATCCCCAGTATTCCTTCATTTCCTCAAATAGATCCCCAGCGGTGTTGTTGATGTGTTGGATCTTATCTGTGATAATGTTATCCCCGGCAGAGATATCGCTGATGCCTGGTATCTCTTATCCACAATAGAGTTTTTGATGTGTTGGATCTTATCTGTGATAGTTCATCCCCAAGTAGAGTTGTTGGTGTGGTGGATTTTATCTATGACGACAAATTCCCCAACCAGAGTTGCTTTTGTGGCAGATTCTACTTATGCTTTGAGCACTTCTCCCAAGCTGAGACTAATGATTCATCCATGCGGAGATTTTGTGATTTCACTGCCTCCCTAATAGAGTTACGGCTGCGGCAGTTTCTGCCCGTGCAATGAATCTTTTCCCCGGGAGAGATTGATGGTTCAACCCGGAGTGGTATGCTTGTAGATATATTCATCATTTATCCCTGCAGCAGAGTGACGATCTTTCCTCCTCAGCAGATGTGATCTCCTTGGTGATTTTGGTACTTGGAGGTTGACCACCAATTTCCTTTTATATCCCTCGGTTGGATTCCCCAATAGAGTTGCTGATGGGTTCTCTAGTAGAGTTGCTTTTATAGCAGTTTCTGCCTGTGCAGTGAACTCTTTTCCCTAGACGGATTGATTGATGTTTCATCACTCAGAGATTTTTGTGATATCCTGATATCTCTGATTCTCCAGCAAGGTCTTTGCTTCTTAGCATCCCTGATCTCCAGCAGATTGTACTCTGCATTGGTGATCCTGGCTTTCTCTCTTGAGATGTAGTACCGGATGGCTGTGTGCCTTTTCCTTGACCTAGTTGTGTTAGATATGTCTGTTTGTCAGCATTCATCATACATAAACCACGCATATACATGCATACTTATAACATTCAGATATTCATGTTGCATTCTTTGCCATATATCTATTGTTTGTTATCTCCTGCTATTTGGTGGTATATCTCCCCAAGCAGAGGGTGTGTCTGATCCTTCAATGTAGAGTCATCCCCTTAGGCAGAAAGTGTTTGCCTTTCCTGCCATTCCCCACTGAGTTATATCCTCGTGGATGACGGTTGTTTCCGTTTCCTCCCAACACATATATTGGGATGGTTTCCCCTATTGAGTTATATCCTCATTAGGATGAGTCTTGGTTCAGTTGCCTTTTTGGTTTGACCCTGAATTGGCTTTTTGTGACTGTCTCGGGTTTTTCCCTGTGATAGATGAATAATTTGCTCATTTATTGGCAATCCTTCACCTTATTCCCGGTAAGGTCGCCAATATTATTCACCTTATCCTCAGTAGAGTTTGTGGCTTCTACCCAGTAACCGGTAGTTGTAAGTCCTATCTTTGTGGTTTTCTACCCAGTAACCGGTAGTTATAAATCCTACTTTCATCCCCTAGCAGAGGTAACCTTTGTGGTTCATCCTGGTTGATGGCGGATTTTGTGATCTTCTACCCAGTATTCGGTAGTTGCAAATCATATATCGTTCCCTCCCCATCGGAGTTTGTGCTTCCCCGTGGTAAATGAATTGAATCTTTAATTCAACTTTGATCATTTTTGTACATACTTCTAATTGGTAATATAACCCACTCAATTGTCTTTTGTGGTTTAACATGTCCACTTCTTAATCAAATTTTTCATGCATTAGCCATAGGTTTGAGTTATCTCAGTGGTTGATGTAAACCTCACCTCATCCTTAGTGGTTGGATTGTAAGACTTCCATACTTATTATAGGGTTAACCCCTCACTAGTATGTCGAAGCCATCCTCACATGGTGGATTGTTGGTTTAGGTCGAGTTTTCTCCCTTTGATAACGAAAGACCTTAAGGCTTTTGTTTTAAAATCAATCCACTCATCTGTTTTGAAATTTTTTACCCGAACTACGGGGTTTTGATCCTTATCTTTCATGAGAGGGTACGTAGGCAATGGGTTTATCCATCCAAACATAAAATGTAAATAAATTTGTATATTCTTTTCTCATCTCTTCAATCATGTTTGCACAAAATAATTTTCACAAAAAAACAATAACAGTACAACAATTGTGAAAAGAGGTTCCCTAGGAGTACCTAGGATGTTATGGGTGCCTAACACCTTCCCATGACATAACCAACCCCCTTACCCAGATCTCTGACCTTCTTTTACTAGTTTTGTTTGTAAAACTTTAGGTTTTTGTTCGCTTTCTAACCTTTCCTTTAGATAAATAGAAGTGTGGTGGCGACTCGACTTTGTATGATTTACCTTGGATCTAGTTAATATTTCCAATGGTAACGAATACACCGCTACAGTTGGTATCAGAGCTTTGGCTCTGTTATTGATTTTCTAATCAAACACTTAACAGTGTAGAGAGATCCAGAACGAGAAAAACTATGGCCAACACCAATGAAAGAGATAGTTACAATGCTAAGCCTCCAGTCTTTAATGGAGAGAAATTCGACTACTGGAAGGATAGAATTGAAAGTTTCTTTCTGGGCTACGACGCTGATCTCTGGGACATTGTCACAGTTGGATACATACCTCCTGTAACAGATGCTGGAGTTTCTATTCCCATAAGCAAAATGATAGATGATCAGAAGCGCGAATTCAAGAATCATCACAAAGCCAGAACGATACTTCTCAATGCCATATCCTACAATGAGTATGAAAAAATCACCAATAGGGAAACATCTAAAGAATTACTCGACTCCCTGAGGATGACTCATGAAGGAAACTCTCAGGTCAAAGAAACAAAGGCTCTGGCTCTAATCCAGAAATATGAAGCCTTCAAAATGGAGGATGATGAAGCTGTAGAGGTAATGTTTTCTAGATTTCAAACTCTAATTGCAGGTCTCAAAGTGCTAGATAAAGGATACACAAATGAGGACCATGTCAAAAAGATAGTCAGAAGCTTGCCAAAGAAGTGGAGACCCATGGTCACAGCCTTAAAGCTATCAAAGGATCTGAACAACATCGGCCTTGAAGAACTTGTCAATTCACTCAGAAGTCATGAGATAGAACTGGAGGAAGATGAGCCTTAGAAGAAGATCAAGTCTGTAGCACTAAAGTCCAGATCTGAAAGGCGCAAGTCTGATAGAAACAAAGCCTTCCAGGCCGAAGAAGAAGACGTTGATGACTCTGAAAAGGAAGATTCTGACGATGAGGAAGAATTATCCCTTCTGACCAGAAGAGTAAAACAAATCTGGAGAAAAAGGAAAAATAACTTCAGAAAACCAAGATCCAAAGGAGATCGATAAGAATCAACCTCAAAAGGTAAATCTAACAAAGATGTTACGTGTTATGAATGTAAGGAAACAGGTCACTACAGAAACGGATGTCCCAAGTTGAAGAAAGACAGTTCCAGAAAAGAGAACTTCAAGAAAAATTCCTTCAGAACCAAAAAGGGACTGATGGCTACCTGGGACGACAGTGAATCTGACTCATCAGAATCAGACTCTGATGAACAGGCAAATGTGGCACTCATGGCTATCACATCCAAGAATACTTCAGATGAAGAATCTGAATCTGAAGAGGTATTTTCTGAACTTTCTCGATCTGACCTAGAATCATGCTTATCTGAAACTCTAAACTCATATCAAAAACTCAAACAAAAATTTAAAGCTATAAAAGGTGTGCTTGAAGAAACACTAGAAGAATGTGGCAAACTTGAGACAACAATTCTTGAACTTAAAGATGAAAACAAAACCTTGATATTAGAAAGAGATTCAACAAAGAAAAATTGTTCAAAACTTGAAGAAGCGTTATCTCAAGCTCCACAAACTTCAAACACGATAATTTATGAATATGAAAAATCTTTTCAAAAGTTTATGAAAAATGAGATAGAGACGAGCAGAATGGCATCCATGAATTATGGGGTCAGTCAGAACAATAGAAGAGGAATTGGGTGTGATCCTAGTGAAGATAAAACTTCCACTAATGACCAACCTAAATCTCCATTTTCCTATCACTATACACATACACAAGCACAACGATTTAATAATGCTAGAAAACCCAAAGTGTTAAGAACTTCTGGGAAAACTAATCACAAAGGACCCAAATGATTTTGGGTACCAAAGGATAAGATTGTTTATGTTGCAGATATCTTATGCAGTAGAGTTAAAACACTAGTCATGGTACCCGGACTCTGGATGCTCGCGACACATGACGGGAAGAAAGTATATGTTCCAAAACCTGGAACTTAAAGACGCTGGATTCGTAGGTTTCGGAGGAGATCAGAAAGGAAGGATCAGAGGCTCCGGAACTATTGGTTCTGACGAGAAGATCAAAGCTCCTGAAGCAACTGCCACTCAAACCTCAGAAGGAACTAAATCCCCAGAAATCCCAAAGAAAGTTAAAAGTCGCCTCAACATATCTGAAGAGTTGATTCTGGGAAACAAGGATGAACCTATCCGAACCAGGTCTACCTTCAAGGTGTCGTATTACGCGGAAAACCGACGGGAAAACGAAACAACAGAGCCGCCACCGTGCGTTATTTATCCCAAAAGAGGGAAAGGAAACGCTCGAAGTAAACCTGGAAAGGAATGGTCTCACGACCAGAGAAAGATGGGATCGGGAGTCGGTTATGCGAAGGGAAGGTATTAGCACCCCTACGCATCCGTCGTACTCGACGGGATCCACGCACAAAAGAAAGGATAACGTTGCTAGAAACTACTCAAACACTGCACAAGGCTGGAAGGAAACATAGAAAGACAAAAGAAACGGAACTCGGCAGGATATCGCATCCTGGGCCTACGTAGCCTGTCAGACACAAACATCAGAGTCGACGTAGTTTGGGACAGGGGAAACGTGCTCGCTAGGATGTCGCATCCTATGCATACGTATCTTCTCTGACTGGAGAAGAATTAGAGCACTCGTAGCTCAGCTAACGCAAGCCAAACAAAACACAAACAGGAAACGGGAAACCGACTACCAATCGCTGGACTTACGTCAGACTCCACACAAACAGGCAAACATGGAAACCGAATGCCAATCGCTGGACTTACATCAGACTCCGCACCAACAAACGCACACAGGAAACCAACTGCCAATCGCTGGACTTATGTCAGACTCCAAACACACACAAAGGGGTTGAAAAACAATAAGGGCGCCCGGAGAGATCAGCTCATCTCCTGCCTACGTACCTCATCTGGTATGAGGATCAGGGCGACGTAGTTCCCCTAAACAGGGAAAGAACTTCTATCCTAACCAGAGAGAAAGGGAGATAACAGACTACTAGGGAGACTACGACTCGAGCCTAGAAGTTGTCATGCATACGATCCCTATGTTGAGGTTTCTATCCTAACTTGCACAGGAAGCAAGCTAGCCTAAACAGCACAATAGCAAACACAAGCAAGCACACACACTATATGCAAACAAGTGGATCACACAAGGCTAGGCTTTAGTCAAAGGGTCATGTCAACCTCGACAAACAAGCCAACTGGAATTGGGTGTGGTTAGCTCTTAACCCTAACATTGAGAGTTAGGGTGAAGCAGATGAAATGGGAAGTGAGGGTAAGATCTCACAGCTCTTATCCCTGGCCTGGGAGAGCTTGACTCAAATAGAAAGTGTGGGAGTCCAGAATGTGGGACTCTATTCCACAATGACTGACACAACAAGATTTCGGGTTTTTATTCAAAGTGCATCAACACATGGTGTGAGCAAGATGAAAGACACAACTGAATAGCAGGGGATGGAATGCACATCCCTTTTATCTGCCAATGCCTCTTCACTTAGGAGGTCTTTGAATGTACAAGGCACAAAGATAAACAACCACAAACATTGCCTCTTAAGGAGGACTTCAGACAGGTGCCTGCCCACATAACAGGACAGGTCTTCCAGACTACATGAAGTCAGAAGAATTATACCTCAGTGGTAAGCAAACCACAAGCTAGCAAAGCAAATTTCAAATGAACTTAAAGCAGCTTAGGTACCTGTGAAAACAACTAAACCAATCAGTTCAACTGTACAAACAAACAATCAACAGTTAATATCACATAGACAGACACATCCAATCAGGCAACAATGGTGCAAGGCATAAGCACAAGTGAATTGTTCTCAAAGCCTACAAAACACACAAAGGTTAGCACATGACAACAATTGACCAAGCTTAAATGAAGGAGCCACTCCAATCATGGAAATGTACACTTGAACCTGAAATTCACAACCCAAATGGTAAGTCCAAACCACTAGGTCAAAGCCTAGGGTCAAAAGAGGATCAAAAAGTCAAAACAGAACTTCAAACTCAACATAAAGCATGTTTAATCACTCAAGAATAAGTCCTAAAAAGGACCAAATCATAATCAATAAGCAAGTCCATGTACCAAGCATGTGAAGTTAATGACCAATTCAAGGCATCCAAATGATCAACATGAATGAAAATTCTCAATCAAAACATAAATGATTCAAATAATTCTGGAAAATATCATGAGTAATCAAGACATCCACAACATCCATCACACAAAAAATCAGAAGCATTGGAGCTCAATTGGCATGGAAATCACATTGCACAAGTAAGAACATCAAAAGGTGTGACACAAATTGTCACACCAAGTTAGCACATGCATAAAACAGAGATGGTAATTGAGAAAAATGTCAAACCAAAGCCAAAATGTCCATCAATGTGTGTAGAATCAGCATGCAAAATTTCAAGCTCATTGGATCAAAAATAAGCATTTCACAACAAGATAAGCAAGGCAAGGTCAAAAATGGATACATGCTCACATAACCTAGCACCAAATAAAATCCAGCCATGCACAATTTTCCAATTTATGATCATAAAAAACTAGACAGGATAAGGAGCATTTTGCGAAAAATTGGGATTAAATTGGATGAGTTTTCAATTTGATATGATTTTTCTAAGGTGAGAAGAAAATTGAAATAAAAATGAACCAAGCATGGCAAATAAGGGAGGGAAACATGAAAATGAGAGGCAATTTGAATATTGGTGCGCGCCAGGATCGAACCTGGTTGATTTTCAAATATGCGCGCCTCACCAAAACGGTGGCGTTTTGGTAAAACCCTAAGTGCGCCCAGAAATTCGTAGCTAATTGAAGAATTCGTAGCAAAACCGAAGCAAGTTCGTAGCAAGTTCTGGAAAATGATGATCTTCATCTTCCTCATGAAGATGAAGACGAACTTCAAATGCAAATCTCCAGATTTTTCAAAACCATTCCAGAAATCAAAAATAATTACATCAATCGAATCCTTGGCTCATGTACATGCAAGATCAAACCACAATTCACACTAAAACATCAAGCATCGCTCAAATCGAAGAAAAGAAAAATTGACATCAAAACTTCAAATGCATGTATCTTCATGAATAATGCGTAATTTCACTCAAATTTTATACCAGAATGATCACCAATCAAAGATCTATACAAATATCATAATGAATTGGAGAATAGATGAGATCGAAAATCAACCTCTGGAAGAGCAGCACCTTTGCATCGCGCTATCCAAGGCTTGTAATGGTCCAAAGCTCCTCTATGATGCTTGTGGAGATGATTGATGGAAAAAATGAAGCTCAAACGCACGTGAACCCAGTAGATTTTGCAAACTCCATTGAACTTTCAAGCTTCGAGTATGGTCCAAACTGGCACAATTTGATCCAAGTCCACGTTCAATTTGCCTCAAAAACACTTCCTGATCATGAATCCATCAATAGAAATGGCTTTTGTATGAAGAATTTGGAAATATTTTTGAGAGAAAAATTTGGTTGATTTTGAGATCTAGATCTGAAAACTGTGGTTAATGATGAATGCAGTTATGATTAACCTTATATATCACTTGCTAATGATGCTGAAAACCTGTTTAAGCCAAAACCAATTAGGATTAACAAGTTATGAGGTGTATGTACAAAATGGATTTTCACCCCCATGCATGAAATGCATGCGTGAACAGTGCACAATGCTGATCCAAAACCACTTAAACAAGGCCCATGCAAGTTTTGGAATTGATATTTTATGCATATGATCAACCAAATTGATTTTATGAAATTTCCTTCAAAAAACTTCATGAATCAGCACATGATCATGCAAGTGAAATTCATGCCATGTAATGGATGTTTTGGAAACTACATGTTATGAGGAACAAAATGCAAAAAGAACCACCCAAATTGGAGCCTTGGTTCAAAAGTTATGCCCATTTGAATTTTTAAGCACACTTTGCCATGATTGGATCATATCTCCTCAACCACACATTAGAAATTCATGATCTTGGACTTTTTGGAAATGGGAGAGAAAGATCTTAAACTCTCATGTTGGACAAAATTTCACTTGAAGCTTTCTTGGTGATGTAAGATTGAGTTGAAGTTGGTCCAAAACCTTTCCATTTTTGGAAACTTTCAAATTATAGGTCACTTGCTATTTTGGGAAAGTCTTGACTTGACTTCAAATTCTTCAATGTGAGTGTTTGAAATGCCAAATGAGACTTGTTTGAACATGAATGAAGTATCTCTAACCACTTCCCACCTCCAAATCCACAGTTGACTTTGCAGTTGACTTGCAGTTGACTTTTATGGGCCTCAGATGACTTGGTCATGCATTGATGAATTTAAGCCTTCAACACTTGGCCAAGTTGCTTCAAAGTGATCCTTGGGTAATGTAAACTCATTGAAACCACCATAGGGCTTTCATCTCATGGCAAATGCTCTTGCTCTCTTGCACAGTTGAATCTACTGACCAGTCTTGACTGATGATATGTAACATGCTATGCAATGCTAATGCAATCTTAATGACCTAAAAACTGAAATGGATGTACAAATGGGAGGTGCAAATTTGAGGTGCTACAGCTTCCCCTATTCAATCAACTGGGAACCTGAACGGATGAGAGCAATAGCTGTCAGACCTTTAAGGTACACAGGGATTGAATACCAAAGAACCGTAAAAATTTGCACTCTGCGGGAGATGATACAAAGAAAAGCGAGGCCATTTACCGATGGCGGCTGCACAATAACTTCAGGAAAGCGAGGCTATTTACCGATGGCTAATTTACTGGAAACTTGATATTTACCGATATCAACGTCAGCAAGACCATTTACCGATGGCTGCTGGGAAACAACATCCGAAAGAAGCAGGACCATTTCCTGATGGTGGCTTCAACTGGGAATTTGATATTAAAAGGAAGCAAAACCTTTTACCGATGGTGGCTCCAAAGCAACTTGATATTTACCGATATCAACGTCAGCGAGACCATTTACCGATGGTTGCTGGGAAACAGATGTCACAGAAAGCGATGCCATTTACCGATAGCGGCTAAGCAGGGCATTCGATATTTACCGATATCGAAGCAAGACGAAACCATTTACCGATGGCATCTCCAACTGGGGAGGAAAAAGATATTTGCAACTGGAACCAGAACCAGACAAGACGTTTACCGACGACTCTACTAGGGAACTTTGATTTTTATCAAAGGAAAGACACCAGACCAGACATTTACCGATGACTGGGAAAAAACTCAATGTTTACCGACATCGAAAGATGATGTTTACCGACATCAACAAAACAACCAGACATTTACCGATGAATGGGATGAAGATACAACCAGACGTCAACGGACGACTGGGAAAAACTCGACGCTTATTGACACCAACGGAGAGGTGACCAGACGTTACCGGATGAATGGGAAAGGATACAACCAGACGTCAACGGACGACTGGGAAAAACTCAACGTTTATCGACACCAACGGAGAGGTGACCAGACATCAACAGATGAATGGGAAAGGAGAGATGTTACAAACCTCGAAAGATGATGTTTACCGACATCCAAAAGGGATAACCAGACATTTACCGATGACTGGAGTGAGACTCGATGTTTACCGACACCGAAACAATGGTGTTTACCGACACCGAAGCAATGGTGTTTACCGACACCGAAACAATGGTGTAGACATGACACTTAAACAATGGTGTAGACATGACAGTTATCGGTATCACAGGGATGATACATCTTCAATATGTCAAGGCAAGGCTAAACACTTGCTGGGGATCTCATTGGGGAGAATCAAGCTTTCCTTTCACTGCGGGTGAGGAAATAAACCTCTCCGGGGAATTATCAATCCTGAATGCTGTCAGGAGCAACCGTAGCAAATGTGCCGTACAGATGTTGAACAACGATCCGCCTACGCTAGGGATATGGTCTGATTAGGTTTAACACATGAATGCATATGTTTGAATTTTTCTATGGCGTAATGCTCCATGTTGAAGGGAAATGCTACGCGCTTTGAGGATGCAATGATTACTACATGCAAGATGCAAAATGATGAAAACTCCTGCTAGGGAGCAAATGGATTGCTCTGCTGAGCACACAAATCTGAATAGATTCTCCAACTCTGTGGGGAAACGCACTACCGGGGGTGTTTTGCTGATCTGATACTCTGGGGACGACAGAGAAACCAACTCAACTGGGGAGACCCTGTATGGGGAACACACCAACCTCTCAACCGTGTTGGGGACTAACATTGCTGCTGGGGAAAGGATAAATCCCATCGAGGACAACCTTCACCAAATCCAATCCACTTGGGGACTCCGCTAGGGAAACAACCAATGCTCACCTCTGCTGAGGATAGCTCTACTGGGGATAATTTTCACCGACCCTGATCCACTTGGGGAACTCGCTGGGGAAAACCATCAACACAAACCTCTGCTGGGAAGATCTGCTAGGGGAAAACATTCACAACCCTGCCGGGGAAAGGCATACCCGACCATGCTGGGGATCACAGTACTTCATACCCGACTGCTGGGGAACAAACTACTCACTGACACCTCTGCTGGGGATACAACATCCTTCCGACTCGGTGGGGATTAATAATCTTCAGACTAGCTGGGGAAACAATAGCCTTTGTACTTGCTGATGAGGAACACACTACCCACGGACGCCTCTGCCGGGGAAGAACAGTTATAAAAGCTTTCAGACTTGTTTGGGGAAACAGCCACTTCTAAACGTGCTGGGGAAACATCCTCAATCCTGTTGAGGAATTTCTGATCTTGAACATGTTGGGGAGACAAGTCCTGAACTTACTTCATCTGCTGGGGAAGATCCCCATCCTCTCACATTACTGGACAGTGTTGACAACATCCCTGAACAAACCGTGGCTTATTTGCTCTAGCCAGGAATCAAAGGTAATGACCTGCAACCAACAATACATACATGCCCCAGGGGATTGCATGGACAAGATACACCCAAGTGTACTCAACATTCAAAAGGATTTTCAAATGTTTTATCTTTCTGCACGTTATTGTCTAGCCTTCATGTTTTTATATGCAATGTTTATCAAAAGTTCGGACGTTTTTGCAAACAAAACAGTAAAAATAAAAACAAGAGAGCAATTTATCTGAATAACGACTTTTATTGATTGGAAATGGGCCTGAAAAGGCGAACACATCAAGAAGCAATCCCTAGAAAGAGGTAATTACGCACAAAAGGAAAAATCTATCCTAATGGCAATGTGAACACGGAATCCACTGTTTCCCAATTCTGTTATGACTCACAGATTCTCAATTTCTCCCCAAACCCTTGCTTTCTGAGAAGAATGACTGGACCGATCATATCCTTCGAGATGGTAGACACTGAAGCGCGATAAAGTACAGATAACTCAGACTGTAGTCTTCGCTTTAATCCCTCTTTTGCCTGGATCGCCCTTTCGGGTTTTCAATCCACCGGGATACCCCTTTTTGCCTAAGCCGCCCTTGCGAGTTTACGACTTACCGGGTGTACGTATTTTTTTATTCTTTATCCCTAACTTTTTCCCGAACCTTTTTTCTCTTTTTTTTGGTTCGCCGGGATGCCCTTTTTTGCCTGGACTCTTTTATTCTTTTTGTCCAGCGGGTCAATTTATGCGAAGTATTTTTTGACTACATCTGAGTTAACAGGGGACGGAAAATCTTCACCATCCATAGTTGTAAGCATCAAGGCTCCACCGGAGAAAACCTTCTTAACAACATATGGACCTTCATAATTAGGAGTCCATTTGCCCCTGTTATCTGTACCGGGAGGAAGGATCCTCTTCAAAACCAAATCACCTGGCTGATAGCTTCGAGGACGTACTTTCTGATCAAAGGCTTTCTTCATCCTTCTCTGATACAACTGCCCATGGCACACAGCTGCTAACCGCCTCTCTTCGATAAGGCTCAACTCATTAAACCTTGTTCGAATCCACTCAGCTTCGTCAAGCTTGACATCCAACAAGACCCTCAGAGAAGGAATCTCCACTTCAACAGGTAGGACCGCTTCCATACCATACACAAGGGAGTAAGGGGTTGCCCCGGTCGACGTACGTACTGAGGTACGGTACCCATGCAAAGCGAAAGGCAGCATCTCATGCCAATCTTTGTATTTCACGACCATCTTCTACACAATCTTCTTGATATTCTTGTTTGCCGCCTCTACAACACCATTCATCTTCGGTCTAAAGGAGAAGAATTGTGATGTTCAATCTTGAAATATTTTCAAAGCTCTTTGATCATCTTGTTATTGAGATTCGAACCATTATCAGTGATGATTCTCTCAGGAACCCCATAACGACAGATGATTTCCTTCTTGATGAACCGGGCAACCACTTGCTTAGTAACATTAGCAAAGGAAGCTGCTTCCACCCATTTGGTGAAGTAATCAATCGCAACCAGGATGAAGCGATGTCCATTGGAAGCAGTAGGCTCTATCTTCCCAATCATGTCAATGCCCCACATCGCGAATGGCCAAGGCGAATTCATGACATTCAGAGGGCTTGGTGGCACATGCACCTTATCAGCATAGATCTGACATTTATGGCATTTCCGAGCGTATTTGAAACAATCGGATTCCATAGTCATCCAGTAATAACCGGCTCTCAACAATTTTTTGGACATTGCATGACCACCAGCATGGGTACCGAACAAACCCTCGTGCACTTCTTGCATTAACATGTCTGCTTCTGTAAAGGCAAAGAGTCAGACAACATACGATCGCAAGTTTCGATGATGACAAATGACCATCATGCACGTCTACAAACAAATGCAACACATTACCTATCATATCCTTTCCTATGCTTATCTAAATCTGTTATAATTCTTAAAAACATATGTGGACAAAGTGTGATCATGACGAAATGCATGAAAATCACAAAACACAAATTTTTGCAGATTTGAAGACTTTGAGTCGACCATAAGGGTCGGCACATAGCTCACGGGTCAGCGCATAACTCAGACAAATTGGAGATTGGTCAGCGCATACTTGCTTGAATCAACCATAAGGGTCGGCGCATAGCTCACGGGTCAGCGCATAAAACCCTTGAGTCGACCACAGGTCGGCGCATGGCATAGTGATGCTATCCACGGGTCAGCGCATGAAACCTTTGAGTCGACCATAGGGGTCGGCGCATTTCCCACGGGTCAGCACACGCCGACCTATGGTCGACCGCTCGTGCGTATACTCAGTTTTCTGAGTACTTTCCACTGTTTGAAAAGCTGTTATTTTTGGTTGGTTTGCTAGTTACTATAAATAGAAGTCAAAACACTTTTATCAACTAACATTTGCAAATTTGAATTCAAGTGTTCAAGGAAACAAGAAAGAGTGAAAAAGGTGTCCAAGATTCATCATCTTCATCTTCAACATTTCACAACACATCAACTACACACAACCATTTTTGATGTGGTTCGTGATCTATTAGAGGTGATAAGGTTCGAAGCTGTGATCGGAGAATCCGGTTCGGGTTGAAGCTTGTGGCAGGTTCTTTCTTGAATAAAACCGTTAGGGTTTTGTCCTCCAATACCGGTTTGTGTTTGGGGGTTTTTGGACGAATTGCTTCATCAATATTCAGCCGAGCGAAGGTGATTGAGAAAAGGAAGTCTTCATCAGTCTAGTAGCGGATTCAGTGATATTGAAGCGAAGGGTTCGGGTTCGATTCGTCTGTGTTTGAGATCAGTCGGGCCGAGGGTTTGAAGAACGGAAGATTCTTCAACAAAGGGGCTGGAATCGGAGGTCTAGCAACAACGATCGAAGGTCTTGATTCATCTTGAATCAAGGAGCAAGGATAGGAAGCATCATTCAACACATTGGGAGTTCTGTTGTTTACTTGCTTTGCAATCCTTGTATAAATGGTTAAATTTCACAGGTGATATCTAATTAAATCATCTCAATTCTAAGTTTAGAATTGCGGGCAGACGTACCCCGAAGCGAGGACGGCGGGGGAACTGCCTCATCAAATCTCTGTCTTCTTTAATTTTCTGCATAATCGTTTTTCAGCTTAAAAATTAAGTGATTTTAGTTTAAGCAATTTTTCAAACATTGATATAAGTTGAGTAAGAGATTAAAACTGTTGTTTGAATACAAAGTACAATAGTATATTGTACTAGGTCAATTTGAATTACTTACTCAACTCAAATATCACTTGGAGTGTTTATGCACACCAAGTGTTTGAGAAATTGCCTAAACCAAAGTGTCTTAAGTTTGTCACCAGTTTGATTTGGTATTTTGGATCATTGGAGTTAGGATTCCTAGTAAATGAAACATATCATTGATTGTGCAATTAGTGTAGTGATTTGTATTTCACTTTATCTATAATCTATTAGCTTAACGCATATCCGGTTTTCCAATAACGGTTCGTTTTAGACTAAAATTTTCCTCGGCCGCTTCCGCACTTAAAACAAATTTTCAAAACCAATTTTTAAATTGGTAGCACCGACTCAAGTTTTTAATTGGGATCTATTCACCCCCCCCTCCCCCCCCCTTCTAGATCCGTGCCATAGTCTAACAAGTGGTATCAGAGCCTGGTTCACTCCGTGCTTCAAAATATAACTTTGATAGAAAATGGCTAACGAACCTAAAGGGGCTTATAATAGAGCTCCAGTTTTCAATGGTGAAAATTATAGTTATTGAAAAGACTGTATGCGGGTGCACATAAATTCCATAGATAGAAAAATATGGAACGTTATTCTCAATGGTCCAATTCAAATAACCATGACCAATGAGAACAACGAATTGGTGCCTAAGCCCGAAGCACAATGGACCGATGATGATGAAAAGAAATACAATTATGATTGGAAAGCCTAAAATATCCTAATCTCCTCATTAGGTGTAGATGAATACTATCGTGTATCCCATTGTCATACTGCTAAGGCCATGTGGGATTCACTACAAATTGCCCATGAGGGGACGAATGATGTTAAGTTGGCTAGAATCAATACACTAACACAAGAGTTTGATCTCTTTTTCATGGAGCAAGGGAAAACCATTGCTGACATGCAAAAGAGATTCACTCATCTCATCAATCGATTACATTCACTTGGTAGGCCTGTTTCCAATGATATTGCTACTAATAAGATCTTGAGATGTCTTAACAGGGAATGGCAGCCGAAAGTGACCGCCATCAAAGAGGCAAATGATCTTACCACATTGGACTTGACAACACTGTTTGGTAAACTACAAGAGCACGAACAAGTTCTCTTGAGCCTGGAACAACACGAAAAGAAAGATAAGAAGGACAAAGCAAAGGTGAGTGAAAAGAAATCAATAGCTCTAAAGACTTCCTCCTCAAAGTCTCAAGCAAAATAGAAAAGTGATTATTCATCGAGCGACAAAGAAGAAGAGGACAAGAGTGAAGATATGGGGCTGTTCGTTAAACGCTACAACCGTTACGTGAGAAAGAACGGCATCCAACATTCCGAGAAGAACTTGGTAAACTTCTGGAAGCAATCTAGGTACTCTAAAAATGATGACTCAAAAGGAAAAATAACTAGAGGGTCGTGCTATAAGTGTGGAAAGCCGGGTCACTACAAACCGGACTGTTCGATGAACAAGAAGACAAAAGAAAAACAATCATACAAATCACACAAGAAACCATCAAAGCCAAGGAGGACATACATAGCTTGGGAAAGCGATAGCGACTCCTCCGATGATGAAAGCTCTAGTGATGAAGATGAAAATGCAAACCTATGTCTCTCTGCTCATCAAAAGAACAAGAAGAAACAGGTACGACATGCTAAATATGAAAAATCCTCTAGTATGTCTCATCATGAATTGCAAACTGCTTTTGATACTTTACACTATGAAGCGAAAGAGGTCTTTAAAAGGCTTGCCTCAAATAAGAATTTTTTTTCTCATTTGGAACATAAAACTCAAGAATCCGAACGGAAACTTGAGGCACTTAAAGCTTCTATAGTGGAAAGCACAAAAACAAGTTATGAGGACCTTAGAAGTAGAATGATGAACTTTGGGTGTGATACTTGTTATATTTGGCAAGGTGAAGTAAGAAACCTAAAGGCCAAACTTGACAAGGCACTTGAGCCCAAGATTACCTTTGCTATCGACAAATCAAACTTTCGAAAAAGTATGGTTAATCCATACCAAAAATATAAATACGTTATAAAGGATGAAGATAGCAAAAGCAATCATAATGAAAACTTCTCTTGTCTTTATTGTTGCAAGAAATGCCACTCCATTGCTAAATGTAGGTTTAGGAGATTTTTAGTTCCTAAAGGCATTTATCAATGGCTGCCCAAATGCAACCATTTCGTTCCTCACCACTCAGGACCCAATAATCCATTGGGTACCTTCTCTTGTTAATTATTTTGTCATAGGTACAATGCCTCGAGACTACCGAGAGAAGATGGGTTCTCGACAGTGGATGATCAAGGCACATGTCAGGAGACATATCTCTCTTCATTGACTTCGTGGCTAAGAAGAAGGGATATGTAACTTATGGTGACAACAACCGTGGAGCAATACTTGGTAAAGGTAGTGTAGGTAACCCTTCTTCCACTACTATTTCTGATGTATTGCTTGTCGAAGGTCTTAAACACAATCTACTTAGCATCAGTCAATTATGTGACAAAGGATACAATGTATCGTTTTCAAAAGATTGTTGCAAAATTGTACATAATGATGATAAGAAGAGTATGTTTAATGGCCTGCGTGTGAACAATGTCTATATGCTTTACTTAAATGAAGTATCGTTAACAAGTGACAAATGCCTTGTAACAATGAGTGAAGATTCATGGTTATGGCATAGGCGTTTAGCACATGTTAATTTCGATTTACTAAATAAAGTAGTCTCAAAAGATCTAGTCCTAGGTCTCCCCAAAATAAAATTCACCAAGGATCATCTTTGTGATGCTTGTCAAAAAGGGAAGCAAACGAGGATCTCATTTAAATCCAAAAACATCGTTTCAACAATGAGACCTCTCGAGCTTCTTCATATGGATTTATTTGGGCCATCTAGGATTAAAAGTCTAGGAGGAAACTATTACAGTTTCGTAATAGTGGACGACTTTTCTCGATTTTGTTGGACTATTTTCTTAGTAAGCAAGAGCGATACGTTCGCCGCCTTTGAAAGATTTGCTAAGCTTTCCCAAAATAAACTAAATACAAACATTGTTGCAATTAGAAGCGATCATGGGGGTGAGTTTGAAAATCACTTATTTGAAGAATATTGCGGTAACCATGGTATTGATCATAACTTCTCCGCTCCACGTACTCCTCAACAAAATGGGGTTGTGGAGCGTAAAAATCAAATTTTGGAAGAATTGGGAAGAACAATGATCAACGAAAGTGGCTTACCGAAATATTTTTGGGCCGACGCCATTAGTACGGCTTGTTATGTTCTGAATAGGGTGCTCATTCGCCCCATTCTAAACAAAACACCGTATGAACTTTTAAAAGGGCGAAAGCCAAATGTTTCTCACTTACATATTTTTGGTTGCAAATGTTTTGTATTGAACAATAGAAAGGAAAACTTGAGAAAATTCGATTCCAAGGCCGACGAAGGTATCTTCCTCGGATACTCTCAATCTAGCAAAGCATATAGAATATACAACAAATAATTACTTGCTGTAGAAGAGTCTGTACATGTCACTTTTGATGAATCTAATCCGAGAAACGTCGGAAAGGGTAGTGTTTTTCATGGTGCAGGTACATCTACCGAAGACATACTCAAAGGTGGCGAGTCGGGGATTGATCAACCCGACATAGTCAAAATTGAGGAGGACAAAGATGTACACCATGAGGAAACCGAGGTAGTTCATCCGCCTTCAAACGATGATCTCCCTCAAGCTTGGAAGTCTTCCAAAGACCATCCAATCGACAACATTCTCGGAGATATCTCAAAGGGTGTTACAACTCGATCTAAGCTAAGTAATTTCTGTTATCACTTCACTTTCGTTTCGCAAATGGAACCTAAAAACCCTAAAGAAGCCCTACTCGATGAACACTGGTTTTTGTCAATGCAGGAGGAACTTAATCAGTTCACCAGAAATGAGGTTTGGGACCTTGTCCCTCCTCCGCGAGATCATCGAGTAATCGGCACCCGATGGGTGTTTAGGAACAAGCTGGACGAAAACGGGGTAATAACCCATAATAAGGCGCGTTTAGTCGCGCAAGGGTATAACCAAGAGGAAGGCATCGACTATGAGGAAACTTATGCGCCGGTTGCCCGACTCGAGGCTATACGCCTTCTCCTTTCTTTCGCTTGTGCGAAAGACTTTAAGCTATTCCAAATGGATGTTAAGAGTGTGTTCCTTAACGGTCACATAAATGAAGAGGTTTATGTCGCACAACCTCCGGGTTTCGAATCCCATGAGTATCCTGATCATGTTTATAAACTAAAAAGGGCTTTGTATGGCCTCAAACAAGCTCTTAGAGCTTGGTATGAGAGACTAAGCAAATTCTTACTCGATCAAGGTTACTCAAGAGGAAAGGTTGACACAACCCTCTTCATTAAACGTCAAGGAAAGCATTTGATATTAGTGCAAATTTATGTAGATGATATTATTTTTGGGTCTACTAACATGAATCTTGTGAGAGAGTTTTCAGACCTTATGCAGGGCGAATTCGAGATGAGTATGATGGGGAAGCTCACATACTTTCTCGGCTTGCAAATTAAATAGCTCAAAGAAGGAACTTTCATGAGCCAGACAAAGTACTGTTTGGACCTTATCAAGAGATTTGACATGGCAAAAGCTAAGGCCATAGACACTCCCATGCCTACTTGTACAAAATTGAACAAAGATGAAGACGGTAAGGAAGTAGATGTAAAACGGTATAGAGTCAATGTTGTTGCAAGCACAAGCTTACTGTTCACCAAGTCACTCCGGCATCAAGGTGATACTATTCCTCTCTCTCTCTCTGCAAAGTCTCATGGTTAAAATAGTTATACCTCATAATGATAGTGTATATATATGCATGATATATCTCTTTGGATGTTTATTGCTGTATGGCTTGTTAATTATGCATCAAACCTGTCAACACATGTACAAAACAGTGAAAAACTGAAATTCAGACTGTATGAGTCAACCGCAGCAGGGTTATGGTCGACGCACACTTAATATTTTCTGTATTTTTTCAAAAATCAAACAGTATGCGTCGACGCATGCAGAGGTATGGTCGACGCATCGCTCGAAAATTTTGTTTTTCTGCAGAAAAATTTAAATATTTTCATGCATCTCCATTCAAAATTCATCATTAAGTGTGCATTTACATTCCATTACCTTTCAAACTACCCACTGCCTTGTAACCTGCATCTACCTAGTGGCTATTGTCCCTTGATCTTTCATCTTCCCAAAACCCTAACCTTTCCTCTATAAATAGGGAAAAACCTCTCTCTAGCAAAATCACTCTCAAAACCCTTCACAAACCTTCACTCTATACCCACACACACTAAGTTTCAAACCTGCTCAAAATGGCTTCCACATCACGCAGACCTGCCGGCAAGAGATCCCGAGAATCATCCTCCGCATCTCTACCCATATCTGCTGTATCACTTGTTCCACCAGCTCGCGTCAAAGCCTTCAACAAAGATATCGGTAAAAGAGGAGTTGTTCGACAACATGCGTTCTACAAGCTTACCGACGAACGCATGTACCTCGTAGAAATCATGGCTCTGTTACAGCATCAAGGCATTTTCAACTTCTTGGAATGCAACGCTAAATACAGTGAAGACTTAGTTCGAGTCTTCTACGCCGGCCTTCATGATAACTTTCACGGGCACAAGTTTCACTTTAGAATCGGCACGACAAAGGTATCGCTTAAGTCAAATATCTGGAACCAATATTTTGATATGTCTGTGGATGATGCTGAAAATCCTCTAGCTGAGGTAACTGACTCTCACCAAATAGATGGCTACGAGTTTAAGAGTGCATTGAATGACATGCTGAAACGACCATATCCTGATCAGTTTGTGAACAGTGACGCATTCCCACGAACTGTCACTGTCGGCAAGCTGAAAACCGGAGAACGAATTCTTCAGTGGATTGTCTCACGCATTTTGCGACCAAAGAAGGGTGGTCTCTCCAGAGTTGAACAGGCTGAGGTTCATCTTATTTACATTTTGAAGAATAAGAAGAAAATCAACTGGCCCTACTACATTGCCAGTAGGATGTTCAGTCTACGTGATTCCGGACGAGGAACGACTCTTGCTTACGGATCTTTCATTCAAGAGGTCCTTACTGCAGCCAACGTTAATCATCCGTCTTTCCCGTACACTTCCATCTCATCTGACAAAGAATTCAGCCCAAAAACTCTATCCATGATGGGATATTTTTGGTGTGATGAGCGGAGAATGTACAAGTTTGTTCGAAGAGGAAATGTTTCGGCGCCTGTTGCAGCAGATGATGACAGTGATGAAAGTGAAGAAGAAGAAGATGAAAAGGAAAATGAAGAAGAGGAAGCCGGGAAAGCCTTTGATCACCATGGTGGAGGTAATAGTCCTCCACGTGTTGATACTCACGACTACTCCGACTCCGCTTGGGTTCAGCAGTCACATTCAACTGAAGAAGATGTTCCCGTCTGGGGTGGCTGGGGTGAATGGCAGCGTACGGGCTGGTCAACTCAAAGTCAATTCTACCAGCCGTATCACCATGACGATGAAGAATCTCCTCCGTCTCCTCCACAGCATGCAAACTCTTCAGAGTTGTTGGATATGATGCGAAACACGCATCTAGCTCAACAATCCTTCATGCAAACCCAGAATGACCGCTATGCTCATATTAGCAGTCAAATTCAAGCCCAAAATGAGCGGCTCGACACCCTCTCTACAAGCTTAAATGAACCGTATGCAGACTTGGATCGGTCGATCGACGGGAGTCTCAAGCATCTGAGCGGTGTTGCTGAATACCTATAAACTCTGTTTGTGCAACAGTAATTTTAATGTGTTTCTTCCTTTAATTAATGATTATCGCACAGAAATGATATTGGTGTGATATTATTATCTGTTTGTGTTATTTCCTGTGGAATCTTTTGTTACGTTGACTAATACTTCCTTGTCTCTTTTTGATGTTGTCAAAGGGGGAGAAAGTGTACAAAAGCAGGCAGCCAAAACGTTCACCACAACTAACAGACTAACAGTCATTCTTTTTATAGCCTTAGGATTACAAAAGAAAGGGGGAGTGTGCATAATGTGTCAATACTGCATGTTGTTTATCTCATTGGTTTTTGCACAGGTTGTCATCATCAAAAAGGGGGAGTATGTAAAGGCAAAGAGTCAGACAACATACGATCGCAAGTTTCGATGATGACAAATGACCACCATGAACGTCTACAAACAAATGCAACACATTACCTATCATATCCTTTCCTATGCTTATCTAAATCTGTTATAATTCTTAAAAACATAGGTGGACAAAGTGTGATCATGACGAAATGCATGAAAATCACAAAACACAAATTTTTGCAGATTTGAAGACTTTGAGTCGACCATAAGGGTCGGCACATAGCTCACGGGTCAGCGCATAACTCAGACAAATTGGAGATTGGTCAGCGCATACTTGCTTGAGTCGACCATAAGGGTCGGCGCATGGCTCACGGGTCAGCGCATAAAACCCTTGAGTCGACCACAGGTCGGCGCATGGCATAGTGATGCTATCCACGGGTCAGCGCATGAAACCTTTGAGTCGACCATAGGGGTCGGCGCATTTCCCACGGGTCAGCACACGCCGACCTATGGTCGACCGCTCGTGCGTATACTCAGTTTTCTGAGTACTTTCCACTGTTTGAAAAGCTGTTATTTTTGGTTGGTTTGCTAGTTACTATAAATAGAAGTCAAAACACTTTTATCAACTAACATTTGCAAATTTGAATTCAAGTGTTCAAGGAAACAAGAAAGAGTGAAAAAGGTGTCCAAGATTCATCATCTTCATCTTCAACATTTCACAACACATCAACTACACACAACCATTTTTGATGTGGTTCGTGATCTATTAAAGGTGATAAGGTTCGAAGCTGTGATCGGAGAATCCGGTTCGGGTTGAAGCTTGTAACAGGTTCTTTCATGAATAAAACCGTTAGGGTTTTGTCCTCCAATACCGGTTTGTGTTTGGGGGTTTTTGGACGAATTGCTTCATCAATATTCAGCCGAGCGAAGGTGATTGAGAAGAGGAAGTCTTCATCAGTCTAGTACTGGATTCGGTGATATTGAAGCGAAGGGTTCGGCTTCGATTCGTTTGTGTTTGAGATCAGCCAGGCCGAGGGTTTGAAGAACGGAAGATTCTTCAATAAAGGGGCTGGAATCGGAGGTCTAGCAACAACGATCGAAGGTCTTAATTCATCTTGAATCAAAGAGCAAGGATAGGAAGCATCATTCAACACATTGGGAGTTCTGTTCTTTACTTGCTTTGCAATCCTTGTATAAACGGTTAAATTTCACAGGTGATATCTAATTAAATCATCTCAATTCTAAGTTTAGAATTGAGGGCAGACGTACCCCGAAGCGAGGACGGCGGGGGAACTGCCTCATCAAATCTCTGTCTTCTTTAATTTTCTGCATAATCGTTTTTTAGCTTAAAAATTAAGTGATTTTAGTTTAAGCAATTTTTCAAACATTGATATAAGTTGAGTAAGAGATTAAAACTGCTGTTTGAATACAAAGTACAATAGTATATTGTACTAGGTCAATTTGAATTACTTACTCAACTCAAATATCACTTGGAGTGTTTATGCACACCAAGTGTTTGAGAAATTGCCTAAACCAAAGTGTCTTAAGTTTGTCACCAGTTTGATTTGGTATTTTGGATCATTGGAATTAGGATTCCTAGTAAGTGAAACATATCATTGATTGTGCAATTAGTGTAGTGATTTGTATTTCACTTTCTCTCTAATCCATTAGCTTAACGCATATCCGGTTTTCCAATAACGGTTCGTTTTAGACTAAAATTTTCCTCGGTCGCTTCCGCACTTAAAACAAATTTTCAAAATCAATTTTTAAATTGGTAGCACCGACTCAAGTTTTTAATTGGGATCTATTCAACCCCTCCTTCTAGATCCGTGCCATAGTCTAACAGCTTCGTGTCTATCCACGCATCTGAGCAGAACCATGTCAAAGTTTCTCTTGTACAGCACATCATCCTGATTCAAATAAAAGCTTCCAGCTAGCCTTCTCAGGGTTTTCTTGTCATTCTTCGACGTACCTTCAGGATACTCTTGGCTCTTGAGGAAGTTTTTGATGTCATGGTACCACGGCTTCTCATCAACAACGGACTCGGCTACAAACACATACGCAGGCCTCTCAAGTCGATTCACTGCAACATGTGGCACATGATTCCACCAATGAACTTTGATCATAAAAGATAAAGTAGCCAAGGCATCAGCCATCTGATTTTCATCTCGGGGAACATGATACAGCTTCACCTTCTTGAAGAACGTCAGGATTCTTCTGGTGTAATCTTTGTAAGGAATCAAATGCGGCTGATTGGTATTCCAATCTCCATTGACCTGGTTAATCACTAGAGCGGAATCTCCATATATGTCCAGAGTTTTGATCCTCAGATCGATGGCTTCTTCAATACCCATGATACAAGCCTCATACTCAGCCTCGTTGTTGGTTACATCAAAAGTCAGCCTGGCAGAAAAAGGTATATGAGCCCCTTTTGGATTGATGAGCACTGCCCCAACACCATTGCCATTCACATTCACAGCCCCATCAAACATAAATGTCCACTTGTCATCAGGATCTGGCCCTTCCTCGACAAGAGGCTCCTCACAATCTTTCATCTTCAGATACATGATGTCTTCATCAGGGAATTCAAACATCATCGGCTGATAATCGTCAATCGGTTGCTCGGTAAGGTAGTCTGACAGAATACTACCTTTAATGGCCTTCTGCGACGTGTACTGGATATCATACTCAGTTAAAATCATCTGCCAACGGGCAACACGTCCGGTGAGAGCCGGCTTCTCAAAGATGTATTTTACTGGGTCCATCTTAGAAATCAATAAGGTAGTATGGTTCAACATATACTGCCTTAGTCGGCGAGCAGCCCAGGCCAAAGCACAGCAAGTTTTCTCGAGCTGCGAATATTTGATTTCACAGTCGGTAAACTTTTTGCTAAGGTAGTATATGGCATGCTCTTTTCGACCAGACTCGTCATGCTGTCCCAACACACACCCCATTGAGTTCTCAGTCACTGACAGGTACATTATCAGAGGCCTCCCAGGAACTGGAGGTATGAGGATTGGAGGTTTCTGCAAATACTCTTTTATCTTATCAAAAGCTTTCTGACAGTCATCATTCCACCTGATTGCTTGATTCTTCCTTAGCAATTTGAATATCAGTTCACACATGGCAGTTAGGTGAGATACGAAACTTGCAATGTAGTTCAATCTCCCTAAAAACCCACGAACCTGCTTTTCAGTTTTCGGTTCAGGCATTTCTTGTATAGCTTTGACTTTTGATGGATCAACCTCAATCCCTTTATCCCTGACAATGAAGCCTAATAGCTTTCCGGATCTCACCCTAAACGTACACTTGTTTGGGTTCAGCCTCAGTTTGAATTTTCTCAGTCTGTCAAACAACTTCTGCAAATTTACCAGATGCTCCTCTTCTGTCTGCGACTTCGCAATCATATCATCCACGTACACTGCAATCTCTTTGTGCATCATGTCATGAAAGAGAGTCGTCATAGCCTTCTGATAGGTAGCACCGACATTCTTCAGCCCAAATGGCATCACCTTATAGCAGAACGTGCCCCAAGGTGTAATGAATGTCGTATTTTCCATGTCTTCTGGCACCATCTTAATCTGATTATAACCAGAGAAACCATCCATGAAAGAGAAAACTGAGGATTGAGCAGTATTATCAATCAATACATCAATGTGAGGTAATGGGAAATCATCTTTCGGACTTGCTCTGTTTAAATCCCGGTAATCGACACACATTCTGACTTTACCATCCTTCTTCGGCACGGGAACGATGTTGGCTACCCACGGGGGATAATTGGTCACTGCCAGAAAACCCGCATCCAACTGCTTCTGAACCTCTTCCTTGATCTTGACAGTCATATCAGGACTAGTTCTGCGAAGCTTCTGCTTGACTGAAGGACAATCTTCTCTGAGAGGTAGCCTATGCACCACAATATCTGTATCCAGCCCAGGCATATCTTGATACGACCAGGCGAATATCTCCACATATTCTCTCAGCATTTCAATCAGCCCCCTCTTGACGTCTTCTTTCAAAGCAGCCCCGATCTTGATCTCTCTTCTGGCGTCCTCAGTACCAAGGTTAATAATCTCCAACTCCTCCTGATGAGGTTGGATAACCCTTTCCTCCTGCTTCAATAATCTGACCAGTTCTTTAGGGAGTTCACAGTCTTCCTCACTCTCCTCTTCAGCTTGGTAGATGGAATTATTGAAATCATACTGAGCCATAACAGAACTGTTTATAGTGGAGTCCGTAAGATCACTTATGCATGTTTAATGCTTTATTTTAGAAAAAGAGTTCAAGAAAGTCACAAAAAACAAAAACATTGCCATTTTTATTTTTGAAAATGTGAAAAACAAATACAGAAAGACAGGGATCACAAAATTGTTTGCAAAACGTCCTTTATTAATGATATCATTGAAAAACATGATGAGGCCCTACAATGAACCACTACGCCTTGGGCATAACGTAGGGTTTTGTGCAAAATGAAAAACAAAAGAAAATTACTCTGTTTGAAGAGTAACTTGGACCACTTCTTCTGCTGTCCAATTGTTGATCGACTCCCCTGGTGCACACGGGCGAATCCAATTGTTCAGATCACATTCACTGTCACAGTCTTCACCACCGGACGCAAAGACGTCACCATGATTCATCAGCCCAGCACTGGTGAAGGTACTCGGCCCTTTCTGCTCACCCTGCTTTGCTTGCAGAGGTTGATAACCAATACCGAACTTATCTTCTTTGACGGGCAGGTCCACCATCTTACCCCA
This sequence comes from Lathyrus oleraceus, assembly GCF_024323335.1. Lineage (NCBI taxonomy): Eukaryota > Viridiplantae > Streptophyta > Magnoliopsida > Fabales > Fabaceae > Lathyrus > Lathyrus oleraceus. The sequence continues at coordinate 374,763,771 of NC_066580.1, forward strand.
GCCTTCTGCATTGCCCGAGTTGACAACCTCTACAACCTGTTTGTATGATGCAATTGAGGCACCTGGCTTCTTCTGCTCAGCAAAAGCCACCCTCTCAAGAGCAACGGTCTCAAACACCTGGCATAGAGTTTCATGGATCTCGCCATCCACCTCCACATACTTGAAAGAGGATAAATGACTCACCAGAATGTCCTCCTCGCCGCACACGGTGACAATCTGCCTGTTCCAAACATACTTCAACTTCTGGTGGAGAGTCGACGAAACTTCCCCAGCCGCATGTATCCAAGGACGCCCCAATAAAAAACTATATGTTGGTTGGATATCCATCACATAGAAGATAATATCAAACACCTCCGGGCCAATCTTCACTGGCAACGTGACTTCACCAAAAACAGACCGTTTGGATCCATCAAATGCATGAACAATGAGATCGCTCGGAGTGAGGACAACCCCTTCAACATCAATCTTACCCAGAATCTTCTTGGGTAACACATTCAACGAAGATCCCGTATCCACCAGCACATGAGACAACACTGCACCCTTACACTCCATAGTGATATGCAGGGCCTTGTTATGGTTACGACCTTCAGGTGTTAGATCCAGGTCTGTGAACCCCAAACCATGCCTGGTGCTCACATTGGCAATGACACCCTCTAACTGGTTGACAGAGATCTCTTGAGGCACGTAAGCCAAATTCAACATTTTCAGCAAGGCATTACGGTGTGCCTCAGAGCACAGTAGCAATGAGAGTATAGAAATCTTGGACGAAGTTTGATTCAGCTGATCTACAATCTTGTAATCACTCTTCTTAATAATCTTCATAAACTACTCCACGTCCTTCTCAAACGACCCCTCAGGTGCTTCCTTCTGTACAGGTTCTTCCTCAACCACAGCCTGCTTACCCTTTGCTTTGGCAAGAGCCTCAGCATTGTTATCTCTCAAAGGCTGTGGTGCGAACAGACGACCACTCCTTGTAAAACCTCCTGGTCCCCCTACATTGTCCACAACCGGACTCACAGTCACAAGAGCTTTACTCGGAAAACCAATAGTTACAGGAGCTTGGTTAACTGGCCTGGTCTGACTTTCTGCCCTTCGGTTGTTGCGGTAAGCATTATCATACTTCCACGGCACAACCCTACTGTTCTCAACAGCCCTTCTACCAGACACAGCGACAGTAGTGGGAGCACTGACAGTTACTGGAGCAGAAATGGTAACAGGAGTACCAACGGTTACTGGTGCATTAACAGTTCTCTGGCCACGGCCCTCAGACGGTTTGAAATAAATGGTGACAGTTGACACCACCCCACGATCTTTCACGGCCCGACTAAACTGCAGACAACCCTCGTCAATCAGACCTTGGATACCATTCTTCAACTGCATACACCCCTTCTCTGAATGAACACAATCTGAACAGCCCGGGAACACTCCCCCATCCAGCAAACGCTCTTTCACAACCAGCAATGATGTCTAAATCTCATCAACACTAACCACCAAATCTTCGGCTTCCCCCTCTTCCACATTATTCACCCTATGCGCACCATGCTGAGGCATAGGATTGTTCACAACATTCGGAACAGGAGCAAAATTGATTATTTTAGCGTTAATTAAGTCCTGGACCTTATGATGAAAAGCCCGACAATTCTCTATATGGTGCCCCGGTGCACCAGAATGGAAGTCACAACGAACGTTGGCATCATACCCAGGTGGTATCTTCGTCAACGGAGCCATTGTACGCAACTCAACAAACCCCAATCTGAGCAATTCGGGCAGCAATTCAGCGTAGGTCATCGGCAACGGGTCGAAACGACGATCCGGCATTCTCTGTCTCGGCTGAAATGGACGTTGCTGTTGTTGTTGTTGTGGTGGTTGTGGTGGTGGTCCTCTTTGTTGTTGCTGTTGTCGTGGTTGAGGTGCTGGAATAGTTACAGCAGCAATCTGGCGATATTGCCCTCTGTTTATATTCCTTCGACTGTGCACGGCATTAGTTTCACCCTCCCTCCTACGGGGTGCCCCAGCAAATGGCTTCTTTGAAGATGAGGAACCAACGTCCTGAATTTTTCCAGCTTTAATGAGACTCTCTGTCCTCTCCCCACAAATCACAACATCAGAGAAGCTACCGAATGGGCAACTCCCCATCCGGTCCATAAACACTCCTTGTAAGGTCCCGATGAACATATCGGTCAACTCCCTTTCCAGCATAGGAGGTTGCACCCTTGCAGCTAATTCACGCCATCTCTGGGCGTACTCTTTGAAACTTTCTCCTGACTTTTGACATAAGCTCTGTAACTGGGTTCGGCTCGGCGCCATGTTCATATTATGTTTGTATTGCCTCAAGAAGGCCTCACCCAGATCTCTCCAACTTCTGATGGATTCTCTTTTCAGCTCCATGTACCAGTCCAAGGAAGCTCCAGACAAGCTATCCTGGAAAAAGTACATCCACATCTTTTCATCGTCGGTGTACGCAGAGATCTTTCTGTAATACGCCTGCACATGGGTGCGAGGACAAGAAGTGCGTTGTATTTATCAAAGGAAGGCGCTTTGAACTTGTAAGGGATTATCAATCCTTCCACCAACTCTATATTTGTAACATCAAACCCCAAAGAATTCTGACACTCCATGGCTCTGATCTTCTCAGCTAGGGCATCAGCTTTTCTGTCCCTTACTTCAACCCTTACGACCTCGTCTTCATCACTGAGCAAGGTAAACATATCCTCCTGCCTGTCAACCAGCGGAGCAGGATGGCGCACGGGAGCACGGGTCACTCTGGCATTAACAGTCTCTGCAGCAAGAGGCTGTCCATTAATTCGAATACCTCTCAATTCATCCCCCACAGCATAATCATTGACGGGGACGGTGGCAGCAGCAACATTATCATTACCGGGGACACCCACTGGTGAAGCACGACTGGGCGGCAGAATCACAGCTTCTTGTCTCTGGGCTAAGGCACGCAGCTCCTCTTGCCCTTGAACGACCCCTTGCATCATGGTCATGAATTAGGCCATGTTAGCCGTCATCTCAGCCAACTCAGCTTGCACTTGGTCCATATTCCTCTGTTGATTCAACCGAGTTGCATAGCGGTGCGGACGTTGATCAGCAATCATGCCTAAAACAGGAACCAGAGTGAGAAGTCTCGATCAAGAACACCTGTAATGCAAAATGATATGTGTATGATGCTTATGATGCATATGATGCACATGATATGTTCATTTCTCAGGCATTCAAGAGCCTGATTCATCTTTCAAGAAATGGCAACCTGCAATAAACAACAGAGAAGCATCCTACACAGGATAATGAGCACAAGGTAAAACATCAACAATCTCATCTATAGACATGAGCAACAAGGATCATACGACAATATTCAGGCAAAGATCCAAATGATCAGAGTACAACAGTGAATCCCATCCAACAATCCTGGAGGTGATTCTCAACATAAACAACAGATACAAGCTTAGACAGATGTCCTCCCGGAATGAGCGTCTTCAGATACTAGCACTGGTCTATCAACAGGTCACATTCTGAACATTCTGGCAGAGGGGTGATCTTCTCCTTTAGTTGTCTTCTAAGCTCCACAACTTCCCCTCCAAGCTGGCTCTCTGATGCATGTCTTAGGTCTACCTCCTTCTTCAATTGGATGTCTTTGTCCCTCAGCTGCTTTTCCAGGTCTCTTATCTTCTTCTGATAATTAGCCTCAGCTTTCTGCAACCTCAAGCACTCACGGTGTTCTTCATTCAACAAGGTCTCCATCTCCTCATAGGACCTCTTCTTGCTCTTCAATCTAGCAACATCTTCACCCTGCATGCCTTTGAGTTGATGAGCCAAGTTCAACTTATCAGCTTTGGCTTTGTAAAGCTCCATCTGGGTATCTTGTTCCTTCTCTTTCAACCGACGATTTTCCATCAAGGCTTGCTTGTAATGCTCAGCAGGCACATTCTCAGCAAGGATCAAAGGTGGTTGCTCTTGCAATGACTCCATCCTATCATATGGCAACAACAAAGTCTCCACTCGCTTCTTCACCCAATCAATGTAATCAGGCATAGCAACTGCAAACTTCTTCCCTAACACAGCTCCATCCTTGACACCAATGGTCTTCCAAGCTCTTCCCACTTGCTCCAATCTAGCAGGGTCAGTCCGCTTCTCAAAATACACACTCTTAGCTATCTCAGCATCTAGTGGTCTTCCATTCATCACAAACCCCAACTGACGAAGAGAAAGAACCGGGTTGTAATTGATGCAACCCTTAGTCCCTACAAGTGGCATATTACGAAACTCTCCACAACTCATGATGACATTACGCACATCCATCCTGTAAGATTGCCACCTGATATCATAGGAGGGGAGAGACATAATCCTCTGAGTCCACTTATGAGTGCTCTGAGCATCCCTAAAAGGTCCACTGGTTGGCAGAAGAGACAAGAACCATCTGAGCAATAAAGGGAGACAACATCTGATAGCTCCACCCTTACCATGCCTACTGTGAATAGCATAGTAAGTGTCAGCTAACAAAGTAGGAACTGGGTTTCCTCCAAGGAAAATAGTGATAGCAGCAAGATCCACAAAATTAGGCATACTCGGGAACAACACAACTCCATAGATCATATTAGCCAACTAAGCATGAAACGCTTCCCAATTTCCCTTCTTTGCTTCTTCTTTAGCCATCCTCACCAGGAACTTCAAAGGCAACCCCACCACATCACCACTTGACTTCCAATTGTCACTCACTTCCTTGATACTCAAATGAAGAGCTCTGGCAACAACCCTGAAATCAACCTCCTTTAGAACATCCAAGAAAGGCACCTGGTATCTGATCGGGACATTCATCAGAATGGAGTACTCTTCAAGAGTGGGCGCTAACTGATAATCCTGGAAAGTGAAGCAACGGAGCTTTGGGTCATAAAACTGTAGAAGAGTCTGCAACGGTACTGGATCTACCACCATCTTCAACAGTGTCAACAAATCCCCATACTGATCAACAAACACCTTCTGATTACCGCCGGTCACAAGGTTGCTCAACTCTATCAAAGACGTCAATGGCTCACGGTGAAAACTGTAGGTGCAAGTCTTCCTCTTCAACTCTGGAACGGCTGCCATCTCTCACAGTGAACAGACTCCTGAATAAACCTGAGAAATGATATGCATGAGGAGATTAGCTTTTTTCTTTTCTTTTTTCTTTTTTTTCATCTCTTTTTTATTGAATTATTTTTTGGAAATAAATATGCTATGATGCAAATGATGCAAACACGACTGGTTGGCTGTGTATCACGGAGCACAGGATCAAAGCTTCGGCCGGAATTCGGAACCACAAAGTCATCTGAGACCCAAAGTCATCTGGAACCCATATCTCTGAACTAAGTCACCAACAGGAGCCAAGAGTCACCAACTGATCAATAGTCACCAACTGTACCTGTAATATGATCATTCCCTCCCCACTCACGGGTGTCATCTAGGCCCGGGTAAGGTCAAGAGAAACGCAGGATAAATAACCCTTTCATAAAATATCATCATGTACACACCAGATGTATGTACCGATAATACCCCATCAGGATCTGAATTGCTCGTGATATCAAGTTCCGCTAAGTGGCGCAATACCACCCGCTTCCCAAGAATCACTCTATTCCTAGGTGTCCTAGAGTTCACTCATAGTCTGGGTATTGGGCCTTTTACCTCTTGTAACTCCCACCCCACAGAGAGACAAACACACAGCCAGCATAGATGAAAATATGATGCATGCAAACATAAATGCAAACATAAATGCAAACATCAACAAATAAATGCAATAAATGAAACAGTAAAAGCAATCAAACCCTATCCTAGAGAGCGCTAGGAGAGACTCGCTTAGGGTAGATGGACCAGCAAGAGGTCAACTTCTCTCAGTCCCCAGCAGAGTCGCCAGCTGTCGCATTACGCGAAAAACCGGCGGGAAAAAGAAACAACAGAGCCGCCACCGGGCGTTATTTATCCCAAAAGAGGGAAAGGAAACGCTCGAAGTAAACCTGGAAAGGAATGGTCTCGCGACCAGAGAAAGATGGGATCGGGAGTCGGTTATGCAAAGGGAAGGTATTAGCACCCCTACGCATCCGTCGTACTCGACGGGATCCACGCACAAAAGAAAGGATAAGGTTGCTAGAAACTGCTCAAACACTGCACAAGGCTGGAAGGAAACACAGAAAGACAAAAGAAACGGAACTCGGCAGGATATCGCATCCTGGGCCTACGTAGCCTGTCAGACACAGACATCAGAGTCGACGTAGTTCGGGACAGGGGAAACGTGCTCGCTAGGATGTCGCATCCTATGCATACGTATCTTCTCTGACTGGAGAAGAATCAGAGCACTCGTAGCTCAGCTAACGCAAGCCAAACAAAACACAAACAGGAAACAGGGAACCGACTGCCAATCGCTGGACTTACGTCAGACTCCACACAAATAGGCAAACATGGAAACCGAATGCCAATCGCTGGACTTACATCAGACTCCGCACCAACAAACGCACACAGAAAACCAACTGCCAATCGCTGGACTTATGTCAGACTCCAAACACACACAAAGGGGTTGAAAAAGAAAAAGGGCGTCCAGAGAGATCAGCTCATCTCCTGCCTACGTACCTCATCAGGTATGAGGATCAGGGCATTGTAGTTCCCCTAAACAGGGAAAGAACTTCTATCCTAACCAGAGACAAAGGGAGATAGCAGACTACTAAGGAGACTACGACTCGAGCCTAGAAGTTGTCATGCATACGATCCCTATGTTGAGGTTTCTATCCTAACTTGCACAGGAAGCAAGCTAGCCTAAACAGCACAATAGCAAACACAAGCAAGTACACACACTATATGCAAACAAGTGGCTCACACAAGGCTAGGCTTTAGTCAAAGGGTCATGTCAACCTCGACAAACAAGCCAACTGGAATGGGGTGTGGTTAGCTCTTAACCCTAACATTGAGAGTTAGGGTGAAGCAGATGAAATGGGAAGTGAGGGTAAGACCTCACAGCTCTTATCCCTGGCCTGGGAGAGCTTGACTCAAATAGAAAGTGTGGGAGTCCAGAATGTGGGACTCTATTCCATAATGACTGACACAACAAGATTTCGGGTTTTTATTCAAAGTGCATCAACACATGGTGTGAGCAAGATGAAAGACACAACTGAATAGCAGGGGATGGAATGCACATCCCTTTTATCTGCCAATGCCTCTTCACTTAGGAGGTCTTTGAATGTACAAGGCACAAAGATAAACAACCACAAACATTGCCTCTTAAGGAGGACTTCAGACAGGTGCCTGCCCACATAATAGGACAGGTCTTCCAGACTACATGAAGTCAGAAGAATTATACCTCAGTGGTAAGCAAACCACAAGCTAGCAAAGCAAAGTTCAAATGAACTTAAAGCAGCTTAGGTACCTGTGAAAACAACTAAACCAATCAGTTCAACTGTACAGACAAACAATCAACAGTTAATATCACATAGACAGACACATCCAATCAGGCAACAATGGTGCAAGGCATAAGCACAAGTGAATTGTTCTCAAAGCCTACAAAACACACAAAGGTTAGCACATGACAACAATTGACCAAGCTTAAATGAAGGAGCCACTCCAATCATGGAAATGTACACTTGAACCTGAAATTCACAACCCAAATGGTAAGTCCAAACCACTAGGTCAAAGCCTAGGGTCAAAAAGTCAAAATAGAACTTCAAACTCAACACAAAGCATGTTTAATCACTCAAGAATAAGTCCTAAAAAGGACCAAATCATAATCAATAAGCAAGTCCATGTACCAAGCATGTGAAGTTAATGACCAATTCAAGGCATCCAAATGATCAACATGAATGAAAATTCTCAATCAAAACAGAAATGATTCAAATAATTCTGGAAAATATCATGAGTAATCAAGACATCCACAACATCCATCACACAAAAAATCAAAAGCATTGGAGCTCAATTGGCATGGAAATCACATTGCACAAGTAAGAACATCAAAAGGTGTGACACAAATTGTCACACCAAGTTAGCACATGCATAAAACAGAGATGGTAATTGAGAAAAATGTCAAACCAAAGCCAAAATGTCCATCAATGTGTGTAGAATCAGCATGCAAAATTTCAAGCTCATTGGATCAAAAACAAGCATTTCACAACAAGATAAACAAGGCAAGGTCAAAAATAGATACATGCTCACATAACCTAGCACCAAATAAAATCCAGCCATGCACAATTTTCCAATTTATGATCATAAAAAACTAGACAGGATAAGGAGCATTTTGCAAAAAATTGGGATTAAATTGGATGAGTTTTCAATTTGATATGATTTTTCTAAGGTGAGAAGAAAATTGAAATAAAAATGAACCAAGCATGGCAAATAAGGGAGGGAAATATGAAAATGAGAGGCAATTTGAATATTGGTGCGCGCCAGGATCGAACCTGGTTGATTTTCAAATATGCGCGCCTCACCAAAACGGTGGCGCTTTGGTAAAACCCTAAGGGCGCCCAGAAATTCGTAGCTAATTGAAGAATTCGTAGCAAAACCGAAGCAAGTTCGTAGCAAGTTCTGGAAAATGATGATCTTCATCTTCCTCATGAAGATGAAGACGAACTTCAAATGCAAATCTCCAGATTTTTCAAAACCATTCCAGAAATCAAAAATAATTACATCAATCGAATCCTTGGCTCATGTACATGCAAGATCAAACCACAATTCACACTAAAACATCAAGCATCGCTCAAATCAAAGAAAAGAAAAATTGACATCAAAACTTCAAATGTATGTATCTTCATGAATAATGCGCCATTTCACTCAAATTTTATACCAGAATGATCACCAATCAAAGATCTATACAAATATCATAATGAATTGGAGAATAGATGAGATCGAAAATTAACCTCTTGAAGAGCAACACCTTTGAATCGCGCTATCCAAGGCTTGTAATGGTCCAAAGCTCCTCTATGATGCTTGTGGAGATGATTGATGGAAAAAATGACGCTCAAACGCACGTGAATCCAGTAGATTTTGCAAACTCCATTGAACTTTCAAGCTTCGAGTATGGTCCAAACTGGCACGATTTAATCCAAGTCCACATTCAATTTGCCTCAAAAACACTTCCTGATCATGAATCCATCAATAGAAATGGCTTTTGTGTGAAGAATTTGGAAATATTTTTGAGAGAAAAATTTGGTTGATTTTGAGATCTAGATCTGAAAACTGTGGTTAATGATGAATGCAGTTATGATTAACCTTATATATCACTTGCTAATGATGCTGAAAACCTGTTTAAGCCAAAACCAATTAGGATTAACAAGTTATGAGGTGTATGTACAAAATGGATTTTCACCCCCATGCATGAAATGCATGCGTGAACAGTGCACAATGCTGATCCAAAACCACTTAAACAAGGCCCATGCAAGTTTTGGAATTGATATTTTATGCATACGATCAACCAAATTGATTTTATGAAATTTCCTTCAAAAAACTTCATGAATGAGCACATGATCATGCAAGTGAAATTCATGCCATGTAATGGATGTTTTGGAAACTACATGTTATGAGGAACAAAATGCAAAAAGAACCACCCAAATTGGAGCCTTGGTTCAAAAGTTATGCCCATTTGAATTTTTAAGCACACTTTGCCATGATTGGATCATATCTCCTCAACCACACATTAGAAATTCATGATCTTGGACTTTTTGGAAATGGGAGAGAAAGATCTTCAACTCTCATGTTGGACAAAATTTCACTTGAAGCTTTCTTGGTGATGTACGATTGAGTTGAAGTTGGTCCAAAACCTTTCCATTTTTGGAAACTTTCAAATTATAGGTCACTTGCTATTTTGGGAAAGTCTTGACTTGACTTCAATTCTTCTATGTGAGTGTTTGAAATGCCAAATGAGACTTTTTTGAACATGAATGAAGTATCTCTAACCACTTCCCACCTCCAAATCCACAGTTGACTTTGCAGTTGACTTGCAGTTGACTTGCATTTGGAGCAACAATCTCATCCAAATGATCAGAGTACAACAGTGAATCCCATCCAACAATCCTGGAGGTGATTCTCAACATAAACAACAAATACAAGCTTAGACAGATGTCCTCCCGGAATGAGCGTCTTCAGATACTAGCACTGGTCTATCAATAGGTCACATTCTGAACATTTTGGAAGAGGGGTGATCTTCTCCTTCAGTTGTCTTCTGAGCTCCACAACTTCCCCTCCAAGCTGGCTCTCTGATGCATGTCTTAGGTCTACCTCCTTCTTCAATTAGATGTCTTTGTCCCTCAGCTGCTTTTCCAGGTCTCTTATCTTCTTCTGATAATTAGCCTCAGCTTTCTGCAACCTCAAGCACTCACGGTGTTCTTCATTCAACAAGGTCTCCATCTCCTCATAGGACCTCTTCTTGCTCTTCAATCTAGCAACATCTTCACCCTGCATGCCTTTGAGTTGATGAGCCAAGTTCAACTTAATAGCTTTGGCTTTGTAAAGCTCCATCTGGGTATCTTGTTCCTTCTCTTTCAACCGACGATTTTCCATCAAGGCTTGCTTGTAATGCTCAGCAGGCACATTCTCAGCAAGGATCAAAGGTGGTTGCTCTTGCAATGACTCCATCCTATCATAGGGCAACAACAAAGTCTCCACTCGCTTCTTCACCCAATCAATGTAATCAGGCATATCAACTGCAAACTTCTTCCCTAACACAGCTCCATCCTTGACACCAATGGTCTTCCAAGCTCTTCCCACTTGCTCCAATCTAGCAGGGTCACTCCGCTTCTCAAAATACACACTCTCAGCTATCTCAGCATCTAGTGGTCTTCCATTCATCACAAACCCCAACTGGCGAAGAGAAAGAACCGGGTTGTAATTGATGCAACCCTTAGTCCCTACAAGTGGCATATTACGAAACTCTCCACAACTCATGATGATATTACGCACATCCATCCTGTAAGATTGCCACCTGATATCATAGGAGGTGAGAGACATAATCGTCTGAGTCCACTTATGAGTGCTCTGAGCATCCACAAAAGGTCCACTGGTAGGCAGAAGAGACAAGAACCATCTGAGCAATAAAGGGAGACAACATCTGATAGCTCCACCCTTACCATGCCTACTGTGAATAGCATAGTAAGTGTCAGCTAACAAAGTAGGAACTGGGTTTCCTCCAAGGAAAATAGTGATAGCAGCAACATCCACAAAATTAGGCATACTCGGGAACAACACAACTCCATAGATCATAATAGCCAACTAAGCATGAAAAGCTTCCCAATTTCCCTTCTTTGCTTCTTCTTTAGCCATCCTCACCAGGAACTTCAAAGGCAACCCCACCACATCACCACTTGACTTCCAATTGTCACTCACTTCCTTGATACTCAAATGAAGAGCTCTGGCAACAACCCTGAAATCAACCTCCTTTGGAACATCCAAGAAAGGCACCTGGTATCTGATCGGGACATTCATCAGAATGGAGTACTCTTCAAGAGTGGGCGCTAACTGATAATCCTGGAAAGTGAAGCAACGGAGCTTTGGGTCATAAAACTGTAGAAGAGTCTGCAACGGTACTGGATCTACCACCATCTTCAACAGTGTCAACAAATCCCCATACTGATCAACAAACACCTTCTGATTACCGCCGGTCACAAGGTTGCTTAACTCTATCAAAGACGTCAATGGCTCATGGTGAAAACTGTAGGTGCAAGTCTTCCTCTTCAACTCTGGAACGACTGCCATCTCTCACAGTGAACAGACTCCTGAATGAACCTGAGAAATGATATGCATGAGGAGATTAGCTTTTTTCTTTTCTTTTTTCTTTTTTTTTCATCTCTTTTTTATTGCATTATTTTTTGGAAATAAATATGCTATGATGCAAATGATGCAAACACGACTGGTTGGCTGTGTATCACGGAGCACAGGATCAAAGCTTCGGCCGGAATTCGGAACCACAAAGTCATCTGAGACCCAAAGTCATCTGGAACCCATATCTCTGAACCAAGTCACCAACGGGAGCAAAGAGTCACCAACTGATCAATAGTCACCAACTGTACCTGTAATATGATCATTCCCTCCCCACTCACGGGTGTCATCTAGGCCAGGGTAAGGTCAAGAGAAACGCAGGATAAATAACCCTTTCATAAAATATCATCATGTACACACCAGATGTATGTACCGATAATACCCCATCAGGATCTGAACTGCTCGTGATATCAAGTTCCGCTAAGTGGCGCAATACCACCCACTTCCCAAGAATCACTTTATTCCTAGGTGTCCTAGAGTTCACTCATAGCCTGGGTATTGGGCCTTTTACCTCTTGTAACTCCCACCCCACAGAGAGACAAACACACAGCCAGCACAGATGAAAATATGATGCATGCAAACATAAATGCAAACATAAATGCAAACATCAACAAATAAATGCAATAAATGGAACAGTAAAACCAATCAAACCCTATCCTAGAGAGCGCTAGGAGAGACTCGCATAGGGAAGATGGACCAGCAAGAGGTCAACTTCTCTCAGTCCCCAGCAGAGTCGCCAGCTGTCGCATTACGCGAAAAACCGGCGGGAAAACGAAACAACAGAGCCGCCACCGGGCGTTATTTATCCCAAAAGAGGGAAAGGAAACGCTCGAAGTAAACCTGGAAAGGAATGGTCTCGCGACCAGAGAAATATGGGATCGGGAGTCGGTTATGCGAAGGGAAGGTATTAGCACCCCTACGCATCCGTCGTACTCAACGGGATCCACGCACAAAAGAAAGGATAAGATTGCTAGAAACTGCTCAAACACTGCACAAGGCTGGAAGGAAACACAGAAAGACAAAAGAAACGGAACTCGGCAGGATATCGCATCCTGGGCCTACGTAGCCTATCAGACACAGACATCAGAGTCGACGTAGTTCGGGACAGGGGAAACGTGCTCGCTAGGATGTCGCATCCTATGCATATGTATCTTCTCTGACTAGAGAAGAATCAGAGCACTCGTAGCTCAGCTAACGCAAGCCAAACAAAACACAAACAGGAAACTGGGAACCGACTGCCAATCGCTGGACTTACGTCAGACTTCACACAAATAGGCAAACATGGAAACCGAATGCCAATCGCTGGACTTACATCAGACTCCGCACCAACAAATGCACACAGGAAACCAACTGCCAATCGCTGGACTTATGTCAGACTCCAAACACACACAAAGGGGTTGAAAAAGAAAAACGGCGCCCGGAGAGATCAGCTCATCTCCTGCCTACGTACCTCATCTGGTATGAGGATCAGGGCGACGTAGTTCCCCTAAACAGGGAAAGAACTTCTATCCTAACCAGAGACAAAGGGAGATAACAGACTACTAGGGAGACTACGACTCGAGCCTAGAAGTTGTCATGCATACGATCCCTATGTTGAGGTTTCTATCCTAACTTGCACAGGAAGCAAGCTAGCCTAAACAGCACAATAGCAAACCCAAGCAAGTACACACACTATATGCAAACAAGTGGCTCACACAACGCTAGGCTTTAGTCAAAGGGTCATGTCAACCTCGACAAACAAGCCAACTGGAATGGGGTGTGGTTAGCTCTTAACCCTAACATTGAGAGTTAGGGTGAAGCAGATGAAATGGGAAGTGAGGGTAAGACCAAACAGCTCTTATCCCTGGCCTGGGAGAGCTTGACTCAAATAGAAAGTGTGGGAGTCCAGAATGTGGGACTCTATTCCACAATGACTGACACAACAAGATTTCGGGTTTTTATTCAAAGTGCATCAACACATGGTGTGAGCAATATGAAAGACATAACTGAATAGCAGGGGATGGAATGCACATCTCTTTGAATGTACAAGGCACAAAGATAAACAACCACAAACATTGCCTCTTAAGGAGGACTTCAGACAGGTGCCTGCCCACATAACAGGACAGGTCTTCCAGACTACATGAAGTCAGAAGAATTATACCTCAGTGGTAAGCAAACCACAAGCTAGCAAAGAAAAGTTCAAATGAACTTAAAGCAGCTTAGGTACCTGTGAAAACAACTAAACCAATCAGTTCAACTGTACAGACAAACAATCAACAGTTAATATCACATAGACAGACACATCCAATCAGGCAACAATGGTGCAATGCATAAGCATAAGTGAATTGTTCTCAAAGCCTACAAAACACACAAAGGTTAGCACATGACAACAATTGACCAAGCTTAAATGAAGGAGCCACTCCAATCATGGAAATGTACATTTGAACCTAAAATTCACAACCCAAATGGTAAGTCCAAACCACTAGGTCAAAGCCTAGGGTCAAAAGAGGATCAAAAAGTCAAAACAGAACTTCAAACTCAACATAAAGCATGTTTAATCACTCAAGAATAAGTCCTAAAAAGGACCAAATCATAATCAATAAGCAAGTCCATGTACCAAGCATGTGAAGTTAATGACCAATTCAAGGCATCCAAATGATCAACATGAATGAAAATTCTCAATCAAAACAGAAATGATTCAAATAATTCTGGAAAAAATCATGAGTAATCAAGACATCCATAACATCCATCACACAAAGAATCAGAAGCATTGGAGCTCAATTGGCATGGAAATCACATTGCACAAGTAAGAACATCAAAAGGTGTGACACAAATTGTCACACCAAGTTAGCACATGCATAAAACAGAGATGGTAATTTAGAAAAATGTCAAACCCGAGCCAAAATGTCCATCAATATGTGTAGAATCAGCATGCAAAATTTCAAGCTCATTGGATCAAAAACAAGCATTTCACAACAAGATAAGCAAGGCAAGGTAAAAAATGGATACATGCTCACATAACCTAGCACCAAATAAAATCTAGACAGGAAAAATTTTCCAATTTATGATCATAAAAAACTAGACAGGATAAGGAGCATTTTGCAAAAAATTGGGATTAAATTGGATGAGTTTTCAATTTGATATGATTTTTCTAAGGTGAGAAGAAAATTGAAATAAAAATGAACCAAGCATGGCAAATAAGGGAGGGAAATATGAAAATGAGAGGCAATTTGAATATTGGTGCGCGCCAGGATCGAACCTGGTTGATTTTCAAATATGCGCGCCTCACCAAAATGGTGGCGTTTTGGTAAAACCCTAAGCGCGCCCAGAAATTCGTAGCTAATTGAAGAATTCGTACCAAAATCGAAGCAAGTTCGTAGCAAGTTCTGGAAAATGATGATCTTCATCTTCCTCATGAAGATGAAGACGAACTTCAAATGCAAATCTCCAGATTTTTCAAAACCATTCCAGAAATCAAAAATAATTACATCAATCGAATCCTTGGCTCATGTACATGCAAGATCAAACCACAATTCACACTAAAACATCAAGCATCGCTCAAATCAAAGAAAAGAAAAATTGACATCAAAACTTCAAATGTATGTATCTTCATGAATAATGCGCCATTTCACTCAAATTTTATACCAGAATGATCACCAATCAAAGATCTATACAAATATCATAATGAATTGGAGAATAGATGAGATCGAAAATTAACCTCTTGAAGAGCAGCACCTTTGAATTGCGCTATCCAAGGCTTGTAATGGTCCAAAGCTCCTCTATGATGCTTGTGGAGATGATTGATGGAAAAAATGACGCTCAAACGCGCGTGAATCCAGTCGATTTTGCAAACTCCATTGAACTTTCAAGCTTCGAGTATGGTCCAAACTGGCACGATTTGATCCAAGTCCACGTTCAATTTGCCTCAAAAACACTTCCTGATCATGAATCCATCAATAGAAATGGCTTTTGTGTGAAGAATTTGGAAATATTTTTGAGAGAAAAATTTGGTTGATTTAGAGATCTAGATCTGAAAACTATGGTTAATGATGAATGCAGTTATGATTAACCTTATATATCACTTGCTAATGATGCTGAAAACCTGTTTAAGCCAAAACCAATTAGGATTAACAAGTTATGAGGTGTATGTACAAAATGGATTTTCACCCCCATGCATGAAATGCATGCGTGAACAGTGCATAATGCTGATCCAAAACCACTTAAACAAGGCCCATGCAAGTTTTGGAATTGATATTTTATGCATATGATCAACCAAATTGATTTTATGAAATTTCCTTCAAAAAACTTCATGAATGAGCACATGATCATGCAAGTGAAATTCATGCCATGTAATGGATTTTTTGGAAACTACATGTTATGAGGAACAAAATGCAAAAAGAACCACCCAAATTGGAGCCTTGGTTCAAAAGTTATGCCCATTTGAATTTTTAAGCATACTTTGCCATGATTGGATCATATCTCCTCAACCACACATTAGAAATTCATGATCTTGGACTTTTTGGAAATGGGAGAGAAAGATCTTCAACTCTCATGTTGGACAAATTTTCACTTGAAGATTTCTTGGTGATGTACGATTGAGTTGAAGTTGGTCCAAAACCATTCCATTTTTGGAAACTTTCAAATTATAGGTCACTTGCTATTTTGGAAAGTCTTGACTTGACTTCAAATTCTTCAATGTGAGTGTTTGAAATGCAAAATGAGACTTGTTTGAACATGAATGAAGTATCTCTAACCACTTCCCACCTCCAAATCCACAGTTGACTTTGCAGTTGACTTGCAGCTGACTTTTATGGGCCTCAGATGACTTGGTCATGCACTGATGAATCTAAGCCTTCAACACTTGGCCAGGTTGCTTCAAAGTGATCCTTGGGTAATGTAAACTCATTGAAACCACCATAGGGCTTTCATCTCATGGCAAATGCTCTTGCTCTCTTGCATAGTTGAATCTCCTGACCAGTCTTGACTGATGATATGTAACATGCTATGCAATGCTAATGCAATCTTAATGACCTAAAAACTGAAATGGATGTACAAATGGGAGGTGCAAATGTGAGGTGCTACACAAGGCACTTGAAGAAACTTCTCTACGACTAGTATCTCTGATCGAGCCTACTTCCTGTGATGAGGCACTTCAAGATAGCGAATGGGTTCTAGCCATGCAAGAAGAGCTAGATCAATTCGCAAAGAACGACGTTTGGGATCTTGTTCCTAAACCTAAAGGCACTCACATTATCGGAACCAGATGGGTATTCAGAAACAAGCTGAATGAGAAAGGAGAACTTGTCAGAAACAAAGCTCGGCTGGTGGCTCAAGGTTACAGTCAACAAGAAGGCATTGACTACAATGAAACCTTTTCCCCAGTCGCCAGATATACGTTGATGATATCATTTTTGGTTTAGCTAACACATTTGTATGTCAAGAATTCTCTGAGCTAATGCAGGCAGAATTCGAAATGAGCTTAATGCAAGAACTAAAGTTCTTTCTAGGAACTCAGATTAATCAAGCTTCAGAAGTCACCTACGTTCATCAGAGTAAATACATAAAAGACATTCTGAAGAAATTCGAAATGGTTGAATGCAAACCTGCTAAGACACCCATGCATCCAACTTGCATTCTTGAAAAAGAAGAAGTTAGTCAAAAGGTTTGTCAGAAGCTCTATCGTGGTATGATAGGCTCTCTTCTCTATCTGACTGCTACACGTCCTGATATTCTATTTAGTGTTTGTCTCTGTGCCAGATTCCAATTAGATCCTAGAGAATCTCATTTAACAGCAGTTAAGAGAATTCTCAGATATCTGAAAGGAACTCCTAACCCGGGCCTGATGTATGAGAAAACATCAGAGTATAGACTATCTGGTTTTTGTGATGCCGATTACGCAGGAGACAGAATGGAACGAAAAAGTACATCTGGAAATTGTCAGCTCTTGGGAAAGAATCTGATATCCTGGGCCAGCAAAAGACAATCAACCATAGCCATGTCTACTGCAGAAGCGGAATACATTTCAGCATCACTATGCACTACTCAGATGCTCTGGATGAAGAATCAATTAGAGGATCTGCAAATCTTTGAGAATAACATTTCTATCTTTTGTGACAATACTGCTGCCATTTGTTTAGACAAGAATCCTATTTTACACTCCAGAGCTAAGCACATAGAAATAAAACATCATTTCATTAGAGACTATGTTCGGAAAGGGTTAGTAATGTTGAAATTCATTGATACAGATCATCAATGGGCTGACATCTTTACCAAACCCCTAACTGAAGATAGATTCCTGTTTATCTTAAAGAATCTGAACATTCAAAATTGCCCTGAATAAAATGTGCCTCTGAGTTTATAAAATAAGATTCTAATGTAAACAAAGTGGATTCCGCCTCTGACTCTTATACTCCTACCAAGTTAGAAGTCATCTGAGTTAGAAATCTCCAGGAACCAATCCTTTGGTATTCCTGAAGATCAGATAGAGCAAACACGCGGAGTACCTTGCGTCTGACCTTAGAACTTCTAGACAGTTGTCCAACAGTAATCAAGGAACAGTCTCTTGAGATCTCCTCGAGCAGTGTACTGACTGTTTGGATTAGACATCATTTATGAGTTGTAATCATTTTCCCTCTAACGTGCATACTTGGTTTTTGTGCTAAACTCTGTTTTGTGTGTCGTTTTGCATGCGCCCTAATTTGGGTATTTAAACACTTCTCTTCACACATTGCACACTTTTCACTCTGACAAACACTCTTAACCTTCTGCAAGTTCTTTTCTCCCTCAAGGCATTCCTGTAGCATTTCAAGTTCTTCAACCTTCAACTCAGCTCATCAACAACATTCATGGATTCCCAACAACAATCAGTGTGTAACTTCTCTCAACAGATGGATTCCAACGAACAAGCTCCAAGTTCAAGCAACCAAAACCCAACAGTTACCGGTGTCGTCTCAACCCCCATCTACAAAGAGCCTCACATTCTTGATCGTGAACCACATATCAACCTTGCAACACCGTTTGAGAAACTGGAAGTTCTGTGTGAATCACTGGTGGATTTTGAAAACATGCGAAGAAATGGTATTGACCTCACTGAAGAACTGAAGAATCAAGGTTGGGGAAACTACTTCCAACGTCTGTATGGTCCAGTGTACACAAACCTAGTGAAGCAATTCTAGAGATTCGCTAACGCTGACGATCACTACATCGTCTCCTATGTTTTGGGAGTTAAGATGGTGATCATTGAGAAGTCCATTGCTGCTCTTTTGGGCATGGAGAAAGATGGAGGAAGAAGGATTTATAATATTAATCCTAGGGCAAAATATTTGTCCCATGAGATTAATCCAACTATCTTCAAACAGAACGCTGAAGGAAATCACTCCAAGAACAAGGAACTACATCAGAACCTCCGGGTTTGGCTGAAGATCATCTTGGGCACCATCCATCACCGCCCAGCCTCAAACTCCACAGACTACATCAACACAGACCAGAAGTGCATTCTGTACTGCATCCATAAGGGTCTGAAGCTCTGCCTCCCTGCACTTCTCTTCAAGTACCTCAGAGACTCTGTGAGAGATACCAGAAATAACATGAAGCCTAAAAACTACATTCCCCTGGGCAGACTCATCTCTGACGTTCTTATTGAAAGTGGTCTAGTAGATCATCTGATTACCTTCAGACTCATGGACGATGTGATGATCGACACTGGAAGAGCTCTGAATGCCCGCAATATGAAGAGCATGGGGATTCTGGATTAAGTAAAGGTCAAACCCACTCTGGACACCTCCTTGGATGCTCTCAAAGATCAGAGGAAGATACCAAATGGACTCTATCTGTTCTCAAAGATCTACCCTCCAGAGGTAATCCTGTATTACTTAGATGATTTGCGAAAACAAGGAGTAGATATCTCAGACTTCAACATAAGCCAGCTGCCAGATGAGCCTCCAAACTTCATGAAGCGACCACGAGGACCATCTGAGAAGGCAAAGCAAGCGAAGAAAAAAAAGCTAGGAGAATCCTCCGGATCAAGACCTCTAGTACCTCTGACTGGATCTTCTGGTAAGTCTGTTTCTCTCGCTCCTTCTATACAACTTCATCATATTGCTTCCTCTATCCCTCAACCAACACCCATATATACCAATTCAGAAACTCCTCCCTCAACCACCAGACCATCTAACCAACCATATCAGAAATTCGTCCTTGCCACCACAACCTTACCTATTTCAGAAGCAGAAATGCTGAACGAAACCATATCACCCTCTTCATCTTCTTCTCCAGAATCACCACCATACTACAACATTTCCACAGATACTGAACCATCTAACCCTCCCTCTCCAACTCTGGCTCAACTCCAAACACGTGCTTTGGCCTCATGACAGCCAACACAATCCACACCTGAACCAGAAGTCACTTCATCACCCACAGCAAAACCAATCACAACCACCTCTGGCCCTCCACCATCTGAAACAATCCACGACGAAACACAACCACCCAACTTTGACATACCCCCACCAAATACATCCGCTGAACCCCAAACTCCCACACTTAACCTATGCCCTCTCACTTCTCCACCCCAAGCCTTTGAACCTGAAAACACCCTTCCAACCCTTGAGGAAGCAATAATGGTGTTTGCAGAAGCCTTAGTTGACAAGGTCAAGTCTCTGACCATCAACTCTGGCATCAATGATGATCCTTCAGCTATAAGGACACACTGGAACAGAGTGATTAGTTGGATGACTGCTGAAGCCTTTAAACTGAAGGGCCTCTCTGAGCAAGTCGGCAATGACTTCATCAGAGACGCTGAAATCAGACTACAGAAGCGCCTAGCCAGAGAAGCTGAGGAACGAGCCTGCAAGGAAGCAGAAGAGAAATTCAAGCAAGAAGAACTACAAAGGATCAAGGAAGCTGAAGCCAAAGCTCTAGTTGATGATGCTGCTGCTGCTGAAGCTGAAGCCAAAGTTGTCGCTGAAGCTGAAGCACGCCTTGCTGAAGAGTCTGCCACCAGGGTAGAACCGGATGCTCTGACTCATAGGGAGTTCTCCACCTTTATCCCTCTGATTCTAAAGACACTTGAAGATCTTCAGAAAGAGCAGAAGAAAGTCCGAGCCATATTGGATCAACAGGATTCGGTAAATGTCAACATTCAGAATCTGCTGACCCAGCTGCTCCAGAGGATGCTGTTGCACCCCAAAATTTGCCCTCTATTTTTAACTCTAACCAATTTTTTGTTTCACATTCATTTGCATCATCTTCATAGCATAACATTTTTTTCTGTCTTAATATTAGCCGGAATAATTTCTCGGAATTTACAAACAGACTGGTCAAATTAACTTTTTAACTGTGCCTAAAATTAGTCAACGAAAAAATGTCAAGTTTAAGTTTGCAAATGTCGGTAACATTAATCTGCGGTTCACGTGGTTTAATTTGACATGCTAAAAATATTTTTACGACTATTTTTGGTCATATGTTGATCAGTCTGAGCAGTTTAAACGGTCATAAGTTTTATTTCAAAATCCGACCAAACGCTGTATTTTTCCGAGTCATTTATTTCGCGCTGATTATTTTGACGTGTTCATTTTATTTTTTCGAGCATTTTGGTGCCCGACTTTTATTTTTTTTTAGTCTATTTATTTTTATATTGGGTCTAGAATAAATAAATAGGTTAATTAGTTTTTATTTTAATTTTAACTATTTTAATTATTTAACTTTATTCAGTTTTTAATTTAATATTGGGTTTCAAAATAAACTTAGGCCCATTATCATTAACCTAATTTGTTCCTATATATATTTACTAGCATGACTGATAGAGAGGAGGCCAAAAAGACAGAACAAAAAAGAGAAACTGAGAGTGGCTGATCTATATTATCGTACACACAGTCCGGTAATAGTTTATATATGATATATACTTTATCTATTTTGTTGATATATTTGTTACTGTGTTTCAAATACATGTTCATATGTGTAACTAGTGTGTTAAATATATATATATATATATTTCTATTTTATGTTATAATTTGATTATGTTTTCGGATCGGATCGTGTCAATACGCCGTTTTCACATATACGTGTATGAGGCGTGACATTTGTGTTATCCGATCCAGTTGCGATGATCGCAATTTTGCGCTAGCAACGCCGTTGTTTTTTTTTTAATTCATATTTTTTATATATATACATATATTTAGATCTGCACATTTTTTTTCATAACTAACTACCCTGATTTTTCCTAAACCCTGACAATTTCGCCACAAACTCTAAATTTCAAACCTAAAACTTTAACCGTGTTGTTTCCTCTAAACCATAAACCTTTTCTTAAACCTTAACAAACCTTATTATTATTTCCTATTTTCGCTCATATTTATGTTATTCATACACTGTAACTGCTTCGCCCTTGTAATATTTTAAGTTTTAACTTGTAATATTTTCAGCTTTACTTTTCGCCATCTTTATTATGTAACTGCACCAAAGCGTTGTAATAATTAGGGTTTTATTTTCTGCCATTTATTTTCTGCCATTTTATTTTTCTGCCATTTTATTTTTCTGCCATTTATTTTTTCGCCATCTGTACTTCCTAGGGTATTCCTCTTGGTTGCCTTCTTTAAATGGTCAAGTCCCTCGAAAATAGGGGTGTCTTAAGCAAAGTCCCTTCAAACAGAAAAATCATCAAGTCCCTATAAACTTAAAAGATCAAGTCCCTACGAGGTTGCCTACGATATAATGATCGTGTCCCTTCGGTAAATATGATGATAGTCCCTACGAGTTGCTAAAGACACCCCTTATGTTGCCTTCATTGACCATACGATGACCCTACGCCCGTCCCTTAAACACATCCAAGGTAATGACTACCTATTCCTTAATAATAGGGACAGTCTTACCATTGAAAGAATATACGAGAACACGAAAGACTTAATCTAGGGTAGGTATCTCATAGTTACTCGCTCACACTTTTCAAAATTACTTTTACACCTCACAATTTCTAAACTAGGCTTTGTATACACCCATACGAGGGTCATTACAAAGTACTTAAATAAATTTTTCTAATCACACACTACACTCTTGCAAACAAACAAAGTGAGCTAAGTAACTAAGAGCCCATGGATAACCATGGATATAAAGGGTGCTAATACCTTCCCTTTGTATAACCTACCCCCCGAACTCAAAATCTTTTTAAGGTCTTTCCTGTTCTTTTATGTCCTTTCCTTTTGGATAAAATAAAAGTCGGTGGCGACTCTTGCTATCCGCAACATTTAACTAAAGTCAGTTCTCCCACCGTGTTACAGATGCCTCCTCCTCCAAACCCTTAGGCACCTAGGACTTGTTTATATGTTCTTTTGCTTGTTGCTCTGATTTGCTTGTTGCTTTCTGTCTTGCTTGTTTTTGCTTTCTAGCTGTTGTTTGTTGTCTGGCATCTGCGAATATATATATATATATATATATATATATATATATATATATATATATATATATATATATATATACATATATATATATATATATATATATATATATATATATATATATATATATATATATATATATCTTTTTGCTTTTTCATTTCACTAAGTCCTTTTGATTCTGACAAAAAGGGGGAGAACTCAAAACAGCTCTGATGAAAATATATCTAACTCCTATCAGTACTCTGCAAACATTGTTTCTAATCCTTTTAACTTAGAAATTTGCAGAAGAGTATCTAGAAACATCATATCATGAAAGCTCCAGTAAGAACTTCTGAACTCCCAGACTTATCTCCGGGGGAGCTCACTTCTATCTGATCTAAAACTCTTATCTAAAAATGTTTCATCTCTGAATTAAGAGTGTTTTGTCATCATCAAAAAGGGGGAGATTCTAAGAACAAAATTATTTCTACAATACAATTCCAGGATTTTGATGATAACAAAGGATGAAACCAAAAATGGCACCCTAACGAAATTTTTCTAAGTGTGCAGGACTCTGAACAACAACAAAGGACTTTGATCATTTTATCAGATACAAACCTTGATCAGATACAAAGTACTAGAAGATCATACGCATCTGAGGAAGAAGTGCGCCCAAGAAGTTCTGAATCTGAGCAAAGCAAGACAGTAAAAAGAACCAGTAGCTCTAAACATCCACTGGTCCTAGTTCTGATGATCTAGAAGACTAGCACTCTGAAAAGCTCTGATGTAACTTCAACATAATCTCCTTCTGACGCACGACTCCTAGATAACAAAGACTCTGATGAAGATTCACCAAATCCATAAAGAGTAACGGAAATAAATTCTCAATATGGAAATGAAGTATTTTAAGAAAGAAGTCATTCAGGGAGAAAATTTGGTTATGGCAAGAAACACAGAAGTAATGACATTGAATGCTCATCAAAGACCAATATTTTGTCATCACTCCAACGGTCCTTCTCACTACTATATAAAGGACAACCTACCTCATTGAGAGACACACAACAACGCACAGAAAAATCATTCACATTCTCTATCAGTTTTTCACGAGCTGCTACTCATACGTGAAAACTCTTGCTTAAATATTCTGCTGTAATACTTGATTACTCTTAGAAGCACCTTCTATTACAAATTTATTTTGCTAAATTGCTTTTGTTCCTCAAGTGACTTTGCGTAGTCTGTATACTTGAGAGGACTAAGAGATTATTCTCTTAGACGTTTGGTTGTATTAATCTTTCAAGATTAGTGGATTAAGTCCTTTTTGAAGGAGAAATGACCTTGGCCGGGTGGACTGGAGTAGCTTTGTTTTATAAGCGAACTAGTATAAAATTATGTGTGTTCTTACTTTTGAAAAAGCTTTTAATTTTAAAAAAAAATTAAAACCCCCCTTTCTTGTTTTTCTCACCTTCAGTCTGCACGTGGTATGAGTTATAACAGATGTCCTAGACACTGTATTACTCAGTATCGCAATCTGTTATATCACCTTCGACAGACAGACGTAAGGATAATAACCTCATTATTTCGTTATAATTTGTTAACTTCTTCTACCAAGATTATAATCCAATTTTCTCTCATATTTTAGTTCATTTGGCGTCCATACCTAAATTTGGATCATGACCATGAGGTCAACATTGAAGACGCGGCCGTATGGACTACATGCACACCAATAATACGATTCACAACTATGGAGATGCACAACAGTGATCGTGTGAAGTTGCAGTTCGGTATGCCCCAAAACATCCCAGATCCCCCAGCAAGCCTAGGAGAATGACATTTGTGCAAAGTTAACGAATAATGGAACTTCAATCCATGGCAAAGCTTCGCAAGATCGGAGTGTCGCAAATGGAAGCACCGCCATGACCATGTCTTAACTGACGCAGTCATGCCAAATGAAGAAAAACCAAGTCGTACTTATATGGCTTGGTACAGATCGGTTGGTTTTCAGTTCATCGCCGAGAATATGTATCTGTACGACCCATGCCAACAAACTTACACACCAGACACCTCAACATCTAACCCCCAACAACATTGTCAGACCGGATACACACAACCCCTTGTCCGTCTAACTTTCCGTTCCACCAACACACAAACATACAACCAAAACATGCCATACACCTAACTGTTGAAAAGTATATCTTCGGCAAATATTTTTATATCGTATCCACAGAGATTGGTTGTTATTACCGTCGTTCTATAATCCAAATTGTTATAAGTTTAGAAAGTAACAAAGTTGTTTTGTTTGGAAAGTTATCTTTTGAGTAAAATGTCACTAAAACAATAAAATGGTTTTAATCAAATGTAAAAGCTTGGCAAGATTGGAGTTCACTATTCCAAGTGCTTATGATTTCTTAAGATAACTATATAGATTTAAGATTATTGATGATGTTCAAGTATCCTCTCAATGTCATTTATGTCTAAATGATATTGTGATAATCACTATATTGATCCTTAGACGATCTCTCCACCTAACTATCAATATAGCAATCTTTAATGGTTGATACCAAAGAAGAGTAGTGAATAAATCTATCTCTATAACTTATTCACTACTTGAAAATCTATTTTATGTCAAGACTTAAATAATCTCTTTCAACAACTACTCAAATATGATTTTCAACTTAGGGCAAAAATAACATTCAATACATCAACAATCTTTTATCATATATATATATATATATAAATATAATGGAATACATAAACAAATGAGAATAGCTACTACCCCCAATCTTGACAAAATGGGGTTTAACTCCTCATCATCATTTTGCAAAGCAAAAATGCAATGGAAGAAAACTCTGTTTTTTCTCTCTTACAAAATATCAAAGTATCAATGAATATCTCAATGTGTTAGAATGAATATCAATTTCCATTCTCATTTTCTAAAAGGGTTGATATTTCCTAAAATGATCATTTTCATCCAAAGCAGAAAAGCTCCCCTAAGGTAGTCACCAAAATGGCAAAACCAGCTGGCCTTGAAAACAGCACCATTGGCCAAAAACAGCTTGCTGGATTCGCAAGCTTCGCAGCGCGAACTGAAGCTACCTCAGCTTCCTTGCTTTGCAAGCTTCATCCAAATAGTCTTCCAAATGGTATTCTTCCAAGTTAGGCTTCCAAATTGCATTCAACACTTCTTTAAAATTATGATTGTGCATTCCAAAGCTCTCTTGCCCAAAAATTCTACAAAACTAACAAATATGTGAAATAACTATTCAAAACAACATAAATTAAACCTAATTGCATTTATACAAAATAATGAGAATAAAAGTTTGTAATTACATCAAAACTTGGTAAAAGGGACCAATAAAATGATATAAAAAGTAGTACTAATTGGTCCCTAACAACTCTCCCCAACTTAGCATTTTGTTTGTCCCTAAACAAAAGTTTCCACCCTCACAACCAAAGCAATGACATAAAAGATCGAAACAAGGATTTACCAAGGACATTCAAATGGTTCAAAAGTGTTTGGCACTTTCTCAATCCACTTATCTCAATTCTAGACAAAACATGAATAAGAGAAATGGTTGAGTGCAAAAATCATTCCAAGGAATTCAAAGTCATATATGTCAAGATTGAATCAAACTCACACACACATCATAATAATGATGAATAACATGAAGGGTTACTTTCACTCATCCAAGCAATTAAATCAACAACAACTCAAATCACGCGGTTATCACAACAAATACCAAATCATGTGAAAAATGAGAATCAAGAGGTCTTTCAAAGGTTGTAATGTGGCTTAGGTTACAAGAAAGGATATGATTAAGAGAATTCAATAAAGTTGCCTATCCTAAGGGAGCATTCCCAAACATTCAACTCTACACAATTTCCCTTTCTTTGATCCCTATCTTTTTCTTTTTCTTTTTCTTTTCACATCCACACAACCATGAGCATTTTCTTTGCTTTTTTCTTTCTTTTCTTTTTCTTTGCTCTATGGTTTCAAGGGTGATTTCTTTTTCTTGTTTCTTTTCATATTTTCACCCTTTCATAAAAACTCACTTTTCCAAGTTTCTAATCACATCTTTTTACTTTACTCTCCCCAAATTTAGATTCCAAAACCAAATTTATTCAATAATGCTCCCTACTTAGACATAAGCAAAAGGCAAAATTTGCAAACAACTCGGTTTGAGGGTTCAATTGATACGAAAGAAATTAGGATTCATTTATTCCAAAATTTTCAATTGATTTTACAATGATCAATCAAATGAATTCTAAAATAAGCTCAAAGGGGTTTAACTAAGGATTACTTCTCACAAGGTTAGTTGATTCAAATTTTTTGGTCAAGTGGTTTTTCTCAACAAACAATGCCTCTATCATTTTCAAAATTTTCACACAAAAATAGATTGATGCATGATTTAGCATGATAAGAATGAGTTGAAATAATGCTCGGTTTCCCGCTTTTTAGTGTACAATGGAAAGCTTCCTCTCAATTGGTTAAGTCCTATTTTGATTCAAAAATGACATATATTTCAATCAATTTATGATATGAAATTTGCACACACCATCAAACTACTCATGTTAAGTCTAGAAAGCGATAAAGTGTACCTTAAAATGTCGACACTAATTCTTATCATCACCACTCGAAGTGTCCTATGCTTCTTTCTTTGCGAACATTTATTGGTTGCTTTAAGCTTGACTTAAGAGTAAGAACAATTAAACAAAAAATGTTGGTAAACCAATTTGATTGTAACACACTTAAATCTCAAAGAGTATTCATGCAATTACCAAAACAACTAATAAACCAAAGTTTCGGTGAACTAGAGCCACCCAAAAGTACATCAAAAAATTTCAAAAGCAAAATAATACAAAGAAAACTCAAAATAAAACAAACTCCTCAAATTCACCAACTCCTCAATCTTCCTCCTCTTGGCCACCACCAACAGATCCAAGGACGTCCTCCATCTCATCATTATGGTTTGCACCACCTCCTGCACCCCCCATAAAAGATGGCCTGCCCTCAGGCCAATTAGCATAAGCAACATATTCCACCTGAGAAGGAAATGTGCGGGCTTCGGGTGCAAGGAACGTGTTCTGGAATTGTTGCTGCATAGCATCAAAGGTAAATGATTGAGACCTCCTAGAGGCCTCAAAGCTCTCACAGCAATAATTGGCAAACGCCATCTGGTCGAAGACTGGAGTAGTGCGAGGTCGGGGTCTGGATGACGAAGTCCCAGCTCCTTCAGTTCTATCCATTTGGCTTTGGCAGAACCTATTCAGATTAGCATCGTTAATCACACTAGTGATAGAGAAATGTACTTCATCCGGAATGGCAACATTCGCCCGTCGGCAAAGTCCCATGATCAGCCCCGGATATGGAAGCACACCTGCTTTACCACCAAATTTTGTTCCACTTATAGCCATCCTACGCATTTCCCCCGCTATGATTGATGCTACATCCACTGATTTGCCGATCATGATATAGTACAGCAAACACCCTACATCCAAAGGGATCGTGGTGCTATGGCTCCTTGGCCGGATATTGTTCAACAGCAGCACCAGGAATGCCCTTGCTTCCAGATTTAGATTTTCTCTTTTCCATGATTTCGGAAGTCCTTGATCATTGAGGTCAAATGTCTTTCCTTTAAGTCACAAGGTCGCACTCACCGCTGGAAGATCCCAAACATTAGCCAATTCCTGGGTACGATACTCGCACCGCTCATTCTCTCCCAGGGTTAGAGGATTACCAAGATATGAGTTGATTGCATCTCTACCAAAAGAAATAATCCCGCCTCTTACCCTTGTTTGGTAGTTGAAAGATACTCCCTCTTCAAGATGCATGGCGTTTGCATAGAACTCCCGTACAATATCATAATTGATTGCCGCCTCTGGTTCA
Source organism: Lathyrus oleraceus (assembly GCF_024323335.1). Lineage (NCBI taxonomy): Eukaryota > Viridiplantae > Streptophyta > Magnoliopsida > Fabales > Fabaceae > Lathyrus > Lathyrus oleraceus. The sequence continues at coordinate 374,792,766 of NC_066580.1, forward strand.
CAAAGTTTGGTCCACCTTCTTCTCTCAAAATTTGAAACCACATTCCGATAAGTCCCACCCGGTGATAAACGGATGAACCTTTCCGGTTGGATAGTTCTCTTGATTAGGTTTTCAAATCTTTCTTCGTGTTCGTCACTTGTGAACCGTCTTAATGAACGAGGATGAGCAGAAGTCGTGGTTTTGGTTCTCTTAGACATCTGCAATAAACATCAGAACAACCACACAACAAAACATGAAGAGAGTTAGCAATCAACGGCATAAAACATGGCACTGGAATTTCCCAGTTCGCGGCGCAAAGGCCCGTTCGCGGCGCAAACCCTGCGAAACAGGAAATCTCCAGGAGCCTGCTAGGGTTCCAAAGATTTTAGGGTTATTACTTCCAACAGTCATAATCATAATCTCTATCCTAATCCTAATCTGAACCTGTCGCAACCTGAAAAATACAGTGTGCGAAAAAAACAACTGGGGAAAGAAAATGACAGAAGAGTCGCCACCGTGCGTTATTCATCCCAAAGGAGGGAAAGGAAACGCTCGAAGTAAACCTGAAAAAAGGAAAGGACAAGACGGGGTCTCGCAACCAAATCTTGGGTTTGGGAGTCGGTTATGCGAAGGGAAGGTATTAGCACCCCTACGCATCCGTAGTACTCTACGGGATCCACTTTTGTGGCTTTTTGTCTAAAGGGTGTGGATTTGCCTAATGTACTATTTACTAAAAGGTTAAGAGAAATGACTCGCGTGGATGTCGCATCCACTGCATACGTATCTCATCTGAATATGAGAATCAGAGTCTTCGTAGCTCGGCTGACCTATGAGTTGGGGGGATGTGTGCTTGCTAAGACATCGCGTCTTATGCCTACGTATCTCATCTGGAATGAGAATCAGAGCAAGCCGTAGTTCGACTAACTACGGGGTTATGGATTGGGTTTTGGACGAACAACGTTACTACGCAATCTACCGGATGCTCGACCTTTGGAGACTTACTCGCCTGTAGTAGAAGGAGTAAACGTGTTGCTTTGGGTTTTAGGGTTTGGGATGCTCGAGGGCAAAAAGGCAGTCCTTGACGAAGGAACTGCGCTACCTGCAGGGATATGAATACAAAACACAAAACATGTATCTCAAAGTAAAATGCCACCAAGGGGCTCAAACATTGCCTCCTATCGAGGTCTTCCAGCTAAGAAAGCGATAAAGTATGAGAAAGGGAAAAGATTACCACACGGATAAAGATCCGAAGCTATAGCAGTTAAAGGGGCAAGAAACCCTGAAATGTCTCCAGCTGGACCGTCAAAGGAAATCAGTCAACACGAATAATCAGAATAAAACTCCAGGGGGTATCCCACAAATAAAGTGGGAAACCACGCGAGTGTCTCTGCGAAAGCCATGTGAGCCCTCACAAAACTCGACAAAGGGTTAGAGTAGTAGGATGAAATCAAGAGAAAACAATGCCATGGAAACACAAGACAGGTTAGAATAAACAAAATAGGGTAACCCAGAGTTGCCCCTAAATCAAAATGTAACCACATGAATAATTCCATCAAAATTCACAAAAGGCTCACAAAAAGGTATCAAATTCACCCATAATACCTCATACATTTAGAGCATTCAAATAAAAGGCATAAAGATGATGGATATAGGGCAAACCTGATTGGAGAGCTTGATTGAGTTGCGCCCGTGAGGTTTACAAGTTGAGTTCCTTTCAGGGTTTGGAGGTTGCTCTGAACTCTGTTGGCTTTTCTCTCACTATCTTTTCCTCAGGGTTTTGCTTCTCTTCCTTCTTTCTCCAGTGAATCTCCCAGTGTAACTCCAAGTGTGTTTTCCTCTACTGAAACTTCAGTATTTATAGACTGATTTTCGTGGGTAATGGGCTCAAATGAGGGAGACCCAAGTCCAAAATAATTTGTTATATTTTATTTATTTATTTTATTTATTTATTTAATTAATTAATTAATTAATTAAATTTTTTTGTTTTTTTTTTTTGTTTTTTTTTTTTCAGGAAAAATGAAGGGTAAATTTTGGGGTATTACAGCTGCCCCTATTCAATCAACTGGAGACCCGGAAAGAAGATGGCAGTTGCTTTCGTACTTTTGAGGTATCAAGGGATTGAATACAATAAAAGCCCAAAAATTTGCACTGAAGTGAAGTGAAGTAACAATGTCTGTCAGAATCGGCAAAGAGGTGGTCTTGAAAGAAGAATCCGTCTGGTACGGTGAAAGTCAGTCTGAATATCGAAAAAGAATGTTAAACTGGATACCAAAATAAATGGTAACATAGAAATAACCATGGCCTGAATGCCGCTCATCAGTCTGAATACTGGAAAGGATTTCGATCTGAACATCGTAAAATTGGCCTGAATGCCACAAGTCGCATCGACCTGAACGTCGGAAACTTCTTCGATCTGAACATCGGAAAATTGGCCTGAATGCCACATGTCGCATCGACCTGAACGTCGGAAACTTCTTCGATCTGAACATCGGAAAGACTTGGCCTGAATGCCACTTCGATCTGAATATCGAAAAATTGGCCTGAATGCCACAAGCTGCATCGACCTGAACGTCGAAAACTTCTTCGATCTGAACATCGGAACACTGGCCTGAATGCCACTTCGGTCTGGATACCGGAAAACTGGCCTGAATGCCACTTCGGTCTGGATACCGGAAAACTAGCTTGAATGCCACTTCAGTCTGGATACCGGAAAACTGGCTTGAATGCCACTTCGGTCTGGATACCGGAAAACTGGCCTGAATGCCACTTCGGTCTGGATACCGGAAAACTTCATGCCTGTCAGCATTGGCAGAAATAGGGAATGATAATAGAGGCGGCGCATGGGCCAATGACACTTGCTAGGGATAACAAAGGTAAGTCATGAACAATCTTCAGTCTGAGTACTGGAAACAACTTCTAGCTTATCACTTGGGATACCGAGAATGTTTTATGCTTACATGCGTATGTTTGAATTTTTCAATGGCGTAATGCTCCATGAAAATGGAAATGCTACACGATTTGGAAGGATGCAATGCAATATGATTCTACATGCAGGGATGCGAAATGCTGGGTAGAATGCCAAGCTGAGGCAAGGGGATCTACTGGGGAAATGATCACCATCTTCTGGACCCTGGCAAGGCTGTTGGAGATGCACAGCGCAAAGAACTCTGTGGGGAGATGACTAGCCATGCGGTGTTCTGGCCATACCGAGACTCTGATCGGGGAAAGAATGGCATTGGAAGCCTGTTGCTGAGGAAAGCTACAATGGTTCTGGCAACCACGATTTGCGAGAGATGACTCAGCAGGGGGAGCAAACACTGATACGGTACCGAGGTTCTGCTTCAAGGAAAGAAACCATGGATCTGGCATTGGGATTATCGATCTGGCATCGAACTCTAAGGAGCAGCCACTTCTGCTGGGAAGATAAAGTCTGGCATTGTCAACCCCGTTGGGGATATGTAGTCTGGTACTATCAACTCTACTGGGGAGTGTATGTCCTGAAACAACCGCTTGGGGAAGTACAGTGGTGAGAAACTGCTGGGGATTGAAGAATCCAACGCTCTGATCAGCTCTGCAGGGATAAGACACCGAATTTGTCTGTTGGTGACTTCACTAGGGAAGATATTCACGATCATCTGTAGGGGATTTTAAGGAAATGCCCCGAGGGTATCTGTTCTGAATAGACGATCCAAAGCACTTAAAATTTACAGCAATTTTAAATGTTTATTAAGCCTGTACGTGTAAAGCCCTTATGTGTCATGATGCAATGTTTATCAAAAATTCGGACGTCATTTTTGCAAACAAAACAGTAAAATGAAAATGAAAACAGAGATATACTGAATAACATGATTTTATTGATTGAATGGCCTCTGAATAGGCATTTACATTAGGAAGCAATCCCTGGAAAGAGGTAATCGCACAATAGATAAAAACAGAAATTAATCTAATGGCAATGTGAAATGGATTTCTATTGGGTTCCAATTCTGCTATGACTTGCTCGTCTTCAAGATCCTCCAGATAATCAGCCTTCTGAAAGAGTGATTGGACTGTTTCCTATCCTTCAAAAATTTCTAGTCATTGGCACGAGATGAGATTTAGAACTACTCAGAACGCAGTCATTCGCTTAATCCCTAACTTTTGCCTGGATCACCCTTTTCGGGTTTTCAATCCACCGGGATACCCATTTTTGCCTAAGTTGCCTTTTCAGGTTTTCAACTTACCGGGTGTACGATCTTTTCATTTTTAATCCCTAATTTTTGCCCGAACCTTTTCATTTTCTTGGTTCGTCGGGATGCCCATTTTTGCCTGGACTACTCTTTTTACTGTCCAGCGGGTCTATTTTATGCGAAGTATTTTTTAACTGCGTCTGAGTTCACAGGGGAAGTGAAGTTTTCACCATCCATAGTTGCAAGCATTAAAGCCCCACCATCAAAAACCTTGGTGACGATATACGGTCCATCATAGTTAGGAGTCCACTTGCCCCTGCGATCTGTCTGAGGAGGAAGGATCCTTTTCAACACTAAATCTCCGACTTGGAAACAACGAGGATGCACTTTCTGATCAAAGGCTCTCTTCATCCGACTCTGATACAACTGCCCATGACAAATGGCTGCCATTCGCTTCTCTTCGATAAGACTCAACTCATTGAACCTTGTCCGAATCCATTCAGCTTCGTCTAACTTGACATCCAACAGGACTCTTAGAGAAGGAATCTCCACTTCAACAGGTAGGACTGCTTCCATACCATACACCAGGGAGTAAGGGGTTGCCCCGGTCGATGTACGTACTGAAGTGCGGTACCCATGCAAGGCGAAAGGTAGCATCTCATGCCAATCTCTGTACGTGACGACCATCTTCTGCACAATCTTCTTTATGTTCTTATTTGCCGCCTCAACAGCGCCGTTCATCTTAGGGCGGTAAGGGGAAGAATTGTGATGCTGAATGTTGAAGTTCTGACACAACTCCTTCATCATTTTGTTGTTGAGATTAGAACCATTATCAGTAATGATTCTTTCGGGAATCCCATAGCGACAAATGATTTCTTTCTTGATGAAACGGGCAACCACATGTCTGGTGACATTCGCGAACGACGCTGCCTCGACCCACTTGGTGAAATAGTCGATGGCAACAAGGATGAAGCGATGCCCATTGGAAGCAGTCGGCTCAATCTTTCCAATCATGTCAATGCCCCACATGGCAAACGGCCACGGCGAAGACATCACATTCAGAGGATTCGGCGGTACATGCACCTTATCAGCATAAATCTGGCACTTATGACACTTCCGAGCATACTTGAAACAATCCGATTCCATGGTCATCCAATAATAACCCGCTCTCAACAATTTCTTAGCCATTGCATGTCCGCCGGCATGAGTACCGAAGGAACCTTCATGAACTTCCTGCATTAACATGTCCGCCTCGTGTCTGTCCACGCATCTGAGCAAAACCATGTCGAAGTTCCTCTTATACAGCACATCGTCTTTGTTCAAGAAGAAACTGCCTGCCAATCTTCTCAAAGTCTTTCTGTCATTGTTGGATGCCCCTGCAGGGTACTCTTGATTCTTCAGAAAGCACTTGATATCGTGATACCAGGGCTTGTCATCGACTACCAGTTCAGCAGCAAACACATACGCGGCCCTGTCAAGGCGCATCACATCGATCCTGGGAGCATGGTTCCAACGAATTTCCTTGATCATGGAGGATAGAGTAGCAAGTGCGTCTGCCATCTGGTTCTCATCACGAGGTATATGATACAATTTTACCGTTGTGAAGAAAGTCAAAAGTCTTCTCGTGTAATCTCTGTAGGGGACCAGAGTGGGCTGGAGAGTATTCCAATCACCATTCACTTGATTGATCACCAGAGCTGAATCTCCGAAGATGTCCAGAGTCTTGATTCTCAGATCAATGGCTTGCTCAATGCCCAAGATACAGGCCTCGTACTCAGCTTCATTATTTGTGCACTCAAAAGTCAAACGAGCGGTGAAAGGCATGTGGGCACCCTTCGGAGTAGTAATGACAGCGCCAATTCCACTACCTCTAGCATTGACAGCCCCATCAAACAACAAAGTCCACTTTTCGTTTGGATCAGGTCCCTCCTCAACAACTGGCTCTTCACAGTCTTTCATCTTGAGGAACATGATGTCTTCATCAGGGAATTCAAACTTCATTGGCTCATAATCATCAATCGGTTGCTCGGCAAGGTAGTCTGACAGAATACTCCCTTTGATGGCCTTCTGTGACGTGTACTGAATATCATACTCTGTTAAAATCATTTGCCAACGAGCGACCCTTCCGGTGAGAGCTGGCTTCTCGAATATGTATTTCACTGGATCCATCTTAGAAATCAACAAGGTAGTATGGTTCAACATATACTGTCTCAGTCGGCGAGCAGCCCAGGCCAAAGCACAGCAAGTTTTCTCAGGCTGCGAATATTTGATTTCACAGTCGGTAAACTTTTTGCTAAGGTAGTATATGGCATGCTCTTTTCGACCAGACTCGTCATGCTGTCCCAATACACACCCCATCGAGTTCTCGGTCACTGATAGGTACATTATCAGAGGTCTCCCAGGAACTGGAGGTATAAGGATCGGAGGTTTCTGTAGATACTCTTTTATCTTCTCGAAAGCCCTTTGACAATCTTCATTCCACCTGATAGCCTGATCCTTCCTCAGCAATTTGAAAATTGGCTCACACGTGGTTGTTATGTGAGAGATGAACCTTGCAATGTAGTTCAACCTCCCTAAGAAACTACGGACTTGCTTCTCTGTTCTTGGCTCAGACATTTCCTGTATTGCTTTTACTTTGTCAGGATCCACCTCAATCCCTTTTCCGCTAACAATAAAACCCAGCAATTTTCCCGATCTCACCCCGAAAGTGCACTTATTCGGATTAAGTCTCAGTTTGAATTTCCTCAAACGCTCAAACAGTTTCTGCAAATTCAACAAATGTTCTTCTTCTGTCTGAGATTTGGCAATCATATCGTCCACATAAACCTCGATTTCATGATGAATCATATCATGGAACAGAGTCGCCATTGCTCGCTGATATGTTGCTCCGGCATTTTTCAGACCAAACGGCATCACCTTGTAGCAGAAGGTGCCCCATGGGGTTATGAAAGTTGTCTTTTCCATGTCTTCTGGTGCCATCTTGATTTGGTTATAGCCAGAAAAGCCATCCATGAAGGAGAATACCGAGAACTGAGCTGTATTATCCACCAAAACGTCGATGTGAGGTAATGGGAAATCATCTTTAGGGCTAGCTCTGTTCAGATCCCGGTAGTCGACACACATCCGTACCTTTCCGTCCTTCTTAGGTACTGGGACGATGTTTGCAACCCATGGCGGATAATTGGTGACTGCTAGAAACCCTGCATCCAACTGCTTTTGCACTTCTTCCTTTATCTTGACAGCCATCTCTGGTCTTGTTCTTCTGAGCTTCTGCTTGACCGGAGGACAACCTTCTTTGAGAGGCAAGCGGTGCACCACGATGTCTGTGTCCAGCCCAGGCATGTCCTGATAAGACCAGGCAAAGATGTCAACGTATTCTTGCAGCAATTCAATCAGCCCTTTCTTCACATTGTCTTCTAAAGCAGCCCCTATCTTGATTTCTCTCTTGGTGTCCTCGGTGCCGAGATTAATCACTTCAACAAACTCTTGATGCGGTTGAATAACCCTTTCCTCTTGTTTTAATAACCTGGTAAGCTCTTCAGGGAGTTCACAGTCTTCATCACCCTCTTCTTCAGCTTGAAAGATTGGATTTTCAAAGTCGAAACGAGCCATAGCAGAACCGTTATCAATAGGATCCGGTGTTGTGCATCTGCATGAGTGATGGTATGTGCTTATGAGTGTGAACAAGAAGTGAAAACTAAACAAAACATTGCCATTTTTTTTTATTTTGAAAAACTGCAAAAATAGAGAGACAGGGAACGAAATATTTGAATGCAAAAAGACGTCCTTTATTTATGATAAAAAATGCAAGTGTCACATAGGTGGGCCCTACAATGAGTCATTACGCCCTGGGCGGAACGTAAGACTTGGATATGCATGAATAAACAAAGAAAATTACTCTTCAAGAAGAGTGACTTGGATAATCTCCTCAGAAGACCAATTGTTGAGAACTTCACCCGGGATCCTCGGACGCACCCAGTTGTCGATGTCACAATCACTATCCCCATCTTCATTGTTGACCGCAGAGACCTCACAGGGAATCACAAAATTAACAGGAACAACATCTGCGAATTCATCAATAGCATCTTCAAACCCTTCTTCCTCAACCCCTTCCACAGACTCTTGGACAGACAAATCTTCAACCTGGAGGATACCTTTGTCGAGCAAGGCCTGGATACCCTGCTGTAACTTCAAACAACCTCCGCCTTGAGTAGCACAATCCAAACAACCCTTCCCACAACCGGGGAAGACATCGGCCTTCAGCAAGCATCCTTTGATATCCAACAATGGAGTCTTCAACTTCAAGACATCCTTAATGGGCTTGGTTTTTCCCTCTATCATATTAACGTTCGCACCACCATGCTGGGGCATGGGATTGTTGACGACATTCGGAGCTGGTGCAAGGTCGATGGCCTTTGAATCTATGAGGTCCTGAACTACGTGCTTAAAAGCTTTGCAGTTCTCAATGTTGTGGCCAGGTGCCCCAGAGTGGAAGCTACACCTAGCGTTGGCGTCGTAACCCACCGGAAGTCTACCAACAGGAGGAGCCAGAGTGTGCAGTTGCACAAGCTGTAGTTGTTGAAGACTAGAAAGCATCTGAGCGTACGACATTGGAAGGGTGTCGAAACGCCGGTCCATCATCCTTTGCCTCTGTTGATAAGCGGGTCTGTTACCCGGTTGTTGCTGCTGTTGATACTGAGCTGGTTGACGTTGTGATTGTTGTTGTTGTAGTGGTGCTGCAGCTGGAATGGTCACAGCCGCAACATACGGTTGCTGATGATAATTCTAAAAATTATTCCTCCGGTTATCCCTGTTATGATAAGAAGATATGGCACTTGCATCCCCTTCTCTCCTCTTCTGTCCCTGAATGAACGGCTTCTTCACCCTTGATGAGGATCCAACTCCATTTTGGCTCTTATAGGTCTTTAGGTAATTCTCCACCCTTTCTCCGGTAGAGACCACATCAGCAAAGTTGGAAGCATTGCACCCCACCAGACGCTCCAGATAAGGTCCAGGCAGCGTATTCATGAACATGTTAGCCATTTCCTTTTCCAACATAGGAGGCTGAACACGGGAAGCTGTATCCCTCCAGCGTTGAGCGTATTCCCTGAAGCACTCATTGCTTTTAAGAGACAGATTCTGAAGTTGAGTTCTGTCCGGAGCCATGTCTGCATTATACTGATACTGCTTCACGAAAGCCTCTGCCAAATCCCTCCAGCAACGGATGTGGGCTCTGTCCAGCCTCATATACCATTCCAAGGATGCCCCAGCCAGGCTGTCCTGGAAGAAGTACATAAGTAGCTTCTCGTCGTCAGAGTATGCAACCATTTTACGGAAATAGGCTTGCACGTGAGTTTTAGGGCAAGAGCTGCCATTGTATTTGTCAAATATCGGGACCTTGAATTTCGGTGGCACCCTCACACCTGGGACCAGCCCCAAGTCAGCAACATCTACTCCCAGAGGATTCTGTCCTTCCACTGCTTTCAACCTCTCTTCCAATCTTTTAAACATGGGGTCCATGCCAAAGTCTTCCTGAAGCAAAGGGAACTGATCATCCTGACCATCCTGAATGGGTTGTTGATCTAGGTTGATACGCGGGATCAGGATAGGCCCTGGTCCATTGGGACCATTAGCCTCTCCAGCTGGAGGATCAGCCAACGTCTCCGGTTGAGTAATAGGGGGATCCCTCTGTACCAACAATCTAAGCTCCTGCTGTCCTTGAGCCACCCCTTGAACCAAATCCATGAATTGATTCATGCGAATCTTCATCTCGGCGAGCTCTGCTTGTAGGCTTTCCATTACTCTCTGTTGATTCCTTCGGGTACCGTATCGATGAATGCCTGAGTCAGCTATCCTGCTAGTGGGACACCAAACAAACTGAGAACACTGTGGCGGTACCTGTTATGCAAGACATGCGGATGACTATGCAAATGCAATGACATGTTTATCAATTCCAAAAGGTATTCTACCTCCTTGATTCCAGTCTCACATTTGATAAACAGCGTAAGAAGAAAACCCCGACTAGAATCAAGAAGAAGATTTAAACCCCTTGAAAAGGATAAACATGTGTTAAATGATATGAATGCAAATGATGTGATGATGTGAATGCAATGCAGTGGTATGTCAATCAGGATTGCTATATCTGCTTGAACATCTGTCAGGTTGCACTGTCTGGAGAGAAATTAAGAGCACACCAAACAAAGGTCATGGGATGGATCATGTTATCCTTAATATCAACCACCCATTTTGGTGGATTATGGTTTACACCTTATCAACACCCGAGTTTCATTGATATTAAGGATACCTGATCGGATCAACCATGAATCAAGGGTTTGTCGCAAGTCACGAGCATGGAGTTTAGGTTAAGAACCACCCAAAAGGAGTGTACTAAGGTTTAAACCTTCCAAACATGTTCTACAAAAAGGTTCCCATAGTCATAATCCCATCTTTCGGATATTATTAGAGGAACGACTACTCGTATTCCAACAATATTCTCAAGAGAGACTCTTATGAGTGTAGTATCGCGTAACAATCGTATCAAATCTTACATTTGAACGACTTTCGCACTACGTCCTACGAATAGGCCAAGATGGGTTAGGTAAACTAAGGTCCTTGGCTTCTTAGGTCTATATTGGAACAAGTAATGTCTAACCACAACTTACTTATGTGACATTATTGATCTCAACATGACCTCCACCAAGTGAATGGGCTTGCAAGTCAACTCGCTAAGGAATACTCCACACAAGTTGACAGGACTATGCCATTCTCCTATCTTAAGTGCACTCGAGTTCGGGTATAGAACTCATCTCACAAAGATCACCAAGCAGCCAGCCAACAAAAACAGATACAACAATGATATGTACACAATGTAATAAGGTAAAGCAGGTAAATAAATAACTGTACAAAAGCATGAACACCCAATAAACAAACAAACTACAAAAGCTAGGAGGGACTCGCTTAGGGAAGATGGACCAGCAAGAGGTCAACTTCTTAAAGTCCCCAGCAGAGTCGCCAACTGTCGCAACCTGAAAAATACAGTATGCGAAAAAAACAACCGGCGAAAGAAAATGACAGAAGAGTCGCCACCGTGCGTTATTCATCCCAAAGGAGGGAAAGGAAACGCTCGAAGTAAACCTGAAAAAAGGAAAGGACAAGACGGGGTCTCGCAACCAAATCTTGGGTTCGGGAGTCGGTTATGCGAAGGGAAGGTATTAGCACCCCTACGCATCCGTAGTACTCTACGGGATCCACTTTTGTGGTTTTTTGTCTAAAGGGTGTGGGTTTGCCTAATGTACTATTTACTAAAAGGTTAAGAGAAATGACTCGCGTGGATGTCGCATCCACTGCATACGTATCTCATATGAATATGAGAATCAGAGTCTTCGTAGCTCGGCTGACCTATGAGTTGGGGGGATGTGTGCCTGCTAAGACATCGCGTCTTATGCCTACGTATCTCATCTGGAATGAGAATCAAAGCAAGCCGTAGTTCGGCTAACTACGGAGTTATGGATTGGGTTTTGGACGAACAACGTTACTACGCAATCTACCGGATGCTCGACCTTTGGAGACTTACTCGCCTGTAGTAGAAGGAGTAAACGTGTTGCTTTGGGTTTTAGGGTTTGGGATGCTCGAGGGCAAAAAGGCAGTCCTTGACGAAGGAACCGCGCTACCTGCAGGGATATGAATACAAAACACAAAACATGTATCTCAAAGTAAAATGCCACCAAGGGGCTCAAACATTGCCTCCTATCGAGGTCTTCCAGCTAAGAAAGCGATAAAGTATGAGAAAGGGAAAAAATTACCACACGGATAAAGATCCGAAGCTATAGCAGTTAAAGGGGCAAGAAACCCTGAAATGTCTCCAGCTGGACCGTCAAAGGAAATCAGTCAACACGAATAATCAGAATAAAACTCCAGGGGGTATCCCACAAATAAAGTGGGAAACCACGCGAGTGTCTCTGCGAAAGCCATGTGAGCCCTCACAAAACTCGACAAAGGGTTAGAGTAGTAGGATGAAATCAAGAGAAAACAATGCCATGGAAACACAAGACAGGTTAGAATAAACAAAATAGGGTAACCCAGAGTTGCCCCTAAATCAAAATGTAACCACATGAATAATTCCATCAAAATTCACAAAAGGCTCACAAAAAGGTATCAAATTCACCCATAATACCTCATACATTTAGAGCATTCAAATAAAAGGCATAAAGATGATGGATATAGGGCAAACCTGATTGGAGAGCTTGATTGAGTTGCGCCCGTGAGGTTTACAAGTTGAGTTCCTTTCAGGGTTTGGAGGTTGCTCTGAACTCTATTGGCTTTTCTCTCACTATCTTTTCCTCAGGGTTTTGCTTCTCTTCCTTCTTTCTCCAGTGAATCTCCCAGTGTAACTCCAAGTGTGTTTTCCTCTACTGAAACTTCAGTATTTATAGACTGATTTTCGTGGGTAATGGGCTCAAATGAGGGAGACCCAAGTCCAAAATAATTTGTTATATTTTATTTATTTATTTTATTTATTTAATTAATTAATTAATTAATTAATTAAATTTTTTTTTTTTCGTTTTTTTTTTTTTTTTTTTTTCGTTTTTTTTTTTTCAGGAAAAATGAAGGGTAAATTTTGGGGTATTACATAACGCATATTCGACATGCAAGGTTATTTCAAGTGTCAAGTTTCAATTTTTACAAAACCCTAACCTTACCTAAATGAGCACCTGAAAGGAATGGAGAAGAGAACATGAAAAGAACAACATACCTTATTGAAGTGCACTTGAATCTTAGCTAACAACTGAGGATTTGGGAGATGGAGAAGGAAATTTTTTAGTTTTGGAAGTTTGGAAGTGGGAGTGGAAAAGAGGGAAAGTTGTTGTTTTGAAAATGAAATAGAATGGACAGAAAAAATAACCTAAACAGAACTTAAGTGGTTCTGCCACGCACCGTTCGCGGGGCGAACCTTGTTCGCGGCGCGAACTGAATCTTTGCATTCAGTTCGCTGGGCGAAAGATGGTCGCAGGGTGAACGGCAGTGGACAGAACCCAATTTCACAGAATTTAACACAGCAGAATATCAACACAGTAGAATTGAGAAAATGTAAAATGCAGACTTACAATGTTGGGTTGCCTCCCAACAAGCGCTTTGTTTAACGTCGTTTAGAGCTCGACGGTCCAATGATTAGCCCGGTCCGGATAGAGAAATGACACACACATCCCGATTTACGTCACCACTATGGTAGACTTTGAGTCTTTGGCCATTTACAGTCCAACTCTCTTGTGACTTTGGATCCTCGATCACAATGGCCCCATAGTTGCGCACCTCTTTGACAATAAACAGTCCTGACCACTTTGACTTCAGCTTACCAGGGAATAACTTCAACCTTGAGTTGAAAAGCAATACCATTTGTCCAACATGAAACTCCTTATGACGGACCTTTCCATCATGGTATGCCTTTACCTTTTCCTTGTAAAGTTTATTCGAATGGTAAGCGTTGTTCCTTGATTCCTCCAATTCATGGAGTTGTCCTTTTCTTCTTTCTCCAGCTAAAGTGGAATCGAAGTTCAAGAATTTGAGAGCCCATAATGCCCTATGCTCCATTTCTACTGGAAGATGACAAGTCTTCCCATACACCATTTGAAACGGAGTTAGCCCAATAGGTGCTTTGTAGGCGGTGCGATACGCTCACAAAGCTTCATCCAGTTTTAAAGACCAATCTTTTCTTGAATTCGAGACTGCTTTCTCAAGGATCCGCTTGACTTCCCGGTTAGAAACCTCAGTTTGACCATTCGCTTGGGGGTGGTAGGGAGTGCTCACCTTGTGCTTTACACCATAATGTTGTAAAACTTTTTCTAGAGGTGTATTGCAAAAGTGTGATCCTTCATCACTTATCAACACCCTAGGCACACCAAAACGTGAAAATATGTTTTTCTTTAAAAATTTAATCACTGTTTTGGCATCGGCCTTAGGTGAAGCAATTGTTTCTACCCACTTCGATACATAGTCAACGACCACTAGTATGTACTCATTTGAGAAAGAAAAAGGGAATGGGCCAACGAAATCAGTACCCCAACAATCAAAAACTTCTACTTCTAGCATGTTGGTTAGAGGCATTTCGTCCCGTTTTCCTATTCCTCCAATCCGTTGGCATGTATCACAACTCTTCGCATGTTCATGTGCATCTTTAAATAAAGATGGCCAATAAAAGCCCGATTGGAGCACTTTAGTGGCTGTTCTCAAACCGCTATAGTGACCTCCATACGGAGAGTTGTGACAAAGCCAAAGGATGTCTCTTGACTCCTCACTTGTTACACACCTTCTCAAAATATTGTCTACACCCACTTTAAACAGATAAGGATCATCCCAAACATAATATTTTGCATCCGCCAAGAATTTCCGTTTTTGATTACCAGTGAGGTCTTCCGGTGTTAAACCGGTTGCTTTGTAATTAGCAAAATCAGCAAACCAAGGCCTCACTTGAATCGCATACAGTTTTTCATTCGGAAATTCTTCTCTCACTTCCTCTTCTTTGTTTGTAATGTCCACATTGACCAAGCAAGACAAATGATCCGCCACCAAGTTTTCGGAACCTTTTTTATCCTGGATTTCCAAATCAAACTCTTGCAATAAGAGAATCCAACGAATTAGTCTTTGTTTGGAATCCGGCTTAGTTAGCAAATATTTGATCGCCGAGTGGTCAATGTAGACTACAACTTTTGACCCAATCAAGTAAGCTCTAAACTTTTCCAATGCATACACTATAGCTAGTAACTCTTTTTCAGTTGTCGCATAATTGACTTGTGCTTCATTTAACACTTTACTAGTATAGTGGATAGAATGAAAAACTTTATCTCTTCTTTGACCCAACACCGCACCAACCGCATAATCGCTTGCATCACACATAAGTTCAAAATCAAGTTTCCAATTTGGTGCCACGATTATGGGTGCGGTGACTAACTTTTATTTTAAATCAAGGAAAGCTTTTAGACATGACTCATCGAAAAGAAAATGCGTACCTTTGTT
The DNA here is from genome assembly GCF_024323335.1 of Lathyrus oleraceus. Classification (NCBI taxonomy): domain Eukaryota; kingdom Viridiplantae; phylum Streptophyta; class Magnoliopsida; order Fabales; family Fabaceae; genus Lathyrus; species Lathyrus oleraceus. The sequence continues at coordinate 374,807,921 of NC_066580.1, forward strand.
GAGCAAGTTACTCAATGGCTTTGCTATCTTTGAAAAATCTTTGATGAATCTCCGGTAGAAACCGGCATGTCCGAGAAAGCTCCTTATTCCTTTTTTATTTGTTGGAGGTGGTAGTTTCTCCATAACTTCCACCTTAGCTTTGTCAACCTCTAATCCTTCGGAGGAGATCTTGTGACCGAGTACAACACCTTTGGTGACCATAAAGTTGCATTTTTCCCAATTGAGCACTAAGTTGGTCTCCACGCATCTTCCCAAAACCACATCAAGATGTTTTAAGCATAAATCAAAAGATGATCCGTAAACGGAGAAATCATCCATGAACACCTCAATGCATTCTTCTATTAAGTCCGAGAATATCGCTTGCATACACCATTGAAATGTTGCCGATGCATTACATAACCCAAAAGGCATTCTTTGGTAAGCAAAGATGCCAAAAGGACATGTAAAAGTTGTCTTCTCATGATCCGCCAGATTGACCGAAATTTGGTTGTACCCCGAATACCCTTCCAAGAAACAGTAGAAATTTTTGCCGACTAACCTTTCCAACATTTGATCCATGAAAGGTAGTGGGAAGTGATCTTTTCTTGTAGCTTGGTTTAACCTTCTATAGTCAATACACATCCTCCACCCGGTTACCGTTCTTGTTGGAATCAACTCATTTTTATCATTTTTGATAACCGTCATGCCACCTTTCTTGGGAACTACTTGTACCTGACTCACCCATTCACTATCGGAGATAGGATAAATCATTTCGGCTTCCAAAAGTTTGACAACTTCTTTCCGAACTACTTTCATTGATGGATTTAGACGCCTTTGAGGTTGTGCAACGGGTTTGAAATTCTCTTCCATCATGATCTTATACATACAATAGGCCAGACTAATACCCTTTAAGTCGGATAACACCCACCCTATTGCACCTTCATTCTTTTTCAGCACTTGTATCAATTTGTATTCCTCTTTTATGGACAAGGTGTTGCTTATAATCACCGGTTTGGTACACTCGTCACCAAGGAACACATAATTCAAGTGTGAAGGTAGCATTTTCAGCTCTAATTTTGGTTCTTCCGTTTTCTTCGTCGCATCCAAGTCTTCCTTTGTTTCTTCTTGATAAGTAAGCTCGCCACAAGACTCTAACTCATGCAACATTGCTTCAATCTCTTTTTCTTCATTTTTGGTCATCACATTGTAGGCTCTGATAAGAGATCTTTCTAGAGGATTAGAAATATGAACTTGATTTACGACCTTCACTACTTCCTCTTCTATTGCATCGATTCGGAAAGAATCATGCTTGTCTTTTGGATGCTTCATGGCTTCAAAAAGATTAAAGGTCACCTCTTCATCTTGCACTCTCACCTTCATTAGTCCATCATCAATGTCAATCATCATCTGGGCTCTTTTCATGAATGGTCTTCCAAGAATTAGAGGAACATCCCGATCCTCATCCATCTCTACTATCACGAAATCTACCAGAAACAAGAATTTATCCACCTTCACTAACATGTCTTGAGCAATTCCATATGGTGAAGTGGTAGATCTGTCAGCTAGTTATAAAGTCATCCTTGTCGATTTGATCTCAACATTTCCCAATCTTTTAACAATGGATAGGGGGATTAGATTGATGCTAGATCCCAAGTCAATCAAACCATTACCAATGTACGTGCTTCCAATGGTTACCGGTAAAACGACTCGGCTCGAATCGGATTCCTTCCTTGGGAGAGTCTTTTGAATGATGGCACTACAATGTGCATTAAGCAAGATGGTTTCGTCTTCCACGTGTCTCCTTTTATTTGTAAGAATGTCCTTCATGAACTTTTCGTACCGTGGCATTTGCTCTAATGCGTCGGAAAATGGAATATTGATTTGAAGTTGTTTGAATATGTCCATGAACCATGCATAATGCCTAGCATTGTCCTTCTTCGATGGAGCATGCGGATAAGGTAGATGTTGGGTTGGAATGACGCTCACACCTTTCTCTCCTTTCTTCTTCTTTCTTGGTTCGGCATCCTTTTTCACCTCCAATTCAGTCTGCTTTTCTGTTGGCAAATCCTGCTCTTTTCGCGGCGCGAAGGGGGATCGCGGCGCGAACTGAAGAGTTCCAGCCACTTTCTCCCTTCCACCAACCATATCCTCTTTTTCCAGCACCCCATCCATATCATTCTCTACTGTAATTTCCTCACATTTTCCACTTGTCAACTCTTTACCGCTCCTCGTGACGATTGCTTTACAATGCTCCTTTGGATTGGTTTAAGTGTTAGCGGAAAAGGAAGATCATGCGTTTTGTTCCGACAGTTACTTCACAAGTTGGCCTACTTGATTTTCCAGATTCTTAATTGTTGCTTCGTTACTCTTCTGATTCGCCATGGAAGCTTGCATGAATTGTTGAAGAGTGTCCTCTAGCTTGGAATTTCCTCCTTGCGATTGTTGGCCTTGAGAGTTTGGGTGTTGATAGGGACTTTGTTGCTGAAAATTTTAATTGTTGAACCTTGATGGTTGATAGCCTTGATTGTTTCTTGGTTGATAACCTTGATTGTTAGGAGGTTGTCTTTGATAGCCTTGACTTTGATTGTTCACATAACTCACTTCTTCTAGTGGAGGACAAAAACAAGTAGGATGATCTCCTTGACATAATTCGCAACATGCTACTTGATGTCGAACTTGAGACCCTTGAATTTCCTTCATTTGCTGTGGAAGCTTGGCCATTTGTTGAGTGAGCAACTCCACTTGTTGAGAGAGTAGCTTGTTTTGAGCAAGAATGGCGACATTGGTATTTAACTCAAGAACTCCCGGTTTACGTTGTGAAGGGCTACGGTCATGTTGACTTTGGCGATCATTGAGTGCCATCCGATCAATAATGACTTTAGCTTCTTCAGCATTCTTTGACATAAGAGATCCACCCGCGGTAGCATCCAAAAGTGTCTTGTGAGTTGATTGGAGCCCATTTAGAAAAATATGGATTTTAGTGAGCTCATCGAAACCATGACCCTTGCATTTTCTCAACATTGACTTGAATCTTTCCCAAGCCTCATTTAGAGTCTCGTTGCTTCCTTGAGTGAATACCGCAATAGCCGTTTTGGCTTCCATGAATCGGGATTGAGGGAAATATCTTTCTAAGAACTTTTCTTCTAGTAAATTCCAATCCGTCATCACTCTTGGTGCTTGATCAAGGTACCACTCCTTTGCCTTTCCCACTAAGGAGTGTGGGAACATCCTTTTGAATAATGCCTCTTCACCCGTTTCATCAATTCCCGTAGAACCCGCAATCTCATAGAATTTGATGAGATGGGTATACGGATCTTCATGGTCCATTCCGGTAAATGGATTTGCATAGAGAAGTTGGAGGATTCCGGTCTTCATCTCCGTATTTCTTCCTCCACGAGCAAATTGAGCATTCCTTCTTGGACTTTTAGCGGACATTTCGGTGCGATTGTCATCCGCCATGTTTTCGTCACAAGCTTCTACAACCACTTCCTCGATTTGAACAAGTGCGGAAGTAGATGCTTCTTCTCTCTGGTTCCTCTCTTTGGCTAGTTTCCTTCTTCTTCGTGTTTTGCTATTGAGCTTCCGAAGTGTTCTTTCAATTTCGGGATCGAATTGAAATTGCTCCTCGGTAGCTTTTCCTCGCATGCACTAGAATCTACAAAACTAACAAACCAAGTGAAACACAAGAGGGATAGTAATAAAAGTAACAAAACTTAAAACAATAAATTATTGCAATGCTTGTAATATCGAACACCAATCCCTGGCAACGACGCCAATTTGTTGAAAAGTATATCTTCGACAAATATTTTTATATCGTATCCACAGAGATTGGTTGTTATTACCGCCGTTCTATAATCCAAATTGTTATAAGTTTAGAAAGTAACAAAGTTGTTTTGTTTGGAAAGTTATCTTTTGAGTAAAATGTCACTAAAATAATAAAATGGTTTTAATCAAATGTAAAAGCTTGGCAAGATTGGAGTTCACTATTCCAAGTGCTTATGATTCCTTATGATAACTATATAGATTTAAGATTATTGATGATGTTCAAGTATCCTCTCAATGTCATTTATGTCTAAATGATATTGTGATAATCACTATATTGATCCTTAGACGATCTCTCCACCTAACTATCAATATAGCAATCTTTAATGGTTGATACCAAAGAAGAGTAGTGAATAAATCTATCCCTACAACTTATTCACTACTTGAAAATCTATTTTATGTCAAGACTTAAATAATCTCTTTCAACAACTACTCAAATCTGATTTTTAACTTAGGGCAAAAATAACATTCAATACATCAACAATCTTTTATCATATATATATATATATATATATATATATATATATATATATATATATATATATATATATATATATATATATATATATATATATATATATATATATATATATATATATATATATATATATATATATATGTCAAATGGAATACATAAACAAATCAGAATAGCTACTACCTCCAATCTTGACAAAATGGGGTTTAGCTCCTCATCATCATTTTGCAAAGCAAAAATGCAATGGAAGAAAACTCTGTTTTTTCTCTCTTACAAAATATCAAAGTATCAATGAATATCTCAATGTGTTAGAATGAATATCAATTTCCATTCTCATTTTTTAAAAGGGTTGACATTTCCTAAAATGATCATTTTCATCCAAAGCCGAAAAGCTCTCCTAAGGCAGTCACCAAAATGGCAAAACCAGCTGGCCTTGAAAATAGCACCATTGGCCAAAAACAGCTTGTTGGATTCGCAAGCTTCGCGGCGCGAACTGAAACTACCTCAGCTTCCTTGCTTTGCAAGCTTCATCCAAATAGTCTTCCAAATGGTATTCTTCCAAGTTGGGCTTCCAAATTGCATTCAACACTTCTTTAAAATTATGATTGTGCATTCCAAAGCTCTCTTGCCCAAAAATTCTACAAAACTAACAAATATGTGAAATAACTATTCAAAACAACATAAATTAAACCTAATTGCATTTATACAAAATAATGAGAATAAAAGTGTGTAATTACATCAAAACTTGGTAAAAGGGACCAATAAAATGATATAAAAAGTAGTACTAATTGGTCCCTAACACTAACCCCAATACCAAAAGCATACCCCATACCACCACTAACAAATTGATCATCAACCTGAGATCCAACATCGCTTTCCACCCAACACATCACCCTACCAAAGTCGCCTTAGCCCAGAACACCCAATGATCATTCAATGCCAACCACCCCTCCTCCTACCATAGTCAAGAAGCCCAAACCTCACAAAATCAAAACCTCCAACAACCATATCTCTACCAAACACCCCAACAATCTTTCCAACCATTCCTCGACACATCATTCACACCCATGTCTCCCTTCAACCGTCCCGGTCACCCACCAATGAGTCAAACAAAACCCAACTATTCTGGCATGGGTCATGAACTCAGCTACGACAGTACACCCTCGATGCATACTGAAGACTATGCCGATTTGTCTTACTATCTCAACAGGCCATCTCCTATAGTTGGTAGTGGCGTTCCTGGCCCCTCATATGCTCAAACACCAGTAGTGAATCGTCAACGTGGGTTAGGGACACGAGTTAGGGTAGATAGGGGATGTGGGACCGGAGGTCGGTTAGGTGATCCCGATCATCACCAGTAGGATTTTTTGTGTAAACGGAAGATTTTATTAATATAAATTGGTCCAATTTCAAAATTATATATCACGTAGACCATTTAGCAAAAAAAATTCATTTTACACTAAGTTGCCAATCTAATTGGCACCTCCTCTCAAGTAATACACATGCGCGCCAATTGGATTGGCTAGGGCATGCTCCCTAGCCAATCCAATTGGCGCCTCCATTAAATTTTTAAGAGGAGTCTCCAATTGGATTGATGCCTCCTTCTGGATACTTTGGGAATGTTTTTGAAACCAGGGTTATTTTGGGAATTTTCTTGAAAAACAGGGTTATTTTCGTAAAAAAATTGTCTTTTTTTGGTGTAGTGAATTTAGTAAATTTTTGCCCAAACAAAAATACAACTAGAACATATTCTTGATATTTTTAATATTTTATGTTACCAAGACATGCACCATAAAATTTGTTTTGGGCTGACCATATCTCCCTCAATCCTGCCGCATCTCCATTGATTTGGCCATCTCAAGAAGAAACACCCCGGGTCTGAATGTATCAGCCAATCGTTCATATGAATTCTAGAATATTCTTTTAATCACCAGAATATCAAGTACCTAGCAAGAGTAAATCCAATGGTCTTCTGCTTTTCACGTCTGAAAAATATCGTTGAATTTATTTCTCTCTCATATATATATATATATATATATATATATATATATATATATATATATATATATATATATATATATATATATATATATATATGGAATAATGCAAAATCAGGTAACAAGTTTCAAACATGATTTTAATACTTTCTCATATTTACATATTCACTTAGGTATCAGAGTGTTAACCTTGTGGGTACACCCCTGCTCCGTCGTATTAGAAGCTCTCCTCTACCATAGCTTCTGCAACTCTTCATATTTATGGTTCTAAAGTGGAACAATGACGCGGTTTATCGGAAGCGACTTTCGGTTCCCGCATTTTTCATCAAGAACGACTTGTTTTTTACTTCAACATCTTTACCGTAAACCAGTCGAGTGCGAGTTATAACATTGAAGAATATGATTGAAGAACTTGGCTCCACTTTGGATCTAGTCTTTCACAAACCATCATCAATTTACGCATACTAAAACGTCACTTCCTCTGATGATTTCCCGTTCTCCGACAATTTCATACTAGACGTCGATTCAAGAGTTCAACAAATTGATAGTTTTGAGTTAGGATTCGTAGATAGTGAAAAGATCGACAAAATCTCAAAATCTTATTTACCTTTAGTTTTTGTGGTTGGTATCTCCGATCTAACCCTAACAAGACTCTTAATGGATGATGGAAGCTCTTGTAACATCCTTTGAAAAGATACGTTGAAATCATTAGGCCTCCAGTGGATAAATCTGAGTCCATCCAGCGGAGAGGGTTTGTTAGCCTTCAACAATTCAACCACTTATCCTTGTGGAGAGATCAATCTGAAGTTATCAATTGGAGAAGGAACAAGCCATAAGATGATAACTCTCTTATTCCTCGTGGTACATTGTAAGAGTGCCTTCAAAGACATCCTAGGAAGGCCCTTCTTTGCGAGTTTTGATGCAATTTCTTTTATAGTCTATTTGAAGGTAACCTATCATGACGAGAGGAGAATACCAACCACTATAAAGGAAGATTTACAAGAGGATAGCAGAATTAGGAAGGTAATATGCGAAGGCATTCTAACATTGGCAACAATTAGGAGATAATTTGGCAAGGTCAATTAAGATCGGATATGAGCTCTCTCCTAACATAAGGACCCTAACGATCAAATGTCTCCAGGAGACCGTCATTATCTTTGCTATCTATCTATATGAGAGGCTCGCCTCTTTGCTAGATCTTTTTATTGTTATTGTTGTTGTTGTTATTTCAATTGTTATTGTTGTTATTGTTGTTGTTGTTATTATTATTGTTGTTGATATTGGTGTGTTGTTGTTACTGTTGTTGTTAATGTTGTTATTATTGTTGCTAATGTTGTTGTTGTTCTTGTTATTGTTGTTTTTATTGTTGTTCATGTTGATGTTGTTGCTTTTGCTCTTGTTATTGTTATTGTTGTTGTTTTTGTTGTTGTATTTGTTTTTGTTTGATGGCATTGTTGTTGTTGTTATTGTTGTAGTTGTTATTATTGTTATTGTTGTTATGATTGTTGTTGTTAATGATGTTGTTGTTATTGTTGTTGTTGTTGTTTCTCTTGTTATTGTTGTTGTTATTGTTGTTGTTATTGTTATTGATGTTGTTGTTGTTGTTACTATTTTTGTTGCTGTTGTTGTTAAAGATGTTATTTTTGTTTTTTTGTTGTTGGTGGTGTTGGTGTTGGTGTTGGTGTAGTTGTTATTATTGTTGTTGTTGTTATTGTTTTTTTGTTGTTATTGAAGTTGTTGTTGTTGTTGTTGATGCTTTTGTTGTTGTTCTTTTTGTTGTTGTTGTTGTTGTTGTTGCTATTGTTGTTGTTATTGATATTGTTGTTGTTGTTATTGTTGTTGGTGTTATTATTATTTGTGTTGTTGTTGTTGTGTATTATAAATATTTAGTATTATATATTGTGATAGAAGTTCTCAATATGGTCAGTTAAAGCATGTGGAAAAAAATTAAAAATTGGGCTGACTAACTTTTCACCATGATTAGAACTTTCAACCGTGGTGAAAAATGGGTTGGCTTGCATTTTACCATGGTTGGAAGTTCCAACCGTGGGGAAAAGTGGGATGACTACATCTCACCATAGTTGTAATTTCCATTTGTAGTGAAATATAACATGTTCTCCTGTTTTTCACCACGGGCCTTAGCCTATGGTGGAAAGTAGTGCACTTACTATCATGCCCAATGTTACTATGGGCCACCATCTGCAATGGAGTCCTTCTCTCATCCGTGGTAATAGATACTTTTTTTAGTTGTGTATGCACAATAGATTTATCACCATGAGTATAACTAAAAAAACACCTTTTATAATACATTACAAGATAAATTCAAGGTCGTTGTCAGAGTTAGGTAACATCTTTATACCATTCATTTGAAACATTATCTTTTATCTTTTCAACAATAACTTGTTTAATATGCATGCTTACTAAGTTTTTTTGTGTTGTTCACAATCCAATCTTTTAGGAATCATTTTTTGTCTCCCTTCTTCTAAATGTAAATGGTGGAGAAACTTGTTAACTTTATTTTCACTTGATTCCTATGACTTATAGTTTTTCATGGTATTAATATGGATTAAATCATATTCAATTATGTGTGTTTGTTCATACATAAATGAGTTAGTTGTAATAATGGTAATAATGGTCATACTACTTACTAATTAACCAACTTTTATTAGTATCAATATACATAATTAGTAGTAACCACATATAGAACTAGTGGTAACCACATACAAAATTATTGGTAACCACTTAAAGTTAGTTGTAACTGCCAAACTACCTTATAACTAACTTCTAAACAAATTATAGTTGATTAACTAACAACATACTTCCTTAAATCAATCATATATCAATTATTTGATGGAAAATACACCTAATGTATTCCTTAGAATTAGAAATTTTTCGGTCTTCAATCTTTTGGGTAGCAAATGTGCAACCCATGAAGAGGTGGGGCAATGCGCAACGTCTACCTTTCCTTGATTAACTTTCTCCTTTAAAAAAATGGAACATTGCCTTAATATGTTTTCTCTTACCATGCAAGACTTGGTTCTTTGTTAGTTTGATGACTGAATTATTATCAATTTGCAGCTTAATTGACCTTTTTTGACTTGAATCTTCAATTCCTTTAGAACTTACTCCATCGTTATAGCTTAACATGCATCATATGATCCATTTATGTACTCTGACTCACATGATGAAAAATCCATAATTGGTTGCTTCCTTGAGCACCAAGAAATTGGTGAACTAATAAATTTAAAGTTGTGTCCTGAGGTGCTTTTTTTGTCCATATTATCACCGTACTGGTCTGCATTAGAGTAGAAAATAATCTTTGCATCGAAGTGTTTTGCATATTTTCAAAACAAAATTTCATTGTCCATTATGCCCCTCAAATACCTCAACATTCTTCTATCTTCATAGATATATGAGAGAACCAATCATCTATTTGAAAATTATGGAACCCACCTTTTCTTTTTTGTCTCATTACTATAGTTTTAGATTTGTAATTGATCCATCTAGTTTGTCTTTCAACTTGAACATCCACTTAACTTCACTAAACTTCTTATAAGATGTCATTTCTATTAGCTCTCATGTATCATTCCTTTCAATTGCAATTAGCTTTTATTTCACTGTCTTTTTCCATGCCTTGCTCATTAAGGCTTCATGATGATTTATGGGCTTAACATCTGCCATTAGTGTCATATAAACCAAATCACTTTCTTCACACTACTATAAAATATACCATAATTGGAGGTATGTGGTAACAAATTGTGTGATAGTAAGTGTTCTACATTCCACCATGGACAAGTAGTCGTTGTAAAAATTGTATAGCATGCAACATATAACAATGGTTGTAAAATTCAATGTGGTGAAAAGTGGAATGTTCATTGGTTTGATATCCAACGACAACATTTTCGCATTTTCAAATTGAATATCACTACATTTTACCACGATTATATCTTCCAATAATAGTGATATATTCACTTGAGACTCACACAAGTAAATCTTATATAGGGTGAACGGTTACAACCACTACCATTGTACCCGACGAAATATGCAAATCATCGCTCAATCTAATGTGACAATGGAAGATACGTCATAGGCTAGGATCGCATGCTCCATACTTGGATGATGTATCAAAATGTGTCCCCTACTTATTATTCACATCTTCTATGTTGGACCGTATGTAGAACTCGTTGATGGCCTAAAACATATACTATTGCGGTCCAAAAAAACATATAGTATTGATATTTTTTTTATGATAAGGACTATCATGCATATCTAAGAAAATTTATATACTTAATTTTCCTTTAAAACATATTTTGTTTTCTTGTAATAGATAAAAATAGTTTGTTTCACTGCATGAACCTAAAAGCTTTTATAAAAAATATAGTAAATAAACTCCTTCAAAATATATATATATATATATATATATATATATATATATATATATATATATATATATATATATATATATATATATATATATATATATATATATATATATATATATATATATATATATATATATATATATATATTAATTAGTTCTACTAATTTTGAATTAAACTATTTAGTATTTGATTATGTTCATATGAAAATGTTATTGATAAAAGATGAACACACTTCAATCATTGAAAATGCATATTTGTTTATGTTCATGCAGATGTTATTAATAAAAAAAATCATATTTGGTTTTCCCTACGTTTGATAATTGAAAATGCATATTTGGTTGTGTTTCATGCATTTGATATTTAGAAAAATGCATATTTAGTTTTTCAAACGTATTGATCATGAAAATATACTTATATCATAATTTACATGATTAATACGTTGTTGGAAGTAAATCATTTCTAATTAATGATATAAATGTATCTATTTGATTTGAATGTGTGATTATTCTTTATAACTTCCCACTCATGTTTATTAACTGATAGTGTACTATAAAAATAAAGTGACAAAAATTAATACTCAAAGACAACTCATAAAGGTGCCGTGAATATCAACTAAAATATATTAATAGAAATTTATAAAAGTATATATAATATAATTTCATTCTTTTTTAGCCAATGTATTATTAGTAAAAATTACATAAATAAATTATTAATTAAATTAAATACGAAGAATTTAGTTTTTAAATAATATTATTTTTAAAAAATAATATTTATTACTATTTAACAATATTCAAATTGGTAATTTATATTAATTTTTCTTAATCTCATAAATTAAGAACCAGCACTTTAATTTTAAAATGGCAAAAAAAAAAAAAAAATTTAAATTTAATCAAATAGTAATAAATAATTTCAAGATGATTTAACAAATAAAAAGGATTTGTCGTTTTTAGAAAGTAAATTGTTTTCAATATTGTTATTTTAGTTTAAGCGGTATTAGTTAAAATATGTTAGGTGTTTCAATGAAAAGAAAAGAGTTGTTGGGTAGAAAAAAATAATTGAAATCAATTGATGAAAACAAATTCTAATTTATGATAATTTTATTCTCTTTCAACCATTCAACTATTATGTTTGATTAATGTATTTGACAAGAATTGATATCCAAACCAACTCAAAATAAATATAAAAAAATATTCTTTTCGCTAGCCCCATTAACAATGACCACTCCACCATCATTAACTCAATTAGCAACAAGCATGAAGATAAGAATATGACTTCCATCAACATCTACGACTCTATCATTAACTCAATTAGCAACAAGCATGAAGATAAGAATATGACTTCCATCAACATCTACGACTCTACCGATACCACAAAGCATGAAGATGAACAAAACAACAATGAAATTAGTGGAAGAGGACGGCAAATTCCGTGCGATAATTGTACTAGAACATTTGATAGTGAAAATGCTCACAAAAAAATCTCATAAAGATACACATCAAGCTAAATTTGAATGCCCTAAATGCAACTATGGTTTTGGAATAACATAAAAACAAAAAGACATTCATAGAAATAGGAACAGTGGAACATGTACTAAAAAATAATGTATCCACTTAATTAACTTATGATTAAATGTTAAGGTTTTCCTTATTAATTATTATATATAAGTTTTTTTATGACATTAAACTTGTTATATTTATTTAGGATATTAAGACTTTTATATGTTTGTTTAGGTAAAATCATCTAAAGTTATCTTTGGTTAGAAGATTTTTATAAGTTTATTTAGGTAAATTCATCATTATATTTGTTTATTTATTATAAAAATGTTGAAATCATTTAAGTTTTTAAAAAATTTATGTGATTTGAAAAATAATGTATTATTGTTTATTAAACAATGGAAATTCTATAAATTTTATCACCTTCCAAAAAAACACCCAATACAAATCTCATGAAAAATTTACATAGTAAACATTATAAACATTCGTAGCCTTTAATATTTTTTTTGTTTTTGTTTTTATTTCTTTTAGACTAAAATTTAAAGAAAGAATAAAAAATAAGTAAATCTTTTGAAAATAACAAGTGAGTATTGTGGAGACTTTTATATTGATTAAAAATATGAATACTTGAATATTTATAAATGGGAGAACCTACACACCTATCACTTTAAAATTTTAGGTGAATATGTTGTGTGTCTCTCACAAGGTGTGTTGGTCTTAAAGAAAAGTCCCAATATAAAAATTGTAGGGTCATCATGAGGAGCATCAGCATAAGAGCAACACACAAGTGAGAAAGACACCACATATTCACCCAAAACCTTAAGGTGATAAGTGTATGGGTCGTCTCACTTATAAAGTGCTAAACCTCCATTTTTCTAAGCAATGTGGGACTTCCAACTCACACGTGTACACACAAATCTTCCCCTCAAGTGTGAATCAATTAACTATGATCTTCTTCAAGTGAAACCTCTTTCATCTACATACACTTGTATCGTCGTTGTAGACATTATAACAGAACACGTTGTCTGACCACCACATTGTCAGGAAGACTTTCTATACAAGGAGTCAGTACTTTAATTAAACCATCGCCTCTAATACCACCGTTGGGTCATCACGAGGAGAATCCTCATTGGTCAAGAGCAACACACAAGTGAGAGAGACACCACATATTCACCAAAAACTTTATGGTGATAGGTGTATGAGTTCTCTCAGTTATAAAGTCCTTAACCTCCATTTTTTAAGCAATGTGGGACTTTCATCTCACACTTGTACACAAAAATATCCCCCTTAAATGAGTCCATCCACTATGATCATCCTTAAGCGGAAGCTCTTTCATCCACATACACTCACCGTTGTTGCGGACACTACAACCGAACACGCCGTCTGACCACCACATTGTCATGAAGACTTTTGATACAAGGAATTGTCTCTTAATTGAACCATCGAGTCTGATACCACAGTTGGGTTATCATGATGAGAATCCATATTGGATCAAGAGCAACACACAAGTGAGAGAGACACCACATATTCACTCAAAACCTTAAGATAATACGTGTATGGGTTCTCTCACTTACAAAGTGCTCAACCTCCACTTTTCTAAGCAATGTGGGACTTTCATCTCACACTTGTACACAAAAATATCCCCCTCAAGTGTGAGTCCATCCATTATGTTCATCCTCAAGCGGAAACTCTTCCATCCACATACATTTATACCGTTGTTGCAGACACTACAATGGAACACGCCGTCTGACCACCATATTGTCAGGAAGACTTTCAAAACAAGGAGTCGATCCCTTAATTGAACCATCGACTATGATACCACAATTGGGCTATCATGAGAAGCATCCATATTGCGTCAAGAGCAACACACAAGTAAGAGAGATACCATATATTCACCCGAAAACCTATGAATAGCTCTTTCACTATCAACAAATAACACATATTTGTCTTGAACAAAACCAAGCTCCTATAAAACTTTCTTCAACCATAGAAACTCTTTGCATGCTTCGATAATCGAAATGAACTCATCTAGTTAGTAGACAATGTTAAACATTTTTGCAATCTGGACTGCCAAGCCATAACTCCCCTTGAAAATTTAATCATGTAGCCCGAAGTGGATTTTCTGGAATTAACGTCTCCAGCCATATCAGAGTCAGAGTACCCTAGTAAAGTATGTTTATCTCCTCCAAAACAAATCCTTGCAGAAGTAGTACCACGAAGATAACTTAAAATGAATTTTATATCATCCCAATACTCTTTACTTGGATTTGACAAAAATATAATGATTGTATCAATAGCATGTGCTATATTTGGTCTTGTACACACAAATTGCACACATCAAACTACCCACGACAGAGGCATAAAGAACATGTTTTATATTAAACCCTTCATCTTCACTTTAAGGACTTTGATTAGAACTCAACTTGAAATGAGTAGCAAGAGGAGTGCTTACCTTCTTAGAATTTTTCATTTTAAATATTTGCAATATTCTTTCAATATAATATTATTATGATATCCAAAGTTTCTTCTATTTTCTATCACGCATTATTCTAATGCCAAGAATCTGTTTAGTTGCTCCCATGTCTTTCATGGAAAATGAATCTCACAATTTATTATTTCACCTGTTAATAATAGAAATGTGTTTCCTTACATTAAGCATATCATCATCATATAACAACAGGATAATAAGGTCATCATTAGAAAATTTTCTAACAAAGTTGCAATGATCTGAAGTAGTCTTCTGGTATCCTTGGTCATACATAACAAACTCAAACTTCTTGCACCACTGCCTTGGAGCTTGCTTCAACCCATATAAACTCTTTCTCAATCTACACACATGATCTTCTTTTCCTTTAACTTGAAAACCATCGGGTTATTTCATGTAGATCTCTTCCTCCAAATCACCATGATGGAAAGTAGTTTTCACATCCATTTGCTCAAACTCTAAATCAAGAGTAGCAGCCAAACTCAACATGGTTCTAATTGATGACATCTTAAAAATAGGTGAGAAAATATCATTAAAACCAACAACCTTTCTTTGACGGAAACCTTTCACCACTAATTTGGCTTTATATCTTGGAGATATAGAGTTTCTCTCATGTTTAACATTATAAGTCCACATGTTTTCCAAAACTCTATTGTCTTTAGGATACTTCACAAAATCATAAGTGTGATTATCATGCAATGATTTCATCTCATAATGCATTGCATTCAACCACTTTTGATTTTCATCACTTTCCATGGCCTTTTGAAAACACCCAGGTTCACCCTCATCTGTCAAGGTCACATACTCATTAGAATTATACCTCGTAGAAGGTTGTCCCTTCCTGTTAGACCTCCTAAGTTGAACTTGAGATGATTTTGGAGCTTTATAAAGATGCGTATCATGTGACATATCGCTCTCCCCTTCACCATCGTTAGCTGGAATATTTACCTCATCTTCAAGTTGTTTATCATTAACATAATAATATGTCTCACCATTTTGATCATCACTGTCGCATCCGCGAAAAACAACCGGCGGGCTGAAACAAAACAACACAGAGCCGTCACCGTGCGTTATTTATCCCAAAGAGGGAAAGGAAACGCTCGAAGTAAACCTGGGAAAAGCATGGTCTCGCGACCAAAGAGAATGGGATCGGGAGTCGGTTATGCGAAGGGAAGGTATTAGCACCCCTACGCATCAATCGTACTCGACGGGATCCACGCACAAAAAGAAAGAATAGGTTGCTAAAACAAACATCACACACACAAACAACACAGGTGGGAGAAAAGGGGAGAGGGCTCGCTAGGATATCGCATCATATGCCTACGTATCTCGTCTGGAACGAGAATCAGAGCTGCCGTAGTTCGGCTCACGCACGCCAAACAAGACACACACAAACACAGGCAAACTTGGAACCCGAACGCCAATCGCTGGACTTACATCGGCTTCCGAACCAAACAAACACACTCAGGATACGGACAGCCAATCGCCGGTCTTACATCCATATCCTGACGCACAAGAACAAACAAGCAACAAGTTGCTAAGGAGTCAGGCACTCGAGCCTAGCAACTGTCAAGCAAACGCACACAAAAAGAAAAAGGGTGCCCGGAGAGACCTCGCACGGTCTCCTGCCTACGTACCTCATCTGGTATGAGGATCAGGGCGACGTAGTTCCCCTGAACGGGAAAGAAATTCTAACCAGATACAAAGGGAGACACACTACTAGGGAGCTGTACTCGAGCCTAGATGTTATCATGCATAATCATCCCTAAGTTATGGTTTCTATCTACTTGCACAACAACAAGCTAATCCTAACCAGGAAAAAGCAAAGCATGCAAGCATAAACAAAACAAATCAAACATTCACAGTTAGCACACACTATATACAAACAGATGTGGGCTCAATCAAGGGTTAAGTTGCAAAAGCAACACAACTGTGTCAGGGTGATGTTAGCTCTTAACCCTGACATTGAGAGTCAGGGTGAAGCCAGATGAAATGGAAGTGAGAGGTGTGCCTCACAACTCTTATCCCTGGCCAGGGAGAGCTTCAGACAAAGGAGTGTGGGTTCAGAAAGTGGGAACCCTTCTACACTCATGACTCTGACTCAACTGTACAACTGTACATGGATCTTGGGTTAATATCCCAATGCATCAACACAGTGGTGTGAGCAGAGGGACGACTCAACAAGAATAGCAGGGGATGGATTGCACATCCCTTGGGTTCTGCCAATTGCCTTAATCAAGGTCTTTTCCTGCTTGGGGACAAATATAAACAATCACAGGCATTGCCTCTTAAGGAGGACTTCAGACAGGTGCCTGGCCAAGTAACAGGCCAGGTCTTCCAGACTACATGGAGAAAAGAAATTCTACCTCAATTGGTTTATACAACCAAGCAGCAGCACAAAGCAAGTTCAAAGATGAACTATTAGCAACTAATGTACCTGAAATCAATCAAATACAGTCAGTATACCAATCACAAAGTCAAAGCAAAAAAGATAAGAATCAACAGTCAACACAATCAATCACATGTGCAAAGCACAATCAACTCAAGTGAGCCAAGCATCCTACAAAATAAACCAAGTTAGTTCATAACAATCAACCAAACTCAATCAACTTGCATTAATCTCCTTAAAGCATTTGCTTCTTCAACCTGAAAATCACATCCAAACGTGAGAAACAAGACCACTAGGACAAGCCTAGGGTCCAAAGGAGATGAAAAATTCAAAACAGCAAGTGCAAATTAACCAAAACCAAGATTAATCAATCAGGAATAAGGTCCAATTGGTCTCACATCAAAACTATGCACCAAATCTATTTTATGAACAAAACATGTCAAACTATGGACTTTGGAAACACATTAGAGCAAACAGAATGATCACAATCAAATCAATATCAAAACAGCTCAATAAATTCCACAAAAATTCAATCCTAAACAGAACACATTGAATGAGTAGCATATCAAATATCAGGCTATTTGGACAAGTGGAAGTAGGGAAATTAAAATCAGGAAGTCATGGTATGCAAATACAAGCTCAAACAATGCCACAAATCATGTATCAACTTTAGGCAAGTGTAAAACAGAAATGGCATAGGATAAATGAACCACACCAAAGCCAAAATGAAATTAAACATGTTAAGAATCAATCCACAAAGTTTCAGATTCATATGATAAGGTATGAGAATTTCACAAGCTATGTGAGTTGATCACTCAAGAACATCCCAAAAATGACTAAACAGCAAAGGAAATCCCAATCAAATAGGAAATGAATCAAAAAAATCTACAAAAAATCATGCTCAAACTAGACATACATAAGTAATCACATGCAAAACATTAGAACAATTGGCATTCAATAAGCATGGAAACAAAATTCAAGAAGTGGACATAACATAGTGTGACACACATTGTCACACTCAACTTGATCACATCATATCTATCAAACCATAAACTCAAAAATAGAAAACTATACATCAAAATCATCAGGAAAGAGTCAAGAATGTGCATATACAATTTCAAACATTTTGGATAAGGCATCATTATTTTATGAATGAAATGGCAAAACATATACACAAAGCACACATGATCAAAGTCTCTAGACAAAATCAAAAATCAATCAGGCACAACTTTGGTTAACATACCTAAAAAAAACTAGAGGGAATTTGAAGATGAATGCAAAAATCCTCACTCAATTTGGATCATCCATGAATTAATTGTGATTTTTTGAAGTTTAGTGATGAAATGAAATAATTATTTAACATTTAAAATGAAATAAAATGAAGCGAGTGGCAATCTTGTAATTATGCTGCAGCGTGGACAAAACGATGCGTTTCAATTTATTCAATGGAAGCACGTGATTGGCTTAGACACGCGGGAAACACAATTTCAAAAACAAACGCCAGGCAAACGGATCAAACATCAATCTGGACGCGTTCTTCATCATTCATACATTCATCATTTCCAGAAAATCCATCAAGAACAAACATGCATGAAAATGGACAAGTCGTATATCACTGAACTCGTCTAAACACGTACATCAAGAATATCCACATGATTTAACCTAAATATACTCATGCTTCACAAATCGAGCAAAAATAGTTTAACATGTCAAGATTCAAATCGCAATAACTCGCTCAATTCATCATGAAAATTCTCAATCTAAAGTTCTGCGTGATCTACAAAGTAAGATCTACAAGATCCACAACCTAATTTCAAGAATCGTATCGATCGAATTCTGACCTTAATGATGATGCATTGTTGGATTTGGTGGATTCAAGGTGCCAATTGCAAAAACAGAAGTTGAATGATGCTCTAGGAAGTGAATGGAACAAGTAGCTCAGCTCAATTAGGCTCCAGATGCACGAATGCTCAAACTGCCATGGATGAGTGAGATTTCAACAGATGCGATTCTTCAATGCTTTTGCCAAGATCTTGATCAACAGATGCTCACAAAGTCCTGCAGAGGATGGATCAAACAAGAACACACACGATAGATGATGAATTCCAATGAAAATGATGAAAAAAATGTGAAAAAGTTGGAAGAAAATTGAGAGAATTTTGGATGAAAAGTTTATTAGATCTGAGAAATGAAATGTCATTATCATTTTCTGTTATGATTATGGTCTTATACCATGTCTTAATCCAAGTGTTAATCACAATTAGGCAAATTGGAAATGAATTAGCAAAATGAGGTTTATGCATAATTGGCCAAAATGCCCTTTTCTAATTCAGCCAATGCAACAGTACAAAACCAGTTCAAGTAAGTCCTATTTGATGTTCATGATGTGTTGGAAAAGGTTTTGTATGCAAATGCCTTGTATTTTGGAAATTGACCTTTTTTCCCACAAATTTTCAAAATGAACACTTGAAAAATGGCCTTTTTATGTGAAAGTTTTCAATGAAATGTGATGATGTATCATGATAGTACACATCAAATGTGGTTTGCTCAAAGAAAGATCACCCAATTTGCCCATTCCATTCAAAAGTTATGCCACTTTGAAAATCAACTTTTTCTGAAAATGATTTGACCATAACTTGCCAACCACACATGAGAAATTCATGTTCTTGGACTTTTTGGAAAGGTGAGAGCAAGATCTACAACTTTCATGTTGGACAAATTTTCATTTGAAGCATTTTTGGACACGTAATTTTGAGGAGAAAAACTTTCCATTTTTGGCAATTTTCAATTACAAGTCACTTTCTATTTTTGGAAAGTTTCCATCTGACTTTATTTTCTTCATTCTTGATGTTTGAAATGCCAAATGAAACTTGTCTAGACATGAATGAAGTGTCTCTAACTCTTTCCCACCTCCAAGACCATCATTTCAGGCACAGTTGACCACAGTTGACTTTTCTGATTGATAGATGAATTTGGCTATGCACTGATCAAGTTGAGCCCCAAACTCCTGATGAAATGGCTCAACCATGAAACCCTAGCTTTCATAAGCTCAATATAATCATGAAATGATCCTCATATCCATTGAAAACCCCATCTCCTTGACAAGCCCTGATTGGCCCCATACAACTGATTCAACTGATTAGGGTTGACCAGTGGTCAAAACCCTAATCCCAAGGTATCTGATCAATCTCTTGGATGATATCAAGACCATGATGATGATGATGTATCATTGCAACCAAGATGAAGCTCAACCCCCTTGAGAATCAAGAAACCCTAATTTGTACCACACATCCTCAGATGATTAATGATCAATTCAATCAATGAAACCCTCAGGCTTGCATACATCAACCTTTTATCTTCTGACCAAGACTTAGGAGGATGACTTGCTCAATGTAGCTACATGATATGCAAATATGCAATGCCTAATGACCTAAAAAATGGTATGCAATATGTTAAGCTAGTCCCAAGAGAGGAGGGCAAATTTTGAGGTGTTACAGCTGCCCCTATTCAATCCACTATGAACCTGTCGATATGAATAGCCTCGGCTTTCAGATGATCAGGATGAAGAGTGATTAAATACCAAGAACAGACGAACAATTTGCACTCTGATGGGAAAATAATTAACAATGCCTGTCAGAATTGGCAAAGAAATAATCTCGATGAAAAACATCCGTCTGGTGCGGAGAAAAGTCGGCCTGAATACCGAAACAGAAATATGTCGGAATCACAGAGATAACCATGGCCTGAACGCCGCTTGTCAGTCTGCATACTGAGCATCATAATATGAGAGTATCAATGTCGGTCTGAACACCGGAAGATTAGCCTGAACGCCACTTTGGTCTGAACACCACTTTGGTCTGAACACCACTTCGGTCTGAACACTGGAAAACTGGCCTGACTGCCGCATCGCATCGATCTAATCGTCGGAAGCTTCTTCGATCTGAAAATTGGAACTGGCCTGAACGCCGCATCGGTCTGAATACCCGCCTCGGTCTGGATACCGGAAAACTGGCCTGGATGCCACAAGTTCTTCGTCCTGATCATCGGAAACTTCTTCGATCTGAAAATCGGAACTGGCCTGAACGCCGCATCGGTCTGAATACCCGCCTCGGTCTGAATACCGGAAAGTTGGCCTGGATGCCACAAGTACTTCGACCTGATCATCGGAAACTTCTTCGATCTGAAAATCGGAACTGGCCTGAACGCCGCATCGGTCTGAATACCCGCCTCGGTCTGAATACCGGAAAGTTGGCCTGGATGCCACAAGTACTTCGACCTGATCATCGGAAACTTCTTCGATCTGAAAATCGGAACTGGCCTGAACGCCGCATCGGTCTGAATACCCACCTCGGTCTGGATACCAGAAAGTTGGCCTGGATGCCACAAGTACTTCGACCTGATCATCGGAAACTTCTTCGATCTGAAAATCGGAACTGGCCTGAACGCCGCATCGGTCTGAATACCCGCCTCGGTCTGGATACCGGAAAACTGGCCTGGATGCCACAAGTACTTCGACCTGATCATCGGAAACTTCTTCGATCTGAAAATCGGAACTGGCCTGAACGCCGCATCGGTCTGAATACTCGCCTCGGTCTGGATACCGGAAGATTTCCATGTCTGTCAGCATCGGCAAAAAGGAATAGTGACACATGAGACGGCACGCGTGCCACAACGACCCACACTGGGGATAACAAGCCACGAACCGACTATTCTCTGTTCAACCCTAACAGACAAACACTTCGCATTTAGCTGGGGATTATCTCTTTCTTGTTTTTCTCTTTTTGAACCCCGAAACCTTTTGACCATCATTTCCATCTCTGCTCGGCAGAAACCCTTCCTCCAGTATCGCACCACTGGGGAATACCTTTGATTCAAATTCATGATGCTAGGCTCCTCAGAGTAACACCTTCACCTTCGGGCAAAACCACCTCTCAAAAAATAACCACGGCTTGAGACTAGCTTTATGCTTGCAATAATGATGCATGATTGACTTTTCTGCGTAATGCCCCTTAATTATGGAAATGCTATGCAATTTATTATGCAACATGCTATGCTTATCTACATGATGAATGTATAAAAAGGCATCCCCCTCAAGGGACTCTTCTGAGGAGCTCGAGACACTCTGCTGAGGAACTCGCCAATACTCCAATTTCCACCCTGCTGGGGAATAGCACTGCTGCTGGGAAAAAGGCAACCCTTGCTGGGGAAAAACCTCCTTTGCACCCGATCCACTTGGGGAATCGCTGGGGAAGGATCCACCAACGCACTCTGTGGGGATACAAAAGTCTTTGACTTGCTGGGGATATACATCCCGACTCTGCTTCGGGAAACCCTCACAGATACCTCCGCTGGGAAATAATAACCTCCAGCCCTGGCGACTGGGGAAGCATCAATCTAAAACCTGCTGGGGATAACCATCCTGACCCTGCTAGGGAATCCACAGACCTTGAATCTGCTGGGGAATTAGTCCTTCCGACTCTGCTTGGGGAGGAGGACAGTCTGGTACTGAACACCCGTCGACTCGTCGAACCATGGTGTTCATATCCAACTCCCATGTCAGCTTTCCAATTTTGAGAACTCCCAGACTCGTCTGGACCTTTTTTGCTCCATCATCTTGTATTCCCAACTGCTCCGCGCTCGACGAAGAACGAACTCCTGGGATTTATACAAACTTTTCAATTTTCCGACTTTGAAGAGTCTTCTTGATTAATTCTCAAGGGTCGCCGTACGTCCTTCGCCGTTCCTTTTCCACCATTCTTCTAATCATTCGTCCCTGACTGGACTCCGTGGGGATTGTTTTGTCAAAAGCTTCCTCATCACAACCTGCAAGTGAGTGAAAATACCTAACAACACCTGCAAAAGAGATCGTTAGATAAAACCGTGCCCCAGGCGTGTCAAGATTTCAACACTTGGGCCACTCAACCTTCCGAATAAGATTTCAAGCTTCAATCTTATAAGCATGCATTGGAAGGGATCTTCATGTCTTAAAATGCAAGACTCTTTATCAAGATAATTGGATGTTTTTGCAATCAAAGCGGTAATGAAAAACAAAAAAAACAGAATTATTTGACTGAATGTGCATTTTATTGATTGAAAAGTGTGTGGCTCAAATTGAGCAATACAAAGGAAACAATTCCTGAAAAGAGGTAATTGCGCACAAAAGGAAAAATCTATCCTAATGGCAATGTGAAACCACGATCTCATCGAGTTCCAACTCGGTTACACCCCATATGTTCTCAGACTCTCCGTGCTTTCTGCCTTCTGAACAAGACATTTCCAATTGATCCCCACCGGGTATTATCCATGATGCCTTAACCAAAGCGCAAACGATCATGCCAGACGCAGTTGTTCGTTTCAATCCCTCTTTTGCCTGGACCGCCCTTTCGGGTTTTCAGTCCACCGGGATACCCTTTTTTGCCCAAGTCGCCTTTCCAGGTTTTCGACTTGCCAGGTGTACAGTTTTTTTCCTTTTATCCCTAATTTTTGCCCGAACCTTTCTTTTTGTTTTTTGGTTCGCCGGGATGCCCATTCTTGCTTGGACTGTTTTATTCGTTTCGTCCAGCGGGTCTCTTTATACGAGGTATTTTTTAACTGCGTCCGCATTCACAGGGGATGGAAAATCTTCGCTATCCATGGTCGTTAACTCCAAGGCTCCACCAGAGAAAACCTTCTTGACCATGCTGGGGATTCATGATTGGGTGTCCATTTGCCCCTACGATCGTTTTGAGGAGGAAGGATCCTGTTCAGCATCACTCACGTGATACACACGAGGTTGCACCTTTCTGTCAAAAGCAAGCTCCATCCGCTGCTGGTACAACTGCCCATGACAGATGGCTGCCAGCCTCTTTTCCTCAATCAGGCTCAGCTCCTCATACCGAGCCTCTTGTAATTTCACGTCCATCAGGACTCTCAACGAGGGAATCTGAACCTCAACCGGTAGCACGGCTTCCATCCCATATACAAGTGAGAAGGGCGTTGCCCCAGCAGATGTACCGAGGTACAATACCTAGGACACAAGCTTCCTACTCAATCACCCTTGCTGGTGCATTCAAATGTTATTCGGGCAACAAAAGGGATGTGGGATCCTTTCAGTATAACCAAAGCAGCACTAACTCCTTCACATTAACCCCATCAGTCATCAGAATCCGTTCGGATTCGGGGTCAGGCCCCTCCTCCGGGATCGGTTACTCTCAATCTTTCGATTGGAGCACCTCGAGATGTCCTCATCAGGGAACTCAAACTTCCTTTGTTGATAATCCTCAATGGGTTGCTAGGCGAGGTAATCAGACAATACACTCCCCTTCATCGCCTTCTGAGCGGAGTACTGAATATCACATCAGTCAAAAATCGTCTACGACCTTGCAACCCGTCCGGTCAATGCTGGCTTCTCAAAAATCTACTTGATTGGATCCATCTTGGAAATCCACAAAGTGGTATGAACCAGCATATACTGTCTCGGTCGACAAGCAGCCTATGCCAAAGTACATCAAGTTTTCTCGAGCAGTGAATGTATTGTTTCACAGTCGGTAAACTTTTTGCTAAGGTAAATTGCATGCTCTTTTCGACCAGACTCGTCATGCTGACCCACTTCACCTCGTAGACCCCTCGAGGACCGTCAAGTACAGATTAACAGTCTCTTTCCATAGGGAGGCAACAGAATCGAAGGCTCCTGCAACTTATTCTTTTATCTTTCCAATGCCCCTTGTCAATCATTATTTCACCTGACCGTTTGATCTTTTTTTCCAACAGCTTGAGTACAGGTTCACACATGACTGTTAGAGGAGATGTGAACCATGACATGTAGTTCAATCTACCTAATAGACCACGAACCTCTTTTTCTGTTCTCGGTTCAGGCATTTCTTTTTTTCTTTTTTTTTTTTTTTTTAACAGGACCAACCTCGATTCCTATCTTACAATGAACCCCAACATCTTACCGGACCGCACTCTGATAGTGCACTTATCTGAATTCAACCTCAGTTTGAATCGTTTCAACTGGTCTACTCAGCTTGGCCAGATCTGCCAGATGTCCCTCTTCTGTTTGGGACTTTGCTATCATGTCATCAACATAGCATTCAATTCCATGCTGAATCATATCATGAAATAAAGTCACCATGGTTCTCTGATAAGTAGCACCGGCATTCTGCTTCTCTAGAGGACAGTCTTCTTTCCATGGTAGCTTGTGCACCGCGACACCGGTATCCGACCCTGGCATATCCTGACACGACCAGGCGAAGGTATCCACCTGCTCTTTCAACAAGGCTATCATTCTGCTCTCGACTTGCCTCTGAAATGGCCCCAATTTTCATTTCCCTTCTGACCTCGGCGGTACCTGGAATAACAATCTCGCATCGCTCCTCGTGCGGCTGAATCACCTTCTCCTCTTGTTTCAATAACCTGGCTAATCTTCCAGCAGATCACAATCTTCTTCGCCTTCTTCTTCGGCATGATAGATCGAATTGTCGAAGTCATACAGAGGTGTAACCAAATTGTTGTCCATGAGATCAGGAGGACTATTGTTTCGAAGTCGGAATGAGACAAAACACAAGGAAAGAAAATGAAAACAAACATTGCCATTTTTATTTGTTTTTAAACTGTAAAAATAAATGAAAAACAGGGAGCACCGCTTTTAATGTGAAAAACATCCGTTTATTTATGATGCAAAATGTTGCAAAATGAAACACATGAGGTGGCCCTTACAATGAACCATTACGTGTCGGGCAACACGTATGGCTTTCATGCAAATAAAACTGAAAAACAGAAATTATTACTCTTCTAGTAGAGTGACAGTGATGATCTTTTTAGGCCTTCCAGTTCCCTGGTACGCACGCTTTTATCCACGACTCCAGTTCACAGTCACTGTCAGTCTCTTCCCCCACCGCACAGACGCGATCTGAATTTTCAGCGATCACACCCACCATCACCTGACCCTGCACCGGCACGGGATCGGCATTAACATTCAATGACAGTGTAAAATTGAGGGCCTTGGAATCCACCAGGTCTTGGACAGCATGCTTAAAGGCTCTACAACCCTCAATGTTATGCCCAGACGCACCAGAATGGAATTCACACTTGGCGTTCTCATCATAATTAGGTGGCCTCTGATCTGATCTCAATGGAGCTAATGTCCTCAATTGTACCATTCCGAGATCCATCAACTTCTTGAACAGAAGAGCATATGTCATGGGTGGCCTATCAAATTGACGATCAACCCCCTTTCCTCTCACTTGGTTCCCAGCTCTCTGTGCTCTCAAGTGAGGTGGTGGTTGCTGCTATTGGACTGACTGATTACCAGCAGGGGTGGTTACCGCAGCAGTGTGCTGGTAGTAACGATTCCTACAGCGTCCTCTCTGGGCATACACAACACTCGATTCACCCTCATTCTTGCGCTGGTCATTACCAAAGGATTTCTTCGGTCCAGACGACGAAGCGTTTCCTTGTGTTTCCCCTTTCTTCAGCCAGTCTTCAATCCTCCCCACCTTCTCGGCAATTGCTTTCTGCCCCAAGGCGAACTCTTGCATGACATTGATCAGCTCTCCCATCTTCTCTTTCAACTCGAGAATGTCTGTGTTGGGCGGATTCATCATTCCTGTGTCAATCAAACAGGTTAGAAACTGACACCTGCAAAATAGAAGACAAGTTATTATGGTTCATGCATGAATGCAGTGTTTATCCACATGAGGGACACTCCGTCTTTCGATCCTGGCTTCATCGAGACATATAATAATCCGGCAGCAATATTCTGATATTCATCATTTGATTCCCTCATACAGATTAGAGATATATGATTTAGCAAAATACCGCCCAACCATGTGTGTGTGATGTGTGAGTGCATACGGTAAAGCAAATAAAGCTTGAAGATCGATCACTGAATGAAAACGATCATCGCATAGCAAAATGCACAATAATCGCCATAGTCATACATCAAAACTGATACACATCAAATACAATCCTCCAGAATCAGAAAGGAAATACAAGCAAGTGAATTCCGTCAACATGCCTGACGGTAATCCACACAAATGATAGGTCTAAAGTGAAGGAGGTCCCACAGAAGGCCCTACATCATCAACCATCTTCGCAAACTCTGCGGCGAACCTGAGCTCGGTGTTCTCCTGCTGTAATCTCCCCACCTCTTTCTGGTGAATCTTCATCTGCCTGAAGTAATGATCTCTCTCAGCAATGTAATGATCTCTCTCGGCGATGATCTTTGCTTTCTCCGCTTCCCATTCTGCAGCAAGGACTCTGGCTCTGGCGTCTCTCTGATCTCTCACGAGGATTTGCCTTCTCTTCTCATCTTCGATGACCCTTGAAGCTCTGGCTAGCTTCTCCTTCGTGATGTCGTGCTCCTTTGTTGACGACGCTAAGGCTTGGCTGATCTTCCCATAGTAGGCGGTATCCATCTCAAAGCGCTTTGCTTCCAGGGCATGTCGCTTGTCTTGATCTTCCATTCTTACTTTGATCTCTTGATTAGCCATCTGAATCCGAGCGACACTCATCTCCAATTCAGCTTTCTCTGCAAGCAACTGATCTCTGGCTCTCTTTACCTCGAGGAATTCTTCCATACTGACAGAAGAACGCGGACCCTCAATCATAGGACACCCAGGATCACCTCCCGGAAATGGTAGATGTGTGATCTCAATCCTCTTCCGAAGCCAATCATCGAATAGAGGAAAATACCGGCTGTTGACCTTGCCATAAGGAACCTTACCCTTTCGCTGAATGTCACGCCACTCATCCAATACTTGCCTCAACTTGGCCTGATTGCCCTCAATTGGGAAGTAGAAGGACTCATGAATCTCTCGTCCAAGAGGAGGACCCTCCACAGCAAACCCCATCTGTCTCCTGAGAAGCACCGGGTTGTAATTGATGCAACCCTGAACTCCCACAAGAGGCACATTGGGAAGACTCCCACAACTGCATATGAAATCCCGTCCTGCCATACCGTTATGAGTCCATGCTATATCAACAGCCCGCAAACCCATCAATCTGAATGACCACTTGACAGTCGGATCGAGATGAGCAAAAGCGCCTCGGGAAGACAAATACCCCATAAACCACCTGAATAGCATCTGAGCACAACATCGGATCAGACCACCACGCCGCTTCTCGTTCCTGTTATGAACCGAGTAATAGACATCTCCAATCAGAGTAGGAATAGGGTTCCTCTGCATGAACAATCTGATAGCATTATGGTCGACAAAGCTCTTATGATTAGGAAACAGAATGATCCCATAAATGCTCACAGCAATCAAAGCACAGACCATCTTCCAATTACCCATAGCAGCATGTTCCTTGGTTTTAGCTTCCAAGAAACTCAAATGAAAACCCGGTAATTTGCCCTTCTCCTTCAAACCCTCCTTGATCATCCCCGGGCTCAAATAAAGAGCACGAGAGATCTCCATAACATCAGGCTCCACCTTAGTGGCAACGAAAGGAATCTGATCTCGGATCTGGATACCCAGGATGCTAGCATAGTCCTCCATCAGAGGCCCCAACAAGTAATCCGGGAACACAAAACATCTCAAACCCGGGTCATAGAACTGGAGAAGTGTATGAATGGCGCTTCTGTCGCTGTCGGTGAGCCTGAAAACCATCTTCAGAATACCACCGTATGCCTCACGGAACATCCCCACATGGTCGGGTGTAATCAAGGCTATCATATCTCTCAGCACACCAATCTCTGGGTCGAAGAAACTGTAGGCAACATCATGCTTCAAACCGGTCCTCATGTCGGAGCAGAAAGTCTCTCAACCAGGATCTCGATCAAAAATGTCCCTGCATATGGATAAACATGTGTTAGATGCAGGTAAATGCAAAATGTGATGATGCTGATGAATGAATGCAATGCATTGCCATCCTCCAAGTCATCTGAACATCTGTTGCACTGAAACCCGATCTCTGAACTGATCATAACCACCTGAAGGAATATGTAACCACAAATCCGACTTGGGGGTTCCGAAATAAACGGAACTGAAAGATACATCACCATCATCACCAAGCAATCTCTGAGCAGATAACCATAGGATCTCTGAATCGGCCCGGGGAATCCTGAAATAAACGGATCCCCACTGATAAATAACACGGACAGCACTTCGGCGTCTCAGCAACAAATGTCCATAAATCCGACTTATAAATAAGACTCTGATCAACGGAACCAATAGTCACCCTCATCGTCACCATCTGAACATGCATCTGTAAGAATCACCCTCCCCTCACAGGTAAATTCTAATCAGGTCATCCTAAGGCGGATAATAGTCTCGACAATCGGGCAAAGATACTCAATGGGTTTGCCCTTTCGGGTGTGCCATTGTAGCTCTCCTGAGATCGTCTAAACCAAAGATCCGGGAAAGATCGGTCACCGAAGTCAACAGCTCAGATGAGGTGACTCAACCAGAGTGGAGTACCCCACAAAGGAAGAGCACTATCAAATGAACCTCGTCCGGCTTGTGGTACATAAAATTGCCAAGCACATGTTGACCTAACATGAAGGAGGCAACATGAGACCACACTACTCCTAGGTGTATACTCGGGCCTGGGTTTTAGCCCCACTCAGAACACCCATCCCAAACAGAGGAACCACCTGTATAGAGGACAGCAGAATAATAGTATGATGCATGCAAATATTTATGCAAATATATACACAACAGAATAATAAATGCAATAAATAAAGCGGCACAAGCAACCTAAACTATCCTAGAACGCTAGGAGAGACTCGCTTAGGGAAGATGGACCAGCAATAGGTCAACTTCTTGTGTCCCCAGCAGAGTCGCCAGCTGTCGCATCCGCGAAAAACAACCGGCGGGCTGAAACAAAACAACACAGAGCCGCCACCGTGCGTTATTTATCCCAAAGAGGGAAAGGAAACGCTCGAAGTAAACCTGGGAAAAGCATGGTCTCGCGACCAAAGAGAATGGGATCGGGAGTCGGTTATGCGAAGGGAAGGTATTAGCACCCCTACGCATCCATCGTACTCAACGGGATCCACGCTCAAAAAGAAAGAATAGGTTGCTAAAACAAACATCACACACACAAACAACACAGGTGGGAGAAGAGGGGAGAGGGCTCGCTAGGATATCGCATCATATGCCTACGTATCTCGTCTGGAACGAGAATCAGAGCTGCCGTAGTTCGGCTCACGCACGCCAAACAAGACACACACAAACACAGGCAAACTTGGAACCCGAACGCCAATCGCTGGACTTACATCGGCTTCCGAACCAAACAAACACACTCAGGATACGGACAGCCAATCGCCGGTCTTACATCCATATCCTGACGCACAAGAACAAACAAGCAACAAGTTGCTAAGGAGTCAGGCACTCGAGCCTAGCAACTGTCAAGCAAACGCACACAAAAAGAAAAAGGGTGCCCGGAGAGACCTCGCACGGTCTCCTGCCTACGTACCTCATCTGGTATGAGGATCAGGGCGACGTAGTTCCCCTGAACGGGAAAGAAATTCTAACCAGATACAAAGGGAGACACACTACTAGGGAGCTGTACTCGAGCCTAGATGTTATCATGCATAATCATCCCTAAGTTATGGTTTCTATCTACTTGCACAACAACAAGCTAATCCTAACCAGGAAAAAGCAAAGCATGCAAGCATAAACAAAACAAATCAAACATTCACAGTTAGCACACACTATATACAAACAGATGTGGGCTCAATCAAGGGTTAAGTTGCAAAAGCAACACAACTGTGTCAGGGTGATGTTAGCTCTTAACCCTGACATTGAGAGTCAGGGTGAAGCCAGATGAAATGGAAGTGAGGGGTGTGCCTCACAACTCTTATCCCTGGCCAGGGAGAGCTTCAGACAAAGGAGTGTGGGTTCAGAAAGTGGGAACCCTTCTACACTCATGACTCTGACTCAACTGTACAACTGTACATGGATCTTGGGTTAATATCCCAATGCATCAACACAGTGGTGTGAGCAGAGGGACGACTCAACAAGAATAGCAGGGGATGGATTGCACATCCCTTGGGTTCTGCCAATTGCCTTAATCAAGGTCTTTTCCTGCTTGGGGACAAATATAAACAATCACAGGCATTGCCTCTTAAGGAGGACTTCAGACAGGTGCCTGGCCAAGTAACAGGCCAGGTCTTCCAGACTACATGGAGAAAAGAAATTCTACCTCAATTGGTTTATACAACCAAGCAGCAGCACAAAGCAAGTTCAAAGATGAACTATTAGCAACTAATGTACCTGAAATCAATCAAATACAGTCAGTATACCAATCACAAAGTCAAAGCAAACAAGATAAGAATCAACAGTCAACACAATCAATCACATGTGCAAAGCACAATCAACTCAAGTGAGCCAAGCATCCTACAAAATAAACCAAGTTAGTTCAAAACAATCAACCAAACTCAATCAACTTGCATTAATCTCCTTAAAGCATTTGCTTCTTCAACCTGAAAATCACATCCAAACGTGAGAAACAAGACCACTAGGACAAGCCTAGGGTCCAAAGGAGATGAAAAATTCAAAACAGCAAGTGAAAATTAACCAAAACCAAGATTAATCAATCAGGAATAAGGTCCAATTGGTCTCACATCAAAACTATGCACCATATCTATTTTATGAACAAAACATGTCAAACTATGCACTTTGGAAACACATTAGAGCAAACAGAATGATCACAATCAAATCAATATCAAAACAGCTCAATAAATTCCACAAAAATTCAAGCCTAAACAGAACACATTGAATGAGTAGCATATCAAATTTCAGGCTATTTGGACAAGTGGAAGTAGGGAAATTAAAATCAGGAAGTCATGGTATGCAAATACAAGCTCAAACAATGCCACAAATCATGTATCAACTTTAGGCAAGTGTAAAACAGAAATGGCATAGGATAAATGAACCACACCAAAGCCAAAATGAAATTAAACATGTTAAGAATCAATCCACAAAGTTTCAGCTTCATATGATTAGGTATGAGAATTTCACAAGCTATGTGAGTTGATCACTCAAGAACATCCCAAAAATGACTAAACAGCAAAGGAAATCCCAATCAAATAGGAAATGAATCAAAAAAATCTACAAAAAATCATGCTAAAACTAGACATACAAAAGTAATCACATGCAAAAAATTAGAGCCAAGAATGTGGACATAACATAGTGTGACACACATTGTCACACTCAACTTGATCACATCATATCTATCAAACCATAAACTCAAAAATAGAAAACTATAGATCAAAATCACCAGGAAAGAGTCAAGAATGTGCATATACAATTTCAAACATTTTGGATAAGGCATCATTATTTTATGAATGAAATGGCAAAACATATACACAAAGCACACATGATCAAAGTCTCTAGACAAAATCAAAAATCAATCAGGCACAACTTTGGTTATCATACCTAAAAAAAACTAGAGGGAATTTGAAGATGAATGCAAAAATCCTCACTCAATTTGGATCATCCATGAATTAATTGTGATTTTTTGAAGTTTAGTGATGAAATGAAATAATTATTTAACATTTAAAATGAAATAAAATGAAGCGAGTGGCAATCTTGTAATTATGCTGCAGCGTGGACAAAACGATGCGTTTCAATTTATTCAATGGCAGCACGTGATTGGCTCAGACACGCGGGAAACACAATTTCAAAAACAAACGCCAGGCAAACGGATCAAACATCAATCTGGACGCGTTCTTCATCATTCATACATTCATCATTTCCAGAAAATCCATCAAGAACAAACATGCATGAAAATGGACAAATCGTATATCACTGAACTCGTCTAAACACGTACATCAAGAATATCCACATGATTTAACCTAAATACTCATGCTTCACAAATCGAGCAAAAATAGTTTAACATGTCAAGGTTCAAATCGCAATAACTCGCTCAATTCATCATGAAAATTCTCAATCTAAAGTTCTGCGTGATCTACAAAGTAAGATCTACAAGATCCACAACCTAATTTCAAGAATCGTATCGATCGAATTCTGACCTTAATGATGATGCAGTGTTGGATTCGGTGGATTCAAGGTGTCAATTGCCAAAACAGAAGTTGAATGATGCTCTAGGAAGTGAATGGAACAAGTAGCTCAGCTCAATTAGGCTCCAGATGCACGAATGCTCAAACTGCCATGGATGAGTGAGATTTCAACAGATGCGATTCTTCAATGCTTTTGCCAAGATCTTGATTAACAGATGCTCACAAAGTCCTGCAGAGGATGGATCAAACAAGAACACACACGATAGATGATGAATTCCAATGAAAATGATGAAAAAAATGTGAAAAAGTTGGAAGAAAATTGAGAGAATTTTGGATGAAAAGTTTGTTAGATCTGAGAAATGAAATGTCATTATCATTTTCTGTTATGATTATGGTCTTATACCATGTCTTAATCCAAGTGTTAATCACAATTAGGCAAATTGGAAATGAATTAGCAAAATGAGGTTTATGCATAATTGGCCAAAATGCCCTTTTCTAATTCAGCCAATGCAATAGTACAAAACCAGTTCAAGCAAGTCCTATTTGATGTTCATGATGTGTTGGAAAAGGTTTTGTATGCAAATGCCTTGTATTTTGGAAATTGACCTTTTTTCCCACCAATTTTCAAAATGAACACTTGAAAAATGGCCTTTTTATGTGAAAGTTTTCAATGAAATGTGATGATGCATCATGATATTACACACCAAATGTGGTTTGCTCAAAGAAAGATCACCCAATTTGGCCATTCCATTCAAAAGTTATGCCACTTTGAAAATCAACTTTTTCTGAAAATGATTTGACCATAACTTGCCAACCACACATGAGAAATTCATATTCTTGGACTTTTTGGAAAGGTGAGAGCAAGATCTACAATTTTCATGTTGGATAAATTTTCATTTGAAGCATTTATGGACACGTAATTTTGAGGAGAAAAACTTTCCATTTTTGGCAATTTTCAATTACAAGTCACTTTCTATTTTTGGAAAGTTTCCATCTGACTTTATTTTCTTCATTCTTGATGTTTGAAATGCCAAATGAAACTTGTCTAGACATGAATGAAGTGTCTCTAACTCTCTCCCACCTCCAAGTCCATCATTTCAGGCACAGTTGACCACAGTTGACTTTTCTGATTGATAGATGACTTTGGCTATGCACTGATCAAGTTGAGCCCCAAACTCCTGATGAAATGGCTCAACCATGAAACCCTAGCTTTCATAAGCTCAATATAATCATGAAATGATCCTCATATCCATTGAAAACCCCATCTCCTTGACAAGCCCTGATTGGCCCCATACAACTGATTCAACTGATTAGGGTTGACCAGTGGTCAAAACCCTAATCCCAAGGTATCTGATCAATCTCTTGGATGATATCAAGACCATGATGATGATGATGTATCATTGCAACCAAGATGAAGCTCAACCCCCTTGAGAATGAAGAAACCCTAATTTGTACCACACATCCTCAGATGATTAATGATCAATTCAATCAATGAAACCCTCAGGCTTGCATACATTAACCTTTTATCTTCTGACCAAGACTTAGGAGGATGACTTGCTCAATGTAGCTACATGATATGCAAATATGCAATGCCTAATGACCTAAAAAATGGTATGCAATATGTTAAGCTAGTTCCAAGAGAGGAGGGCAAATTTTGAGGTGTTACAATCACCACCAATAGCATCCAGATTATGACTAGGTAACCTAACTAGATAAACATTAGACAAACTGATATCTTTCTTGGGTGTAGCCTTTTCTACTTTATAAATGTCTTCAATAGTTTGGTCTTTCATGAACACCAAATCACATCTTCGTATAAGCTTCTTCTCTACAAGATCATACAACATGTAACCAATCTCATCTTGCCCATAGCCGATGAAGATACATTATTTTGAGTTTGCATCCAACTTGGATCTTTCATCCTTTGGAATATACCCAAAAGCCATACAACCAAAGACTTTCAAATGATCATACTTGATATTCTTTCCATACCAAATTTTGTTATGAACTTCACTGTTCAAAGCAACAGTACGAGTGATATTAAGAACATGCATTTCCGTATTAAGTACCTTGCCCCAATAATGATTAGGCAACTTAGCTTCAGAGAGCATACACTTTACTCTCTCAATTAGTGTTTAATTCGTCCTCTCTGCTAAACCATTCAATTGATAAGTTTTAGGAGGAGTCTTTTCATGTGCAATACCATGCTGTTTGCAATAGGAATCAAATGGTCCATAATACTCTCCATCATTGTTTGAATGAACACATTTCAACTTTTCATCTGTTTGCCTCTCAACCAAAGCATGGAATTCTTTGAACATTTCCAACACTTGGTATTTTGTCTTCAAGGCATAAACCCATAGTTTTCTGGAGTAGTCATCAATAAAGATAACACAATAAAGTTCACCACTAAAGGATTTCATCTTTAATGGACAACAAATATTAGAATGTACCAATCGAAGCAACTTTAACTTCCTTAAGGGAGGATTTCTCTTGAAAGTTACTCTAGCCTATTTACCAGCCATGCAATAAGAATACTTCTCCAAATATACATTCTTTAATCCAATAAGAATGTCCTTTTTCTCCAAAACATTCAGCCCCTTTTCACTAATATGACTAAGTCTTCGGTGCCACAAATATGCTTCTATTTTGATAACATGCACATTGTTCCTACACTACTACAAAAAATACATTTAACCTCGTACACAAAGTTGATTTAACCTCGGTTACAGAGGCAAGGTAACGAATGACATCATGAAAAGCTGACACTTTACCCCTCAGTTTTATAATAACCGAGGGGATAGTTGAAATGTTCATTGGTTTGATCCCTAATAATAGCTTTTTTATATTTTCAAAACTAGCGACATATACCTCTCGGTTTATAAACAAAACAGATGGGAGAGGTATATTTTTTTTAAAAAATACTCATTACATTGTTTATAAAAAATATTAATAAATTAAAATTGTCTACAAAATACATTGTTTACACAGAATATTATATTGCTTAGGCAGAATATTAAATTTATTCTTCATTTTCATCATTGTCGGTGAAGAATAAATATTGGATATCTTGGAGAAGAGAAAATATTGGGGATCCTCATTTCATTGATCTTGAGGAAGATCAAATTTCTGATATAAAACAAAAAATTAGTTAGATAAATAAAATAAATATTCAGTTATATAATTATTTAAGAAGATAAACCTTGAACCCAAATGATTTTCTGCTCTTGCAATCTATCATAGAAAAATTTTCCCAAATAAAATAAATATTTTTTTAAGTTTCAAAGTTTTCATGTCAAATGTTCATTATCAATTTTTATTATTTAGAATGCTTTTATAATGAGGATTTTAGGTTTCACACGAATCACTAATGACAATGTCTTGAGCGTTGATACTCATTAAATGGACGACAAAGATTTGTTTAAAGACGGCGAAGAAACTAAGTAAACACACTTATATTTTCCATCGGTTATTACTCAAAACCAAGGTAAAATGTGTTTCTTGTTAAATAAAAAAATACAATAAAATATGTTTCATCCCAAACGCCACATATCTCTCGGTTTCTTAAAAAAACCGAGGGAAAAAAACTTTTTTAAAATTACATTGTTTACACAAAATATTAAAATAAATTGTTTAAATTTTTTTTTGATATTGACAATGGATTCTTGGAGAACAAAACATCTTTTCAAATTTCTGATAAGTTATCTGTTCCAACCAAGAGAACTTTTTTTCTGTACTTGCAATCCATCCTAGAGAGATTTCATTATCTTGAGAAAATATTTTCATGGAAAACGTTTTCACATGAAAGAGAACAAGATGATTGTGTTTAGAAGTAAATTTCTCAATGTTGTCAATGAAGAAGAATAACGATCCAAAACGCAACGGAAATTAAAAATTTCTCCTTTAGTGATCCTTACGAATGGGCATGATCAGTGATAGAATCATTACTTCTTGTGGCGATTGAAACCTTTGATGTAGATCTAAGGAGTGATCACGAATATTGAATGGTGACAACGCCTCTACTCAGTCCACACGAACGGATTCCTTCAATCTCAGTGCTAGCTGCTACGAATGAAAGCTTTTTGTGAGAGACTTAGAGAAATAAAAATTTTAACTACACAAATGCTTCTTCACAAGGGTTCTATTTATAGAACCACTTGTGTGGGATGCAAGCTAAAATCCCACTTAAGTGTATGTGGCCCATATCTTATGATATGTCAAAATTACTTAAGCGCGTGGTACCTTATCATATTACGTATTCTACTTACGTACACCATACCTTATGATGTTCTACAATTCACTTAAGTGCACCGTACCTTATGGTGTTCCTTATTTACTCTATCTCTCATCAATCTGTCCTTTTGTGTGTGATCTTGTAGGTTTTCGTGACATTAGCAACTATATTAAATCACGTATTTAACATAATAAATAGTAAGCGGTATCTAGCAACACATCACTACTACCCAAGACACGAAAATGTCATGTGATCTGACAAATCCTTTTGTGATAATACTTATGTGTACAATTACATTTTTGCCCATATGTTTATATTGAACATAAGGCATAAATCGTGGCATCCTTGTCCAGTACAATATTGGGCCCATAGACATTTATCCTGTCACGCAAGATATGAAAATTCCATTTATGGAACTCATGTCCCTCAGCATGCTTCGTGGAGTATCCATCAACTGTCTTTATGGTCATCCAATTACAGACAATGTTTGATCAACAATAAAGCACTCGACTCTACATCTAGGGTCCATAGTGGTATCAGGTCGAAGGGTGGTATACACCACTATCACCATGAGAATAATTTATGACACTTTGCATAACATTCTATATGGTATTCTCATAGTGGGTCAATCTAGTATAAATATTACTCCTAATATCCATACATATGTTTAAGACTTGATAACTCCTTATCCATGATCCGTGAGATGTGATCATCAGTCTATATACATAATAGTCTTAATGCTTTAATGTTATCCAACTTCACTACAAAGCTCGACTACGGATTCTTTAAGAATAGTGTCCTTATGTTTAATGGGATCTCATGTTTAAGTCACACTTGATACATTAAATGGACTAGCTATTTTATGGACTTTATTAAACAAAAATAATAAAGAAAAAGCCTTTTAATTATTAATAAATAATTCAATACAAGTACCAAAAATATTGGCCTCTAGGGCTTACACCAACAATCCCCCACTAGCACTAGACCCAATCAGGCGTATCCCTAATGCCCATAGATCTAGTATGGCCATCATGCTTCTGCTGCGCAAGAGACTTTATCAGTGGGTCAGCAATATTGTCAAGTGTAGGTACTCTGCATATTTTCACATCTCCTTTATCTATTATCTCTCGAATGAGGCGATAATGCCTAAGTATGTGTTTGGATCATTGGTGAGATTTAGGATCCTTAGCTTGTGCGATAGCACCACTGTTATCACAATAGATATCAATGGGATCCACAATGCTAGGAACTATGCCAAGTTCCCTAATGAACTTTTTGATCCAAACAACTTCCTTTGCTGCAATTGAGGCAGCAATATACTCGGCTCCGGTTGTAGAATCAGCAACTGTATCTTGCTTTGAAATTTTACAGCTCACAGCGCCAGCGTTTAAGGAAAACACATAACCAAATTATGATCTAAAGTCATCCTTATCTGTCTGGAAGCTAGCATCGGTGTATCCAATTACAACAAGTTCTTCCTGACCTCCATATATCAAGAATGAGTCCTTAGTCCTTCTTAAATACTTAAGGATGCTTTTGACAGCTACCTAATGAGCATCATCGATATCATACTAGTCTTGCCTTATAGGTATATACCTTACCATCCATGTCAGTCTTCTTTTTGAAGACCCACTTGCATCGTATAGGGTTAACTCCTACAAGAGGCTCTACCAAGGTTCAAACTTGGTTTATGTACATGGAATCCATTTTAGATTTAATGGCTTCTAGCCACTTCTCAGACTTGGGACCAGTTATGGCCTCTTGGTAGGTCACAAACTCATCTTGATCCATGAGTAATACATCACCTTGATCAGTTATGAGATATTCATATCTCTCAAGTAGGTGATATCCTGCTTGACCTACGTTGGTCGTGTTCTACTTGAGCAGGTTACTCTTCCATAACTACTTGTATTTCCTGCTCTAATTACTCCATAAGTGTATCAATTCTTTGTGATTCTTGAATTTCTTCAAGCTCTACTTTCCTCCCACTGTTTCCTTTGGAAATAAAATGTTTTTCTAGGAAAACTTCAGTTCGAGCAACAAACACTTTGCCCTCAGAAGGATTGTAGAAGTAATACCCTCTTGTTTCTTTAGGATACCCCACAAATAAGCATTTGTCAGATTTGGGCTCAAGCCTAGTTGAAATTTGTCGTTTCACATAAACTTCGCAACCCCAAATCTTCATATAAGACATATGTGGTTTCTTACCACTCCATATCTCATATGGTGTCTTCTCAACCTTTTTGGATGGAACACGTTTATGTGTGTAAGCTGATGTCAATAGTGCATGTCCCCAAAAGGAGTTTGTAAGATCGACGTGACTCATCATGGATCGGACCATGTCTAACAAGGTTCAATTTCTTCTCTCAGATACACCGTTCCATTGGGGTATTCCAGAAGGAGTAAGTTGGGATACGATCCCACACTTTTTCAGATGGTCATCAAACTCTAGGCTTAAATACTCACCACCTCGATCTGATTGAAGAGTTTTAATATTCTTACCTAGTTGGTTTTGTACTTAATTCTTGAATTCCTTGAACTTTTCAAAGGATTCTGATTTGTGTTTCATTAAATACACATAACCATATCTACTTAAATCATCAGTAAATGTGATGAAGTACTGAAAACCTCGTCTGGCTGGTATGTTCAGTGGTCCACATACATCAGTATCATTAGGGCCAAAAGATCATTAGCTCTTTCACCTTTTCCTGTGAATGGAGACTTTGTCATCTTTCCAATTAAACAAGATTTGCATGTCTCATATGATTCATAAGCAAAAGACTCCAAGAGTCCATCTTTATGGAGTTTATAAATGCGTTTCTCATTTATGTGGCCTAATCAACAATGCCAAGGGTAAGTTCGATTTAACTCATTAGGTTTCATCCTTTTAGTATTAATGTCATAAGTAGGACATTCAAGATCAAGGACATATAGTCCATTGTTCATTTGTGTAGTAGCTTAGAATATATCATTCAAATAAATGGAGCAACAATTGTACTTTATTATAAATGAAAAACCAAACTTGTCCAAACATGCAAAGGAAATAATATTCATGCTAATTGTCGGCACATAATAACAGTTCTCTAACTGAATTATTAAACCACTAGGTAAAGTCAATACATAGGTTCCTACGGCTAAAGCAATAACCTTTGCTCCATTGCCAACTCGTAGGTCAACTTCACCTTTTGCCAAATCTCTACTCCTTTTTATCCCCTGCACATTAGTACAAATGTGAGAACCGCATCCAGTATCTAATACCCATGATGCAGAAGTGGATAAATTAATTTCAATAACAAAAATACTTGAAGTTGAAGTCTCTACTCCATTCTTCTTATCTTCCAGGTACTTTAGGCAGTTTCTTTTTCAGTGTCCGGTCTTACCGCAATGGAAGCATATGCCTTCCTTTGCTATTCCTCCACTAGGCTTCAAAGCAGGAGCTATGGGTTTGGGTTTGGCAACTTCCTTTCCTTTCCCTTTACCACCCTGCTTGGTGGGTCTTTTATTCTCTCTCTTTCCATTTCGGATCATCAGAATGGACTTCCCTTTTGACTTCAAATTCTGATCAGCAGTTCTTAACATGGCTAGCAGTTTAGGAAGAGATTTGTCCATATCAATCATATTGAAATTAAGGACAAATTGACTGAAGCTATCTGGAAACGATTGCAAGATCAAATCAGTCGCAAGTTCCTTTCCGAGGGGAAAACCCAACCTCTCAAGGTTCTTCACATACCCAATCATCTTGAGCACATGGGGACCTACATGGGCTCCCTTAGCTAACTTCCCTAGAAAAATGGCTTTTGAAACTTCAAACCTTTCATGTCTTTTCTACTCTTGATAGAGCATCTTCAGATGTTCGATCATATTGAACGCTGCCATGTTCTCATGTTTCTTTTCTAACTCTGAGTTCATGGTAGCTAGCATGAGGCAAGCAGTTTCATTGGCATCATCGACATGCTTCTCATAATCATCTCTTTCTTCCTTAGGTGCAGAACTAAGAGGTTCCTCTTCAGGAACAAGTTTCTCCAAGACATACAACTTTCTATCATGTTTGAGGACAATCCTCAAATTTCGGTGACAATCCAGAAAATTTGTCCCAGACAATTTTTCCTTATCAAAGATTGATCGTAAGATGTTGTTAGAGGTGTTTGTTGTCATAGTAATCTACATGAAAAATAATGAAAATATAAGTATCAATAACATATTTAATTAGGCCTTTAATTAAATAGGCTCCCACCCACTATTTTACTCAAAAAAACGACCCTCACCATTTGATTCGGAAAATCCCGTTGGAAGATTTTCTAGTGGGTCGAGATCCACATTTCACTTTTTTTAAGTCCGCATAGGCGGATTACACAAAACTAGGTTATTTAGGTAGGAACTCTTTCCAATTGTATCTAATACAACTCTTGAATATTTTAGTTGGGTGAATAACTCCTTATTCCAATCCATCACATGGATCATTTCCAACTCTTGCTTCTAAACATATATACTCTTATTATAACTTGTTTAGTTAAGTTTGACCCATTGTTTTAGCAATTTTATATTACAATTATCCCATCGCACCTTACTAATATAGAATATGCACCTCGCATAGGCGAAACCTACATTATTTGATACTAGTCTTGATGAGTGCTAACACTTGGAAAGCATAAACTTAATATTTAATTTGAGGGAATTTACAATTATTCTGATCTCACCGGCTTATTTATCATATAAATTGTCTCTCACATGCATCAACATACATTCAGATGCATCAACATACATACAAAATAAAACAGTTATGGCCCCTAGCGCAATTATTCTTCCAAGCCAACAAGAGAACCTAAGCTAACCTAATAACGATCTAAGCTTCTCCAAGCAAGATCTTCAAGGTTGTCCTCCTTTGATATTGTATTCTTCTCTTTCTTCATAATATTACATTACATAAAAGAAACTCGTTTTACACACGAGGGAGTGAGATGAGAAAAGAAGTTACATTAAGAGATTAAAAGAGAGGCACGACACACAGGTTTTATTTTAAAATCCCAAAACAAAATAAAGGAAAACTAAGGCCATAACCAATCACCACAAGACAATAATAATAAACACATTATTATTACTAATTTAAATTCTGTTAATTAAATAAACCAAATTAAATTTCGGCGACCGATCACACTACGCAAAATTTGAATGAACAATTCATTTGAAATCGACGTCGTTTTTCTCATCAACACTGGATACTTTTAAGTACAACTCTTGCGCAGTCACAACCCTAATCGCATAACTCTTTGACAACACAACCCTTATACCGTTATGAACCCTAATGCAACAACTTTATACCGTCAAACACACCTCGATTGTTAATTAGGTATGATTGATCAAGCCGTCATTGCTTCACCATACTAATGTCAGATCAAGAAGAAAATGACCATTGATCGCTCAAAGGAAACAACCATTAAGTGTTTGAATGAACGAAACAGAAACAACATATTATATATACCATATTTTTCATCAGAATTACTTATATCATATATATAAATTGATCGATCTCAATTGTGTAACCTATGGACGGCCGATGTATCGCTGCTTCACCATACTAACGCCAGATTCCGAAGCATAGTCAACATCAATCATCCAAATCATACACGCATGATTCCAAATTTTATTACCCGTTTATTATTGAATTCATTATGTCTTTTAATCATATTAATACAGAAAATATAGAAAATAAACACCTATCAGATGCATGGTTTCGTAAGTGGCTATGATACCACTAAAGGAGAATAGCGATCCAAAACGCAACGGAAATTAAAAATTTCTCCTTTAGTGATCCTTACGAATGTGCAT
Source organism: Lathyrus oleraceus (assembly GCF_024323335.1). Lineage (NCBI taxonomy): Eukaryota > Viridiplantae > Streptophyta > Magnoliopsida > Fabales > Fabaceae > Lathyrus > Lathyrus oleraceus. The sequence continues at coordinate 374,850,952 of NC_066580.1, forward strand.
GATCAGTGATGGAATCATTACCTCTTGTGGCGATTGAAACCTTTGATGTAGATCTAAGGAGTGATCACGAACGTTGAATGGTGACAACGCCTCTACTCAGTCCACACGAACAGATTCCTTCAATCTCAGTGCTAGCTGCTACAAATGAAGGCTTTTTTTTGTGTGTGTGTGTGTGTGTGTGTGAGAGAGAGAGAGAGAGAGAGAGAGAGAGATAGAGAGAGAAAATTTACACTGCACAAATTCTTTTGCATAATGGTTCTATTTATAGAACCACTTGTGTGGGTTGCAAGCTAAAAAGCCCACTTAAGTGTATGTGGCCCATATTTTATGATATGCCAAAATCACTTAAGCGTGTGGTACCTTACCATATTTCGTATTCTACTTAAGTACACCAGACCTTACAATGTTCTACAATTCACTTAAATACATTGTACCTTACGGTGTTCCTTATTTACTCTATCTTTCATCAATCCATCCTTTTGTGTGTAACTCTGTAGGTTTTCGCGATATTAACAATTATATTAAATCATGTATTTAACATAATAAAGAGTGAGTGATATCTAGCAACACATCACTGCTACCCAAGACATGAAAATGTCATGTGATCTGACAAATCCTTTTGTGATAATACTTATGTGTACAATTACCTTTTTGCCCCTATGTCTATATTGAACACAAGGCATAGACTGTGTCATCCTTGTCTAGTTCAATATTGGGCCCCTAGACATTTATCGTGTTATGCAAGATGGGCAAATTTCATCTAGGTCACTCATGTCCCTCAACATGCTTCGTGGAGTACCCATCAACTATCTTTATGGTCATCCAGTTACGGACAATGTTTGATCAACAATAAAGCACTCGAATCTACATCTAGGGTCCATAGTGGTTTCAGGTCAAAGGGTGGTATACACCACTATCACCATGAGAATAACTTATGACACTTTGCATAATATTCTATATGGTATTCTCATAGCGGGTCAATCCAGTATAAATATTACTCCTAATATTCATACCTATGTTTAAGACTTGATAACTCCTTATCCATGATTCATGAGATGTGATCATCGGTCTATATACATAATAGTCTTAATGCTTTAATGTTATCCCACATCACAATAAAGCTCGACTACGGATGGTTTAAAAATAACGTCCTTATGTTTAATGGGATCTTATGATTAAGTCACACTTGATACATTAAACGGACTAGCTATTCCAGGGACTTTATTAAACAAACATAATAAAGAAAAAGCTTTTTATTATTAATAAATAATTCGGTACAAGTATCAAAAGTATTGGCCTCTAGGGCTTACACCAACAGTCAAGTGAGGAAAGCAATAGATTTCTCAATGTTTTCTTTATTGGCAAAGGAAGGTTATTCCAAAACTACAACAACATTAACACTTTTGGGATAGATTGCAAGACTAGAAATAATGTTTTGTGGAGATATAAGAACATTGAAGATTTTTCTTATCTTGAATCCATCCCAAATAATTATGTGTACAAGTTTAGAACGGCTATATATAAGATATATTTAGAGTAAAATACGATTAACGAGTGTTTTTATAGTAAAATCTGATAATCTAATCCCTTGGTTATTAAATATAACCGAAGTAATAGATCATTAATTTAAAAATATAAAATAAAGGAAACACTTTTAAATAAATAAAAACATAAGTTGTTGTTCATGGGGTTTGAAGAATGTCTTGAATTATTTTTCCCCTTGGTTATATTTAGAAACTGAGGGAATATGTGGTATTTATTATAAATAAATAAAACACGGCGCGCCTTGGCATTTTACCTCGGTTTTTGGTTGGGTGAGGTGAAATCTTGTCATGAAATGTATTATATGTAGTAGTGCTAGAAACCAAAGATTTTATCCAATATAGTTTAGAAAGTTTTTCCCCTATAGCCACAACCAAGTTACCTTTGTTGAGTTTCCACTTTTCAGCACCAAAGTGATTATCATAACCACAATCATCATGCATATGCACAAAGATCAAATTAAAGCTGACATCTGGAGTATGTTTGACACCTCTAAGCAATAATTGCATTCCCATGTTGGTTTGCAAGCAAACATCACCAACACCAATTACCTTAGATACACTATCATTACCCATCTTCAACACTCCAAAATCACCAAAAGTATAATATTTGAAGAAATCCTTTCTTTGTGTAACATATAATGTAACACCACTGTCAACTATTCCCATGCTCCCGTCTGGTACAATATTAATAGACTCGTGATCATGGAGAATAACAAGATCATCACTAGTAGCAATAGTAACATGATCATCATGATCTCCACTGTCTCTTAGTTTATACTTACCCTTGTTACATTTGTTATATCTTTTCCACTGATATCAATAATTTTGTATGTGTCCTATTTTATGATAATAATGACACTCTAGGTTCCTGTATCACAACTTGGATTTGCTTCTTTTATTTTCTCTACCACCATTCGGTTCCTTTTTATGAATTCTCTCCCTATTTTCATTGAGAAGTACCTAAGATTTAGATGAAGAACCTTATGCCTTCATTCTCATCTCCTCATTAATAATACCACCCTTAGTCATTTCCGAAGAAACAACACCTCTAGAAGCACAACTTGTGATAGAAACCTGAAATGCCTCCTAAGAATATAGTAAAGATAGTAATCGAAATAGTCCCAAAAGTTCATCATCAAATTTGATACTCATTCTTGACATCTGATCAAGGATCCCTTTAAATTCACTCATGTGATCTGAAATAGAAGTCTCCTCCTTATACTTTAAACATATGAAGCTATTCAACAAGAACAATTTAGTATTCCCTGATTTAGAGGCATACACGGATTCTATTTTCTCCTAAAAAGTTTTTGTATGTGTCTCATTAGCAATATGATTATAAACATTATCTTATATGTATTGTCGAATAAACCCACATAATTGTTGATGTTCAAACTCTCATTCTTCATCAAACACAGAATCCGACTTTGCGAAACTAAAAACTGGAAAATGCAATTTCTTCATAAATAGTAAGTATTCCATCTTTCCCTTCCATAAATGTTAATTATAACCACTCAACAATACCATTTTCATCTTTGTATTTGACTTTATCATTCAAACAAATAAAAAAAACTTAACAAAGAGCTTTATTGCTTTTAATTAATCCTGAACCCTAATTATTCAATTATTTTTATAAGGCATTCTTCTGAACTTTTTTATATCAAAATAAGTTTAAATTAACTTGATAGAATTTAAAGGGCGCTTACAAAACTCAATCTATGGACTATTGGACATAGGGAGAGCTTACAAACCTCATACTCTGATGTTGTCAAGTTAGTTAAAACTGACCGACCATTATTCTTAAATACATTTGTTTATCATCCTCAAGAAGGGCGAGATTATTGGAACAAGATTGTTCATATCTCTTAGGTTTTGATGATAAAAAAGTATTTAAAGAACAAATGAGTATGCTAATATATGTTCAAAGTGTGCAGGATCAAAAACATATAATTAATCCTAAATGAAAGCATATGTGGAGAACTATTTTAAGTTTGATTCTGATTGACCAGAATCTGATGATTTTGAAGCGGTTCATTAGCCTCTGAAGGCATCTGCCTCTGAAGGTTCAGACTTTGGTCACATGACCTAGCTTCTGATGACAACTCATATTCTGAAAGGTTGAAGAGCATATGATCCGTACGCTGTACCAAAATAGTTTTGTCTTATCAAAGCCCCAGATTTATGGACAGAGTCAACTAGGATTTCATTTTCCAAGGCTTAAGGAATGGTGATGTGACCACTTCAGTCTATTCTACCTTTTGGTAGTTACCTAGTATTTTGAAAGATGTTGTGAACAAAGCCAATATTTAGTGGACAAAGCTTCTAACCAAATGCACTCTCCAACGTTTCTCTTGGCATGTTTCTTCACTAAGTTTGCTCATTTGTTTAAACTCTCCAATGAATCTTTCTCTACCTCTATAAAAGGAAGATGGAGATTTGAAGGAGATGTACAATAATGCATTACATAATCTTGAACATAACTCTGAGCTTTCATTTGTAAATGTTATTGCCTAAGATCTTAAGATTTCTTATCTTTGTTTATCTTAGAAATTTTAAGAGGTTAAGAACCTTTGTGGTTGTTGCACAACTGTTATACATCTGATTGTGCATCTAAGTGTAGTGGTTACCATTTCTACTAAATAATTTGTTTAAAGTAGATGAAGTCTCTTGCCTGCGTGCTTGAGCAAAGAAGTCTCTTTTCTGTGGACTTGAGCAAGAAAGTCTCTTTCTAGATTGATTGAGCAAAAGTATTTTGTAAGGTTGCTTGAGCAGAAGTCTCTTTCTAGGTTGATTGAGCATTAAAGTCTCTTGCAGGTTTGTTTGAGAAATTTGTAACTTGTTTTATTATAATTAATGTTCTTATTGAGACAATGAGACTAGACTACTCTCAGTTGATGAGATTAACCAAGATAATCTTTGGGTGTTTCTAGCATTTACTTTTGAACACTTTATTTTCGCTAATATATTTGTTTGTGTTATCAGACTCTGAAATTCTAGTTATCAGACTTTGGATGTCACACTGGTTGTTATGACATCCAATTCTGCACAGACAGGGATTATGCAGAACTTAACAGTAAGTGCAGTAAATAACACAAGTAATTGTTCACCCAGTTCAGTCCAACATGACCTACATCTGGGGGCTACCAAGCCAGGGAGGAAATCCACTATTAGTAGTATCAATTCAAAGCTAAACTCACCCGTTTACAACTTATCACTTAATCCCTACCCAATGCAATTTCAATCTTAACCTAAGATCAGAGTTCCTACTCACTCCCCCTCAATCACCTCAGTGATGTTAAAGACACTTTGAAGTCACACTTCAAACACAACTCTTGATTATGCTTCACAGCTTAAATCAAGATACACAGCACTCACGCTTAAAAGCTTTGAGTGACACAACACTTACAACTCAATGAACACCCTATGCCAAAGCTATCATCTACTTGATAATGGCTTGGCTCACAAGATACGTCTAATACTAGACTCACAAAAATACAGCAGTGAAGTATGATGGACACACAAAATCTTCACGCCTCAAAATCCCTGAAACTGAATGAAGGAACGCCTTCCTTTTTATATTGCAGCACCTGGGCTTTTGCACCTGTATTCTCCTGAATTTAAGGTCACTCAAGTTCCCATAAATTCAACATTTAGGTTACTAACAAATAGGCTATTTGTTAGGTTCATTGAATGTAGCTTGGTTGTTGATTACCTGGATTTTCTCTCAGCTGTTGAATCCCTGAAGAATAGCCTGAGAAAAAGCTGAAACAGAAAACTGAACAACCTACAATTTAGCATATGCTGTCAGGCATGAATGTCACGACATTCAGCTTGACATCAAGGTCCATATGCTGAGTCTGTTTTTCCAGAAAACAGACTGTACAATTTTGCTGACCTGTACATGATCAAAATGACCATACTACAGTAACAGCTTACATTAATAAATGTCAAAGTGTCCAACTTAACATTTACACATTTGGCCTTAAGTTAGTTCTGTTATTCTCTTGAAGAACAAACTAAGTTACATGCTGAAGTATAACAGAACACCACTCTGTCTAATCTTCAGCAGCTGCTTTCAATGATGAATGTCATAACATCCAGTTTGACATTCAGTCAGTAGGCCTTATGCCAGGTCTGGTTCTTCCTTTATAACCAGACTGCAAATAAATACTAAGTTCTAACAGAACTCCTGCTGTTCTATTCCTTAGTATCTGTTAACAGGTATGAGTGTCACAACATCCAGTTTGACATTCAATAAATCCTGTGTTAGCTAGTCCTGCAGTAACTACAATGTAGTCACACATACATGTTATGACATCAGTCAAGACATTAGTGTTTTACCATATAATGCAGCCAATTAAACACCTACAAACTCCCCCTTTGGCAAATTTTTGGCTAAAACACTTTGATCCCCATAACAGAGTTCATAGCAGCGGAATCACACACCTAGCAGGAAAAAATACTAGCTAATACACTCAGAGTGGCAGCACACTCACACACATGGAAGTTAAATAAAAACTTCACACAGCAGCACAAAAACAGAAGTTAAATATAAACTTCAACACACAGCTGCTGCAGGGGAGGGAAGTTAAATAAAAACTTCACACATATGACATCATGCATACAGAGGCACACAACAGCATACACACAGAAGGTAAATACACACTCCATCACACATCAGCTGCAGTAGAGGAAAACTTCAATCTGTCATGAATGAGAACCTGTTTTAACAAAGTTTAACAAAGTAAACTTCTGTTGTCCTGGGGTATCAACTTGTCACTCCCCCTTTTTGTCAAAAATGTTGCCAAAGCAACACTTTAAGTTACAGATCCACAATTAGTAATAAGAATTACACAAAAGACAGAAAACACAAAAGAAGTATTTAATCCTCAGCCTCATCATCAGCCTCCTCTTCAGAGTTGGCCTCCTCCTCCTCCTCAGAGCTTTGCCTGTCAGGTCCATCTGTGTCTTCAGCAGCAGTCTCTAGTTGCAAGATGAGCTTTTCCAGTGCATGCTTTCTAGCCTCCAGCTCTTTGCAGGTCTCTTTGAGAACTGCAATAACATCAGCCTTGTCTGGTTGGTTGCCAGCTTTGGATGTTTCTCCCGATGTCAAGACAATGTCAGGGACATGCTTGCCCAGGAACAGTTTGTAGCTGAAAGCCAATGGACTCTCTCTTCTTTTCACGAAGTCATGTTCTGTCAGGATGTGTGGAAATTGGTTCAGCACAATTCCACATATGATAGATGGAAAGGCAATGGGTCCCTTCACACTAAAGCTCCCTGCATGTTTCATTGTCTGATCAAATATGTAAGAACCATAGTCCACCTTTGTCTTGGTTCCCACTGCATAGATGAACTTCCCTAACGCCACAGACACAGTTGACTTGTGATTAGTGGGTACCCAGTTTGCTGCTCCCACTTTGTGTAGCATTGCATACTTTACACTTAGTTGGCTGGCCACCAGCTTCCCTTTGAGAGGCCATTTTCGGACTTGCTTGGCTGTGATGACTTGACAGACTGTATTGTCAGTCACTTCAAGCTCTGGTTGCTCTTCATCCGCTCTTCCCAGATACTGATTTATCACAGAAGGGGAAAAGGTCACACACTTCCCACGCACATAGACCTTTCTAAATTCTGTGGATTTACCATCAGCACACTCCTCTGACAGATTTACAATGAACTCTTTCACTAAGGTCTCATAGCACTTAGGGAGTTGAGACACAGTTCTCATCAATCCTGCCTCTTTGATGAGATCCACAATCTCCTTACAGTCCAGTGTATTCTGTGCCAGTTCTCTCTCCAGGGCCAGCCTCTTGTGGTAGACATACTTCCATCTGTTAACACTGGAGGGAAAGTGGAAGGACACATTGTCAATCGGGACTTCTGGGACACTAGCAGCCAACTTGCTTGAAGAGGGCTTCTTCCTGGACATGGAAGTTGTGACATCACATGGGACATCAGATTCTGACTCTACCACCACTGCCTTGGTCTTCAACTTCTTGGGCACCTCTTTGCTCCAAGATTTGGCAGGTCCATAGCCTTTCCTTTTGCGAGTACTCTCTGTCCCTGGTTGTCTATGAGGATTTGTTTCACCAACTTCCTTGGAGGGGTACTTCTGCTCCACAGCCTTTTTCTCCCTTCTAGACCTAACTCTCTTGGCTATCCTAGGGACAACGGTAGCCAGAAGTTCATTGTCCGAGAGCTCTTCCACGTTGATCATTTCAGCCCTAGGGTTGTCCTCAACACCTTGAGTAACATTGGCCTTCTCACCTCTCACTTTGCCTGAGGGTTTTTCAATCTTTGATCCCTCATGAGCATCTGGTTGCTCAACATTGCCAGTGACATTTTTTCTCAACACTACAGCTTTATCTTGACATGCAGCAATATCAGGAATGATTGTGTTCAAGGGAACAGAAACCCCAGGAACATTTCTATTGCCAGATAGTATCTGAGTGACGATAGTTGCAATGGAGTTATGTACATACCTTGACCCTTCCCTTGTGTGTTCATCAAGAGCGATTTCTGATGAAAACCCGGTGACCGTTTCCTTAGGTCTTCTTGCATGGGACGAAGTTGCTGCGTCAACAACTGGATCCTCCCGGGTAGGGTGGTAAGACTTGGTGCTGAGAGAATCAGACATGGTGGTGTACAAGGAGGTATCGGATTGACGAGCCATGCTGAAAATCTGAGAGGGAAGATGAATCGTTTCTTTGGACGAGGGTTTGCACGAGTGGAGAATGAAACGACTGAATGTGTAACGCTTTATGCAAGAGTAAGGTCTATTAGATTTTGACCACTCAGCGCTCACTCTTTGTTTAATAATTTGACTTATTAAACAGTAGCTAACTAACTTCATTAGTTGCTATAACTTTTCAGACGCACGCATTCCCTTTTTGCCCTTACTATTTTCACACATAGTAGTGTACAATGTCATGACATTCCGGGTGACATTGTACTCTGTCTGCATCAGGTTCCTCCAAACTAGAGATGACCACTTGCCACCACAAGCTAGGTACTGAGTTTCTGCCGACGTCAATAACACACACCTCTGTCTATCCCTTGCTGTCATCTCAGTTGTATGATGACCAATGGAAACCAAGGGCTCATTACTTTTGAGCAGACACTTTCCATAGTCTGTCTTTTTATCTAAAGACAGATATGAGACTCTTCTCATAGCTCCCTTGGAAATGCTCTTCTTCACTCCTTTTACCTGAAGGGGATCAAGTCTTCCATGTCCCTGCTTCCCTTCCTGATCTCCCTTGGCCAAAGGACACTTGGGAAGGTTGATAGAGTCTTTAGATTTCCATAGATAGCAATTATCTTTGGATCTATCTCCTCTCATCACTTCTTGATTGCACCCATTCAACACCACACATCCTCCCTTGGTAAATTCCACCTTGTATCCTTGGTCACACAGCTGGCTTATGCTTATGAGGTTCACAGTTAGTCCTTTTACTAACAATACATCACTCAATTTTGGAGTTTCTGGACAATCCAGCTTCCCAACACCCATGACTTCTCTTTTAGTTCCATCACCTAATGTCACAGACTTGGTGTTAGAGGGATGTAGATTCACCACTAGGTTGTTCATCCCAGTCATATGCCTTGAGCAGCCACTATCAAGGTACCAATCCTGTCTGATATGTCCCCTTGGAGAAGTGTGAGCAAGGTTAGCAACACACTGTTGATTCTCAGGCGAGAAGTGAATCTTAGATGCCAGCTGCTTAGGATTGACCTGAGGTGTCTGCTTAGCCGCCCATGTTAGTTTCTTAATGGGGACATTATGCGTGGACACCTTTTTCTTAGGCCTACCTTGAGGGGTCTGGTTTGGGTAACCATGCAGCCTATAGCAGAATGGTTTTATGTGACCGAATCTACCACAGTAATGACATTTCCATCTCTTGAATTTCTTCTTCTGATGATTGTTCATTCTGGTTCCTCGATGTTGTGACTTTGGATGTGACTTCCCTTTGGATTTCTGAACTTTAGCCTTTGGGCGTTTGCGTTCAGCTGAGGATCTTTTCCCAAAGCCTAAACCAGATGTGGTTCCAGACTTCTGTCCTGTCTTCAGGATTTCTTCCAAGGTGTCAGATCCCTTATTCAACATTTTGATGGATTCGGTCATTTGGTCTAGCTTAGAGATCAGCAAAGAAATCTCACCCTTCAGACCTTCTATGACTTTCAGCTGCTCGAGTTTCTCAGCTTCTAGCTCTTTGATGAGTTTCTTATGCTTTTCTCCTTGGATGCAAACTTCTGCACTTTTAACACATAATTCTTTATATGAGACAGCAAGCTCATCCAAGGTGAGTTCATCTCCACTTGAGTTATCCTCTGAGGAACAAACACTGGTCAGAGCAGTGACATGTTTGGCCGATTCTCCTTCAGATTCACTCTCAGTGTCTTCTTCTGACCAGGTGACAGATAGCCCTTTCCTTTGCCTCATGAGAAGGGTAGGGCAGTCAGCCTTAAAATGACCATATCCTTCACATCCATGGCACTGGATTCCCTTGCCTTGGTTGGCCTTTTCTTCATAAGTTGATCTTTTCTTTATGTCAGACGGGACGTTCTTGACATTAGTTCTACCCTGTTGATCAAATTTCTTTATGAGCTTGTTGAACTGTCTCCCAAGCATGGCTAAGGCTTCTGATATACTTTCATCACCTCCAGTACATCCTGCTTCTGACTCCTCTTCAGCATTAGATACAAAAGCATACTCACCCAAGCCCATTTCAAAGGTTTGGAGGGAACCAATGAGCTCATCCACCTTCATGTTGCAGATGTCCTGCGCCTCCTCTATGGCTGTGACCTTCATAGCAAATCTCTTAGGCAAGGACCTGAGAATCTTTCTTACAAGTTTCTCTTCAGCCATTTTCTCACCTAGTCCACCAGAGGTGTTTGCAATTTCAAGAATGTTCATGTGAAAGTCATGAATAGTCTCATCCTCTTTCATCCTCAGATTTTCAAACTTGGTGGTCAGCATCTGAAGTTTGGACATCTTCACCTTGGAAGTACCTTCATGAGTTACCTTGAGGGTATCCCAAACTTCCTTAGCTAGTTCACAGTGGTGTACCAGCCTGAAGATGTTCTTGCTAATTCCATTGAACAATGCATTCAAGGCCTTGGAATTTCCAAGAGCTAATGCCTCTTGCTCCTTGTCCCACTCTTCTTCAGGAATCTGCACACTGACTCCATCTTCACCTGTCCTCATTGGATGTTCCCATCCTTTGTTGACAGCTCTCCAGACTTTGCTGTCTAGAGACCTTAAGAAAGCTATCATACGAGGCTTCCAGTCATCATAAATAGATCCATCCAACATGGGTGGTCTGTTTGAGTGTCCTAAATCCTTGTCCATGGTACTAGAAAGTAACTTCCCTAGATCTCACCCAGAAATTCACAGGCAGGGTGCCTGCTCTGATACCAATTGAAATTTTAGTTATCAGACTTTGGATGTCACACTGGTTGTTATGACATCCAATTCTGCACAGACAGGGATTATGCAGAACTTAACAGTAAGTGCAGTAAATAACACAAGTAATTGTTCACCCAGTTCAGTCCAACATGACCTACATCTGGGGGCTACCAAGCCAGGGAGGAAATCCACTATTAGTAGTATCAATTCAAAGCTAAACTCACCCGTTTACAACTTATCACTTAATCCCTACCCAATGCAATTTCAATCTTAACCTAAGATCAGAGTTCCTACTCACTCCCCCTCAATCACCTCAGTGATGTTAAAGACACTTTGAAGTCACACTTCAAACACAACTCTTGATTATGCTTCACAGCTTAAATCAAGATACACAGCACTCACGCTTAAAAGCTTTGAGTGACACAACACTTACAACTCAATGAACACCCTATGCCAAAGCTATCATCTACTTGATAATGGCTTGACTCACAAGATACGTCTAATACTAGACTCACAAAAATACAGCAGTGAAGTATGATGGACACACAAAATCTTCACGCCTCAAAATCCCCGAAACTGAATGAAGGAATGCCTTCCTTTTTATATTGCAGCACCTGGGCTTTTGCACCTGTATTCTCCTGAATTTAAGGTCACTCAAGTTCCCATAAATTCAACATTTAGGTTACTAACAAATAGGCTATTTGTTAGGTTCATTGAATGTAGCTTGGTTGTTGATTTCCTGGATTTTCTCTCAGCTGTTGAATCCCTGAAGAATAGCCTGAGAAAAAGCTGAAACAGAAAACTGAATAACCTACAATTTAGCATATGCTGTCAGGCATGAATGTCACGACATTCAGCTTGACATCAAGGTCCATATGCTGAGTCTGTTTTTCCAGAAAATAGACTGTACAATTTTGCTGACCTGTACATGATCAAAATGACCATACTACAGTAACAGCTTACATTAATAAATGTCAAAGTGTTCAACTTAACATTTACACATTTGGCCTTAAGTTAGTTCTATTATTCTCTTGAAGAACAAACTAAGTTACATGCTGAAGTATAACAGAACACCACTCTGTCTAATCTTCAGCAGCTGCTTTCAATGATGAATGTCATAACATCCAGTTTGACATTCAGTCAGTAGGCCTTATGCCAGGTCTGGTTCTTCCTTTATAACCAGACTGCAAATAAATACTAAGTTCTAACAGAACTCCTGCTGTTCTATTCCTTAGTATCTGTTAACAGGTATGAGTGTCACAACATCCAGTTTGACATTCAATAAATCCTGTGTTAGCTAGTCCTGCAGTAACTACAATGTAGTCACACATACATGTTATGACATCAGTCAAGACATTAGTGTTTTACCATATAATGCAGCCAATTAAACACCTACAGACTCTGAACCTTGTTCAGAATCTGAACTTACAGGTTCAGAATTGAAACGATTTTTGAGAATACAAATTTCAACCCCCCTTCTTGTGTATTTTTCTCACTTTCAAACGAAACACGCTTCCTGACCACCATGTCAGGAAGACTTTCGACACAATAAGTCGGTCTCTTACTCAAACCAGACTCTGATACCACTAATGGATCATCATGAGGGGGGAAACATACACATTGGATCAAACACTTATCTAAAGGTCAAAGACTCATCCAAACAAGTGAGAGAGACATCATATATTCATCAAAAAATTTAAGTTAATAGGTGTATGAGTCATCTTACTTATAAAGTGTTAAACATCCATATTTTTACACAATGAGAGACTTAAAACTCACACTTATTTCAATCAATTAAATTGTAGCTTGAGGGAGGCTATTAATCCATATTATTTTCAATTAACTTAATTAATTAGGGTTAATATGGTTTGCTATAGTTTGTTGCTTGAGTTAAATTAATTACTTGAGTCTCAAGCAAACTAGACTGTAAAAATATCTTTCATTAAGATAATTAATGTTAAGCCAAATATTCATATCTAATGCAATTATCAATATTGAATTATATTAAATGAAACAAAATAACCGAAATTCTACAACGGGAAACAGTCAAAGCTAGAAAAATCAAACCAAAAAATAAAAGCAACAAATAAAAAAAAATCATATAAACAAAACTATACACGAATTAGAGAGTCTCTCAAAGATGAGATCTAAATATATTTGGTTCTGGATGACACCTACTTGACCCGAGCTCATTGGTCCTTTGAAAAAGTTCATCCATAACATACAAAATTTTCATGTTTTCCTGTAGAGCTTGAGTTTTTAGCTAACAATTTCACCTTGAAACTTGTTGATTTCCAACCAGCCATATACTCAAAGTTGCAGAGTAGACCATTGCTCTGAAACATCACTAAGCACATGAATAGAGGTGTTCTTTTGTCTTAAACTAATAACTTTATTAAGTAAATAGTTAACAAATTCTTCCAAGCTATGGAAGCTAGTAGTAATATTAAAAGCAAGCTATGGAAGCTATTAGTAATATTAAAAGATGGGAAAGAATCATGGTGGAAGGAAAATATTTAAAGTAAAGTTACACTAAATAAGGAATGTTTTAAAGAATGGTTAAGATGTTAAAATGCTTAAATTTGGAAAAACATATGAATGTTAAAAACCCAAGATTTTACTAATCTTTAGGAATATATATATATATATATATATATATATATATATATATATATATATATATATATATATATATATATATATATATATATATATATATATATATATAATTTTTTTAATGTAAGCTAAATAAAGATAAGAGATTTGGATCAAGTGATGAGGGTTAAAGATATAGAAGAAAAAATATTGGTAAAAAAAGAATATAAAGCATAAGTGGAAGACATGTTTCTAGAATTTATTGAATGAATAATATGATATCTAACAAGACTCTAACATGCTTGAAGTGGATGAGTAATAGTAAGCGGTTGGACTAGAACATGAATGGAAAATAAACTCTTTAGTCTCAATCTATAAGAACATGGAGAAATATAAAACTCTGCAAATTTAAGGGGACTAAACTTATGAATCACACCATGAAGTTATGGGATAAAATTATTGAACATAGACTAAGAAAAGAGACAAACGTTACTAAGAACCAATTTGGTTATATGCCGAGGAGGTTGGCCATGGAAGCGATTTATTTACTACTACATGTGATGGAGAAGTATTTGATGAACTAATAAGATTGACATTTAATTTTCATTGACTTGGAGAAAGCGTATAATAGAGGGCATGTATATATATTTTATGGAAATTCCTAGAGAAGAAAGGGGTTAAGATTTCCTATATTCGATCTATTCAAGATATGTATTAAATGATATCGAATAGTGTGCAAACACAACGTGGAGATCAACTATTTTCTCATTACAATAGGATCACACCAAGGTTCAAACTTAATCCCATACCTTTTTACTTTAATTTTGGACGTACTCACAAAACTAATCAAAGAGCTAGCACCTAGATGTATGCTTTTTGCAGATGATATAATCCTAGTTGGAGAGTCAAAAGAGGATTTTAATTAAAGGTTTGAGACAACCCTTAAAAACTCTTGACTTTTACCCAAGTAGAAGTAAGTTGGAGTATATGGAGTGCATCTTTAGAAAAATGATATTTGTTTCTAACCTAGAGGTGAAATGTATGACCTTATCATGCCATAAGTCACATAGCTTAAATATCTTGAGTCGTAATACAAAACAATAGAAAAATAGAAGAAGATGTAAACTATATAAATAAAGTTGGTGGCTAAAAAAGAGGAGGGTTTAACATCCTAAAACCCCAACTCTTTATTCATAAAGTAATTCAATTAAATTTTCTCAAATAGGGAATTACACATTCTTCACCAAACATTTTTACTCAACAAAATATTTATTAAAGCAGTAGAGTAAAAAGCATCGTTTGACATAAAAAGTCTTATCACCGAATAATAACACATACACATACAAACACACACACACACACGCACATGCCCACACGTACGCCCCCCACACACATACGCACACGCACACGCACATGCGCGCGCGCGCGCGCACACACACACACACACACACACACACACACATATATCTCCGACAATTTATTTCATCACAAGACACAAACTTAACTCACCAAATAGTAGCAAACAACAGTAAAGTATGCCATCATAAATAGCTTAAAAATTTGAGTCGGAAACCCAAAACGGGTCAACAGTGTCGTAGCTGTAAACCCTCCTGTCATGATGGTGGTCATGACATGTCTGTCATCCCTTTTCTCACACACCTGTCACCCAAGCGATGTCCAGTAATGTCATATGCTCTTAAGATCATGACGGTTGGCCCGTTATCTATCTGACGATCGTTAACTATCTCAGCACCGTGATGGTAGGCTCGTCATGGTGATGATGCACGTTGTGTAGAATGCAAAACTGTATTTTCTGCCATTGTAGCACTTTCAAAGCTCTGATTTCAACTCTCAACCATCCAAATCAAACAGAAATGAATCGCCCATGTTATATTAAATAGAAACCTCACTGAATCAACACCAATTACATATCAACACCAATTTATCATGCAAATTTAACTATATTTTCATCATCACCAAAGTATAAAACATAAGCAACACCAATCTAATTTTTCTCATACAATTGCATACGAATTTCAACACATAATTACAACATAAACCAGAACCAGAGCATGATAATCCAAAGAGATATGCCCAACCACTCCATGGATTCAAAATTCTCAACAATGGAGGAAGAGGGTTAGGATTCCTCCCTTTCATTTAAGAAAAATACACCCATTGAAGAATAATTTCCCCTTGCCTAAATTCTGCAGAAAATTCTAAATCTTCTCTTTGGAGTCCTAGGTTTGCACTTGTCTCTCAAAAATCCTACTTTCACAGCTTTTATGTTATGTTCCAAAAAATCATCCCCTTTTTCCTATTTTTCTAATAAAAATAAAATCTAATTTATCTTTCCTTAATTTTAAATCTTCCCTCATTTTTTGGTTTCTCTAACCTTATCCCACCACTTATCTCATTATACCACTTTCTACCCCATAACTCATATTTCTTATTTTTCTCTATATTCTTCTATTATTTCTAGATTGTTTTAACTAATCAAAAATAGTGAATAATAGTATAAATTTTATCTCACCTCAAATAACCCCTCAAAAATACACACAACACACAAATAAATTATATAAATATAAATTGACTCAAAAAAATAAAATATTAAACTAGGATGTTACAGAGGGTCTCAAGGGCTTTATCTTACACAAAAGTATCACTCTAGATGAAGGAAAATTGATTGGACAACAGTAAGACCCACGATGTTGTTCATGAGAAAATGTCTGGTGATTAACAATCAATACGAGAATAAAGTTAGTGTAGCAGAGATGATAATATTGTGTTGGATGTGCGGTAAGATTATATGAGATAATATTACAAATGAAAAATATTAGAGATAACATGGTGAAAAATAGGCTTAGGTGGTTATGGCAGGTACACAGAAAACCTGTAGACTCAGCTGTAAGGAGAGTCAAACAAATGGATACGAACCAAACAACCAGTGGTAGAGAAAGATTTAGAAAATCTGTAAGAGGAACTATTAAGAAAAATCTCAAAATTAACAAGTTAGATAGAAACTTAGATATATATGATGAAAAATACTTATCATTAACATATTTTTAACTTTTGAAATACTATAACAACATAAAATATATTTGAAAAAAATGTTTAAGCTCTCCAAAATCCTCCAAATCCATCATAAAATACAATTTCTTAGTTTCCCAAATTAGAGGAATTTTAGTTTTTGAATAAAAATAAATCATTCAAAACCTTCTAACCTAAATTATTCTATCGTTTTCACTCAACTCTTTCCTTTTTTTTTGAAATTCCTCATCTCATTTCTCCTCCAAACTCATAAATGAAACCTAAAAGTAATATTCATAACATGTATCTTTATAGTTGTATGGTGTATTCTTGGCCTACTAAACTTCCTAAAGAGATTAATAAATGAATTAGAAACTTTATATATTAGGTATTAGATCAATGAAAAACATTAATGATCACAAGGGATTTTTTTCGGGTTTCCTTGTCGTTAAGTAAACACACATTCAAGGCTTTAATAACCATTCAATCAAGATTCAACCATTTGAGTTTGATATTTTAAATTATAGAATAATTTTTTTTTATTTAGCTTAATCATTAGATCTCAATCGAATGGTTATTAAAACTTTAAATATGTGAATACGAGGTTATTGTGACCGTAGACGAGTCTTTTTCGATCATTGAGCTGTTCAATGTTGTCATAAAGTTGCTCTCCCTATTTAGAGAGAAGATTGGGTATTAGATCATTGAAAAAAAATACCAATTGTTATATCTCTTATTCTATCTGATCATATATTGAAATGAGTTTTCAAAATAATATAGAAAAAATAGTTGAAAGTTTGGTTATGATGACAAGATTTAGCTTTGGATTGTGTTTATGCTAAAAATTATTAAAAGGTTAACCTCCTTGATTCTAGGCAGGGAAGGTCACTGTCATACCCCAAAATTTGCCCGTTAATCTTGTCAAACATTCTCGAGGCACCCCAACTTATTTTGCAAGGCCCTGGCATTAAAGGAACAAAAGCCCAACTCACAACAGGCCCAATCCAGAAAATGGCCCAAACTAGCTCGCTCGCTAGGCGAGCAATTCCTTCGCCTAGCGAACCCCTCGTTATGACACTCGCCCCAGCGAAGCACCAGATCCAGAAAAAAGCCCAAACTAGCTGGCTCGCTAAGCGAGCCACTCCTTCGCCTAGCGAAGCTTGCGAATATCAGAATTTCTGGGCTTCATTCTGAGCCCATTAGGTCACAACCAGAGCATTATAAATAGCCAAGCTTCAGTCAGGAAAGGGGGAGGACAAAAACAGAGAGGAAGACGGACGGAAACCCTGGCATAGAAACCCTGAAGATCAACTTAGAGTATTCTGAGTAAAGAAACCCTGAAGGCCGCTCATCCGCGCCGAAGCTACCGCCGCCCAACTCCATCCGATACCAAGAGTGATCAGTCCTTTCAACATCGCCTCTCAGTTGCAAACAGGCTTACATATTCCCGAGGAAACGGCCGGCTAGGTATTCCACCTTATGTGTGGGATACCCTTATGGAGATGGATTCTGAATTACTTAATTTTAATATGGAGATGCATCATAAATTACCTAGCTGATTTTAATGTATTGATTTCATCAATTTTAATGTGGACCTAATTACCTAATCGATTATGGCTATCTAATTAATTGTAAAACTTTGCCTTTAAATAAGTGATCTTGGACCTCTCTTTGTTACCCTCCGATTACGGTATTACGGTCATGTCCCGCGAATATGGGGATACACTTAGCAAAGACCCTTCGGTTAAATCATCATAGTCCCTCGAATGTTGCCTTTGTCCCTCGATGACCCTTCGGTATAGCCTACGATTAAATGATGATAGTCCCTTCGAATGCTAAGGTATCCTCACAACTGTTGCCTTCGATGACCAATCAATGACCCTTCGATGACCCTTCTACATCCAAAGGATAAAACTACTTACTTCTCAATAGTAAGGACAGTTTTACCCTCATTAGGATAGGAAATGCCCGCAAAGACCTTGGATAGGTATAACTCTTAATTGCTTATTCACAACTTAAAACTACTTTTCACACCTTACACCTTTCAAAACCTCCATTAGAAAATCACCACTTGGCATACATTCGTACTAGAATCATTGCCGAGTTATATTTTTCTGAACGACTTTCAAAACTAAACGAGATAACCACTTTGTATACATTCATACGAGAATCATTACAAAGTTAAATTCTCCTTTTCAAAACATTTTCTACCCATTTTTCAAACACTTTTTCAAACGAGAAAAACATAAATGATTGAGCAATTAAGAGCCCATGGATTACCATGGATACAAAGGGTGCTAACACCTTCCCTTTGTATAATGTACCTCCCGAACCTAAGAATCTAAATTAAGGTCTTTCCTGTTCTTTTCCACCTTTCCTTATTGGATAAAAGAAAAGTCGGTGGCGACTCTTGCTAACCGCGACATTGCGATTAAAAAACTCATTAAAGTCAGTTCACCGTATGACAGAACTGGCGACTCTGCTGGGGACTACAAAGAGAGGTCACCTTAAAAAAATCATTTATGTTTTCCTAATTGTTCCTTCTTTCAAGGGAATTTTTGAGTGAAAGATCCTACACCCGGGTCTAGTGTACCTTAGGTAAGTAGCAATAGATCATCGCGACTATCCGGCGTATACTGGAATGGTCAAAATGATGGCTACGGTTAATGTGACACTTTGGATGTCCTGATGTTCCTCATGTTTACTTGAGGAAAAATTTGGCTTCCGCGTGGTGTCATCAAAGCATTAACCAGACCTTTAGAACCCTAATTGACTCATCCTAGCCATTAGAAAGTAGTGAGGTAACTGGCTTCGGTTCCGACTGAGGTTGGTTGATACTCGATACTACACTCTTTGAGATTGGACTTTAGGGAAGCTTTGGTCAACCACTTGGCGTTGCACTGAAGTGGACTTAAGGAAAGGTCGATGATTTGAGATCCTTTTAGAACCCGGTTACTATTCTAGGACAGGTTGAACCAACCAAACTTCAGTGGGGAGGGTACTTACCCATGGAACTCATGCAAGCCTTAAAACTCAGGAATGATGGTTGTGTGGCTTGCTTGTGCTTGTTATTTACTTAACATCATGACATCATAACATCATGGCATTGTACTAACCCTTTCGAGGACTTAGGGATTTAACTTTGCTCTATTTTGTAATAAAAAAAAAAAAGTTTCTTTTTTTTTGGTAGTTTATGCAAAGTTAAATTCCAAAAGTCCTTGAAAACATTTCATACATTGCATAGCATAACATAACATTGCATAACAGGTACTCTAAAGGGATCAATGTTCTCACGGTTTTCCTCCAAACAGAAAAATGGACCTCGAACAAATTGTCAAAGATCTCCAGGCTCAGAATGCTCAACTCCAGAAGATGATCTTGAACTTATCCAGGGGGCAGGAGGAACTGAAGGCTCTCTTGCTCGAAAAGAAGAAAGATAAGAAACCTGTGAGTTACATTAACCTGGGAAGAAGGCTTAGAGAACAGGCCACAGGAGTCAAGATCAGAACGCCGAAGGATCAAGAAGAGAAGGATGTTGATCTCTTCAACTCTGAGGACGACGATGAAGATTATGAGAATGAATAGTACTCTCCAAGAGATGGCAAGTACAAGTTGCTGGAAGAACGCATGCTAGCTATGGAGGGTCAAAAGACGCCCGGTCTGGATTTCGAGGGCTTGGGTCTGGTCTCTGATGTGGTCATTCCTCGCAAATTCAAGATCCCCACTTTCACTAAGTATGATGGGGCATCTTGTCCTCAGATGCATCTGAGAGCTTATGTGAGAAAGATTCAGCCGTATACCACTGATAGGAAACTATGGATCCATTTCTTCCAAGAGAGTCTGTCTGGCATACAGTTAGAATGGTACTATCAGCTCGAGAGCTCTAACATCCACACCTGGACTGATTTAGCGACAACTTTCTACAAGCATTACCAGTATAATTCTGAATTAGCGCCTACTCGGCTACAATTGCAGAATATGACTATGAGATCTAAAGAAAGCTTCAAAGAATATGCTCAAAAATGGAGAGATTCGGCTAGCAGATTCAAACCCACTATGACTGATCGAGAATTAGTGGACATGTTCATGAGCACACTGACTGGCCCATTCTACAGCCATCTATTGAGAAGTTCCTCATCGGGTTTCACTGAACTTATATTAACAGGTGAGCATGTTGAACGCGGCATTCGAAGTGGAAAAATACAGGCGGCTACCTCTGATCCTCCGGAGACTCCTAATGTCATCACTGCTCCTCTGCCTAATCATGACGAGACTGTCAATGCTGTAGAAGATGCTGATAGTGATTGCAACCTGGATAGCTGGATTTTCCCAACAATTGGTGACGGACTCCATAATTGGAAGGCTGAAGACACTATCCTGATTTCCTTTAGTCAGGAGTAATTGTTATTGCTATTTTAGTATTTCAAAGCATTATGTCTATGCCCGGGGCACAATAGCTAATTTGTTAAGGGTTTTGTCATTTTCATAAGCATATTCATATTCAATAAATCAATGGACTTTTTGCATTCAAATATTGCGCTCTTTATCTTTCCTGTCATCTTCCGAAAAAGCTATGTTTTCTTACACACACTCACGTAACAATTTGCCGATCCATATCCACTCTGGATCCTGTTGGTAATAACTCTATTACTGTTCATTATGACTTTGAAAATCCGATCTACCAAGCCGAGGATGGAAGTGAGGAAGATTGTGAAGTACCTGAGAACTTGCCAGACTACTGCAAGAAGAAAGGACTATTCAGCTGCATGAGGCATCGATCGAAATCATAAATCGGGACCGCGTCGCCCGATTTAGCTCCCATCTGACTGCTACTTGCAAACCCATCTCCAAATTACTGAGACAAAATCAAGAAGTATCTCCAAGAACCTCCAATTCTGATGCCACCAGTTGAAGGAAGACCTCTAATCATGTATTTGACCATGTTAGAAAATTCAATAGGGTGTGTTGGGGCAACATGACGAGTCTGGTCGAAAAGAGCATGCAATATACTACCTTGGCAAAAGGTACCGGCTGTGAAACAAGATACTCACAGATCGAGAAAGCTTGCTGTGCTTTGGCTTGGGCTGCTCGCTGACTAAGACAGTATATGTTGAATCATACCACTTTATTGATTTCTAAGATGGATCTTATCAAATACACATTTGAGAAACCTGCTGTCTCCTGAAAGAGCTATCACTGATAATGGTGCTAATTTGAACAACAAGATGATTACTGAACTTTGCACGCAGTTCAAAATAAAACACCATAACTCTTCTCCGTACCGGCCTAAGATGAATGGCGTCGTAGAAGCTGCTAATAAGAATATTAATAAGATCATACAAAAGATGACAGTAACATACAAATACTGGCATGACATGTTACCGTTTGCTCTCCATGGTTATCGCACCTCAGTACGCACCTCGACAGGGGCAACTCCCTTCTCTTTAGTCTATGGAATGGAAGCCGTTTTACCAGTGGAAGTTCAGATTCCCTCTCTAAGAATTATGAAAGATGCAGGCTTAAACGAAGATGAATGGGTTCAGACTCGACTCGACCAGATAAATTTGATTGATGAAAAGAGACTCGCGGCTGTTTGTCATGGGCAGATATATCAGAAGCGCATGACCCAGGCATTTAACAAAAGGGTCAAGAGACAGGTGTACCAACTTGGCGACTTGGTGATCAAGCGTATCATTCTACCACAAGGTGATTCCAGAGGCAAATGGACTCCCACATACGAAGGGCCATTTGTAGTTAAGAAGGTATTCTCCGGTGGAGCCATGATACTTGCTACGATGGATGGCGAAGACTTCCCGCATCCTGTGAACGTGGACATAGTCAAAAAATACTACGCATAAAAGAGACCCGCTAGGTCGACGTATCTAGGCAAAAGTAAGGGCATCCCGGCGAACCAAAAAGGTTCGGGCAGAAATTAGGGATAAACATATAAAAATGTACACCCGGCAAGTCGAAAACCTGAAAAGGCGGCTTGGGCAAAAAAGGGTATCCTGGTGGACTGAAAACCTGAAAAGGCGGTCCAGGCAAAAATTAGGGATTAAAGCGTATGACTATGTCCCGTTCTCGGTCAGCTTCACCCAAGTTCCAAGGACTAAACAAGCTAATCACTTTTATCCGACCGCAAGGGAGAGGAGATACTTGAAGACATAATGACAGTAGTGGAATTAAAATCAATAGGACTTTTTCTGCATAGCTTTCTCTTCATTTTCTTGACAATTTCCTCTTACTAGGATTTCTGTCTCCCTGTACACGAATTGCCTGTTTACAGGCCCTCTTTCAAAATCAATACAATTTTATTTCCAAAAAGATGATTTCGTTTTTACTTTTCTGTTTTGTTTGCGTGAACGTCCATTGATTTAATTTGAATTTATTTATGCATTTGAATATGATCAGTGTTTACCAAAAATACATGCCTAAAATAGTAATAGCAATTACTACACGACTTCAGGATCGAGGAGAAGGTCTAATCACGCTTCCCAATGAATCCGTTGCTAATTCGATTCCCCGGCAACGCCAGTTATTCCCCAGAAGAAATTGGCATCACTAGACAGACTGGTCATCTCTTCTACCCCTGGCCGAGCTCTGCCGAATGTTTCTGACATCGGATAAAAATCAAATACCCCCAGCTGAGACAGGGTCATCAATACAAATATCTCCAACCAGAAGAATGAGATTTATTTCCCCAGTAGAGTCCCCTGGAAGAACGTTTCAGGCGCATAGGGCATTCATTACACCATTTCATAACATATACATGCATACAATGTTCGCATTTATTTCAGACGCATGATTCGTTCATTACATCGTTTCACAGCATACGCATGCATACATTGTTTGCATTTAGTTCCAGAAACATAAAACATCTCATACATCATGACATAGCATGAAGCTAACTTTATTTTTCAGGTTAATCATCCTCCTGATACAGTCAAAGTAAAGATCCAGTCAAACGGATACTCCTATTGATTACATTCCAGACATTTGTTGCAAGTACACCATATACAAATACTATCAGATATAGCCTAGCGTACGGTTCATTCTGATTCAGCTCAACATATGACTCCTTCAACTCAGATGCGATCTAACGTACGGTCCATTCTGACCTTCAATAGCTCCAATACGGTCTAACGTACGACCCAGTTAGACCTTCAACTCCTCAGATGCTACCTAGTGTATGGTACATTCTAACGTGTAGTCTAGCGTACGACTACCCCCTTCACAATCAGATTCAGCCTAACGAACGGCTCATTTTTCTACTCAGATACGATCTAGCGTGCGATCCGGTCTGACCTTTATTTCATCAGATGCAGCCTAACGAATGGCTCATTCTACTGCTAAGATGCTACCTAGCGTATGGTACATTCTGACATGGTCTAGCATACGACTACCCTTTCATCCTCAGATGCGGCCTAACATACGACCCCTTTGGATCTTCAACTCGGATACGATCTAGCGTATGATCTATTCTAATTCCACCATCCTCAGATACGGCCTAATGGACGGCTCATTCTGCAACTCAGATACGATCTAGCGTACGATCCATTCTGATTCTACCTTCGTCAGATTCAGCCTAACGGACGGCTCATCTTGCAACTCAGATACGACCTAGCGTACGATCCATTCTGATCTTTCCTCCCCGACGAAGTCATCCGCCTAATGAACAACTCACTCTGCTATTCAGATATGGTCTAGCGTATGATCCATTCTGATCCCTTATCCCCAGCAGCGTATAACACACTCTGACTCCCCAGCGAAGTCGACAGCATAATGGATGACTCATTATACGGTCTAGCGTATGACCCGGTGTGGCACCCATGTCTGCAAATTGGTCTGATGTGCGATGCAATCTGAAGCTCTCATCATCAAACTTCCTGGATGGCATCTTTAAGCCCATCTCCACCAAGACTAACTGTTGATTAACAAGTGCAAATTTTTGGGGCATTCTAGTGTTCAATAATCTTCCACCTCTAGATCACGAATGGCGTACATACCATTCTAACTCTCTCGGTTCAAGAATATTGAACAGGGGCAGCTGTCATACCCCAAAATTTGCCCGTTAATCTTGCCAAACATTCTCGAGGCACCCCAACTTATTTTGCAAGGCCCTGGCATTAAAGGAACAAAAGCCCAGCTCACAACAGGCCCAATCCAGAAAATGGCCCAAACTAGCTTGTTCGCTAGGCGAGCAATTCCTTCGCCTAGCGAACCCCTCGTTATGACACTCGCCCCAGCGAAGCACCAGATCCAGAAAAAAGCCCAAACTAGCTGGCTCGCTAAGCGAGCCACTCCTTCGCCTAGCGAAGCTTGTGAATATCAGAATTTCTAGGCTTCATTCTGAGCCCATTATTAGGTCACAACCAGAGCATTATAAATAGCCAAGCTTCAGTCAGGAAAGGGGGAGGACAAAAACAGAGAGGAAGACGGACGGAAACCCTGGAATAGAAACCCTGAAGATCAACTTAGAGTATTCCGAGTAAAAAAACCCTGAAGGCCGCTCATCCGCGCCGAAGCTACCGCCGCCCAACTCCATCCGATACCAAGAGTGATCAGTCCTTTCAACATCGCCTCTCAGTTGCAAACAGGCTTACATATTCCCGAGGAAACGACCGGCTAGGTGTTCCACCTTATGTGTAGGATACCCTTATGGAGATGGATTCTGAATTACTTAATTTTAATGTGGAGATGCATCCTAAATTACCTAGCTGATTTTAATGTATTGATTTCATCAATTTTAATGTGGACCTAATTACCTAATCGATTACGGCTATCTAATTAATTGTAAAACTTTGCCTTTAAATAAGTGATCTTGGACCTCTCTTTGTTACCCTCCGATTACGGTATTACGGTCATGTCCCGCGAATATGGGGATACACTTAGCAAAGACCCTTCGGTTAAATCATCATAGTCCCTCGAATGTTGCCTTTGTCCCTCGATGACCCTTCGGTATAGCCTACGATTAAATGATGATAGTCCCTTCGAATGCTAAGGTATCCTCACAACTGTTGCCTTCGATGACCAATCAATGACCCTTCGATGACCCTTCTACATCCAAAGGATAAAACTACTTACTTCTCAATAGTAAGGACAGTTTTACCCTCATAAGGATAGGAAATGCCCGCAAAGACCTTGGATAGGTATAACTCTTAATTGCTTATTCACAACTTAAAACTACTTTTCACACCTTACACCTTTCAAAACCTCCATTAGAAAATCACCACTTGGCATACATTCGTACTAGAATCATTGTCGAGTTATATTTTTCTGAACGACTTTCAAAACTAAACGAGATAACCACTTTGTATACATTCATACGAGAATCATTACAAAGTTAAATTCTCCTTTTCAAAACATTTTCTACCCATTTTTCAAACACTTTTTCAAATGAGAAAAACATAAATGATTGAGCAATTAAGAGCCCATGGATAACCATGGATACAAAGGGTGCTAACACCTTCCCTTTGTATAATGTACCTCCCGAACCTAAGAATCTAAATTAAGGTCTTTCCTATTCTTTTCCACCTTTCCTTATTGGATAAAAGAAAAGTCGGTGGCGACTCTTGCTAACCGCGACATTACGATTAAAAAACACATTAAAGTCAGTTCACCATATGACAGTCACAAAATCACTTATAATGTGTATGTGATTCGTATAAGGGGGATGAGGTGACCAATTCTATTTTTGGGATTCCTGAGTCTTACAAGCATATTTTTCTTACAAGCATATTGCTTTCATATTACTCTCACCCAATTGTCCTCCTCTGGTTGTTTGGTATTTTTCTTTTTAAATAGTTAATTAGGAACTATTAACTACTTCTAACCGACTCCTTATTAATCATTTTGTAATTGACTCATCATTAATCGTTTTGTAACGGACTCATCATTAACTGTTCTATAACGGATTCGTCCTTTGGAATTCCATAAAGACTCCAACTTGATCGATCCTTTCAGAGCCTAATAAACTGAGTTCAGAACCTACATAGAACTCACTATCCGGTGTCATAGAAATCCCAGGATATAAATACTACCCGACTTCATAATAACTCTACGCCTCATAAATTTCTCGGATTATACACCGACCATATCAAAATTCAGGATGTAAAATCTGTCCTAAAATTCCTGGATCAAATGTTCAAAACATGTATTTTGAGTTTAATGGAGTTATAAATGGAATTCCCAAAAATCGGAGCATCAATACTTATATGGACTCACAGAGTAGATGTATCAATGGATAATAAATCCTGAAGCACAATAATTTTACACTTATGGATCAAAAATGACTTATCGAATAAATGACATTTCTGAGTTACAGGGTTGAGCGAGAATCATCTGAACAGAGAACATCAAACTCAGTTGTTGTTGCTGCTCTAGAAGAATCGTCTTGGCCTGAGTTACCTCGCCTTAGTCCCAAGTTGCTTCAGTGAATTATCTACCAAATGCTTCCAAATATCGCACAATGTCAATTTACTAGACCGATTTATCGTTCATCAACATTCTCCCCCACCATGTTTAATGATTGTAACTTCCGCAATGGTTTTCTCCTCCAAAATCCGGCATAACTTGAATAAAAATAGTTTGAATTATTTCCATAAACATTGTCACCCATAAAATATCTGGTCGCCCAAATCAAGATATACAACATTTGATTTTTTTTTCTCACAGATATGTTTTCCTAGGAAAGCTTCGCTTATCTTCTCTGGTACAAGAACCGTCATCAAAGCCTTTATCGGAGCAACTTCTGATTTAATGTAAGACATTCTCAGATCAATTTTCCTTAGATTGTGTTATACAAATTCCATAGTCGTTGACTCCAAAACATCCTGGTATTAATTAAGGAATATTGGCATAACACACTCATTCCGACCATTTTCATAAAATCATAGCATCCAACATTCAACATCATTTTATGTTGATGATACAATCCTTCCTGTATTAAGAGTGAAACCACCAAATTAATGAAACATAGGCTAATTAATTAGTGAAAATAATAAGGGTTTGGTTTATCATTCCGAATTACCGACGCTTCAAATTTGTTGAAGCTACAAATCTGGAAACTTGGTTACCATCTCCAAGATTAGTACCGACATCGTAAACGACGCCAATATCAATAATTCACCATCGTCGCTACCTGATGAGAACCAATCGAGACCGACATTTGATAGCCGTCCCCTTTTCTATCACCGGCAACATCAATGGCAAAATGATTCAACTATCTAAAAGGATCTCCGAAGCATGAGCGCCAACTTCTTGCATCACTCTCTATTAGATGGAGGTGATTTATCTAGAGGGGGTGAATAGATCCCAAGTTTAAAAAAATTACAAAAATTGTTTTCAAAAATATAACGCTTAGCGAAAGTGATCCGGATCGAACCGTCTAAGTCGAACCTGTTGGAAATCCCCCAAAATCTATGGAGAATTTCAATCAATCTTGATGAGTAAGATTGTTATTACCCACACAATAATAACGAAAAGAGAAGAACAATGGAGAAAGAAAGTGTATAGACCGATGAAGGAGAAGAAGAATTAAATTCTGCAGAGTTTCTCTTTGTTCATAAACTGTGGAAAGTTTGTTATTCACTTTGCAACTGCAAAATACTGTAATATACAATATATAGTGAATACTCTATTGTAGCAGTAAATTCATGATCATCAAGTTATCGATAAATAAGACATCAAATAACAAGAGTCGCCACCGCGCTTTTATTATTTCCAAAGGAAAATAGAAAAGTACGAACAAAACCCAAAAATAAGACGTTTTCAAATTTAAACTAATAAAATGTCAGAGATTACAGGTAAGAGGATTGGTTACACAAAGGGAAGGTGTTAGCACTCAAACTGTCTTAGGTACTCCTAGGGAACCCTTTCTTGTGTGCATACATATTTTGTACAAAGTGATATTTACAAACAAATAGAATGAGGGGATGAGAAAAGAATTCATTAATTATATTTTTGTGTTTGACAAGACCTTCGGACTTGTGCCTACGTACCAACATAAAAATGAGGGATCAAAACCTCGTAGTTCGTGATATAAATTTCAAAGCGGATGCATTGCTTTTAATCAAAAATTAAGTTTGAAAGCCACAAGGGCTTAGAAAATGGTTTGAATGAGTTAGTTCTTTTTGGCTTTTAAAAATTTTAAGTCAAGTATAGTTAAGTTTATTTACAAATTTGATTAAAAAAAGAAATTTGAAAATGCAATGGCATAAGGCCAAAGTTTCTAATTTGCAAAGGGTCTAAGTTAAAAAAGAAAGACAAGCACAAACAAAGAAGTTTTTTTAAAAGGAGAGAGAGATTTTGAAACTAAAGAGATGGGGAGGAGATGAAAAGACTAATCCTAAGCATAAATTTAAAAGTTAAGAATTGAAAAGATATGACCAATGAACTACAATCCAATAGACAAGAATGTCATATAGAAACCTCAAATTCCCTTGAACATTAGAATCAAGCAACAAACAATGCACACAATATTAACTTGAAGAGAAAGGCATCAAATAAAGATAGTCACATCCAAGGTTTAGCCACTCCATGATCTTCTTCAAATTTGCCTATGTAATAGATGAATTCCACAAGTCACAGATTCAAAATAACAGCTTCACAATGATCATGTTGCAGATGAACTCAAAGGGATCTTCAATGATGTATCAGATGATGTTTCAAATTACAAGCACTTGGTTACATGAAAGTTGGCACTGGCCAAGTCCTTTGCATAGAGAGTGTTGCCTAAATTCTAAATCCAATTTTCTCAGATCAAACCAACAGTCCACTCAAGAAGTTTTTTAGGGTTTTTGTTCTTATTATGTGCATTAATAGTCAAAGACCACACAAACAAACACAATATACACAAGCAAAATATATCACAAAATATGGTCCAAGTGGACAAAGTGAAAATGACATTAACATAAACAATTAGAATGGTATGAATAATGGCAAATGAATAAAGCTTAAAGATAAAGTGCATTAAAAGTAAAGGACTTGAAATTAAATGTTAGTTGTTAATGAGTTAGAAGTTAGTATTGCTTTTTCTTTTTTGTTTAAGTCATTCTTTGGAGAACACTCAACCCACTTATCACAAGCACGGATCCTTGAACCAAGACATCTTCCAAAGGAAGGAAAAAATGTCAAGTTTCCACCCAATACCATGAAAGAAGGGAGACGTACAATCTCACTAACTAGAATTCTATGCCTTTTGTGTCAAAAATTGAGCGCTATGTTAACCAATCATAATTGGACTTATGTAGAAGTCACAACTATTTGAGGTCGAGCAATAGAATTTTGGTGTTAATGCATGTTAGAGACATAGTATAATGGATTATGCTCATGAAACATACCACACAAAAAATGAATATGCAAAAGAGGTGGCCTAATCTCATCCATACTTATGTTGATTTTTCAATCAACTAGCCTTAGGACCATGACATGAATGCACAAAGACGGGGAATAAGATGAAGAGGGGGGGGGGGGGGGGAATAAATCAAAACTCAAATTGGACAAATGAGGAATTTTACCAAATTAAGATCATTCATTCATTTTGGGAGATGGAATGTATATTCCATCAATCCCCTAAATCCAATGATCTTAACCTAACAAAGTCAAATCAACATTGACCAAAGCCCAACAACACAAGTCAAACTTAAACAAAGAATCAAAATGGCTCAACACAATTATTTGACATTTATTCAATTTAAAAATACTAAAAATAATGCATTAAATTTAATATGGTTTGTTAAATTCCTAAAATCTCATCAAAACACCAAAGAAATGACTATGATATGTATCATAGGTCAAAC
Organism: Lathyrus oleraceus; assembly: GCF_024323335.1. Classification (NCBI taxonomy): domain Eukaryota; kingdom Viridiplantae; phylum Streptophyta; class Magnoliopsida; order Fabales; family Fabaceae; genus Lathyrus; species Lathyrus oleraceus. The sequence continues at coordinate 374,881,329 of NC_066580.1, forward strand.
AAGGTCAAAGGACCTTGGAGAAAAAATTTCAGAATTTTTGAAGACTTAAAAGTTTTTTTAAACAATTTAAAATATTCACAAAATCAATTAAATCAGGAAAAATATTTAAAATGATCCAAAAAATAATTTTAATTCAAAATATGAAAGAGGATTTTATTTAAATTTTTTTGGTGAAACTCTCATATTTTTTGGATCAACATTAAAGTTAATATGAATTAATGAAAATAAAACAAATTAAATGAAATTCAAATAATCAGAAAATACGTGGACCACTTGATCTCCCTCATTAATTGAGGTGGAAGATCAAGTGGTCTAAAACGTGCGTTCCACCAAACACACGAGTCAGCGCGCCACACCAATGGTATTCAAAAGTAACGCTCAAGATTAAAACGATTTGAACTGATCATGTGGCTCAGAACCTATCCAGCACACCACCGGCGCTGAAACTCTGGTCACCTTCTCAGGCGAGGCTCACCGGACTGGTTCAGTCATCACCATCACATAAATGAAAAAGGAGGACATGATCTGAAAGAAAAAATGGCGTAGAGCACGAATCTAACCTCAATTTTAACTAACTCCACATATATAGAAAGATATGAGGAGTTGAATTTTGAGGTGTGTCAACTGAGTTGCTTTGATTTGACCTCGAAGCAACTCAATCTTCTTGCCTACATTGGTAAGACTTCAGACAACCAAAGATCCAAGAGAATTGAGTGAAAATCGAAGAGAAGAAAATTTCTTGAAAATACCTTCAATGTTGTGCAAAATTGGATCTTGCTTGCTTCAAACTTTGCTTGATCACCTTCGGGAAGCTTAAAGAAGTGGCTTGGCAATGGAACAAAGCCTTGGATCCCGAAGTTTCGGAATCTCCAAACAGTGAGATTCAAACTCAATTTTCAGATTGAAAATACCTAGGTTTTCCTTTGAATTGTGAGGGTTTGAAAAGAGAGGGCAAAGCTGGCGCGCAAGGGATCCTTCAAATGAGCTCAGAGGCCTTGTATTTATAGCCATTGGGAATGATATTTGCACACTTGAAAATGTTTCCAATTTTGGCAATTGCATGATGCAAGCTTGCATGGGCATGTACATTCCCATGAAGCAATCCATTTAGGTCCAAATGTATCTTAAATGAGATTGAAATGAAGCTTGAATAGCAAGGCAATGTGAAATGGTGTTTTGGACATTTGATCTTTCCACTTGATGCAGACTTGTTAAGACCATGCGCAGCCCTTGCAAACCCCATCCAAAATGCATGAAATGGGACTCTTTGGAAATCTTAGACCAAGGGGAACAACTTTGATGTTGAACACTTTTCCATTTGGAACTTGGATCAGGGTGAATTTTGAGGTGGAAGTTTGGAAATTTCAACATGTTGAAAAAGTTTCTAAGTGTCAAGTCATATACCTCAGTGTTCCACCTTACTTAACTTTTCATGTGAGATCCAAATGAAAAAAGTGTCTTCATCAAAGTTTTAGCTCTTTAAAATACCTTCAAAATGGTCACCAACTTCATGTCATATGGATTTATAATGATAGAGTTATGCATTTTTGAAGTTGAGCAAAATCACTTGTTCAATGGCATTTGTCCAAAATGACCTATAATGTATCCTCATATCACATGCTCATAAAAGTTGAATTAGCTCTCACTCCAAAAATAAAAGTTTAATTAAACATCTTGAATTTTATTGTAAAACTTGAAATCTTTCATCTCATAAAAATTGAGCAAGTTATGGCCTTGGGGAGTTGACTTTCAAATTAGGGTTTATACAAAATGACCTATAATGTTTGAATATAAAAAATGATTTTCCAAGCAAAAGTAGCTCTAGGTATCAACATGAGAGTTGTTTACAATTCCATTTAGAGTAACGTTTCTCTTGGAATCATTTTCATATGGTGAAAATTATAGGAGATAGGGCCTAGGGAGACCCAGTTTTGATTAGATGAATTCATCTGGCCAACCACCATCAACCATCTTGCTAACCTCCAATTATCTTGACTTTTTGGCTCATGGTAGATCATATAGGCATAAGATGATGAAATTTGAAGTGCCCCTTGAGAAATTTGATCAATTGGTAAGGTAGCTTGTTGAAGAAGTTACTCAAGATACCCAGACAAACTAGGGTTTCCAAGGCAAACTACCTCCAAACTATTGAAGAATACTTGATCAAAGTAACATATGAAGATCATGGAGACTCATATATGATTCTTTGAGACATTGTGGATCGATCCTTGGTTGTGCTTTTAGCCATGAGGGTCTTAAACCCTAGATATGAGCTGCTAGATCAATGGGGATCATGCCCTACCTACAAAAGAGTTAGGAAAATGCAAAGACATATTTTTGATATTTGGGTTAGTAAAATGATAATATACAAGTATGATACAATCACATGGTTCTTGGTGATCTCTCCCAAAACAAACCCAATGAAAGAGGGGTGAGGAGGATGCCAAGGTATGATCTCAATGCTAATGCATATGATAAAGTTGCATGAGGGATCTTAGGGCCAAAATTAGGGTCTTACAACTGCCCCTGTTTAAGGACATTTTAACTGAGGAGGTGAAGGTTAAAATCTTCATATTGACTTAGTAGAATGGTCTTAAATAACAACATATAGAAACAAATTTTGGTCCCTAAGAGACCTCATGATGCATATGATATGAATGTAAAAGAAAATTCTAGGTGGGGAAATATCACCACAAAGGAAAAGAAATCAGAAAGACCGAAGGTCCGCAAGAGCATAAAGCATTCCATAAGGAAAACTCACTAGGTAAAACAGAGACTCATAGGGGATAAAAAGGGTTATGTGTATGCCAGGCTACGACTTCAAAACTGCTGGGAGACTAGAGGAATTCCATGAAAATGGAAGGACTCAGTCGGGGAAACAAAACATCTGAAAGGGAAACAAGTAGATCAGGATGAAACTGACATATTTGAATCATGCAAGAAAAACGAATTTACTAAGGAAATGCACACTCAACTCAACTGGAGAAGAAATAAACTTCAACACAAGAGGACACCCGTCATCGATTAGGATGAACATATCAAGGATGGCTCACCGGGAATCGCCATCAAGAGGGAGTATTCATTATCGGTTATTGGGTAAGAATAACCTTGCTGGGGGGGAAAACTGCAGAAATAGGATTTACAACTACCGGTTACTAGGAAGAAGACCAAAGATGAGAATATCCGTCACCGGTTAAAGTGAACATATCAAGGATAGACTCAAAGGAAAGAAAATTTGTCATCGGTTATGATGAACATATCAAGGATAGACTTGCTTGAGGATGTTAAGGAGGATATCCGTCATCGGTTGGGATGAACATTTCAAGGATAAACTCACTAAACAAAAAGTAGGAATTACATCTATCGAATGCTGGATAGAAAACCAAAAAAGAGAAAATTCGTCATCGGTTAGGATGAACATATCAAGGATAGACTCTGCGAGGAGAGAAATAGGAATTAAATCTATCAGTTATTGGATAGAATACCACAGGAGAGAGAATCCGACATCGGTTAGGATGATCATATCAAGGATTAACTCTGCAAAGGGGAGAAAAAGTAGGATTTACAACTACCGGTTACTGGGTAGAATACCACAAAGAGAAGGAAATCCGTCATTGGTTAGGATGAACATATTAAGGATTAACCCTCTAGAGAATAAGATAGGGATTACAACTACCTTTTTACTGGGTAGAATACCAAAGGTGAGAGTATCAGTCATCGGTTAGGATGAACATATCAAGGATAAACTCAAAAAGGGGAAGAACATATCCGTCATCGATTAGGATGAACATATCAAGGATACACTTCCCGGGGAATCACAAAAAATGAATCCACTAGGGACTCCACCGAGGAGAAAACATGGGTACTTTAGTCGGGTATTGGGCAAGAAGTAGAAAACTGCAAACTAAAAAGGAAATTACCAGTTACTGGGTAATAAAGTCTTAGGGGACCCGAAGCATCTATCTAGATAAGAGCTAGAAAGAAACGATCAATAAAGACTCAACCCAATGAGGATATAACTCAAGGGGTGTCGTTCCATCCAGATAATCAACTGGGCAGGAAACTGAAGCAATAATCATCCACGAGGAAATAACTCAGTGGGGAAAAGAGAAAGGTTAAAGTCTTTCTGCTTAAGGGGATGACACTCTACAATTTAGGGAGGACAGGCACCAAACTCATATGGGGATAAAATACCGTCATAACAGAGAATAAGAATCACAGGAAGGAATCAACCAATGTGAACATGTAATTATGCAATCATGAAATCATATGAGTGTATATATGTATATGTATATGATGATTATGCTGACAAAACAATCGCAAAGGATACAAAGGTGTCGCAATTTTGATTCATTGGTACAATTCTCGATCAATCCACAAGAGAGGGAGACAAATGCCGGAGAAAAGAGAGATCAACATCCCAAAGGCTCAAACCTAGCTGGGGAAGGAGGAGATCTATTGAGAAAAATGTTATCGAGTCTGCAAGGAATTTTAGGTCAACACCATATCAAATGGGAGACAACCCTGCAGAGGGACAAGCGCAAAAAGCTGCTCAGAAACTAGGAGGAAACTATGACTGGGAGCGAATCTGATGGTGATTAGCGAGGAATCCAAAGTTCTATCGCAACCACACGATCTTCTAAGGATACCAACCATACTCCGCTGGAAAAACTGGCTGGGTAACAAACACAAACTCCGCTGGGGAATTGAATTGACTTGGGTATTACGAAGAATCAAATGCTTGGGGAGAACCATCAGTGCTCCACACTTAGGGCTTACTACTTTCGAACTGCTCTTGAAATTCCTTTTTATTGCTTTAAAATTCATGCTTTTATATGTTTTTTTTTAAAAATGATTTTGATTTTAAATTTTTTTAATTTCTAAAATGATCATAATAAAATTTAAAACTATTTGGCTGAAGTAAACAAAAGTGGAAACAATTGGATAAAAGATCAACTTTATTTAAGGGAATGGTAGTCCATAAATGACCAAACTCCATAGATTTTTACGAAGTTGAAAATGTTAATTTACATGGAAAAGGGTTACATTGAATACAAATGATCACTAATCCTTCTACCAACTCTTGACGTCCACTGTGCTTTTGGCCGCTACTGGGGATGATGAGTCACTGTCAACCCTTGTGCTCAACAAAGTTTTTCCAATACTAAAGATCAGCAGGATGCAGTTACTTTCCATAATCCCTATTTTTTGCACAAATTGCCCCAAGGTGGGGTACTCAATTTATCGGGATGATTCCTTATTTTTTATTTCTCTAACTTTTGCCTGGACCGCCCTTTCGGGTTTTCAATCCACCGAGACGCTCATTTTTGCCTAAGCCGCCCTTTCGGGTTTTCAACTTAGCGAGTTGTTCATTTCTTTTTAGGCGAAGTATTTCTTGACTGCATCTGCGTTCACAGGACGAGTGAACTCTTCACCACCCATAGTTGTAAGAATCAAGGCACCGCCTGAAAAGGATCTTTTAACAACATATGTGTAAAGGCAAATTGTCAGACAACATACAATCACAAGTTTCGATGATGACAAATGACCACCATGGACGAATCGGCGTTGTCGATTCTACGTCTACAAACAAATGCAACACATCACCTATCATATCATTTCCTATGCTTATCTAAATCTGTTATAATTCTTAAAATATATGTGGACAAAGTGTGATCATGACGAAATGCATGAAAATCACAAAATACGAATTTTTGCAGATTTAAAGACCTTGAGTCGACCATAAGGGTCGGCCCATAACTCACGGGTCAGCGCATAACTCAGACCAGTTGGTTACTGGTCAGCGCATGATGGCTTGAGTCGACCGCAGGTCGGCGCATGGCATTGTATTGTTGGCCATGGGTCAGCGCATGGAACACATGAGTCGACCATAGGGTCGGCGCATGCAACTTTCAATTTTCCCACGGGTCAGCGCATGAAAGACATTAGTCGACCATAGGGGTCGGCGCATCTCCCACGGGTCAGCGCACGCCGACCTATGGTTGACCGCTCGTGCGAAAACTCAGTTTTTCTGAGTATTTTTCACTGTTTGAAAAGCTGTTATTTTTGGTTGGTTTGCTAATTACTATAAATAGAAGTCAAATCATCTTTATCAACTAACATTTGTAAATTTGAATTCAAGTGTTCAAGGAAACAAGAAAGAGTGAAAAAGGTGTCCAAGATTCATCATCTTCATCTTCAACATTTCACAACACATCAACTACACACAATTATTTTTGATGTGGTTCGTGATCGATTAAAGCTGATAAGGTTCGAAGCTGTGATTGGAGAATCCTGTTCGGGTTGAAGCTTGGGGCAGGTTCTTTCTTGAATAAAACCATTAGGGTTTTGTCCTCCAATACAGGTTTATGTTTGGGGGTTTTGGGACGAATTGCTTCATCAATATTCAGCCGAGCGAAGGTGATTGAGAAGAGGAAGTCTTCATCAGTCTAGTAGTGGATTCGGTGATATTGAAGTGAAGGATTTGGGTTCGATTCGTTGTGTTTGAGATCAGCCGGGCCGAGGGTTTGAAGAATGGAAGATTCTTCAACAAAGGGGCTGGAATCGGAGGTCTAGTAACAACGATCGAAGGTCTTGATTCATCTTGAATCAAGGAGCAAGGATAGGAAGCATCATTCAACACATTGGGAGTTCTGTTGTTTACTTGCTTTGCAATCCTTGTATAAACGGTTAAATTTCACAGGTGATATCTAATTAAATCATCTCAATTCTAAGTTTAGAATGGAGGGCAGACGTACCCCGAAGCGAGGACGGCGGGGGAACTGCCTCATCAAATCTTTGTCTTCTTTAATTTTCTGCATAATCGTTTTTCAGCTTAAAAATTAAGTGATTTTAGTTTAAGCAATTTTACCAAACGTTGATATAAGTTGAGTAAGAGATTAAAACTGCTGTTTGAATCCAAAGTACAATAGTATATTATACTAGATAAATTTGAATTACTTACTCAACACAAATATCACTTGGAGTGTTTATGCACACCAAGTGTTTGAGAAATTGCCTAAACCAAAGTTGTCTTAAGTTTGTAACTAGTTTGATTTGGTATTTTGGATCATTGGAACTAGGATTCCTAGTAAGTGAAACATATCATTGATTGTGCAATTAGTGTAGTGATTTGTATTTCACCTTATCTCTAATCCATTAGCTTAACGCATATCCGGTTTTCCAATAACGGTTCGTTTTAGACTAAAATTTTCCTCGGCCGCTTCCGCACTTAAAACATTTTTTCAAAACCAATTTCTAATTGGTAGCGCCGACTCAAGTTTTTAATTGGGATCTATTCAACCCCCCCTTCTAGATCCGTGCCATAGTCTAACAAGTGGTATCAGGAGCTCCGGTTCACTCCGTGCTTCAAAATATAACTTTGATAGAAAATGGCTAACGAACCTAAAGGGGCTTATAATAGAGCTCCCGTTTTCAATGGTGAAAATTATAGTTATTGGAAAGACTGTATGCGGGTGCACATAAATTCCATAGATAGAAAAATATGGAACGTTATTCTCAATGGTCCAATTCAAATAACCATGACCAATGAGAACAACGAATTGGTGCCTAAGCCCGAAGCACAATGGACCGATGATGATGAAAAGAAATACAATTATGATTGGAAAGCCAAAAATATCCTAATCTCCTCATTAGGTGTAGATGAATACTATCGTGTATCCCATTGTCCTACTGCTAAGGCCATGTGGGATTCACTACAAATTGCCCATGAGGGGACGAACGATGTTAAGTTGGCTAGAATCAATACACTAACACAAGAGTTTTATCTTTTTTTCATGGAGCAAGGGGAAACCATTGCTGACATGCAAAAGAGATTCACTCATCTCATTAATCGATTACATTCACTTGGTAGGCCTGTTTCCAATGATATTGCTACTAATAAGATCTTGAGATGTCTTAACAGGGAATGGCAGCCGAAAGTGACCGCCATCAAAGAGGCAAATGATCTTACTACATTGGACTTGACAACATTGTTTGGTAAACTACAAGAGCACGAACAAGTTCTCTTGAGCAAGAAGACAAAAGAAAAAGAATCATACAAATCACACAAGAAACCATCAAAGCCAAGGAGAGCATACATAGCTTGGGAAAGCGATAGCGACTCCTCCGATGATGAAAGTTCTAGTGAGGAAGATGAAAATGCAAACCTATGTCTCTCTGCTCATCAAAAGAACAAGAAGAAACAGGTACGACATGCTAAATATGAAAAATCCTCTAGTATGTCTCATCACGAAATGCAAATTGCTTTTGATACTTTACACTATGAAGCAAAAGAGGCCTTTAAAAGGCTTGCCTCAAATAAGAATTTTTTTTCTCATTTGGAACATAAAATTCAAGAATCCGAACGGAAACTTGAGGCACTTAAAGCTTCTATAGTGGAAAGCATAAAAACAAGTTATGAGGACCTTAGAAGTAAAATGATGAACTTTGGGTGTGATACTTATTACATTTGGCAAGGTGAAGTAAGAAACCTAAAGGCCAAACTTGACAAGGCACTTGTGCCCAAGATTACCTTTGCTATCGACAAATCAAACTTTCGAAAAAGTTTGGTTAATCCATATCAAAAATATAAATACGTTATAAAGGATGAAGATAGCAAAAGCAATCAAAATGTAAATTTCTCTTGTCTTTATTGTTGCAAGAAAGGCCACTCCATTGCTAAATGTAGGTTTAGGAGATTTTTAGTCCCTAAAGGCATTTATCAATGGATGCCCAAATGCAACCATTTCGTTCATCACCATTCAGGACCCAATAAGCCATTGGGTACCTTCTCTTGTTAATTATATTGTCATAGGTACAATGCCTCGAGACTACCGAGAGAAGATGGGTTCTCGACAGTGGATGCTCAAGGCACATGTCAGGAGACATATCTCTGTTCATTGACTTCGTGGCTAAGAAGAAGGGATATGTAACTTATGGTGACAACAACCGTGGAGCAATACTTGGTAAAGGTAGTGTAGGTAACCCTTCTTCCACTACTATTTCTGATGTATTGCTTGTTGAAGGTCTTAAACACAATCTACTTAGCATCAGTCAATTATGTGACAAAGGATATAATGTATCATTTTCAAAAGACTGTTGCAAAATTGTACATAATGATGATAAGAAGAGTATGTTTAATGGCCTGCGTGTGAACAATGTTTATATGCTTGACTTAAATGAAGTATCGTTAACAAGTGACAAATGCCTTGTAACAATGAGTGAAGATTCATGGTTATGGCATAGGCGTTTAGCACATGTTAATTTCGATTTACTAAATAAAGTAGTCTCAAAAGATCTAGTCCTAGGTCTCCCCAAAATAAAATTCACCAAGGATCACCTTTGTGATGCTTGTCAAAAAGGGAAGCAAACGAGGATCTCATTTAAATCCAAAAATATCGTTTCAACAACGAGACCTCTTGAGCTTCTTCATATGGATTTATTTGGGCCATCTAGGATTAAAAGTCTAGGAGGAAACTATTACGGTTTCGTAATAGTGGACGACTTTTCTCGATTTTGTTGGACTATTTTCTTAGTAAGCAAGAGCGATACGTTCGCCGCCTTTGAAAGATTTGCTAAGCTTTCCCAAAATAAACTAAATACAAACATTGTTGCAATTAGAAGCGATCATGGGGGTGAGTTTGAAAATCACTTATTTGAAGAATATTGCGGTAACCATGGTATTGATCATAACTTCTACGCTCCACGTACTCCTCAACAAAATGGGGTTGTGGAGCGTAAAAATCGAATTTTGGAAGAATTGGGAAGAACAATGATCAACGAAAGTGGCTTACCGAAATATTTTTGGGCCGACGCCATTAGTACGGCTTGTTATGTTCTGAATAGGGTGCTCATTCGCCCCATTCTAAACAAAACACCGTATGAACTTTTAAAAGGGCGAAAGCCAAATGTTTCTCACTTACATGTTTTTGGTTGCAAATGTTTTGTATTGAACAATGGAAAGGAAAACTGGGAAAATTCGATTCCAAGGCCGACGAAGGTATCTTCCTCGGATACTCTCAATCTAGCAAAGCATATAGAATATACAACAAACAATTACTTGCTGTAGAAGAGTCTGTACATGTCACTTTTGATGAATCCAATCCGAGAAACGTCGGAAAGGGTAGTGTTTTTCATGGTGCAGGTACATCTACCGAAGACATACTCAAAGGTGGCGAGCCGGGGATTGATCAACCCGACATAGTCAAAATTGAGGAGGACAAAGATGTACACCATGAGGAAACTGAGGTAGTTCATCCGCCTTCAAACGATGATCTCCCTCAAGCTTGGAAGTCTTCCAAAGACCATCCAATCGACAACATTCTCGGAGATATCTCAAAGGGTGTTACAACTCGATCTAAGCTAAGTAATTTCTGTTATCACTTCGCTTTCGTTTCGCAAATGGAACCTAAAAACCCTAAAGAAGCCCTACTCGATGAACACTGGTTTTTGTCAATGCAGGAGGAACTTAATCAGTTCACCAGAAATGAGGTTTGGGACCTTGTCCCTCCTCCGCAAGATCATCGAGTAATCGGCACCCGGTGGGTGTTTAGGAACAAGCTGGACGAAAACAGGGTAATAACCCGTAATAAGGCGTGTTTAGTCGCGCAAGGGTATAACCAAGAGGAAGGCATCGACTATGAGGAAACTTATGCGCCGGTTGCCCGACTCGAGGCTATACGCCTTCTCCTTGCCTTCGCTTGTGCGAAAGACTTTAAGCTATTCCAAATGGATGTCAAGAGTGCGTTCCTTAACGGTCACATAAATGAAGAGGTTTATGTCGCACAACCTCCGGGTTTCGAATCCCATGAGTATCCTGATCATGTTTATAAACTAAAAAGGGCTTTGTATGGCCTCAAACAAGCTCCTAGAGCTTGGTATGAGAGACTAAGCAAATTCTTACTCGATCAAGGTTACTCAACAGGAAAGGTTGACACAACCCTCTTCATTAAACGTCAAGGAAAGCATTTGATATTAGTGCAAATTTATGTAGATGATATCATATTTGGGTCTACTAACATGAATCTTGTGAGAGAGTTTTCAGACCTTATGCAGGGCGAATTCGAGATGAGTATGATGGGGGAGCTCACATACTTTCTCGGTTTGCAAATTAAACAGCTCAAAGAAGGAACTTTCGTGAGCCAGACAAAGTACTGTTTGGACCTTATCAAGAGATTTGACATGGCAAAAGCTAAGGCCATAGACACTCCCATGCCTACTTGTACAAACTTGGACAAAGATGAAGACGGTAAGGAAGTAGATGTAAAACGGTATAGAGCACAAGCTTACTGTTCACCAAGTCACTCCGGCATCGAGGTGATACTGTTCCTCTCTCTCTTTCTCTCTGCAAAGTCTCATGGTTAAAATAGTTATACCTCATAATGATAGTGTATATACATGCATGATGTATCTCTTTGGATGTTTATTGCTTTATGGCATGTTAATTATACATCAAACCTGTCAACACATGTACAAAACAGTGAAAAACTGAAATTCTGACTGTATGAGTCGACCGCAGCAGGGCTATGGTCGACGCACACTTAATATTTTCTGTATTTTCTCAAAAATCAAACAGTATGCGTCGAAGCATGCAGAGGTATGGTCGACGCATCGCTCGAAAATTTTGTTTTTCTGCAGAAAAATTTAAATCTTTTCATGCATCTCCATTCAAAAATCATCATTAAGTGTGCATTTACATTCCATCACCTTTCAAACTACCTGTAGCACCTCAAATTTGCACCCTACCATTGTACATACATTTTCATCAATAGGTCATTAACATAACATAGTCCATTGCATAACATTGCATTGCCTTTTGCCCAAGTGCAAGTTCTTCAGACAGATTAGGTCAAACTGGTCAGGAGATCAGGTCAAACAAGCAAGCATGTGCTATTTTCATTGAGACAAAGCCCTAAGGTTGGTTATCAAGTTTATGTGATTATGTGATCATTTTGAAGTGGTTTGGCCCAAGATTGGATGATCAAAGCTCAACAGTCAAGCTGAATTTCTTCAGAAAACCTAGAAAGTCAACTGCGGTCAACTGTGGTCAACTATGCCTGATTTTATGGATTGGAAGGTATGAGATGGTTTGAAAGGCCTCATTCATGTCCATATAAGTCTCATTTGACATATCAAAGACCAAGGTTGAAGAATTGGAGGTCAGACAAGAAGTTTCCTAAAATGGCAGGTGACCTATAATTTCAACTGCCCAAAATGGAAAGTTTTGCTCCTCAAAATTACTTCATCATACAAGCTTCAAATGGAATTTTGTCCAACATGAAAGTTGAAGATATTGTTCTCACCTTTCTAAAATGTCCAAGAACATGAAATTCCCATGTGTGGTTGGCAAGATATGGTCCATTCATTTTCAGAAAATGCCTAAATTCAAAGTGCCATAACTTTCACATGGAAAGGCCAATTTGAGTGATCTTTCTTTGAGCAAACCACATTTAACATGAACTTTCATGGTGAATTATCACATTTCATCAAAAATCATCATAGCAAAAGTCCATTTTTCAAGTGTTCATTTTGCATTTTAGTGTGAAAAAAGGTGATTTTCCAAAATGCAAGTCATATGCACTTGGGACCAATTGCAACACATCCAAAATGTCATTTAGAACTTGCTTGGACTGTTTTTAGACTGATACATTGGCTGCACAAGGGAAAAGGCATTTTGGCCAAAAATCATAAAAATGCATTTTGCACTAATCATTCCAATTTGCCTAATTGAGATTAACAAGTGGATTAGTGTGAGGTATAAAGTCTTAATTGTAACAGAAACAGATAATCACAATCACAATTCTCAGATCCAATTCCAAAAATTCACCAAAATCTCAAATTCTCTCAAAAGTTCATCACACTCTTTTTCAACTTTTCTTTGAATTGCTTGATCCTTTTCGTGTTCTCTTGTGATAATCATCATCAAGAGGTGCTATTGTAGATCTGTTTCATCAAATCCTGGCCGAAACCCGCAGCAATTGTAACTGTTGAATCAAGATTCTTCACATGGCAGTTGCAAAATTCGGTGGATCCAAGCATTGTTGAGCTGAAGTATTGACTCTATTCATCTTTATCATCATCAAGCATCACCTGTTTCGCCATTTCACGCCTGGATTCGCACGAAATCACCAGCTGCTCACTCATAAGGTTAGATTTCAATCTTCACCATTGCTGGAATTGAGATATGGTTATCGTAGATTGTAGTTTGTAGAGCATGATGCAGCTTGTGGTTTTGAAAATCGTTGAGAATCGCATGAGAAATCTGGATTTGAAGTTTTATGTTCCAACTTTATTTTGATCGATTCGTTCAGTACGTTAGGATTTAGATAATTTCATGTGGATATTATGCTTGTGCTTGCTTAGACGGTTCTATCCATGTATGATTTGTTGATTTTGGTTAAAATTTGTTCAACGCGAATTTTCTGGAATTTTTCTTGACGAACCTGATGAAGAAGACGGCCAAACGCGTGTTTGATCTGCATTGGCCTGGATTCGTTTCAAAATTATTGTTTACCGCCATTTCCAGCGAATCATGCGTTGCCACGCAATTTATTTAAACGCCGCGTTTTGGTTCTGGCCAGGCATAATTACAAGTTTGCCACTGAGCGCCATTTTTTCATTTAAAGGTTTAAATAAAAATTTCATTTCATCATATAACTTCAAAAAATCATAATCAATTCATTTTTTATCCAAATTGGATGGGAATTTTTGTGTTGATCTCCAAATTTTCTCTAGTTTTTTTTAGGTATGATAATCAAAGTTGTGCCTGGTGATTTTTTGACTTTGCTTAATGCCTTTGATCATGTATGCATTTGATGTAGGTTTCACCATTTCCTTCATGAAATCTTGATGCCTTAGCCAAAATGATTGAAATTTTACATGGCTATTCTTGACTCTTTCGTGGTGATTTTGATGTATAGTTTGCTAATTTTGAGTTCCTGGTTTGATAGATATGATGTGATGAAGTTGAGTGTGACAATTTGTGTCACACTATGTTATGCCAACTTCATGAATTTTGTTTCCCTGCTTATGCTTTTCCATTTGCTCCCAGTTTTTGCATGAGATACCATATGTATGTCTAGTTTCACCATGATTTTTTGTAGGATTTGTTGAGCCATTTCCTATTTGATTGGGATTTTTGTTTGCTGTTTAGTCATTTTTAGGGTTTTCTTGAGTGATTAATTTACATGCTTTGTGAAATGTTCATACCTTATCATATGAAGATGAAATTTGGTGGAGTGGTTATTAACATATCTAACTTCATGTTGGATTTGGTCCCATTCATTTCTCATTTGTTTTCACTGTTTTACATTTGCTTGAAATTGACACATGCTTTGTGACCTAGTTTGGATTGATTTTTGCATGTCCTGACTTGTTGAATTTAATTTCCCTACTTCCCCTTGTCCAAATAGCATGAAATTTTATATGAAGCTCATTGAATGTGTACTGTTTAGGCTGGAATTTTTGTGGAATTTATTGAGCTGTTTTGGTATTTGTTTGACTGTGATCATTCTGTTTGCTCATATGTGGTTCACACTTGCCTAGTTTGACTTAAATTGGGCATGAAATAAATTTGGTGCATAGTTTTAATGTGAGACCAATTGGATTCTCTTCTTAATTGATTTATCTTGGTTTTGATCATTTTTCACTTGCTGTTTTGGATTTTTCATCTCCTTTTGGCCCTAGTCTTGGACTAGTGGCTTGTGATCTCACTTTTGAGTTATGTTTCAGGTTAATAGCACAAATGGCCTATGCTGGATGATGTGCCTCCATTGGAGTTGACTTGTGACTTGTATATGGCTAATTTTGGCTTTGTTTTGCAGGATTTGATATTTGAGTTTGAGCCTTAGTGGCTTGCACCTTGTGCATTGGCTTGTATTTGTCTGTATATAGCTAATTGTGAACCATTTACTGTTTGGTTTTGTGATTGGTATACTGATTGTATTTGATTGATTTCAGGTACATTAGTTGCTAATATTGCTTTGCTTTGCTTGATAAGCAATTTGCACTGAGGTATAACATTCTTGTCTCCATGTAGTCTGGAAGACCTGGCCTGTTACTTGGCCAGGCACCTGTCTGAAGTCCTCCTTAAGAGGCGATGTTTGTGCTTGTTTACTTTTGTCCCCAAGCAGGTAAAGACCTCTATGAGGCAATTGGCGGATATAAGAGATATGCAATCTATCTCCCGCTATTCTGTTGAGTCGTCCCTCTGCTCACACCAATGTGTTGATGCATTGGGATACAAACCCAAGATCTTGTACTGTTGTACAGTTGTGTCAGAGTCTTAAGTGTAGAAGGGTTCCCACTTTCTGGACCCACACTTCTTTGTCTAAAGCTCTCCCTGGCCAGGGATAAGAGCTGTGAAGTCTCATCTTCACTCACCTTTCATCTGCTTCACCTTGGCTCTCAATGTCAAGGTTAAGAGCAAAACTCACCCTGTACAGTTGGCTTGCTCTTGCAGCCCCACCCTTGTTTGAGCCCCACTTGTGTGTATATAGTGTGTGCTACTTATGAATGCTTTGTTTGCTATTGCTTGTGCTTTAGGATAGGCTTGCTTCCTGTGCAAGTTAGCTAGAAACCTTAACTTAGGGATGACCTTGCATGATAACATCTAGGCTCGAGTCGTAGTCTCCCTAGTTGTGTCTCCCTATGTTATCTGGTTAGGCTAGTCCTGTGTCCCTGCGTAGGGGAACTACGTCGCCCTGATCCTCATACCAGATGAGGTACGTAGGCAGGAGATGAGCAGATCTCTCCGGGCGCCTGTTTTGTTTTGTTTTGCGTGTGTCAGGAGATGGATGTAAGACCAGCGATTGGCTTTCCGTATCCTCTTGTTGTGTGCTTGGAAGCTGATATAAGTCCAGCTATTGGCATTCGGGTTCCAGTGTGGGTGCGTTTTGGTTCGGAAGCTGATGTAAGTCCAGCGATTGGCATTCGGGTTCCATGTTTGCCCGTGTTTGTGTGGTTTTATTTGGTGTGCGTGTTAGCCGAGCTACGAATGCTCTGATTCTCCTTCGTCCAAAGGAGATACGTATGCATAGGATGCGATATCCTAGCGAGCATGTGTCGTTCCCCAGTCCAAACTACTTAGACTCTGATGTCTATGCCTGATAGACTAAGTAGGCCCAGGATGCGATATCCTGCCGAGTCAGTCTCGTTTGTTTTCTTGTGTCTCTTTCAGCCAGTGTGTGTGTATGAGCAGTGTTTTAGCAACCATTTTCCTTCCTATTGTGCGTGGATCCCGTCGAGTACGACGGATGCGTAGGGGTGCTAATACCTTCCCTTCGCATAACCGACTCCCGATCCCATTCTCTTTGGTCGCGAGACCATGCTTTTTCCAGGTTTACTCTGAGCGTTTCCTTTCCCTCTTTTGGGATAAATAACGCACGGTGGCGGCTCTGTTGTTCTTGTTTCCCGCCGGTTTTTCGCGTAATGCGACAGCTGGCGACTCTGCTGGGGACATAAGAGAAGTTGACCTCTTGCTGGTCCATCTTCCCCGAGCGAGTCTCTCCTAGCGTTCTCTAGGTTAGGGCTTTGGTTGCTTTTTGCTGTGTTATTTATTGCATTCATTGTTTATTGTTGGCATTTATTGTTTGCATTCATATTCATCTGCTGGTTGTATTGTGTTTCCTTGTTTGGGGTGGGAGTTACTCGAGGTAAAAGGCCCAATACCCAGGCTATGAGTGAAATCTAGGAAACCTAGGAATAGAGTGATTCATGGGAAGCGGGTGGTATGCGCCACCTAGCGGAACATTGATATCACAAGCAGTTCAGACTCTGATGGGGTATTATCGGTGCATACATCGGGTGTGCACAGGATGATATTCTTGAAAGGGTTGTTTATCCTGCGTTTCTCTCGACCTTACCCTGGCCTAGATGACACCCGTGAGTGGGGAGGGAATGATCATTTTTACAAGTACTGTAGCTGACTTGTTGGTGACTTGTTGGTGACTCTGGGTACTATTGGTGACTGTGAATTATGGACATTTTTTTCTGGGACGCCAGAGTTCTGTCCGTGGTTTATCAGCGGGTTCCGTTTATTTCGGATCCCCGGGTTGAATTGAGAGTACCTGTTCAGAGGATCTGGCTGTCGTCCGTTCAGTGGACGTTTCTGTGATAGTGATGTAATCTCCAGTTCCGTTTATTTCGGAACTCCCCAAGTCGGATTTATGGTGACTCAGTTGACTGTGACTGGTTCAGAGAATGGGTCTTCAGATGACTTGGTGGCACAGTGACCTGCATTCATGCATTTGCATTATCTCATTTGCATTCATCTGCATTTAACCCATGTCTGTCCGTACTCAGGGTCCATTTTTGATTAAGATTCTGGTTGAGAGACATCCAGATGTCAGAATGTTATTGATGAAAAATTATCTGTCTCAGTGATGCTAGAATCAAAGGACGGAATATTCCTGGTACGGATAGACATTGCATGTGTGAGTCATACTAACCCATTTGCTGTTTTGTAGGTATTAACCGGTGCGCATAGCTCGTCTGCTCAGATATCCTGCTGGGGGCAACAAATCCAAACTGATGGATCCTCCCAACGCCGACATCCTTGAACTGAAAGAGATGGTGAGAGAGTTGCTCGGTGTTGTGCAAGGGCTTGCCTTGGGGCAGAAAGCCATGGCCGAGAGATTGGAAAGGATTGAGGGCTGGATGATCAAGGAGAAAGTTCAAGGAAAAGCTCCATCATCCGAAGTGACAAATCCCTCTGACTCTGTAGCCAAGAAACCCTCTGACAGTGGTCCGTTTAAGAAGGAGGTTGAGTCAGTTGATATGCCGGTAAAAAGGGAACGCAGTCAGGATCGTTATCACCCTTATGCTGCCACTGTAACCACTCCTGTTGGTAATACACCTGCTCCATAGCAACAACCACCACCTCAACAGAAAGCACCAAGAGCTAGGAGCCAGGTGAAGAAGAAGAAGGAGGATCGTCAGTTTGAGGAACCACCTGTGACTTACACCCTTCTGTTCAAGAGATTGAGGGATTTGGGGTTAGTCCGGCCAAGGATTTTGATTCCCATAGCACAACAGAAGAGGCCTGCACACTATGATGAGAATGCCAGGTGTGAGTTCCATTCTGAGGCACCCGGACACAGTATTGAGGGTTGTAGAGCTTTCAAGCATGTCGTCCAGGACATGGTGGACTCTAAAGCTATCATCTTGGCACAGGTAATGAATGGCGATGTCAACCCCGTACCCAGGCAGGGTCCTGTAAAAGTGAAGATGGTGAAAAAGGACAAGAGAGGAATGGGGGTGACTGAGGAAGATCAGTTAAAGGTTCCAGTGGCTGTGGTCCCAAAACCTCTAATGCAGGATGGAGTTTTCCCTGTCGGTGATAATTGTTGTGCGGCCGTCGCCACCGAGGGGTGTGTATTGATGGGGGATACGACCCAAAGGATGATGGAAGCGGAAATGGACAGTGAAAAATTTGAAACACCCAGTCAAGCAATCGAAACCGTCAAGGTGGAGAATGCTGTTGTTACTGAGAAGGAGAAGAAGTTGTCCATTTCTTCTTATAAGCAAGCCTTAGAAGTGGTGAAGAACAAAGAGGCTCGAGGCTAGGGAAGGATCATTGACATAGTGGTAAAGGCAGACATGTTCGGGATTGGTTATCCAGATCAAGAGTCGTCTAGATCAAACAGAGGATGTCGTCCGCCGTACATCTTTGTCAGTGCAGGAATGCTGGATTCTGATCATGCTTGTTCAATGAGTGAAGAGACCGACCGTGACCGCGAGCTCGAGTTGTGGATAAAGTCGTGCGTACCAGGCAATTGGAAGGCCTCCGAAATCACCACTGTCACTCATCCTGAGATGTAGGATTTCTGGTTTTATTTTGTTTGCATGAAAGCCATACGTTTTGCCCGAAACGTAATGGTCCATTGTAAGGGCCATCTCATGTGTTTCATTGTGCTACATTTTGCATCAGTAATAAATGGATGTTTTGTGATTAAAGCGGTGTTCCCTGTTTTTCACTTTTTTGCAGTTTTAAAAAAAAAAATGGCAATGTTTTTATTCTCTTTCTTTTTTATTCATTTGGTTCCGACCTCAAAAGTGATTACCATCCTGATCTCATCGATAACAATTTGGTTACACCTCTGTATGACTTCGAGAATCCGATCTATCATACCGAAGAAGAAGGCGAAGAAGATTGTGATCTGCTAGAAGTAGCCAGGTTGTTGAAACAAGAGGAGAAGGTGATTAAACCGCACGAGGAGAAGGTCAAGACTGTTCTCCAGAGAAGCGGAAGTCGGCGCCGAAAAAGATGAGGAAGAGAGAATTTGTATGGACCCTCAAGATGTGAACAGAGCTAATCTGAAAGATGAATTCCCGGTACTTCACAATGAGGTATTGGTTGATTATATAGCTCAGGTCTCAGTGTTTATCTTCATGGATGGCTTCTGGCCAAAACCAAGTGGAATTGTCGCCAGATGATATGGAGTAAACAATGTCCATCACACCAAAGAGTACCTTCTTGTTATAGGATGAAGAAGAAGGCCGGTGCCACGGATCAAAGGGCTACGGTGACTTTGTTTCATGATATGACTCATCGTGAAAGCGAATGCCATGCTGATGACATGATGGCAAAGTCCCAAGCAGAAGAAGGGCATCCGGTGGACTTGAACAAGTTGTTTGACCGGTTTGAGATAACTCATACTGTTGAGTTCCAAATCAGTGCACTTATGGAGTGCTGTTCGTCAAGCTACCGAGGCTTGTTGTGAGCAAATAAAAGGAATCGAGGTCGATCCTGCACAAAAAAAAATACAAGAAACGCCTGAACCGAAAACGAAAAGAGATCAAATGGTCAGGTGGAATGATGACTGCCAAGGGGCATGGAAAGATAAAAGAATGAGTAGCAGGAACCTCCGATTCTAATGCCTCCTGTGGAAGGAATAAATGTTGATTTGGTACTTGACAGTCCTCAAGGGGTCTATGAGGTGTGTATTGGGTCAGCATGACGAGTCTTGTCGAAAAGAGCATGCAATTTACCTAAGCAAAAAGTTTATCGACTGTGAAACAATACACTCACTATTCGAGAAAACTTGATGTACTTTGGCATAGGCTGCTCGCCGACTGAGACAGTGTGTGCTGGTTCATACCACCTTGTGGATGTCCAAAATGGATCTGATCAAGTATGTGCTTGAGAAGTCAGCATGGACCGGACGGGTTGCGAGAGGGCAAATGGCGTCGACTGAATACGATATTCAGCACACCTCCCAGAAAGCAGTCAAGAGGAGTACTGTAGGATTATCCCAGCAACTCATTGATGATTCTCAACCAAGGAAATCTGAAGTCCCTGATGAGGACATCTCGAGGTACTCGAATCGAAAGATCGAGAGTGACCGATCCTGGAGGAGGGGCTTGACCCTGAATCCGAACGGATTCTGATGTCTGATGGGGAGAGTTTAAAGTGAGTGAGCTAGTGCTTCCCCGATAACACTTGAATGCACCAACGATGGTGGCTGAGTACGAAGTTGGTATCCTGAGTGTCGTACTTCGGTACGTGCGTCTACTGGGGGCAACGCCTTTCTCACTCAAGCATGAGATGAAGGTTGTACTACCATTTGAGACTTAGGTTTCGTCATGGGGTCCCGTTGGACGTAAACTTGAAAAAGGATGAGTGGATGAGGACTCAGTATGACACGTTGAGCCTGACCGAGGAGAAAAGGGCTGACAGTTACTTGTCATGGGGCAGTTGTACCCAAGGAATGAAGCGTGTTAGTAACCGAGACGTGTGACCTCGTGCGTACCACGTGAGAGGGCTGGTATTGAAAAGGATCCTTCCTCCTCGACGATCGTAGGGGCAAGTGGACACCCAATCATGAATCCCCAGCATGGTCAAGAAGGCTTTCTCCGACAGAGCTTTGTTCCTGACGACCATGAGTGGCGAGGATTTTCCATCCCCTGCAGATGCGGACGCAGTTAGAAAATACTTCTTGAAAAAGAGACCCGCTGGACAAAAAGAACAACAGAGTCCAGGAAAAAAGGGCATCCCGGCGAACCAAGAAAAAGAGAAAAGGTTCGGGCAAAAGTTAGGGATGATAAAAGAAAAGAACTGTACACCTGGCAAGTCGAAAACCCCACAAGGGCGGCTTGGGCAAAAAAGGGTATCCCGGTGGACTGAAACCCGAAAGGGCGGTCCAGGCAAAAGAGGGATTGAAACGAACAACTGCGTCTAGCATGATCGTTTGTACTTTGGTTAAGACATCACGGCTAATCTCCGACAGAGATCGATCGGAAGCGTCTGGTTCAGAAGGCCGAAAGTGCGGAAAGTCTTGAGAACATATGGGGTGTAACCGAGTTGGAACCCGATGAGATCACGGTCTCACATTGCCATTAGGATAGATTTTTCCTTTTATGCGCAATCACCTCTTTCCAGGGTTTGCTTCCTGTGTGTTGCTCGATTCTGAGCCACCTTTTTGTTTCAGTCAATAAATGCGTTCAGTCAAATAGTTTTGTTTTTGTTTTCATTACCGCTTTGATTACGAAAACATCCGTTTATTTTGATAAGAATAGTTGCATTTTGAAACGTAGAGGTCCCTTCCGATGCATGCTTATAAGATTGAAATCTGGAAATCTTATTCGGAGGTTTGAGTGACCCAGATGTTGAAGTGTTGGCACGCCTGGGGCACGCTTTTATCTAACAATCTCTTGTGCAGGTGTTGTTAGATATCTTCATTCGCTGACAGGTGGTGATATGAAGCCCTTTGAAAAAAAAGAGAGATCCCCACAGAGTCCAACCAGGGGCAGAGGGATAGAAGAACAGTGAAAGGACGGTAAAGGATTACGACGACGATCCCTGAAAGCTAATCAAGAAGACTCTTCAAAGTCTGAGGACTGGAAAGTTGTATGAATCCCAGGAGTCCGATCCCCGTGGAGTACGGATGAGCCGGAAATACAAGGTGATGGATCAGAAGAGTTCAGATGAGCCTGGGAGTTTTCAGAAGTAGAAAGTCAACACTGTGGTAGGATGGTGAACACCAGTGTTCGACGAATCGAAGGGCGGCCCGTGACCGATAGGCCGTATTTCCCCGATGGGTTTGAGAGTGTCACCTCCCTAGCAGATTCGAGATCGGTGCCTCCTCAGCAAGCCTGAAGGTTACCATATCCCCAGCGGAGTTGTGATTGTTTTCCAAGTCTGAAGTTGTCCTCCCAGTAGAGGTTGTGTTGATGGTTTTCCCTCAGCAAGGTCCACAAGCGGATCGGGTTCGGCGAAGATCATCCCCGGTAGAGATAAGCATGGGTTGCCTCCCCTAGCAGGGTAATCTCCAAGCGGATCGGGTTCGATGGAGGTCATCCCCAGCGAGGTTTGTCTTTCCCCAGCAGGGTGTAAATTAACGTGGTAATGAGATCCTCAGCACAGTTCCTGGAGCTCCCCGGTGTTGTCTCTGGAGGAGACGTGTGTTTTATGCATTCATCATTTAGATAAGCATAGCATATTGCATCACTAGTGCGTAGCATTTCCATGATCATGGGGCATTGCGCTAAAAAAAACTCTCATGCATCTGCATTGCAAGCATATCCATTAGCCCTTAGCCGTGGTGACCGAGAAGGGATTGTTGGAAAGAGTTTAGCATCGCTTGGATCGATTTCAGAATTGGGTTCCCCAGCAGGGTCGAGAGAAGTGTTTCCCCAACAAGTGACTCTTTAGTTGAGTGGGTATCCCCAGCAGTGTTACTCCCAGAAGTTGGCAGCATCTTGCAAGATTGGGTCAATTCCCCTAGTAGATGTGGGTGTGTCTGATCTCTCCATGTAGAGTTGACCCCTTAAGCAGAAAGTGTCTGTCGTTTTCTTCTGCATTTCCCCACTGAGTTATATCCTCGTGGATGACGGTTGGTTCCGTTCCCTCCCCTTGGGATGGGTTTTCCCTATTGAGTTCTTTCCTCATTAGGATGTCTTGATTCAGTTTGCCTTTTCGGATCGATCCTGAATTGGCTTCCTTGTGGCTGTCTCTTGTGATTCCCTGTGGTATAAATGAATAGTTGCTCACTAACCGGCACTCATTCATCTTATCCTCAGCGGGGTTTGTTGGCCTCTACCTACAACCCGGTAGTTGTAAGTCCTATCTTTGTGGTTTTCTACCTACTCCTGGTAGTTGTAAAATCCCACTTTCACCCCCTAGCAGAGGTAACCTTTGTGGTTCATTCTGATTGTTGGCGGATTTTGCGGTCTTCTACCTACTACCCGGTAGTTGTAAATCCTTTTTTCTCACTCTGTCTCTCAGCAAACTGTGTGTTGGCCTCTGCCTACAAACCAGCAGTTGTAAGTCCTATCTTTGCGGTCTTCTACCTACTAACCGGTAGATGTGAATCCTCTATTCTCCTTGTTGTGGAGTTAACCCTCTGTGCTCATCCTAGTTGATGACGGTTTCTGTTTCTGTGGTTTTCTGCCTACTAACCGGTAGATGTAATCCCCTCCTTGTGGTTATCATTATCCTGTCTCGGTATTGATATTCCTTTCACCTTCCGGATACTTGCTTCGATTAAGCAACTTTATCCCTTTTGATTGGTCATCTTTGCATACCTAGTCTGGTACCCCGATGCCTTTCTGTTCGGTCATTTATCCATCTAACAACCTACAACCCGGTTATGGATAATCTTCCATGCGAGTATGTTATCTACGTTTTGACGGCTATAGATAATATGTCTCATGCGCTCTTGGGTCGAAGTCGTCCTCCCCAGTTGAGTAAGATTCGTATTCCTTTGTTCGGAATCGAATGTCCATCCTTTAACAAGTTTGCTTGCGCTCTCTTCAGGATGATGTCGGTCGTTTATCCATCTAACAACCTACAACCCGGTTATGGATAATCTTCCATGCGAGTATGTTATCTACGTTTTGACGGCTATAGATAATGTATCTCATGCGCTCTTTGGTCAATCTTTTGATTGTTTTCACCAGCTGAGTAAGATTCGTATTCCTTGTGGAATCGAATGTCCATCCTTTAACAAGACTGCTTTTCTATCCCTCTTCGGGATGATGAGTGTTTTGGAACAAACCAATTCACGTTTGGTCGGTCACCCGTTTCATACCTACAACCCGGTATCCTTGGTGTTCCGTCCCGTTTGCTCGCTGTCGTGACCTTGATCCCCAGTGAGATCCCCTGCAAGTGTGTAGCCTTGCCCTGACATGTAGATGTCAGTGTCCTGTCAGCACCCGCGTGTGTTGTTTCTTTGGTGTCGGTAAACACCCTCTTTCGGTGCGTTCCCAGTCATGCGTATGGTCGAGTATTCTTTGGTGTCGGTAAACATCATCTTTCGATGTTCGTAACGTCGTCCTCCTTCCCTAGTGAAGTAGCTATCCTCCTCTCCGTTGGTGTCGATAAACGTCGAGTTTTTCCTATGCGTCTGTTGGCGTATAGTTGATATCTTTCCCCACAGGGTTGTCCCCAGTTGAACCTCCTCTCCGTTGGTGTCGATAAACGTCGAGTTTTTCCTATGCGTCCGTTGACGTATAGTTGCTTATTCCCCACAGATCATTTGGTAAGACCAGATGCTTCCCCTCAGAGTCTCCTCCTCTCCGTTGGTGTCGATAAACGTCGAGTTTTTCCTAGTCGTCCTATGATGTCTAGTTGTACCCCTTCCCCATGCGGATTTACCTCTCCGTTGGTTTCGATAAACGTCGAGTTTTTCTCATTCGTCCGATGACGTCTGATTGTATAACCTATTCCCAGTCATTCATTAATGTCTGGTTGATTCCCAGCCAGAATCCCCAGTAGACGTCCTATTCGGTTTCTGATTGTGGTGCCTTTCCCTCGTGAAGTGGCTTTCTCCTTCTCCGTTGGTGTCGATAAACGTCGAGCTTCTCCCTTTCGTCCTATGACGTCTGGTCGAGTCTTCCCAGTTCATCCGTCGTCCGTTGATGTCTGGTCTCCTTCTCCCTTGGTGTCGATAAACGTCGAGCTTCTCCCTTTCGTCCTATGACGTCTGGTCGAGTCTTCCCAGTTCATCCGTCGTCCGTTGATGTCTGGTTACCTCTCCGTTGGTCTTGGTAAACGTCGAGTTTTTCCTGGTCGTCCTCCAGTAGAGTTACCTCTCCGTTGGTTTTGGTAAACGTCGAGTTTTTCCCATGTCGTCCGTTGACGTATGGTTGTATCCCTTCCCAGTCATTCACTAATGCCTGGCTACCTCTCCGTTGGTCTTGGTAAACGTCGAGTTTTTCCTAGTTGTCCGTTGGCATCTAGTTGTGATGCCCTTTCCCATTCATCGTGGTGAGATGTCTGGATGTGACTGTACCTTTGAGAAGAAAAAGAATCAGAAGAAAATCAAAAAAACCCAACAATAAATATCAGATCCCAGTGGACGTTTCCGTTGGTGATTCCCAGCAGTGTGCAAATTCTACGGTTCTTGGTATTCAATCCCTGTTTACCCTGAAAGTCTGACAGCCGTTGCTCTCATCCATTCGGGTTCCTAGTTGATTGAATAGGGGCAGCTGTAGCACCTCAAATTTGCACCCTACCATTGTACATACATTTTCATCATTAGGTCATTAACATAACATAGTCCATTGCATAACATTGCATTGCCTTTTGCCCAAGTGCAAGTTCTTCAGACAGATTAGGTCAAACTGGTCAGGAGATCAGGTCAAACAAGGACTCTTTTTTAACTTTTCTTTGAATTGCTTGATCCTTTTCGTGTTCTCTTGTGATAATCATCATCAAGAGGTGCTATTGCAGATCTGTTTCATCAAATCCTGGCCAAGACCCGCAGCAATTGTAACTGTTGAAACAAGATTCTTCACATGCCAGTTGCAAAATTTGGTGGATCCAAGCATTGTTGAGCTGAAGTATTGACTCTATTCATCATTATCATCATCAAGCATCACCTGTTTCGCCATTTCACGCCTGGATTCGCACGAAATCACCAGCTGCTCACTCATAAGGTTAGATTTCAATCTTCACCATTGCTGGAATTGAGATATGGTTATCGTAGATTGTAGTTTGTAGAGCATGATGCAGCTTGTGGTTTTGAAAATCGTTGAGAATCGCATGAGAAATCTGGATTTGAAGTTTTATGTTCCAACTTTATTTTGATCGATTCGTTCAGTACGTTAGGATTTAGATAATTTCATGTGGATATTATGCTTGTGCTTGCTTAGACGTTTCTATCCATGTTTGATTTGTTGATTTTGGTTAAAATTTGTTCAACGCGAATTTTCTGGAATTTTTCTTGACGAACCTGATGAAGAAGACGGCCAAACGCATGTTTGATCTGCATTGGCCTGGCTTCGTTTCAAAATTATTGTTTACCGCCGTTTCCAGCGAATCATGCATTGCCACACAATTTATTTAAACGCCGCGTTTTGGTTCTGGCCAGGCATAATTACAAGTTTGCCACTGAGCGCCATTTTTTCATTTAAAGGTTTAAATAAAAATTTCATTTCATCACATAACTTCAAAAAATCATAATCAATTCATTTTTTATCCAAATTGGATGGGAATTTTTGTGTTGATCTCCAAATTTTCTCTAGTTTGTTTTAGGTATGATAGTCAAAGTTGTGCCTGGTGATTTTTTGACTTTGCTTAATGCCTTTGATCATGTATGCATTTGATGTAGGTTTCACCATTTCCTTCATGAAATCTTGATGCCTTAGCCAAAATGATTGAAATTTTACATGGCTATTCTTGACTCTTTCCTGGTGATTTTGATGTATAGTTTGCTAATTTTGAGTTCCTGGTTTGATAGATATGATGTGATCAAGTTGAGTGTGACAATTTGTGTCACACTATGTTATGCCAACTTCATGAATTTTGTTTCCCTGCTTATGCTTTGCCATTTGCTCCCAATTTTTGCATGAGATACCATATGTATGTCTAGTTTCACCATGATTTTTTGTAGGATTTGTTGAGCCATTTCCTATTTGATTGGGATTTTTGTTTGCTGTTTAGTCATTTTTAGGGTTTTCTTGAGTGATTAATTTACATGCTTTGTGAAATGTTCATACCTTATCATATGAAGATGAAATTTGGTGGAGTGGTTATTAAAATATCTAACTTCATGTTGGATTTGGTCCCATTCATTTCTCATTTGTTTTCACTGTTTTACATTTGCTTGAAATTGACACATGCTTTGTGACCTAGTTTGGATTGATTTTTGCATGTCCTGACTTGTTGAATTTAATTTCCCTACTTCCCCTTGTCCAAATAGCATGAAATTTTATATGAAGCTCATTGAATGTGTACTGTTTAGGCTGGAATTTTTGTGGAATTTATTGAGCTGTTTTGGTATTTGTTTGACTGTGATCATTCTGTTTGCTCATATGTGGTTCACACTTGCCTAGTTTGACTTAAATTGGGCATGAAATAAATTTGGTGCATAGTTTTAATGTGAGACCAATTGGATTCTCTTCTTAATTGATTTATCTTGGTTTTGATCATTTTTCACTTGCTGTTTTGGATTTTTCATCTCCTTTTGGCCCTAGTCTTGGACTAGTGGCTTGTGATCTCACTTTTGAGTTATGTTTCAGGTTAATAGCACAAATGGCCTATGCTGGATGATGTGCCTCCATTGGAGTTGACTTGTGACTTGTATATGGCTAATTTTGGCTTTGTTTTGCAGGATTTGATATTTGAGTTTGAGCCTTAGTGGCTTGCACCTTGTGCATTGGCTTGTATTTGTCTGTATATAGCTAATTGTGAACCATTTACTGTTTGGTTTTGTGATTGGTATACTGATTGTATTTGATTGATTTCAGGTACATTAGTTGCTAATATTGCTTTGCTTTGCTTGATAAGCAATTTGCACTGAGGTATAACATTCTTGTCTCCATGTAGTCTGGAAGACCTGGCCTGTTACTTGGCCAGGCACCTGTCTGAAGTCCTCCTTAAGAGGCGATGTTTGTGCTTGTTTACTTTTGTCCCCAAGCAGGTAAAGACCTCTATGAGGCAATTGGCGGATATAAGAGATATGCAATCTATCTCCCGCTATTCTGTTGAGTCGTCCCTCTGCTCACACCAATGTGTTGATGCATTGGGATACAAACCCAAGATCTTGTACTGTTGTACAGTTGTGTCAGAGTCTTAAGTGTAGAAGGGTTCCCACTTTCTGGACCCACACTTCTTTGTCTAAAGCTCTCCCTGGCCAGGGATAAGAGCTGTGAAGTCTCATCTTCACTCACCTTTCATCTGCTTCACCTTGGCTCTCAATGTCAAGGTTAAGAGCAAAACTCACCCTGTACAGTTGGCTTGCTCTTGCAGCCCCACCCTTGTTTGAGCCCCACTTGTGTGTATATAGTGTGTGCTACTTATGAATGCTTTGTTTGCTATTGCTTGTGCTTTAGGATAGGCTTGCTTCCTGTGCAAGTTAGCTAGAAACCTTAACTTAGGGATGACCTTGCATGATAACATCTAGGCTCGAGTCGTAGTCTCCCTAGTTGTGTCTCCCTATGTTATCTGGTTAGGCTAGTCCTGTGTCCCTGCGTAGGGGAACTACGTCGCCCTGATCCTCATACCAGATGAGGTACGTAGGCAGGAGATGAGCAGATCTCTCTGGGCGCCTGTTTTGTTTTGTTTTGCGTGTGTTAGGAGATGGATGTAAGACCAGCGATTGGCTTTCCGTATCCTCTTGTTGTGTGCTTGGAAGCTGATATAAGTCCAGCTATTGGCATTCGGGTTCCAGTGTGGGTGCGTTTTGGTTCGGAAGCTGATGTAAGTCCAGCGATTGGCATTCGGGTTCCATGTTTGCCCGTGTTTGTGTGGTTTTATTTGGTGTGCGTGTTAGCCGAGCTACGAATGCTCTGATTCTCCTTCGTCCAAAGGAGATACGTATGCATAGGATGCGATATCCTAGCGAGCATGTGTCGTTCCCCAGTCCGAACTACTTAGACTCTGATGTCTATGCCTGATAGACTAAGTAGGCCCAGGATGCGATATCCTGCCGAGTTAGTCTCGTTTGTTTTCTTGTGTCTCTTTCAGCCAGTGTGTGTGTATGAGCAGTGTTTTAGCAACCATTTTCCTTCCTATTGTGCGTGGATCCCGTCGAGTACGACGGATGCATAGGGGTGCTAATACCTTCCCTTCGCATAACCGACTCCCGATCCCATTCTCTTTGGTCGCGAGACCATGCTTTTTCCAGGTTTACTCTGAGCGTTTCCTTTCCCTCTTTTGGGATAAATAACGCACAGTGGCGGCTCTGTTGTTCTTGTTTCCCGCCGGTTTTTCGCGTAATGCGACACTACCCACTACCTTGTAACCTGCATCTACCTAGTGGCTATTGTCCCTTGATCTTTCATCTTCCCAAAACCCTAACCTTTCCTCTATAAATAGGGAAAAACCTCTCTCTAGCAAAATAACTCTCAAAACCCTTCACAAACCTTCACTCATACCCACACACACTAAGTTTCAAACCTGCTCAAATGGCTTCCACATCACGCAGACCTATCGGCAAGAGATCCCGGGAATCATCAGCCGCATCTCTACCCATTTCCGTTGTATCGCTTGTTCCACCAGCTCGCGTCGAATCCTTCAACAACGATATCAGCAAGAGAGGAGTTGTTCGACAACATGCGTTCTACAAGCTTACCGCAGAACGCATACACCTTGCAGAAATCATGGCTCTTCTACAGCATCAAGGCTTTGTCCACTTTTTGGAATGCAACACCAAATACAGCGAAGACTTAGTCAGAGTGTTCTACACCGGACTTCATAATAACTTTCGCGGGCACAAGTTTTACTCCAGAATCGGCACGGCAAAGGTATCATTTAAGTCAAATGTCTGGAACCAATATTTTGATATGTCATTGGATGATGCTGAAAATCCTCTAGCTGAGGTAACTGACTCCAACCAAATTGAAGGCTACGAGTTTAAGAGTGCATTAAATGACATGCTGAGACGACCATATCCTGATTAGATTATGAACAGTGACGCGTTCCCACGGACTGTCACTGCCGGCAAGCTGAAAACCGAAGAACGAATTCTTCAGTGGATTGTCTCACGCATTCTGCGACCAAAGAAGGGTGGCCTCTCCAGAGTCGAACAGGCTGAGGTTCATCTTATTTACATTCTGAAAAATAAGAAGAAAATCAATTGGCCCTACTACATTGCCAGTCGAATGTTCAGTCTACGTGATTCCGGACGAGAAACGGCTCTCGCTTATGGATCCTTCATTCAAGAGGTCCTTACTGCAGCCAACGTTAATCATCCGTCTTTCCCGTGTACTTCCATCTCATCTGACAAAGAGTTCAGCCCAAAAACTCTGTCTATGATGGGATATTTTTGGTGTGATGAGAGAAGACTGTACAAGTTTGTTCAAAGAGGATATGTCCCTGCGCCTGCTGCAGCAGATGATGACGGTGATGAAAGTGAAGAAGAAGAAGAAGATGAAGAGGAAAATGAAGAAGACGAAGCCGGAAACGCCTTTGATCACAATGGTGGAGATGATAGTCCTCCACCCGTTGACACTCACGACTACTCCGACTCCGCTTGGGTTCAGCAGTCACATTCAACTGAAGAAGATGTGCCTGTCTGGGGTGGCTGGGGTGAATGGCAACATACGGGCTGGTCAACTCAACGTCAATTCTACCAGCCGTATCACCAGGACGATGAAGAATCTCCTCCGTCTCCTCCACAGCACACAAACTCTTCAAAATTGTTGGATATGATGCGAAACATGCAGCTAGCTCAACAATCCTTCATGCAAACCCAGGATGAGCGCTATGCTCATACTAGCAGTCAAATTCAAGCCCAAAATGAGCGGCTCGACACCCTCTCTACAAGCTTGAATGACCGGTATGCAGACTTGGATCGGTCGGTCAACGGGAGTCTCAAGCATCTGAGCGGTGCTGCCGATTACCTATCAACTCTGGCTGACCCCAGCAGAAACCCAGGCATTTGTTACCATCCAGGACACCACCATTAGGACATAGACATTCACATGCACTTTGTAGTTTGATTGTTATTTTGGATGTATTCAGTTCTCTGTTTTGCTTGTTTATTTTCATGTGTAGTTCTTAATTAATGACTATTGCTCATAAATGATATAGGTGTGATATTATTATCTGTTTGTGTTATTTCCTGTGAAATTTCTTTGTTATGTTGAATAATCATTATGTGTCTCTTTTTGATGTTGTCAAAGGGGGAGAAAGTGTACAAAAGCAGGCAGCCAAAAATGTTCACAACTAACAGTCGGTTTCTGCAGATAGCCTTAGCTTACAAAAGAAAGGGGGAGTGTGCATTGCATAATGTGTTTGTCATACGGTGAACTGACTTTGTGTGTTTTTGCTTTGGAAAGCAAATGTCGCGGTTAGCAAGAGTCGCCACCGACTTTTCTTTTATCCAATAAGGAAAGGCGGAAAAGAACAGGAAAGACCTTGACTAGATTTTGGGTTCGGGAGGTACATTATACAAAGGGAAGGTGTTAGCACCCTTTGTATCCATGGTTATCCATGGGCTCTTAATTGCTTGATCACTTATGTTTTTCTTGTCGGAAAAAGTGTTTGTGACTAGCTTAGAAAATGTTTTGAAAAGAGAGTTTAACTTTGTAATGATTCTTGTACGAATGTATACAAAGTATTTATCTCGTTTAATTTTGAAAGCTGTTTAGAAAAATATAACTTGGCAATGATTCTAGTACGAATGTATACCAAGTGGTGATTTTCTAATAGATGTTTTGCAAAGTGTGAGGTGTGAAAAATATTTTAAGTTGTGAGTCAGCAATTAAGAGTTATACCTACCCAGGTCTTTATAGGTATTTCCTATCCTTATGAGGGTAAAACTGTCCTTACTATTGAGAAGTAAGTAGTCTTGTCTTTTGGATGTAAGGGACATCGTAGGGTCATCGATTGGTCATTGAAGGCAATATTTATAAGGATACCTTAGCATTCGAAAGGACGATCATCATTTAACCGTAGGCTACAGCGACGGACAAAATCATATATTCGCAGGCAGCATCCGAGGGACTATGATTTATCTTATAGGGACATGATGATTTAATCGAAGGGTCTTTGCTAAGTGTATCCCCACATTCGCGAGACATGACCGTAATACCGTAATACCGTAAGGCAACAAAGAGAGGTCCAAGATCACATATTCAAAGGCAATATTTTATAATCAATTAGGTAATTAGGATGAATCTCCAAAACATTTG
This sequence comes from Lathyrus oleraceus, assembly GCF_024323335.1. NCBI lineage: Eukaryota > Viridiplantae > Streptophyta > Magnoliopsida > Fabales > Fabaceae > Lathyrus > Lathyrus oleraceus. Next base: position 374,913,408 of record NC_066580.1, read on the forward strand.
TAATCAACTAGGTAATTAGGATGAATCTCCATAAGGGTATCCCACCAATAAAGTGGAATACCTAGCAAGCTACCTTCTGCGGGAGTATGTGAGCCCTTACAACATTCAGCAAACAGGTCAGAATACCAAATCAGGGTGCAATCGAGGGTTGCACCAAACCAACAGGAATCACAACAATAATAATGTCAGGTAAACCATGTCAGATTAGCAAAAATCAGAACAGAAAAGTCAGCGACTGTCACGTTCGCTGCTGCCTCGCCTAGCGAGGGCTTAGCGAACACTCGCTGCAGGTTCGCTTAGCGATGTGCTAGCGAACGGCTGCAGGTTTTGAATTTAAGAATAGTACGATTTCATCGAGCTCCAAACCCTATGGCATCCATTACAGAAATTACATGGTTAAACATTCAAGACATTCATGCATACTTAAATCCACATGCAAAAATTAAGATATTTTCATAAATTCAATCATAATGCCACATGTAAATTAAGAGCATAAAGCGGTAATGGTAGTGCAAACCTGTTTGCAATTGAATTGGCAGATCACTCTTAGTGTCGGATTGAGTTGGACGGAGGTAACCTTTGTGCAGATGAGTTGCCTTCAGTGTTTGCTTGGTTGCTTCTGTTAGGGTTTCCTTGCTAGGGTTTCTCTCCGTCTCCTTCTGTCCTGACTGATCTCCCTCCTTCTGAATGAGGCCTTGGTATTTATAATAGTTTTTGTGACCTGATGGGCTCAGAATGAAGCCCAAAATTTTTGGTATTCGCAAGCTTCGCTAGGCGAGTGGTGCAGCGAAGGATTCGCTAGGCGAATGATTTTGCTCGCCTAGCGAGCAAGCCATTTTAAGCCATTTTCTGGGTTTTGCCACCTGTGGGCTGGGTCTTTGTTCCTTTAAGATCAATGCCTTAAAAAATGAGTTGGAATGCCTTGAAAAATGTCTTGCAAGATTAACGGGCAAATTTTGGGGTATGACAACTGCCCCTGTTCAATATTCTTAAACCGAGAGAGTTAGAATGGTATGTATGCCATTCGTGGTCTGGAGGTGGAAGATTATTGAACACTTAGAATGCCCCAAAAATTTGCACTTGTTAATTAAAAGTTAGTCTTGATGGAGATGGGCTTAAAGATGCCATCCAGGGAGTTTGATGATGAGAGCTTCAGAGTGCGTCGTACATCAGACCAATTGGGAGACATGGGTGCCACACCGGGTCGTACGCTAGACCGTATAGTGAGTCATCCATTAGGTGATATTAGGGTGAGCTGAACCTGATAAGATAAGGATCCGAATGAGTCATACACTGCTGGGGATAAAGGATCAGAATGGATCATATGCTAGATCATATCTGAATTGCAGAATGAACCGTCCCTTAGGCGGGTGACTTTGCTGGGGATGAAAGATCAGAATGGATCGTACGTTAGATCGTATCTGAGTGGCAGAACGAGCCGTCCATTAGGCTGTATCTGGAGAAGTAAAGGTCAGAATGGATCGTACGCTAGATCGTATCTGAGTAGCAGAATGAGCCGTCCATCAGGCTGTATCTGAGATAAAAGGCAGTCGTACGCTAGACTACATTTCAGAATGGACCGTACGCTAGATCGTATCTGAGTAGCAGACTGATCCGTTCGTTAGGCTGTATCTGGAGAAGTAAAGGTCAAAATGGATCGTACGCTAGATCGTATCTGAGTAGCAGAATGAGCCGTCCATCAGGTTGTATCTGAGATAAAAAGGGGTAGTCATACGCTAGACTACACTTCAGAATGTACCGTATGCTAGGTAGTATCTGAGGGGATGAACATCCAAATGGGTCGTACGCTAGACCGTATTGGAACAGTTGAAGGAACCATACGTTAGGCTGAATCAGAATGAACCGTACGTTAGGCTATATTTGATAATATTTGTATATGTTGTATTTGCAATAAATGTCTGGGATGGGCTTAAAGATGCCACCATTAGGAGGATATCAGAGTGCTTGTCGGAATGGATGTTCATGTGGATTATATCTGAAAGATGTAAATGTAATCGCTAAAGATGTCCGTCTGAATGGATCTTTATTTTGATCGTATCCGGAGGATAATTAACCTGAAAAATAAAGTTAGCTTCATGCCATGTCATGATGCATGAGATGTTTTATGCTTCTGAAAATAAATACGAACAATGTATGCATGTGTATGCTGTGAAATGATGTAATGAATGAATTATGCGTCTGAAAAGTTCTTCAGGGGAAAATAAATCCCACTATTCTGGCCGGAGACACTTGTATTGATGACCCTTTCTTAGCTGGGGATACTTGATTTCTGTCTGACGGTAGAAATATTCAACAGAGTCCGGCTGGGGATGGAAGAGATGATCAGTCTGTCGGGTGATACCCATTTCTTCTGGGGAGTAACTGGTTTTTGCTGGGGAGAGGATTTGTAACTGGACTTGTTGGAAAGCATGGTTAGACCTTATCCTCGACCCTAAAGTCTTTTAGTAATTGTTATTGCTATTTTATGCATGTATTTTTGGTAAACATCAATCATGTTCAAACGCATATATTAATTCGAATTAAATCAATGGACGTTCATGCAAACAAAACAGAGAAAGTAAAACAAAGCATCTTTTTTGGAAATAAAATTGTATCGATTTTGAAAGAGGGCCTATGAACAGGCAATTTGAGTACAAGGAGACAGAAATCCTAGTAAGAGGAAATTGTCCAGAAAACAAAGAGAAAGCTATGCAAAAAAAGTCCTATTGATTTTAGTTCCACTACTGTCATTATGTCTTCAAGCCTCTCATCTCCTACTGTCGGATAAAAGTGATTAGCTTGTTCAGTCCTTTGAACTTGGGTGAAGCTGACTGAGAACGGGACATAGTCATACGCTTTAATCCTTAATTTTTGCCTGGACCGCCTTTTCAGGTTTTCAGTCCACCAGGATACCCTTTTTTGCCCAAGCCGCCTTTTCAGGTTTTCGACTTGCCGGGTGTACATTTTTATATGTTTATCCCTAATTTTTGCCCGAACCCTTTTGGTTCGCCGGGATGCCCTTACTTTTGCCTAGATATGTCGACCTAGCGGGTCTCTTTTATGCGTAGTATTTTTTAACTATGTCCGCGTTCACAGGATGCGGGAAATCTTCGCCATTCATTGTAGCAAGCATCATGGCTCCACCAGAGAATACCTTCTTAACTACAAATGGCCCTTCGTACGTGGGAGTCCATTTGCCTCTGGGATCACCTTGTGGTAGAATGATACACTTGATCACCAAGTCGCCAATTTGTTACACCTGTCTCTTGACCTTTTTGTTGAATGCCTGGGTCATGCGCTTCTGATATATCTTCCCATGACAAACAGCCGCAAGTCTCTTCTCATCAATCAAATTTATTTGATCGAGTCGAGTCTGAATCCACTCATCTTCATCTAGCCCGCCTCTTTCATGATTCTTAGAGAGGGAATCTGAACTTCCACTGGTAAAACAGCTTCCATTCCGTAGACCAAAGAGAAAGGAGTTGCCCCTATCGAAGTGCGTACTGAAGTGCGATAACCATGAAGGGCAAAGGGTAACATCTCATGCCAGTCTTTGTATGTTACTGTCATCTTTTGTATAATCTTCTTAATATTCTTATTAGCAACCTCCACGGCGCCATTCATCTTTGGCCGGTACGGAGAAGAGTTATGGTGTTTTATTTTGAACTGCGTGCAGAGTTCAGTAATCATCTTGTTGTTCAAATTGGTGCCATTATCAGTGATAACTCTTTTGGGGATGCCATATCGACAAATAAGACTATTCTTGATGAACCGTGCCACCACATTCTTGGTGACAGAAGCAAATGAGGCCGTCTCTACCCACTTTGTAAAGTAATCAATAGCAACAAGAATGAAACGATGTCCATTAGAAGCATTAGGTTTAATCTCTCCAATCATATCAATGCCCCACATTGCAAAGGGCCAAGGGGCTGTCAACACGTTTAATGGAGCAGGAGGCACATGTACTTTATCCGCATAGATCTGGCACTTGTGACAGGTTCTGGAGTGATGGTGGCAATCGGCTTCCATGGTAGACCAATAATACCCTGATCTCAGAATCTTCTTGGCCATTGTATGTCCACTAGAATGAGTCCCAAAAATACCGTCATGCATGTCTTCCATAATCGTTTCTGCTTCCTTTTTATCCACACAGCGAAGTAAAGTCGAATCATGATTACGTTTGTATAATACCCCATTACTCAAAAAGAATTTAGCGGAGAACTTCCTTAGGAATTTTCTGTCATTGATGGATGCCCCTTCAGGGTATTCCTGAGTTTCTAAATATCTTTTCACTTCGTGGAACCAAGGTTTCTCCTCTACTCCCTCAGTATTAAGTTCATAACAATATGCTGGTTCATCTAATCGTCCAATGGTGATCCTGGGAGCTTCACTGTCCCATCTGACTCTGAACATAGATGACATGGTAGCCAATGCGTCTGCCAACTGATTCTCTTCTCGTGGAATATGTTCGAATGTAATCTCTTCAAAGTATGGGATTAATGTCAACACCCGCTCTCGATAAGGGATGAGATTTGGATGTTTAGTGTCCCATTCTCCTTTGATCTGACTGATTACTAATGCTGAGTCTCCGTACACACTCAAAAACTTGATTCTTAGGTCTATAGCAGCTCTGAGTCCCAAAATACATGCTTCATACTCAGCCATATTATTGGTACAATCAAAACATAGTCTAGCAGTGAAAGGCGTATGGCAACCCTTGGGGGAGATGATTACAACACCAACACCGTTGCCCAATGCATTAGAAGATCCATCAAAAACCATAGTCCATCGGGATCCCAGTTCGGGTCCTTCATCCGGTCCAGGTTCTTCATAATCAGTAACAAGCATGACATCCTCATCCGGGAACTCAAAATTCATAGATTAGTAATCATCCACCGCTTGATGAGCTAAATGATCAGCTAGCACGCTTCCTTTGATTGCTTTCTGGGTAGTATACTGGATATCATACTCTGTTAAAATCATCTGCCATCTCACTATTCTTCCAGAGAGGGCAGGTTTCTCAAATATATATTTGATAGGATCCATCTTAGAAATCAATAAAGTGGTGTGATTCAACATATACTGTCTTAGTCGGCGAGCAGCCCAAGCCAAAGCACAACAAGTTTTCTCGAGCAATGAGTATCTTGTTTCACAGTCGGTAAACTTTTTGCTAAGGTAGTATATGGCATGCTCTTTTCGACCAGACTCGTCATGTTGCCCCAACACACACCCCATTGAATTTTCTAACACGGTCAAATACATGATTAGAGGTCTTCCTTCAACTGGTGGCATCAAAATTGGAGGTTCTTGGAGATACTTCTTGATTTTGTCAAAAGCTTCTTGACATTCATCATTCCATATCATCTCTTGATTCTTTCTCAGTAATTTGAAGATGGGTTTGCAGGTAGCAGTCAAATGGGAGATAAATCGGGCAATGTAATTCAAACGTCCCAAGAAACCTCTGACTTCTTTATCTGTACGAGGAACTGGCATTTCTTGAATAGCTCTCACCTTAGCCGGATCAACCTCAATTCCTTTACCACTGACGATAAAGCCTAAGAGTTTACCGGATCTTACTCCAAAGGTGCATTTGTTCGGGTTCAATCTCAACTTGTATTTCTTCAACCTCTCAAACAGTTTGTATAAATGATCGAGATGTTCTTCTTCAGTATGAGATCTGGCTATCATGTCATCCACATATACCTCTATTTCATGATGGATCATATCATGGAACAAAACCACCATAGCACGTTGGTACGTTGCCCCTGCATTCTTTAAACCGAATGGCATTACTTTATAACAGAAAGTGCCCCATTGCGTCACAAACGTAGTTTTCTCCATGTCCTCAGGTGCCATCTTAATCTGGTTATAACCCGAGAATCCATCCATGAATGAGAATACCTTGTGTTGAGCGGTGTTATCTACCAGAACGTCAATGTGCGGCAGTGGAAAGTCATCTTTGGGACTCGCTTTATTCAAATCTCTGTAATCTACACACATTCGCACCTTACCATCCTTCTTTGGCACTGGTACCACATTAGCAACCCATTGAGGATAAGAAGTAACGGCCAGAAAACCTGCATCAAATTGTTTCATAACCTCGGCTTTGATTTTCTCAGACATTTCAGGATGCATGCGCCGAACCTTTTGCTTGACAGGACGACAATCTTCCTTCGTTGGCAAACGATGCACTACTATATCAGTATCCAGTCCTGGCATGTCTTCATAAGACCAAGCAAAAATCTCTATATAGTCATGTAACATCTGAATCAATCTTCCTTTGACACTGTTTTCCAAGCCTGCTCCTATTTTGACTTCTTTCTTGTCTACTTCGGTACCCAGATTTACAGTCTCAATTGATTCCTCATGCGGCTGTATAGTCTTTTCTTCTCGCAGCAACAGTCTGGCAAGTTCTTCAGGTACTTCACAATCTTCCTCACTTCCATCCTCGGCTTGGTAGATCGGATTTTCAAAGTCATAATGAACAGTAGTAGAACTATTATCAACAGGATCCAGAGTGGGTATGGATCTGCAATTTGCGTGAGTGTGTGTAAGAAAACATAGCTTGTTTGGAAGATGACAGGAAAGATAAAGAGCGCAATATTTGAATGCAAAAAGTCCATTGATTTATTGAATGTGAATATGCTTATGAAAATGACAAAACCCTTAACAAATTAGCTGTTGTGCCCCGAGCATAGACACAATGCTTTAAGAAGTTCAATTGTAAAAATTAAAAATTTGCAACACTAAAATAGACAAAAACAATTACTCCTGACTAAAGGAAATCGGGATAGTGTCTTCAGCCTTCCAATTATTGAGTCCGTCACCAATCGTTGGGAAAATCCAGCTATCCAGGTTGCAATCGCTGTCAGCCTCTTCTACAGCATTAATCTGATCCTTGACTACCTTCTCAGAGCTAAATCCCAGGCCGAATCTATCAGACTTGTACGGTACATTGATCAGTTGACCCCAGCCAGTACGACCACCATCTTCAACCACGGCTTGAGCATCTTTCAGAGAAATCATAGCAGGAGGAGCACGAATAACCTTGGGCACACGGGAGGTTGGCTTAAGGACAGGACTAGTCGGAGGAACTACTTCAAATGACTGAGAAGGAGTCTCAACGAATTCACCATCCATCTCGACGTATCTGAAGGTATGCACACTACTGACAATATACTCTTCTTCTCCACACACAGTGACAATCTTACCCTCTATTGGATACCTCAGCTTTTGATGGAGAGACGAGGCTACAGCACTTGCCTCATGAATCCAAGGGCGTCCCAGCAAGCAGGAATAGGCAGGACGAATGTTCATTACGTGAAAGGTAGTGTTGAAGACTTGAGGTCCTATCTTGATAGGGAGAACCACTTCACCCTGGACAACACTCTTCGCACCATCGTAAGCACGCACCACAACGTCACTAGGTTTCAGTTCAATGCTTTTACAGTCAAGTTTATCGAGCACAGCTTTCGGTAGCACGTTCAAAGAAGAGCCATTATCGATCAACACATGAGACAAAGTGATTCCCTTACACTCAATGGAGATATGTAGAGCTTTATTGTGATTCTTTCCTGCTGGTGTCAGGTCAGCATCGGAAAAGCCTAGGCCATTGTCAACAGTCAGGTTAGCAACATAGTTTTTGAACTGATCGACAGATGTCTCCTGAGGTACATGAGCGGTCTTCAGGAATTTTATCAATGTATTGGCATGAGACTCAGAAGATAACAGCAAGGATAATATCGAAATTTTAGACGGAGTATGCCCCAACTGTTCTACCACATCAAAATCACTCTTGCGGATGATTTTCAGTATTTCTTCCATTTCCTGTTTGGCAACATCTTCGATAGTAACTTCGACCGGTATCTCTGACTGAGAAGGGTTGACTGGTTCCTTTCTTCAAGTTTCAGGGGCGGGAGGTGAGATTTCTGGAGAGAAGATCCTTCCACTTCGAGTAATTTTACTAGTCCCAACAATGCCATTAGGATTAGCAGAATTATCAACTTGCTTTACGCCATGGATGTAAACATCACCTCCATAATTCCACGGAATGGCCTTGCTTGAGGAATATGGTACTGGGCCAGGTGCAGTAATAATTAGGGGAGCTACCTTGGGCTCAGCGGTAATCTTCACAGGCACTCTAGTAGCGGTAATCTTCACTGGAACTTTGGACCTAGCAATCACAAATATTTCTTCAACAGGGTTTTCCACCTTAGGAATCTTTTCAAAGAGAATTGTACGATCATCCATCAGCTTTTGAATACCATTTCTCAACTTCAAGCAATCATTGGGTTAGAGTATACAGAGATCGCAATTTTTAGCACAACCTGGAAATAAACCAGCTTGTAATAAATCCTTCTTGATGATCAGGAGAGGAGATGCTAAGTCAGCTACATTAGAAATGTGAGAATTGTCATCCACAACATTAACAGCCTTGTCATGGTTAGGCATAGGTGCAGTGATGACATTAGGAGTCTCTGGAAGGTCAAATTCAATTTCTCCAGCGTCGATCATATCCTGAATCTTATTCTTCAACAACCAACAATCGTTTGTGTCATGCCCAGGGCTATCGGAGTGATATGCACACCTGGCATTGGGATTGTAACAAGGAGAAGTAGTGTTAGGATTTGCAGGAGGATCTCTGAGGGTGATCAAATTTGCTTTTAGCATACCTTGCAACGCTTGTGCTAAAGTCATATTGATCTTGGTAAACTGCCTTCTTGGCCTGTCTTGTCTGTGCTGGAAGTTTTGAGATGGCGGTGCTGCAATCGTCACTGCTCCAACAGCATGGTCACGATTTTTCTTGTTATGACCCCTTTGACCGTACACAGCATTTGATTCGTTCTTCCCCTGATAGGACCTTTTGGTAGAGGTAGCCACCTGTATCTTTCCATTTCGAATGCCACTTTCAACACGTTCACCTGTTAGTATAAGTTCAGTGAAACCCGACAAGGAACCTCCCAATAGATGGCTGTAGAATGGGCCAGTCAGTGTGCCCATGAACATGTCTACTAATTCTCGATCAGTCATAGGGGGTTTGACTCTGCCAGCCAAATCTCTCCATTTTTGAGCATATTCTTTGAAGCTTTCTTTAGATCCCATAGTCATATTCTGCAACTGTAGCCGAGTAGGCGCCAATTCATAATTGTACTGGTAGTGCTTGTAGAAAGTTGTCGCTAAATCAGTCCAGGTGCGGATGTTAGAGCTCTCGAGCTGATAATACCACTCTAATTGTGTGCCAGACAGACTCTCTTGGAAGAAATGGATCCATAGCTTCCTATCAGTGGTATGCGGTTGAATCTTTCTCACATAAGCTCTCAGATGCATCTGAGGACAAGACGCACCATCATACTTAGTGAAAGCGGACACTTTGAATTTGCGGGGAATGACCACGTCAGAGACCAGACCTAAGCCTTCGAAATCCAGACCGGGCGCCTTCTGACCCTCCATAGCTAGCATGCGTTCTTCCAGTAACTTATACTTATCATCTTTAGGAGAGTACTGTTCATTTTCATAATCTTCATCGTCGTCCTCAGGGTTGAAGAGATCAACATTCTCCTCTTCTGAATCATTCTCCGTCCCCTCTTCTTGATCCTTCGGAATTCTAATCTTGACTCCTGCGGCCTGTCCTTTAAGCCTTCTTCCCGGGTTAATGTAACTCACAGCTTTCTTGTCTTTCTTCTTCTCGGGCAAAAGAGCCTTCAGTTCCTCCTGCCCCTTGGATAAGCTCAAGATCATCTCCTGGAATTGAGCATTCTGAGCCTGGAGATCCTTGACAGTTTTTTCGAGGGCCATTTTTTTGTTTAGAAGGAAGACCGTGAGAACATTGATCTTTTAGAGTACCTGTTATGCAATGTTATGTTATGATATGCAATGTATGAAATGTTTTCAAGGACTTTGGGAATTTAACTTTGCGTAAACCATCAAAAGAGGGAACTACTATTAATAATTTCTTTAATCAATGTTCATTACAAAAAAAAAAGAAATAATAAAAATACAATGAAAGCTCAAGTCTCCCAGGGACGACTTCTTTTTGGGCGAAGATATGCATTGAGTCTTCGTTCCTCATTAAGCTGGCTGGTAAGTTCTAACACTTTCTTCCTTTCTGCACCGAACTGAGTTTCAAAAGTATCCCTTTCCTCTCTCAACTGGATCCAGGACCTCTTCAATTCTTCAACATCGGTAGGCATATCGGGATAAGAAATGATCTGAGGAGTACCTCCTTCAACTTCTGGTTCAACAATCAGCGGTCCGACTGCAAGATATGGCATGACAAGTTCACGAGCTCTTGCGCGTACCCATCTGAGATAAGGTTCCATAGGAATAGAGTTTTTCTGTCCTAAAGTACTTCTTTTCACCATGCCCCAAGCTCGTACAAACCTTTGACGGAGACCTTGGGAATCGTTGTCATAGTCAAACACAATGCCTTGGATAATTATTTCGTGTGGACCATCTCTTCGAGCACAACCAAACTGACATAGGGCTAAAGCTGGGTTATAAGTAATACCTCCTCTTATCCCCAGGAGTGGTACGTTAGAGAATTCTCCACAACGGTCAATGATGATAACATTTTCTTTGGGTTGAGGACACCAACGGATGTCTGAATGGGAGAGCGACATTATCCTTTGAGACCATTTCAAATTTTGCTCATTCTTCAAGACTGACTGAGGAAGGTGCGAAATAAACCACCTGGATAATAAAGGTACGCAGCACATGAGAGTCCATTGCCTCTTCATAGTACGAGTGTGAAGGGAATGCAAAATGTCTCCCAGCACGGTAGGCACAGGGTTATGAGTGAGAAATATCTTAATAGCATTCATGTCTATGAATTGGTCTGGATTAGGGAATAACACCAAACCATAGATTAGTAATGCCAGAACATCTTTGAAAGCATGGATATTCATAACTTTTAGGAATTCTCGGGCCTTATTTATCAGGAATTTGGCAAGTAAACCCTTAACTCCACTTCTTGTTACCCAATTAGTTTCAATGTCGGACTTTGTCATGTGTAAAGCCGCGGCAACTTCTTCAGATTTCGGAATCTTTTCTAAACCACTGAAAGGTGTTTGATCAAGGATAGGTATCCCAAGCAGCCTGGAAAATTCTTCTAACGTGGGTACCAACTGGTAATCTGGGAAGGTGAAGCAATGATGTTTAGGATCGAAGAACTGGAATAGAACTCTCATCATATCTTCTTTGACACCAGTAGTAACCAAATTGAGGAGGGAACCATGCTTCTTGATGAACTGAGCAAGATCGGGAAGTTCTGACACTAAATCCTTTAGTTGAGGAGAGGTCACTACGAAATTAATCCGGATAGTCTTCCTGGAAGCCATAGCCCTGTTACAGAGCAAAGTTAAATCCCTAAGTCCTTGAAATGGTTAGTACAATGCCATGATGTTATGATGCTATGATGTTATGATGTTATGATGTTATGTAAGTAACAAACACAAGCAAGTCATACAACAATCATTCCTAGGTTTTTAAGGCTTGCATGAGTTCCATAGGTAAGTACCCTCCCCACTGAAGTTTGGTTGGTTCAACCTGTCCTAGAATAGTAACCGGGTTCTAAAAGGATCTCCAATCATTGACCTTCCTTTAAGTCCACTTCAGTGCAACGCCAAGTGGTTGACCAAAGCTTCCCTAAAGTCCAATCTCGAGGAGTGTAGTATCGAGTCTCAACCAACCCTAGTTGGAACCGAAGTCAGTTATCTCACTACTTTCTAATGGCCAAGATGAGTCAATTAGGGTTCTAAAGGTCTGGTTAATGCTTTGATGACACCATGCAGACGCCAAATTTCTCCTCAAGTAAACATGAGGAACATCAGGACATCCAAAGTGTCACATTAACCGTAGCCATCATTTTAACCATTCCAGTATACGACGGATAGTCGCGATGATCTATTGCTACTTACCTAAGGTACACTAGATCCGGGTGTAGGATCTTTCACTCAAGCACAACATACCCAAGCAATCCCTTAAAAGACAATTCAAATAAGTGATCTTGTTTTTTTTTTAAGGTAACCTCTCTTTGTCGTCCCCAGCAGAGTCGCCAGTTCTGTCATACGATGAACTGACTTTGTGTGTTTTTGCTTTGGAAAGCAAATGTCGCGGTTAGCAAGAGTCGCCACCGACTTTTCTTTTATCCAATAAGGAAAGGCGGAAAAGAACAGGAAAGACCTTGATTAGATTTTGGGTTCGGGAGGTACATTATACAAAGGGAAGGTGTTAGCACCCTTTGTATCCATGGTTATCCATGGGCTCTTAATTGCTTGATCACTTATGTTTTTCTTGTCGGAAAAAGTGTTTGTGAACTGCTTAGAAAATGTTTTGAAAAGTGAGTTTAAATTTGTAATGATTCTTGTACGAATGTATACAAAGTATTTATCTCGTTTAATTTTGAAAGTTGTTTAGAAAAATATAACTTGGCAATGATTCTAGTACGAATGTATACCAAGTGGTGATTTTCTAATAGATGTTTTGCAAAGTGTGAGGTGTGAAAAATATTTTAAGTTGTGAGTCAGCAATTAAGAGTTATACCTACCCAGGTCTTTATAGGTATTTCCTATCCTTATGAGGGTAAAACTGTCCTTACTATTGAGAACTAAGTAGTCTTGTCTTTTGGATGTAAGGGACATCGTAGGGTCATCGATTGGTCATTGAAGGCAACATTTGTAAGGATACCTTAGCATTCGAAGGGACGATCATCATTTAACCGTAGGCTACAGCGACGGGTCATCGAGGGACAAAATCATATATTCGCAGGCAGCATCCGAGGGACTATGATTTATCTTATAGGGACATGATGATTTAATCGAAGGGTCTTTGCTAAGTGTATCCCCACATTCGCGGGACATGACCGTAATACCGTAATACCGTAATACCGTAAGGCAACAAAGAGAGGTCCAAGATCACATATTCAAAGGCAATATTTTATAATCAATTAGGTAATTAGGATGAATCTCCAAAACATTTGTAATCAACTAGGTAATTAGGATGAATCTCCAAAACATTTGTAATCAACTAGGTAATTAGGATGAATCTCCAAAACATTTGTAATCAACTAGGTAATTAGGATGAATCTCCATAAGGGTATCCCACCAATAAAGTGGAATACCTAGCAAGCTACCTTCTGCGGGAGTATGTGAGCCCTTACAACATTCAGCAAACAGGTCAGAATACCAAATCAGGGTGCAATCGAGGGTTGCACCAAACCAACAGGAATCATAACAGTAATAATGTCAGGTAAACCATGTCAGATTAGCAAAAATCAGAACAGAAAAGTCAATGACTGTCACGTTCGCTGCTGCCTCGCCTAGCGAGGGCTTAGCGAACACTCGCTGCAGGTTCGCTTAGCGATGTGCTAGCGAACGGCTGCAGGTTTTGAATTTAAGAACAGTACGATTTCATCGAGCTCCAAACCCTATGGCATCCATTACAGAAATTACATGGTTAAACATTCAAGACATCCATGCATACTTAAATCCACATGCAAAAATTAAGATATTTTCATAAATTCAATCATAATGCCACATGTAAATTAAGAGCATAAAGCGGTAATGGTAGTGCAAACCTGTTTGCAATTGAATTGCAACGTTGAATTGGCAGATCACTCTTGGTGTCGGATTGAGTTGGGCGGAGGTAACCTTTGTGCAGATGAGTTGCCTTCAGGGTTTGCTTGGTTGCTTCTGTTAGGGTTTCCTTGCTAGGGTTTCTCTCCATCTCCTTCTGTCCTGACTGATCTCCCTCCTTCTGAATGAGGCCTTGGTATATATAATAGTTTTTGTGACCTGTTGGGCTCAAAATGAAGTCCAAAATTTCTGGTATTCGCAAGCTTCTCTAGGCGAGTGGTGCAGCGAAGGATTCGCTAGGCGAATGATTTTGCTCGCCTAGCGAGCAAGCCATTTTAAGCCATTTTCTGGATTTTGCCACCTGTGGGCTGGGTCTTTGTTCCTTTAAGATCAATGCCTTAAAAAATGAGTTGGAATGCCTTGAAAAATGTCTTGCAAGATTAATGGGCAAATTTTGGGGTATGACAGTGTCAATACCACACGCTATGTGTCTCGTTGGTTTTGCACAGGTTGTCATCATCAAAAAGGGGGAGTATGTAAAGGCAAATTGTCAGACAACATACAATCACAAGTTTCGATGATGACAGATGACCACCATGGACGAATCGGCGTTGTCGATTCTACGTCTATAAACAAATGCAACACATCACCTATCATATCCTTTCATATGCTTATCTAAATCTGTTATAATTCTTAAAATATATGTGGACAAAGTGTGATCATGACGAAATGCATGAAAATCACAAAATACGAATTTTTGCAGATTTAAAGACCTTGAGTCGACCATAAGGGTCGGCGCATAACTCACGGGTCAGCGCATAACTCAGACCAGTTGGTTACTGGTCAGCGCATGATTGCTTGAGTCGACCACAGGTCGGCGCATGGCATTGTGCTGTTGGCCACAGGTCAGCGCATGGAACACATGAGTCGACCATAGGGTCGGCGCATGCAACTTTCAATTTTCCCACAGGTCAGCGCATGAAAGACATGAGTCGACCATAGGGGTCGGCGCATCTCCCACGGGTCAGCGCACGCCGACCTATGGTCGACTGCTCGTGCGAAAACTCAGTTTTTCTGAGTATTTTTCACTGTTTGAAAAGCTGTTATTTTTGGTTGGTTTGCTAATTACTATAAATAGAAGTCAAATCATCTTTATCAACTAACATTTGTAAATTTGAATTCAAGTGTTCAAGGAAACAAGAAAGAGTGAAAAAGGTGTCCAAGATTCATCATCTTCATCTTCAACATTTCACAACACATCAACTACACACAATTATTTTTGATGTGGTTCGTGATCGATTAAAGGTGATAAGGTTCGAAGCTGTGATTGGAGAATCCGGTTCGGGTTGAAGCTTGTGGCAGGTTCTTTCTTGAATAAAACTGTTAGGGTTTTGTCCTCCAATACCGGTTTGTGTTTGGGGGTTTTTGGACGAATTGCTTCATCAATATTCAGCCGAGCGAAGGTGATTGAGAAGAGGAAGTCTTCATCAGTCTAGTAGCGGATTCGGTGATATTGAAGTGAAGGATTCAGGTTCGATTCGTTGTGTTTGAGATCAGCCGGGCCGAGGGTTTGAAGAACGGAAGATTCTTCAACAAAGGGGCTGGAATCGGAGGTCTAGTAACAACGATCGAAGGTCTTGATTCATCTTGAATCAAGGAGCAAGGATAGGAAGCATCATTCAACACATTGGGAGTTCTGTTGTTTACTTGCTTTGCAATCCTTGTATAAACGGTTAAATTTCACAGGTGATATCTAATTAAATCATCTCAATTCTAAGTTTAGAATTGAGGGCAGACGTACCCCGAAGCGAGGACGGCGGGGGAACTGCCTCATCAAATCTTTGTCTTCTTTAATTTTCTGCATAATCGTTTTTCAGCTTAAACATTAAGTGATTTTAGTTTAAGCAATTTTACCAAACGTTGATATAAGTTGAGTAAGAGATTAAAACTGTTGTTTGAATCCAAAGTACAATAGTATATTGTACTAGATAAATTTGAATTACTTACTCAACACAAATATCACTTGGAGTGTTTATGCACACCAAGTGTTTGAGAAATTGCCTAAACCAAAGTTGTCTTAAGTTTGTAACTAGTTTGATTTGGTATTTTGGATCATTGGAACTAGGATTCCTAGTAAGTGAAACATATCATTGATTGTGCAATTAGTGTAGTGATTTGTATTTCACCTTATCTCTAATCCATTAGCTTAACGCATATCCGGTTTTCCAATAACGGTTCGTTTTAGACTAAAATTTTCCTCGGCCGCTTCCGCACCTAAAACAATTTTTCAAAACCAATTTCTAATTGGTGGCGCCGACTCAAGTTTTTAATTGGGATCTATTCAACCCCCCCCCCCCCCCCTTCTAGTTCCGTGCCATAGTCTAACAATATGTGCCTTCATAATTAGGAGTCCATTTTCCCCTAGAATCTGGTTTAAAAGAGAAAATCTTCTTGAGCACAAGGTCACCTTCCCTGAATACGCGAGGTTTGACCTTCTTATCAAAAGCTTTCTTCATCCTCTGCTGATATAACTGACCATGACACATGGCAGTCAATCTCTTCTCCTCTATTAAATTCAACTAATCATACCTGGTCTGACACCATTCATCCTTAGTCAACTTGGCTTCCATGAGCACACGCAACGAAGGAATCTCAACCTCTACGGGGAGCACTGCTTCCATACCATATATAAAAGAGAAAGGGGTTTCCCCTGTTGAAGTGTGGATGGATGTACGATACTCGTGCAAAGGAAATGGGAGCATCTCATGCCAATCCTTATATGTCACAACCATCTTCTGAATGATCTTCTTGATGTTCTTATTCGCAGCTTCAACAACCCCATTCATCTTAGGTCTGTAGGGAGAAAAATTATGATGTGAAATCTTGAAGTCTTTGCAAAGAGCTTCCATCATATTATTATTCAAGTTCGATCCATTATCAGTAATGATCTTACTTGGCGCACCGTAACGGCATATGATTTGATTCTTGATAAACCTCACAATAACTTGCTTGATTACATTTGCATACGATACCGCTTCAACCCATTTTGTGAAGTAGTCGATTGCCACCAAAATGAAACAATGTCTATTCGACGCTTTGGGCTCAATCACGCCGATCATATCAATTCCCCACATGGAGAAGGGCCATGGGGAGGAAATGACGTTCAACAATTTCGGAGGAACATGAATCTTATCTACATATATTTGACACTTGTGGTATTTCTTCACAAATA
The DNA here is from genome assembly GCF_024323335.1 of Lathyrus oleraceus. Classification (NCBI taxonomy): domain Eukaryota; kingdom Viridiplantae; phylum Streptophyta; class Magnoliopsida; order Fabales; family Fabaceae; genus Lathyrus; species Lathyrus oleraceus. The sequence goes on from NC_066580.1 coordinate 374,930,211, forward strand.
GATTTCAGTCATCAATAGGTCTGCTTCGTGTATATCCATGCATCTGAGCAGAACTATATCGAAATTTCTCTTTTATAATACATCACCATTCAGGTAGAAGTTGTCGATTAATCTTATCAAAGTCTTCTTATCTTTCAAAGATGCCCCAGGAGGGTAAATCTGACTTTGGAGGGAACACTTGATGTCAGAGTACCATGGCTTCTCGTCTTTGATCTCTTCAACAGCAAACACATGAGCTGGTCTATCAAGACGTATCACAGTCAAATTGGGAACTTCATTCCAATACTTCACTACAATCATTGACGCCAACGTTGCAAGAGCATCTGCCATTCGGTTTTCATCTCGAGGGATATGATGAAACTCAACCTTTGTAAAGAAAGTTGAAATCCTCCTCACATAATCTCTATATGGTATCAAACCGGGTTGATTCGTCTCCCATTCACCTTTGATTTGATTCATAACCAAAGTTGAATCTCCAAAGACATCTAAATGCTTGATCCCTAGATCAATGGCCTCTTCGAGCCCCATAATGCAAGCTTCATATTCTGCCATATTGTTTGTACACTTGAAATTCAATCTAGCTGTGAATGGAAAATGCGTACCTTGAGGAGTAATGATCACTTCCCCAATGTCATTACCATACTGATTAACAACTCCATCAAATACCATGCCCCAACGAGAACCAGGTTCTGGCCCTTCTTCAAGCAATGATTCATCACAATCTTTCATTTTCAAGTACAAGATCTCTTCATCAGGAGAATCATACTGCACTAACTGGTCATCTTAAATTGGTTGGTGAGCCAAATGGTCAGCCAAGACACTACCTTTGATTGCTTTCTAAGATCGGTATTCAATATCATACTCTGATAACAACATCTGCAAACGGGCAATTCTCCCCGTGGGTTTAGCCTACTTTTTGCTTGTATGTGTTGTATGTTTATATTTATTTGTGGCATATTTTTTATGCAAATTTGGGATGAATGTATTATTTGTAATGTATGAATTGCTTGATATATTAACTGCTTGTATGCTTGGTGGTCTCTTGTGAGATGAGTTCTATACTCGAACTCGAGTGCACTTATGATAGGAGAATGACATAGTCTTGTTGACTTGTGTGGAGTTATTCCTTAACAAGTTAACTTGCAAGCCCATTCACTTGGTGGAGGTTTTTATTGGGATCACTAATGTCACACGAGTAGTCGTGGTTAGGCATTACTCTTTCCAATATGAACCCTAGAAGCCAAGGACCTTAGATACCTAGCCCATCTTGGCCTATTTTAGGATATAGTGAGAAGGTCGTTCAAGTGTAAGACTTGATGCGATTGTTACGCGATACTACACTCATAAGACTCTCTCTTGAGAATATTTTTGGAATACGAGTAGTCGTTTTGTCCTACAATATCCGAAAGATGGGATGATGACTATGGGAACCTTTTAGAACATGATTGTCAAGTTTAACCATAGTACACTCCTGTTGGGTGGTTCTTAACCGAGACTCCATGCTCGTGACTCACAACAAATCTGTGATTCGCAGTCGATCCATTCTCGTATATCCTCAATATCAATGGAACTTGGGTGTTGATAAGGTGTAAACCATAATCCACCAAAATGGATGATTGATATTGACGATGACTTGAGCCATCCCGTGACCTTTGTGTCGTGTGACTTGCTTGATCCTTGAGTGTGTTTGTTGCATCCATGCATCCATGCATTCATCCGCATTCATGTCATCAACAATAAGATTTTGCAAGGAACTTAAGAGGTCTATTTGCAAATTTTCAGACATGGATAAGCAAAGAAGGAATACGAAGAAGTACAGTTTCAGACAACCCGATTTGAAAGAGTTAAGGCATCTGACATCTTATGTATTAGAGCCCTTGGAGTTCAAATCTCTCCATGGGAAGCTTCTATCTATTATTTCTACCAAGGTGGATGAAGGTCTGATGAGTGTGTTGGTGCAGTTCTACGATTCTTTGTATCGGTGCTTCATTTTTCCGGATTTCCAGCTTTTGCCTACATTGGAAGAGTATGCTTATCATGTGGATATACATATTCTTGACTATTTACCGTTCAGTGGTTTGGAGAAGATTCCGTCTTCTCAAGAGATTGCTGACATGCTTCATGTGGAGGTATCTGACATTGTCTTAATAGCGCATAGAATCCTAGTTGAAAGACCTTCCACCGTTTGTCAAATGGAAAATATTGTGGGATCTCATAACTCATATTTTATAAGACAACTTTCTTAAAGAAAATTCTTTCAATCAGAAAATAAAATTAAATGTAATTATATTTATCATCTTTCTTAAAATATATAAGATAAATTAAAGATAAATTGAGATTTTATTTATTCCGCTTAATTATATTTATGATATTTTCTAAAATAGATTAGACAAATTAGAGACAAATCAGGAATTGATATATTTCATTTAATTTGTAATTATTAGCTTTAAATGTTTTAACTATTATATATTCATTGAAATATCAAAGCAAAAGATATCAGACAAGAATTTGGGACATTGTACCTGAATGTTCAATTAAACAAAACATGTGAAATCATGTTATCTTGTTTAAACATTGACACCTCACTATGTCGTTCTCAAAATTATTTTTCGAATGTGTTTCTTTCAAAATCAAAATCGTGTATTTGTTTGCAGTTTTATCTTCACGACTCTCGGTATTTGGAATTGAGATCGTGATTATTTATTGTGTTATGGATTGTCACTCATTTACATTTCTATGTTTTTGGTTGTCGTGTCATGATTTCATCTTAGCTATTTTTGTTTTTGCTTTGTGTTTGTTGCAATTGATTCTTGTTCATTTGATGATTATGTATCTATTACGATTGATTCTTGTTTTTTTAATGATTTTTTATTCTGGTTTGTGATTGTGATTTCCGTTATTGTTTAATTATTTTCTGTATTCATGCAATTTGATGCACGTGAAACAAGATGTTTAGTTTATTTTACTAGGGGATAACTTATTTTGCTGAAGTTGTTGTGCCACTAATACCATGGGTTCTGAAAACGAAAGAAATGTCATTTGCATCCTTATTGACAAACCACTAGCTGATGCATGTTTCTTCGTTGATCTCGTGAAAAAGTAACATCTATTGAATCAGAGTATCGTATCGTGTCAACTGGTTGTTCAAAAATAATTTGGCTTCGTGATCTTTTTCCTGAATTTGAATTTCTTCAAAAGTGAGCTAACATCATTTTATGTTGACAATACCAGTGTCATATAAATCAGTGTAAATCCGTTTTTTTATGAATGCATCAATCATATCGAAATTGGTTGTCATTCAATTTGATGATCAAATTACAATTACATAACATCTTTATGTCAGTGCTGAATTTCAAGTTTGTTTCGTGTCCACATCATCAGTTTGTTGTTAGCAATACAATGCTTATTGACAAACCACATCAATTTAAGAGGTATCAATCAGGATATAATATCACAGTGTAATTATATTTATCATCTTTCCTAAAATAGATTAGACAAATTAGAAACAAATCGAGAACAAATTTATTTCTCTTAATTATATTTATCACCTTTCCCATAATAAAATAGACAAATTTAAGATAAATTGAGAATTGATTTATTCTTCTTAATTTGTAATTATTAGCTCTAAATATTATAACTATTATATATATTCACTCTAAATTATTAAAACAAATGACATCAAAAAATTGTATCCATTGAAAAAAAAAAGAGAGAAAGAACAAAAAAATAATTTAAGGAGAAAAGAAAAATAAAATTGAATGGATACCAGTAAAAGAAAGAAAGAAGTCTCAAATAACTTAAGGCCAAACCCTTATAGGATTGATTATCGTGAAAAAATAAAAAATAAAATTAAAGAATGGAAGAATGAATAAATTTAGTGTGTAGCTCCAAAATTTTATTCTATGTATCCAAATTGATCATACCTTAATCCAAGTTATATTACAAAATTTATGACCTCAAAAGCTTGCGTAACTCCAAGACTTTTTATAAATTTTTCAATGTTATGAAAAAAAGATCATTAAATGTTGATTGAATGAAAGTCTTTTGATTAATCTATCTCAAGGTATGAAAATGAAATCAAAACTTAGAACTGGAACATGGGAGTACTTTAGTAAATAGTCTAAGACATTATCATCAAAGTAGGTAAATTGTCATATTTTTTTAAAAATCTTAAATTCCATGCTTCTTACTTGAGGATAAATAGAGATTTAAGTTTGGACTTGTGATTATAGTTTGTCATTACATTGTTTTAGAAATGATTTTCAGTAATTATAAGTGTTTTTTATTTTATTGTAATTTGTTTATGTTTTTGAAGAATTTAATAAAGATTCCGTTGAATCACGGAAAGACAATTTCAAACCAAAATCATTCGAACCAGAAAAATTCTATAATTTTTAATCATGGAAGTTATGGATACAAAGATTTGATGGAACTAGCACCAGAGAAACAGAAGAAAAATAAGGAAAAATTGCAAAATTAGTAATAAGCACTTCTACATATACATTAGACCAACATTATTAGAGCATGAAAAAAGAAAAACCAACATGGGAAGATATGGTGTCACGCACACCTAAGAAAAAGCGTCATTACATTTGGATAGTGTAATACTGATAGACCGTAAGTGCACAGTTCTATCTGAGTAGTACATAAGTAATATTTCAAAAGATAATTGTTTATAAGTATCGAATTCACTTAATTCAGAGTAGTATAGAAGTAACATTTCAATAATAACTGTTAATAAGTATCGAATTCACTTAATTCGTTAATAATCAAAGTTGATGATTAATTTATTCGAAATGATTTTGGATTAATTGAAATATTTATAAAAAAAGACTTAGGATTATTATTTCAGTCTTCAACTCAGCTCACGCAAACTCTATTTTCTTTTATATGTTATGAGGATTTATGCTTTGCAAAAATGAATAGTCAAAAGTGATTGTATCTTCTTTTAGCCGCATATACTATTGTCATAACCTAATAAATTATTTATTTTCATAACTCAATTCATTTGTTCAGAATCCTTTAAAATTTTCTAATTAAAAATATTTTTGTACCCATTAAAATTGAGAAACTTTCAATAATGTCCATTTTTTGTCTCATTGAAATGGTTCAATAATGTCCATTTTTTCCGTGTAGTTTGTTAAAAGCTAAATATACGGTTCCTTTGGATTAAGACCAAAAAGTAAACAAATATTAACAAATAATACAAACTAAAAACATTCAATAATGTCCATTTTTTCCGTGTAGTTTGTTAAAAGCTAAATATTCTTTATCATAAAAAAACACCCATAATTGATACAATAATATTCTTAATCAACATGACATTCAAAACTAATAAAAAAAACGTTAATAAGCTATAATCAAAGAACATAACAATCAAACCTAATTTAAAAAACCGCATCAAAACAATAATCAATCTCATTGAAATGGTGGCACAACCCATATAGGAGGTGACATAGCTTTGAAGTAAGATTTGTAATGACAATGAAGGTCGAAACTTTCCCATTTAACATTATAGATTCCTAAATCAAAAGGACCTTCAGGATAAGGATTAGGTTCATCGTCAAAATAATTATCAGAATAATAGATTAAATCTTTTTGTAAAGAATTTGAGAAATATGAAGCTGATATAGACGTTGAATCACCGTCACCCACAAATAAAATATTATCTCCCAAACTCTCAAGTTTCAACAAATGAATAAGCTTCTCACCTTTATCGTCTAATACCAATTTAAATACATGGAAATTTTTAGTACCTTTGTTTATATTGTCTTCCTCTCTAGTTATAAACCTTCTTACCATCCACAACTCTCCCTCCAAAGATTTCACTAGATAAGTTAGAGGAGAATAAATTTCATCTTCACTTGTTTCTAAAACAACATTTGGATTTCTTCTTTCCCTACCAAAAATGTCATGAGGATCACTTGAATAACAAAGTTCAAAAGAGACAATTTTTTTCCAACGATCTACCGCGTAAACCAAACCCTTGTAGAATGTAATATCAATGAAACCAAAATGGTCGTTTTCTTGGATGTATGTCCAAACCTCTTGTCCAGCTTTGATAAAAGCTAAAACACCACGATTAGTATAAATTGCTGCAACAACATAATCATCTGGACTTGTAATAGGGTCCACAGACAAAGTAACCTTATGAATGTTAAATTCGCAGTCTTTATATTGCATATAAATATCAATCCATGGTAAAATAATAGGAGCTACATCTTTAAAAGGATTCACCCATGTTATGATATTATCTGCATCCACTGTTGCAAGCCATCCATAGCTTGAGCCACAACATCTCTTTTTGTTAAGCATCGTCAACTCAAAGGGATACACTCTATTTGCTACAACACTATACAATTTTCGCTTCTCTGCGCTCTTCTCTGAAGGGATCATTAGCATAGGCAGCATATTACTTCTAAATTGGATGTTGTAGTGATGATTAAGCTTTGAAACTGAGTGCCAATTTTTGCAGACAGAACCAAACCAACCAAATGTGATAGGTTGGTTCTATTGACTTCTCAAGAATCAAATTCAGAGCAAGGGAATCTAAGTTTGCCCAATCTCGCTTCATCGCTATTGCTATATTGTGGCTAGGGTTTTTTTTACTGATTGAAAAGTAGCTATGTTTCTAGGTTTGCTTCATATATATATATATATATATATATATATATATATATATATATATATATATATATATATATATATATATATATATATATATATATATATATAAATTCAATCCGTTGTATATTCACGCAGAGGACAACAAGTTTGTTAACAGAATATTTAAAGATACTAATATTTAATGTTGTTTAAATAAAATATTATATAAATTTTAGATTTTGTTAAGATATAATATGAGATTAATTGTTATGTTAGAAAAGAAAAAGATTTTGTTAATGTTATTTAAAAAATATAATCTTTATCAACAAGTAACCGAACTAAAAAAAAGGCAATTAGTAAGCAATTGTTTGTTAATAACATACACGTAATGAGGTTGATTTTAAATAATAAAAAAAAAACACTAAATATTTGTTAACTTTTTTTTTCACAAATATATTTACTCTAGACTTTATATCGAAGATTTTTTTTATAAACAAAGATTATAATATAAGGAGTACACGGTATTCAATCCTTAATATATAAAGAGGACAATCCAAAATAAGGGAGAACATAACAAGCAGAAACTCATTAAAAGAATACCATATTGTGACACACATTCATAATAATGCCTTAATATTTGTCACTAAAAATACTTTTATCTATAGTTGCATAGTTATTCTATCACTTTTATCCTATTAGACAAAGAACATAGGATTGATTTTTTACTTTAAAACAAATAAAATTAATTCTATATTTTATATATTTAAAAATATATATTATTTTTGATCTTTTTAAATAATCAACATTTTTAAATTATATACTAAAATAATCAACATTTTAAAAATTTACCAAATTAACCAGATTTCAAACAAAAAAATGCAATTAAGAGATAGAGCTGTCAAAATGGGTTACCCGCTCTTAAACGAGCCGACCCTGACGGACCTCTAATTTTTTAGGATTGGGTCAAAAAAATCCTAATATAATATGAGTTAGAAAATTACTATCCGAACCCGACTCTAGATGGGCTTTGGGCTACCCGACCTTAAACGGATTTTTTCTAATAAAAAATTAAAATAAAACCTCATAATATTTATTATAAATGAAATTAAAAATTATATTATTTTAAATATAATATATTTTTAAATACTATATTATTTTTTATAAATACTATAATGTATTTTTAAATATAACATATGTCTAATTGTATAAAATAATACTTGAATATTTAACATAAAAGAAATTAATAGAATACGAGGAAAAAATATTGATTATATTAAGATATAAGATTTAAAAGAGAAAGATTGAATAGAATAGAGAAAAAATTTAATGATGTGAAAAAAATCAATGTGTTATTTTGAAGTAAGACAATATGAGTATTAATATTTTTAAAAATTTATAGCAATGTGGGTCTAATGGGCTACCCACGACCCATACGAGCTAACTCTAATAACACAACAGACTTTTTAGGGCTGAGCCAAAAAAAAAACCTAAAAAATATAGGCTCTAATTTTAAGGTCCAAGCCCTATGATTTTTCGAGTCGGTCCATATGAACTTGCCCATTTTGACAACTCTAGTAAGAGGAGTAGCCATCACAAATGGCGCATGCATTGATACAATATACATATGCGCCATCCCAAGTGGTGCATGCATCTACATGATATCACTACAAGTGGCGCATGCATGCATCCTCTAGGAGCATGCGCCACAGACAGTGGCTATTGCTTTGTTTTGAGTTTTTTTTTATTATTTTACTAAAAAAATTGAAATAAAATAGAAAATTAAAAATAATTTACAATATTATTTCATAAAATTGAATTACACAACGACATAATAGATAATCTATTGGAAATCTATCACAATCTATGGAGAATTTCTATTAATCTTGATGAACAAGATTGTTATCAACCACGCAATGACAATGAAAAGAAAAGAACAATCGAGAAAGAAAAAAAAGAACGTTGGAGAAGAAGAATATTTTTTGCAGAGTTTTTCCTCTGTCCACAACCTGTGGAAAACTTCTTTATTCACTTTGCAACTGCAAAATTCAGCGAATACAATGTTATGAGTTATTTCTTCTCTTCATACAAGAATAAGGGTTACTCCCTTTATTTATAGATTTAGGTTAGCTTGCTCACTAAGCCAAAACCCAAAACTATAAAAGTCCAAAATAGATAACACTACTAAGATGGGCCTAAGTCGAAATCCTATGTGAAGCAACATGCTTCGACATTTCGACACATTTATACAACTCGGCACACTAGGTGATTCGACACTTCCTTGCTTCTGTCGAGCAACCTTCTTTAACACAAGGAATTACAATTCAATTCACCACCTAATTCATTGTGTCTAAGCTATCTACATTCATCATTGCTCTTAGTCTTCTAAACATTTCGACATGCACTCCCTTCGTCATGATGTAAGCAATCTATTTCTCAGTTCTGCAGTGATCCACATTCATCTTCCCATCTGCTACCTGCTCTCGAAGATGATTGGACCTCATTTTGATGTGCTTTGCTTCGACCATGTGCTATCGGATTCTTCGCCAGATTAATAGCTGACATGCTGTCGATCTTCATGGTAATTGCTTTATGATTCTTCGCCACAAGAGGTAATGATTCTATCACTGATCATGTCCATTCGTAAGGATCACTAAAGGAGAAGTTTTTTAAAATTCCGCTGCGTTTTGGATCGCTCTTCTCCTTCATGTGCAACATGAACTTCTTCTTCTAAGGGGTCATTCAGGAATGCATATTTCACATCCATCTGACACATCTTCCAGTTGTTCATGTTTGTTTGACCAACAACCAACCTGATTGTTTCGATCCTGGCAACAGGTGCAAAAATTTCGTCGAAGTCAATTCCTTCTTTCTGAAGAAATCCTTTCGCCATAAGTCTCGTCTTGTGTCGAGTCACTTATCCTTTGGGATTCAACATCACCTTGTATACCCACTTCACATCGATTGCCTTCTTATCTTGGGGAAATTCTATAAGTGACCAGGTGTTATTGACTTCGATTGACTTCAGTTCTTCGTTCATTGCTTTCACCCACTTCGAATCTTTAAATGCCTCAGTTGCATTGACTTGTTCGACATATGCGTAGAAAGCATAGTGTACCAGCTCACCTGGCGTCGAGATCATCGATCTGGCATCGAACCCTGAGGAGCAGCCGCTTCTGCTGGGAAGATACAGTCTGGCACTGTCAACTCCGCTGGGGATATATAGTCTGGCACTGTCAACTCTACTGGGGAGTGTATATTCTGAAACAACCGCTTAGGGGAGGTACAGCAGTGAGAGCCTGCTGGGGATCGAAGAATCCAATGCTCTGATCAGCTCTGCAGGGATAAGATACCAACTTCGACTGTTGGGGGAAAACATTCGCGATCATCGGCTGGGAACCTTAAGGAAATGCCCCGAGGGTACCTGTTCTGAATAGAAGATCTAAAGCACTTGACATTTACAGCAATTTTAAATGTTTATTAAGCATGTACCTGTAAAGCTCTTATGTTTCATGATGCAATGTTTATCAAAAATTCGGACGTCATTTTTGCAAACAAAATAGTAAAATGAAAATGAAAACAGAGATATACTGAATAACATGATTTTAGTGACTGAGTGGCCTCTGAATAGGCATTTACATCAGGAAGCAATCCCTGGAATGAGGTAATCGCACAAAAGATAAAAACAGAAATTAATCTAATGGCAATGTGAAATGGATTTCTATTGGGTTCCAATTCTGCTATGACTTGCTCGTCTTCAAGATCCTCCAGATGATCAGCTTTCTGAAAAGAGTGATTGGATTGTTTCCTATCCTTCAAAAGTTTCCAGTCATTGACGCGAGATGAGATTCAGAACTACTCAGAACGCAGTCATTCGTTTAATCCCTAACTTTTGCCTGGATCGCCCTTTTCGGGTTTTCAATCCACCGGGATACCCATTTTTGCCTAAGTTGCCTTTTCAGGTTTTCAACTTACCGGGTGTACGATCTTTTCATTTTTAATCCCTAATTTTTGCCCGAACCTTCTCTGAAGGGATCATTAGCATAGGCAGCATATTACTTCTAAATTGGATGTTGTAGTGATGATTAAGCTTTGAAACAGAATGCCAATTTTTGCAGACAGAACCAAACCAAATGTGATAGATTGGTTCTATTGACTTCTCAAGAATCAAATTCAGAGCAAGTGAATCTAAGTTTGCCCAATCTCGCTTCATGGCTATTGCTATATTGTGGCTAAGGTTTATTTTATTGATTGGCTTCATAGCTATTGTTATATTGTGGCTAGGGTTTATTTTACTGATTGAAAAGTAGATATGTTTCTGAGTTTGCTTCACATCTCTTATTTATATATATATATATATATATATATATATATATATATATATATATATATATATATATATATATATATATATATATATATATATATATATATACTTAAAAAAATTCATCAGTTCTATTTTCACGGGCACAGCGCAACAAGTTTGTTAGCAAAATATTAAAGATACCAATATTTAATTAAAGATACCAATATTTAATGTTATTTAAATAAAATATCATATAAATTTTAAGATATAATACTAAGACAAGAAAAAGGAGTTTCTTAATTTTATTTAAAAAAACATAATCTTTATCAACAAATAACATAAGTAAATTGGAGTAAATAATGGAATAATTAAAAAGCAATTGTTTGGTGATAACGTACACTTAATATATATATATATATATATATATATATATATATATATATATATATATATATATATATATATATATATATATATTTATATATTAATTTTTTTTGTCACAAATATATTTACTCTAGACTTTATATTGAAGATTTTCTTTATAAACAAAGATTATATATAAACTCACTAAAAATACCATATTGTGACACGCATTTATAATAATGCCTTAATATTTATCACTAAAAATTACTGTTATCTATAGTTGTATATTTATTCTACATAGGATTGATTTTTTACTTTAAAACAAATAAAATAATTGTATATTTTATATATCTAAAAAAACTATTTTTTTTAAAATAACCAACATTTTTAAATTATATACTAAACTAATTAAAATTTCAAAAATTTATCAACTTAACCAGGTTTCAAACAAAAAAATATATATGCACTTAAAATATAGAGTTGTCAAAATGGAATATTCACTCCTAAACGAGTCGGTCCTGGTGGACCTCGAACTTTTTAGGACTGGGTCAAAACACTCCAATTATAATATGAGCTAGAAAATTACTACCCAAACCTGATTCTAGACGGGCTTCAGCCTACCCGACCCTAAATATGATTGGCTTTATCGCTATTGCTATATTGTGGCTAGAGTTTATTTTATTGATTGAAAAGTAGCTATGTTTATGGGTTTGTTTCACATCATATATATATATATATATATATATATATATATATATATATATATATATATATATATATATATATATATATATATATATATATATATATATATATATATATATATATATATATATATATATATACTTAAAAAATTCATCATTTCTATTTTCACGCGCACAGCGCAACAAGTATTTTAGCAGATATTTAAAGATATCAATATTTAATATTCTTTAAATAAAATATCATATAAGTTTTAGATTTTGTTAAGATATAATACTAAGACAAGAAAAAGGAGTTTGTTAATGTTATTTAAAAAACATAATCTTTATCAACAAATAACTGAATTAAATTGGAGTAAATAATGGAATAATTAAAAAGCAATTGTTTGGTGATAACATACACTTAATGAGGTTGATTTTAAATATATATATATATATATATATATATATATATATATATATATATATATATATATATATATATATATATATATATATATATATATATATGTATATATATATAGTCACAAATATACTTACTCTAGACTTTATATTGAAGACTTTCTTTATAAACAAAGATTACAATATAAACTCATTAAAAAATATAAAAAATGCCTTAATATTTATCACTAAAAATTACCCTTATCTATAGTTGTATATTTATTTTACATATGATTGCTTTTTTACTTTAAAAAAAATAAATAATTGTATATTTTATATATTTAAAAAAACTATTTTTTTTAAGTAACCAACATTTTTAAATTATATACTAAACTAATTAAAATTTCAAAAATTTATCAACTTAACCGGGTTTCAAACAAAAATATATATATGCACTTTTTTTGCAGAATGAACCAAACGAAATGTGATAGATCGGTTCTATTGACTTCTCAAGAATTTTAGATTCTCAATCTCGCTTCATCGCTATTGCTATATTGTGGCTAGAGTTTATTTTAGTGATTGAAAAGTAGTTATGTTTCTGGGTTTGCTTCACATCTCTCATATATATATATATATATATATATATATATATATATATATATATATATATATATATATATATATATATATATATATATATATATATATATTATATATATATATATATATATATATAATGATGTTTAAATAAAATATTTTATCAGTTATATATTCACGGCGCAACAAGTTTGTTAGCAGAATATTTAAAGATACCAATATTTAATGTTGTTTAAATAAAATATCATATAACTTTTAGATTTTGTTAAGATATAATACTAAGACAAGAAAAGGGAGTTGTAGCACCTCAAATTTGCACCCTACCATTTTGTACATTCATTTCATATTAGGTCATAGCATTAACAATGTCCATTGCATAACATTGCATTGTCCATTTGCCCAAGTGCAAGCTCAGTTGATGAATCAGGTCAGACTGATCAGGAGAATCAGTCAATCAAGCAAGCAAGTGCCATTTTCATTGGGACAAAGCCCTAGGGTTGATTTTTCAAGCTCATATGGTCCAAGGATCATCTTGAAGTGGTTTGGCCAAAGATTGGATGCTCAGAAGTCACCAGTCATTGTTCAGTCAACCAAAAGTCAATAAAAGTCAACTGTGGTCAACTGTACATTTAATCATTGATGATTGGAATTGGTTGAATATGCCTCATTCATGCCCATATAAGTCTCATTTGACATATCAAAGACCAAGGTTGAAGATTTGGAGGTCAGACAGAAAGTTTCCAAAAATAGCAGATGACCTATAATCTCAGCTGCCCAAAATGGAAACTTTTTCTCCTCAAAACAACTTCATCATACAAGCTTCAAATGGAATTTTGTCCAACATGAAAGTTGAAGATCTTGTTCTCACCATTCCAAAAAGTCAAAGAACTTGAAATTATCATGGGTGGTTTACAAGATATGGTCAGATGAATTTCAAAAAAGACCCGTAATCAGGAGGCCATAACTACCACATGGTTGGTCCAAATTGCAAGTTCTTTATATGCACAAACTCCATTTGACATGTACTTCAAGGGTGCATCATTGGATTTTTCCAAAAGTGGCCAATGCAAAAAGTCACTTTTCAACTGGACTGTTAAACTGGATCAGGGGCAAAATTGTCCAAATGTCAAAATATTTGGAATTTTGAGATGGGACTTTTTGCAACACCTCAGGAATGGTATTTGGAATGTGTTTGAATCATCATTTCATGGCTAGGCTTCATAATTTGAGATTTGGCTCGAAGAATGAAAATGCAAAATTGGACATTTTTCTATCATATGGTGAAATTCAAAAATACATGACCAATGGAAATGGGACTTGTTTCTACACATCACATGTGATATTTTGGACTTGTTTGAATCAAAGTTGAGCTGATATATGGACTGATTTAGAGGAAGGGTGTTTTGGCCATTTTGAGTGAAAATGCAATTTGCTTAACATTCCAATTTGGTTAATTACCTTGATTAATCATGGATTATGGTATCATATAAAAGCTTAATCATCTTCTAAACACAACAGAATTTCATTTTTCACCAAAAAAATCAGATCAAAATCATCACAATTCTCCAAGATTCATCCAAGAACTCTCAAAACCAAAATTGATCAAACTTCATCATTCTTTGATCAATTTGAAAAATTCTTTTTGCATCGATCTTACATTGGCCTAAGCTCCATCTGTTTGCACCTTTCAACATCCAAATCCGCGCCAAAAGCTACTGTACCTTCAAGATCCATCAATGGCAAATGGTGATTTGGAGCTCTAGGAGAAAAGGCACGTGGACCTGAGCGCATCTAGCATCTTCTTTATCCTTATACTCCACCTGTTTGGAGCTGAATCACGCAGATTCCATTGATTTCACCACTGCAAGTTCCAGGTACCTTCAGTTTCGAACATCACTATTCGATCCATGTTTATGTGCGTTCTATAGGTCGTGTTATGTAGATTACGATGATACTTTTAGAATTGCAAATGATCAACTGTAGCGTAAGAAATCGCGACTCGAAGTTTGGATCTAAAACCCTAACACGTTCGATTCTTGAGATTTAGCAATTGTTAGGTTAATTGGAGTTGATATTTGTGATCTACACGTTCGTGCGGTTCCAACGGATATCCATTTGTCCGTTTTGGTGATGTTTTGAGATTTGAGTGTTCTTGAGTGGTTGTAGGAAGGAGACGAGTTTTCTGAGCGCAAAGCAGCCTTTGATCCAAAATTCTGTTCAAAATTTCAAATAAGGCGTTTACCGCCCCCGCCTGTAACAAAGGCCTTTGGTTAATTAATTAATTAATTAATTCATTTTAATTATTAAAAAATATATTAGCACATTAAAAAATTCATAGAAAAATCAGAAAAATGTGAAAATTATTTTGTTGACTTTGTGGTTGAGTGTAGATGATTTTTGACCTATTGGTCAAAGTTGTGCATGGAATATTTTTCATTTGACCTAGGGTTTCTTCCACATGTGTATATTTTGATACCTTAGACATTTTGATTCATGAAATGCACATAATGTAAAATAAATTCTTGCCAATTTTTGTGATGATTGTTGACTGGATGAGGTTTATTTCCATATAAATTTCATGAATTTTTGATATCTGGACATGGAGTTATGATTTTTAGAACTTAGGTGTGACAATTTGTGCCACACCTCTTGATGCCAATTTGCTGGAATTATTTGAGTGACCTATACATGTTGAAATTGATTGAAATTTGGTATGGATGCTCATTAACATGTTAGGATCCTTTATGAATTTTTGTGGAATTGTTCATTGTGTTTTCTAATTGATCATGATTTTTCATTTCTGGTGGTTGAATTTGCAAGCTCATGTGGCATAGTTTGGTAGATTGATTGAGAAATGCTCATGTGGTATTGTATGATCATGAAATTTGATATGCTTGAAGTAGACACATGTTAGGACCTCCCTGTTTTGGTCTCATCCATTTCTTTTTTGTTTTCATTGAGTTATGAATTTTTGAAGTGGAAGCATGTGTTGATGTTGCGATTTGGAGCCTATAATTGTGTCTGCTTTTGTTGATTTTCATTGATATGGTTCCATTTGCCCAATTGAGCTCAAATTTGACATGGTAGACCTTTAATATCCCCTGTTTAGGTGTAAATTATTTGAGAATTTTTGGGATTGTGTTGATGTGGATTTGAATGCAATAGTTCTGTTTGTAGGCTTAGTGCTTCCTTTGAACTAGTTTGCCTTATTTTGTGCATAGAATGAGCATGATGAATGATATGACCATGAAATTTGGTAGAATAGTTCCTGACATGTGTAGCTTTCATTTGGCTTTGGTCCTACTAATTTCCCATGTAATGTCACTGTTTACCATTTAATTGAAGTAGATGCCCATCTTTGGACCTCATTTGGTTGTGTTTTTGCATGCTTAGACATGTTGAATTAATTCCCATTGTTCCATTAGTCCAAATTGCTTGAAAATTGACATGTGGCTTATTGAAGGTCCTCTGTTTATGATATGATTTTTGTGGATTTTATTGATCCTTTTTGGCATTTATTTGTATGTGATCTTGCTGGCCATTCATATGTGACTTAACATTGCATCTTTTGCCTTATATGTTGCATAAATTGAAATGTGTGCATAGTTAGGGTGTGGGACCAATTGGTATCCCTTTGTAATTGAAATAGCTTGACTTTGATCATGAATTGGTTGCTGTTTTAACATTTTTTCATCTTTTTGACCCTAGGCTAGTCCTAGTGGTCATGTTACTTACATTTGAAGTTGATTGTGCCTTTTCAGGTTAAGGAGTTAAGGATTAAGGCATTTGTTTCACATTTGGGATTGTGTTGCTTGACCTATAAACTAATGTGTTTGTTTTGTAGGATGTTTGAGCCTTGAGCTTTGTGCTATGCACACCATTGTTTGATTATGATTGTACACTGTTGATCATTATATTGTTGTCTGTTTGTGAAAGTAGATGCTGATTATATTTGATTGTTTCCAGGTACCCTTTAGTTGCTCAGTTCTCTTAAGAACTTGCATTGCTTTGCTTATAAGCAATTGGCATTGAGGTATAGAACTTTCTTCTTCATGTAGTCTGGAGACCCGGCTGTTACCGGGCCGGGCAAAACTGTCTGAAGTCCTCCTTAAGAGGCAATGCTTGTGTATGTTTATATTTGTCCCAAGCAGGAAAAGTCCTCATTTGAGGCAATTGGTGGAAGGTAGGGATAAGCAATCTATCCCCCACTATTCTGTGAGTCTTCTCCTTGCTCCCATTACCTGGTTGTAGCATTGAGATCCAAACCCAAGATCTATCGAGTCTAATTGGGGAAAGAGTTCCATCTTTCTGAACTCCCCCACATTCTTATATTTACATGCTCTCTCGGACCTGAGATAGAAGCAATGAGGCACACCCCTCATCACCTTTCATCTGGCTTCACCTTAGCCCCTCAATGGCAAGGTTAAGAGCTAACCTGACCCCGATACAGAGGCTTGTTTGTTGAGGTTGATATGACCCCTCGACTAAAGCCTAGCCTTGATGTTTGAGCCCCCTTGTTGGTGTGTTTATTTCATGCTGTATATGTTTGTGTGGTGTGATTGTATCCCCTAGGTTTGCTAGACTCCGCGTAGTCTCGGTTGCATGACAATTAAGGTAGCACGGTTCCTTCGTATAGGACTTCCTTTCTTGCTTGAGCTTTCCTAAAACACAAACAAACATTATCCCCTCTCAAGGATACGTCCACTCCTTCTACTACAGGTGAGTAAGTCTCCAAAGGTCGAGCATCCGGTAGATTGCGTAGTGACGTTGTCCACTTAAAAAACACGAACCAACAGGAATAGTTTAGCCGAACTACGGCAACTCTGATTCTCATGTCCAGGTGAGATACGTAGGCACGAGACGCGATGTCTTGCCGAGTTTGACTAACGACTAACACTAATTCTTTTCTCTCGCCCTCGTTGCGATTGAGACCTCCCCTTTCTCTTGCCCTAGTTGCAATCGAGACCCTTATTCTTCCTGTGTCTTGTTGTGTGCTTGGAAGCTGATGTAAGTCCATCGAGTGGCATTCGGGTTCCAGTGTGCGTGTGTTTTGGTTCGGATGCTGATGTAAGCCCAGTGATTGGCATTCAGGCTCCATGTTTGCCTCTTTGCGTGTTTCGGTTCGGATGCTGATGTAAGCCCAGTGATTGGCATTCAGGCTCCACGTTTGCCTTTGCCTGTGTTTGTTTGTGTGCGTGTTAGCCGAGCTACGGATGCTCTGATTCTCCTTCGTCCAAAGGAGATACGTATGCATAGGATGCGACATCCTAGCGAGCATGTTTTCCCCCCGGTCCGAACTACTTTGACTCTGATGTCTATGCCTGATAGACTAAGTAGGCCCAGGATACGATATCCTGCCGAGTCAGTTTCAGTCTGTTTCTTGTGTCTCTTTCAGCCAGTGTGAGTGTGTGTGAGCAGTGTTTTAGCAACCAATTTCCCTTCCTATTGTGCGTGGATCCCGTCGAGTACGACGGATGCGTAGGGGTGCTAATACCTTCCCTTCGCATAACCGACTCCCGATCCCATTCTCTTTGGTCGCGAGACCATGCTTTTTCCAGGTTTACTCTGAGCGTTTCCTTTCCCTCTGTTGGGATAAATAACGCACGGTGGCGGCTCTGTTGTTCTTGTTTTCCCGCCGGTTTTTCGCGTAATGCGACAGCTGGCGACTCTGCTGGGGAGGTGAGAAGTTGACCTATGCTGGTCCATCTTCCCTGAGCGAGTCTCTCCTAGCGCTCTCTAGGATTAGGGTTTTGGTTGCTTTCTGCTTGTTGTATTTTATTGCATTCATTGTATATATGTACATTTATTGTTTGCATTGATTGTGTGCATTGATGTTTGCATTCATATTCATTATTCATTACTGGCTGGCTGTCTGTTTTTCTCTGTGCGGGGGGGAGTCAGTTGAGGTAAAAGGCCCAATACCCAGGCTATGAGTGCAATCTAGGAAACCTAGGAATAGAGTGATTCATGGGAAGCGGGTGGTATGGCGCCACTTAGCGGAACATTGATATCACGAGCAGTTCAGACCCTGGTGGGGTATCATCGTTACATACTTCAGGTGTGTATATGATGGTATTCTGCGAAAGGTTATTTATGCTGCGTTTCTTTCGACCTTACCCTGGCCTAGATGACACCCGTGAGTGGGGAGGGAATGATCATTATTACAGGTATTGTTGCTGACTTGTTGGTGACTTGTTGGTGACTCTTGGTGCTGATGATGACTGTGAATTATGGACACTTATTTCTGGGACGCCGGAGTTCTGTCCATGGTGTATCAACGGGTTCCGTTTATTTCGGATCCCCGGGTTGAATTTGAGAGTACCTGTTCAGAGGATCTGATTGTCATCCGTTCAGTGGATGTTCCTGTGATGATAGTGATGTAATCTCCGGTTCCGTTTATTTCGGAACTTCCCAAGTCGGATTTATGGTGACTTGGTCCCTCAAATGACTGTGACTGGTTCAGAGAAAGGGTCTTCAGCCGACTTAGTGGCACAGTGACCTGCATTCATGCATTTGCATTGGTCTCATTTCGCATTCATCTGCATTCAACCCATGTCTGTCCGTACTCAAAGTCCATTATTTTTAAGTTAAGGCTCAGGTTGGGAGACATCCAGATGTCAGAATGTTGTTGATAAAATTTTATCTGTCTCGATGAAACCGGAATCAAAGGACAGAATATTCCTAGTACGGACAGACATTGCATGTGTGAGTCATACTAACCTGTCTGCTGTTTTGTAGGTTTCAGTATTCAACCGGTGCGCATAGCTCGTCTATTCAGATAACCTGCTGAGGTCAACAAATCCAAGCTGATGGATCTTCCCAACGCCGACATCCTTGAGCTGAAAGAGATGGTGAGGGACTTGTTCAGTGTGGTACAAGGGCTTGCCTTGGGGCAGAAAGCCATGGCCGAGAGATTGGAAAGGATTGAGAAGTGGCTGATAGTGGAGCAAGTTCAGGGGAAATCTCTGTCATCCGAAATGAACAAACCCACTGGTACTATAGCAAAGAAACTCTCTGACAGTGGTCCTTTCAAGAAGGAGGTTGAGTCAGTTGGTATGCCGGTAAAAGGGGAACGCAGTCAGAATCGCTATCATCCTTATGCTGCCACTGTAACCATTCCTGTTGGTAATCCACCTGCTCAACAGCAACAACCACCACCTCAACCAAAGGCACCGAGAGCTAAAAGCCAGGTGAAGAAGAAGAAAGAGGATCGTCAGTTTGAGGAGCCACCGGTGACTTATGCCCTCCTGTTCCAGAGGTTGATGGATCTTGGTTTAATCCGGCCAAGGATATTGATTCCCATAGAACGGCAGAACAGGCCTCCAAACTATGATGAGAATGCTAGTTGTGTGTTTCATTCTGAGATGCCCGGACATAGCATTGAGGGCTGTAGAGCTTTTAAGCATGTCGTCCAGGACATGGTGGACTCCAAGACCATTAACTTGGCCCGGATCATGAAGGGGGATGTCAACCCCGTACCCAGGCAGGGTCCTGTAAAAGTGAAGATGGTGAAAAAGGCCAAGAAAGGAATGGAGATGACTGAGGAAGATCAGTTAAAGGTTCCAATGGCTGTGGTCCCGAAACCTCTGATGCAGGATGGAGCTTTCCCTGTTGTTGACAATTGTTGTGCGGCCGTTGCCACAGAGGGGTGGGCATTGATGGGAGATCCGACCCCGAAGACGATGGAAGTGGAAATGGATAGTGAAAAAGTTGAAACACCCAGTCAAGCAATTGAAACCATCAGGGCAGAGAATGTTGTTGTTATTGGGAAAGAGAAGACGCTGTCCATTTCTTCTTATGAGCAAGCTCTGGAGGTGGTGAAGAACAAAGAGGCCCAAGGCTGGGGGAGAATCATCGACATAGTGGTGAAGGCAGACATGTTTGGGATCGGCTATCCAGATCAAGAGTCGTCTAGACCAAACAGAGGACGCCGTCCACCGTACATCTTCGTCAGTGCAGGAATGCTGAATTCTGGTCATGCTTGTTCAGTGAGTGAGGAGATCGACTGTGACCGCGAGCTCGAGCTGTGGATAAAGTCGTGCGTACCAGGCAATTGGAAAGCCTCCAAAATCACCACTGTCGCTCATCCGGAAGTGTAGTATTTCTGTGTTTTGATTTTGTTTGCATGAAAGCCATACGTTTTGCCCGAAACGTAATGGTCCATTGTAAGGGCCATCTCATATGTTTCATTGTGCAACATGTTGCATCAGTAATAAATGGATGTTTTTGTGATTAAAAGCGGTGTTCCCTGTTTTTCACTTTTTGCAGTTTTAAAAAATAAAAATAAAAATGGCAAGGTTTTTACTCTCTTTCCTTTTGATTCATTTGATTCCGACCACAAAAGTGATTACCTTCCTGATCTCATCGATAACGATTTGGTTACCCCTCTATATGACTTCGACAATCCGATCTATCATGCCGAAGAAAAAGGCGAAGAAGATCGTGATCTGCTGGAATTAGCTAGGTTGTTGAAACAAGAGGAGAAGGTGATTCAACCGCACGAGGAGCGAATCAAGATGGTAATCCCGAGTACCGCCGAGGCCAGAAGGGAAATGAAAGTTGAGGCCGCTTCAGAGGCAAGTCGAGAGCAGAATGGTAGCCCTGTTGAAAGAGCAGGTTGATATCTTCACCTGGTTGCACCAAGGTACACCAGGGTGGAATACCCATGTTGTGGGGCACGAGCTACCATCGAGAGAAGACTATCCTCTAATGAAGAAGAATGTCGGTGCCCCGTATCAAAGGGCTACGGTGACTTTGTTTCATGATATGACTCATCGTGAAAGCGAATGCCATGTTGATGACATGATGACAAAGTCCCAAGCAGAAGAGGGGCATCCGGTGGATCTGGGGCAAATTGTTTGACCAGATCGAAACTACTCAGACTGAGGTTGAGTCTAAATCAGTGCACTTATGGAGTGCTGTCCGGTGAGCTGTCGAGGCTTGTTGTGGGCAAATCAGAGGAATCGAGGACGATCCTGTGAACAAAAAAAAAAGAAAAAAAAAAGAGAAAAAAAAAACAATACAAGAAACGCCTGAACCGAAAAAAAAAAGAGAAAGAAATCAATGGTCAGGTGGAATGATGACTGCCAAGGGGCATGGAAAAATGAAAAAAAGAGTAAGTTGCAGGAACCTCTGATTCTGATACCCTCCGGGGAAGAAACAACTGTTAATCTGGTACTTGACAGCCCTCAAGGGGTCTATGAGGTGTATTGTGTCAGCATGACGAGTCTTGTCGAAAAGAGCATGCAATTTACCTAAGCAAAAAGTTTATAGACTGTGAAACAATACACTCACTGTTCGAGAAAACTTGATGTACTTTGGCATAGGCTGCTCGCCGACTGAGACAGTATGCTGGTTCATACCACCTTGTGGATGTCCAAGATGGATCTGATCAAGTATGTGCTTAAGGGGATAGCGTTGAACAGACTAGTTGCGAGAGGGCAAATGGTGTCGACTGAATACGATATTCAGTATACCTCCCAGAAAGCAATCAAGAGGAGGGTATTGTATGGTTATCTCGCCCAACAACCCATCGATAATTCTTAACCAAGGAAGTTTGAAGTCCCTGATGAGGACATCTCGAGGTACTCAAATCGAAAGATTGAGAGTGACCGATCCCGGAGGAGGGGTCTGACCCTGAATCCGAACGGATTCTGATGTCTGATGGGGAGAGTTTACAGTGAATGAGCTAGTGCTTCCCCGACAACATTTGAATGCACCAACGATGGTGGCTGAGTACGAAGTTGGTATCCTGAGTGTTGTACTTCGGTATGTGCATCTGCTGGGGCAACACCTTCCTCATTCAGTATGGGATGGAAGTGATATTGCCTGCTGGAGGCTAGATCTCCTTGTGGAGAGTCCAGATGGATGAGAAGTTAGAAAAGGGCGAGTGGATGAGGACTCGGTATGACGCGTTGAGCCTGATTGAGAAAAGAGGCTGACAATTACTCGTCATGGGGCAGTTGTACCCAGTGAATGAAGCGTGTCGTGGATCGAAAAGGGCGACCTCGTGCGTACCACGTGAGTGGTGTTGAAAAGGATCCTTCCTCCTCAGCGATCGTGGGGCAAGTGGACACACAGTTATGGATATTCATTCGTGGTAAAAAAGGGTTTCTCTGACAAAGCTTTGTCGCCGACGACCACGGATGACGAAGATTTTCCATCCCCTGTGAATGCGGACGCAGTTAAAAGATACTTCGTGGAAAAAGAGACCCGCTGGACAAAAAGAACAAAAGAGTCCAGGCAAAAAAGGGGCATCCCGGCGAACCGAAAAAAAAGAGAAAAGGTTCGGGCAAAAGTTAGGGATACGAAAAGAAAAGAACTGTACACCCGGCAAGTTGAAAACCCCACAAGGGCGACTTGGGCAAAAAAGGGTATCCCGGTGGACTGAAACCCGAAAGGGCGGTCCAGCCAAAAGAGGGGTTGAGACGAACAACTGCGTCTAGCATGATCGTTTGTGCTTTGGTTAAGACATCTCAGCTAATCTCCGACAGAAATCGATTGGAAGCGTCTTATTCAGAAGACAGAAAGTGCGGGAAGTCTTGAGGACATATGGGGTGTAACCGAGTTGGAACCCGATGAGATCACGGTTCCGCATTGCCAATAGGATAGATTTTTTCCTTTGTGCGCAATCACCTCTTTTCAGGGTTTGCTTCCTGTGTGTTGCTTAATTCTGAGCCACTTTTTTGTTTCAGTCAATAAATGTGTGTTCAGTCAAATAGTTTTGTTTTTGTTTTCATTACCGCTTTGGTTACGAAAACATCCGTTCGTTTTGATAAGAATATTTGCATTTTGAAACATAGAGGTCCCTTCCGATGCATGCTTATAAGATTGAAATCTGGAAATCTTATTCGGAAGTTTGAGTGACCAAGATGTTGAAGTGTCGGCACACCTGGGGCACGATTTTATCTAACAATCTCTTGTGCAGGTGCTGTTAGATATCTTCATTCGCTGGCAAGTAGTGATATGAAGCCTTTTGACAAAAGATCCCCACAGAGTCCAACCAGGGCAAGGGATAGACGAATAATGAAAGGACGGTGAAGGATTACGACGACGATCCTAGAGGGTTAATCAAGAAGACTCTTCAAAGTCTAAAGACTGGAAAGTTTGTACGGATCCCAGGAATTCGATTCTCGTGGGATGAATCAGAAAAGTCCAGATGAGCCTGGGAGTTCTCAAAAGTAGAAAGTCAACACTGTGGTAGGATGATGAACACCAGTGTTCGACGAATCGAAGGGCGGCCCGTGTCCGATAGGCCGTATTTCCCCAATGGGTTTGAGAGTGTCATCTCTCTAGCAGATTCGAGATCGGTGCCTCCTCAGCAAGCCTGAAGGTTACCATATCCCCAGCGGAGTTGTGACTGTTTTCCAAGTCTGAAGCTGTCTTCCCAGCAGAAGTTATGTTGTTGGTTTTCTCCCAGCAAGGTCCCCAAGAGGATCGGGTTCGGCGGGGCTATCCCCAGTAGAGACAGGCATGGGTTGCCTCCCCTAGCAGGGTAATCGCCAAGCAAGTCCGGGTTCGATGGAGTTCATCCCCAGCAAGGTTTGTCTTTCCCCAGCAGGGTGGAAGTTGACGTGGTAAGGAGATCCTCAGCACAGTTCCTGGAGTCCCCCGGTGTTGTCTCTGGAGGAGACGTGTGTTTTATGCATTCATCATTTAGATAAGCATAGCATAGTGCATCATTAGTGCATAGCATTTCCATGATCATGGGGCATTGTGTAAAACAAAAAAAAAACTCATGCATCAACATTGCAAACATGTCCATTAGCCATAGGCCGTGGTGACCAGCCAAGATTGGGTGGTTGGAAAGTTTAGCATCACGCCATTGGATCGGCTTCAGAGTTGGGTTCCCCAGCATGGTTGAGAGGTTGGTGTTTTCTCAGCAAGCGACTCCTTAGTCGAGCGGGTATCCCCAGCAGTACAATTCCCTAGCAGATGTGGGTGTGTCTGATCTCTCCATGTAGAGTCTACCCCTTAAGCAGAAAAGTGTCTACCATTTCCTTCTGCGCTCCCCACTGAGTTAGATCCTCGTGGATGACGGTTGTTTCCGTTCCCTCCCTCACGGGACGGGTTTCCCTATTGAGTTCTTTCCTCATTAGGATGAGTCTTGTTTCAGTCTGCCTTTTGGGATTGATCCTAAATTGGCTCCTCGTTGACTGTTTGTTGGCTTCTACCTGCAAACCGGTAGCTGTAAGTCCTATCGTCGTGGTTTTCTACCTACAAACCGGTAGTTGTAAAATCCCACTTTCATCCCCTAGCAGAGGTAACCTTTGTGGTTCATTCTGTCGGTTGGCCTCTACCTGCAAACCGGTAGTTGTAAGTCCTATCTTTGTGGTTTTCTACCTACAAATCGGTAGTTGTAAAATCCCACTTTCATCCCCTTGGCGGAGTTAACGCTTTGTGCTCATCCCGATGATGACTGGTTACTTTCCGTGGTTTTCTGCCTACAAACCGGTAGATGTAATCCCCTCTTTGCAGTTATCAGTACCCAGTTGGCGGTATTGATAGTCTTGTCCCCTCTGGATACTTGCCTTGATCAAGCAGTATTGTCCCCAGTGGGTCTTCCCCTTTCTTTTGGGTATTTGCTCCGAGTTAGCAACTTTATCCTCTTTTGATTGGTCATCTTTTGCATACCTATTCCTGGTACACGATGCCTTTCTTTTCGGTCGATTTATCCATTTAACAACCTGCAACCCGGTTATGGATAATCTGCCATGCGAGTATATTATCTATGTTTTGATGGCTATAGATAATATATCTCACGCACTCTCTGGTCAGTCTTTTGATTGTTTTCTCCAGCAGAGTAAGATTCGTATTCCTTGTGGAATCGAACTTCCATCCTTTAACAAGTTTGCTTTCGCTCTCTTCAGGATGATGTCGGTCGATTTATCCATTTAACAACCTGCAACCCGGTTATGGATAACCTTCCATGCGAGTGTATTATCTACGTTTTGACGGCTATAGATAATATGCCTCATGCGCTCTTGGGTCGAAGTCGTCCTCCCCAGTCGAGTAAGATTCGTATTCCCTATGGAATCGAATGTCCATCCTCTAACAAGACTGCTTTTCTAGCCCTCTTCAGGATGTTGAGTGTTTTGGAACATAAACCAATTCACGCTTTGGTCGGTCACCCGTTTCATACCTACAACCCGGTATCCTTGGTGTTCCTTCCTGTTTGCTCGCTGTCGTGACCTTGTTCCCCAGTGAGATCTCCTGCAAGTGTTTAGCCTTGCCCAGGCATGTAGATGTCGGTATCCTGTCAGCACCCGCGTGTGTTGCTTCTTTGGTGTCGGTAAACACCATCTTTCGGTGCTTTCCCAGTCATGCGTAGTGTCTGGTCTCCTTTTGATGTCTGTAAACATCATCTTTCGATGTTCGTAACGTCGTCCTCCTTCCCTAGTGAAGTAGAAGATTCCTCCTCTCCGTTGGTGTCGATAAACGTCGAGTTTTTCCCAATTATCCATTGATGATTTGGTTGTGTTCGCTCTCCCCAGAAGAGTCCTCCTCTCCGTTGGTGTCGATAAACGTCGAGTTTTTCCCCATCATCCATTGATGATTTGGTTGTGTTCGCTCTCCCCAGAAGAGTCCTCCTCTCCGTTGGTGTCGATAAACGTCGAGTTTTTCCTATGCGTCCGATGGCGTATAGTTGATATCTTTCCCCACAGGGTCGTCCCCAGAAGTATCCTCCTCTCCGTTGGTGTCGATAAACGTCGAGTTTTTCCTATTCGTCCTATGACGTCTAGTTGTACCCTTCCCCAAGTGGATTTACCTCCTCGTTGGTTTCGATAAACGTTGTGTTTTTCTCATTCGTCCGCGAACGTCTGATTGTATACCCTATTCCCAGTCATTCATTAATGTCTGGTTGATTCCCAACCAGAATTCCCAGTAGACGTCCTATTCGGTTTCCGGTTGTGGTGCCTTTCCCTCGTGAAGTGGCTTTCTCCTTCTCCCTTTCGTCCTATGACGTCTGGCTGAGTTTTCTCCTTCTCCCTTTCGTCCGATGACGTCTGGTTGAGTCTCCCTTTCGTCCTATGACGTCTGGCTGAGTTTTCTCCTTCTCCCTTTCGTCCGATGACGTCTGGTTGAGTCTCCCTTTCGTCCTATGACGTCTGGCTGAGTCTTCTCCTTCTCCCTTTCGTCCGATGACGTCTGGTTGAGTCTCCCTTTCGTCCTATGACGTCTGGCTGAGTTTTCTCCTTCTCCCTTTCGTCCGATGACGTCTGGTTGAGTCTCCCTTTCGTCCTATGACGTCTTGGCTGAGTTTCCTCCTTCTCCGTTGGTGTCGATAAACGTTGAGTCTCCCTTTCGTCCTATGACGTCTTGGCTAAGTTTTCTCCTTCTCCGTTGGTGTCGATAAACGTCGAGCTTCTCCCTTTCGTCCTATGACGTCTGGTCGAGTCTTCCCATTCATCCTATGATGTTTGGTTACCTCTCCGTTGGTCTTGGTAAACGTTGAGTTTTTCCCCATTACGTCCGCTGACGTATGGTTGTATCTCTCTTTCCATTCATTCATTAATGATTGGTTACCTCTCCGTTGGTCTTGGTAAACGTTGAGTTTTTCCCCATTACGTCCGCTGACGTACGGTTGTATCTCTCTTTCCATTCATTCATTAATGATTGGTTACCTCTCCGTTGGTCTTGGTAAACGTTGAGTTTTTCCCTATTACGTCCGCTGACGTATGGTTGTATCCTTTCCTGGTTATCCCCAGTAGAGTTGATTTACCTCTCCGTTGGTCTTGGTAAACGTTGAGTTTTTCCTAGTTGTCCGTTGGCATCTAGTTGAGATGATTTCTGATCCCATTCATCGTGTGTCGATGTCGGGATGTGGTTGTACCCTGAAAACAGAAAAAGAAGAAAACAAGACAAATCCCAGCAGTGCGCAAATTTCTACGGTTCTTGATATTCAATCCCTGTTTACCCTGAAAGTCTGACAGCCGTTGCTCTCATCCATTCGGGTTCCCAGCTGATTGAATAGGGGCAGCTGTAGCACCTCAAATTTGCACCCTACCATTTTGTACATTCATTTCATATTAGGTCATAGCATTAACAATGTCCATTGCATAACATTGCATTGTCCATTTGCCCAAGTGCAAGCTCAGTTGATGAATCAGGTCAGACTGATCAGGAGAATCAGTCAATCAATCAAGCAAGCAAGTGCCATTTTCATTGGGACAAAGCCCTAGGGTTGATTTTTCAAGCTCATATGGTCCAAGGATCATCTTGAAGTGGTTTGGCCAAAGATTGGATGCTCAGAAGTCACCAGTCATTGTTCAGTCAACCAAAAGTCAATAAAAGTCAACTGTGGTCAACTGTACATTTAATCATTGATGATTGGAATTGGTTAAATATGCCTCATTCATGCCCATATAAGTCTCATTTGACATATCAAAGACCAAGGTTGAAGATTTGGAGGTCAGACAGAAAGTTTCCAAAAATAGCAGATGACCTATAATCTCAGCTGCCCAAAATGGAAACTTTTTCTCCTCAAAACAACTTCATCATACAAGCTTCAAATGGAATTTTGTCCAACATGAAAGTTGAAGATCTTGTTCTCACCATTCCAAAAAGTCCAAGAACTTGAAATTATCATGGGTGGTTTGCAAGATATGGTCAGATGAATTTCAAAAAAGACCCGTAATCAGGAGGCCATAACTACCACATGGTTGGTCCAAATTGCAAGTTCTTTATATGCACAAACTCCATTTGACATGTACTTCAAGGGTGCATCATTGGATTTTTCCAAAAGTGGCCAATGCAAAAAGTCACTTTTCAACTGGACTGTTAAACTGGATCAGGGGCAAAATTGTCCAAATGTCAAAATATTTGGAATTTTGAGATGGGACTTTTTGCAACACCTCAGGAATGGCATTTGGAATGTGTTTGAATCATCGTTTCATGGCTAGGCTTCATAATTTGAGATTTGGCTCGAAGAATGAAAATGCAAAATTGGACATTTTTCTATCATATGGTGAAATTCAAAAATACATGACCAATGGAAATGGGACTTGTTTCTACACATCACATGTGATATTTTGGACTTGTTTGAATCAAAGTTGAGCTGATATATGGACTGATTTAGAGGAAGGGTGTTTTGGCCATTTTGAGTGAAAATGCAATTTGCTTAACATTCCAATTTGGTTAATTACCTTGATTAATCATGGATTATGGTATCATATAAAAGCTTAATCATCTTCTAAACACAACAGAATTTCATTTTTCACCAAAAAAATCAGATCAAAATCATCACAATTCTCCAAGATTCATCCAAGAACTCTCAAAACCAAAATTGATCAAACTTCATCATTCTTTGATCAATTTGAAAAATTCTTTTTGCATCGATCTTACATTGGCCTAAGCTCCATCTGTTTGCACCTTTCAACATCCAAATCCGCGCCAAAAGCTACTGTACCTTCAAGATCCATCAATGGCAAATGGTGATTTGGAGCTCTAGGAGAAAAGGCACGTGGACCTGAGCGCATCTAGCATCTTCTTTATCCTTATACTCCACCTGTTTGGAGCTGAATCACGCAGATTCCATTGATTTCACCACTGCAAGTTCCAGGTACCTTCAGTTTCGAACATCACTATTCGATCCATGTTTATGTGCGTTCTATAGGTCGTGTTATGTAGATTACGATGATACTTTTAGAATTGCAAATGATCAACTGTAGCGTAAGAAATCGCGACTCGAAGTTTGGATCTAAAACCCTAACGCGTTCGATTCTTGAGATTTAGCAATTGTTAGGTTAATTGGAGTTGATATTTGTGATCTACACGTTCGTGCGGTTCCAACGGATATCCATTTGTCCGTTTTGGTGATGTTTTGAGATTTGAGTGTTCTTGAGTGGTTGTAGGAAGGAGACGAGTTTTCTGAGCGCAAAGCAGCCTTTGATCCAAAATTCTGTTCAAAATTTCAAATAAGGCGTTTACCGCCCCCGCCTGTAACAAAGGCCTTTGGTTAATTAATTAATTAATTAATTCATTTTAATTATTAAAAAATATATTAGCACATTAAAAAATTCATAGAAAAATGTAGAAAAATCAGAAAAATGTGAAAATTATTTTGTTGACTTTGTGGTTGAGTGTAGATGATTTTTGACCTATTGGTCAAAGTTGTGCATGGAATATTTTTCATTTGACCTAGGGTTTCTTCCTCATGTGTATATTTTGATACCTTAGACATTTTGATTCATGAAATGCACATAATGTAAAATAAATTCTTGCCAATTTTTGTGATGATTGTTGACTGGATGAGGTTTATTTCCATATAAATTTCATGAATTTTTGATATCTGGACATGGAGTTATGATTTTTAGAACTTAGGTGTGACAATTTGTGCCACACCTCTTGATGCCAATTTGCTGGAATTATTTGAGTGACCTATACATGTTGAAATTGATTGAAATTTGGTATGGATGCTCATTAACATGTTAGGATCCTTTATGAATTTTTGTGGAATTGTTCATTGTGTTTTCTAATTGATCATGATTTTTCATTTCTGGTGGTTGAATTTGCAAGCTCATGTGGCATAGTTTGGTAGATTGATTGAGAAATGCTCATGTGGTATTGTATGATCATGAAATTTGATATGCTTGAAGTAGACACATGTTAGGACCTCCCTGTTTTGGTCTCATCCATTTCTTTTTTGTTTTCATTGAGTTATGAATTTTTGAAGTGGAAGCATGTGTTGATGTTGCGATTTGGAGCCTATAATTTGTCTGCTTTTGTTGATTTTCATTGATATGGTTCCATTTGCCCAATTGAGCTCAAATTTGACATGGTAGACCTTTAATATCCCCTGTTTAGGTGTAAATTATTTGAGAATTTTTGGGATTGTGTTGATGTGGATTTGAATGCAATAGTTCTGTTTGTAGGCTTAGTGCTTCCTTTGAACTAGTTTGCCTTATTTTGTGCATAGAATGAGCATGATGAATGATATGACCATGAAATTTGGTAGAATAGTTCCTGACATGTGTAGCTTTCATTTGGCTTTGGTCCTACTAATTCCCATGTAATGTCACTGTTTACCATTTATTGAAGTAGATGCCCATCTTTGGACCTCATTTGGTTGTGTTTTTGCATGCTTAGACATGTTGAATTAATTCCATTGTTCCATTAGTCCAAATTGCTTGAAAATTGACATGTGGCTTATTGAAGGTCCTCTATTTATGATATGATTTTTGTGGATTTTATTGATCCTTTTTGGCATTTATTTGTATGTGATCTTGCTGGCCATTCATATGTGACTTAACATTGCATCTTTTGCCTTATATGTTGCATAAATTGAAATGTGTGCATAGTTAGGGTGTGGGACCAATTGGTATCCCTTTGTAATTGAAATAGCTTGACTTTGATCATGAATTGGTTGCTGTTTTAACATTTTTTCATCTTTTTGACCCTAGGCTAGTCCTAGTGGTCATGTTACTTACATTTGAAGTTGATTGTGCCTTTTCAGGTTAAGGAGTTAAGGATTAAGGCATTTGTTTCACATTTGGGATTGTGTTGCTTGACCTATAAACTAATGTGTTTGTTTGTAGGATGTTTGAGCCTTGAGCTTTGTGCTATGCACACCATTGTTTGATTATGATTGTACACTGTTGATCATTATATTGTTGTCTGTTTGTGAAAGTAGATGCTGATTATATTGATTGTTTCCAGGTACCCTTTAGTTGCTCAGTTCTCTTAAGAACTTGCATTGCTTTGCTTATAAGCAATTGGCATTGAGGTATAGAACTTTCTTCTTCATGTAGTCTGGAGACCCGGCTGTTACCGGGCCGGGCAAAACTGTCTGAAGTCCTCCTTAAGAGGCAATGCTTGTGTATGTTTATATTTGTCCCAAGCAGGAAAAGTCCTCATTTGAGGCAATTGGTGGAAGGTAGGGATAAGCAATCTATCCCCCACTATTCTGTGAGTCTTCTCCTTGCTCCCATTACCTGGTTGTAGCATTGAGATCCAAACCCAAGATCTATCGAGTCTAATTGGGGAAAGAGTTCCATCTTTCTGAACTCCCCCACATTCTTATATTTACATGCTCTCTCGGACCTGAGATAGAAGCAATGAGGCACACCCCTCATCACCTTTCATCTGGCTTCACCTTAGCCCCTCAATGGCAAGGTTAAGAGCTAACCTGACCCCGATACAGAGGCTTGTTTGTTGAGGTTGATATGACCCCTCGACTAAAGCCTAGCCTTGATGTTTGAGCCCCCTTGTTGGTGTGTTTATTTCATGCTGTATATGTTTGTGTGGTGTGATTGTATCCCCTAGGTTTGCTAGACTCCGCGTAGTCTCGGTTGCATGACAATTAAGGTAGCACGGTTCCTTCGTATAGGACTTCCTTTCTTGCTTGAGCTTTCCTAAAACACAAACAAACATTATCCCCTCTCAAGGATACGTCCACTCCTTCTACTACAGGTGAGTAAGTCTCCAAAGGTCGAGCATCCGGTAGATTGCGTAGTGACGTTGTCCACTTAAAAAACACGAACCAACAGGAATAGTTTAGCCGAACTACGGCAACTCTGATTCTCATGTCCAGGTGAGATACGTAGGCACGAGACGCGATGTCTTGCCGAGTTTGACTAACGACTAACACTAATTCTTTTCTCTCGCCCTCGTTGCGATTGAGACCTCCCTTTCTCTTGCCCTAGTTGCAATCGAGACCCTTATTCTTCCTGTGTCTTGTTGTGTGCTTGGAAGCTGATGTAAGTCCATCGAGTGGCATTCGGGTTCCAGTGTGCGGTGTTTTTGGTTCGGATGCTGATGTAAGCCCAGTGATTGGCATTCAGGCTCCATGTTTGCCTCTTTGCGTGTTTCGGTTCGGATGCTGATGTAAGCCCAGTGATTGGCATTCAGGCTCCACGTTTGCCTTTGCCTGTGTTTGTTTGTGTGCGTGTTAGCCGAGCTACGGATGCTCTGATTCTCCTTCGTCCAAAGGAGATACGTATGCATAGGATGCGACATCCTAGCGAGCATGTTTTCCCCCCGGTCCGAACTACTTTGACTCTGATGTCTATGCCTGATAGACTAAGTAGGCCCAGGATACGATATCCTGCCGAGTCAGTTTCAGTCTGTTTCTTGTGTCTCTTTCAGCCAGTGTGAGTGTGTGTGAGCAGTGTTTTAGCAACCAATTTCCCTTCCTATTGTGCGTGGATCCCGTCGAGTACGACGGATGCGTAGGGGTGCTAATACCTTCCCTTCGCATAACCGACTCCCGATCCCATTCTCTTTGGTCGCGAGACCATGCTTTTTCCAGGTTTACTCTGAGCGTTTCCTTTCCCTCTGTTGGGATAAATAACGCACGGTGGCGGCTCTGTTGTTCTTGTTTTCCCGCCGGTTTTTCGCGTAATGCGACAGGAGTTTGTTAATGTTATTTAAAAAACATAATCTTTATCAACAAATAACGGAAGTAAATTGGAGTAAATAATGGAATAATTAAAAAGCAATTGTTTGGTGATAACATACACTTAATCAGGTGATATATATATATATATATATATAATATATATATAGATATATATAATATATATATATATATATATATATTTTGTTAACTTTTTTTTGTCACAAGTATAGTTACTCTAGACTTTATATTGAAGATTTTCTTTATAAACAAAGATTACAATATAAACTCACTAGAAAACACCATATTGTGACACGCATTTATAATAATGCCTTAATATTTATCACTAAAAATTACTGTTATCTATAGTTGTATATTATTCTAGATAGGATTGATTTTTTACTTTAAAACAAATAAAATAATTGTATATTTTATATATTTAAAAAAACTATTTTTTTTTAAAATAACCAACATTTTTAAATTTTATACTAAACTAATTAAAATTTCAAAAATTTATCAACTTAACCAGGTTTCAAACAAAAAAATATTATACACTTAACATTTAGAGTTGTCAAAATGGATTGTTCGCTCCTAAACGAGTCGGTGTTGGTGGACCTCGAACTTTTTAGGACTGGGTCAAAACACTCCTATTATAATATGAGCTAGAAAATTACTAGCCAAACCCGATTCTAAGTTTGCCAATTTTTGTAGATAGAACCAAACCAAATGTGATAGATCGGTTCTATTGACTTCTCAAGAATCAAATTCAGAGCAAGTGAATCTAAGTTTGCCCAATCTCGCTTCATCGCTATTGCTATATTGTGGCTAGGGTTTATTTTACTGATTGAAAAGGAGCTATGTTTCTGGGTTTGCTTCACATCTCCTATATATATATATATATCTATATATATATATATATATATATATATATATATATATATAGTATATAATATATATATATATATATATATATATATATATATATATATTAATATATATATATATATATATATATATAATGTTGTTTAAAAAAATATTTTATAAGTTCTATATTCACGCGCACGGCGCAACAACAAGTTTGTTAGCAGAATATTAAAGATACCAATATTTAATGTTGTTTAAATAAAATATCATATAAGTTTAGATTTTGTTAAGATATAATACTAAGACAAGAAAAGGGAGTTTGTTAATGTAATTAAAAAACATAATCTTTATCAACAAATAAGGGAAGTAAATTGGAGTAAATAATAGAATAATTAAAAAGCAATCCTTTTTTTTGTCACAAATATAGTTACTCTAGACTTTATATTGAAGATTTTCTTTATAAACAAATATTACAATATAAACTCACTAAAAAATACCATATTGTGACAAGCATTATAATAATGCCTTAATATTATCACTAAAAATTACTGTTATCTATAGTTGTATATTTATTCTACATAGGATTGATTTTTACTTTAAAACAAATAAAATAATTGTATATTTTATATATTAAAAAAACTATTTTTTTTAAATAACCAACATTTTTAAATTATATACTAAACTAATTAAAATTTCAAAAATTTATCAACTTAACCAGGTTTCAAACAAAAAATATATGCACTTAAGATGTAGAGTTGTCAAAATGTATTATTCGCTCCTAAACGAGTCGGTCCTGGTGGACCTCGAACTTTTTAGGACTGGGTGAATCTATGTTTGTCCAATCTCGCTCCATCGTTATTGCTATATTGTGCCTAGGGTTTATTTACTGATTAAAAAGTAGCTATGTTTCTGGGTTTGCTTCACATCTCTTATATATATATAGATATAGATATATATAGATATATATATATATATATATATAATATATATATATATATATCTATATATATATATATATATATATATATATATTATATATATATATATATATATATATATATATTATATATAATATATATATATATAGATATATATATATATATTATAATATATATATTATATATATCTATATATATAACATATATATATATATATATATATATATATATTATATATATATATTTATATATATATATAATATATATATTATATATATATATATATATATATATATATATATATATATATATATATATATATATATATAATGTTGTTTAAATAAAAATCATATAAGTTTTAGATTTTGTTAAGATATATACTAAGACAAGAAAAGGGAGTTTGTTCCTCTAAGATCAATGCCTTAAAAAATGAGTTGGAATGCCTTGAAAAATGTCTTGCAAGATTAACGGGCAAATTTTGGGGTATGATAGTGTCAATACCACACGCTGTGTGTCTCGTTGGTTTTGCACAGGTTGTCATCATCAAAAAGGGGGAGTATGTAAAGGCAAATTGTCAGACAACATACAATCACAAGTTTCGATGATGACAAATGACCACCATGGACGAATCGGCGTTGTCGATTCTACGTCTATATACAAATGCAACACATCACCTATCATATCCTTTCCTATGCTTATCTAAATCTGTTATAATTCTTAAAATATATGTGGACAAAGTGTGATCATGACGAATGCATGAAAATCACAAAATACGAATTTTTGCAGATTTAAAGACCTTGAGTCGACCATAAGGGTCGGCGCATAACTCACGGGTCAGCGCATAACTCAGACCAGTTGGTTACTGGTCAGCGCATGATTGCTTGAGTCAACCGCAGGTCGGCGCATGGCATTTGCTGTTGGCCACAGGTCAGCGCATGGAACACATGAGTCGACCATAGGGTCGGCGCATGCAACTTTCAATTTTCCCACAGGTCAGCGCATGAAAGACATGAGTCGACCATAGGGGTCGGCGCATCTCCCACGGGTCAGCGCACGCCGACCTATGGTCGACCGCTCGTGCGAAAACTCAGTTTTTCTGAGTATTTTTCACTGTTTGAAAAGCTGTTATTTTTGGTTGGTTTGCTAATTACTATAAATAGAAGTCAAATCATCTTTATCAACTAACATTTGTAATTTGAATTCAAGTGTTCAAGGAAACAAGAAAGAGTGAAAAAGGTGTCCAAGATTCATCATCTTCATCTTCAACATTTCACAACACATCAACTACACACAATTATTTTTGATGTGGTTCGTGATCGATTAAAGGTGATAAGGTTCGAAGCTGTGATTGGAGAATCCGGTTCGGGTTGAAGCTTGTGGCAGGTTCTTTCTTGAATAAAACCGTTAGGGTTTTGTCCTCCAATACCGGTTTGTGTTTGGGGTTTTTTGGACGAATTGCTTCATCAATATTCAGCCGAGCGAAGGTGATTGAGAAGAGGAAGTCTTCATCAGTCTAGTAGCGGATTCGGTGATATTGAAGTGAAGGATTCAGGTTCGATTCGTTGTGTTTGAGATCAGCCGGGCCGAGGGTTTGAAGAACGGAAGATTCTTCAACAAGGGGCTGGAATCGGAGGTCTAGTAACAACGATCGAAGGTCTTGATTCATCTTGAATCAAGGAGCAAGGATAGGAAGCATCATTCAACACATTGGGAGTTCTGTTGTTTACTTGCTTTGCAATCCTTGTATAAACGGTTAAATTTCACAGGTGATATCTAATTAAATCATCTCAATTCTAAGTTTAGAATTGAGGGCAGACGTACCCCGAAGCGAGGACGGCGGGGGAACTGCCTCATCAAATCTTTGTCTTCTTTAATTTTCTGCATAATCGTTTTTCAGCTTAAACATTAAATGATTTTAGTTTAAGCAATTTTACCAACGTTGATATAAGTTGAGTAAGAGATTAAAACTGTTGTTTGAATCCAAAGTACAATAGTATATTGTACTAGATAAATTTGAATTACTTACTCAACACAAATATCACTTGGAGTGTTTATGCACACCAAGTGTTTGAGAAATTGCCTAAACCAAAGTTGTCTTAAGTTTGTAACTAGTTTGATTTGGTATTTTGGATCATTGGAACTAGGATTCCTAGTAAGTGAAACATATCATTGATTGTGCAATTAGTGTAGTGATTTGTATTTCACCTTATCTCTAATCCATTAGCTTAACGCATATCCGGTTTTCCAATAACGGTTCGTTTTAGACTAAAATTTTCCTCGGCCGCTTCCGCACTTAAAACAATTTTTCAAAACCAATTTCTAATTGGTAGCGCCGACTCAAGTTTTTAATTGGGATCTATTCAACCCCCCCCCCCCCTTCTAGTTCCGTGCCATAGTCTAACAATATGTGCCTTCATAATTAGGAGTCCATTTTCCCCTAGAATCTGGTTTTTTGGTTTTTTTTTTTTTTTTTTTTTTTATTTATTATTTAAAAGAGAAAATCTTCTTGAGCACAAGGTCACCTACCCAGAATACGCGAGGTTTGACCTTCTTATCAAAAGCTTTCTTCATCCTCTGCTGATATAACTGACCATGACACATGGCAGTCAATCTCTTCTCCTCTATTAAATTCAACTAATCATACCTGGTCTGACACCATTCATCCTTAGTCAACTTGGCTTCCATGAGCACACGCAACGAAGGAATCTCAACCTCTACGGGGAGCACTGCTTCCATACCATATATAAAAGAGAAAGGGGTTTCCCCTGTTGAAGTGTGGATGGATGTACGATACTCGTGCAAAGGAAATGGGAGCATCTCATGCCAATCCTTATATGTCACAACCATCTTCTGAATGATCTTCTTGATGTTCTTATTCGCAGCTTCAACAACCCCATTCATCTTAGGTCTGTAGGGAGAAAAATTATGATGTGCAATCTTGAAGTCCTTGCAAAGAGCTTCCATCATATTATTATTCAAGTTCGATCCATTATCAGTAATGATCTTACTTGGCGCACCGTAACGGCATATGATTTGATTCTTGATAAACCTCACAATAACTTGCTTGATTACATTTGCATACGATACCGCTTCAACCCATTTTGTGAAGTAGTCGATTGCCACCAAAATGAAACAATGTCTATTCGACGCTTTGGGCTCAATCACGCCGATCATATCAATTCCCCACATGGAGAAGGGCCATGGGGAGGAAATGACGTTCAACAATTTCGGAGGAACATGAATCTTATCTACATATATTTGACACTTGTGGCATTTCTTCACAAATAGATTTCAGTCATCAATAGGTCTGCTTCGTGTATATCCATGCATCTGAGCAGAACTATATCGAAATTTCTCTTTTATAATACATCACCATTCAGGTAGAAGTTGTCGGTTAATCTTATCAAAGTCTTCTTATCTTTCAAAGATGCCCCAGGAGGGTAAATCTGACTTTGGAGGGAACACTTGATGTCAGAGTACCATGGCTTCTCGTCTTTGATCTCTTCAACAGCAAACACATGAGCTGGTCTATCAAGACGTATCACAGTAAAATTGGGAACTTCATTCCAATACTTCACTACAATCATTGACGCCAACGTTGCAAGAGCATCTGCCATTCGGTTTTCATCTCGAGGGATATGATGAAACTCAACCTTTGTAAAGAAAGTTGAAATCCTCCTCACATAATCTCTATATGGTATCAAACCGGGTTGATTCGTCTCCCATTCACCTTTGATTTGATTCATAACCAAAGCTGAATCTCCAAAGACATCTAAATGCTTGATCCCTAGATCAATGGCCTCTTCGAGCCCCATAATGCAAGCTTCATATTCTGCCATATTGTTTGTACACTTGAAATTCAATCTAGCTGTGAATGGAAAATGCGTACCTTGAGGAGTAATGATCACTTCCCCAATGTCATTACCATACTGATTAACAACTCCATCAAATACCATGCCCCAACGAGAACCAGGTTCTGGCCTTCTTCAAGCAATGATTCATCACAATCTTTCATTTTCAAGTACAAGATCTCTTCATCAGGAGAATCATACTGCACTAACTGGTCATCTTAAATTGGTTGGTGAGCCAAATGGTCAGCCAAGACACTACCTTTGATTGCTTTCTAAGATCGGTATTCAATATCATACTCTGATAACAACATCTGCAAACGGGCAATTCTCCCCGTGGGTTTAGCCTACTTTTTGCTTGTATGTGTTGTATGTTTATATTTATTTGTGGCATATTTTTTATGCAAATTTGGGATGAATGTATTATTTGTAATGTATGAATTGCTTGATATATTAACTGCTTGTATGCTTGGTGGTCTCTTGTGAGATGAGTTCTATACCCGAACTCGAGTGCACTTATGATAGGAGAATGGCATAGTCTTGTTGACTTGTGTGGAGTTTTCCTTAACAAGTTAACTTGCAAGCCCATTCACTTGGTGGAGGTTTTTATTGGGATCACTAATGTCACACGAGTAGTCGTGGTTAGGCATTACTCTTTCCAATATGAACCCTAGAAGCCAAGGACCTTAGATACCTAGCCCATCTTGGCCTATTTTAGGACATAGTGAGAAGGTCGTTCAAGTGTAAGACTTTATGCGATTGTTACGCGATACTACACTCATAAGACTCTCTCTTGAGAATATTTTTGGAATACGAGTAGTCGTTTTGTCCTACAATATCCGAAAGATGGGATGATGACTATGGGAACCTTTTAGAACATGATTGTCAAGTTTAACCATAGTACACTCCTGTTGGGTGGTTCTTAACGAGACTCCATGCTCGTGACTCACAACAAAATCTGTGATTCGCGGTCGATCCGTTCTCGTATATCCTTAATATCAATGGAACTTGGGTGTTGATAAGGTGTAAACCATAATCCACCAAAATGGATGATTGGTATTGACGATGACTTGAGCCATCCCGTGACCTTTGTGTCGTGTGACTTGCTTGATCCTTGAGTGTGTTTGTTGCATCCATGCATCCATGCATTCATCCGCATTCATGTCATCAACAATAAGATTTTGCAAGGAACTTAAGAGGTCTATTTGCAAATTTTCAGACATGGATAAGCAAAGAAGGAATACGAAGAAGTACAGTTTCAGACAACCCGATTTGAAAGAGTTAAGGCATCTGACATCTTATGTATTAGAGCCCTTGGAGTTCAAATCTCTCCATGGGAAGCTTCTATCTATTATTTCTACCAAGGTGGATGAAGGTCTGATGAGTGTGTTGGTGCAGTTCTACGATTCTTTGTATCGGTGCTTCATTTTTCCGGATTTCCAGCTTTTGCCTACATTGGAAGAGTATGCTTATCATGTGGATATACATATTCTTGACTATTTACCGTTCAGTGGTTTGGAGAAGATTCCGTCTTCTCAAGAGATTGCTGACATGCTTCATGTGGAGGTATTTGACATTGTCTTAATAGCGCATAGAATCCTAGTTGAAAGACCTTCCACCGTTTGTCAAATGGAAAATATTGTGGGATCTCATAACTCATATTTTATAAGACAACTTTCTTAAAGAAAATTCTTTCAATCAGAAAATAAAATTAAATGTAATTATATTTATCATCTTTCTTAAAATAGATAAGATAAATTAAAGATAAATTGAGATTTTATTTATTCCGCTTAATTATATTATGATGTTTTCTAAAATAGATTAGACAAATTAGAGACAAATCAGGAATTGATATATTTCATTTAATTTGTAATTATTAGCTTTAAATGTTTTAACTATTATATATTCATTGAAATATCAAAGCAAAAGATATCAGAAAAGAATTTGGGACATTGTACCTGAATGTTCAATTAAACAAAACATGTGAAATCATGTTATCTTGTTTAAACATTGACACACTCACTATGTCGTTCTCGAAATTATTTTTCGAATGTGTTTCTTTCAAAATCAAAATCGTTGTACTTGTTTGTAGTTTTATCTTCACGACTCTCGGTATTTGGAATTGAGATCGTGATTATTTATTGTGTTATGGATTGTCACTCATTTACATTTCTATGTTTTGGGTTGTCGTGTCATGATTTCATCTTAGCTATTTTGTTTTTGCTTTGTGTTGTTGCAATTGATTCTTGTTCATTTGATGATTATGTATCTATTACGATTGATTCTTGTTTTTTAATGATTTTTATTCTGGTTTGTGATTGTGATTTCCGTTATTGTTTAATTATTTTCTGTATTCATGCAATTTGATGCACGTGAAACAAGATGTTTAGTTTATTTTACTAGGGGATAACTTATTTGCTGAAGTTGTTGTGCCACTAATACCATGGGTTCTGAAAACGAAAGAAATGTCATTTGCATCCTTATTGACAAACCACTAGCTGATGCATGTTTCTTCGTTGATCTCGTGAAAAAGTAACATCTATTGAATCAGAGTATCGTATCGTGTCAACTGGTTGTTCAAAAATAATTTGGCTTCGTGATCTTTTTCCTGAATTTGAATTTCTTCAAAAGTGAGCTAACATCATTTTATGTTGACAATACCAGTGTCATATAAATCAGTGTAAATCCGTTTTTTTATGAATGCATCAATCATATCGAAATTGGTTGTCATTCAATTGATGATCAAATTACAATTACATAACATCTTTATGTCAGTGCTGAATTTCAAGTTTGTTTCGTGTCCACATCAGCAGTTTGTTGTTAGCAATACAATGCTTATTGACAAACCACATCAATTTAAGAGGTATCAATCAGGATATAATATCACAGTGTAATTATATTTATCATCTTTCCTAAAATAGATTAGACAAATTAGAAACAAATCGAGAACAAATTTATTTCTCTTAATTATATTTATCACCTTTCCCATAATAAAATAGACAAATTTAAGATAAATTGAGAATTGATTTATTCTTCTTAATTTGTAATTATTAGCTCTAATATTATAACTATTATATATATTCACTCTAAATTATTAAAACAAATGACATCAAAAAATTGTATCCATTGAAAAAAAAAAGAGAGAAAGAACAAAAAAATAATTTAAGGAGAAAAGAAAAATAAAATTGAATGGATACCAGTAAAAGAAAGAAAGAAGTCTCAAATAACTTAAGGCCAAACCCTTATAGGATTGATTATCGTGAAAAAATAAAAAATAAATTAAAGAATGGAAGAATGAAAATTTAGTGTGTAGCTCCAAAATTTATTCTATGTATCCAAATTGATCATACCTTAATCCAAGTTATATTACAAAATTTATGACCTCAAAAGCTTGCGTAACTCCAAGACTTTTTATAAATTTTTCAATGTTATGAAAAAAAGATCATTAAATGTTGATTGAATGAAAGTCTTTTGATTAATCTATCTCAAGGTATGAAAATGAAATCAAAACTTAGAACTGGAACATGGGAGTATTAGTAAATAGTCTAAGACATTATCATCAAAGTAGGTAAATTGTCATATTTTTTTTAAAATCTTAAATTCCATGCTTCTTACTTGAGGATAAATAGAGATTAAGTTTGGACTGTGATTATAGTTTGTCATTACATTGTTTTAGAAATGATTTTTCAGTAATTATAAGTGTTTTTTATTTTATTATTGTATTTGTTTATGTTTTTGAAGAATTTAATAAAGATTCCGTTGAATCACGGAAAGACAATTTCAAACCAAAATCATTCGAACCAGAAAAATTCTATAATTTTTAATCATGGAAGTTATGGATACAAAGATTTGATGGAACTAGCACCAGAGAAACAGAAGAAAAATAAGGAAAAATTGCAAACTTAGTAATAAGCACTTCTACATATACATTAGACCAACATTATTAGAGCATGAAAAAGAAAAACCAACATGGGAAGATATGGTGTCACGCACACCTAAGAAAAAGCGTCATTACATTTGGATAGTGTAATACTGATAGACCGTAATGCACAGTTCTATCTGAGTAGTACATAAGTAATATTCAAAAGATAATTGTTTATAAGTATCGAATTCACTTAATTCAGAGTAGTATAGAAGTAACATTTCAATAATAACTGTTAATAAGTATCGAATTCACTTAATTCGTTAATAATCAAAGTTGATGATTAATTTATTCGAAATGATTTTGGATTAATTGAAATATTTATAAAAAAAGACTTAGGATTATTATTTCAGTCTTCAACTCAGCTCACGCAAACTCTATTTTCTTTTATATGTTATGAGGATTTATGCTTTGCAAAAATGAATAGTCAAAAGTGATTGTATCTTCTTTTAGCCGCATTATACTATGTCATAACCTAATAAATTATTTATTTTCATAACTCAATTCATTTGTTCAGAATCCTTTAAA
The DNA here is from genome assembly GCF_024323335.1 of Lathyrus oleraceus. NCBI lineage: Eukaryota > Viridiplantae > Streptophyta > Magnoliopsida > Fabales > Fabaceae > Lathyrus > Lathyrus oleraceus. The sequence goes on from NC_066580.1 coordinate 374,973,597, forward strand.
ATTTCTAATTAAAAATATTTTTGTACCCATTTAAATTGAGAAACTTTCAATAATGTCCATTTTTTGTCTCATTGAAATGGTTCAATAATGTCCATTTTTTCCGTGTAGTTTGTTAAAAGCTAAATATACGGTTCCTTTGGATAAGACCAAAAAGTAAACAAATATTAACAAAATAATACAAACTAAAAACATTCAATAATGTCATTTTTTCCGTGTAGTTTGTTAAAAGCTAAATATTCTTATCATAAAAAAACACCCATAATTGATACAATAATATTCTTAATCAACATGACATTCAAAAACTAATAAAAAAAACGTTAATAAGCTATAATCAAAGAACATAACAATCAAACCTAATTAAAAAACCGCATCAAAACAATAATCAATCTCATTGAAATGGTGGCACAACCATATAGGAGGTGACATAGCTTTGAAGTAAGATTTGTAATGACAATGAAGGTCGAAACTTTCCCATTTAACATTATAGATTCCTAAATCAAAAGGACCTTCAGGATAAGGATTAGGTTCATCGTCAAAATAATTATCAGAATAATAGATTAAATCTTTTTGTAAAGAATTTGAGAAATATGAAGCTGATATAGACGTTGAATCACCGTCACACAAAAAAATAAATATTATCTCCCAAACTCTCAAGTTTCAACAAATGAATAAGCTTCTCACCTTTATCGTCTAATACCAATTTAAATACATGGAAATTTTTAGTACCTTTGTTTATATTGTCTTCCTCTCTAGTTATAAACCTTCTTACCATCCACAACTCTCCCTCCAAAGATTTCACTAGATAAGTTAGAGGAGAAAAATTTCATCTTCACTTGTTTCTAAAAAAACATTTGGATTTCTTCTTTCCCTACCAAAAATGTCATGAGGATCACTTGAATAACAAAGTTCAAAAGAGACAATTTTTTCCAACGATCTACCGCGTAAACCAAACCCTTGTAGAATGTAATATCAATGAAACCAAAATGGTCGTTTTCTTGGATGTATGTCCAAACCTCTTGTCCAGCTTTGATAAAAGCTAAACACCACGATTAGTATAAATTGCTGCAACAACATAATCATCTGGACTTGTAATAGGGTCCACAGACAAAGTAACCTTATGAATGTTAAATTCGCAGTCTTTATATTGCATATAAATATCAATCCATGGTAAAATAATAGGAGCTACATCTTTAAAAGGATTCACCCATGTTATGATATTATCTGCATCCACTGTTGCAAGCCATCCATAGCTTGAGCCACAACATCTCTTTTTGTTAAGCATCGTCAACTCAAAGGGATACACTCTATTTGCTACAACACTATACAATTTTCGCTTCTCTGCGCTCTTCTCTGAAGGGATCATTAGCATAGGCAGCATATTACTTCTAAATTGGATGTTGTAGTGATGATTAAGCTTTGAAACTGAGTGTCAATTTTTGCAGACAGAACCAAACCAAATGTGATAGGTTGGTTCTATTGACTTCTCAAGAATCAAATTCAGAGCAAGGGAATCTAAGTTTGCCCAATCTCGCTTCATCGCTATTGCTATATTGTGGCTAGGGTTTTTTTACTGATTGAAAAGTAGCTATGTTTCTAGGTTTGCTTCATATATAGATATATATATATATATATATATATATATATATATATATATATATATATATATATATATATATTATATATATAGATATATATATATATATATATATATATATATATATATATAAATTCAATCCGTTGTATATTCACGCAGAGGACAACAAGTTGTTAACAGAATATTTAAAGATACTAATATTTAATGTTGTTTAAATAAAATATTATATAAATTTAGATTTTGTTAAGATATAATATGAGATTAATTGTTATGTTAGAAAAGAAAAAGATTTTGTTAATGTATTTAAAAAATATAATCTTTATCAACAAGTAACCGAACTAAAAAAAAGGCAATTAGTAAGCAATTGTTTGTTAATAACATACACGTAATGAGGTTGATTTTAAATAATAAAAAAAAAACACTAAATATTTGTTAACTTTTTTTTTCACAAATATATTTACTCTAGACTTTATATCGAAGATTTTTTTTATAAACAAAGATTATAATATAAGGAGTACACGGTATTCAATCCTTAATATATAAAGAGGACAATCCAAAATAAGGGAGAACATAACAAGCAGAAACTCATTAAAAGAATACCATATTGTGACACACATTCATAATAATGCCTTAATATTTGTCACTAAAAATACTTTTATCTATAGTTGCATAGTTATTCTATCACTTTTATCCTATTAGACAAAGAACATAGGATTGATTTTTTACTTTAAAACAAATAAAATTAATTCTATATTTTATATATTTAAAAAATATATTATTTTGATCTTTTTAAATAATCAACATTTTTAAATTATATACTAAAATAATCAACATTTTAAAAATTTACCAAATTAACCAGATTTCAAACAAAAAAATGCAATTAAGAGATAGAGCTGTCAAAATGGGTTACCCGCTCTTAACGAGCCGACCCTGACGGACCTCTAATTTTTTAGGATTGGGTCAAAAAAATCCTAATATAATATGAGTTAGAAAATTACTATCCGAACCCGACTCTAGATGGGCTTTGGGCTACCCGACCTTAAACGGATTTTTTCTAATAAAAAATTAAAATAAAACCTCATAATTATTTATAAATGAAATTAAAAATTATATTATTTTAAATATAATATATTTTTAAATACTATATTATTTTTTATAAATACTATAATGTATTTTTAAATATAACATATGTCTAATTGTATAAAATAATACTTGAATATTTAACATAAAAGAAATTAATAGAATACGAGGAAAAAATATTGATTATATTAAGATATAAGATTTAAAAGAGAAAGATTGAATAGAATAGAGAAAAAATTTAATGATGTGAAAAAAATCAATGTGTTATTTGAAGTAAGACAATATGAGTATTAATATTTTTAAAATTTATAGCAATGTGGGTCTAATGGGCTACCCACGACCCATACGAGCTAACTCTAATAACACAACAGACTTTTTAGGGCTGAGCCAAAAAAAAAAACCTAAAAAATATAGGCTCTAATTTTAAGGTCCAAGCCCTATGATTTTTCGAGTCGGTCCATATGAACTTGCCCATTTTGACAACTCTAGTAAGAGGAGTAGCCATCACAAATGGCGCATGCATTGATACAATATACATATGCGCCATCCCAAGTGGTGCATGCATCTACATGATATCACTACAAGTGGCGCATGCATGCATCCTCTAGGAGCATGCGCCACAGACAGTGGCTATTGCTTTGTTTTGAGTTTTTTTTATTATTTTACTAAAAAAATTGAAATAAAATAGAAAATTAAAATAATTTACAATATTATTTCATAAAATTGAATTACACAACGACATAATAGATAATCTATTGGAAATCTATCACAATCTATGGAGAATTTCTATTAATCTTGATGAACAAGATTGTTATCAACCACGCAATGACAATGAAAAGAAAAGAACAATCGAGAAAGAAAAAAAAGAACGTTGGAGAAGAAGAATATTTTTTGCAGAGTTTTTCCTCTGTCCACAACCTGTGGAAACTTCTTTATTCACTTTGCAACTGCAAAATTCAGCGAATACAATGTTATGAGTTATTTCTTCTCTTCATACAAGAATAAGGGTTACTCCCTTTATTTATAGATTTAGGTTAGCTTGCTCACTAAGCCAAAACCCAAAACTATAAAAGTCCAAAATAGATAACACTACTAAGATGGGCCTAAGTCGAAATCCTATGTGAAGCAACATGCTTCGACATTTCGACACATTTATACAACTCGGCACACTAGGTGATTCGACACTTCCTTGCTTCTGTCGAGCAACCTTCTTTAACACAAGGAATTACAATTCAATTCACCACCTAATTCATTGTGTCTAAGCTATCTACATTCATCATTGCTCTTAGTCTTCTAAACATTTCGACATGCACTCCCTTCGTCATGATGTAAGCAATCTATTTCTCAGTTCTGCAGTGATCCACATTCATCTTCCCATCTGCTACCTGCTCTCGAAGATGATTGGACCTCATTTTGATGTGCTTTGCTTCGACCATGTGCTATCGGATTCTTCGCCAGATTAATAGCTGACATGCTGTCGATCTTCATGGTAATTGCTTTATGATTCTTCGCCACAAGAGGTAATGATTCTATCACTGATCATGTCCATTCGTAAGGATCACTAAAGGAGAAGTTTTTTAAAATTCCGCTGCGTTTTGGATCGCTCTTCTCCTTCATGTGCAACATGAACTTCTTCTTCTAAGGGGTCATTCAGGAATGCATATTTCACATCCATCTGACACATCTTCCAGTTGTTCATGTTTGTTTGACCAACAACCAACCTGATTGTTTCGATCCTGGCAACAGGTGCAAAAATTTCGTCGAAGTCAATTCCTTCTTTCTGAAGAAATCCTTTCGCCATAAGTCTCGTCTTGTGTCGAGTCACTTATCCTTTGGGATTCAACATCACCTTGTATACCCACTTCACATCGATTGCCTTCTTATCTTGGGGAAATTCTATAAGTGACCAGGTGTTATTGACTTCGATTGACTTCAGTTCTTCGTTCATTGCTTTCACCCACTTCGAATCTTTAAATGCCTCAGTTGCATTGACTTGTTCGACATATGCGTAGAAAGCATAGTGTACCAGCTCACCTGGCGTCGAGATCATCGATCTGGCATCGAACCCTGAGGAGCAGCCGCTTCTGCTGGGAAGATACAGTCTGGCACTGTCAACTCCGCTGGGGATATATAGTCTGGCACTGTCAACTCTACTGGGGAGTGTATATTCTGAAACAACCGCTTAGGGGAGGTACAGCAGTGAGAGCCTGCTGGGGATCGAAGAATCCAATGCTCTGATCAGCTCTGCAGGGATAA